>NC_139217.1:328621966-329854466 GCF_055691185.1 Crinia signifera
ATTACATGAATCAATACAAAATGTGATATATTTCACATTAAAGGTGAGAGGACTTGGTGAGATGAAAAAAAAAAAATCACTTAACAGCATCAAACACTAGCTCCTTATGAAGACACAATTATTTGATGTTTGACAGTTCTAGTATCCAATTCGTCAAATACAAGGTGGTATTTTGATACCTTATAGCACTTGGATTAGTAAATCCTGTGAAGGAATTGTATTCATAACAAGATGAATAATGTAATACCTCCAAGGTCACGCACACTGGATAACCACCGCAGCATTCCTTGGTATAATGGGATCTGCTGGAGGTTGTGAGTGCCGGACCGTGGTTGTGAGTGCTGAACATATGTAGTCTTAACACGTCTTAAGCCCCTTACACACTATGCAGTATTTTAAAAGATATCGCTCAGAAGGGCCCTTCTGAGTGATATATTTTACTGTATAGCCCAGTGTGTACACTGAATATCATTAACAATGCACGTTCCTGTGCATCGTTAATGATCCCCTCCCTCATTCTGCATGTTCAGATGATGGAGGTCATCGTTAACGATGGCCATTCTGCAGCCAGGCCCGGCGACAGGGGGGGTCTAGGGGGACAACTGTGATGGGCCTCATGATACTGAGGGGCCCCAGAGGCAGACAGGGGTGTAGGGAGGGGAGCGGGGCTGTGGAAGAAGTCTTTTACCCACCGCTAGGGCCGGCTCCATCTCCGCAGCCCCCATTAGTGCTTGTCTCATTCCAGGCCAAAGAAATCGATTGCCGATTGTTCTGTGCATGAAAGCAGCACAACATTGGCTCTTCTATTGATAGCTCTGGCCTGTATGGCAGAGAGGCTGATACACATCACTCTGCACCTCCCGGAGCTCTCAGGCTAATGAAGCCTAGAATCAGCACTGCCAGCAAACTGTAGGATCGTCTGACCCTCACCACTTGCAGCAAGTACAGTACACCTGCCTTTCTCTCTGATACGTGCCCCCTCTATCTGTTCCTCAATGTCCCCTTCCCTCTGAGCGCTCCCCCATTCACTCTGCAATATTCTCTCTGAGCCCTGCCCCATGCCCCCTCTCTCTGGTCCTCCATGCACACTTCTGTCTGACCCTTGCCCCACTCTCTCTGATCCTTCATGCCCCCTTCTCTCTAAGCCCTGCCCCATGCCCCTCTTCCTGATCCTCCATGCACACTTCTCTCTGAGCCTTGCCCCATGCCCCCTCCCGCTCATCCTCCATGGCCCCTTCTGCCTGCCCCACTCTCTCTGATCCTCCATTCACACTTCTCTCTGAGCCCTGCTCCATGCCCCCTCTTTTTGATCACCACTGCCCCAATTTCTCTGATCCTCAATGTCCCCTTCTCTATGAAGTCTGACCCATCCCCCTCTGATCCTCCATGCCCCCTTCTCTCTGAGCCCTGCCCCATGTCCCCAGAGGTGAGGCTGCCTGCATTGGGGGCAGCCATTAAATGGTCCTTCTTGCCAGTCCCACCCTGCGCCCCTGCTCCTCACCACTACTAGCTTAAGGGGGTGGGGGCCTGCCAAAATATTAGTGTATTGGGCCCCAAGATTTCTGTTGCCGGCCCTGGCTGCAGCATGGCTTTTGCTCCCTCCATTGCCCCTCCCCCTGCCTTCATTCCCTTCCCCGCCAGGGGCAGTACATATAGGTTAAGACCCTTATTCATCCACTTTTGGGGTGCAAAACTGCTGGAGTGCTGCATGTTGAATACCCCTACTAAAGGAACGTCTTAGGATTTGGTGATGGACCAGGAACAAACCAAATTATTTATAGTCTTATTGATAGACAAAACCAGTGCTAGTGACTTCTAATCATAATACATGTGGACAATCAGAATCACAGCTGTACCCCCTAAACTTTGAGTAAGGATGACAGGTGAGCACAATTTCCTAAAATTTTTTTATTTTTTTTATTTTAAAATTTGTCAAAAAAAACAACTTTTATCTTACGTAGGGGTGCCTTGAAAAAATGCTGATACTCTAGGGTGCCATCATTCAAGATAGTTTTGTTAGGTAGTGAAGAAATACAAATATTAAAAATATAAACTATATTTATTCCACAACTCAATTTAATGTATTGCATTATCCTACCAGTGATTTTTTTTTTCTGTGCAGGGTAAATATTTGCTGCACATGCCTAAATCTACATGTTTAATTACAGTTCTGTACCATTATTCACTAACTTTGTGCATACTTTCTAAGAAATTAACAATACTGCAAAAAAAAAATTTCATAATTTTGGTGGGTGCCGGATGGCCTCCTGACAGTCATTACACAGATGTCAGAATCCCAACTATTAAACCCCAACAGTCGGGATCCCAACTGACAAGGGCTATTCAGCCTCATGGGGTCCACGACCCCTATAGAGTCCCGGCAGTCAAGATTCCAACATCAGACTAATGACTGTCGGAATGCTGACTGATAGCACGCTATAACCCACCTATTTGAGCTAAAACATTTTTATGCTACTATTCCAAGCAAGCATAATTTTACTTAACAATAGTTTTTACCTATAATATTAGGAAACATGCATACAGTATTTTATGGTACTGTATATTACAATCCTGCCCAAGGATTCGCTATGTAATACAGACGGTCAAAATCCCGACAAGGTCAAAATTCCGACATGGTCAAAATACCGACATGGTCAAAATACCGACATGGTCAAAATCCCGACAAGGTCAAAATACAGACAAGGTCAAAATACCAACATTTAAAATCCTGACAAGGTCAAAATACCGACATATAGAATGTAGACAGGTAAAAAAGTCCCGAATGTCAATACAGTCGACATGGACACAGTTGGAGGTCAACCCGGCCCCTCGCATCACTCGCTTTGCTCGAGATGCTTCAGGCACGGTGCCTCGCTGCGCTCGGCACACTATTTTATTCTCCCACCACGCCCTAGTGGATGGTAGGGCATGAAATACCGCCTGTCAGTACATGTCGGGTCAAAAAACAGTCAAAAAACCCATGTCGACCTCGCGACCGAAAGTCATTTTGACTTTTTCACCTGTCTACATTCTATATGTCAGTATTCTGACCTTGTCGGTATTTTGACCTTGTCGGTATTTTGACCATGTCGGGATTTTAAATGTCGGTATTTTGACCTTGTCGGTATTTTGACTGCATCCCCTGCCCAAGAGTGGGATGAAGTAGGACCAGTAATTCAATGGCTCTAGCAATTTCTGTCAGAAGCTACAGTATATAGATAGTATAATATAATTGAAGGGCTTACCTAGAGCAACACAGTACTCAATAATTTTTTTGTATCCATACAATTTACAGTTTACTTTTGTGTAAAATGCAGTAGTTACATTACACTCCTTTTTGGGTTTTCTTATTTATTAGGTTACCGGTTATACAGTATGATGAATTACAGTATTGCAGCACATGTTATCCCATATACTGCCCATATTTTGTAAATAGAAAAGTAACTTTTGAATAGATATAATGGGTGAAATTTAATTGGAGGAGAGATTCAGAAAGTGAGACATTTGGTATTAAATCTCCAGGTTTTTTAAAGCGGTAATCATTTACACTGCAAAACCAGTTTGATTTTGCAGTATAAATGATTGCCGCTTTAAAAAAACTGGAGATTTAATATCAAATCTCTGAATCTCTCATCCTATTATATTTCACCAATAGGCCTTTATTCAGATCTCATCGCAGTACAAATTTGTTTGGAAAATGGGCACTGCAGGTAAGGCAGATGTAAGATGTGCAGAGAGAGTTAAATTTGGTGGGGTGTGTTAAAACTGAAATCTAAATTGCAGTGTAAAAATAATGCAGCCAGTATTTACCCTGCACAGAAACAAAATAACTCACACAAATCTAACTCTCTCTGCACATGTTACATCTGCCCCACCTGCAGTGCACGTGGTTTTTTCCCATTTTCCAAACAAATTTGTACTGCGATCAGATCTGAATAAAGGCCATAGTTTTTACTTCACCTTTACAGAGAGAAGGCTCTATTCAAGTCTTTATGTAGCAGAATTATGTCACATGCAGAAGTCTTGTTATATAAATGACCATCCATAAAAATGTCAACCTGGGTTTTCAATTTACAGTATCAGGAATAAATGATCTTTTCTATTTGCTAAATAATCTGTTTCATTTGTCACATTCTATATATCATAAAAAGAACACATTTACATACAGTATTACTTATAACAACATCAGAACTTACTTTCTATAGTAGTTATTTCAAGTAATTTTTATGTGAGGCTTCAGTTGTCCTGGAGCAACATCCTGTGCTATACAGTACATCTGTCCAAAAGCATAAAGCCTGTGCACGAAGTGTTGCTGCTGAACTTCACACACAGGGAAATTAAAGGATATGTATGACCTATATTATATTACTTGTTCATAGTGAAGTAAGTGCCAGTTATTACCAGCAGATGGCACAAATAATTAAATAAATAATAATTATTAATAAAAATGGTAATAAGCAACTTCTGAAAAAAAATTCATGCCGATGAATGAAATGACCTTATTTATTATACTGTATGTTAAAAAGCTTAATGAACAAAAATATGTATGGAAATTGTGATGTGGTATAGAGGATCTACAGTGTCTAGCTAGACAGTCAATAGGTCAACACCATATGGTTAACATGCATTAGGTCAAGTACAATAGGTCGACAGGGTTAAAAGACCAACAGGAGAAAGATCTACTTGTACAAACAACGTCGACATGTGCCTTTCCCCCCACCTCTTTCTCTGCCCCATGCTTCTCCTGTTCTTTCTCTATCTCTCAATAGGGGAGATTCTCTAAACTTAAAATGCGGTAAAAACCCAGTTATCAGGGTTTTTAACCGCATTTTGGGATGCCCTAAGCATCCCACGCCGGGTTACCGTGACGGGGGGCATCGCCAGAAAAATCTGGTGATGCCCCATAGAAGCCTATGGGCTTCTAACGCGACTCACCACCGCCCCGCACCGATCTACCGCCGCCCCGCACCGACCCCCGCCGCCCCGCACTGACCCCCCCGCACCTGTGTTCGGGCAGCACAGAACTGTGCTGCACAGACCTGTGACCTCCTCCTCCCTGCACTATGATCCTCTTCTGGGTGCAGGGAGGAGGAGATCCTGGCGCAGCAGCTCCGGGTAAGGGAAGGAGAAGAGAGCAGCCGAGTCACCGCAAAGGGCAGCTCTTAAAGCAAGAACTGTCCTTTGCCAAAATTATCGCATATGTTAGAGCATATGCAATAATTATGTATGCGATGAGCAGCGAAGGGGGGGGGGCGGAGCTGGGCTGAGGATGTTTGAATATCCCACCCAATCTCTCTCTCTTTCTTTCTCTCTCTCTCTGCTCCTGGTCTCTCCCCTCTCTCTCTGTGCCTTTGGTCTTTCCGCCCTCTCTCTGCCCATAGACTCTCTCCCCTCTTTCTCTGTCTCCCCTTCTCTCTCTCTCTGCCCCTGGCCCCCCTCTCTCTCTGTCCATGGCCACGCTCTCTCTGCCCCTGGTATTCACCCCTCTCTCTCTGCCCATGGCCTCTCGCCCTGTCTCTCTCTCTCTCTCTGCATATGGCCTATTCCATCTCTCTCTCTCTCTGACTATGGCCTCTCTCTCTCCCTCTCTCTGCCCTGGTCCCCCCTCTCTCTATCGGCCCCTGGTTCTCCCTTGCTCTGACCCTAATTTCCCCCTCTCGTTCTGCCCCTGGCCCCTCTCCTCTCTCTGCCCATGGTCTCTCTCCTCTTTCTCTTTGCCCATGCCCCCCACACAGACACTCAGGCACTCTCCCTCTGCCCATGGCCTCTCTCCTCCTATTTCTCTCTCTGTCCCTGGTACACCCCTTCACTCTCTCTATGCCCCTGTCCCACCTCTCTCTTTCTCTGCCTATGGCTTCATTCACCCTCTCTCTGCCCCTTATATCCCCTCTCTCACCCTGCCCCTGGTCCTTCCACCTCTCTCTTATCTCCTCACCCTCTGTCTCTGCCTGTGGTCTCTCCCCCTCTTATTCTCTCTACCCATTGCCTCTCTCCCCCTCTCTCTGCTCCTGGTTCCCCCTCTCTCTCTCTTTTCCCCTGGTACGCCCCCTCTCTCTCTCTGTCCATGGTATCTTGGCACACCCCCCGCCGTCGACACCTTCAGCCTACAACACACAGCTTCACAGCTGCCCGTAGGTCTGTAAAGCGACAGCCCCTTCCAAAATGGCTGCTGCCTTGGAGGAGACAGACACTAGAGGTTCTGCCATACCTCTAGTGTCTGTGGGAGGAGCACAGCACACCCAGGGCTACCCGGAAGTGAGGATTCTGGTAGCACTGGCGTGCTGCTTGAAAGGAACCCTCTCAGCAATAAGCATTTAGCCCCTCCCCACCCTGGCAACAAACATGTAAGACCCCTTGGCAACAAGCAAGTAAGGCCCCTTGGCCACAAATATATAAGTCCCCTTGGCAATAAGCATGCAAACCCCCCTTGCCCATGACAACAAGCATATACAGTAAATTGCAAAAAAAGAAGGAGAAGTGGAGTGCTGAATATGAAAAATAAATAAAAATATGGTGATTAATATCTAAAAAATTATCAACTGGGTATCACAAAATCTAACAATTTTTATTATACCTAATATAAATGATTATTGACCAATACACTTGAATACATGTATTAATTATAAACAATATTATAAGAAAAAAAGCAATAAAATTCAATTCAATGATAAAAAATTCAAAGATAAAAATTGGACTGGGCAATATACTTATGGTGAACTCCCGCTTGTATGTAGTTCTGAGTGGACTTGTCCTCCTTAGTTCTTTACTGGGGGTTGAAAAAATGGGTATCCATAGACCATGCTGGGATAATTCGCCGCTGTGTTTTGGTATAGCTGTCTTCCACTTTGAGTGACAGACTCACAGGCTGGTAGTAGGCACCCCAATAATTAAGATGGTGGTGGTGTCCCGAAATTCCCTTCCAGTGTAGGAGGCAAAAAGTCTCAAACAAGTGGCCAAGATTTTACAAGCCGTAGTGGGGGAGTGTTCAATCGTTGTGCTCCAAGGTCCAATAATTATATATCTCTGTAACCTGACACGTTTCGTCACCCAAACTGGCAACTTTTTCAAAGGGTTTTCCATATTCATATTCAGCGCTCCACATCTCCTTCTTTTTTTGCCTTTACATTTTCAAGGAACTGACTATTCCTTGGTGTGAGCAGCTCGAATCACACACGTCCCATCCTTGGCGCCTGCTTTTTACCTGTTGGTAAATAACCCCCCCTTTTTTTATATACAGTAAATCGCCCTGGCAACAAGCATGTAATGTAACATACTACAAGAATGTAACATACTCCCTGGCAACGAGAATGTAAATCCCCCCTGGGCAATGAGCGTGTAATCCATTTGGCAATGAGAATGAAACCGCTGGCAAGAAACATGTATCCTCTGGCATTGAGCAATATACCTCTGACAATGAGCATGTAGGTAAGCAACACTTATGTGGCATAATATGTAATATGCACTATGGTGTGTGGTATAATGTTTAATAAACATTATGGTGTGCGGTATAATGTGTAATAGGCATTATGGTGTGTGGCATTATGTTTAAAGGGCATTACGGTGTGTGGATGTTTTTATTAATTTAATTTGCTGGCAAAATATAACAGGTGGTGTTTTAGGTGCAAGTCTTTTTCTAATTTGAGTTGGCGGGTGTGAGATCAACTGTCAAATTAATGCGCATTAAACTGTAGGTAAACTAATGTTGTGTACACATGGTGAGATTTTTTCACTATAAATTGTAAATCGCATCATGTTTTGCCACAACCGATCCCGATTCGGTCCAGCTGCAATGCTTAATGCAGCACGGCACTCCACTCCCCCCCTCCCACTGCATCTCTCCCTCCCTATCAGCCGAAGCCGTCACGCAGCCACCAATTGCACTGTGTATACATACCCTAACACCTTTTAACAACATACCTTAACATCTTGTAATGTGCATTTATTACACGGTCCAAGTTTGTCTGATAGATCAGCTTCTATGTGTAATAGTAATTAAATAGTTGAAAAAAACCCCAGAAAAACTGCCATGTTCCTATTTCATGTGTGAGTTTAGCGCTAAATTCGCACCTTTTCAGAACTAACAAACTACATTACATTTAGCCGATAAGCGCTTTTATTTTGTATATGCATCTGTTTTAATTGCTTTTTATATAGTGAATTTGAGATTCTCGATAAATATTCTAGGAAGTATGAGATGCACAGAGAGTAATTATGTGACAGGCGAGCTGTGCAGATCAGTCACTGTGTCTCTCACTGCACAGAAATACACGCCGGAGTCACTCAGTTCAACGTGGTCTTTCTTCAGGTGGAAGGATGTTTTGCTTTTATCCACTATGATAGAAAACCCTTTGTACTTTATCTGTGTCAGATCATTAACGAGCATTGAAGGACCTTTGCCTTTGTGCTGAACATACCAAAAAAGATATGGATTGTCAGCAGCTGTATATGTACATAGGAATAATGCAGAATCTCCATGAAGGACAGTCAGGCGTGCTGATGTCTGGTTTATAGTCTGTGCGTTACTTTCCCCTGTAAACATAGTAATATAATTATCAAATTATTACTTAAAATTATGATGTACATAATAATAATGTTATATATATATATATATATATATATATATATATATATATATATATATATATATATATAAATAGTTTTATCAATTGTTATAGTTAAATACCTTATGACCACAAAATACAATCTCATTTGTGCTGTGGACAAATGTATTTTATTCAATGTAATACATACCTATAAATAAGGTCCCAAAGAGGATAAATGTGATGGTAAAATTCATGATTAATTTATATTATAAACCATATGAGCATGTAAGCTGCATGAAATGAAGAGAACAAGAGGTGTGAAAGTCTTATTATCACCAGATCTATAGCTACACTCAATGTCACTTCCTGCATAAATGTGCTTCATTTACACTTTGGTTTTACAGTACTTTGAAGATCGAGGACAGTAACTCAGAAACTCATGATCACACTCTTATACTGTATACTATAATGGGATGGTCTGATTAAAAAAAATATATTTGTATTACATTTTTAGAAATGGATTATATCATCCAGTAATGAGGGTCATTAAATTTGAACGCGTTTTTATACAAATTTGAGACATAAATTCCCAGCCTCTGGCTCCCCTGGGCAGCTTAAGTTCTCCTTAGGCTCCCCTGTCCATCCACACAGTGATTTTCCTGTGTTTTAACTCCTCTGGCCACACCGATGGAATACATACTCGTTGATTACACCCGTGTCTCCCACTGGCCTGCTTCTGAAGTTATTTTAGCCGACGGTGAAGTTGTTCATTGCTGTAATACTAAAGTGCTGCGCAATATACCAGTTGGCTCGGATTGGTATCAGGGAAAGCCATTTGGTCTATACGTTTTTAGTTGCCTATAAGTAAAAAATTCCTTAAGGCTCTGCAAGCTAGAGGGGTCATGGTGAGCATAACTATTACTCCAATTATAAAAGACATGACAATGAGTACAGTATGTCTTTATAGTGTGCTAGTTCAAGTCTTGACATGCAACCTATTTCGGTTAGCCCATGTTCTGCTATGGAGTGCCTTTTCCACCATAAACTGGATTTCTGTTGTAAGGTATGGTACAGTGTAGCTGGAGGTGACTCAAGGGCAGATTTATTAAGCTCGGTGAAGTGATAAAGTGTCTGGTTTTTATCACCAGCCACAGAAGAGGGGGGTTGTTACTATGCACAGGCCTGAACGGAACAAATGTTGTTAACCAGAAATAGGGGGAGAAGCATATATTGAGGTTGCTATGTAAACCCTATTCATGCTTTGTTCATATCACAGATTATATAATGGTTCTGGTGGTGCTCCCATAGAGTTTGTCAAATATGCAAATAGAGGAAAGAAAGAAACTCTTTTTGGCTGGGGCACTGCTTTTTAATTTATAATCAAAAAAGTTTTAAAATATTTTAATTAAATCGGATAAAATTACATACATAACATATAACATGGAAAAATATACAGTGTTAATCCTCTTTTGGCTACTGCTTCAGATATCTTACTGAAGCCTGTAGTGTATATTTTTTGGTACAATAACCGTGCTGGCGAAGAATATTTTTTATATAAATGGGAACAATAATTGGTAGTAATTTACCGCTTTAATAAGTAGAGATGTCCCTGCAGTAATAGGTAGTAGTTTCAGTAAGAAAAGATATAGATTTCGGGGCAGATTACCTGCTGTACTGCACCATATAAATTTACATTGGGTGCAGTATGAGTTTCATCTGCTAGCCAAAATTCTATATAACATGAAAATAGAATAAGAAAAGGAGAGTCTGTGCAGGACTAGCCACTTAATACTTACTAGTCCCTCTCATGTATAAATACAGCGGAGAGGAAGGTTCTGTATCTAGTCTCCGTGTCTCAGAATCCTGACAGCTCAAGTGAGTTACTGCTGTCGGCACTTAGCTCTTGTATTGCAGCCGATGAGTGGACTCAGAAAAGATGTATCAACTTGATCAACCAAGGTAGTATAATCTCCTGCTGTAATGCCTATTGGTATTTAATTATTTTCCATATCATCAAATACCACTATAAATACACTAACACCCTGTATTGCTGCTTCTATCACAATGGACCATCGATCAATAGGCAGAAAAATGGTTATAAATAATAAATACTATTTAGATAGAGCATTTACAACAGTAATTTCTACGTTTACACCGGGTTCCTCCTATATCAGGCTGGACCGTATGTCTATAGGTCCGAACGGGTGCTGAAACATACAAAGGCACTGTGCACTCAGATTTGGTGCAATCCAGAAAATTCCAAGATCGACAGGTGTGTATACACAATATGAGTTTATGCTGTAAGATTTATTTTCTACACATATAGATCTAGCGATTTTTTACAGCCAATTATATGCTACACTGAGTTCCTACTATATCAGACTGGACCGTCTGTCTATAGGTCCAACCAAGTGCAAAAACATATAATGGCACTGTGCACTCACACCTGCCAATCTAGAAATCTTTGGACTGCACCGGATCTGAGTGCACAGTGCCATTATATGTTTTTGCACTTGGTTGGACCTATAGACAGACGGTCCAGTCTGATATAGTAGGAACTCAGTGTAGCATATAATTGGCTGTAAAAAATCGCTAGATCTATATGTGTAGAAAATAAATCTTACAGCATAAACTCATATTGTGTATACACACCTGTCGATCTTAGAATTTTCTGGATTGCACCAAATCTGAGTGCACAGTGCCTTTGTATGTTTCAGCACCCGTTCGGACCTATAGACATACGGTCCAGCCTGATATAGGAGGAACCCGGTGTAAACGTAGAAATTACTGTTGTAAATGCTCTATCTAAATAGTATTTATTATTTATAACCATTTTTCTGCCTATTGATCGATGGTCCATTGTGATAGAAGCAGCAATACAGGGTGTTAGTGTATTTATAGTGGTATTTGATGATATGGAAAATAATTAAATACCAATAGGCATTACAGCAGGAGATTATACTACCTTGGTTGATCAAGTTGATACATCTTTTCTGAGTCCACTCATCGGCTGCAATACAAGGGCTAAGTGCCGACAGCAGTAACTCACTTGAGCTGCCAGGATTCTGAGACACGGAGACTAGATACAGAACCTTCCTCTCCGCTGTATTTATACATGAGAGGGACTAGTAAGTATTAAGTGGCTAGTCCTGCACAGACTCTCCTTTTCTTATTCTATTTTCATGTTATATAGAATTTTGGCTAGCAGATGAAACTCATACTGCACCCAATGTAAATTTATATGGTGCAGTACAGCAGGTAATCTGCCCCGAAATCTATATCTTTTCTTACTGAAACTACTACCTATTACTGCAGGGACATCTCTACTTATTAAAGCGGTAAATTACTACCAATTATTGTTCCCATTTATATAAAAAATATTCTTCGCCAGCACGGTTATTGTACCAAAAAATATACACTACAGGCTTCAGTAAGATATCTGAAGCAGTAGCCAAAAGAGGATTAACACTGTATATTTTTCCATGTTATATGTTATGTATGTAATTTTATCCGATTTAATTAAAATATTTTAAAACTTTTTTGATTATAAATTAAAAAGCAGTGCCCCAGCCAAAAAGAGTTTCTTTCTTTCCTCTATTTTTATCACCAGCCAATCAGCTCCTACCTGTCATTTTTCAAACCAAGCCTGTAACCTCACAGTTAGGAGATGATTGGCCACATTATCACTTTACCAAGCTTAATAAATCTGCCCCACAGTACCTAATAAGAATGGTTCATACGCTGGTCAGGGTGGAGGCCATGGCTCCTTAGCTGGTCAAGTATCTTGATCACTTCCTGCTTTGCTGCACTATGGGTTTATGAATGGCTTCCATCTAATCATTAAGGCCCTGGCTTACACCTTATGGCCCTGCATGTTTTGCTCTGCTTTTGACATACCTTTTGTTTGAACATACAAATTATAAAGGAGGTGTGCCTAGGCTGCATGGTCAGGCCTTTCCGTGAGTCTCCTCTGCTGGATTTGTGGGTGTAGTTCACAAGAAGATGATTGATACCTATACCCTATAAATAATTTAATTATGCTTATCTGGAGCAAATAGGGCCATTGATACATCATCCCCTAAATCTTTTGCAGAATTGAAGAATAAGAGAAAAAAGCCAGATCAGAAGGCACTAATTTACATCCCCTGGAAGGAAAAAACTTTATCTGTCATCATCCCAGAGATCTGCAGGTGCACAGTACAGGGATCACAGGGAATTTATTGCAAGCACTATATTCCGGGAGACCTGCACATGCACAGTGGACTCTGGCACACAGCCAGAGTCTACTCACATTTATGCTACTGTGAGATTATTATTACTACTCCCCCTTCCTCATCCCTTTTCCTTTCACAGGCTGAACCTTACATTGCTGGAGGGAAGGTCCAGTTGAGAGTTGCAGGTGGTGAAGTGTTGCACGTCATGTCATCACAACCCTGTGCCATGCTGTGTTGTGCTGCACTTTTGTAGTTAATATTTTTGGAAGAGTAGTCTACATTCATATACAGTATAAACTGCCCACTTCCCAGGCCAGTTGAGAGCATGGCTGGGCCCAGGTTATTTTCAAGGGGCATAGCCTAATTGTCAAAGGTGTGGCCATGCACCCTTATAATAAAATAGGACCTTAAGCACCTCCCTGGCCACACTGCAACCCAGCACACAACCGTGTGTTGTGTTCATAAGAGCAGCTGCTGCCAGTTAATGGGGGCCCCACTGGGCCTTTCCATCAGAACTGGCCCGGGGTATTTAGCACCCATCCATCCCTCTTTCTATGCGACTGCCATTTTCCAGTCAATTGAGAAGGGACATGACAAAATTGTCAGAGATTTGCGCATCACCACTTCTGAGACCTGCAATTCGTGGCATTGACCTTTTCATACCCCCACTATCCACGTCGGCGTGGAGTTGATTTTAGATAGTGTGGCGAGCGCAGCGAGCCACCGAGCCCGAAGCGTGGTGAGTGCAGCAAGCCCCGCGAGGGGACGCGGAATTCGAGCCAGAAGCGTTGCGAGCTCTGCGAGGGGACGCGGAATACATGTAAAGTAATCCGTGTCCCCTCGCGGGGCTCGCTGCGCTTGCCATGCTTCGGACTCGGTGACTCGCTGTGCTCGCCACACTATCTAAGATCAACTCCACGCCGACGTGTATAGTGGGGGTATGGAAAGGTCAGAGGACGCGTACCGCCGCCCCTCGCGGGCTCGCTGCGCTCACCATGCTTCAGGTTGGCGTTGATACTGGGGGTGGCGTTGACAATGGGGGTGCATTTAACATTGTAAGCACCCATTTGGGTGCTTGTACCATTAATAATTGCATCGCATCGAGGATGGGAGGACAGCTTGCTTGACTGCAAATATCTCCAGTTCCTGCAACTAGATTTCTTAGCTTTTAATGGAATTAAAAACTAGGGGATCAGTATTCAGGAGGCAGAGCAATCCGCCAACGAGTATATAAAACTACATACCAGGTGTGTGTAGCTGGAGCAGTAACCAGCTGCTAGAAGGCTGATATATCTGGTTCTGGGCACAGTAGAGACAAGCTACTAGTGTCCATCAAAGGAGGAGAGTCCCAGCTTTTGGAATATACCCTCAGAAAATCTCTAAGTCAGACAGAACCTGAAATATCTGACTGGGAATAGCAATTAACAGGCTTAGATGGGGACCACTGCTTTGAAGTCAGATATCTCCGGTTCCCCAGGGCCTAATTTTAAAATTCTCAGCTTTCAGTCTAGCACCCTTAGATTCCTGGGGGGTGTTTCTGGGTACTCAGAACCACCCCCCTGCGTGCACCACTAAGTTGTCCAACAGATTGCAAGGGTTCTAGATTGTGGTATCACATCAGAGCAATGTTGAACCAGGGTCAGAAGGAAGAAAGAGTGAAGAAAGAGAAAATGTGTGGAGGATATGTATAGATTGTACAGTGGGGATATAGATGCATAGGAATGCTTATGAAGGTAGAGTGAGCGGTTCCGGAATGTGATAAGCTAGCCCAAATAGGTGAGTTTTCAGGAAAGGCTTGAAGGTTTGGAGACTAGGGGCCAGATGTATCAAGTTTCAAAAGTGATAAAGTGGGTAGTGATAAAAAAACAGCAAATAAGCTCATAACTGGTATTTTTCAAACCCAGCCTGTAACATGACATATAGATGCAGATTGGCTGGTTGTTTATCAATCTCCATTTTTTTAGTTTTTAAAGCTTGATACATCTGGCCCTAGGGGAGTGTCTTATGTGTGTGGTAGGGCATTCCACAGAGTTTACCTCTAACAACAGAAGGATAAAGGCTATGGGGCCCATTTATTATGGATCTTACTACCCAGTATTGCATTACAATATGCGATCCCATAGGTGGCATGTATTGCTGAGCGGATGCAGAGACAAGGGTGAGATGTGAACTGCCAGCAATGCACATGAACTGGCAGTGTAGTTTGTCAATGCCACCCCCACTCCGACCTTTTCATACCCCCACTATCCTCGTCGATGTGGAGTTGATTTTAGATAGTGTGGCGAGCGCAGTGAGCCACCGAGCCCGAAGCGTGGCGAGTGGACGTGGAATACATGTAAAGTAATGTGTCCCCTCATGGGGCTCGCTGCGCTTGCCACGCTTCGGGCTCGATGGCGGAAGCTGCAGGGGCCAATATCTGGAATTCTTTACATTCTGGATATTGCTAAATCTGGCAGCATCTCATCCCTAATAGAAATGCGGCGGCAATGGAGGGACCCTATCATGTATCGAAGATACCTTCTGCAAGTCCTCCTTCTTTCATTCTGTGAAAAAAAAATATATATAGGCCCACCTGTAATATCCGGTTGGCGGGATGCGGTGTGTGCCGGCCCCGGGGTATAAAGAGTGGGTACATGTGACTTGTTCTTATATTTTCAATCTAAAATTAAGAAAGGAATTGTCTAGATTATGGCACCAGTTTACTGGCTGCAAATTGGGATGGAAGCGTCACTATTCCGACTACCACCATTCCGCCAGTATAATAATTGCATCCAATGTGTAGTATGTTATTTAAGGGCTGCTAAGAGCCCAGTTTGTCATTTTTACAATCAAGTAACTGGTATATCTGTAGAACAAGATTACCAAATGTGACAGGAACTACATAAGACACACATAGAGTTATGTGACAGGTGAGCGGTGCAGCTCAGTCACTGTGTCACTCACTGCACAGAAATACACGCCAGAGTCACTGAGATCAACTTTATCTTTCCTCAGATGGAAGGATGTTTTACTTGTATCATGGTCAGCTGAAAATCCTTTGTGCCGTGTTTGTGTCAGGGAATATATCAGCATTACAGGAGCCTCCCCAGGATACTGAACATACCAAAACAGATAAGGTGAGGTGGAAATTTTATATGTACATTCCAATAACACAGAGTATCCTGTGAGTACAGTCATAGATGCTGATGTTTGGTTTATGGATTGTGCATTACTTCCACCTGCAAAATAATGGCAGCATTAACAACTCATTCAGCAGTACATGTACAATAATAGCAATTTTATTTATCTATGTATATATTTATTCATAAATATAATTAGAAATGTGCTTACCTATTAGAAGAGCTAAGGAGAAAATAAATGAAATGAAATCCATGAGGTGTTTGTTTGTGCAAAGTACTGTGATCACTGTGACGGTATATGGGGTTAGAGGTGCTTATAAAGATGTAGACATGTTCTACCTTGTGTCATGTGACCTGTCCCACTTCCTGATAGAGAATTGTTCTTTATGAGCTGACATACATTTTATACTTCAAATGTTTCATTCTGCTTTTAAAGAAACAGTTCAGAATCAAATTGATTTACAAGGTAGGAATCAGAGCTGAGATGGAGGTATTAATGAAAAATAGTATTTGTCACAAGTTCAGCCATAGTTACCTACTTTGTTGCATCTCCGGCAGAAGTTGCGGACCTACAGAGTGCTGACATCAATAAAATATCATTGATGTATTTACAATCAGTGTCCAATCACTTTTGCCTACATAATATATATCTGTGGTAATAATTCACCAACTAATATGTTATTGAAAGTCTTTGTGTAGTGACATCTATTTGATTACCTATGAGTCTCATACAAGTTCGAATTTGGTCACAGCTAGCTATTTTTCACATACTGTACTATACTGTAAATTTCTATTTAGTCTTATTTGTTTAAATATATGTGGGATTCAGAATGTTTTGTCAAGATAATTTTTATGTTTAGTGGCTTACCTCAATATGTAGCTTGCATTTTCAGATCAGCATGTACTGTACTCTGCAATCTCTCCTGCATACCCCTGATTAGACACATGAGAGACTCTAGGCTAGTGTTCTGACAGCTGTAAGCCCATACCTACCTGCTGGCAGTGGTTCAGCATTCTCCATTGTATTCCTCTGTGAGAAATTAGCAACATTCTGGGTGCAGAATTTCATTCTTGTCACGACTAGGAGTTTGTGGCCTTGGTGGTCTGGTGGCTGGTGCAAACTGTTATAGCGGGCAATGTTTGAGGATCCATCTCAGGCTGCAGTCTCAGTACGGGTTGCACTGTGGCCGCTTAAAGCTTGGGAAAGAGGGGGGACTGGACTGCACACCATATTTTTAAACATAATGAGAGGTGCTACCAAGTTAAGGCTTCTAGTACCTCACAGGAAAAAAGAACAACACTGATGCACACTCTAGGTGCTAAGAACACTGATAGTAAAACAAAATTTGATAACTCTTACAATTAACATGGAGTATAATTGAAGTTCTTAGCACACATTTGCGCAAATATGTGGGCCCATCCACCGCGTCCAGGTGAACTTCATTAGATGGGTCCCTAACATTTCTAATACTAACACATTATGAAAATGTATCTAGGTCATACCTTCAAATAGAGCCCATATTAACATTCAGTCAGCAATGTAGGAACCTGTGCTAATTAAAACACCTGAGGGTAGATGGGAGGGGTGCCAGTGCCAGGATGAAGGAGCCTTACCTTCAGTGTACAATATATACACAAATATTTGGGAAAGAGGGGGGGACTGGACTGCACACCATATTTTTAAACATAATGAGAGGTGCTACCAAGTTAAGGCTTCTAGTACCTCACAGGAAAAAAGAACAATACTGATGCACACTCTAGGTGCTAAGAACACTGATAGTAAAAATTATTTTGATAACTCTTACAATTTACATGGAGTATAATTGAAGTTATTAGCACACATTTGCGCAAATATGTGGGCCCATCCACCGCGTCCAGGTGAACTTTATTAGTTGGGTCCCTAACATTTCTAATACTAACACATTATATAAATTTATCTAGAGCTTACCTTCAAATAGAGCCCATATTAACATGCAGTCAGCAATGTAGGAACCTGTGCTAATTAAAACACCTGAGGGTATATTTGCGCTAATGTGTGCTAAGAACTTCAATTATACTCCATGTTAATTGTAAGAGTTTTCAAAATTATTTTTACTATCAGTGTTCTTAGCACCTAGAGTGTGCATCAGTATTGTTCTTTTTTCCTGTGAGGCGCTTAAAGCTTGGCAGGTAGAATGTAGGACCTATGCATATATGTCCGACCATGAGTTTTGACGGAACTCCTTGGCGAGGGCATGGAGTCTAACTGCCCAGCAGTCTTCGCCAGGGACCCCCGCAAGGGAGTTTGGACTTCGCTGCGTCTGGACAGCAGGTTGCAGCCCCTCGTCAGCAGGGCTGGCAAC
This sequence comes from Crinia signifera, assembly GCF_055691185.1. Lineage (NCBI taxonomy): Eukaryota > Metazoa > Chordata > Amphibia > Anura > Myobatrachidae > Crinia > Crinia signifera. The sequence goes on from NC_139217.1 coordinate 328,640,185, forward strand.
AGAAATCTTGGGGCCCCATAAATTTATATTTCTGGGGGGCCCCCACCCCCTGCAGTCAGCCGACTGGCATTCGATTGCTGTGGGCGGCTGACACATAACCCCCCCCCCCAACAAGAATATTTGCACTGCAGACTCAGGAGAGGAAGCTTCCTGGGGATGCCTGTTTAAACACGCAGCTCCCGGCCGCCGCACGCTGCCGCTTACACACACTGACATGAGCCTGTGCTGCTGTGGCGCTCATGTCAGTGTGTGTGTAAGCGGCGGCCAGAAGCTGCGTGTTCTGACAGGCATCCCCAGGAAGCTTCCACTCCCAAGTCTGCAGCGCCGCGGCCACAAATATTCTTGTTAGGGGGGGTGGTGGTTTATGTGTCAGCCGCCCACAGCAATCGAGTACCGGGTGGCTGACTGCAGGGATGAGTGGCTGATTCTGGGGCCCCTCCGATGGTCAGGGCCTGGGTCAGCTGTCCCATTTGACCCCCCCTGTCGCCGGGCCTGCTCATCAGAAGCACTCACTGGTGGCCTGAGACTGACTGTGATTGGAAGTAGGCCAAGACACAGGTACTGGATTTAGTGTAACGGAGAACTGAAAAAGCCGACTTGGCGAATAACTTTGGAACTTGAAACAGTAACACAAAGGGCCAACTTGATGTAGACACAGGAACAGGTGAAAGGGTAACAGAACTGAAATGGCTGACTTGGCGTATAACGGATAACTGAAGAAAACGACAATTTAGGATGGCCCCAGCAACTATGGATGGCACACTTGGCATAAAATGGGTAATTGAAGAATACTGAGGAAAAACACAGGAACAAGAGGAATAAGAACCAGAGTAGGAATAGGACTATTTGCTGACCGGGAACGCTGGACTAGACGGACAAGCAGAGCCTCTGGGAGCTGAATGCTGAAGACTCACGCAGGAACTCCAGGAAGCAAGCTTGAACAGCATCCGGAACATGCAGCAGGAAGACAAGTTGCTGAAGGCGGTTCTGCATCTGTGAGCAAGATATTTATCCCCCATGCCTTATATTGATTGGAGGAAATGACAGAGGGCAATCTGCAATCTGAGGCATGAATCCAAAATACTTAAATCTGAACTAATCTGTGACAGTTCTCCTCTGCAATCAGCTCTTTGGTGTTCGGTTCTGAAAGCCAGCATTCCCTGTGCATTCTTAGGAGCCACACATCAGACCAACTTTCCTCCAACCATCCAACTATTTGGTTGGATGGAATAAAAACCTGGTACTGGATAGGAGAAATGTAATTTGTAACTGTAATTTGTTTCCCAAATCTGAAAATGGACAACTGTCACTCAGACAATGTACTGTAGTTGGACCTATTTGATTGAAACAATTTCACTGCATGTTTTTGTACATTCTCCTGAGTTTGTGAGCAAATTGCTTATTGGCAGCTGTCCCCATACAGTACTATATTTTCAGTCCAACCAACCAACTAGTTGGGACTGGGATGATATCCTATATTTGATTTAGAAATATGACCTGCCTCATATATTTAATATAAGAGTACTGTCTAATATACTCCTAACTCTCACTTCCGGGTCATGTGATCGGGACAGGGCCCAGCCATCTAGAACGCCTGATTATCTGGCAGGTGTGTATCATTCAAAAAATAGACTCTAACTTCATATATGTTTTTAATATTCTATATTTAAGTATATTGTGCATTTATTGACTGCCTCCAGATTAAATGGATATACAATATCTATATATTACAAGATGGTTCATTAGATTTATTCTTATATATTCACATGTGATTACCATTCTCAATCAATTGAGGGGTATATATTGAGCTGCTTTGGACTTAGATTTCACATTTGCTCATGAAGAACCCGGAGTGCAACATCTGGGGAGACGCGTTGAGCCTTTATTTCTCCTTTCCAACTGCATTTACCACCTTTAGCCGAACCAGTTGGAATTGTAATCTCTAGGAGTCCTGAGCTCTTGAAAACATAGAGCACACTAGAGGATCTGTGAGAGACACGTTTGTGAATGTGGGATATTAACAACCTCCACCAACATCATCAGACCCTCACCAGCCACTGCACCAATAAGGAATGGTAATATAAATCTTAAATATACACAGTTGGAAAATCGCAACCTCAATTTGAACATCATCTTACAGTTAATACAGCTCACGTTTTCAACTTGATGACAACCAGCTTTTACATACAATTTAAAATATTTGAATGTGTTATATATGTTACTTTTTCTTTTATATATTAAAATAATTTCTTTTAAATTGAACCGTCTTGTAGTACTTCAGCCAGTGCTGTCACATTCTCCTTTTTTTTCATATTGCTATACAGGGGAGTGACTACCCAGTGCCAGCTTCTGCTAATTGCGCAACACACAACCACTCACTGCCTAGCAAGCGAGTAAGCACTGCCCTCCGCCCCAACGATCGTCACCCCTCCTACACACACCTGACTTTTATTACAGCCGCTATCAGCCAAAAAAGGGGCGGGTGCTGAGGTCAGGTGATGTCAGCGGCCACCCCATGCAGGCCTTGGCCTGCCTGCATTCCCAGGGGAACTCCAAGTGTTTTCATGATGCTACCCCTGAAAGCTATTTGGGGGGCGATTCTCTAACACAGAAATGCGGTAAAAACCCCATTATCGGGTTTTTACCGCATTTCTGTATGCTCTAACCCCCCTCTGCAGTGGCAGCGCTGCGGAGGGAATCGCCAGCAAAAGCTGGCGATTTCCTGCAGAAGCCTATGGGCTTCTTACCGCAGCGCTGTTTGAGGGATCCATCATGGATCCCTCCCAGCATGCCCTGCGGCCGGCGCCGTCACTCTGCGCATGCGCAGATGGACTCCCGGGTCACAGACCCGGAAGTCCAGCGCCGGCACCGCATCGCAAGGGACAGCTCTTATCGCAAGAGCTGTCCCATGTGGTAATAACGGCATATGTTAGAACATATGCCGTTATTAAAAATGCGATGCCCGGCCATACAGAGCTGCGGATGTTACAACATCCCGCCCTTAGTCAGTAACGATTTTTCAGGAAAATACAGATGTAGCCACACTCATCCATCCCAAGATGCGTACACATCATGGCATGGATGGCATGACTAGTATGCCCGCATATGAGACTCACTGACATGTATGCCCATGCATACACATGGTAGAAAATGATGAGCATTGCCTGATGTGAAAATCATTGATGATAACGAGAGATTGACCAGCATGCACAACCAATCTGAAGATGCAACGAACGTCTCATGAGAGCATACAATAGTGTACAGTGGACGATGTGAACATTTTGTTATTCTTATCCATTGGAAAATGACCAATCCTTCAAAAGATTGGCTAGTGTGTACACAGCTTCAGGCAATATGGGACATTTCCAGAGACAATAATTTACATGGACATCTTTCAAAATCCTAGGGCTATTCCTAGAACTTAGATTCAATTAGCAGCTATGTTATATTTATATTAAATATAACTCACTAACAGAACGTGCGCTGAGAACGTTGTGTTTAGATACTGCACTGTATCTTCCACTGTGAGTAAATAACATCATTTTTTGTGCCTTTCTGGAACATAATAACATTATGTGATGGTGGTATAATGAGACACACATAAATAGAGTAATGTGCCAGCTGAGCGGTGCAGCTCAGTCACTGTGTCACTCACTGCACAGAAATACACGCCAGAGTCACTCAGATCAACTTTAGCTTTCCTCAGGTGGAAGGATGTTTTACTTGTATCATGCTCAGCTGAAAATCCTTTGTATTCTTTCTGTGTCAGGTAATGTATAAGCAATGCAGGACCTTTACCAGGATACAGGACATACCAAGCAGGAGCAGGTGATCCAGAAACTTTATATGTACATTCCAATAACACAGAATCTCCTGAGAATAATGTCATAGAATCTGGTGATTGGTTTATGGATTGTGCGTTATTTCCACCTGCAAAGAGAGTAACAACATTAACAATCAGTCTATGTCAAGAATGCCAATGCCAATAATTGCCAGTGAGTATCGTGCCTGGTTGATTTTGTGCAACAAAATGTGCTGCTGTGAGATCTTGCTCAAAAGTATTTGCCACCTGGTGTGGTATTGAGCAGTGGCGGCTCCAGCACACTTTAATATTCAGATAGGGGAGGCTCACCAACTGCTACCAACTGCCATTCCAAGCTGACTCCTTGGCAGTTGGTATGTCTCCCCTATTTGAATTAATTTGAACTGTGTTGCACAATTTTTCAAGAATCATTTACCTATTAGAAGAGCCCAGAAGAGAATCAATGTAACAGGATGCATGATTTGTCATGTGCTGTTCTACAAACACTATGATACTGGATGAGGCTAGAAGTGCTTATAAAGATGATGAAGATGTACCCATTGTCTGCCGTTTGTCATGTGATCTGTCCCACTTCCTGCATTAGAAAAGCTCTAAATTGAGTTTACATGATTGCTGCGATCTAGTCACCTAAAGAGGACAAATATACAGTAGTTTAACCCCTTCAGTGGTGAGTTAATTAAGAAAAAACACACACACATCCCAGAGTGTGTTTTTAAATAAATGCAGGTGGAGTGAAGGGGGACCGCTGGTGCAGGGGGATGGGGGGGTTGTTAACTCCAATAATGCACGCTATCATCAGCACTGATTCCCATCCGCTTGCAGAACCCAGAAATCAGCATACATTATTGCACAGTTAAGTCTGCACGGCTGGTGATCCCCTGGCACTAAAGAAACAGCCTGGCAAATTTTCCGGGGTGGCCAGTGATGTCAGTGCCGCTGGCCACGGAAGTTTTCCGGATGAGCCACCAAAAGGGTTAATGGTTATCATTCACATATCTGCTATAAATCTGAAACATGTTACCACATACACTAACTGCCCACCTGCCTTTTGAGTGACAACATTGCTGTGAGAGATGTGCAAAATATCCGCTAAAAAAGCCAACCTCTCTCACAGCAAATTTTTTTTTTTTGTGGGTGCAATTTAACTAAACTTCAATTAATTAACTTTAGATCATTTGCCGGCAATAACTAAAGTGATTCACATTCCTTGACTACGACCCTGGCATTTTTTGTGGATATTTTGCAAATCTCTCACAGCAACTTGGTCACTCAAAGTGTTAAAAATACACTTGTTATTGGAATTTATTGCTGTATTCATATTATAACAAGGACGTGCAGTCAGGGGAGGCAGTACTTTCCCTGTCATTCTGTTTAAAATATATTATTTTTGCAGTTTGCAGTATTAAAAGAGTTTCCAATCACAGCAGCCCCTGTCATTTAAGCTTCTGGCTGTGCCGCTGTGGCTCTGACCTCCCCTGTGACCTGTGTCCTGGCTCCTTTGTACCCTCCTCCCTGTTCCCGGTCTCCTCTCCCATGCCTGGTAAGTGTAAATTATTTTTCTCTGGGGGGGGGGGGGTAGCAGCGAGGCAGTGAGGGGCGGCGGTACACGTCCTCCGACCTTTTCATACCCCCACTATCCACATCGGCATGGAGTTGATTTTAGATAGTGTGGCGAGCGCAGCGAGCCCGAAGCCTGGCAAGGGGACGCGGAATACATGTAAAGTAATACGCGTCCGCTCGCCATGCTTCGGGCTCAGTGGCTCGCTGCGCTCGCCACACTGTATAAAATCGACTCCACGCCGACGTGGATAGTGGGGGTATGAAAAGGTCGGAGGACGCGTACCGCCGCCCCTCGCGGGCTCACTGCGCTCGCTACACTTCGGGTTGGCGTTGATAGTGGGCATGGAGTGGGGGTGCATTCAACATTGTAAGCACCCATTAGGGTGCTTATACAATTAAAAATCGTATAGGGGCTTATACAATTTAAAATCGCATCGCATTGCGATGCGATGCCATACAACTTAATATCGTGGGCGCCGTGCTAGGAAACAAGTACCCTTCAGTCTAATATACTCTCACCTAGTTATAGATACTATCTTATATTATTCTCGTGGAAAGTTTGAAACAGTATTTTCTTCGAAATTTTAAGATATTCTCTATATTGCTTATATTATCCTTACTAGCAGGTCATTTGATACACACTTATTGCATACCACCCAACATGACCCTCTCCAGGAGAGACACAATGCTCTATTCCAGAAAAACTCCTGAATAATAAATATACCACAAGAACATTATTAATATTGTTGTGTGGACAAGCCTCTATTTTTGTTTGGTTAAACCTTATATCAGTATGTGCCTAGACACCCTGGGGTGCCTCAGGACACTTGCAGGTGTGCCTGGGTTTGGTGGTCCAGGACCAATTCAAATTATTTATGTTTAATGTAATATGCAAAACCAGCGCTGGTGGCTTCCAATCATAACATACAGTGGGCCAAATGTAATAGGATGATATCAACACAATCTATTTTTATTTTTGGCCTAGGGGTGCCATGAAAAAAATCTGATTACTTTAGGGCACCGTGATTCAATTTTTTTTTTTTCCCTCTGACTTACAGTATATGATGCTGCTGCCACCATGTGCTAGCTAAGGTAAACTTCATTGGAATGTTTTTTGCTCTTAAATATACAGTACAGAAGTAGAAATACCGACAGAATTTTCAAGCGCTCCTTCTATTCATATATTTCGATGTCACTCCGTCTCAGATGGTCCTGATGATGACTCGTGTGACATGAAAGAGAGAAAACCATATAGTGTAGTACCCTTAGGTATGACCTCTAATACAGATGATTTCTGATGTCAAAAACCGTACCCTGTATGGTGGTCCACTAAATGAAAGGTGGACAAATCACGCTCAGGTTTGAGGGAGTGATAAACCTCCAATAGATACTCCAATATCCTCCAAGTTGTTTCACATAGAAAAACCAGAGATAGGTGCCCAAATGGTGAAATAATGTTTTAATGATTAAAAACATACAATAAAAAATTCTTTGGGTGTAAACAATGGACTCTCACCAGATCGGTGTGTCTACTGGATAAAAGCAGACATACAGAGCATGAGATGGAATAACCACAGGCATCCCTGGATGCTTTTTGTAGGTGTTCAAGTCCTGGTGTGATGTGCAAAGGCCAAGGCAGAGGGGACTTGTGGACTTTGGACATCACACCAGGACTTGAACACCTACAGAAAGCATCCAGGGACGCCTGTGGTTATTCCATCTCATGCTCTGTATGTCTGCTTTTATCCAGTAGACACATCGATCTGGTGAGAGTCCATTGTTTACACCCAAAGAATTTTTTATTGTATGTTTTTAATCATTAAAACGTTATTTCACCATTTGGGCACCTATCTCTGTTTTTTCTATGTGAAACAACTTGGAGGATATTGGAGTATCTATTGGAGGTTTATCACTCCCTCAAACCTGAGCGTGATTTGTCCACCTTTCATTTAGTGGACCACCATACAGGGTACAGTTTTTGACATCAGAAATCATCTGTATTAGAGGTCATACCTAAGGGTACTACACTATATGGTTTTCTCTCTTTCATGTCACACGAGTCATCATCAGGACCATCTGAGACGGAGTGACATCGAAATATATGAATAGAAGGAGCGTTTGAAAATTCTGTCGGTATTTTTCCTCTTCCATTGTTACCTTAGTGTGTTTGGTGACACACTCACCGTACAGATTCAAGCTTGCACCTAAGCGCAGGACTTTATCCCAGAACCTCCTTTTCTTGTGTAATACAGTACAGAAGTGTCCTGTAAAAAACAAATCCCCCACCATCAACTTTATTTTAAAATGGATATGGAAAGGAAATTCACAATTCATTTTTGACAGACTATGCTCACTACTCATAAGTATTATTTTAATACAAATATTATACATAAATATTAGGATATTTCCTAGTTTTTAATGCATCATTATGAACCCCCCCCCCCCCAAAAAAAAAAAAAAAAATCATATGAAAATGTGCCAAAATGATATAATGAATAATGATTTCCAGCACTTATTTCTCTGGTCTAAAGGAAAAAAAAGATTTATTACTTCCAAAAAATATTTTTAGGATAACAAGAGAGCAAAAATTGTTCTAATATCTACACTCCATCCATATTCCAACAACACCCACTTTTCCCTTGTTCCCCCTCACAACTCACTGTTTCTCTCACATTCCCCTTCTCGTGCCTCCCCTTCTTGTGCTTCTCCTTTCTGCTATTTTCAATCCTTAAACACACCTTACGTCACTACTACTGTGGGCATTATGTGTATAAGTTGCATTACTATTGTGGATTTTGTGTGTAATGGGCATTAATGTGGGCGTTATGTCTAAGGGCCGCTACTTTTGTGGGCATCATGTTTTTAAGTAACACTACTGGGCGTTTTAATCAGTTCATTGAAAGCCGTTGATATCGCTGCTGCGTCTGACTTCCTCTCGTAGCAGGACCATAGATGTCACACTCTCTTTATTCTAAATATAATATACATAACATACATACACACACACACACATGCATACATATATTTATATAAGGTGTTGTGTGTGTGGGGGCACCAATATTTATCTTGCCTCCGGGCGACAGGGGCGAACTTACGCCACTGTGTATAAGGGACACTACTATGTAGTGTATTGTGAATCAGGGGCACCATGTGTGATGTAAATAATATTGTGCTACTGTAAGGTGTCATTAAATTGGTGGTACTATAGAGCGTCTATGCCCCTTCCCTATTATACCACATCCTTTATTTGTGTGCACTGTCCCGTTATTGAATATAGGCGGGCACAAATATATAGTTGAGGCAGTGACGCGGCTGCCGGGGGCAGGCAGCTGACATCACCGGACGTCTGCTTCTTGCCCTATCCTCATACAGGGACATGCAAAATGAAGGACCTGAGAGTGTCTTATTTTTGCATGTACGCTCCAAATCATTCGATGATGATAATAGGATTAAGTGAGGCAGAGCTGTCCGACTTAATCCTATGCTAACCCTCTACTGTATTGTTCTATGTATTGTATTGCAGATGTGAACAATAGACTTTGGTGAGCCATGGCTCACCATGGCTATCCATAGAAGGCTAGTTGAAGAAGGTTCCATCTGTATGTGTATCAGTAGAGCTGCTACTATGGGCATAATTTATAAAAGTGCCACTACTACTATGGGCAAAACTGAAACTGCTTTCCCGCACATGCTAGTGGCCACCCGGCACAGGGCAAGGCGCAATTGCATGCAGCCACTGTGAATCGTCCTGAAAACACGACTGCACTGTCCAGAATATACAATCCCTGGATCCACATAATGGGAGATGGGGGGGGGGGGGGAGGTTTGGCTTCCACCACTTTTACAGAACCATTGTAAGCACTGAATGTGACAGTAGTATAATGAGACACACATACAGTAGTTATGTGACAGGTGAGTGGTGCACATCAGTCACTGTGTCACCAACTGCACAGAAATACAGGGCACAGTCACTCATATCAACTTGGTCTTTCCTCAGGTGGAAGGATGTTTTGCCTGTATCATGCTCAGCTGAAAATCCTTTGTACTCTTTCTGTGTCAGGTAATGTATAAGCAATGCAGGAGCTTTACCAGCATACTGGACATACCAAGCAGGGTAGGGTGTGCCAGAAACTTTATATGTACATTCCAATAATATTGAATCTCCTGGGTGTACATTCAGAGATGCTGGGCTTTGGTGTACGGATTGTGCATTACTTCCACCTGCAAATAAAATACAAGTATTAACAATTATTGCATAAATATATACATTTCTACTGATTTTTGCTGCTCTCTTATTCACATTCATAAATATACTGTGTAGTCAGCACTTTTTTCAATATTGCTTCAATTTGTTTACCTATTAGAACAGCTCAAGAGAGAATAAATGTAACAGAATGCATGATACTGTCTGTCATGGGTGTTCAATACTGTAAGGGGCTAGAAGTGCTTATAAAGGTGTACATGTAGTCTGCCATGGGTCATGTGATCTCCCCCACTTCCTGCAATACAAATGTTCTACACCAAGCTGACACACATACCATACTTCACTCTTTTAATGTTCTTTTTGAAGAAACCATTTGTTTCAAAATGATTTGATAAATGTTAGAGCTGAAGTGAATGCTTTTAAATGAGACTACTAATTGACCCTCCACAGGAATGGCTCTTATATGTTGTTATAACACAGGATACCCCTTATGTAACCTTACCCTCCAACATGATCCATTCCAACAGGAACAAATACCCTGTGTCTGCACTTCTGTTGTTGGGAATCACTGGCAGCTAGCGTGGCTCCCCTATTTGAATTTTGGACTCTGCTGCTGGCTCCAAAGAAGTCCAGAAAAGAGCATTTTGTACCTAATAAAATGGGCCATTCCACTAGGTAACAGAGGAGACTCAATTGTAAAGCTCAGTAACTACAGTACTTGCAGATTGTAATGGATTTTTTTTTTAAAGCTAATAGGTAAATGAATAGTACATGATCAAACATTTGTTTAGATTGTTATCTATTAAATTTTAGTAAACAACCTAGCTGAAGGGTATGGATCATGAGGTCAATAGGTCGACCACTACTGGTCAAAAAGCAGTACAGTAGGTCCACATTGACAATAGGTCAACATGGGCAAAGGTCAACATGAAAATGGTCGACACAGGAGTTTTTCAATTTTATGAGGTCAATGTCAAAATCTACCGACATGGACATTGTATAAGTGAACAGTGTCCACTTGCATGGGTCGATGCACTCGCCATGCTTCAGGGAGGGTGCCTCACTGCACTCGGCACACTTTATAATCTAACTCTATGCCCACTTATATTGTGAATTAAGAACAAGTTGGTTTAAAAAAATCATGAATAGTTCATGTTGACGTGTTCTTGTCTCAACCATTAACATAAACTAAAAAAAAGGAATAGTGTGGGTAGTTCTGGGTGCAGTGCTGCCTTAAGATGTGTTAATTCCTAAATAGATCCCACCAGATCTATACCAGGAATTTAAAAAAGGGGGGTGGGGGTGGGGGGGGTGGGGTGGAATTAACATTTCGGTCCACTGGACCTTTATCAAGACATCTGATAAAGTCTTGATAAAGGTCCAGTGGACCGAAACGCGTTGTCAGATCAGCCGTGAGCAGCAATATTTTTATCCAATCACAATTGGTATGTATATTATCCTCTGCATACTTTTCTTGGACCATTTTTAAACATTTTGGACTTTTTTTATCATGTTTTATTTTATTTTTATTTTCTTTACTTGTTTGTTCCTGGCATTGGACCTTATATAAATCCTCTCATGGACTCTGTATAAAGCCCATTTTGTTTGCATGTTTTGGGCCTCCCCTTCCTTGCATGGAATAAGGGAACCCTTCTTTGAAAGATAACTGGGTATTGAAGTTACAAAGAAACCGTGATTTGCTTGTATACAACCAGACCCTTATTCTGGTTATTCTGGTTGGTGCGGCCGGCCCGTACGCGTACGTTCTGGGGTTTTTAATGACCTGCGCATGCGTACCATCTCCAATGCGCAGGCGCGACCACTCCACAACGCTTACGGACGGGTCTCTCCGTGCGAAAAAACCTGTACGCGAGAGTACGGGCATTGGGGGCGGCATAGGGGCGTGATGAGGGGAGCGGCCGAAATAATGAGGGTAAATGGGCGTAAATATGGGCGTACACGGGGGTGTGCACCAAAAATGAACGGTGCTACTACCGCACGATCGGCTAAAGCACCGTTCATTTCGGACACAAAACAGGCGGCCGCCAACCGCCACCTCAGACCACCCCTACAGATACCGCATGCCAGCGTGCGCCTGGGTTTGCTAATTTACGCTGATTACTACTCAAACACATACACCTGAATGTAATAAGCAATGCTGCAGTCTATTAAGTCCAAACCATGATTTCACTACCTGCAAGCCACACACAGCACTCAAACACATTGGAAGCTTATCTTTCTATACTTCTCGACATTTAAAGGTTTGTTTATTTTTAGGTAAGAATCTTTTTAAGACCTGCTTATATATGCTAAGGTAGGTATTTGTTAAACAGTTATACACATTCACTACGTGCTTTCATAGACTTTACACAGTAGCACACTCAATCTACACAAGTCGACATGTGTCAACGTGTTCACTCTAATACAAACATAGGTTTTGTATTTATGATACAATAACATAAACCACATCTAACACCTACAAAGGATGTTTCAGCAATGTTTTAAGCCCATGCCCACTATTTTGCACACAATCTTTGTATAGTACCCAAAATACAGACCTGTACCACTATCTGATCTGCTAGGAATTGGATTTTACTACACTCTGGATGTAAGATGCCACCAATCACATTATTGCACTCACATCTCTCTAACAAAGGATTCCTACATCTGCTTATGACACTGTAAAATCATATATATGTACAAAGTTAAACATGTTTGTCCACAAGCAATTTTACCATGTTTGGCCGATTCACACATCTTTTTTTAGGGAGGACACATATGCATTCCTACACAAATGTCCCTTTTGACCCTTGTTTGTCTACCTCACCCACTCCATGAGGAAAGCATTGTTCTGGACCTGCTTTTACCTACTAATGTAGGAGCTACCTCACCTGCACACAAACTGCTTTCTCACCTATTAAGTTGCTCTGCACATGTGCTGACACAAACTAATTAGCAGGGAAAAGTTGGATAGGAACATGTGAATGGCCATGGAGAGGGTTACACATGGGAAACTTCTACCACACTTCAACAAATGCTCAAAAATACCCTGGTCAGTAAGTACACATAAATGTAGTATTTTTTTCACACAAGAAATTACACATACAACAATTGTGTTTTAATTGGTAAAATAAATTTATTTGCTGTTCAGCATCACAGCTTATTTGACACTTTAATGTCATAAATCAAATAAACAAATAAAATATACACAAAAATAAAAAAACAGCCAGAACAAGAGGTTGCATATCTCCAAACATGTGTTACCCTGCAAATGCAATGGTGAAAGAAATGGGGACACCAGAATACGTACTGCAACAACCAGGGTGAATACTAAGCAAGATACACACCACCAAAAATGTATCCTGCATTTGTAGAGGTCAAAATAAGAACTTTAATGCCCATGGCACGAAAATGGATCGATGGCCAACTCAGGAAGTGGATGTCCAGTGCAATTTAAACATTTGGGGTCCAACCACAGAGGAAGTGAACCAGGTCTCATTATTTGGGCCCTTTTTTCCCCTTTTTAGATGGGGCCTTGGGGACAGGGGCCTTTGGCTCAGATGGCTTGCGGCGTCTTCCCCTAGTGGACACAGGAGGGTCAGCAGAGGTGGAAGGTTGGGGAGCAGCTTGGGGTGGGCCAGCAGATGGGGGATTGTCCCTTAGGGACCTGGCGGTGGTCAGCAGCTCCGCAAGAATTTCATTCTGGCGGCTGAGGTGTTGGCCAATGCTTTGCATGCCAGCCGCCAGAGTGTCATTCATGCGGTTGAAGGCCTCACACTGCTGCCTGTTTGTGGCATTCCAATCCGCCAGAATTTCCACAACCTGCTGCTGACGGACCGCAGCATCCACCCCTTGCTTCTCGATCCTCTCCAGCATCACCATCAAGCTGGCATCCCATGTGTCCTGTGGCTGGGGGTGTCGTCTTGGTGGAGGCTGGACCACTTGCTCCACCTGTGGCTCTGCAGAGGAAGATGCTGCCGGTTCATCCTGGGTTTCTGCTTCTTCTAGGATAATAATTGAAAACAATGTCACCATCACACGCACTAAAAAATATCTTTCAAAATACAATGCATTACTGTGACTTACCATCAAAAGCAGCAGCAAAGACCTCCACCGGGAGCTCACTATCCATATTGGATATCCCCCTGACCTCGGCCACATCAATTACATCCAAGGCCTCCTGCTCCAGGGGGGTATATTCCAAGGTGTCTGGCATAGGCCCCCTCCCGGTGGACATGCTGTGGTTGTACCGGTCAGTCATCTTCCTCTTCAGTGTCGTTTTGAAGTCTGTCCACCTACAAGTTTAAAAATACAAATATCACCATGAGATATGTGCACCACTGTGCTAGTGAACATCATGACTACGTTACATTTCCTAGTGTGGGTGATCTTATGTTTTTTAGCCATATGTGTCCCACACACACATTAATGTCTCCATTAGGAGGCATTTCAGTGTCTCATCTCATTCATTAGGCCACTAAATGCACATACATAGATCACTATGCAGAAATGACATCATCCATGGCCAAATTATGCACCTCCACCTGTTGTGAAACTACACATTCCACCATAGCTTGACAGTGTGGTTATTATGGAGTAATTTAACTATGGGATGGCATACTGGGATGTGTAGTTTATCACCAGCTACATGTGCACAGTTTGGTCATTCTTGTTTCAGTAGCATCATATGGAACATGTTACAACAACTCTTTCAAAAACACTTTTTCTCTTGTCCCATCACATACTTCACATACTTCACATGAGCAGAACTGTGCCCATAACCTCACATCACACCAATGGTGCATGTTTCATATATAAATGTGGGTTATTAGACATGGTTGTGTTCACATGTGACATTGAAGTGTAGCACTATCTACAAACACACCTTTCTATTATTCTCAAAACATACATGTAACATATGTACACACATATGACATTATCAGGGGGACAAACACACTTGCCTTTTCTTCACCGCTAGCCAATCTCTGACCACTGGTGACACCTGGTTCACTTCCTCTGTGATCTTGTCCCAAAGGTTTCTCCTTGCACTGGCACCCGGCTTCCTGGTTGGCAATTCTATCCATTTGCGTGCCCTGGGCACTAAAATTCGCAATTCTGCCTCTACAAATGCAGGGTTTCTCTTTTTGGTGGTGGTATCCTGCTCAGTCCTCACCCTAGATGTTGCAGCTCGTTTTCTGGTGGCCCCAGTTCTCTCACCATGCACCTGCTGGGTCACACCTGTTTGGAGAGATGCAACCTCTTGTTCTGGCTGGTTGCTTGGCCCTTGTGGAGCTGGTGCAGTTTGAACAGGGCCTGTTAGTGAGGGGCCCGCTTGGTCTTGCAGGCTACTTCTCTCTTGGGCCCTCCTTCTCCGCTCCTGTTCCCTCTTCCTCAAAGCTTCAAGCAGGGATTCTGCTGTAGCTCTCTGTAGAGCGTCCTCAGCTGCGGAATCATCTGAGCTAGACATGTTTGCAGCAATTCTGGCCTGCATCTGACTGAATATTTATATGGAAATCTCCCGCCATGAACAAGGGGGCGTATATTTTTCCCCGCAATGTAGTTGCTAATTTACACCGATATTTCCCGGCGATAATTCCCGCTTAAATTACGCAGGTCTCAACGCACCTGATCATTCACGTGTATATGCACATACACAGGTTGTGGAGCATTGTGTGCTACATGGTGAAATGTGTGCACCTGTCATTCCAATGATGAGTGTTGTCAGCTGGTATCTGTTGGAGTTCGTGTATGCTTTCTGAGTCACATTTCAAAACATCACGTTATAATGCTTTCCTTACATATGTAATGAGTATGAAATTGTCATACACCAACATGTTGCATTGTGCCTTTTTTAGCAGCGTATTTATTAGTAGACGGTTGCGTGTATTATTTTCAGCACACTGTATATACAGTACGTCTCTCCATGGAAATCGGTGTATTGTGCCCTTTTAGCAGCGTATTTATTAGTAGACGGTTGCGTGTATTATTTTCAGCACACTGTATATACAGTTCGTCTCTCTATACATTGAAAGCATGCTGTTGGTTATGGTGTGTGTATATCAGAACGGTCCGCGTAAGTTTCTATTCGCATCCAGTTTGTTAATGTAAGAAGGATTAATAAAGGTAATACTAAACAAACAATTTTTTAGACCAATCAGCAAGCACCAAAAGTGATACATTGCCAATATGACTTCAACCAGGGCTAGCGCGTTTTCTACCCAGGAGCTGGTGGCCTTGGTTGAGGTCATGGACCGGCGCCTGGGGCCCAGGGGCCCATATGTGTCCAACATGGACAAGCGGCGGGCATATAATGCTGCCCGCCGCCTAATATACACCCGGACCGGCGTACAGAGAAGCCTGGCCCAAGTCGAGCGGCGCTGGTCTGACCTGCGCCGGCGCCAGCCAGTGATGCTGAGTTCCATTCGCCGCCATATTGCCCGATGTAAGTTTTTATTAACTAGTATGTCTGCGTTTTTTTTTCAATGATTTCTGTAATTTTTATAAATATGTTCATGAGTATGTGGGTGTATAGGGGGTGTATATGGGTGTATAGGGGGTGTATAGGGGGTGTATAGGGGGTGTATATGGGTGTATAGGGGGTGTAAAGGGGGTGTATAGGGGGTGTATAGGGGGTGTATATGGGTGTATAGGGGGTGTATAGGGGGTGTATATGGGTGTATAGGGGGTGTATATGGGTGTATAGGGGGTGTATAGGGGGTGTATATGGGTGTATAGGGGGTGTATATGGGTGTGTAGGGGGTGTATAGGGGGGGTATAAGTAGTCGCTCTGTTTTTGGGTGTAGCATAGCAATTAGTTTGCATGATAAATGTCTGAAATATAACAGCAATGATAATTTGGAAGGTTATGAGCATGACTAATGTGAATTTTTCTTTCCACCATTTTTATGAAACCCAACCTTCGATTTCTATTCCATCAACATGAAAATTTCAGCACGGGCAAGGGCACGCATGGAAGCCCGGGAGGAGGCATCCCGGGAGCAGGCAGCCCGGGAGCAGGCAGCCCAGGAGGAGGAAGAGGAGGAGGAAGAGGAGGAGGAAGAGGAGAAGAAAGAGAAGGAGACTATGGGTCCTGCTGGTGACCACCAAATTTCTACATCCCCTTCCACCAGCCACTCCCCTACCCCCACCCCCTCCCCTACCCCCACCCCCTCCCCACCCCATTTCCAACCCCCCTACACCTCTCCACCACCCACCCCCAAACCTCTCCAATCCCCACTCCAACCCACTACCAGTATCCCAAGTCCTATCCCATCCCCCTTGCTCCTGACCCCCCCAACCACCGGACACCCAACCAGCGGCGAGTAGGATGGCTCAACTAGCCGTAAGTAAATAATGTGTCTAATGTTTACCTACACATTTCTACACATAAACAATCACAACAACCACATATGTGTATCCAACATCAACATTAGTTGCAACATATCACTGCAGGGCGACCATGAGGTGTGTCCTGTCCTTCTCCAGGAACAAGGGTCCCCTTGGTGGTTTTTTGGAGTGTGGCCATGCCTCTCCCCTTGAATAATTGACATAACAGTACATCCAATGAGATATCCGACATAAGTGGTGTTGTAGTTATGTGGGTCCAGGTGTTGGGTAACTCCACTTCCCAGCATGATGTGCAACATTAATTTATAGATTGTTTTGTTCATAGTGTGTGAGGCCATGCGGATGCATGCTTTACAAACATAGCTTTAGGCCTATAATTTGTACAGCAATGTCCTAAATTTAAAATAGTAAGGAGTGCTTAAGCCACAACAATGTCATAACCCTTAAATAGCACAGCCTAATTGTGAGGTTAGAGGTAAGTCCCCCAAAACCAAACTACCAATTGGGATACAGCATACATTCATCCAATAAGGAGTAATTTTTATATTTTTATGTAATATGTACAGTATGTGTGTGTCAACAGAATAGTATTTTGGACCATGTTTACAGCATACCCATCTTCAATGTAGTGGAAAAATGTATGTGGCCTTCACACTTAACTCACAAATTCATATTATGTTACAATGCAATAAACATTTATGTATATGATATATTAATTATAATGTGTTTTTCCCCTTCACTACAGACACTGAACAGCACCAGGAGGAGGTGGCCAATATCATGAGGGAAATATTCCTTACTTTATTTTATTTACATATTCTTTTTGTACGTCTGGAGGCCCTCATGTAATTTTTTTTATCCCCCCCCCCCTTATTATGTTTGTTCTAAATAAAAGTTTTTGGAAAGTTAGAAGTTGCCTGTGT
Source organism: Crinia signifera (assembly GCF_055691185.1). NCBI lineage: Eukaryota > Metazoa > Chordata > Amphibia > Anura > Myobatrachidae > Crinia > Crinia signifera. The sequence goes on from NC_139217.1 coordinate 328,658,042, forward strand.
TTTTAATCAGAAATATGTGAGAGGGTTTGTAAGGGCAGGTACATACAGATGTGTCATGTAAGTTATATTGGTAATTTGAGGTGAGGGGTAATGAATGATGTGTGAATGTGTGTGTTTTGGGGTGAAATAACACATAGTGAAAAGGCATGATTTTTTATTGTTGTTAGATGAAAACATCACACATAACATCAGGGTAGGTATACATGTTAAAAAAATCAGATCAAACTAATTAGGGACATAATTTAGTACATACACACAAACACCAACATAAATTTATTTACAAGTAAAAGCAATGTGGGGACACATAGATAGTGATTAAAATGCCACATTAGAACATAACAAATATACATGTAATGAGGGTTAAAATGTTGTTTTATTAGGGTCTTTATTAAGGTAGACAATTGAGTTAATAGAAAACAATAATTGAATAACAATTAGAATAATTAATTGTCAGAATTCTAGTTGAAAGGCAAGATTTGCAGGTCCATATATGTGAAGGGTATGCCAGCATGCACGGACGTACGCTCACTCTCACGAGCGGTGACATAAGCTGAGTTTTCTATTGAAAACAATAGGGACCCGTCCGTGCAAGCTGGCGTACGCTCAGATAGCCGCAAGAAGTCGGCGGGAAGACGGACGAGAGACGTCCGTAAACGGTGGCGTACGCTCTGTTGTACGCCAGTTGTCGGAGTCTAAGGGGTGAGCCGTCTGTGTACGTTAGCGTACGCTCAATTGTACGCCACTCCCCTTCGACGTTGTTTCTGGCCGTACGTATGCGGCTGATTTGTGGGTGGACTTAACCTCAACAGCCGCGTACAGAGAGCGTACGTTAATATGGAACGTACGCACGTTTGGCCGCACCGATCAGAATAACCTCCTCTGTACGCCTATTGGATGTTACATCCCTTTCTTAGTTGTGAATAAGAAGGAAAAAGAAACCTCTGTGTTAATTTGTTGTTTTTTCAGTAAGTGGGGTACGCCATCTCTATCTTATTGCCATTTGCTCTTTTCCTAATAAGGAGTTAAAAAAGGAGTAAAAAAATCCACTATAATGTTGTTTACATATTGCCTTCCATAAGTTGGGTATGCGACCCATTTCTTCTGTCTACATTTGAAAGATACCTTTATATGCTTAAAGTTCCTTTCATCGAGGTGAGCAAGGTACGCCAACAGTGGCTCACCATCTTACCGGTATAAAGAAATCATTACATGTTTGATAAAATCCTCATTCAGTGTAAGTGGGGTACGCTACTCTAGTTCTGCATGAAGTCCCATATTATTATTCGTGCATCATCCCTTCCTATAGGGGTGAATGGGAGACATATAGGACTACTTCAGAATTTTCATTGTCGTTACCCATAATCAGTACTCGGTATCATTTACACATTTTGTTTGTATTTTTTCACATATTTGTTGAGCCACAATCACTTGTCACTGATTGGAATATCACAAGAAACATTTACATCCAACTTTGAGACGTCACAGGACTGTTTTCCATCAGGATCGAAGTAAATCAGAGACACTCCAAAAAAAGATTGGACTATTTTGAAAAAAACGTAATATATTTGTTTTTTCTCACTATGGCCCTTATTCTGATTGAGTCGGATGGCTCAGTGTGCGTTCGGACGGCCGATGTTTGGTGTTTGCGCATGTGCAGCGGCATATCTGCGAATGTTCAAACGCCTTGCACGTCTAAACACGGCTTGAGTTCCGTGCAGAAAACGATCGTACGGAACCATCCGAGCAGGGGGTGGAGATGGGCGTGAAGGGATGTTTGGGCTCATTACCATATGCGTATGGTAATGAGCCCAAACATCGCATGAAAACGCTGGGCGTACATATGGTAATGCGGTCGTAGCGCACGTGTGGGGGGTGGACACCTGACATAGCCGGATGCCAGCTGCCTGCCCATATCCTTGCTTTCGCACGGAGAAATGTCCAAGTGGTCCGGAGCACTCGATGCTGCCTGACCCCTCGGTCCATCATTCGATGGTCGGCGACCATCGGAGGATGGGGATGTTCCCACAGAAGGGGGAGGTGTTCACATGAAACATCCACTCGCAGTCCGTTCACTCGGCATCTTACCACATTCGGTCGGTGTGAGCGATCCATACGGTAGGCGGGGCTAAGAACACTCGGTTCCTGTCTGAAATACGCATCCGTCCGAATCAACTAGAATAAGGGCCTTTATGTTGATCACCTTGTATATGTATACACTAATCACCTCATTTGACACCTTCTGCGCCACTAGATAATGTTAATTCAACCATTAACATGTCAACCTTTTGCTTGTGTCCACCTTTTGTCAATATCGACCTAAGCAATGTCAACCTATATATATATATATATATATATATATGTCCAGTGTCTGTTTGTGTGTCTCCAAAACACTGCTGTTGGCAGCGAGTTAAACTACATCTCTTTCTCTCTCACATATGCACAATCACGGAGGCAATCACAAGGTAGCAGACTAGGTTTTGAAGCATTTGCTTTGAGTGGATTTACTAGTAAGATATAATTTTTTTAGTTTTTGTTACTACAGAGCCCTTTCCTCACTAGACTAATTAATACTACTGTGATGCTGCTGCCATCTTGTGTTAGCAATGGAATATTGCCAATTTCAATGTTAGTTATTTCCTAAAATCCTGAAAATACCTGAACTTTGCTAAAGTTCTTAGATAAAAAACCAAATCCCACATGTTTAGGATTGCATGTAAGAGTCTCCCTCATTTTTGCAAGTGTCATGGAACTGACTGGAATTGAATGTTACTGAGGTTAATAACACTGTAGGCACGTGCCCGATTTTTGGGGGGCATGTCCTAGCGATATGGGGCATGGCCTATTTCCATGAGGCCACACACCCATTTTCACCGCTGTGGGGGCATGGCTAGCGGTTCTCTGAGCTGCTGGCTATGTCCCCAGCCGCTCATGCAGTGGGTGACAGGGTGGACTCCCATTGCCCCCTCTCACCGCAGGACACTCCCAGCCCCAGGCGGGACGTGGGAACATCTTAAAAAAAGGGACATTCCCATGAAAATCGGGACAGTTGGGAGGTATGCTGTAGGCACAAACCACATGCAGGTGATAGCTGAGGAATAAAAGTAAGGATTAATTTATTCCATGCTTGTTAGCTATTACCCATCCCGGTGTACTGTGGGGGTAAAGTATTTAAAGTGACTGCCAGATGGCTGTGCCAATGTAACTTACTTGGAACCATTGCTTTGTGTACATTGTGCTACAGCACCAGCTGGGCAGCCTAAAGCCAAAGTCTCCTTCACATGCAACAAACATTAGATCCTACATGCCAGTTGTATAACCTTTGTTACATGCACATGGGCAGTATGATTGGTGAATACCTGAGCACCCATACACGTGTGTTTAGCAGCATTACAAGGGGAGCTACATGTGTATAAGCCTAGGGCACCTGGTACCTTTAATACGACCCTGTTCACTACCATTCACATCAAAATTGGCTGTGTGTTAGGACTCTGGGGAATATCTCGAACCAAAAACCCTGACTCCGTTGCCTCTAGCTGTGGTGGGCAGACGCGTGCGGTGCTAGGCTTCACCTATAACAGCCGTGTTCGACCGAGCTGGCAGAGAGATGGCAAGGGGTAAAGCTAACTAATGCCCCACATGGGACGGGGTTCCCCCAGAGTCCCCAGGGGAGCAACAATGCTCAAGAGGTGACACACTAAAGATAATGGAATGGGTGTAACAATACACAGGATGATAAAGAAATAACAATAGTAAATGCAACAATGCACATGGTGACCCCGGGAAGATAGAAATTAATACACAAGACTGGTAAACGCTGACTTATCTGAAAAGATGACAAGGTCATAAGATCAGGAATACTGAAGCTGACCGTCAGGAACCGACAGGCTGACGGACTGGCACAAGGAACAACTGCACAGGCACCAGGAACCTGCTGACTGAGAGACACCCAGGATGCTATAACCAGCACCCTGTTGCAGCAGAAGTTTTTATTTTGAACTCCCCGTTAATGGCATGGGAGCCTTGCTGCCGCTGACGTCACTGGACGCCTGGCAGAAGTTCAGGGCGTTGCCTAGCAATGCCCCGATGCCTGCCTTCAATCAAAGGCAACACCCCGGGATCTCTCTGCCCCCTGGAGCTGAATGCCGATGGCCACCGCCAGAGTCTGTCCCTGAGCCTCCTGCAGGGACAGCAGAAGGACCACTCAGGGGCACCCCAGGTGAGTGGCCACGGCACCTAACACTATGTCACAGTTTCTACCTTCTTTGTAGATCTTAGAGGGGCTGAAGGCTGCCTAAGCATGATGCAATATAAGAGCCCTGGCTTAGGGTCATAGAAAGTTCAGGCAGTGAAAAAACTCTGTTCAGTTTTTTCTGCCTAGTGATAAGGTTGGCAGAAGTTAGTTAGCCTATCAGGAGTTAAGTGGGAGGGTACATTGCAACACTACTTAAACCTTGGGATCATGTGACCTCCACCTTCTTACCTTTTGGAAGTGCTGGTCTCCTGTGGGTCCTGCGCAGATCTGGTAAGTGTAAATTTTCACTATCTTCTTTAAAGCATAGAATGCCTAGGCCTAGACGCTCTGCTCCCCCTCCCCGCCGTTTGGTGGATGCGGCCAGGCCCCTTGCGGGGTACAGGCGGCCCAGGGTAAGAGTAGTGGGCGTGGGGGACATGGCAGAGGCTTTGCCTGCCCCCTCAGGGAACCCGGTTAGTGACTTGGTTGTGGTGGCAGCTCCCCCTCCCCCCTCTCCTTCTCCAGCACCGACCGCGGTGTCGGGGCCGGGCATTGAGCAGGCCGGGAGCCTGGAGAGCTCCCGGCCAGAGGCATTGGTTGCGGGTGTGCTGGCGGCGTCGGCTTCCCCGGCGGGGAGCGTTACCTCATCTGAGGCGCATGCCGCGGCGCTGGCTAGCGCGCGGCCTGGGCTGACGGCGGGTGACGCGTCTATGACGATGCCGGCGCCTACTGATAGAGGCACCGTGCAGGACGCGCAGGCCTCGGCTCTGGTGAGCGCGAGGCCTGGCACTGTGATACAGGCGGCGGTGATTTCCTCGGGGCCTGCTGAGGCTCGGGGGTCCCCGGCGCTACAAGGGACCAGGCCGGAGCTGGGGCGGGGGGCGGTTAATATTGCATTGTCTCCCCCTGCAGGGAGCAACATGGGGGTACAGTTAAGCACCGCTGCTGGGAACGAGGCCGTTGTTGGGGCTGTGTGCAGTGAAGGGGGTGGGCGGGCGGTGGCCGGCCAGGCAGTCCCTGGTGTTATCGGAGCATGTATAAGCTCTGTGGGGGAAAATGTTTCTGCAGGGACCATGAATGGGGGTCCTGCACTAGGGGGTTTGAGTAGCCTCAGACCCCAATATATGGTGGGAATGGGGGCGAGTGGCTTGGCTCCCCCCAATTCTGGGGATAGTCAGGGGTTTTTTGCTGAGTCAGGGCCTAGGTTTATGGGTTACAATCCTATGGTGGGGCAAGGGGGTGGTGCGCCAGCGCCACCTGCAGGGGTAGGAGTGGCAGGTAATGTTTTTTATGCCAGGAGTGGCCACTTCAGTGCAAATGCAGGGACCTGCAGTAAGTGGATACCCGGGGTTTCCTTCAGGGGGAGGGATTATGTCTTCAGCAGCCTGGCAGGGGGCTCATTCCATCTCAATGTCTCAGGGATCCCCCATGTTGGGTTGGCAGGGGCAGTGGGCACCCCATAGCTCCCCGTATTTTCAGTCCCCCATGGGGGGTGGTGGTCAAGGGGTGTTGTCCCAGGGGGCTCCCTGGAGACCTTTACTTTCCATGGGTTATGGGTTTCAGCATGGAGGAGGGTATCAGTCGGGTCCCCTGGGTCAGCCTATGTGGGGGCCCATGGTTTCGCATGGGTACAGCTCACCCAGTTCAGCAGGTAGTGTTTGGGAACAAGGGTCAAGTTTTTCAGGGTATTGGCAGCCTCAGATGGGTCAAGGTTTCGGGTTTTCCCCTGGGGCGGGGGTGGTTGGATACCCCCAGGCATCGCGGGGAAACGGGAACCCGGCCAGGTTTACACATCAACAGAGGGTTCCGCCTTCAGGTGCTTTTGAGGTGGTTCCTCCTTCACCGGCGGCGGTTTCGGCCTCCGCTGTGGCCGAAGGGGGTAGTGTCGTTTCTTCCCCCCCCCCTCTCTTGTTGTGTCTTCACAGGCGAGTGCGGGTACAGTGACGACAATGGCATCCAGGAGGAGAAGTCGGGAGGTCAGAGTGGAGCCGAGGACAGCCCCTGAAACGTCTGCAGCAGTTTCCGGCTGACGAAGCTCCAGGGACATCAGGCATGGGTGAGTGTGCGGTTCATTCCTCATGTGATTCCACAGATAGCGACACTAGTAGCGTGGGGTCGGATTCCCCTCGGCGCCCGCGTAAATTAGCCAGGCTGATTGCGCGTCAGGTTAGGAAGGTTACCACGAAAGATAAGTCTTTAGTTGCAAGCGCTGCTCCTCCTCCTGCTGAGCCCCCTCTGTTTACGGAAATGGTTCATTGTGAGAATACAGCGGTCACTAGGGGTATACGTAAGAGGATGAGGGAAAAGATTAGGAAGGGGAAGTATGTTGATATGTTCACACTGACTGAGGACATGAGGCAGGCATTCGAGAAGGCGAAAAAGGCCGACGGTATAGGGGAAAATGCGTTTAGAAATTTCCACCAATGGCTCAAGGGGTTTTTAGTTTTTGCAGCCTGTTATGCTGAGACGAGAGCGGCAGAATACCCTAACCTTATAAAGTATTTGTTTCTGGTGCACGAGATGTACTTGAAGACAAAGGGGTATTCCTGGCGTGATTACGATGAGAAGTTCCGTCGTAAACAGGACGGCAACGTGGTGTTGCCAATGGGTTTTAAAGATGTTGAGGTTTGGTTGGAGGTCACCCAGCAGACCAGGCCCTTGGGGGAGGGTACGGGGAAGAAGGCGGCAGTGGCGCCAGCACAGGCCTCTAAGGTGGCAGGTAAGGGCAAGTGTTTCGCTTACAATGAGGGAAAATGCAATAGGGGGGCGAATTGTCGTTTTCGCCACTCCTGCAGAGTGTGCGGGTCCAGTCACCCAGCAAAGGATTGCACCGCAGCCCCGTCTGCCAAAACAGGTGACTCCAGTGAAGCCGCTGGAGGTCATAAGTAAGGCTCCTTCGCCTATAGTGGTGGCTGAATTAGACAGATGGCTTAGGGGTTACCCAGATGTTGAGGCTGCAAGTTTTCTGTTAAATGGTTTCCGTTTTGGTTTTCAGTTGCCGATTGAGGGTTCTGTGCATGTTGTTTCAGCAAGGAATTTAAAGTCGGCCAGAGATTTTCCTCTTATTGTCCGCCAGAAGGTAGATGCGGAAATAGGGTTAGGGTGTATGTGCGGTCCATATGCGGTACCGCCAATTCAGGGTTTGTGCATTTCTCCGGTTGGGGTAGTACCCAAGAGTACCCCGGGAAAGTTCAGGTTAATTCAGCACCTATCTCACCTCCATGGTGGGTCAGTTAACGACGCCATACCGGAGGAACTTTGCAGGGTCAGATACCAGTTGTTCGAAGAGGCCTTGGGGTTGGTGAGAAGCTGTGGCCGCAATGCGTTGTTAGCAAAGGTGGATGTTGAATCTGCTTTTAGGTTGTTACCAATACACCCAGATTCCTTGCGGTTCTTGGGTTTTAAGTTAGGTGGGGAGTTTTTTGTGGATAGATGTTTACCTATGGGGTGCTCAGTATCTTGTGCGTACTTTGAGAAGTTTAGTTGTTTTTTGCATTGGTGCATTCAGTCGGCATCGGGGCAGCAGGGTATTGCACATTACCTGGATGATTTCCTTTTTGTGGGTCAGGGTGACAGCGGGGTTTGTGAGAGGCTATTGGAGGTTACTGAGGGGGTTTTTGGGGCATTGGGGGTGCCCATAGCAGAAGGGAAAACAGAGGGTCCTACCTACTGCCTCAGTTATCTGGGAATCGAAATCGATTCTCAGGTAGGATGCTGCCGTCTCCTGGCGGATAAGGTTCAGAAGTTGTTGGGCCTTATTGACGATTGTTTGGCTAAACGAAAGGTACAATTAAAGCAAGTACAGTCATTATTAGGCTCTTTTAATTTTGCGTGCAGGATTATGCCGTGTTTTTTGTCACAAACTGGAACGGGCAACAGCAGGTGTGGCGCAGCTGCATCATTCGATTTATCTTTCCAGGGAAATCAGGGAGGATTTAAGGGTTTGGTCCTCGTTCTTAGTTTCATTCAACAGAGTGGTATTGTGGTCTGCACCTCCTTGCTACAACAGTGCACTTCAGCTATTCACAGATGCGTCGGGCAGTTGTGGGTTTGGAGCCTTTTTCAGGTTGGAGTGGTGTGTTTCTGTCTGGCCTAAGTCGTGGGTAGATAGGGGTTTCACAAGGAACCTGCTTTTATTGGAATTGTTCCCCATAGTGGTGTCTCTGGTGTTGTGGGCCCGTGAGTTGGCCGATAGGCAGGTAGTGTTTTGGTGCGACAACATGGGGGTGGTTCATGCCATAAACAATCAGAGGTGTTCATGCCCATTCACTTTGCGGTTGCTCAGGCATTTAGTGTTGCAGTGTTTGCATTTTAATATTAATTTCTCTGCCAGTCACGTTCCCGGCATTGATAATAAAATTGCGGATGCATTGTCCCGATTCCAAAGGGAGAGGTTCCGGGAATTGGTACCCGGGGCGTCTCCAGTGGGTTTACCATGCCCGCCTTATGTCTGGCAGATCATCGAACTGGTTTAGTGGGTTTGGCCAGAAAGGCTTTGGCTCCTTCCACACAGAGGGCATATGATGCAGCGTGGAAGGATTGGCAGGCTTTTCTCTGTAGGTATGGTCGGGAAGGTGAGTCCATGGAAGACAGGTTGTGTGTTTTTGTGTGGGAACATTACGAGGCGGGTAGGGCTAAAGGGGCCATGTCGATTGCCCTTGCGGGCATAGCTTTTCACTCTCGGCTGCGGGGTCAGGAGGACCCCACTCGGTCCTTTGTGTTGTCCAAGGCAATGAAAGGTTGGGCCAGAGCCCACCCGGCACCCAAAGTCTCAAGGCGGCCTATTGACTTGGCATTACTGAAGGATCTAGTTAAAGCATTGGCAGAAGTTGGGGAATCTCCATTTGAGGTGCTGCTTTTTAGAACAGCTTTTGTGTTTGCATTTTTTGGGGCATTTAGAGTGAGTGAGTTAGTGGCTAAGAACAAAGTGGGTAAAGAGTCAGGTTTGTTTGTCGGCAACGTCCAAATGGGTGGTAGCAGCGTTTTATGTAGGTTGGCCAAGTCCAAAACAGATCAGCTGGGTAAGGGGCGTTGGGTCACGTTGCAGGCGCAAAGCGATAAGGAAATCTGCCCGTTTGGCTTGGCGCAAGTTTATTTAGGAATCCGCCCTGCGGGGATTCAGGGGCAGTTCTTGTTGCATGCGGATGGGAGTTCGCTTTCAAAGTTTCAATTTGCTGCAGTGTTAAAGCATTGTTTAGAAGTGCTGGGGCTGAGGCCTCAGGAGTATGGTACCCATTCCTTTCGGATTGGGTCGGCTACACAGGCGGCGGCGTCCGGATCGTCGGTAAGTGAGATCCGGGCGCTAGGTCGGTGGAAGTCAGATGCATACAAGTCTTATGTTCGTTTAGATAAGGTGAAGATGCGCCTGTTGCGCCAACCCTAAAACGTAGTTTACTGTCGGTTTTGGAACGACAGCGTTCCGGAATCGATGGTGTGAAGGTTGTTTTACTTTTTCCTCCACGGGGACCTTAATTCAATTGGCAAAACTGGTCCACGGGAGGTTTTTTGAGTTTTCTCCTTCACATGGGTTGATTATGGGGGACATTTACCAAAATGGATTAGTAGAAAAAAGGTGTATTCGTAGGCAGAAATACACCTTTTTTTTTTACGAATTTGTATTTTCGGGATTTACAATCCCAAAAATACAACAATTCGTATTCCTAAAGATGGAACATTCGTATTTGTATTTACACCATCGATAGAATACGACAGAAATCACCATTCAAAAGAATGGTGGTTCCTGATGTACTAAGCAGCCGTACTGATAATACGGCTGCTAAGTGGTGTAAAACACCCACGCAAATACGACAGGAAAATACACCTTGCTTTCCCTGTCGTATTTGCTTTAAGCCTGCACGGATCAGTCAGATCCGTGCAGGCTTTAGTGTAAAAAAATATTTAAAAAAAAAAAAACGGCGTGGGTTCCCCCCCACAGCCGTAACCAGCACCAGGCTGAAGGAGTCGGGGCCGGTAATTAAAAATCAGGGAACCCGACAAATAGGGGTTCCCCGATTTTTAACAACCAGCCCCAGGCTCCAGGTCCGGGGCTGGTTCCCAAAATACGGGGGACAAAATGACTAGGGGTCCCCCGTATTTCAAGAACCAGCCCCAGGCACAACCAGCCAGCAGGGTAATGCCACAGCCGGGGGGAGACTTTTTATACAAGGGGTCCCCCCCCTCCAGGACTTACCTGACCAGGCTGAAGCCTGGTGCTGTCCTCGATGCCCCATGTGGGCATCGAGCTGATAAATGGTGCAAAAAAAAGATTAAACTATTGTCTAATACTGGGGCACTATGAGTCCCAGCAAGCCTCCCCCGCAAGCTGGGACTTGGAGAACCACAAGTCCCAGCCTGCGGTGCATTAAAGGGCCCGCTGGGTCTTGTAGTGCCACAGTATTAAAAATAGTACAATAAAACACACTGACACATACTTAAAATAAAACTTTAATACATACAAAGCCCACACATACTAATACTTACCTATCTTCTTTCCGTAGGTAGCCCTGGTCCTGTGTCATCTTCTGGTCCTGTGTCGGCGGTCTTCTGGATCCATGTCGACGTCCTTATTCAAGTCGACGTCTCTGTCGGCGATGGCGTCCGGATCCGACGAAATCCATGGAGGAAGCTGTGGAAGGAAACCATACTCACCTGTCCCGGGGCGACGTAGTCCAGGTAAGGGTCTTGGCAAAAAAACAAACCGACACCCGAAACCAGCCGGACAGAGGGAGCCGCACGGTGTTTGTGTACATCGTGCGGCTCCGCCTCCCGAATGCCGCTATTGGCCGCCTTGCGGCCTAGCGGCTCCTGATTGGCCGCTAGGCCGCAAGGCGGCCAATAGTGTATAAAAAGTGTATAAAAAGTCTCCCCCCGGCTGTGGCATTACCCTGCTGGCTGGTTGTGCCTGGGGCTGGTTGTTAAAATACGGGGGACCCCTAGTCATTTTGTCCCCCGTATTTTTGGAACCAGCCCCGGACCTGGAGCCTGGGGCTGGTTGTTAAAAATCGGGAAACCCCTATTTGTCGGGTTCCTTGATTTTTAATTACCGGCCCCGGCTCCTTCAGCCTGGTGCTGGTTTCGGCTGTGGGGGGGACCCCACGCCATTTTTTATTTTTTTTATTTAATTTTTCTATTTTTTTTACACACTGCAGCCTGCACGGATCTGACTGATCCGTACAGACTGCCAGAAACATTCGTATTAGCGGCCGTATATATGTGCCGCTAATACGAATGGTTACACCATCGGAGGGTTACAAAGCAGTCGTATATGACTGCTTTGTAATTTCCCCTCCGGAACACGACTTTGCATACGACTAAAACAGTCGTATGCAGCCGTAGGGGAAATACCAATACGAAAAACTAGGTTTTTCATATTGGTAAATTTCCCCCTATGTATCAAGTTGTGTTTTTTGATAAGTTACTGATGTTAGGGAATCTCCTTTGTTTTTTCAGTTTTATCGGAGTCGTTGGGACAAATATGGCTCATCGGCCATTCATTTATTTATTGGGCTGGTAGGCATCCAATGGGGAGAAGGTCACATGATTACCTTGGTGATAGGCAGGTCAGGTGGATAGGAGTCCGAGGTTTGCGCTGGGGTGAGTTCCTGAAAGTGCTCATGAGGCATGAGAGGAACTGGGGCAGGCCAGAGTGGCTGGTCATCCATCTCGGAGGTAATGATTTGGGTAGAACCAAAGGCATTGACTTGATTTTAAGTATCAAGTCTGATCTGGTAGCTTTGAGGGCACACTGGCCTAGTGTTAAGGTGGTGTGGTCGGAGATAGTCCCCAGGTTTCATTGGCGGGGTGCAGTCAGGATCTCCGCTATTGAAAAGGCTTGCAAGAAAGTAAACTCTGCGATAGGAGTTTTCGTGAGAGCCATGGGGGGAATTGTGGTCAAGCATCCTTCACTGGTTTTGGACAGTGTGAGGTTTTATCGTGAGGATGGGGTGCATCTTTCCCCTGCGGGAAATTGCATTTTCTTGGAGGATATTTTCAGAGTTTGGGCCTGAGTATATGGGTAAATGGTTTTCCAGTCTCTTTCCTGGGGAGTGCGGTTGGGGTTGCCTTGAGGCAACCTTGTTGTGGCGGAAAGTCGCTACCAGCCAGCGGTCAAAGGGGGGCATAAGCGGTCATCGTGGGACACCACCCCTTTCGTAGGACGGTGGGTGGTCCTCGCCATGCGGGTGGACAAGGGGCGTTCCCCTGCGGGACCGCCCATTTTGGCTCTGCCAGGTTAGGGGGTGGTGAGCTCCTCACGATGCAGGTTGTGCCAGTTAGGAGGCGGTGGTGAACCCCTCCTTAAGTTTAAGTCACGTGTTTCAAGTTGACTGGGCTGGCGTGTGGTAGCGACTATAATTTTTTGCCATCCTCCATCTTTTAGTTTAACGGTTAGGGACCTGATCTTTAAGATCCCAAAATTCCAAATTTAAAATCTAGATTAGCTTAACAAGGTCTTCAATAAATAATTCCTTTGACCTTTTTAAACGTAATTCTGGTGTCAGAGTCTTTATTTGGTCTGTGTGATTTATTTGCGTCAGTCTCAATTACTTTTAGTAAAGAGGTTTTTTACTTATGGTTAAGAAAGGGTTAATTAAGACATGGGCTACTTATAATGACTAGATATGTAGTAGTTTGTATGACTAATTAGAATAGAATCATTTTCATTGCTTGTGCAAGGACTGTAATGACAGTTCATTGATTACTAAAGCTCTGTAGAAGAGGATACTCTAACAGCACATGAGCACACATAGAGTAATGTGCCAGCTGTGCGGTGCAGCTCAGTCACTGTGTCACTCAATGCACAGAAATACACGCCAGAGTCACTCAGATCAACTTTAGCTTTCCTCAGATGGAAGGATGTTTTACTTGTATCACGCTCAACTGAAAATCCATTGTTCTCCTTTACTGTCAAGTAATGCATTAACATTACAGGAGCCTCACCGGGATATTGAACATACCAAAAAAGATAAGGGGATGTGGAAACTTTATATGTACATTCCAATAATACAGAATCTCCTGAGAGTAAAGTCATAGATGCTGGTGTTTGGTTTATGGATTGTGCATTATTTCCACCTGCAAATAAAGTACCAACATTAACAATTGATCCAGCAATACATAATATGCCTATATTTATATACAGTAATTTTGCTGATTCCTTAATCAACATTTAGATATTCTGTAGCCAACATCCATTTATGGGATGCTGCCAGAATCCTGACCGCCGAATCCCGACACTTTCTCCCTCTGTGGGTTTCCACGACACCCATAGATGGAGAATAAATTAGTGTGCCAAGCTTAGCGAGGCACAGGGCCCACTGCGATCCACGTCCCCCCCTTATCGGGATTGTGAACGCCGGGATTCCGGCCGCCGGGATTTTGTACCAATCCCCATTTACTGTATATATTGAAAAAAAATAGCTTACCAACTAGAAAAGCCCAGAAGAGGATATATTTAATGAAATACATGTTAGCTGCAGTTCTTCACACAGGCTGCTCATATGTGGGGTGAGAGGAGTTTTAGTGGTATAGACATGAACTGTCTTGTGTCATGTGATCTGTCCCACTTCCTGTAACATCCTTCCTGTGAAATGTTCTGTATAAGGGTACATACATTTTATACTTTACAGATTCATTGTCAAAGATTTTGTTTAAAAGTGATTTACAAAATGTTAGAATAGAGTGGAAGGTTTAATGAAATGTAAAGGGACAGGGGTGTTTTATATGAATGTATACTAAAATATCATATAGCACCTGCATCTACACACCAGTTTGACTTTGCTCATTGTTTTTCAACATACATACTGTACAAGTATTTTTAGTTGTATATTGTTTTAAAGAACCATAACAGCTACCATAGGTGCAGGAATGCAGCTGCTATGGGGCCAGAGCTGAGGGGCCCAACTTCTCTGTTTAAGTCACATGTTTTATACATTTATTACCATTTGTTGGTATATAGGTGACCTTACAAACTTTTTCTATGGAGCCTACAAATATTTAGTTATGCCCCTGAGCGCTGGCGTTGGGCTCTCCTGACACCCAGCCACCAGGCTCACTTTCCTGGCTGCTGTGCTCGCCTGATCTCGTGGTCATCATCGGGTCTCAGCTTGGTTCTCCTACCTCTTTGGTCCCCATCTGCTGTTTGTGGCTGATTCCCGGCGCCGGTGAAGGGGGACATAGCATGCCAATATTTTTTTTTTTAAAAGACAGGGGAAAAAATCAGAAGGGTGTAAGGGATTGGCTGCTGGGCGATGGGGCCCCTGGCTCCATAGCAGCTGCCTCCCCTGCACTCTTTGTAGTTACACTACTGCAAGAGCTTGTGAGTGCTCTGGAACCATTTCCCCCTTTTCTTTCCTCTTCCTCCTTCCCTTTTCTTCCCCCATTCGCCTCTCCCTCACCCCCTCCTCTCTTTCTCTTTCTTCCTGTCATCTTCCCCCCTCCCCTCTCCTCTTTCCCCCTCCCCTCTCCTCTTCGGCCAGCTTCAAATCTTCTTAAAACACACCTTTTCAACAATACCCAACTGAATCCACATATCAAAATAGGAGTTACAATCACAGAGCGCGTGTCAGCATTTCTATTTAAATACAGGTTGTGCATCCCTTATCCAAAATGCTCAGGACCACGAGCATTCCGGATAAGGGAATTTTCCACTTTTTTAAATATTTTTTTTTAGGTATACTTACCTGTCCCCTGGTGGTCCACGTTGTCCCCCGGAGTCCACAGCAGGCCTTCAGCAACGTCTCCAGAGACTCCAGCGGTCCCAGGAGTGCTTTGCGCTAGTTCCCAGGCGTGCTGGTGACGTCACCGGTGCGCGCGCGCACTGGACGCCGGGGGACTTGGTAAGTATAAAAAAAGGGTTAGGGGGAACATGGTTTTTGGAATAATTCGGATACGGGATCTATGGATACAGGATATTCAACCTGTATTGGTTTAGCTGTGTAACTACAATGCCTTTTAATGCCCCACATGTGGTTATTGAAGTTGATGCTTGCTGGGACTTTTAGTTCCACAGCCAAACCCAATATTAACTCTTTCATTTCACAATTTATGGACTACTAACCTGGCACCCACTGCCTAGGGGTGCTGGGGATAACCCTGGGTTTCAGCATTGGCCCTTGAGTGGCATGGAGGGATCCCTTTATTGGGGGTCCCCACTCCCCCCAGGATACCTAGCCGAGGCTGTCCAGTTGGGTGTTAATGCCACAGTGGCGGACATTTATATAACAGAGACCCCCGGATATGGCATTAGCTTACTCACTGGTGGAGCCCGGTGCTGGTATAAAAAATACAGGGAGGGGGGGACTACTTCTTTTATCCCTCATATTTTTGGAACCAAGACCAAGAGCATGGTGCTGGTTTTAAAAATACAGGGAACCACTATGCATTTTTTTCCCCCTGTTTTTTTGGAAGCCAGACCGGTTCAAAGAGTCCTTTCAAAGAGCAAACATGAATGACAAAAGGTGGTTTATTTGCCATTCGCTTGGATGACTTTTTGCTGTTCCTCCACCCACTGGAGCATATGAAGGGTGAAATTTCAACTAGTGGTAGGGCAAACGGAACTGTTTTTGCAGGTGCTGAAATCTCCTACATGCTGTTACTGAATGCTGACAATGTCTAGCAATTTTCTGGGCCAAGACAGCATCTCCTGTCTTTTAAAAAATATATCACCTGTAGCACCAAACTGATTGTGTGAGCAAAACATGGGGCATTTTCTTTTTTTTACAAAATAGTTTTTATTAAGTCAGTACAATTTTGAACAAGAGGTACTTCACATGAGCTCACAACAAATATTAACAATAGCAGAATAGTAATGTAAGGTACGAATGAGTCCATATAACACAAGTCTATAAAGTACCAACATATTTATCAAGTCAGAAGGTAAGGAATCTGACCAAAATAAACAAGGGGGGGAGCTAGACAAATGACAGAAATATAAAGACATGAAGACAGAGACAGAAAGCCACAAAGGACAGACACACTAGGGTAGAGACATGTGGGTAAGTGGAAGGTAGGAGAAAGGGAATCCAGGGCAATAAGTCATATAACAACAGAGACAGTAGACAGTATCGAGGCAGGATCCACCTGGAAGGAGATTCCTAGTGGGAGGTTTCTTTTCTCTCTATAGGTACACCACTTAAGACACTTAGATTGTATAGAGTTGGCGGAAGAGGAATATTTGTAGTCAATCGTTTCAAATAGATAATGTTTATGTATTTTACCTAAAATAAGATGAATATCGGGAGTCTCCGGGGACTTCCAGTACTGGCCAATCGCTGCTTTAGTGGCTATTATGATCTGACCTATCAAATAGCTATCTTGTTCTGGGATGGAGGGAGATAGATGGAACAGTGCAACAACTGGATCCATAGGGAGATGAATACCTACCATTTCTCCCAACAGGGCAAACACTTCCACCCATACCGGCCGCAATTTTGGACAGTCCCAAAAGATATGCAGGAGAGACCAAACGGATCCACACCCTCTCCAGCAGAGGTTAGAGACCGACGGCCAAATTGTATGCAGCCGCCGGGGGGTGAAATAAGCTCTATGACACAGCTTGTAACACATTTCCAAATGGCTTAAACACTTAGAGATCTTAAAGCAGGAGAGAACAATACAATCCCATTCTTCCCTAGTAAGGGTCCTACAAAAAATCGGTCTCCCATCTGGCCTGGGATAATAATTTATCCGACTGTAATCTATTGACTAGTACGTTGTACCATATAGAGATGCCTCCTTTATTGTTCTGCGAGGTCAGGACCAGGACCAGTCTTTTAGGAAAGGAAAGTGACACTACAGGTCTACCAACAGCTGCAGTCAGCCAGTGTCTAAGCTGTAGGTATTTATTGAAATCTTGTCGTGGTATATCAAATTTCTCTGAGATTTCTGTGAAGGACATAAGATTACCACCTGGACAAATATCTCTGGGTGTGGATATACCGTTTGTTACCCAGTTATCTAATTTTAAGTTGGGAATGAGGGACGCTATAGTTAAAATGGCCAAGTCTGGACTGGGCAGGGAGGCCTCCGCGTCTTTTGCTATTAAGTCAAGCCAAATTAGCAGGGTATCTCTAATTGAGTTCCTGGTCCCCCCAGGAGGGAATTTCCCCCCCGGGCAGCCAGAACAACTCCGACAGGCGGACCTTAGGCAGAAAGGCCTGCTCTATAGACACCCAAGGTTTCACTTGCCCAGTGGCGAACCAGTCCCTTGCCTGGTTCAACACACAGGCTGAGAAGTAACACCCCAGATCCGGGTATGCCACCCCACCCAGTTGTTTGGGAAGAATAAGGACTTGCTTAGCTATGCGAGGTCTAGATCATTTCCAGATATATCTGGCAAATAGTTTATTGAATTCCAAAAAATAGGATTTAGGGGGTACCCTTGGTATGGCCCTAAACAGATATACAATATCTGACAATATCTTCGGGAGCAGCACCATCTTGGCTGCTACGATGCGGCCCAACCATGAGATTTCATGGAGACCCCATTCCCCTATTAATTTTTCTAACGCTCCTAGCAGAGGCTTATAATTGCACAGAAAAATATCAGGGGCCCTAGCGATTTGGACAACATGGGGAATTTTCAAAATCACCAGCTGTGATGTTTTACAATATTTGTTGCTTTTTTTTTTACCACTTAGTTTCATGTATTCATTTTTTAAACCTTTTCTACTCTCTTAGGAGCTGAATCAGACCTGTTCACACAAGTCCGAATTCCCCCCATCCCCAATGGTGGGGTCCGCACATGCACATTGTCCTTCATGTGCATGTGCAAACCCCTTGAGAAAATGCCTTTGCCAAGTTTTGCACTCGCCAGGGCGTTTGCAAAATGATTGGCAGCCAGGGGGTGGTCGCTGGGGTCCACCCAGCATTTCATGGGAGTGCGCACAAAAATGGTAGTTGCACCCATAGAAACGTTGGGTGCACCCCTGTGAATGCAGGAGTACCCATGCCTGCCAGGGTTGGACGGCTGACATCACATGATGTCAGCGCCCATCCCCAATTTGGCCATCAGCATGCAGAGTAAAAGTAAGTCCAGGCTTACTTTCCACTGCAAAGAGAGAAAAAAACATTAGATGGTGAAAGACCATCCAATAAGTTTTCCTCATTGTGGGTGCATGCGAGCTTACACATACGCTCGAGTTGTGTTGTGGGGATTCAGCCACCAGGGGGTCGTGCATTTGGCAGGGCGGTGTTTACCTGCTCACTAGGCAACGAATATAAGCAGCCTAGCAAACAGGTCTGAATTGGGCCCTTAGGGCCAAATGTATAAAGCTGCAAAAGTAATAAAATGGAGCCTGATAAACAGCCAATCAGCTCCTACTTGCCATGTCACAGACTGTGTTTGGAAAATGTCAGGCAGGAACTGATTGGCTGGTTGTTTATCACTCTCCATTTTATCACATTTGGAGCTTGGTACATCTGGCCCTTTGTGAGAAGGGCTTGCATCATTATTAGAGGCAGTAGATGCCTTATTAACATATGCAGAATTACTACTCAAAAATGTAGGCCAAGAACTGAGCATTTCCTTGCAGCTGCATGTGGTGAATGGCATACTGACAATTTCTGTTTATTTTGTGGTAAACTTTCCCTTTATTAGAGTATGGTTATTTGGTCAGTATTCAATTCGGCTGGAGAGGGGGTTAAACGGCGGGGATCGCTGCACACAAGTTACCCCTTACCATTTAACCCCCGCGCAGATGATGGCGAGGATTCCCTCAAACAGCGAGGCTCGTGGCTAATGCAGGGAGTCCGCTTCATTTAGCCGCGAGCCTCGCTGTTTTAGCGGCCGCACACGCCATTTCCACGTCGCTGCAAAAACCCAGCGAGGTGGAAACGGCATGTGCAGGGGGTCAAAAGTCATTGACTATACCCCATAGAGTCAACAAGATCGAATCGTGATCGAATGGCATGGTGCCATGCACACATTCAATTTTTACTATTTAGTACAGATTTGTACTATATAGTCTTGCGTGCACAGTCTATTATTCTATTCTATTTTGATGCATCAGGATCGGATCAAATGTGTTTAATTTCCATTCGATTTCAATTCAATTTTGAATATAAAAACAAGCCTGGGGGGACTGGAGTGGACAGAGAGGTCAGGCCAGCTCAGCCACTGGAGTAAATGGACACAGTATGGAGTCAGCACAGCAGCCACTGTAGTGGATATAAATAATCCAAAATTTGTGAGATCCAACACCAGGATGGTGATGTTTTTCTTGATTTGGAATCCAAGCAAGGTGGGAAAATCTGAACGACCGCTTGGATTCTTTTAGATCACAGAAGCTTGAGTGGTCTTTGGTTCTCGAAGAACTGAGCCAGCTTATCTCGAGTCAAGATGGGAGAAGATGATTCATAGACAAGAGTTTTGGTGACTTCGGGATGGAGTCAGGCCTAACCTTAGAGATGTTGGTTATGGGAAAGCAGCAAGAGTGATTTATATTTTTAATGTATGGGGTGAAGGAAAGGGAGAATTCAAGGATGGCACTCAGTCAGCGGACTTGGGGGATGGTCAGGAGGGAGATATCTACAGAAGGAGGGAGAGAGCATGGGTCTCTGGATGGGGGATATAAGTTGAGTTCAGTTGTGGAGATGGTTAATTGGAGAAAATGAGAGGAATCCAAGATGAAATAGCCAAAAGACATGAAGAGAGCTGAGCAAGCCTTGATAAATCTGCTCCATAGAGACCTGATGTATGGAGCAGATTTATCAAGGCTTGTAGAGAGATAAAGTACAAAGCATTTATTTCCCAACTGTTTCCCACAGTGCATGAGCATGTTCGTATTTGCGCATGTGCAGACACCCTGTACAAATGCTTTTGGTGAGTATCACACTCAATGAGGGGTTCGCACGGGTAGAGGAGGGAGGGGTCGGGCAGGGTGCGGCTGAAGGGGAATGCCCAGTGTTTTGAGGACGTCCCCATGAAAATGCTGGGTGTTCCCCTGTGAGCGCAGTCGGGACGATGCCTGCATGGTGTAGCAGCTTTAATAAAAGTCAGTTTAGACTGAGGAGAAATCATTTGATGCTGAGTGACCATCGAATGATTTAGCGAATACATCCCCTCGCATGCTACCAAGGGGATTCAGAAGGCAGGGGGTGTGCATTCATCGGGGTGGTGCTTACCCGCTGGCTAGGCAGCCAATGTACACTACTAAGTGACCGAGTCTGAATCAGGCCCCATGTCTCACCACTGTTTTGTTGTTCAATGCTATTTTGCAGCTTGCTGATAAATGTGTTGCTTTTTGTTTGTTTGCTGTTAGTAAAGTTGCAAGCAGCTAGTTGATTTCAGCTCTTGGTCTCCATGACTGTGAATGAGCACCTATACAGACACAACAGTCTGGGCAGGGCAGGAGAGGCTGGCACCAAGTAAAAACCGGACCGGACAAGACCCCGAAACGCCAGACCAGACATCAAACTCATTCCGCAGCTGGTTACAGGTGTCACAGTATCCCCACCGGACACGCCCTGACCCTTTGGACAGGACACTACAAGCTCCAGAATGACAGATATTGATGAATGGAGCCTGTCCAGATCGGGGTTATGTCAGGTTCGGTTTTTACCCATACCCGGAGATGCTGCAGAAGATAAAGTGATTTTATAAATAACCCTGTTTTCTATACTAAAAAAAAATATATTTTAATTAGCTGTTTCTGCTCATAGGCAAGTATTATTGTGTACTTGCCCCGAGGCTAAAATTTGTTAGCCAGCTCTTGCTGTATAAAAGTCACTACACCATTTAAATTATTACTGACATATTGTACAAGCAGGAAAGATGCCTGTAGCTCTGTGCCACTCTGAGCACACAGATACGCTGCACTCTCTTCAGGTCTCACATTCTGTATACTGAGGATGGTAGATTTTCTGTCCTCACTGAAGATTATTTTGAACTCCTGGTTCTCCTCATCCTTTATGCCCCTTATTAAGAATAATGGACGTTGACCAGGAATTAACTTGTACCAATGGATGTAGTCACTACGTGGAAGAACGTCATGGTTACAGGTAAGATTAAGGTCCTCTCCTGCCAAAGCCTCCATCATTGGGGTCTGTACTAAGTCAGAGGTGGAGGTAGAACCTGTAAAGCAATAGAAAAATGAGTCAATAATTAATCAGTATTATAGATGTTAAATTGTGTACATTAAATAACCGTACATAAAGAATTTAGTCATCTTGAAAACCAAATCCTATTTTGATTGGAAGAACATTATGTCCCATATAAGGTGTTTTACTTACATAGAAAGATGATTATTATTTTTAAATGAAACAGCGTCCATGTACTGATTTTTGAAAATGCATCCATTATACGTGATACTGTATGTGTGTGCGACTGATGTATGTGACAAATGTGCCGTATGTTTGCTGTGATCTCAGTCAATTCCTTTTGTGACCCCATTTCTCTTTTGCAGGGTGTAGCCACACCCATTATAAAATTAAACACACAAGTTCAAGAAAGAAGCCACCACAGCATAAAAGGACACATATTATTTTTAAGGTAACTAGAATTTAAACCACAGTGCCACCTAGTGATATTCCCAACAAAGGAGTCCCCCCCTCCAGAAATTATCTGGCCAGGCTGAAGCCTGGTTCTGTCCCCGGTGGTCCTGGAGCGGTGGCCACCGGGCTGATAAAGTGTAAAAAATAGAAATAAAAACCATTGTCTAATACTGTGGAACTATGAGTCCCAGCAAGCCTCCACCGCATGCTGGGACTTGGAGAACCACAAGTCCCAGCAAACGGGGAATTAAAGGGCACGCTGGCACTTGTAGTTCCACAGTAATAGAAGTAGTAAAAAAAAAACACACACTGATACACATTAAAAATAAAACTTTATTACATCCAAAGCCCACACATACTGATACTTACCTTTCTTGAGCCCATAGGTAGCCCTGGGTCCGGGGGTCTGCTGATCCTGGGTCCGGCGATCCTGGGTCCAGGGTCCGGCGATCCTGGGTCCAGGGTCCGTAGAAAGCCTTTGGGGGACCTGTAGAAGTAAATTCTACTTACCCAGGTCCTCCGACAAAGATCTTCGGTCTGCAGTAGTCCCCGGGTCTTCAGAAAATAACAAACAGGCAGCCCATCACCATAACACTGATGGAGGGGTGCTGAAGTTTCATTTTCAGCGCATCTCCTCCGAATGATTCTATTGGCCGCCTAGTGGCCAATCAGGAGCTGAGCAATATAGCAGAGATGCTTAAGTAGCCTAGTGAATATGTTGCTTGTACTCTTATAACCACATAACGGCCTAGAAATAACTTCACACGTAGACACTTATCTAAAATAAAGACGCGACACCAATAGCTTAGATTAAACTGTCATACTTATTTATTTAAGAACTGGTATGACCCCCGATAAAGGGGATGGCAAAGACCAGGCACCTGAGACCAGAGACCGTTCAGGGGTGTTGCCCCGGGCAACGACCAGGTCGTTCCCAAATTCCTAAACACCCCTTACCAAAGGCACAGCCCGCCCTGCGTGGACATCCCCCCGCCTCTAAGGCCTGACGCGAACATATCCGCCTAAATGTTCGTCGCCCCACCGCGCTGAGTCGAGGCCCGTCCGCCCTCCTGGCAAGGAGAGGGGTAATACCACGCAGGGACCACCTGACGCCCTTCTAGAATCCTGGTCGAGGGTGCTGTCCCGCCAATTTTAAAAAATTATAATAGCCAATTGAATCAAATTTTTGTGAGGCAAAGCCTTTAGAAGAAGGGAAGGGAGGGTGGGGATCAAAGAATCAAAGAGGGCGCATACCCTTGCTACCCTAACCTATATACCCCTGACCTGGGGTGCAACCCCCTTTGCCCCCCATTGGTGGGGGCTTCCCGCCCTGGATTAACCCCTCATTCTATGCCCTGTCTCTCTCACTCAACTTTATTTACACAGCCCAATTCACAGGCTCTTAACTGCACTTGGGCTTATTCAGCCCTCGTTTAAACTAAGTAGCCTAGTGAATATGTTGCTTGTACTCTTATAACCACATAACGGCCTAGAAATAACTTCACACGTAGACACTTATCTAAAATAAAGACGCGACACCAATAGCTTAGATTAAACTGTCATACTTATTTATTTAAGAACTGGTATGACCCCCGATAAAGGGGATGGCAAAGACCAGGCACCTGAGACCAGAGACCGTTCAGGGGTGTTGCCCCGGGCAACGACCAGGTCGTTCCCAAATTCCTAAACACCCCTTACCAAAGGCACAGCCCGCCCTGCGTGGACATCCCCCCGCCTCTAAGGCCTGACGCGAACATATCCGCCTAAATGTTCGTCGCCCCACCGCGCTGAGTCGAGGCCCGTCCGCCCTCCTGGCAAGGAGAGGGGTAATACCACGCAGGGACCACCTGACGCCCTTCTAGAATCCTGGTCGAGGGTGCTGTCCCGCCACAGCAATGGTACTTCTCTACTGCCCTGTGCACCTAGTACCAATGCCCCGCCATACCCTACAGTAATGACACCCACTAAATTAACTGTTTAAAAATATCTTCCAGAAAAATCGCCATGCCCTCCTCTGAGAGGTGCACTCCGTCTGGCCTGTACATGCCTGGTTTCTCCGTCACAATGTTCGGGTGCCTAACTGCCCTTCCCCCTTGCCTTAAGACAAACCTGGTCAAAGCGTGATTCAGCTTTTTCCTAGCCTTCTCAATTGCCACAGGGTTTTTGGCGCCTCTCCATGAAAAACGTGGTACAATGTCTGACCACACCAGCTTCAAGCCGCTCCACTTACGCAACAAAACCAACAGATCTTTCTCCATTTTTATCCTTAGAGCAATGCCTGTAGTTTTAGTCAAGTCGTTGCCTCCCAGATGTATAATTAAGGTATCGGGCTTGACAAAATCGCTACTCTTCTTTTCCAAAAACCCCAACAAGTCCTTCCACAACATGCCTCTAACACCCAGCCATCTCACTGATTTTGCTTTTGCTAACACTGGCGCTGTTCTGGCTAGGCTATTTCTTTCTGCCCAAAAGACGTATGAGTGACCTACAAACCAAATCACCCCCGTGGGGCCAAGGGGAAGGGGAAGGGCTGAAAAGAAAGCAGAACCTAACGATTAGTATCCATACTTATGCTCTATAGTAACAATTAACGGGTTTAGACTGAGGTCCAAGTGGAGGTGAAAAACTCAAAAACCTCTAGAGGGCTTCTTAGTTTGGGGCCAGATTGAATTAAGCACCTCTTAGAGGAAAAATAAAAAATTCACTCCACACCGACGATTGCGGAACGCTAGCCGTTCCCCAACCGTTTGTAAACGAGACGTTTTTGGACCCGCGCAACAGGCGCATGCTATACTTAACTTGTAATTAACTTATACTGCTATACTTAACTTACAATTAACTTACATATATATTTTATAACTAAAGCATTTCAACTCTAACGTATTTCTTAAAGCTATTGGATTTCCACCTGCCCACGGCCTTGATTGCGCTTTGTGGCAAACCCGCCACTGCTGCTGACGTGGCTGCGCCAATCCTGAACGAATGCGTTCCGAAATCCTCAGGTCTTAGCCCTATCGCCGCTAGGCCCTTTTTCATTACTGCAGTGAACTGAAACTTCGTTAGCGGCGATCCGTCTGCATGCGCTAAGAATTGTGCGGCTGCACCCTGTCTCAATGCCACATACTCCCCAGCTAGAGCAACTGGGCAAATACTTTTCACTAGGTGTGGTCTTAGCGTGATCCAGGTGCCCCTGCCTTGCTGGTCTGTCTTAGACCTTTTCAGCTTGCATAGCACCTGTTCCTTGCCAACCACCACATCCTCCCAAAGTATGCCTGAGTGTACTTTCTTATTGCGCGCAGTTAGCTCACTAACCCTAAATGCGCCATGGAAAGCCCAGGCGTAAGCCACCCTAAAAAGTGCCAGCTCCGAGGCATTTTCTGCCACCGATGCCAAGCCCTGTAATAGCTCTACCAACTTCGCCTCGTCCAATGGGCGTCTATTATCTGGTTGAACTGGCTGTACCCTAGACCAACCCTTCATCGCTTTACTTAGAATAAAAGACTTCGTTGGGTCTGGCATGTTGAATAAACGGCAATGAAAAGCTATTCCCGCCAATGTCGCCGCCATAGCCGACTTGGACCTGCCACTATTGTAGTTGCCCCAAACGAAAGCCAGGAGGCAGTCGTCAACAGACTTACCCCTGGCCTCCGGCCGCTGCTGGTATCTACACCAATCCTCCCAGGCTTTTTCGTATGCCCTACGAGTCGCTGGCGCCAATGACCGAAATGCCAATTCTGTCATGCCGGCTCTATCACCTGCCAGACAGAATTTGGACAACTTAGGCCGGTCTCGGCTGCTGTTGGAGCTAGGGCGCGGAATCTGGTGAACTGAAATCTTGATAAAGCGTCTGCCACTTCATTGTCCACCCCTGGTACGTGCTCAGCCCTGAAATTGATATTGTTCTTTAAACAAACAAGGACAAGGTGCCTCAGCAATCTCAATGCTTCCGGCGATGTTGCCCTTTGATTGTTTACTGCGTGAACAACCCCTAAATTATCGCACCAGAAGATTATGTTTCTGTTTGCTAGCTGGCCAGCCCATAGCTCCACTGCGACTATAATGGGGAAGAGTTCCAGTAATAACATGTTTACTGTAAACCCTCTGTCAATCCAGGATTGAGGCCACTTTTCGCAGCACCACTCCCCTTGCAAGAAGGCACCAAAACCAGAAGATCCCGCAGCATCCGTAAAGAGCTGTAGGTCCCAGTTTGAGGCCGCCTCAGACTGCCACATTAGGCGCCTGTTAAAGTCAACCAAGAATTCGGACCATGTCCTCAAATCATCCTTGATTTCCTTTCCCAAGCGGATTGTGTGGTGTGGGTCCCTGACCCCCGCCGTGGCCCTTTCCAATTTCCTGCAGAAAACCCTGCCCATGGGTATCACCCTACAGGCAAAATTTAAAGAACCCAGTAGGGACTGGACGGTTCGTAGCTGGACCCTCTTTCTAGCCCCGCAGTCGACTATCAGCTCCCGCAGCTTGTGGACCTTGTCCGCTGGTAGCCTACAGCAACCCTCCCCGGTGTCTATTTCAATACCAAGGTACGCCAGGACAGTTACCGGTCCCTCTGTTTTGTCGTGGGCTATGGGAACTCCTAAAGAACTGAAAACTCTTAAAGCTACTTGCAATGTCTCCCCACATTCCGCTCGACCTGCTGGTCCTGCTATGAGGAAATCGTCCAGATAGTGGGCCACCCCTCTGGAGCCAGCCTCCCTCTGGATGCACCATTGAAGAAAAGTACTAAATTTTTCAAAATATGAGCAAGATATCGAGCAGCCCATGGGGAGACATTTATCTATGTAATAGGCCCCTTGCATCTTAAAACCCATAAATCTGAACGATTCTGGGTGTAGTGGAAGCAGCCGAAAAGCCGATTCTATGTCCAACTTGGCCATAAGGGCCCCTGGGCCGAAACTTTTAACCAAACTAAGAACTTCCTCGAATAACTGGTAGCGAACGCTTGCCAATTCCTCTGGAATGGCATCGTTGACAGAATTGCCGGGTGGGTGGGACAGGTGCTGTATCAGGCGAAATTTGCCTGGCGTCTTTTTGGGCACCACACCCAGCGGTGATATGCACAGGTCAGGTATAGGGAGTACCTCAAATGGTCCCTCCATCCTGCCCAGCTTGACCTCATTTAGCACCTTGTCCCTAACCACCTCCGGCAATTCCCTGGCTGACTTTAAATTCTTATTAGTGGATGTGTAAAAACTTTTTGGGATGGGTAATGAAAAACCATGAACAAAACCCTCCAACAAAAACTCTGCATCGAGCTTCTTGGGGTACTCTTTTAAGTAAAGGGCCAACTGTTTTATAATTATAGGGGATTCTGCCTTATTTAGAGCTAGCCGCTCCCTCTCCAGTGT
This sequence comes from Crinia signifera, assembly GCF_055691185.1. Taxonomy (NCBI): domain Eukaryota; kingdom Metazoa; phylum Chordata; class Amphibia; order Anura; family Myobatrachidae; genus Crinia; species Crinia signifera. The sequence goes on from NC_139217.1 coordinate 328,685,123, forward strand.
CCCCCGACTTACCACCCCCTTTGCAGGATTTGGCAGGGTGGCCTGCTCCACAGATCTTACATTCGTGCTTAAAACGGCACTTGGCCCCTCTGTCACATTTACCGTCGTTGTAAGCGAAACAACGCCCTTTCCCCCCGGATTTCCCCGATGCTTTTCCCCCTTGAAAGGACTTTTTCCCGGCGGGTTCTGTCATGGGCTGGCTTTTCCCTATAACCTCCCACCAGATCTCAACATGCTTAGAGCCCATGGGCATGATGGGGGTGCCCTCGTGACATAACCTGAACTTCTCATCATATTCCCTCCACGCCGGGCCCTTATAACTCATAAAAGTCTCATTTATGAGATGCAAGTATCTAATCACATTCAAGTATTCGGTGGGCCTGAGCATTAAGTAACACGATGAGAAAGCCAGGAATCCCCTTAACCAGTTATGGAAACCCTTAAAGGCCGCTTCGCCGTTGGGCGTGGCCTTCTTTGCTTTATCGAATTCCTTCTTCATTTCTGTTGTTATGGTGAAGAAATCGATAAACTTCCCTTTGCGGATTTTTTCCCTAACTCCCTTCCTAAGCCCTCGAGCTACCGCCGTATTAGAGCAGTGCGATGCCCCAGTATCCACTGGCGCTGCTGGTGTGCTGCGTTTCCTCTTACGCTTCTTTCCCTGCACCTCCTTTGCCACCTGCTTAGCAACTAGCTTTGCTAGCTTGCGCGGGCGTTTAGTAGCGCCTGAGTCATCACTACCCCCTGACGATGCTGAAGACCCTGACTCACCCGAAGACGACCCTTCTTCTTCACCATCTCCCTCTTGCGACGTGTTCTCATCAACTTCAACCACTGATTCGCTCGCCGGTGTTTCTTTTGCGGCCGAGGATTCTCCCGCTTTCTTGGGTGTCTTGACAGCTGATGTTTTCTCCCCCAGAGTCGACCGCGGAGTTACTGTGCGTGTTGACCCCTCACGAGACCTCGACCCCAAGGACGGCACCGGTGAAGTTGGACGTGTTTCAGAGGCTGAAATAGAAGGGGCGTCAATGACTGTGCGACTGGGTGAAGGCGCAGCCAGATCTACAACTTCCGCTGCCCCTAAGTCTACCTGCAATGCCGGCCCGCGAGCGCTAGACCTATGCATATCTGCCACAACCTCCCCTTGCCTAAGGTGACTGTCAAGGTTCCCCGCGAAATGGCCCCTTGGCGGCGGCGCCCAGCCCCCGTACGGCTGCATTTGATATCCCGGGAACCCATATCCCCCTTGTTGGATGTAAGGGTTGTATGCTGGCATTCCTACATTGAAAGAGTGGCCGGGCCCAGAACCCCAGTAGGGGAACTGAGGCCCGCCGTAACTCCCAAATGTTTGGTACTGCATGGGCCATTGCCCCTGCCCCTGTTGCCCCATGAATTGCTGAGGTAATAAATGGGTTGGACCTCCCTGGGCCCTGTTAAATTGTGGGCCTGACGCATAGTTGTGTTGATTTTGGGCCCCATAACCCCTTAGACCTGGAGCCAGATTTCCCTGGGGAGGCTGAAAGCCTGTTCCCCTACCCTGGTCCTCATAAAACATCTCCCCGGCCGGGGGGTGTGTTGCACCCTGCCCGTAATGTCCTCCCGCCAATGGGGCTTGCATACGCCATAGCCTGGGCCTTGGTTCGTTGTATTGCCCCGGTGTGGGGCCACCTGTGATGACCATCATGGGGCTAGGTCCCCTGCCCGGGCGACCCTCCCCCACTTCCACCAAGCCAGCTTGGTTGCTGGCACCCTGTGACCCAGCATCCCTGGCCTCCCTTCCTGCCTGTTCACATTCTTGTGCCTGCGCCTCTGCGGCCTGGCCAGCAGGTGGAGCTTCTGCCCTTATGCTGCCGTTATTTCCAGGGGAGTCAGCAGGGGGAGCTGCTGTCCCACTGTCTCCTGACTGAGGCACCGAGACCGCGCAGTGAGCTGCGCGGTCTCCGTCCTCACTGACACTCCCCTCCCTCCCTGCTGCTTGACGCGAGGGGGAAGCCTGACTGCCGCCGTCTCCGGCGCGGATGAGAGAGCCGGGTGAGCGCGAGGAGACAGCTGACGCGCCTCCCGGCTCTCCTTCTCTGCAGATCGCGGCCGCCATCTCGGACGCGCCGGCATCCCCGCCACCCGCCGCCATTACGCCCCCAGGTCCCTGGGGATGCAATTCACCTGCGGAGGGAGCAGGAGGGGGAGTCCTTGCGCCCGACCCGCCACTACCGTGAGCGGCGGGTGACACAGGCCGCGAACCACCGCCTCCGGCTACCAGCACTACCGGGCGGCCACCCACATCCCCACGCCCAGGGACATGGCTGAGCGGGCGCGCGGCGTCCGCCAGCCAGCGCGGCGGTGGGGCATTCCTTCTGGGTCTGCTAGACATAATTCCACTTGAGGTAAGACGCTGCAAGCTTTACTTATCTTTTCTCCGTGACGCTGATCCCTGCAGATCAAAGAATCAAAGAGGGCGCATACCCTTGCTACCCTAACCTATATACCCCTGACCTGGGGTGCAACCCCCTTTGCCCCCCATTGGTGGGGGCTTCCCGCCCTGGATTAACCCCTCCTTCTATGCCCTGTCTCTCTCACTCAACTTTATTTACACAGCCCAATTCACAGGCTCTTAACTGCACTTGGGCTTATTCAGCCCTCGTTTAAACATATGACGTCAGCACCCACCCCGAATTCACACATGAACGATCAAGATAAAAGCAAGTCCAGGCTTACTTTTATCAACGACGACAGGAGAAATCATTTGATGGTGAGTAACCATCAAATGATTTCTCCTCTATGTGGACGCATGTGAGAGGAGGTGTCCACACAGGGCGATTTCACCACATATTGCTGGAAATATGGTCGCTGAGCAACCATATTGCCAGTGTTTTCCCGTGCTGCGGGCGATAAATTGCAGGGAGCGCGCTCCTGCGGCCAGCCCTTCATGGTAGCTGGTCGCAGGAGTATGTTATTTTGGCTAAAAAACGCTGGTCCCTTTCCACCATTGATGGGCAGCATGTGCATTACCATGCTGCCCGACATCAATTTGGCATGTCACCCATGTACAATAAAAAGGCCTCATTGGTGTCAGGCAGCATGATTATGTTCTTGCTGCCCACCGATAGTGATTTCCACCTTCGATGGGCAGCATGAGCATTACCATGCTGCCCAACATCAATTTGGCATGTCACCCATGTACAAAAAAAGGCCTCATTGGTGTCAGGCAGCATCAGTGTGTTCCTGCTGCCCATTGATGGTGATTGAAACCATCAATGGGCAGCATGAGCATTATCATGCTGCCCAACATCAATTTGGCATGTCACCCATGTACAAAAAAAGGCCTCATTGGTGTCAGGCAGCATGATTATGGTAATGCTGCCCATCGATGGTGATATATTGAGCAGGCTGTGATATAGCTGAGTGGGACACGCTCTCTCAGCTGTATTCCAGGCAGGGCCAGTGCTAGGGTGTCCGGCGCCCTCCTGCAAACCATACATTTTGCGCCCTTTCATATTGCCATTGCAACAAGCTGCAGCCCGTTTGTGGGAGTGTATGCAACATGCGATCCTATGGAGGATCTCGGGTGCATGTACATGTATGCATACACCATCTCAGTGCTGTGTCCGCAAAATGTTGCAGGCACTAAAGGTGCCCATGAACGCTGCGAGAATCGCATATGTTATGAGCTAGATCGCATCACACGGCATGCATGCAATGTGTGTGCGATGCGATCCGAAAGCAGTACAAAAAGTATGTGCAGCACATACTTTTTGTACTGTGCGATGCCCGCAGGAGTGCACATTGCATCGTATGCTGCTATTGCAGCATGTATGGCCACCTTTAGGCACATAACCCAGCCCATTATTTAAAAAAATTTCTAAATTAATATAAAAAAAGTCTACAATTATTAAAAAAAAATGTTATAAACATGTATAATAAAGGAAGTGGTACATCTGTCAGAATGAACTTAGGTCTACAGTCATTAGGTCGACCCCACTAGGTCGACTGGCAGGAAGGTCGACCTGACTTAAGGTCGACATGGGCCAAGGTCGACATGACTTAAGGTCGAATTTGCATAAAGGTCGACATGAGGAAGGTCGACTGGTCATAAGGTCGACATGGGTTTTTCACTGTTTTTTTATCCGAATGTCGACACAGTCGACATGGACACAGTTGGCAATGAGAATCGGACCCTCGCATCGCTCGCTTCGCTCGCAATGCTTCGGGCACGGGGCCTCGCTGCGCTCGGCACACTATTTTATTCTCCCACCACGCCCTAGTGGATGGTAGGGCATGAAATACCGCCTGTCGGCACATGTTGGCTCAAAAAACAATGAAAAACCCATGTCGACCTTATGACCAGTCGACATTCCTCATGTCGACCTTTATGCAAATTCGACCTTAAGTCATGTCGACCTTGGCCCATGTCGACCTTAAGTCAGGTCGACCTTCCTGCCAGTCGACCTAGTGGGGTCGACCTAATGACTGTAGACCTAAGTTCATTCTAATAGATGACCGCTTCCCATAATGGAAGACTCACTGTTCTTTTGCTGTTTAACTCTTGTGCAGTCCCTCCTCTTCTATCTGCGTAGGCAGGAAGCTAAGGACGCCATTACACCCCTCTTGTGACTGAGGGGGAAAGGAGGGGAGAGAAGGAGGAGATGGAAGAAGAGGAGAGGAGATAGAGGGGGTGGAGTGTTGAGGACTGACAGTGGCACTGGCACAGCACACTGAGAAGAGGGAAGGAAGGGCGGCGCTGCTGCCTGCTCATCATTTGTTTGACAGCTGACAGGCGCAAGGAGCAATTGGTAGGGGGCGGATCCGGACATGACATGTCATCAAGGCATTCACAGACAGCGATTCATGCCTCAGCGCAAGTGTCCGTGAGGAAGAGGGTGCAGGTCACAGGAGGAGGACAGTTTGTGTGTGGTGTAGGGAGCAGCTCTTTATACTACCGCCTGCCCGCTGTCAGACAGATGCTGGGGGCGGCGTGCAGGAGGCAGTGACAGTGAGGGCTGAGGCAGCTTTAGCAGAGCAGGGAGGGAGACAGCGCCTTTTTCAGCATGGCGCCTCCCTGCTTTGCAGGAGCTGCTGAGTGGGTAGCGCCGGCCCTGATTCCAGGCTGCTCACTGTAGTGCTGTCACATACAGATGGAGCATCTTTCATCTTTGCAGGGGCTGGTGGTGGATTTGCCACGCGCCAGCCCCCGCCCGCCTTACCTCCGGTCCCTGCTGCGTTCCCCCACTTCCCCCCTCCCCCCCCTAACCCTGCCCATCTCCCTGAAGTGGAGACGGGCAGGGTTCCCATCCCCCCGCCAATGGGAAACGCGAGCATCCCAGTCAGATGTAGCGCAGCTCGCAAGTGGGGGTGGTCTGACACTGCCACAAAAATGCAGATACATACAGTAGATGCTGACACACAGATGCAGACAAGAAGGCACATATAGTAGATGATAACACACAGCCAAATGGACACTGACAGAAAATGAAGCACGGACAAACAAAGATGCAAGCACTCAAGCAATAACACACTGACACAGAGATAGATGCTGACATACAGAGATATGATAACTCACATAAACTGACACATACTGTAGACAGACACTGATACAGACGGATACTGACGCACAAACACACAGAAAGATGCTGACACACTGAAGCTAATACACGTACACACTGATTCTGACACACACAAACAAAAGCTGACACACTAATGTCAGCACACAGACAGACACTGACACAGACGGATGCTAATACGCGGATGTTGAATCATGCACACACAGTCATTGACACTCTGACCCCAACATATGCTGACACACCCGCCTGATGCTGACACACTGCTGCCAACAGATGCTAACACATGGTGCTCACACAAACACTTATGCTGACACAATACCCTGACACGTGATGACACACTGATGTCAACACACAGATACTAAAAGATACATGATAAATGCTGAAACACTGATGCTAACACAGACAGACACTTACACACGGATGATTACACAGACGCATGGACACTGGCCCATTAACCCGACACTGGTTGATACACTGATACCAACACATATACGCTGACACACAGATGCAGAAAAAGCAGATGGTGACACAACATACGGATTCTAACAGACTAACCCCGACACATGCTTACACTGATGCTGACACACAGACAGATGCTACAGATGCTGACACATTGATGCTGACAAACAAGCATACACTGGCACGCAGACAATGACATGGATGCTGACATACTAAACCCAACACACGGTCACTGACACGGGGGGGTCCGATCAAAGCTGTCTGGTGCATGACCTGGGTGACTAAAGACAGCACTGCTGGGTGGATGAGGAGCAGCCGTTGAGTAGGGGATGGGACAAAGATAACTCCGCCGGGTGTGTAAGGGGGGGGGGGCTCCTGTGCCACCGGGTGTGTAAGCGGGGGGGGGGGGTGGCCTCCTGTTCTGAACAGAATTGATAGTTGCTGGGTGTGTAAGGGGGTGGTGGAGACATCTGTGTGAGCCAGGCAGGGTGGGTTGCATGGTGCCTAACACAGCCACTGCACTGCATTTTTTACAAGGTCCCCCAGCCAAAGCATCACCTAGGTTGGATCCATGGGGGCTGGAGATTCCTGGAGGGGGGAACCCTCTATTGGGGGGGCCCCAATAGAGGGTTCCCCCCTCCAGGAATCTCCAGCCCAGGCTGAAGCCTGGGGCTGTCCCCGGTGCCCCAGGGTGGTGGGCACCGGGCTGATGTCGTAAATGTGTAAAAAAAAAAAAAGGATACAAATATTGGGTTTTGTTATGGAACTACAAGTCCCAGAAAGCCTCCCCACATGCAGGTCCCAGCATGGAGAGCATTAACAGGCCTGCTGGGTCTTGTAGTTCTACAACAGAACCAATAGTGAAATAAAACACAAACACATAGAAAAATAAAACTTGAATGCATATAATAATACTACACTCACCCATACAGACATCAGCCCGGTGCCCACCGCCCAGGGGCACCAGGGACAGCCCCAGGCTTCAGCCCATGCCAGGGGTGTCCTGGAGGGGAGGGCCTTTAACGAGGGGTTCCCACAACCACAGGTTGATGTTTTGGCCGGGGGACCTTGTATAAAAAAGTGTCACCTGGCTGTGGCATTAGCCTGCTGACTGTTTGAGCCTGGTGCTGGTTGCCAAAATATGGGGGACCCCTACTCATTTTGTCCCTTGTATTTTGGAACTCAGGACCAGGCTATGAGCTGGTTATAGAAATCCAGAGGTACCCCAGTTTATTCCCCCTTGTATTTCTGCAACCAGGACCGGGCTCAATGAGCCCGGGGATGGTTATTGCCAGCTGGGGAACCATACACCATTTTTAACATGTATTTATTTATTAGATTATCTTCTATCTATCTTACCCCTGCAAGTGTCCTGAGTCATCCCAGGGTGCCACGGCACACAGCCTTGGAACCACTGGTATATACAGTAAGATATATTTGCAGCAGCTTTCATTCAATCTTGAAATTTTTAACTTTCAATGTTTATCTTCCACTTTTATACCAATTATTTTGCATCCAAATTTTAGTTTTAATCCATCCAATCATTACTCGTGAAGAAGCAGCTTAGCCGTGTTGTGCATGTTGTGCCAAATGAAGCAAAAAATTGGGGACACATCTGCATATAGGCCCTTATTCTGATTGACGCGGACTTTACCGCATACTTTCGGATCGCGTCTTTTCGGCGTCTGCGCATGCGTGGAGAACGCAACGCGCATGTGCCACGCCTTGACTCCGTACCAGTTCGGCCAAATCCCGTACAAAACTGTTCTCCGCAATCAGTCGGGAAATATGGGCGTATTATGGGCGTCATGCGGAATGTCACATGGGCGTAGTTTCAAAGTGGGCAAAACGGGGCGGAAACATGGGCGGACACGGGGGAGTACACTTATGTTGGGGGGCGTACATTCGGATAGCACTCCGAATGCACGCGATCAAAAAGGGAAGAAATGTGCGGTGTCCACAAGTGTACTATTGCTTTGCGGACACCACTCGTTCATGCGGTAGGCGAACGTACCGCCTAATGACTACAAGCATTAACACCTGAACCCAATAGAATCTACTCCTTTACTCATTACTCACTAATAGGCCGCTTGTCAGTGCTTTAATTGAAACCATTGCTGCTTCAAGGAACCCTTACTAAACACCCACATATCCTGTACTTGTCAGACACTTTAAAACTGCTAACAATGGACATGACAGAATATTAATACTAGCAATACACATGTGTATTCGACATGTACTCATGAAACCACACATTTTTGGGTAAAGTAAAAAAATTTATTTCTATACATGTCACAGTCAATGCCACTGTGATGCAATGACCAAAAAATACAAAATCCAAAAAAGAAACAACATGGCAGGAATGTAGCAAAATAAATAATAATACAAAACAAATATAATTGCACACAGATGGACTCCAGCACCTCCTATGTGCCACTGCACATGCAGCCAGTGGGAAATGAGGATGCTGCTGGCCCTTCTACAGCAGGGCAACCTGCACCTGACCATTCTACAGCAGGGCAACCTACACCTGGCCCTTCTGCAGCAGGCCAACCTGCAGCTGGCTCATATGCACCATCAGCAGAATCATTTGGAACACAACCGGGGACTTCACAAGATAGTACCATGGCCATCACTTCAAGTACAGCTGACAGTAATGGCAGGCAAAAGAGGGCAACAGGGGAACCAAAAAGGACATATGAAGCAAGGGCTCATCTGGTTACCCTCAGCACGTGATTGGACACAAGAAGCTGACACACACAGCACAATGGAAGATTTGGGACCACATAACGGTGGAGATTAATGCAGCCACAAGTTCATTTGCGACCACGTTTGGCCTTGGTAGGCTCCTTGGCCTGTGCAGCAGCTCTTCGGGGACGGCCAGATGCTGGGGCAGGTGGAGCAGATGATGTTGAGGGGTTGGCTGGTCTACCCCTCCTGCCAGCAGGGAGTGTTGCCGGTGGTAATGCACCAGAAACGGATGACATTAGGACCCTGTTGCTGGTAACCAGCTCCACCATAAGCTCATTATGGTGGAGGAGGAGATCATTTTGGCGGGTGGCTTGCTCGGCCAGCACCTGAGCACTTGCAGCCATGGCCTGATGTGACTCAGCCATGGCCTGCATGCTCGCAGCGATGGCCTGCTGGGTGCTGACCAAGCTCGCCAGGATCTCCTCGGTCCTATGCATCCGTTCTGATGCCAAGTCTCCCTGCTGGTTGATGTCCCCAAGCATCTGGGCCAAGGCGGCCAAATCGGCTTGGGCCGATGGCTGCTGCTGCACAGGCCTACCACTGGGGCCAGGTGGCACGGACTCCTCCACCTCCTGAGCAGAGTCGTCACCAAGCGGTGGGGTGTCTGTGGAAAAAGATAAACACAATTAGGAGACATTCTAAGATAATTACTTGCACAAGTTTATGGCATGACCAATATTTACCTTCCAGCAAAGACGCAAACACTTCAGCTGGGGCCTCGCTATCCATCGTGCTCACCCCCCTGATCTCCTCAACTGATATACAGCTCTCGGCCAGCAACTCCAGGGGGGTGAGCTCTAGCCCTGATGGCATGGGCCCGGCCCCAGATGTCTGGCTGTGTTCCCACCGCTTGGTCATCTTCCTCTTCAGGTTGGTTTTGAAGTCCTGCCACCTGCAATGTAAGTTGACATATTAATACATGTCACTCCAGATGTTAGCTGTTGCAGCCATTGCTCTGTGCTACATATTACGACATGTGATTAATGTCCAAAAGATAATATTACATGCAACTATGATATCCACCGTTACAATACACATTCACAATCACCCTACTCTAACTCTCACCGAAATAACATGGCAATAATGTATGTGTATCGTAACAACCTCACGGGCCATTTGCTAAATCCATCTAAGCATCAATTCAATCATTACTTGGCTATTACTGGGCACATGTATCACAAAACAACTTGCCTCTTCTTCACATGGTCCGTCTCACGAACTTGTGGCGCTACTTCATTAATCTCTGCCGTTATCTGTTCCCAAATCTTCCATCTGCGTGTGTGTGTCAGCTTCTCCGATGGACACTCAATCCAATCACGTGCTCGGGGAACCAGGATGGCAAGCTCCTGTGCTTCATATGCCTTATTTTTTTTGGGTGGTTCCTCTGTTGCCCTGGCTCTCCCCTTGCCACGTCCTTGGCCACGCCCCCTGTCACGTGTCGCTGCACTTGAAGTGCTGGCCATGGTACTACCTTGTGAAGTCCCCGGTTGTGTTCCAATCAATTCTGCTGATGGTGCATATGAGCCAGCTGCAGGTTGGCCTGCTGCAGAAGGGCCAGGTGTAGGTTGCCCTGCTGTAGAATGGTCAGGTGCAGGTTGCCCTGCTGTAGAAGGGCCAGCAGCCTCCTCATTACCCACTGGCCGCATGTCCATCTGGTCAAATAGTTGCTGCAGATCTGGGTCCACCTCTGGTTGTGATCCAGACATGTTAGCAACAACATGGTCACCTTCTAATACACCTTTATATACTGTTTGTGTATCCTGTTTGGCGGACATCAGCGGCAGCTGCGTTCCGTGCGTGAGCGTACGTCGCTGTTTTTTCGCGCCGCATACGGTGGCGGAAATTCCATTGTGTAAAACCTGGCGAAAGTTCTACATGAAATACTGGGCACCAATGCTAACATTGCATAGAATCTTCTGATACACCTGTGACTATTGCACAATACACATGCTATTTGCTAGCATGACATGACATTTGATTCATGACTACTGTGGTATTGTGGCGTTTGATTGCAAGCTAAAAGTAGCCCAATCCCTTAGATAATCCAGGCCACAAGTCATGCAATACTCATCTCTACTGTTATAGACCACACATGTGAGAGCCCTATAAATAGTGACTTGCTGCTAGAATCATTTGTCTCCAGATCTGGACTTGTCAGGGTCTAAGGTAAGCTCTTCCATGCTCCTTGTAGATATGATATCCATTAACAATGTAAGTGTATGAATGTATGCACCATTGCCTCACTGACTACAGATTGTTGGGCCAGCAAAGTGCGTGTAGCATTATTGCAACATGTCACATGTTCACTATTTCACTCACAGGTCTTAAACCTGTGTGGGTTCATCTATTGCAGGACAACATGTCCCAGCAATAGATGAAATGTCTCAGAGTACATGATGTCGGCAAAAAATGCTGACACCTTTATCTGAGTGTTTTGGACGGTGTGTATTGAGTTCATATTATTGTGTCATCATTATAGAGTCAAATGGATCTGAGGGATTTCACGGGGCGGCCATCTATTGTACGTATTGAAGGCTACAAATCTATTTGTAGTGGGATATGGCCATTATGTGCATAGGTGCATCAGTATTTATGTTCATTTCTTTATAGGTTGCTGAAGCAATGATGCGCTACATGGAGAGGAGGCTAAGGGCACTTGCGGCTCTCCCCACTCGTCGGCCAAGGAGGCCAGGACGTGCTAGAATCTATCGCACACGGGTGACTCTGTTTGCTATGCCCGATGATGAGGTACTTACTAGGTACCGGTTACCGCCACATGTAATTCTGGATCTGCTCACCTTAATTCAGAGCGATCTGGAACCTCTACACGGGATCACGACAGCAATTCCGCCTCACACACAGCTGCTGGCGGTGTTGCATTTCTGCGCCTCAGGATCATTCCAACAAGTAGTGGCAGTACTTGCTGGAATATCTCAGCCGGCCTTCTGCCGAATCCTGAGGCGTGTGACGTCGGCCATGTTCAGGCGCAAGGGGCACTTCATGGCCATGACATTTGCCACCGAGACCCTGCGCAGAAGCCAGCAGGCCTTCCATCAAATTGCTGGCTTCCCTAATGTGATAGGGGCTGTGGATGGCACCCATGTACCATTTGTGCCTCCATCTCGAAGTGAGAAGATATATAGGAACCGCAAATTGTTCCACTCACTGAACGTGATGGTGGTATGTGGCCCATCCATGGAAATTCTCGCCTTCAACTCGAAGTTTCCCGGAAGTGCCCATGACTCTCATGTCATCCGACAAACCGGGATATGGCAAAGACTCCAAGAGCTGGAAGGCCGTGATGCGTGGGTTCTGGGTGACTCCGGTTACCCATGTACGCCCTGGCTACTTACGCCGTACAGCTACCCAGCACCGGGCCCACAGGAGGCATTCAATCGGGCGCATGTTGCCACCAGGCAAGTGGTGGAGCGCTCAATTGGCCTTTTAAAAGGTCGATTTAGAGTGCTCCACCGCACTGGTGGTGACTTACAATATGCGCCTCAAATGGTGTCGAGGATCGTGGGCCTGTGTATATTTTTCCACAACATTGCTGTGCGGCGTGAGATACCCTTTGATGAGTGGGAGGTACCATCTGAGCCGCAAGATCCGCCCATGCGCCCATCCCGCGCCCCTGAATGCCGGAGGGGATACCAGCTGCGGGACTCTGTGGCGCAAAGATACTTCAGGTACATGTTATCGAGTTGACAGAACACACCAATTTTAGTCAAAATCAGCCCTTCAAATAAGTACAGTGTGTTAGTTGTCAGTGTTACAAAACTAAAATTAGCCAGCCTGCCCTCCTAATGGCAAAGAAATAGGAGATATTTATCATATGTGCTTAGTTTTGGGGGAAGTTCAATATAGGTGCTAATTATTATACCTTGTACAAGGGATCTTATGTGTTTGTTATATCTTCATTATTGTAGTTGATACTATCCCTGATGACTGGTGAGTACATTGATTTATTCTCTAATGTGTTGGGGATTTTTTCCTGTGTTGATGTATGATTTGTTTGCAGATATATATATATATATATATATATATATATATATATATATATGATATTTGAATTTATTCACATGTTTCAACATTTCAAGGAGCAGGCACCCAGGCAGGCAGGCAGGCAGGCAGGCAGGCAGGGCTGGTGTATAATGCTGGTCTCAGGATACCTGCAAGTATGTGTATGTGTCTTTTACACATAAATGTACGCATACACATAGATGCATAGAGTAAGTAATGCTAACTACAGCTATGCGTTGCTAAGCTATAGCACGCGTTGCTTGGCGGAGCGAGGCGTCATTGGATTTGCTAAGTGCATACACACTGTGTTTTATATATATATCAGATTTGTTCATTGCCATACATCAGCACTACTGTTTTGAAGGCATGCGAATTTGTCACCATTTGTGTTGGCGCAGAGACGCTGTTCATGTAAAGATGAACAATAAAGTTATTAACACAAATAACTGTGATCAACCAATGCCACCACCTGATTGGTTGATAGATGCCATTGTTAACATGGCGGAGACACGAAGGGCAGACCCCTTTACACATGCGGAGCTGAGGGTTCTGGTCTCCGTCATGGAGACAAGGCTGGGCCGTGCGGGGCCCTTTATCACTAACCGCCATAAGCGGAGGGCCTATGCTGCGGCAGGGCGCCGTATTTACGCCCGCACTCGGGTGCGGAGGTCCCTCGGGCAGCTCGAGAGGCGGTGGTCGGACCTCCGCAGGCGCCAGCCCCAGCTCTTGCAGCAAATCAGGGGCGAAATTGCTGATTGTGAGTATTTTAGCTATGAAATTTCGCACTTACAACATAGCATATATAAACAATAACATGTGTCTCATGATAAGTGGGTGTCCATGGGTTTAAAAGTCCATAGACTGTTATGTGTGCTTCTTCCTGGTTAACATGCAGTCAGGTGGCTTTTATATGTAATGACATAGCATTGAGGATTCTGATGCATACAATGTGCCAGATCTAATATGTGTTACACATTGATAAATGCCAGGGTTGTAATGTTTGAACAAATTACTAACAATCACATAATAATTTAAATGTCACATTTTTGAGTCCATTAACAGTAAGGAGCTACTTGCCTGCATCGTTTGCCATCATTATCACCCTTCCATGTATGTCTTGTTATGGATTAATACATGTGCCCCAATGACCCGACATTGACCATGATTTTTTTTTCTACCACACAGCACGAGCCCGAGCCCGACAGGCCCGTGAAGAGGCCGAGGCAGACCTGGCCCAGGAGGAGGCCCAAGACCCTGAGGAGGAGGTGGCGGCAAGGGTGGAGGAGGAGGAGGAAGTGGAGGAGGAGGAAATGTTGGAGGAGATGGTGGAGGAGGTGGTGGAGGAGGAGGAGGTGCCTGAGGAGGTGGTGGTGGAGGAGGTGGAAGAGGAGTTGGTGGCAGAGGAGGAGGTGTTGGTGGCGGAGGAGGAGGTGGAGGAGGAGGTGGTGGTGGTGGAGGAGGAGGTGGAGGAGGAGGAGGTGGTGGTGGAGGAGGAGGTGGAGGAGGAGGAGGTGGAGGAGGAGGAGGAGGTGGAGGAGGAGGTGCTTGTGGCGGAGGAGGTGGACGTGGTCATGGTGGCAGAGGAGCTGGCGGAGGAGGGGGCTGAGTAGGCCACGGTTGCCCCAGAGGATTCCAATTCCGAGGGGGAGGAGGCGTGCCAAGCCCCGGAGTCCCAGCAGATCGGTATGTTTACATAATGCATCATTCATGAAGTAGTTGTACTGGTATTTGTTATGTAGCACTGGTGATTAAAAATTTTGTTCCAATACTATTCATATAGACCCCAAAGTGGGTAGCTACAGATACAGGTACGGGTTAGATGGGGTGTCCAAGGCATCCCTTTCATCCAGGACACCTCTCAATTACACAGGTTTGTGGGATGGGTTGGAGCTCCATTTTGACTGCCACATAACCGTTGTAGTTAAACAGGATCCTGGAGTAAAGGGATGAGTGGATCATTTGTGGATTAAATTCACCTGCTGCAATCGTAGATTATGACCCATCAAATAGTGGAATCTATATTGTTGGTGAATGTTATTTATAAACTCTAGGATGTATGCTATAAATGGAGTATGGCCCGGCCTACCTTGGAATGGAGTCAGAAGTTGCCAGTGTCCCAGGAGCCTCCTCTACCTAAACACCCCCTGTAGTTCAGATTTTTTTTTTGCCCTCACAGAATTGTAGGTTGGTTTAGACAGAATTATGATTTTGAGGATGTGTACTGTGCATTCCTGACATTTGCATAACTCCCATGCCACGAACCATCACTGAACTTAGACTGAGCAGATTGTGACAAGTTCTTATTGACGGAGGCCATGACATGCTTGTCATTGGTTAGTCATGGGTGGGTTGTGACTGAGAAGAAACACTATGACTGTTATGTCTTCTGCAGAGTAAAGGGTAGAGGCAAAAAAAGACAGTATGTAGTAAATAAGTTTGCATGTATGTATATATGTATGTGTCATATCTATTTATCTATGTGTGTCTCTATCTCTCTACATAGATAGATATATATATATATATATATATATATATATATATACACACACATGTCACCTAGCATTTGTGCAATTTATGTCGCAGTATGTGAAATGTATGCATGAATAACATGACTAATTTTTGCCCCTTTGACATGCCCACAGATGACACCACACCGGCAGATGAGGGGGTGCGTGGGGCCCTCCTGCGGGCGGAGCACCATTTGAGGCTCCTGCTAGCCGACCTGCAGGACCTCAGAGATCTCCTGATTTAATTTATTATTTGATATTTTTTTATTTATATGTTAATTGTGTTTTCCAATAAATTGTTTATGCAAGTTCACAGTTGTTGGTTTTCTTTGCACATTAAACAGTATATGTGTAGATTGTTTATAATCTTTTACACAGGGTCTAATACAAACCATTGCACTTCAATTGCTGTAAGGGTTAATGTGTGCAATGCATGTGTTAGGCATGCTTGTAAGGATATATTGGCATCTAATTGATTCCAATTCCAAATAAGCAGTTTTTTATGAGGATAGGTAATTGAATAAGTGGGTCATGTGATGTATTGCAGAAGATACTTAATAGTGGGTTGTTTGGCGTAAATACTCCACTTACGGGCGGTAGCACCGCTTGGCTCCCGGGCGGATGCTGTATTTCCGAGCATACTCTGTAATACTCTGTAATACCGTGCAGAATCGGAGTGTTTCTCCCGCACACGCATGGTTTGTATGTCGTCCGTAAACACGCCCTGATCTTAAAGAGTGAGTCCGTCCGAATGCGGAGGACACGTGGGCGTTTCTACGGACGATGGCCGCATGCGGCAAAACACCGTGGCGTGCGGACCGCTCCGTAAGAATGCGGGAATATCCGCACCGATCAGAATAAGGGCCATAGACACCAGATGGTCAAATATTAATTTAAAAATATTGATGTGCAAATGTTCTATACAGCTCTGGACACCAGAATGATACAATGAAGTGCATTAATTCACTACAGACTTAATAACATTTAGCACATGCTGCCACCTAGTGACCTCATGCATAACTGAATCTTGGGAAGCCCCATTATTGTACGTCTTCTTCATGGCCTACACACACAGTGCAGGGTTCATAACACAGTAATATATTCCAGAGTCCGAGGTTTTCAACTGTTTGATTTTCAGAGGGAACAGACGACCTTTTTTATTGTGTACGTACTCTAATCGACCTTTCATCTCCTCTGCTAAGTCGTTCTCTTCTGTGCGATCTTGTAGGAGAAATTGCAATGTTTCCCCTGGCTTCTGCAAGTACCAGAACATAACATATGCACTCACATCATAGCTGCAGCCCACTGTGATTTCCATTCCTTCCTGCGCTGTCAGTTTATGGGATGGCTGGGTAACATTTTGCGCTACTGCGGAATCTAAAACTTTAACAAGAATAAAGAAAAAATAGTAATACAACTGGTTAATATTTAAAAAGGACACAAAATATTGCTACTCACTGATACTGCCATTCACTACTACTGAAACTCACTGATGCTGCCACTCACTACTGCCATTCACTTTGCTGTTCCCTGCAGTTGTTTTTCAATACATGTTATAAGCCAATACCTAATAAAAATGGCCCTTCTACTGCTACTGGTACTTATACTGACCATACTCATTAAAGCTGCTATTTACTGATGCTGGTACTTACTAATAACGATTGCTTCAAGTAAAAGAGGAAGGCAGACAAAACAATGCATGTTTGGTGCTGTAAATGAAGCATAAGTTGCAAACTGCAGGTTAAAAGCATTACCCAGGAAACCAGAAGGAATGCAGCCAGTCATAGCTTTCCACGTTGTGTCAGGTGTTTCACCACTCACTGTTAAAAATAACTGCACTGCCTTTAAAGTTAACTGAAACAAAATAAAATTACAGTAATTGATGACATTAGAATAAGCATTACAATACATTTTTATGTTAATTTCGGAGCACTTCTTTTAATATTACAAATGTATCAAATGTCACAACTGGTGATGAACAGCAACAGGTTCCCTTTATATTTGGATCTGGTCCCTGATTTCAACTTGCAGCTTGAAAATTGTTCCTAGTGTATTTTTGCCTTTCCTAGTCAATGATTATGTTTGAGGTTAGCGTTATGTTAGTCCTTTTTATTTACCTTAGTCAGAATAATTTCTTTAAATAATATAAAAATATTTAAACTATTTTTTTAAATCGAACTGGAAAAGTTAATGTACTGTGGAAATAACCACAGGGATTACAAAATGCTAAAATACAATAATAGGGATTGTATTGGGATCCAGGAGCTTTGGATTCAGATTGGTCAGACCAGCAGTGGTATGTCATTGCACAGACACCTGCTAGGTAAGTATTCTAGCCCTCTTTCCCTATCCTCCAACCCTCTCTACCTGCAGCATACAGATGTAGCAGCTCTCATTCAAGCAGGGGCTGGCGAAACTATCGCCAGCCCCCGCCAGCTGCCGCCAGGGGGCGCGGGCACGAGATGCTCACACGGCCTGTGGCAACAGAGCTCCCCCCGGGTCCTTGCCGCCTCCCCCGCCGCCACCAACGGTCCCCCTCGCCGTCCCGAACCCCCCCCCCCCTAACCATGCCCATCTCCCTGAAGCGGAGATGGGCAGGGACCCGCTGCGCCGCAGTTTAATGGAGTCCCTCTCCGCCAGCGCTCGCCAGAGGGGAGGTTCTGGCGGGTGCCGGGACTGAATGAGAGGGGCTCCAACTGTATCTCTAACCCCCCTTAGTTCCCAATCTCCCCACCCAGACCCCACACCTCTCCTGGCAGCATATCCATAACCCACCACCCCGGAACCTAATCATAACTTTTACACAGTCTAAAGTTTCTAAACCAAACAAATCCCCCAAGTGTTGGGATTCCTGCATGGGTATTCAGCATCCTTAATGCTGGTATGCCGACACATCCCCAATTATATAGAGAGTTTGCTATGGGGTTAACCTACCATGAACACATAGGATGTAAACAGAACCTCAATAATACAAAGAGGCAGCTATTATTTAATACATACTGTAACAACCTTGTTCTACATAGAGCTAACATACTTTACACTACAGTGTCATCTTGTGTTCTGCAATCAAATTGCGTTTCCTGCTGATGAGGAATAATAACTGTTGACTCCTCTATCAAAAACACCAACATAAAACCAGAACTCCTACTAAATATAGAGGGCAAGCCACATCAATTCTACATTTATAATAATTGTAGGATCTATATTAATATTAAAAATCCATATACAATGAAAATGACAGATCAATATAAAATTTATCAGATCCACATAAAGTACATTTGGAAAGATGCAAGGTTATCATATCTGTTACAAGAAAACTTTTGAAAAACACCTTAGAGGATGGACAATATATGGGAAATTTACTAATATGAAAAACCTAGTTTTTCGTATTAGTATTTCCCCTACGACTGAATATGACTGTTTCAGTCGTATGCAAAGTCGTGTTCCGGAGGGGAATGTACAAAGCAGTCAGATACGACTGCTTTGTAACCCTCCGATGGTGTAACCATTCGTATTAGCTGGCCATATATACGGCCGCTAATACGAATTAGTGGAGGCAGTCTGCACGGATCAGTCAGATCCATGCAGGCTGCGAAGTGTAAAAAAAAGAAAGAAAATTAAATAAATAAATAAAAAAAACAGCGTGGGGTCCCCCCCACAGCTGTAACCAGCACCAGGCTGAAAGAGCTGGGGCCGGTAATTAAAAATCAGGGAACCCGACAAATAAGGGTTTGTCCGGGGCTCCAGGTCCGGGGCTGGTTCCCAAAATATGAGGGACAAAATGACTAGGGGTCCCCCGTATTTTAAGAACCAGCCCCAGGCCAAACCAGCCAGCAGGGTAATGCCACAGCCGGGGGGAGACTTTTTATACAAGTCCCCCCGGCCAAAGCATTCAGCCCTCTGACCAGTCAGCCTGGCCAGGGGCCCTGGGGGAGTGGGGACCCCCCCCCCCCCAATAAAGGCCCCTCCCCCCTCCAGGACTTACCTGACCAGGCTGAAGCCTGGTGCTGTCCTCGATGCCCCTGGGCGGTGGGCATCGAGTTGATCTTGGTGTAAAAAAAGATGAATAAACTTGTTTTAAACTGTGGAACTATGAGTCCCAGCAAGCCTCCCCTGCAAGCTGGTGAACCACAAGTCCCAGTCTGCAGGGCATTAAAGGGCCCGCTGGCACTTGTAGTTCCACAGTAAAAAAAATAGTTAAATAAATACACACTGACACCTGAAAAATAAAAGTTTAATACATACATTACACACATACTGATACTTACCTATCTTGATCCCGTAGGTAGGTCCCAGAGTCTTGATTCGTTGCCTTGTCCTGGTTCCGGATCATGTCGTCATTCTTCATCATGTCGATCTTCATGTCGGTGTCGGCGTCTGGTCCGGGTCCGAAGAAATCCATGGTGGACCTGTGGAAGGAAATCCAACTCACCCAGGTCCTCCATGGAAGTTCTTCTAGCTTGGTCCGACGTAGTCCAGGCCTTCTTCCTTCTTCTTCCATCTTCTTGCTTCTTATTCACGCTGCCGGCGACTCCAGCAAAGCTCCCCGACTGTCAGAGCCGCATAGATCCTTCCTCCTCGGCATCTGTACTAAGAATGAATTCTGGCCAATCAGGAGCCGACTTTCCTGGCTCCTGATTGGCCGCTAGGCGGCTCCTGATTGGCCAGAATTCATTCTTAGTACAGAGGAAGGATCTCTGCGGCTCTGAAAGTCGGGGAGCTTTGCTGTAGTCGCCGGCAGCGTGAATAAGAAGCAAAAAGAAGGAAGAAGAAGGAAGGCCTGGACTACGTAGGACCAAGCCAGAAGAACTTCCATGGAGGACCTGGGTGAGTGTGATTTCCTTCCACAGGTCCACCATGGATTTCTTCGGACCCGGACCTGATGCCGACGCCGACATGAAGATCGACATGATGAAGAATGACGACATGATCCGGAACCAGGACAAGGCACCGGATCAAGACTCTGGGACCTACCTACGGGATCAAGATAGGTAAGTATAAGTGTGTGTGTAATGTATGTATTAAACTTTTATTTTTCAGGTGTCAGCGTGTATTTATTTAACTATTTTTTTACTGTGGAACTACAAGTGCCAGCGGGCCCTTTAATGCCCCGCAGACTGGGACTTGTGGTTCTCCAAGTCCCAGCTTGCAGGGGAGGCTTGCTGGGACTCATAGTTCCACAGTTTAAGACAATAGTTTATTCATCTTTTTTTTACACCAAGATCAGCTCGATGCCCACCGCCCAGGGGCATCGAGGACAGCACCAGGCTTCAGCCTGGTCAGGTAAGTCCTGGAGGGGGGGGCCTTTATTGGGGGGGTCCCCACTCCCCCAGGGCCCCTGGCCAGGCTGACTGGTCAGAGGGTTAATGCTTTGACCGGGGGGACTTTTTTTTTTATTAAATTTTCTATTTTTTTTACACTAAAGCCTGCATGGATCTGACTGATCCGTGCAGGCTAAAGCCAATTATGACAGGACAATGAAGGTGTATTTTCCTGTCGTATTTGCGTGGCTGTTTTACACCAATTAGCAGCCGTATTATCAATACGGCTGCTTAGTAAATCAGGAACCACCATTCTTTTGAATGGTGATTCCTGTCGTATTCTATCGATGGTGTAGACATTCGTATTTGTAAATACAAATACGAATGTCCCATCTTTAGGAATACGAATTGTTGTATTTTCGGGATTGTAAATCCCGAAAATACAAATGTGTAAAAAATAGGTGTATTTCTGCCTACGAGTACACCTATTTTTTTACGAATCCATATTGGTAAATGTCCCCCTATATAGTGATAATCAGTGGCGGCTTCAGAGGTGGGGCTGCAGTGAAAGCAAAATTCCAATAGAGAAGCAGCTCTAACTGCTCTCCCGATAAGAGCTGCCCATTAAGGCCAATGCTGGTGTCTGTACTTCTGGGTCTGTGGCCTGGGAGTCCCTCTGAAAAATAATTCAATAGTCGCTCAACACATCAAATGATTTTTCTGCCATTCATAATGAAAAGTAATTGGCTTGACTTCTCATTTACACACTGACCTCAGAATTTGGGGCTGTGCTGCATTAGCCTGGATTAGCATGGGAATGCCCAGCATTTTTATGAAGATGCCTATAAAAAGCTGGACGTTGCCCAGCTCTCGCCCTCTGCCCGCTCCTCCCAAAGTGTGAAACTAGCCAAAGTTGTTAAGGACACTGGCATGCATTCCCCTTTTAATGCATGCCAGTGTCCGGTTTGCTTTTACTACTGCACTTGAGCAGTGTGCACTATTACCCAATTTTTCATTTATGATGAACCCCAAGTTCTTCTATACAACAGAATTCCTTATAATTACTCAATTTAGCCTATAAGTAGCTTGTTAATTTTGTTCCCATAAATTAATTACTTTACATTTATCAATGTTAAACTGCATTGTCCACCTTTCCAGTTTAATTAAGTCACTTTGTAGAGTATCCATATCCTCTCCTGAGTTAATTTCCTTACTCATTTTCATGTTGTCCGCAAATATTGCAATTTTACTCACAATGTAATTTCCTATATCATTAATGAATATATTAAACAAGGTGGGTCCCAATATTGAACCCTGTGGGACTCCACTTTGGACCTTACCCCAGCTGGAATGTATGCCATTTACCACCACTCTCTTTCCCCAATTGTGCAACCAGTTTTTAATCCAATTACAAATTTTATCTCCTTACCTTAAATTACTTAGTTACTATTAATAACCTTTTACAAGGCACTGTGTCAAAAGCTTTAGCGACATCAACTATCATCAAGTATTACATCAACAGATTTCCCTAAGTCCAGCCCCATACTGACTTCCTCATAGAAGCTAATTACATTTTTATGACATGATTTATTTTTGATGAACCCATCCTGAGCCTTACTTATCACCTGTTCTAAGAAATTTTGAATACTATCTCTTATTATTCCATTCCCCACAATGGATGTAAGGCTGACCAGTCTTTAATTTTCAGGGCTAGTTTTGCTACCATTCTTCCATATTGGTACTACATTAGGTATGCGCCAGTCCCTTGGTACCGTCCCCGAGTTTATCGATTCCTCGAATATCAGCTTTAATGGCAGTGCTATGACAGAACTCAATTCTTTTAATATCCTACGGTGTATTTTATCCTAGGAGATTTGTTACTATTTAGGTTCTGTAATCTATTATTGACTATTTCCTCACTCAATCATACAGTTTGGGAGCACTCAGGAGCTGAGCATTTAATCTGTGGTAGATCCTCCCTTGTAAATACTGAAGCAAAAAATTAATTGAATAATTCCGCTTTCTCTTTTCCTTCTATTACCAGGGTACCCTGCTTCATTTTTAGTGGGCCAATAGTTTCCTTCCTTAACTGTTTCAAATTTTTGGGGATTAGATTTGCGATCTGCAGCTATTTTACATCCAGTCTCTAATTTAGCCATCTTGATTGTATTTTTACATTTTTTATTGCATTCTTTATATGCAGCAAATGATTCGGGTCTCCCATCTTTTTTAAACACTTTGAATGCCCTCCTTTTTAGCTATTTCAAATTTGACTTTGCTGTTCAGCCACATTGGTTTCCTTTTGACATTTCTTCTTTTATTTACCCGATTAATACATTTATCAGTGCCCTCCTGCAGTATTGTTTTTAAAGTTGGCCACCTTTTTAGTAGTATCCATGCCTCCAAATAATTCCTTCCAGTTTATATCCTTTTAGGATTCCTCAAATTTACCAAAGTTTGCTTTTCTGAAATTAAGGGGCCTAGTTAAAATTTAAATCAAACGTGATCATATTGTGATCACTGTTCCCCAATGTCTCCCTTATTAATATGTTAGCAGGGCCGGTGCTAGGCACCGGAGCGCCCCAGGCGGGGGGTCGCCCCGGTGGCCATCGTCACGCTGTTACCGGGGGGGGTGAAGGATGATGTGCCTGCTGTGGAAGGGGGGGTGGAGGATGCGATCGCTCCGGGGGGGGGGGGGGGGGGGGCGGAAGCGGTGCAGCGGCAGCCGCCGAGTTTGCTGGGGGTAGGAGGGAACCCGCTCACCTGCCGGGTGCCTGCAGTGCCACGTCGATTCACAGCGGCATTGGCCAGGGGTCGGGTAGTGATGCGGTGGCAGCAGCCGCGGAGTTTGCTGGGGGTGGGGGGAAGCCGCTCACCTGCCGGGTGTCGCGTCTCTCCACAGCAGCGTTGGGCGGGTGGGTTGAACTTGTCGGAAGTGAAGTGACAGGGGGAGCCGACGAGGTTGCTGGGGGTGGCGGGGGAGCCGCTTGGCCGCTCACCTACATCCAGGGGGGTTCCCAGCTCCGGACTACCGCCCTCCAGTGGCCGGCGCCCTAGGCAAATGCCTAGAGCTGCCTAGTGGTGGCGCCGGCCCTGTATGTTAGTAATAATGTCCCCATTGTTGCTTATCAAGACATACAGGATATTGTTATTTCTGGTTGGACTTTCAATAAATTGATACAAATAGTGGTCTATTCAGGGCATCCAATAAAACATTTCCCTTAGAGGTACTACTTGACCTATCTTTCCAATTTATTTCTGGGAAGTTAAAGTCACCCAGAATAATAATGTCCCCTAAGCGGTTATGGTATATTAGATCTACAATGTCTAGGTCTACAGTCATATGGTCGACCACTAATGGTCAACATTCAAAAGGTCAACAGGGTCAAAAGGTTGACAGGGTCTAAAGGAAGACAGTGAATAGGTTGACAGTCAAAAGGTCATCAGCGTCAAAAGGTCATCAGTCAAAAGGTCGACAGGGTCAAAAGGTCGACAGTGAAAATGTTGGCATGGTCAAAAGGTCGACATTCTAAAGGTCAACATGAGTATTTCATGTTTTTTGGGTGTCTATGTCGGCATTGTTCGACTGTAATTGTACCGTGTCCCCTCAGATGCTTCGGGCTCGTGCCTTGTTGCACTTGGCACACTATTATATTCTCCCTCCATGCCATAGTGGATGGTAGAGTATGAAATACCACCTGTTGGCTCAAAATTTTGTTAAAAATGCATGTCGACCATTTTCATGTCGACCGTTTGACCCTGTTATCCATTTAACCCTGTTGACCTTTTGACCATGTCAACCTATTGAACTTGTCGACCAATTGACTGTCAACCTTTGGACCCTGTAGACCTTTTGACTGTCGACTTTTGGACCCTGTCGACCTTTTGACTGTCGACCTTTTGACCGTCTCGACCAATAGTGGTCGACTTTATGACTGTTGACCTAGAGTCAATCTATCATGAGTCTGGATACGCCCCTAAGCTAGCCACTTTTCCCTCCTGTAGCAAGAAGTCTTTTTCCTCCTTATTTATGTTGGGTGGTTTTAAAACATGTTCCTACTATAAGTTTTTTAGCCCCTTTAATATTACCTGTGATTTCTACCCATACCGATTCTACTGACTCCATTGTGCTCTCGTATATGTCTTCCCTTATGTATAGTTTTAAGGATGGTTTAACATATGAACATATCACCCTCCCCTTCTACCTAATCTGTTTCTGCTGTGTGAACTGCTAGATTTCTGTACACGGCTGCTGTCTGTTACAGTCACTGTGCAGGTCTCACTGCACAGTAATACACAGCTGTGTCTTCTCCCTTCACATTCTCTATGCGAAGCTGTGTAGTAAGCGTGTTTCTCTCCATAGTCATTGAGTACCTTGGCATAAGGTTAGTAGCTGTGCTAAGCCCATGAGCACAAATCTCTAACCCAAGCCCAGGAATGTGCTTGTACCAGATCAGAAGATCAT
The DNA here is from genome assembly GCF_055691185.1 of Crinia signifera. Lineage (NCBI taxonomy): Eukaryota > Metazoa > Chordata > Amphibia > Anura > Myobatrachidae > Crinia > Crinia signifera. The sequence goes on from NC_139217.1 coordinate 328,710,141, forward strand.
AATTATTTATACTGTGATTACATCTCAGGGTGACGTCCTGGTCTTCTCTGGTCTGATGGTACAGATCCTGGGTCACCTGAGTGTCTGATCTCACATCTGGAAAATAGTAAAACATATAAATGACATATGTTATTAGTTAGGGAAAAACATTTTACATTTACTAACAAAAACATTTTGTAGCATATATAATGCCAGTTACTAAATATAAATACTTGTAACATTAACTAGAATTTGTATCTAAAATAAATTGTCTCCTTTCCAGAATAAAATAAAAACATTTGACTGTATGCATTGTTCCATATTCTTTATATTGTGGTGGTTTTAATTCTAAACTGTGTGTCCAGTTTTCACTGTCTCTTTATTATCATAAAATTACTTTCATACCTGCCAACATTGTGCTAAAAAATAAGACACACAGAGTAATTGTTATGCTCCTACTGCAAGTCATGTTGTACAGTGAAGTGTATGAGCCAGATGTCTGAGGGATTTTGTAGAATGAGGTAAAAGATTTTACAAGTCACACCTCCCACTCCCCTTTGTGTGGTGTGACAGATACCCAGCATGCATAACAAGCCTGGTACCTGGTGCATTACCTGTATCACATACTGTATAGGGCCTGATTCTGGTTCACTTGCAAAAGCAAATGATCTCTCTCTAATGGACAAAGCCATGTAAACTGCAGGAGGGGCAGATGCAACCTGTGCAGAGAGAGTTAGATTTGGGTGTTTATTTTTTCTGTTCAGTAAATACCAGCTTCTTTATTTTACACTGCAATATAGTTTGAGGTACAAACCCCACCCAAATCTAACTCTCTCTGCACATGTGACATCTGCCCCCCTGCAGTACACATGGTTTTGTCCTTAAGAGAGTGAATTTGCTTTTGCAAGTATACCAGAATCAGGCCTATAATACCTGTAACTGTCTTTATATCCCTGTCTTTCCACAGCTTTCTTGAAGTAGGATTCAATAAATTGCAACAAAGGTTTTGCAAAGGTTTATTCACCCTAACCCCAAAAGTTACATTTGAAGTACATATTTATTTTAATCCTTTTATTATGTTTTGTTAAAAAGTACCATTTGTATAGCATTTAAAATTCATATGTCCGACCATAGATGCCGATTCTGTGGGTACTCAAGGGCCCGAGCACCCACGGAAATTGATGAGCACCCACGGGCCGGAGTCACACTGCTGGGCTGTCATATTAACTTGCTAATTTGCAGCTGCAGCACCCACATCGCCAGCCCTGCCGCCTGGCAAACAGTATGCCGGGAAGAGTATATTCCGTCCGCTCTTTAGTGACCCGGCGGCTGCCGCATAAAAGATGCTGCCCAGCGCCATTAACAATATTGAATATTGGAGACAACTGTGCTGCGTACTGGTATTATTTTGTGGCCACGCCCCTTCCCCTTGAAGCCACTCCCCTATATTTTTGGCTTGAGCACCCACCAGCAAAAACATAAATCGGCACCTATGTGTCCGACAAACTGTATTGAATGCCGCAAGGTCATGCAATAAGATAAATGACCCCCTCAGTTTCACATGTAATATGATCTTTTATCTTGTTTTCCTTTTTAGTCTGATGTGATATAAATTCCTTGATTGCCTTTGTTGAAAGATGTTTTGAATTTTTGAAAGACTTACAGTTTAAACAGGTGAAGAATCCTGTTGTTTCTAATTAATTGTTACTTTCTGTTTCTGGTTTTGGGTAACTTGAAACTAATTCTTGTTTCGGATAATTTGCTCTCGTATAGATCACTTGTTGTTTGTTTGGAATGACAGATTTTATGTCTTTATCAAATCCTAGGATATGCCAATTTTGATGAAGCATAATCTTAATTTGATGGTGCCTACTATTAAATTGAGTGTGGAATGAGATATCTGAAGTACCGCTGTCTTGGATTTTTGGTTTATATTGAATTAGTGCTTTCCTGTCCAATGATTGGACAGTTGTGAGTTGACGGTCTAGAAACTGTTTCTTATAGCCTTTTTGCGTAAAGCTATCTGCCATTTTGGTGCTTTGTTCTAAAAAGTCTTCGTCGTTGGTGCAGTTATGACAAATTTTTTCGAAATTGACCTACTGGGATATTTTTCATCCAGTTTTGGTGATGGTTACTGCTTTTTGATAGAGTATTGTTTCCATTAACATGTTTAATGTAAGTTTTAGTGTTAATTTTGTTATTTTTAATAATAATAAGCGGCTTTTCATGCATCATAGCTGCCTCTACAAGTTCTGTGCTATTTACCAGAACTGCACTCCTTGTACGAGCCTTCGGCACTTATAGAGTATTGGTAAGAATAGGTTATGGAAAGACTACCCCAATTTTAACAAAAGAGATGTTTTCAAATTTGTGCCTTATACATATTTCTTTTTATTTTAGATTTTTTTTTCTTTTTTTATGTATATTTTATTAAAACTTTTTCTTGATCTATTTTCACTTCTCTTCCTTTACTCTTCTTTTTCTCTTCCCCATAACCTCAAAACTAGCGCGTATTTTCTACTTTTAAAATTTATATTCAATATAAAAAGTTGCTGCCTATTATGACATAGGAGCGCTTATGACCATCCAATAGATTTAATTTATACTTCACTTTTCTTGTCCTTTACATCCATGCAAAGCACTCTGCAAATTTTCTCATGTGCACAGTATGTCACTTTTTGATATGTGCCACCTACCAAGTGGCAGTTGATGTAATTGTGATGATGACAAACCAGATTTACAGATAGTGATGTCATGCTGTATATTGTTTCCAGCAAATGGGGATATTTATTATGAAGCTCGTACTCAACTCTGCTCTGACCTCATTTGACCACTAGATTTTGGCAAGAAATTGACTAAATATGTATGGCTCTAGGGCACATAGCCATTTTAATATTCCACAATCTAGTATTTTGAGGGTTATGTGCTCCAGCTCGCAGGCTCATCCCTAGGAGAGAGAATCCAATCTCTCCCCCCCCCCCCCCCCGTCTCACCCTGCCCCCAGGAGACACCGTGGTGTGGAACTCAGCCAAGGGAGGGCCCAACTCCAACCCCAGGCCTCACTGACTCTGCCCAGGCCTGAGTGACTCTCTCCCCCCCCCCCACTCCCCCTCCAACTCTAGGCCTCATTGACTCTGCCCAGGCCTCAGTGACTCTCTCTTCCCCAACCTCCCACCACTGCCACCACCACCCACGCTACCCACGGCTCTCCCGACAGGAAGATTCAAGATGGCGCCGCAATGGCTGCCTAGGAACTGTGCACTCAGCCATATGTATCCTGTTATAATTGTGCTGTATTTGCTCATACTGTTACCTCATACTGTGCTCATACTGTTACCCACCTGGCTGCTGCAATGACCAGTGGTGCTGCTGGTGGCTGCCTAGGGGCTGTGCAGCTCGGCGGGTATGTGTCCCCATGAGAAAATTGTACTGTTCCTGCTTATATTATTACCCACCTGGCTGCTGCAACGACCAGTGGTGCCTCGGATGGCTGCCTAGGCACTGTGCAGCTTGGCAGATATGTGTTCCCTGTGCGACAACTGTCTCTGCTCATATTGTTACCCACCTGGTTGCTGCAACGACCAATGGCGCCGCTGATGGCTGCCTAGGCGCTGTGCAGCTCGGCGGGTATGTGTTCCCACATGATAACTGTACTGTCCCTGCTTATATGGTTACTCACCTGGCTGCTGCAATGACCAGTGGCGCTGCTGATGGCTGCCTAGGCACTGCGCAGCTCGGCAGGCATGTGCCCCCCCCAGTATGTAATGTCTTAATGTAACGTATGTAATGCCCTTTCCTCCCTGCTTGATGCTGCACTGTAATCCACAAAAAAATCCTAGTGTGCGCAAGCATACATGGCCAATAAAGTTGATTCTATTCTTCTATTCTATTCTATTATAACGGTTCTAGACACCTTAGGCTAATATATTTGTCGTGTCCCCTGCAGGGTACAGTGCTCAGGCACAGTCAGGACAATAGTCGGCATACTGTATGCCGGTGATGAAGTTTATGCAATTGATGTATATCGTCTTGGTATCTAATGATGGTCATGGAGTGTAAAGACACCTCACGTGTAATGTGGGAAATTCACATGTAGTACTTCAATTATTTAGGCTGTCAACATTCTGAATGTCAACATGCTGGCAATGTTGACATTGTGACTGTTCAACTTTCTATGGTCTCCACACCCGGACTTCTTCACAACAAAGCCTCTGAAAGTAGAAAATAGACTTCTTTTCTAAGCAAACTATTATGTGACTGACATTTCTACAAGTGTAACAGCACCCCCTAGTGAATTTGATGATGTTTTTATTCTTATTTTATTTTTATTTTATGATTTATTTTATAAAACTAGTCATAGACATATATACAGTATCTATATGGTATATATCTAGTATGTGTTTATATATATATATATATATATATATATATATATATATATATATAGATAGATAGATAGATATATATATAGATATATATAGAAAGGAATAGAAGTGCGCTCTATTTCATTTAACCTCTTTTGAATTTCAGTAACAATACAGAGATAAAAAACCTTATTTATTCTGATTTTTTTATACACAAACAAAAATTATTCAATGAAAGATTTGTACATAATTCAACAGATGATCCAACATCAAAATTCAAAAGTGGTGAAATTAAATAGAGCGCACTTCTATTCCTTTCTCTTTCTATTTTACTTCTATGGTACCTTTATTAACAGCAGGGTATAATAGAAGTGCTGCCCATATATATATATATATATATATATATATATATATATATTCTGCAATAGTGGAAAGACAGAGGGGGGCGCCTCATAATACATTGTTGCTTAAAAACAAATCTTCACCCACTTGCACAGATAGTTTTCAAAGAAGTTTCTCATGCATCGTAAAAAATTTTAGTTCAAAAGTAGAACAATGTGTTAAATTGAACAAAACAACCATAAATCTTTCTGTATGCTAACTGAGGCTTACTGAGAAGGTTGTTTATCTTGTAAGCTGGCGAGCAGGGCCCTCCTACCTTTTGACTGTCTGTAAATACCCTGTTTGTTGTATCACTGTCTCCTTTGTAAAGCGCAACGGAATATGCTATATATGAAACTGTTAATAAATAAATAAATGTCCACCATTTGTATTTGAGTGTCACAAAAGATTTATTGATGGTTGTAAGGATCTAGGAAATGCCTTGCACATTAAAGAAAAAGAAAATGTTGGAAATATTTAGAAAAATATTCAGCTTCCGAATAATAAAAGAAATGGAAAACATGGACAAAAACCCAAAATTACATCATGACAAATGCTAAGATGGCAGTGGCATAACAATAGTCCCCACAGGTCTGGAGGTGGAGGTGCTGGGTAGCTTACGGAGCCCTGGGGGTCTTTGGTGGCTATTAATGGAATCCTGCTGGGACCTGCAGATACTTGCCTGCAGTCCCGTTGCTCCAGCTCCAATTTAAAATGTCTCTTTCAAAAATATCTGCCTCCTCACAGGAGACCGTTATTAAGGATGCTAGAGGAGGTGGCAGCCATTTTTAGAGGGAAATTTTTAATGGGAGCAGGAGCAACCGACGCAGCAGCGACAGCAGGACATGCAGTGGTAGCGGCCACTGACAACGAGCAGGACATGCAGCAGTTGCCCCTGACAATGAGCAGGTAAGAGTGAGGGGGCCTGAAAATTTTCTTGGGGATGGGCACCAAAATGGTACTTGTTTCCTAGCACGGCGCCACCGATTATAATTGTAAGGCATCAGGTCGGGTAAATCGGGTCGATCGCATCGCATGCGAACAAATCGCATGCAATGCGATGCGACGCGACCTACCCGATTTTCACATTGGAACCAATGTAAAATGGTCCCTGAGACCCGATTTTACATTGGATCCAATGTTAAATGGCCCCCAGACCCCATTTTTAATTGTATACCCACCCTAATGGTTAATTATATGTCAAATGCCCCCCCCCCCCCCATTGTTAACGCCACCCCACGATGAACGTCAACCTGAATGGACCCGATGGACCCGATTTTACAATTGTCGGGAAGGCTGTAAAAAAGCCCGAAATCGGGTCGGTCGGGTCCCATCGCATACCTTAACTTAAGGTATGCGATGGGACCCAATGGGCGCCGTGCTAGGAAACAAGCACCACCAAAATTATAGTTATGTCACTGTTTCAAGGCTTTGAGCAGAATTTCTGTGTATGTATGTATGGATGTGTACATATATACTGTATACTGTATACATGTATAATACAGACATAGCATATATGGAGCACTAACATTTGCAGCATTAATAGTGATAGTGTTTTTTAATAGTGTTTTTTCACCCCATGTACCATTTCAGGGCGTGGCCTAATTGTGGGAGGTAGCCACGCCTCCAGTGATTAGGCCACACCTCCCAATTTTACCAGAGCCCAGCATACCTCTTGGCTGCCCTGAATGTACCTACATAAATGTGCACAAATACAGCATACAAATATAGCCATGCTCATCTATCCTACCTCTCAGTTGGATCGGTAATTTAAGCACATTGCATTGTGTCACAGTGTAGCAAAGCATTAAGCAACATGGCTAGTGTGGCATATGATGTTGCATGTGAGCGTAATGTTCATCCGCCACATGCAGCATTTGAAAATCAATATTGCTCAAGTGTGAGATCTCCAATGAAATACAGTACAGTAATATAGTCCAAGAACCACTTTACTTTATTTTAAATGCAGTAATGCATGCTTTACAAAGCACTTGGCTTCAGGATTGCTGAATACAGAGCAAGCACAGTAATAGTACAGTACTCCTTTGCTATTTTCAAGTGTTTGAAATACCAGAAATGACATCAATACTGTCTGGAATACTACCATCAATAAGAAAAGTATCACACAGTGCCCATAAGCGCTATCTCCATTAACAAGTGGTAAATAACATCTAGTGATAGAGATGAAATAAAATACATAACTTATAGAAACATGGATGACAGTCGTTTCCAAAGTACCCAATGAATCATACAAGTGTCCAATCTGAAAAATAACTCTCCACAAAGTCCCAGTGATGGGATTTGTCAGAGGACAAAAAACAATAATATGGTGTAGTATTTCTAGATCAGGGAATGCTTTTATTTATTTAATGCACTCACAATCAACCGATCAATTCAAGGCACATCAAGTATCCCTCAGGATATAAGGCAGCTGGGCTTATTCCAAACAGATTCCAATGATCACAGGGAACCAATCCAAAACCTAAGATAATGGGTCTCCACACCCTCCAAGTTTATTGATGGGTGTAATGGAGATAAAGCAGGAAAGATACCATTGGTGCAGCATGTAGTAGTAATGACACAAAATTTATTTTACAGGGAGCACTCACAAGATAAAATGGTAAAAACAGCATTGACAAATCACACCAGGCAGAACTGCTGGGCTATTTCCCCGTACGATCTCTCACCCAAGATGGTTAATAGGGCTGTAGAATCCAGGCGCCGGCACAAGGATCCAATGGATGGTACAGGGAGCGGAAGGACAGCAGCTGCTGAGCGGTGGACAGTCCACACACACTTAACGCGTTTCGGACTTCTGTCCTTCGTCGGAAGTGTGTGAGTAGTTGAAATTGGCACATATTTATACCCCCTCTCATTAGTCCAGAGTGATCGCGTATGTTAGTATTCGATCACGTGATACGCCGTCAGTCAAAGAAACAGCTCCGTAGTGACGTTGCCGTCTGAGAAGCCGGAAGCAGTTCCATCGTCACTTCCGGAAGTGACGTTCTGCGTTTCATTTGCGTTCCAGCATCGTAGTTTTTGGCAGCTATTTCCTGTATGCAACCAGGAAATTCTTTACTGTCTCACCACTTTAAGTTCATTCAGACGGGGTTTTTTCTAAATAGAAATGTGCAAAAGACGCAATAGTACATAAAAGGGGGCATATAATAATAACACAATAATAAAACAACAGTAAAAAGATTAAAAAACGAGCAGATGAATAATTTAAGTTAAAAAGCATTTAAGCTCGAAATCACTGTTTATGTACTATTGCGTCTTTTGCACATTTCTATTTAGAAAAAACCCCGTCTGAATGAACTTAAAGTGGTGAGACAGTAAAGAATTTCCTGGTTGCATACAGGAAATAGCTGCCAAAAACTACGATGCTGGAACGCAAATGAAACGCAGAACGTCACTTCCGGAAGTGACGATGGAACTGCTTCCGGCTTCTCAGACGGCAACGTCACTACGGAGCTGTTTCTTTGACTGACGGCGTATCACGTGATCGAATACTAACATACGCGATCACTCTGGACTAATGAGAGGGGGTATAAATATGTGCCAATTTCAACTACTCACACACTTCCGACGAAGGACAGAAGTCCGAAACGCGTTAAGTGTGTGTGGACTGTCCACCGCTCAGCAGCTGCTGTCCTTCCGCTCCCTGTACCATCCATTGGATCCTTGTGCCGGCGCCTGGATTCTACAGCCCTATTAACCATCTTGGGTGAGAGATCGTACGGGGAAATAGCCCAGCAGTTCTGCCTGGTGTGATTTGTCAATGCTGTTTTTACCATTTTATCTTGTGAGTGCTCCCTGTAAAATAAATTTTGTGTCATTACTACTACATGCTGCACCAATGGTATCTTTCCTGCTTTATCTCCATTACACCCATCAATAAACTTGGAGGGTGTGGAGACCCATTATCTTAGGTTTTGGATTGGTTCCCTGTGATCATTGGAATCTGTTTGGAATAAGCCCAGCTGCCTTATATCCTGAGGGATACTTGATGTGCCTTGAATTGATCGGTTGATTGTGAGTGCATTAAATAAATAAAAGCATTCCCTGATCTAGAAATACTACACCATATTATTGTTTTTTGTCCTCTGACAAATCCCATCACTGGGACTTTGTGGAGAGTTATTTTTCAGATTGGACACTTGTATGATTCATTGGGTACTTTGGAAACGACTGTCATCCATGTTTCTATAAGTTATGTATTTTATTTCATCTCTATCACTAGATGTTATTTACCACTTGTTAATGGAGATAGCGCTTATGGGCACTGTGTGATACTTTTCTTATTGTATTATTCTTATTGGTGATTGACAAAAACCAATTTCACCTGTACCCTAGCTGCACAATCTCTGATAGCGCCAGAATTCCTGATTATTTTTTGTGATACTACCATCAATGTTATGAAAAAGAGACTGTTTTAATAAATATTTGAACTATATGGACTTCTATTGTATGCTTCTAAGAAAAGTCAACTTTTAAGGCTGCATTGACCTAAGTGTAAAGGCCCATACACACTTAACGATTTTCAGCTGAAAATCGCTCAAAACAGCCGTTTTGAGCGATTTTCGTCCGAAAATCGCCCAGTGTGTATGCCGCGGAGATTGCCGACTAGCGATGATGCGCGCTCCCGCATCATCGCTAGGAAAGTGGGTCATCTGCTGGTTTTACCAGCAGATGTGGCGATGATGGATGGTTTTCCATCCATCATCGCCGTGTGTGTACGCCTGCCGGGCTGAAAGATTAACCAATTTCAGCCCGGCGGACCGCCCCCCGCCCCCTCGCCTGTCATACTCACCCTGTGCTCCGTCTGGCTGGCCGGCTGGATGGATGCTGCTGCTGCTGCTGCAGAGCCCTGCTCCCCGGCCAGGCTAGCCCCGCCCCCAGCCTGGCTAAACACACGGAGCTCCCTGCAAACACCCTGCTGGCCACCAATGTTTATATTATTGTGCCCACTGCCACCAATGTATTCATTAAATGCACCTATATAATATATATATATATTTATATATATATATTATATATATATTATACACATATATATATATAATATATATATATATTATATATATACATATATATATATATATATATATATATATATATATATATATATATATATATATATATATGGATTCAGTATTGAATCCCGGCGGTCGGGATCCCGGCGTTCAGAATCCCGACCGCCGAAATCCCGACAAGGGGGGGACGTGGATCGCCCCCCCTTGCGGGCTCGCTGCGCTCGCCATGCAGCGGGCCCGGTGCCTCGCTACGCTCGGCACACTAAATTATTCTTCCTCCAGAGGTGTCGTGGACACCCCCGAAGGGAGAATATGTCGGGATTTCGGCGTCGGGATTCTGAACGCCGGGATCTCGACCACCGGGATCTTAACTGCATCCCATATATATATATATTATATATATATATATTTTATATATATATATATATATATATATATATATATATATATGATATATTATCATATATATATATATATATTATATTATATGATATATTATAATATATTGTTGGTGCATTTAAATACATTGGTGGGCAGCTGTGTGCGTCGCTATCTGCTGGGGACGGCCATGGATAGTGTAGGGCACGGGGTGCCCCAGGCGGGGAGGGCGCTTTGGCGCTTACCCACTCCACTGGGGGGGGGGGGTTTGCCGCGTTGCTCCACGGGGAAATTATGCGGAAACATCTCTCCGAGGGAGGGAAGGGGCTGGAGGGTGATGCGGTGATGGCCTCCGAGTCGCTCATGGGGCACATGGGGGGGGGGGGTGTCATTTAAATAAATATACATTTGTGGCAGTGGGCATATAAATATATAAACATTGGTGGGCAGTGTTGGCGGTAACGTATATATTGCTGGTCTGTGCCAGCAATGCATACATTAGTGCCAACACTGCCCACCAATGTTTATATATTTATATGCCCACTGCCACCGATATACTGTATATATATGGAACCCTTGGAATTCAAACCCAGCCCATTTATAATGAAAGATTTTCAGCAAAGTCTTTCGCCTCCTGAAAATCTCTCGCTCTTTGGGGAAAATAGCTCAGTGTGTACGCACTACTTTGGTGAAAGATATAGCTATCAAAGATTTTGGCAAAGTCTTTTGAAATGAAAATCTTCAAGTGTGTATGGGCCTTAAGATCAACACAAGGGGGGCATCTTAAAATTGTACTCTATGTTTTCTCCATCCCCAGCCCAACAGGGGATTTTGTAAGTGAGGCAGCCCATTCTTACTGTACTGTATATTATTTTAGAAGAACCATTAGGGCGAAACAAGGGTTTGTTCTCGATATAGTACAGTACCGTCTGCCTTCCACATGGATGCAGGGCTGCAGGTTGCTTTGAATTCACATGGATTATATCACTTATTCACTCATGTTTTTATTTCTGCTGTTACTATAGGCTTCTGTATGGTACAGTATGTAACCAAGCTGCATTGGACGTTAACCTTTTGCAGTTCAAATTTATTTGGGTAATTCAAACTGTCTGGTATAAATGTTTAATTTATTGTATTTTTTATTTATTTTTTATTAAAAAATGGTTTAAATTGAATGTTGAACGATGTTAATGTTCTTATTTTAAAGTGGCTCACCATTGGATCCGCTACTAGCGCTAGGGTTTTCGAGCCTGACTAGACGTTGGACTTAAAAAGGTTAAACTTCCTGATCGTAAAGTGGTCAAAAAATACACTCATAAAGCCATTCACACAGTGAGCTCAGCTGCAACAGGTGTGAATGAGCTGACGGGCCTATAGTGGCCTAGTGGTTAAGGCTACAGCATGCTATGCACTGTGCCTAGGGTTCGGATCCTTCATTTTTTATGATTTTTTTGTACATTATAATGTGTATATATTTATGTTTTACTTGTGTATACCGAGCTTAGCTCTGTAAGGGTGGGCTCCCTTGTTGCCGGTTGTCTTGGCCCGCTGCCATTTTTACACTCTGTATGTCTGTCTGTGGGTGGCATTGGGATGGTGCTGGGTGCTGTCGTGGAGTGCTGTATTGGAGAGCTGTATTAGTGTGCAGTCTTGGGGTGCTGTACAGGGTGCTGCTTGCCTGTGCTGAGTGTAGGGGTGTGTGTGCTGTGCTGTACAGGGTGCTGCTATCCTCCTGTGCTGTCATGTGCTGTACTGGGGTGCTATTCTGTACACTGTAAAAATAAAGTGGCGCTGTCCTGTATGCACCGTAGAAATACCCGGTTGCTGTCTTGGGTACTGTTGCTGTAAAGGGGCAATGCCCTGTATGCTGTAAAAATAAAGGGGAACTGTCTTGTGTGCTGTAAAAATCAAGGGATGCTTCCCTGTGTGCTGAGTAAATAAAGGGGTGCTGTCCTGTGCTGTAAAGGGGTGTTGCTGTCCTGACCTTTTAGGGTTGCTGCTGTCCTGTGCTGTAAGGTATGCTGTATATAAGCCCCTTGCTGCCGTATGCCGTAGTGCAGCGGTGGTGCATGTTGGTACAGAAATGGAGGAAGAGGGGGAATCACTTCCTAGTGCTGAATATGCTGCCACTAGTCATGACATTGACAATGCAATTCCATCAATGTCATCTGCTAAAGCCGATGCACAATGTCACAGGGGGCATGTAATATCTAAGAAGCTAAAATTAATAATCTCAAAAAATTAAATCATGTGATGAGAAATTTAAAATTGCCAATATGCCATTCATGACACAAAGTGGCAAGGAAAGGCTGATGCCTTGGCCTATGTTCATGACCTCCTCCCTCTCAAAAAACTAAAAAAGTAAAACTGGTTAAAGCACAGATATCACAAATCCCCAAGGAGAGTCCAAGTGTGTCCACGGTTGTGATCTCAAGGCCTTCCCAACACTGTACAGGAAGAGGAGGCTCCTTCCACCATTTGCACACCCTCTGAAAGTGTTGGGAGGAGCACCGCCAGTCCAATTGCTGACACTGAGATTTAAAATGTAACTGTCACTGTAGAAGTGTACCAGGATGAGGATATTGGTGTATCTGGTGCTGAGCAGGACATTGATACTGTAATGAGGCTTCTGATGATGATGTGGTTTGTTTCAATCAGGCACATGTGGAGACAGTTGTTGGCTGTGGGATTAAAAAGCCCATTTTTATCCATAGGCAACAGACCAGAAATCCACCTCTTTGGTCTGGAATAATTTCTATCCAAATCCAGACAAAAGCTTTATCATCACATGTAGTCCTTGTAAAAGCGTAATAAGTAGGGGTAAGGATGCTAATCACCATTAATCATAAGTCATTGTCAAGTTCAGAAACATTGGCTAAGAGTCCAATGACACCTAAATCAATTTTTCCTTTTGTATCCAAGCACCTACAAACCACACCACCAACGTCCTCATCGTCAATTAACTCCTCGATCAGGATTGGAAGTAGCCCTGCAGGTCATGTTACTGGCATGACAGACTCCTCTCCTATCCAGGATTTCTCTAGAGGATCCTTGAGTGCAGCACCTACTGCTACTACTGCTGCTTTTGTTGCTGCTGTGAGTCGAACATCATGCCAGAGAGGAAGTCATACTGTAAGTCTAGTTCTACTACTTTTATTAAGCAAGTGACTGTTCAACAGTCCTTTGAGAGGAAGGTGAATTGTGACAGCAGTCACCCTGTTGCAAAGTGGATTACTGAGGCCATAACAACTAGAGTATGCTGGTGTTAGATGTGCACCCAGTATCCGCAATCAGTACAGTGGGATTTAGACAGTTGATGGACTAGATTCTACTTCACTAGGCAAGCGATTCCCAGACTGTAGAGCGACACTAAGAAAAGTGTCCTTAGTGTCCTCAAAACCACAGACATATGGACAAGTGGAACAGGGCAAACTAAGGACTACATGACTGTGACGGCCCACTGAGTAGATGTGTTGCCTTACACGAACAAAACAAGCAGTTTTTATGAGGCACAGCTCAGAGCTCTATGAGAGGAGCAGACATGTTCCAATCATGCCGGGCTGGTGGACATGGACAGTGCAGAGATGGAGACAAGTCTGTCTCCATCTATTAAAAAAAAAAATTGGTGTGGTGCTTGACAGCAGGCATGGGGCCCCTGAGAAATGGGGGTTGTAGGGGGTCCATTTGATCCATCTCTGAGCTCCAGTTTATTTCAATCCACAAACATTGCTTCAAGTTGTAATGGGTAAGATTCCAAGATTCCAAATATTGCAAAACAGTCATGCAGTCCATAAGAAGCCAACGAGTTTTGAGCTCTTTGTCAAGGCCAGAGGTGGCCCTAGGCATAAGCAAACTAGGCAAAGGCCTAGGGCAGTGGTTCCCAAACTATTTCAGTCCAAGGCACCCTTTGTGTCTGCATGATTTTTGCAAGGTACCCTTCAGCCAAAATAATTAATATGGGTAAGTAAGTGTCCCGTGCCAAAATTTCACAAGCAACTAGCGTCCCCCAGCACACACAGTGCGGCCAGGGACACCAGCAAGCAGGGCACTGCACCCATCTATCCCACTGCACCCACCTAACCCCTTTCTCCACTGTGCCAACCTGCACTGCAACCCCCTGCCACACTGCATTCACTCAACCCACTGCTCCATTGTACCCACCTAACACCCTACGTGCAGCTGCACTGCCAGCAACTGCTACACTGTACCCACCTAACCCACTGCACTCACCTAAACCCCAGAGTCACTGCAACCACCAACACATCCACACTGTACTCACTTAACCCCTGCTAACTGTACCCGCCTAAGCCGCTGCCTCCACTGCACACATCATACCCCCTGCCACACTGCATCCACCTGCACTGCCATCCCTTGCCACAATGCGCAAACTGCACAGCAACACTGCACCCAGCTGACTTCCACCCCCTGCCACACTGCATCCAGCTGTATTGCCACCTTCTGGTACACTGCACCTAGCTGCAATGCCACCTCTGGGCACACTGCACAATCTGCACCCCCACCTCCTGGCACACTGCACCTTCTGCACACCACCTCCTGACAAACTAGCCTCCGATCTCCCCCACCCCAGGCAGCCAAAAGTTTTGCTCCCTCCCTTCCTCTCTCACCCCACACTAACAGACACTAACAGACACAAGAGCAGCAGTGTCCCTGACTGGTGTCCTACTACTGCCACCTCCGGCCATCCCCTTCCCCTCCCACAGTATGCACAGATCCTAGTGCTGTCATTCTGACAGTAGAGTGAGCCGGGTCCCTGGCACGGTCAGGTCAGGACCAGGGGCGTAGGGAGGGTGGAGCATGAGCTCCGGGCACCGAAAGGTCAGAGGGCACCAGAGCCGTGCACTGCAAACACTGCTGCCGACTCCCACTCCTAGTGTAACACCTGTATGTATCGTTAGCGTATCAAGAGGTGTGGATTGCTCCCCTGTTCTGTTCGGTTATGGATTTCCCCTACCCAAGCAGAGAGGCCAGTGGTTCCCAAAAGTATATGACCGATAATAAAAAATGTAGTCTATTTTATTACACTGGAACTAACAGTAAAGTATGACTTTATGTAAGATACACTTTAAGCAAATGACTGTACTTGAAAGTAATCGGTCTTTCTCTTACAATATGTTACATAACAAATTACTAATGTTGCTAAAAAAATGACATTACTATAGTAAGGATACAACTGAAATTGAGAAACCTTTTGCTAGGAATAGAAAATAAGCAACATCTTGCAAAAGACAACTGCAAATATACATAACATATATAACTATCGTTCATCAAATTTATATACTATGCCCCAAAGTCTAGTCCTGTGAATCTTCACTGGCCAGTCTTAAATGATGCACACATCACTCCTTTCAATTCTGTTGCATTTGCTACATTAATATATGGCTAAAATCCATTGGCTAAGAGACGTTACTGTTCTCCCTTGTCTGGTGCTGGTCCCTTGTGAAGATACTTCATTAAAATCCTTGTTAATTCTTAGAAGACTGGCTAGAATACTCAGCAATATTGTAATGTAGGGGGACATTTACCAAAATGGATTCGTAGAAAAAAGGTGTATTCGTAGGGAGAAATACACCTTTTTTTTACGAATTTGTATTTTCGGGATTTACAATCCCAAAAATACAACAATTCGTAGTCCTAAAGATGGAACATTCGTATTTGTAGTTACAAATACGAATGCCCTACACCATCGATAGGATACGACAGAAATCACCATTCAAAAGAATGGTGGTTTCTGATTTACTAAGCAGCCGTACTGATAATACGGCTGCTTAGTGGTGTAAAACACCCACGCAAATACGACAGGAAAATAGAACACCATTTTCCTGTTCTATTTGCGTTTTAGCCTGCACGGATCAGTCAGATCCGTGCAGGCTGCAGTGTAAAAAAATAGAAAAATAAATAAAAAAATAAAAAAACGGCGTGGGGTCCCCCCCACAGCAGAAACCAGCACCAGGCTGAAGGAGCCGGGGCCGGTAATTAAAAATCAGGGAACCCGACAAATAGGGGCTACCCGATTTTTAACAACCAGCCCCAGGCTCCAGGTCCGGGGCTGGTTCCCAAAATACGGGGGACAAAATGACTAGGGGTCCCCCGTATTTCAAGAACCAGTCCCAGGCACAACCAGCCGGCAGGGTAATGCCACAGCCGGGGGGAGACTTTTTATACAAGTCCCCCCGGCCAAAGCATTAACCCTACCGACCAGTCAGCCTGGCCAGGGGCCCTGGGGGAGTGGGGACCCCCCCAATGAAGGGGTCCCCCCCCTCCAGGACTTACCTGACCAGGCTGAAGCCTGGTACTGTCCCCGATGCCCCTGGGCGGTGGGCATCGGGCTGATTATGGTGTAAAAATAAGGTTAAACTATTGTTTTTTACTGTGGCACTACAAGTGCCAGCAAGCCTCCCCAGCAAGCTGGGACTTGGAGAACCACAAGTCCCAGCCTGCTGGGCATTAAAGGGCCCGCTGGCACTTGTAGTTCTACAGTTAAAAAAATAGTGCACAAAACACACTGACACACTTTTAAAATAAAACTTTATTACATACAAAGCCCACACATACTAATACTTACCTATCTTCTTTCCGTAGGTAGCCCTGATGTCCTGTGTCGGCGTCTTCTGGTCCTGTGTCGTCTTCTTCCTCCATGTCGACCGTCGCTGTCGCCGTCCGGATCCGACGAAATCCATTTGGGAAGCTGTGGAAGGAAACCATACTCACCTGTCCCAGGGCGACGTAGTCCAGGTAAGGGTCTTGGCAAAAAAACAAACCGACACCCGAAACCAAGCGGACACGACGGAGACGCACGGTACTGTGTGTACATCGTGCGGCTCCGCCTCCCGAATGCCGCTATTGGCCGCCTTGCGGCCTAGCGGCTCCTGATTGGCCGCTAGGCCGCAAGGCGGCCAATAGCGGCATTCGGGAGGCGGAGCCGCACGATGTAAACAAACACTGTGCGTCTCCGTCGTGTCCGCTTGGTTTCGGGTGTCGGTTTGTTTTTTTGCCAAGACCCTTACCTGGACTACGTCGCCCTGGGACAGGTGAGTATGGTTTCCTTCCACAGCTTCCCAAATGGATTTCGTCGGATCCGGACGGCGACAGCGACGGTCGACATGGAGGAAGAAGACGACACAGGACCAGAAGACGCCGACACAGGACATCAGGGCTACCTACGGAAAGAAGATAGGTAAGTATTAGTATGTGTGGGCTTTGTATGTAATAAAGTTTTATTTTAAAAGTGTGTCAGTGTGTTTTGTGCACTATTTTTTTAACTGTAGAACTACAAGTGCCAGCGGGCCCTTTAATGCCCAGCAGGCTGGGACTTGTGGTTCTCCAAGTCCCAGCTTGCTGGGAAGGCTTGCTGGCACTTGTAGTGCCACAGTAAAAAACAATAGTTTAACCTTATTTTTACACCATAATCAGCCCGATGCCCACCGCCCAGGGGCATCGGGGACAGTACCAGGCTTCAGCCTGGTCAGGTAAGTCCTGGAGGGGGGGGACCCCTTTATTGGGGGGGTCCCCACTCCCCCAGGTCCCCTGGCCAGGCTGACTGGTCGGTAGGGTTAATGCTTTGGCCGGGGGGACTTGTATAAAAAGTCTCCCCCCGGCTGTGGCATTACCCTGCCGGCTGGTTGTGCCTGGGACTGGTTCTTGAAATACGGGGGACCCCTAGTCATTTTGTCCCCCGTATTTTGGGAACCAGCCCCGGACCTGGAGCCTGGGGCTGGTTGTTAAAAATCGGGGAGCCCCTATTTGTCGGGTTCCCTGATTTTTAATTACCGGCTCCAGGCTCCGTCAGCCTGGTGCTGGTTTCGGCTGTGGGGGGGACCCCACGCCGTTTTTTTATTTATTTATTTATTTTTCTATTTTTTTTTACACACTGCAGCCTGCACGGATCTGACTGATCCGTGCAGACTGCTAGAAATAATTCGTATTAGCAGCCGTATATACGGCCGCTAATACGGATGGCTACACCATCGGAGGGTTACAAAGCAGTCGTATCTGACTGCTTTGTAAATCCCCCTCCGGAACACGAGTTTGCATACGACTTAAACAGTCGTATGCAACCGTAGGGAAAAAACCAATACGAAAAACTAGGTTTTTCATATTGGTAAATTTCCCCCCTACTGTCCAATTGTATTTGTCTCCAAAAGTCTCCAACTTGCGTTGTTTTAGTCTGTTTATTCTACTTTTCATTTATAATTAGCTGTAATTGTGCAGAGACTATCACTGAAGTGGTATCTTAGTGGATCTTGCCTGACAATGGCACAGTGTCTGTGTGATGTCTCACCGCATTTATAAAGATACCTTCTGTACTGTATCCACAGCATTATTAGAGATCATATTATCTTGTCAGTGATTTATGTGATTAGGTAATGTTCTGCACTCTACTGCTTAAGTCTACTTTATGCTATGTACTGTAGATCTGTGTTCATTTGCCCATGCCTAGCTGCCTCTTGCCATGTGACAGGTCAAAGGGTGAAATCCTCCATTTTACTTACTGCTTCAGTTTATCTATGCTGAGATGCTGAGAAGCTGTTTTACTACAGGTCTGCTTACCCCTACAGGCTTATATCTTCTTACCACATAATAACACACAATAACAAGAAGAACATATATATTGTGTACCCATGATCTCTTGTACATGTACATTGATGTACCCTGGATAATTACAGCTACATTATATGGACAATCATTTCAGTCTGTATCAATAAAAGTTTAAAGTTCCAGAAGTTTCATTGTGCATTAAGAGAAGATGGGCTTGGTTAAGCTGTCTGAATAGTTACACACTCCATACGTGTAATGAGGGTCAGAACAGTAAGAAGATAACCTTTCTGCGGGCTCAAGCTTACAGACTCACAGCCAGGCTGGTGAAACCTCCATCTCACCCTTTACAGATCCACGATCCAGTGACTACATCCATACAGCCAGAACTTTCCACAAGTTTGCTCCGGATTCATCGTCACGTGCAGCTGATATCGGATCTAAGGAGTGTGTGTCACAGTCAGCTTCACACAGATCTCAAGTAAGTGTGTGCAGCACATAACATATCCTGATAATCATCAGTCACAAAGCTGCAAGTGCCACATCATGGCAGACTATAACTCTAATGCAGAAACTGCAGCAAATGCAGATGATGAAATCCCATCACAGTCCCAGCAAGATGGCACTAAGCCTATACGTACACTTAAGCTGTCTCAAAAGGCCAGGGAAAAATACATCAGTGAGAAAGAGGGATACCAAGAAAGACTAGAGAAAGCATGGGATAGAACTGAAACTGATATGCTTATTCTGTCATCTGCAAGCAGCATTCAGGAACAACTCCATACTGCTTTAGATCAGCTCAGGTCCAGTTATGCAGCCTATAAATTGCAGGCAGAGAAATATTCCACCTTTTTAACCAAAATAAATGTGGAAGAAAGCTTGATGGAACGTGACATACAGAGAGACATTAATAAGGGTCGTGACAGTCTCATATGTAATGCAGTAACAGAGGCAGAAACTAGATTAGACCGTTTGAGAGAAGTTCGCTCACAATACTCTAGTTCATCCAGCCACCATTCAAAAAAATCAAGATCATTGCGTTCCAGCATGTCCACAATGAGTGCTGCTGCCATAAAAGCGCGTGCAGATGCTGATGCTGCAAAAGCACGGGCCTCTTATGGAAAAATGGAGATTGCATTAAAATTAGAAAAAGCACGCCTGGAAGCCAGTTTAGATGCACTGCGTCAAGAGAAAGAAGCAGCGGCCGCTGTTGCGCAGGCTGAGGCCCTTGAAGCAGCAATAGAACAAGGCAGCAGAGAGGATCTAAGCAGCCAAATTCTCTCAGAAGACCCTGATAAGCGCACCAGAGAATATGTACTAAATTATACCAGTGAAGAACCAGTTGTAAATGCTGAACCTTTAAATGCACAATCCGGCAGGCAAGTTGGCAGCCATTACAGTGATTTAGATAGCCTTTCACAAGCAAATGTACCTCATCAGCTTCACTTACCAAGTATAAATCAGCCAAACGGTATGCCATTTTCCATTCAAGAGCAAAAACCTACTTATGGATTACAAATACCTGATCAACAGAGATTCGCCCCACCTACCAGACAGATTGGGCAGAGTGATGCATTGAATCACAACATCCTAAATACACCACATCATACGCATGCTGTTACATCAGAAATGTCAGACTTTGTTAAATTCATGGTTCGCCGTGAGCTAGTTAGCACAGGGCTTGTAAAGTTTGATGACCGTCCAGAGAACTACAGATCGTGGAGGGCCAGCTTTCAAAACTTAGTCAATGGCCTGAACATCACTGCAAGTGAAGAACTAGATCTTCTAGCAAAATGGCTAGGGAACAAGTCTTCAGAATATGTAAAAACACTAAGGTCAGTCAATGTGAATAATCCCTCAATAGGACTGAAACTGGTATGGGAAAGACTTGAAGAATGTTATGGTAACCCAGCAGTCATTGTAGAAGCCCTTCTTAACAAAGCTAGAAACTTTCCCAAAATCTCCAACACAGATAACCAGAAATTGCGAGAATTAGGAGACCTGTTGCTAGAATTAGAGTCAGCTAAAACTGATCAATTTTTACCAGGACTAAGCTATTTAGATACTGCTCAAGGGGTGAAACCGATTGTTGAGAAACTTCCATATAGCATACAAGAAAAATGGACTTACAAAGGCTCAAGGTACAAGGAAGAAAATCAAGTGGCTTTTCCTCCCTTCTCTGTCTTTTCAAAATTCATTCGAAGTTTAGCAAAGACAAAAAATGACCCAAGCTTTGCCTTTAACTCTCAAACTGCTGACAGTCCAAGTTATCCAAAAGGTGAAAGAACTACAAAAAGGTACGATAACTCCAGGACACCTATCTCCGTACACAAGACAGAGGTGAACACAGTGGCGGCTTCTCCTTACACAGTAGGCAGAATTATAGAGAATCCAGATAGACAATGCCCTCTACACAAGAAACCACACCCTCTTAAGAAATGTCGTACCTTCAGAGAAAAACCTTTAGAAGAGAGAAAGATCTTACTTAGAGACTTTGGGATCTGTTTCCGATGCTGCTCTTCTACAAATCACCTCTCTAGAGACTGTACAGCTGCAATTAAATGTTTGGAGTGTAACAGTGAGAAACATGTAACAGCTTTACACCCAGACACCCCTAACCTGAATTCTGCCAATACTCTCAGCCCTGTGTCAAAGAACGGCGGGGAGAAGGAGGGACAAAACATGGAGTCTTTAGTCACATCTGCATGTACTGAGGTGTGCAAAGAAGGGAATAGCAATCGATCCTGTTCAAAAATATGCCTGGTCAAGGTGTACCTCAAAGGACATGCGGAAACATCCATCAGAATGTATGCCATTTTGGATGATCAAAGCAATAGATCCTTAGCGGAGTCAGCGTTCTTTGACCTATTCAACATAAGTGAGAATCCTACTCCATACACAATAAGCACATGTACTGGGACAAAAGAAGCATTAGGAAGAACCGCAAATGGTTACATAATAGAGTCTGTGGATGGAAGCCTAAAACTTCCACTTCCTACACTGACTGAGTGTGATCAATTGCCAAATGACAGGAGTGAAATCCCTACACCTGACATTGCACGTCATCACCCACACTTGAGAGGTATTGCTGATCAAATCCCACCATTGGATGATTCTGCACAAATTCTTCTTCTGCTTGGAAGAGATATACTGAGGGTACACAAAGTCCGTCAGCATCGCAACGGCCCTAATAATGCACCCTATGCACAAAGACTCGACCTAGGATGGGTGATAGTGGGTGACGTTTGCATCAACAAGGAGCGCAGACCAAACAACATCAATGTCTTTAAAACTAATGTGCTTAAAAATGGTCGTGTATCTCTATTTGAACCATGTCCTAAACACTACCCTTTAAAAGAGAGTTTCCCCAGAACAGCTCAACAAGGTCAAGGGAATCATACTGACAGAGAGCTTACTGCATGCAAAGGGGATGGTGAAGGCCTCGGTGATACAGTATTCCAGACAACAAAGGATGACAATAAAATTGCACCTTCAATTGAAGACAAGGAATTTCTAAAAATTATGGATACAGAATTCTTCAAAGATGAATCAAATAGTTGGGTTGCACCACTCCCATTTCGCTCTAGATGTCGCCTTCCCAACAATAAGGAACAAGTTCTCGCAAGATTCAACTCACTGAAGCGTAACTTGGAAAATAATTCAGAATTGAAAGAACATTTTATGGCCTTTATGAAAAACATATTTGACAACGGCCATGCAGAACAAGCTCCTCCACTCCTCACAGGCGAAGAATGTTGGTATCTACCAATCTTCGGAGTGTACCATCCACGAATGCCAGGTCAGATAAGAGTGGAATTTGACTCAAGCGCTACATTTCAAGGTACTTCTTTGAACAATGTTCTCCTCTCTGGACCAGATCTTACAAACAACCTCCTGGGAGTGTTAATCCGCTTCCGCAAAGAACGTGTTGCTAAAATAGCAGATTTACCAGCTGAACGTCTTACCATGGAACCTCCTTTTACATATGTGGGATTAGATGTCTTTGGGCCATGGACAGTCATTACACGTCGAACACGAGGTGGTCAAGCACACAGCAAACGATGGGCTGTTTTGTTTACTTGCATGAGCATTCATGCTGTTCATATTGAAATCATTGAGTCTATGGACACTTCAAGTTTTATAAATGCCCTACGAAGGTTTTTCTCAATCAGAGGACCCGCAAAACAACTACGTTCTGACTGCGGAACTAATTTTGTGGGAGCATCTAGAGAACTAGACATGAAGACAAACAATGTTAACAATTCAAGTGTGGAAAGATATCTACATGATCATAGTTGTTCTTGGGTGTTCAACCCTCCTCATTCTTCCCACATGGATGGAGTTTGGGAACGTATGATTGGAACTTCTCGACGCATTCTCGATTCTATATTGTTAGATGTCAACTTTAAGCAATTAACTCATGAGGTGTTAACTACTTTCTTAGCGGAAGTTTCAGCTATCATCAACGCAAGACCTCTTGTACCAATTTCTACCGATCCAGAGATGCCAGTTATCTTGACTCCAGCCACACTCCTTACACAAAAATCTGGCGTGTCTTCCATTCCATCTGGAAACTTTACTGATAAAGACTTGTACAAACAGCAATGGAAACAGGTGCAGTGTCTTGCCAATACCTTTTGGAATCGTTGGAAGTGTGAGTACCTGACTAATCTACATAAGCGTTGTAAATGGCAATCAAATTGCACTAACTTGCAAGAAAAAGACCTTGTACTACTTAAAGACAAGCAGGTCAGTCGTAATGAGTGGCCAATGGGACTAATTGTCAAAACCTTTCCCAGTGGAGATGGAAAGATCCGGAAAGTAGCAGTCAAAGTAGTTAAAGATGGAACTGCTAAGACATTCATCAGACCAATTACAGAGACTGTGCTTCTTATGTCTCATCGGGGTCTTCTGTAATTGTTATGCATGCATTTTTTTCTGTTTTCTTATGTGTTGCATAAGTTTAATAGTGATAAGTTTAATAGTGATATCTACAGATATCAGACGGGGAGTGTACTGTATCCACAGCATTATTAGAGATCATATTATCTTGTCAGTGATTTATGTGATTAGGTAATGTTCTGCACTCTACTGCTTAAGTCTACTTTATGCTATGTACTGTAGATCTGTGTTCATTTGCCCATGCCTAGCTGCCTCTTGCCATGTGACAGGTCAAAGGGTGAAATCCTCCATTTTACTTACTGCTTCAGTTTATCTATGCTGAGATGCTGAGAAGCTGTTTTACTACAGGTCTGCTTACCCCTACAGGCTTATATCTTCTTACCACATAATAACACACAATAACAAGAAGAACATATATATTGTGTACCCATGATCTCTTGTACATGTACATTGATGTACCCTGGATAATTACAGCTACATTATATGGACAATCATTTCAGTCTGTATCAATAAAAGTTTAAAGTTCCAGAAGTTTCATTGTGCATTAAGAGAAGATGGGCTTGGTTAAGCTGTCTGAATAGTTACACACTCCATACGTGTAATGAGGGTCAGAACACCTTCCATTAGTTTTTATCAGCAATAAAGTTCTGGATGCTCCTGAGTATTTCTGCACTATAATAATATATTTCACTAAAGTCAGCTTTCTTAACCACAGGCTGTCATCTTGGAGACAGTATATTGGGCCACTGTCACCTTCCTCTGGTGCTCTCTAATACGCTTTCTCCCAGTACCTTCCTACTGCTGGGTCTTGTTCAGTCTTATCCTGGGCACAATCATCCAGCCTCCTGACATCTCCTCCACACCTCTCACAGAGGAGTCCTAGTCACTATCATGATGTAATGCTGACACAGCCATTTTGTCAGTCAGCACCTCAGCAGCGCAGCTCCTTTTTTTTTTCATCCTCACTGTCCTCCCCAACCATCACCAACCGCCACTGGTCATCTGACATGCTCCTGACCTTTTGTACAGCTGCAAAGACTGCTGGGAAAGGTCATCCTTGTAATCAAATGCGTTGTACCACACTTCAGAGTCACAAGTAATACATCACTTAGCAGGGTATTACACTAGCTCCCCCACTGCCCGCTGTGCCCAGCTGTCTGTTTCAATACAGGTCTCTTGCTGGACCGCGGCAGAGTAACAGTAATGGGGCGGAGCTTCTGGGGAACTGTGTGGGGGGGGGGGGGGGCTAGTGTAGAGCTGAGTGACTGTGTGCTGCTGGAGGACCCAGTGGTGGCTGCTGGAGAGGGGAGCAGGGGCTAATGGAGGGCCAAGCGGGGACTGCTGAGGGGGCTGAGCTGGGGCTGCTGGCTGGATGTCTGAGTAGGGGGGGCTGCTGGTGGACCGAGCAGGGGGTGCTAGAGGGCTGCTGGAGAATGGTGTGTCTCCTTGAGTGGGTGGGTGTTGATGGTTATGGTACTCCCCCACACTGTACTGGGCCCTGTACCTCTTCCACTCTCTGGAGCTGAACTCTCTGCAGTTCAGAGCTGCGGAGAGCTTTCTGGTGACTGACCAGCAGCTGCAGCAGGAGGGACACAAGCTAAGTGCAGAGGATCAAGGTGGGAGGCCCTGTGCAGGCCAAGATATCATTGTTTTATAATTATGTCACTGTCACAAATCATGTTGTTTAAGGTGTCCTTATCCTGAAATTGATGTCATATTGGGAATGTTAAAATGCAGTGTAATGTAGGGGATTATGATGTTCATGTAGGGGATGGGGATGTGCAGTGGGATGTAGGGTACAATGAGCATGAAGCCCCTGGCATCAAGCATGAAGTTCCTAGCAATGACCATGTAGGTAAGAGGCACTTATGTGTCAAATGTCTAATGGGCACAACGGTTTGTTATATAGTATGTAATAGACATTATGGAGTGTTATATAGTATGTAATGGGCATTACGGTGTGTTATATAGTATGTCATGGGCATTACGGTTTGTTAGATAGTATGTAATGGGCATCATGTGTGGCCTTATGTGTAATTGGCATTACGGCATGTGGCTTTATGTGTAATGGGTATTCCAAAGTTTGCTAAAATGTGCAATGGGCATTACAGTGTGTGGTGTAATGTTAGGCCGCATCCCCTTTTTGCAGCGCAAGAGCCGCTACAAATTGGGGGGGCGCAAAACATGCCCTTTCTCCAGGCACCATGGCACCTAGGTACTCCACTGGTCAGGACTCAGCAGGGTCTCCGCTGTCTGCTCTCAGTGCTGGGGACCTGGCTCACTCTACTGTCAGACTGATAGCGCTAGGCTGCGGATAAGGAACTGTGCATAGTGTGGGAAGGGGATGGCCGGAGGAGGCATTAGTAGGACGCTGGGCAGGGACACTGCTGCTGGGTGTCTGCCAGTGTGGGGTGAGAGGAAGGGAGGGAGCAGGACTTCTGGCTGCCTGGGGAGGGGGGGGGGGGCAATAGCTTGCTTGGGGCATGCAACTCATAAGTGAGCCAGCAGGAGTGACACCTTCCCTGGAGGATGGCTGCTGTGCATGATGAGCCCCAGCAGCTCCCTCTCCCAGGGGCCTTTTCAGAGTCCATAAGAATGAACTTGCACTGATTTTCTTTGGCCTAGAGGCAGGCATGTCAAAAGTCATGCCCGGGGGCCAATTGTGGCCCGTGCTGTCATTTCAAGCGGCCCGCAGCCTCCAGCTGGAAGCGGGCAGAGCTTCAGATGTGGGAAGCACAGCACAGGACACTAAAATGTGGGGTTCCGGCAAGCGCACCTTTACCTTGCTGTCTGCTGCAGTGAGGAGGTGCCGGCCGCCACAGTCAGATGTGTTTTGTGTCCTACCCCTGCTGCTGGAAACTTATATCACCCTACTCCACAATCACAGTGACAGCAGTGTTTGGGGAGGGGGACAGCAAGGGGGAAGCTTGCTCCTGTAACATGCAGAGTGGAGGAGGACGGCAGCGGGAGCCCAAGCATCTCCTGTCCTTGCAGTGCCTGCTTTGCCTCTCCTTCCTCTGGCTCACACAAGGGGCTGGGAACATACAGTGAAGGAGGGTCAGGCTGGGGGACATACAGTGAATGGAGGCAGTGATGGCCATTCAGAGAAGGGGGAGCTGGGTAGGCTGGGGGACATACAGTGAATGGGGGCAGAGTGGGGTACATAGTGAATGGGGGTCATATAGTGAATGGGAGTCATACAGTGAAAGAGGGTCAGGCTTGGGGACATACAATGAATGGAGGCACTGATGGACATTAAGAGAAAAGGGGCAGGTTGGGGGAAAGAGTGAATGGGTGCAGAGTGGGGAACATACATTGAATGGGGGACATACAGTAAATGGGGGCAGAGTGGGGGACCATTCTGATGTGATTAATGATTCAAAGAATGTCAGGATGAATGGTCGGCAGTGCACCCACACATTTACACTTCACCAAATCTGGCCCTCGTCACAAAAAGTTTGGACACCCCTGGCCTAGAGGTCTTTCCAGATGGGTAGGCTAATATCTTGTTTTAAACTACGGTAAATGTTTTGATGACAATAAGGGAAAATTAT
Organism: Crinia signifera; assembly: GCF_055691185.1. NCBI lineage: Eukaryota > Metazoa > Chordata > Amphibia > Anura > Myobatrachidae > Crinia > Crinia signifera. The sequence goes on from NC_139217.1 coordinate 328,737,288, forward strand.
CAGCTGAAGCTGCGAGACTCTCTGGAAGTTGTGTGAGGCTCATGATTTTGGGTAATTCCCTGCAACCTCAGAAGAGTTGGGGCTCCTCCCGCACTCTATCTGTTTCCTACTGAAGATGGCAAAATGTTGAAACAATTGCATACCTCCCAACATTCTCATTGTGGTGATCGGGACGCTCACACCCACCCAAAAAGGGTGTGTGACCATTTGTGGTAGGGGGCATGGCCTCAGCCACAAGCCACGCCTCTGTTTTTCATGACTATGGGGGCATGGCCAGCGTTCTGTGAGCTGCTGGCCATCCCCCCAACCAATCTGTTTCAATGTATAGAGGCTGGTCTATATTCCCCACTGCTCTGCTGAGCAGGGCATGGCAGGTAGAGGGACTCAACACTGCCAGCCCCGAGGGGGATGCGGGACAGTCCCAAAAAAACAGGGCTGTCCTGTGAAAATCAGGACAGTTGGGAGTTATGCAACTGCTTGAGACATGTGTCTGAGTATAGGGAGCGGAGCTAAAAGATGCAACATTTGCATAATTTAGCCATGCCCCTTCATCACAGACCCAGAAATTGCGGCCTTTTGCCATAACAGCGATGGAGCTTAATGATGTCACAGCTCGGAAATGACCCCCGGAGCACCCTGAATATTTTTCCTGTTTGGGAGGAACTTTCAAAAGTATGTACTGTAATGTACTGTATGTTAAAGTGTGCTCATTTTTACAGGTTACTATACACTTCTATTTATATAAGTGTATAGTAACCTGTAAAAATTAGCACACTGTAACATACTGTAGTGTGTGAATCATTTTGATTCAGTTGCTGCAAAATTTTTGTACAAGACTACAGTCTGTCAGTGTCACTGTGTCTTTCACTGCACAGTAATACACAGCTGTGTCTTCCACCTTTACATTCATTCATACTTGCCGACTCTCCCGCAATTAGCGGGAGCCTCCCGCTTTGGACACCATTCTCCCGGTCCCCCGCAAAGCCCCCCCAATCCCCCGGAATTTCAAAGCTGAGCTTAAAAAACGGACTGCGCATGCGCTAGTCCAGCGCGTTGTGGTCGGGGGTGGAAGTACTACGCGTCGCATCAGTGTGAGAGCCTGCTAGCAGTAACAAGCAGGGAGACTCCGAGCAGCAGTGAGTGAAGCCCGCCCCTCTGACCTCTTCCCCTCTCTGCCTCATCTGAGAGCTGCTGCTGCTGCTGCTGCTGCGTGCTGGAGACACAGAGGAGGGGGAGAGACGGGGACGGCATAGAAAGCATCTGGTGTGGAAACTGACAGACCTGCCAGCTGGGAGCTCGGAGGACAGGCTGGGGGAGGAGCAGGAGTGCTCCATTCCCAGGTTAGTAGTAGTACATGATGTTGTTCTGCCACAGAAGCTCCATGCTGGCTGGTCCTGTGTGTAGGCAGCTATGTCATGTGATCTGTTTGTTTTTGTGTGTTTTTTTTTAGCTTGGCACTGACTTTAATGTGTGTATGTAGGTGACCTATGGGTGTATCTATTAAACCTGGCACTGTGTGTGTATGTGTGTGTCATTGTGTGTGAATAGCCTAACACTGTTCTGTGTGTGTGCGCGCGTTTACTGGCAGCGATCCCTGTGAATTTTAGGCTGGCACTGAGCATTTGTTAATATGTGTAGGTAGGATCCCTGTGTGTGTGTGTGGGGGGGATGGTAAGGCAGTGACCCCTGTGTGTGTTGGCCGCTAGTGACCCCTCTGTGTGTTTGTGGGGGTGGGGGGACGGTAGTGACCCATGTGTGTGTGTGTGTGTGTGTGGGCTGGCAGTGACCCTTGTGTGTGTGTGTAGGCTGGTAGTGACCCCTGTGTGTGTGTGTGTGTGTGTGTGTGTGTGTGTGTGTGTGTGGGCAGGTAGTGACGTGTGTGTGTGTGTGTGTGTGTGTAGGCAGGTAGTGACCCCTGTGTTTGCTTAGGCTGACAGGTTGTGTGTGTAGGCTGCCGACACTCCCGGATTTTGCAGGAGGCTCCCATTTTAGGCGACAGTCCCCCGATTACCTGCAAAGCCCTCCCAATACCCCTGAATACTCAATTCCCAGCTAAAAATCCAGACCGCACAGTGCGAGTCTGTACGCAATGGGGACATGATCATGCCTAATAGGCCACGCCCACTTTGCTGTGGCCCCCCCCCATTCTGGGTCGGCCGCGCCTCCGGCGCGGCAGGTCACAGGTTGAGAGGTATGGAATCTCCCTGAAATCCGTTTCAAAAAGTAGGCAAGTATGCATTCATTATATGGAGCTGTGTAGTAAGTGTATTCTTATCCACCGTCATTGAGTATCTTGTATTATGATTATTAACTGTAGTATAACCAGAAACAGAAATCTCTAAGCCGAGCCCAGGAACATGCTTGTACCAGAGCAGAAGATCATAACTTTTTATACTGTGATTACATCTCAGGGTGACGTCCTGGTCTTCTCTGGCCTTATGGTACAGATCCTGGGTCACCTGAGTGTCTGATCTCACATCTGAAACAGAGAAAAGAATTGTAGTATTTATGAAATAAAATGCATATTCCCATAAATGATTTCAGAATTGCTGCATTAAAATAACTATTGCATAACTAAGAAAGTTTAGGATTCCTATGGCAACAATTATTTAGAAATAACTACTGTATGTTTGTCTCACACTGTATAGTTTCAACATACAGTACAAACAAAAATGTTTATTACAGTATTGTTTAGCTAGATTGTTTTTATGTTTTGTATAAAGTAAATTCTCTTTAGCATGACACAATGATCCTTACTTTTAAAATCCTTTACAAATAATCAGAATAAAATCTCTCACCTGTGAAAATAGTGGTGAAAAGCGAGACCCACAGAATAACTATGATGGTATTACCCCGAGACATGTTATTGAGTGGTAGACTGAGACGATTTAGCTGGGTGTCTGAGGAATTCTGAGAGAGGAAACATTACGTAAGTCTCCACTGCTCCCCCCCCCCCCCCACACGCATTATGTGGTGTGACAGAAGTTGAGCATTTCCTGTATTCTTTCTTACCTGAACACCATACACAGCTGCTATATGTTTAAATCTGCAAAATAAACAGAACAACATAAAAATGACTAAGGAGCTATACAAACTTTCCAATGGCCAGGACAGAGCGACAGAAATGCAAATGGAAAATTTACTAAGTTGGGAGTCCTATTTCATATGGAATGTTGCTATGGGCAATCAAAGTAGAATCGACTTATTTTTTATTTAATAGATTGGTTGCCCATAGCAATATCCCATTTGAAATAAAACTCCCATCTTATACCGTGTTCTCACTGCGAGTGAGAAATATGCGGCTTTTACCCGGCATTAAAATGCCGGGGACTGCAGGTACGGACCCCCGTTCTTACTGCAAATTCCTGGGTGAAGAAGTTCTACCCTGTAATTTGCCTTTTAACACGGGTTTTTAAGCAGTGAGAACGGGTCAACCCGTGTCTGCATACCCGGATCTCAAACACGGGTAAAAAGAAGAGTTTTACCCGTGTATGAGATCCGGGTATGCGACCCGTTAACACTGCAAAAAAACCTGTGTTAAAAGGCAAATTTCCAGGTCGACATGCTAGACCCGGGAATTTGCCTGCAGTGAGAACGGGGTATTAGTAAATTTTTGCCCAGGACTAGAGTATACTAAGTGAAATGTGCAGTTTGAATTTTGCAGCCATTATTACAATAACTAAATTGATTATCAGTTATCAATTGACTTTGCGGTCAGCCTGGTTTGCCGGTTACCACCATAGACGCCAATGTTAAGACTTTAACATAGGCATCTATAGTGGGAACCGGCCATAGACGCACATGTTAAATTCATAACATGCACGACTATAGAGACATGGAACAGCTTATCAGATGCAAAGCTTTTCTGGAGCTTGCTCCTGATAGGCTGAGGGGAGTTGATTCCCCCTCATTCTCAGGGAGAAGCCGCATTTGTAAACATACAATTACCTCAATTACATTAATTTCCACTCATTTCCAGTTGATTTGGACCTCCTCACAGCTCACAACAGTAATGTTTTTGTTAGGGATGTGCGCCGGCCACTTTTCACATTTTAGGTTTTGGGTTCTATTGTGTTTTGCCAAAACACCCCCTCAACATTTTGGTTTTTGGGTTCTGATTTTTTCTGATATATGCTCCTAAGTTATTATTACCCTCAAAAGAAATCATCTCCACTCATTTCCAGTCTATTCTGAACACCTCACGATATTGTTTTTAGGCCAAAAGGTTGCACCGAAGTAGCTGGATAACTATGATAAGCGGCATAAGTGGGCGGCACAAACACTAGACTGATACGACACACTTAATAGCACCCCTGGACTGATATGGCACACTTAGCAATGCAGTACCATTGGACTTAACGGCAGTACCACTGGACTTAACGGCAGTAGCACTAGACTTATCCCAAGTACCACTGGACTTAATGGCAGTACCACTGGACTAGCAGTACCACTGGACTTTAACATCAGTGCCACTGGACTATCACTGGACTGGCCCATACAGCATTATCACTGGACTGGCCTATACAGCACAGCACTATCACTGGACTGACCTATATACACACTACAGCCTATATACACTACTGATTGCTGTCTATCACTGGACTGGACTGGACAATCACTGGACTGGACAACAGCAGAAGTCTCACTGTACTTGTAGTAATAACTACTAGGTATCAGCAGGATGGTGGGCAGATGGGCGGGCAGATGGGCGGGCAGGCGGCCAGGACACAAGCTGCCTCTTCACTCTCCTAGACTGAAGTGGTTAGATGGCTTCCGGATGCCCACCCTTTAAAGGGTCCGGATCCCCACGCTCCAAGTCTGGGTTGGAATTCCCAAACTTGGTCAGAGTGCGGGTTCAGATTGGGGGTGTCCAGGGGCAATCCGTACTTGCACATACCTATTTGAAACCCAGTGAATGAACAGCAGTTACTGGTTGCACATCTTATACCAGCATAGTTGTTATAGTGTCAGTAATTCGCTGAGCAACATGGTGACTGCTGTTATATTTGGTCCCCATTGCAAATGACTGTTTAACAGTTATTTGCTTTGTTACATTAGTACAATATTTATTCCTGGTCCCCTTCTGATATGAAGATCCACTCACAACAACAGCAGCAGTAGCAGAAGGTGTACCGTTTAAGAATGCTGCTGAGGAAGTACAGATAGGAGAGGACATGCCTATTATATTGGATGCAGGACTACTTCCGAACATGATTAGGGATACTGATTATGCGGGTGTTGTTGGTGGAGATTGCAGGTGCTTGGCACTAACAGAGGTAACAGAGCTAGGTCACAATGGACTAGAAGTTATTTGTCAAAAACTTTTGCTGATTGCACGGCACGTGACATAACAGGTAGGCGGTTCCTAGAAGGTGAAGGTCCCTACCTGTTTTTACTATGGCTTTACAAAAGGTACATACAGTATGGCTTGACAGTTGTTGTCTGGATTTGGGTAGAAATAATTACACACATAAGAGGTGGATTTTTGTTTCTTTTGCTCAGGCATGACAATGGGCTTTTTCATCCCATGGGCAACAACTGTTTCCACTGGTGCCTGAGTGATACAAACAACTCATCAACATCCTCATTACCAACATCCTCATCACCAACATCCTCATCAACAACATCTTCATCAGCATCAGCTACACAAAAATACTCCTCTTCTTGTTGTACTTCCACAGAAGCATCCTGAATTTCTTCGTAAGTGTTCTGACTTGTGCTGCTCATCCCCACATTTCCAGAGAGTGTACAAATTGTGGAAAGAGTCCCCTCTTCCAGTACTAGGTTATATTGGAAAGATCAGGCTCAAACATGGCACCCGCTGAGACACTTGGACTCTCCTCAGGGATTTGTGACTTTTCTGTGCACATAGATGGTTCCTGTGTCTTCATGATTTTCATTTTTTTTTAAAAACAAGGAGGGCAGAACCATTAGTTACAAATAGTGGCTAAGGCCTTAACCTTTCCTCGCCACTTCGATTGATGAATGGCATATTTCCAATTTTGTGTTTCTCTGTAGCTGAATGTACTCTGTAGCTGAATTTTTAACCTTTCCCACAGAAAAAGTACTTTGCTTTAATTTGGCATGTCCTGACTTCAGCTCTTTATAGCCAAAAACATGTCACAGCCAGCAGCAACATCAGCAGCATCACTCTGATGCCCACCCCCCTCCCTCTCTGCATGATGGTCGCTCCCTTCTCCAGGACCAGCCACCAATGTGCAGATCTCTCAGATACCCTCTCTCCCGTCCCTCCAGAAGCCTCAACCCTTTTTTTAAACGTCTGGCCTTTTTTTCTCAGCTCTTCATGCAGCTGCCTGGGTTGACACCACAGAAGACAGAACATACTGTACATGCAAGCAATGGTAAGTATGGTATTTGTGGAGGAATGGGGGATTTATGTATTACGTGAGGGGTTGGGTTGTATCTTCGTCCGCATACTCATCTCCATCATTTGCCTCAAGCCTCTTATAGTATTTTGATTGAGTCCTCACTTCCAGTGGTGCAAGTAGAATTTTTTTCTTGGTGGTACTGATAGCCTCCACCAAAAATGGGCGTGGCCATGTGTCATGAGGGGGCATGGTCATACAAAGCTAAAGGAGTGACTAAATGACAATAGTAGCATGGCATCAGGAGACAGGGATTAAGAAAAAGGGAAAGACTGGGGGGTTGGCTCTTGCTTGGGGGAGAGCAGGGCAGCTTGTGCTTACAATTGTGGAACTTGCTCTTCATGCTGTCAGCGCCGCTGATGCCTGTCAATGTGACAGGCTAAATCAGCAGTAGCCGGTAGCTGCATACAAGACCAATCATAACGCTGGGTGGGCGGGCTGCGGATGCATTATATTTAGACTTAAAATAAAAATAGAATTGACAGTGGGTCAGGGGTTAAGTGGTACTGCGTACCTGCAACATATTTCTTACAGGTACTCCGTACCACGCCGTACCCCCTTACTTGCAACACTGCTCACTTCTTATATTTAAGCAGTAATGTGTATTGAACTGTGGCGCTCTTTACTTGTACTCTTTTTGTTATTTATTCAATGTTATGCCAAGTTTTGTCTCCCTGTACTGTTCCTTTGTACGGTGCTGCGAAACACTTGTGGCGCCTTATAAATAAAATTATAATAATAATAATAATAATCTTTATATTACCTGGGGATGTAATAGTATTATTTGGGGAAGTGGCAGAGGCGTAACTCTGGGAGGCAATGGAGTCATCTGCCGACGGGCTCCAGCTTCCAAGGGGGCACCTCTCCTCCCCTGCAAGTTTGAATCAGGTCATTAAAGCCGTTGATATCACTTCTGTGGCTGATTTCCCCTCCTAGGAGGACCATAGATGTCACAGTATCTTTATTTTATACATAATATACATAACATACACACATAAATACATACATACATACATGCATGCATAACATTTTATAAGGTGCTATGTGTGTATGTGTGTGTGAGTGTGTGTGTGTGGTGGGGGCACCAATATTTATCTCGCCTCCGGGCAACTGGGACGAAATTACGCCACTAGGAATTTTTTTTTACCTTCACCACAGTCCAATAATGACACAAACAAAAGAAATGATGTGTACAAGACACATCTATTGTGTTCCAATCCCTCCTGCGAGCTAGAAATGAAATATGAACAACAACGTTCCTATATTATATAGAACGCTCCTCTTCTCCGCCTCTGGAAACCATATGTAGCATTCACGAGAAGGGCCTTAGAGCAACATCTGAATATTTAAAAAGAAGTGACCTTGACCCACACCTTCAACAACTTCTAACTGAAAGTGTTGACCTCAGTTTAAATAATAATTACTTCATGTTTGATGGGAACTTTTACACTCAAAAAGTGGGGACCGCTATGGGTACCAGGTTTGCCCCAAGCTATGCCAACATTTTCATGGGCCTCTGGGAGGAGGAACATGTGTGGAATGGGCATGGTTTTGGGGCGGACCTGGTATCCTGGTCCAGATATATAGACAATATTGTCTTTATATGGAGAGGAAATGATCTCAATCTTAAAGCCTTTTGTGACTATTTACATTCGAACAATGAGAACATCGAATTAACATTTACCATCAGTCAATCATGTATAGACTTTTTGGACATTACAATCTTTAATAATAATAATGGCCATCTGGAGATGAAAACCTTTACGAAGCCAACTGACTGTCTCTCATATATACAAAGGAATAGTTGCCATCATAACACCTGGCTAAATGCTATTCCAGGCGGCCAATTTAAACGCCTTAGACGTAACTGTTCCAATACGTCAGTATACACACAACAAGCAAGTAAAATGGCAGAGAGATTCATCCAGAGTGGCTATACAACAGAAAGTATATCTGAGACTATGAAAGAAACTGAAGAAATAGATAGAGACTCCCTTCTTAGACCAAAACCATCGAAAAAAGGATACAAATTAAAATTTTAACTGGGCATTTATTATAAGCTTTAACGCTTAACACAAGGCTGTAGAAACTTCTTTCAGGAAGAATTGGAAAATCCTACTCAAAGTCCCTATTATAGGGGCACACTTACCAAAAGCTCCAAAATGTATTTATAAGAAAGCCCCGAATATTAAAAACAAGCTTGTTCGAAGTGTTTTTACTACATCAAACCACAGCGGTAGAATCCATACTAAAGGATTCCACAGATGTGGCCTATGTAGGGGCTGCAGGATGGTGAAAAGTGGTGGCAACTCAAAAACAACCGAGATAACAATCAACCAGACCTCCTTCACCATAGAAAATTTCATTACATGTAACACACCTAGGAGGTTATTCTGATCGGAGCGGCCAAACGTGCGTACGTTCGCTATTAACGTACGCTATCCGTACGCGGCCGTTGGGGTTAAGTCCACCCACAACTCAGCCGCATACGTACGGCCAGAAACAACGTCGAAGGGGAGTGGCGTACAATTGTGCGTACGCCAACGTACACGGACGGGCCAGCCCTTACACTCCGACAACTGGCGTACAATTGAGCGTACACCACCGTTTACGGACGTCTCTCGTCCGTCTTCCCACCGACTTCTTGCGGCTATCTGAGCGTGCGCCAGCTTGCACGGACGGGTCCCTATTGTTTTCAATTCAGCTTATGTCACCGCTCGTGAGAGTGAGCGTACGTCCGTGTACGCTGACATACCCTTCACATATATGGACCTGCAAATCTTGCCTTTCAACTATAATTATGAAAATTAATTAATTGATTGAATTAATTAATGTGCAAAATAGTGGCCATGGGCTTAAAACATTGCTGAAACATCCTTTGTAGGTGTTAGATGTGGTTTATGTTATTGTATCCTAAATACAAAACCTATGTTTGTATTAGAGTGAACACGTTGACACATGTCGACTTGTGTAGATTGAGTGTGCTACTGTGTAAAGTCTATGAAAGCACGTAGTGAATGTGTATAACTGTTTAACAAATACCTACCTTAGCATATATAAGCAGGTCTTACAAAGATTCTTACCTTAAATTAAACAAACCTTTAAATGTAGAGAAGTATAGAAAGATAAGCTTCCAATGTGTTTGAGTGCTGTGTGTGGCTTGCAGGTAGTGAAATCATGGTTTGGACTTAATAGACTGCAGCATTGGTTATTACATTCAGGTGTATGTGTTTGGTAGTAATCAGCGTAAATTAGCAAATCCAGGCGCACGCTGGCATGCGGTATCTGTAGGGGTGGTTTGAGATGGCGGTTGGCGGCCGCCTGTTTTGTGTCCGAAATGAACGGTGCTTTAGTCGATCGTGCGGTAGTAGCACCGCTCATTTTTGGTGCACACCCCCGTGTACGCCCATATTTACGCCCATTTTCCCTCATTATTTCGGCCGCTCCCCTCATCACGCCCCTATGCCGCCCCCAATGCCCGTACACTCGCGTATAGGTTTTTTCGCACGTTGAGACCCGTCCGTAAGCGTTGTGGAGTGTTCGCGCCTGCGCATTAGCGAATGTACGCATGCGCAGATCATAAAAAACCCCGGGACGTACGCGTACGGCCCGGCCGCACCAACCAGAATAAGGCCCCTAATGTCATATATGCCATTGAGTGTTCATGTAATCTTTTTTATATTGGACGGACATCAAGACCTTTTAAAACTAGAATAAGTGAACATTTAAATAACATCAAAAAAGGTCTTGAGACCCATAGTCTGTCTCATCATTTTAAAACTGTACACAACTCAAATATAAACCATATTACCAGATTTGTGGGTATCAAAGAAATTAAAGATGACCTCAGGAAAAAGAATAAAGCATCACAACTGGCCAGAGAAGAGATGAAATGTATTTATAATTTGAACACCCTACATCCTCATGGTCTCAATAAGGATTTTGAGATCAAATGGTTTTTATAAAGATAATTTATATATTTTTTCCTGTATAAATACATTTCACACTAAGTATGCTGCTATAGTTTTAAACTTTTTAACCACTTGCAACTAGGTTTTATTATATGTTTTTTTATAAAATTATATATTAATCTATACCCAGCTTGTAATGCATCTTTTATTGTGTTGCATGTATATAAATATTAATCAGTATTTATCTTCCATTATGTATCTTGAGAATACACACAAGTCCGGAGTTTCCGTACAGCATCAAAAATCTGTACTATGATAACTGTCAGGAATCCCATTTATCGTCGTTATCAACAGACAAGATCCCCATAGGTTACGGCAAAACCCTCGATACGAGAAAAGTAACTCCATCCGGAAGTGGGGCAAAGATGCGCATGTGACGTGGACGGAAGTGGGGCGGAAGCCATTACTGAGAAGTTTCCGGACAACGCGAGATACTTTTCAGCGTGTAAACGGAACTCACTTGTGATTGGACATTCACTCACTTGTGATTGACATTGGGGGAGATTCTCTAAGAATCTCCGCCCCCCTTCACCGCCCATTGCATTTATAATTATCGCATATGTTGTAACATGTGCGATAATTAAGGCAAAGGACAGCTCTTGCGTTAAGAGCTGTCCTTTGCGGTGGGAGTCGCCGGGTCCCAGCAGGTCCCGGCGGCTCCCCCCTCCCTCACACACCCGGCGCTGCTGCTGCTGCGCTGGGCTCTCCTCCTCCCTGCACCCGGAAGAGGATCAGTGCAGGGAGGAGGTCACAGGTCCGGGCAGCACAGCTCTGTGCTGCCCGGACACAGGTGAGGGGGGAGGGGGCGATGCGGGGCGGCGGGGGGTTGGCGCGGGGCGGTGGAGGGTTGCGGTAGAAGCCCATTGGCTTCTATGGGGCATCGCCAGATTTTTCTGGCGATGCCCCCCGCCAAAATGCTGTAAAAACCCCGATAACAGGGTTTTTACCGCATTTTTCGCTTAGAGAATCTCCCCCATAGACTGAGTTATCCTTGAAAAAGACCGAAGTGTCAGTCGAAACGCGTCAGACCTACCTCGTAGATGCTGAGCTGGGAGAACACTTTTGCCGGGATCGTTTTGGTTTGCCTAGTCGGAGAGTGCCCGGGAGCTTCGTTACTAGCGCTTATCTGAGAACTGTATTCCAACAAGTTCTCCACCGAGTCCGGTAATTGTCAAACCCCTTCTTCAGCATTCTGATCTGTTTTTAGAAGAGTTTTATATATTTTTATTCGTGTCTATCTTTCTGTTATTGTAAATAAATACAGTGTTGCACTATATATGGTTTAATTGTTATTTCCATTGGCATACCACTACATGGAGCCTTTCCCCGGAAAATTAGAGTATCCTGTGAAATCAGTGTACTCAGAATATAGCCCAACCGGACAAGAGGAGACACCTATCCCTTATGATGGGTGTATTTGGTACTTTTTCTTCTTCAAGGGAAATTCAGCCTTGTTGAAGGGTCGACTATCTAACCTCTATAATACCTTGAGAGATCTGTGTATAAAAACTTGAATGCTACATATGGTTTCCAGAGGCGGAGAAGAGGAGTGTTCTATATAATATAGGAACGTTGTTGTTCATATTTCATTTCTAGCTCGCAGGAGGGATTGGAACACAATAGATGTGTCTTGTACACATCATTTCTTTTGTTTGTGTCATACTTTTGTGGTGCGGGGTTACCACAAGTGTTCTATCTCCCACCAGCAGACCTATAGCGCTAAAATTTCTGCAGTTCAAATTTTTTTCTTGCAGTCCAATAATGAAATATCTGCAGCCGATGTCCTCACAATTGTAAAATTATATATCTAAAGTGCAGAACTAGTGCCCCCCCTCCGCCAGCAACAGATTAGTGTTGACAACCCCGGTATCCCACCAAGCAGAGTCTCTCTCATCCAACTCCCAGACCTCACACCGGGTGCCAGATATCTCTTGCCCACTCCCCTCACACACAGGGGCTGTGGCTGCTCCTGACTTCCCCATGGAAGTCAGGTCAGTGTTTGTCAGCACCTGTGTGTCAGCGTATGTCTATGTGTCAGCATGTCTGTCGGTGTCTGTCAGTGTGTCTCTGCCGTGTGACTCAAGTCTCAGCATCTGAGTGTCAGTGTGTCAGTGTGTCTGTGTGTCAGTGGAAAATGTGGAAAATCTTGTATACGGCAAATGTGAATTAATGCAGGAATTTCCTGTAGACTCCCTGATCCCGCTCACATCTCCTATGTGTTAGTGGTGGCATGAATCACCATTGCCAGCCCCAACCTGTGCAGTGCGGCAACTCATGCCATTACCCCAAAAAGTTGGGGGATCTCCATGAAACATTATATATTCTGTCAGGATTGTGTGTCAGCATCTGTCTGTGTGTCAGCATTTGTGTGTCAGTGTGTCAGACTGTCCATGTGTCAGCATACATGAGAGTCTGTGTGTCAGCATCTGTCTGTTTGTCAGCATCTATCTGTGTGTCAGCATCTGTGTATCTGTGTGTCAGCCTCATTTTGTCAATCTGTCCATGTGTCAGTATCCATCCATCAGTGTGTCAGCATCTGTGTGTCCATGTGCCAGTCTGTCTGTGTGTCTGTATCACCATCTGTGTGTCAGCATCAGTCTGTCAGTTTGCCAGTCTGTGTGTCAGGGGTGGAGCGGTGGTAGGCTAAAATTTTGCCTATGATGCAAGAAAGCCTAGCACTGGCCCTGGGTACGGACAGCAGTCCCAATTAACATATAAACATATGGGATACGGATAGCAGTCCTAGTACCGTATTAACAGAGTGGGGTTGTAGACAGAAATAAAAAAGTAAATGTAGAAATGTTCCCCTTTATAAAAAAAAACCTAAAAGCATTGCAATCAGTGCGCCAATAATAGGCTGATTCATTGTGAATACTAGTGCTGATACTGAATTTTGCACCTGCAAATTCTAAAATATAAATCTGCAGAGTGCACCAGCGGAGCATGGACACCCATCTCTTGGATCTCATGTAATGGCAGCTTGGCCCCTTATATGAGATCCAAGTCTTGCGTTCCACCTCACTTGGGCCCTTATTCTGATCGGTGCGGATATTCCCGCTTGCGTACGGCCCGCCGATGTTTATCGTCTGCGCATGTGCAGAGGTCACTCTGCGCATGTGCAGGCGATTTCGCCGCATGGATTCTTTATACGCCGCACAGGGGGCGTAGAGGGGCGTGAGGGGCTACTTATCCTCATTACCCTATGCATACGCCCCGCGTTTCATGGGCGTTCCCATGCAAACGCGGGGCGTATGCATGGTAATGAGGCCGTGACGCGTGGGTACGGGGCGGGCATCTGACATCGCCGGATGTCAGCTGCCCGCCCCCATACATGATTTCACACGGACAAGTGTCCGTGTGGTCTTGTGTTGCGGGACCTGGTGGAGCGTGCGGCCCTGCATTCGATGTTCGACGACCATCGAATGCAGGGGCAGCTCCCAAGACGGAGGAGGCGTATTCCCGTCCAATTTCATGCGGATCGCCACATATCCGCGTACGGACGGCAGGTGGCGATCCGTATGGAAGGCGGGGATTCGCCTGCACGGTTGCGGCCGCATATTCTGATCGGGCCGCACCGATCAGAATAAGGGCCTTGGTGATCTGAGTCAGACGGGAACACTTGAGCCAGACTTTGCCAGACTCGGATCCCCAATTTTCAGATGGGTTCGGATTGTCAGTGTGTTTATTATACAAAACTCAGGGATGCAATGCTGCATGTCACAAATTGAACTATAAAGACAGAATTCTGTCTGATAGATACTTTGTGATTCACTAAGAGATTTTTGCTCTCTATTCAGCCATCATTGAGACCACTATCTTCTATACAGTAGCATAAGTTCATCCCAGTTGCCCTGAAGCAAGATAAACACACACATATCACCTTATATAAATATATTTTTGCATGTGTGCATGTATGTTATGTGTATTATGTTTAAATTAAAGAGAGTGTGATCTCTATGGTCCTACTAGAATGGGGAATCAGCCACAGAAGCAATATCAATGGATTTCAATTAACTGATTTCAGCTAACAGAGGAGGAGAGGTGCCCCCTTGGGAGCAGGAGTCCGACATTAGATGACTCCATTCAGAGGCGGAACGAGCGAGATGTGGGCCCAGGTGCAAAAATATGGTTTGGGCCCCCCACTAACACACAAAAAAATGCATTGTTTTTTTTTTGTTTTGTTTACTTAAAATTTAAAGCCAATACACATTATGTCCATTACACATTATGCCCACACAAGTAATGCCCATTACACATTATACCCCATAACGTAATGCCCATTACATAGTATAACATACACTGTATTGCTCATTACGCCAAACACCATAATGCCCATTACATATTATGCCACAAAAAAAAGCTAACCTCCATGCTTGTTGCCAGGAGTTACATGCTTGATGCCAGGGGGTTACATGCTCCTTGCCACAGGGGGTTACATGCTCATTGTCCAGGGGTATTACATGCTCATTTCCTGGGGGTATTACATGGTCAAGCCTGCAATGGTGTAAATATAGTTGGCGTGGGGGTGCAAATGCTATGGGGCCCAGCAGCTTGGGGAGGCCCAAGGCAATCCCCTGCACCCCCTTTTATTTTTCTTTAATTGTCTACCTCCCAAACACCCCGTAATCTGTCACTTGTCTGAGCCCCAGTAGAGGGGGAGGGGGGAGGGGGGAGAAAGTGAGATGGGGAAGTGTGATGACCAGAGACAGAGTAGACATGGGGCAGAGAGAGAGAAATAGATTAATTGGTCAGAGGGTTGAGAAAAAAGGCTACAGGGAGAGAGGCAGAGGAGAGAGTGTGAGAAAGGGATTAGATGGGGGAAGAACAGAATGGAGAAAAAAGGGGAGAGAAACTGGGGTGAGAAGAGAAATAAAGAGGCAGAGGGAGAGAGAAATAGAGGACAGGGGTGTATGGAGGGTAGGGGAAAACATGGAATAGGGGGAGAGCCTAAATACCCGATACCTTGCTCTGTTCCCTCACCAACATGAAAAGCTGTGTACCTTCATCTGATATGGAGATATGCTCCTCCGCTGATCACCACTGTCGCCGGGTCTCCTTCCCTGTTGATCGAAGCCGCCTGGCCTCATGCTGTGCCGCAGGTCTCCTTCTCCCCCTGACTTCCGCTGGGTGTCCTGAACTGCCACAGCGGGGCCTCCTGCTTAACCCGATCATGATGCCACAGGGCCTCCTCCTCCGTCACAGGTACGGTATGCTTCTCCCACATTGCTGCAGCAGGGCTTCATGCTGTCCCACGCACTGGCTCTGGCAGTGACTCCCTGGCGCAGCAGACGCCGACTCTGACTGCTGCAGCCTGATTTTAACCCAGTGCCGGGTTTCCTTCTGCGCCATGGCGCACGGTCCCCAGCACGCGCTAACTGGAGACGGGAGCCAGTGACACTGGCCGGACAGAGGCAGGGACAGAACTACTGTCGGGAGCAGGCCCCATTAACTCCTTGGGCCCCGGTGCACTGCACCGGCTGCACCGGCAGTAGTTCCGCCCCTGACTCCATTGCCTCCCAGAGTTCTGCTTCTACTTCTAAGGGGGAAATTTACTAAAAAAAATGTGTGGAAAAAAATCGTATTTTCATACGAAAATACAATTTTTTTTGTGTATACGGATTTTTGGCATTTACTATGCCAAAAAAAGTATTTTCATATTCTACACCATCGATAGAATATGAGTATTTTCGAATGTCTACACCATCGATAGAATACAACAGGAATCACCATTCAAAAGGATAGTGACTTTTTGAAATTGGCATGAATCCGCCACGAAAATACGGCAGGAAAATACACCTTATTTTCCTGTCGTATTTGCTTTAAGCCTGCACAGATCAGTCAGATCTGTGCAGGCTGCAGTGTAAAAAAAATGGAACAATAAATGAAAAAAAAAAAAAACGGTGTGCGGTCCCCCCCACAGCGGCAACCAGCACCAGGCTGACAGAGCCGGGGCCAGTAATTAAAAATTAGGAAACCCGACAAATAGGGGTTCCCCAATTTTTAGCAACCAGCCCCAGGCTCCAGGTCCGGGGCTGGTTCCCAAAATATGGGGGACACAGGGCCGGCGCCACCACTAGGCAAATCTAGGCATTTGCCTAGGGCGCCAGCCACTGGAGGGCGGCACTTCGCCCCTCGCCTCTCGCATGGAGGCTGCAGGGGTGTCCGTGCCGGGTACCTGCGGCACTGTGTGATCTGGCGGCAGGGTCCCTGCAGTGATGCGCACTATCCGGCAGCCAGGCAGCGGAGCGGGAAGCGCTGCTGGGTTTAAAAACATTTTGCATGCTGATTGGCTGAGATTCAGCCAATCAGTGTGCGGTGAGTTTTCAAACCCCTCAGCGCTTCCCGCGCCGCCGCCTGGCTGCAAGATAGCGCGCATCACTGCAGGGACCCCGCCGCCAGATCACACAGCGCCGCAGGTACCCCCCCCCCCCCCCGTAGGCACCGGGGCGCCCCACCCCCCCTCGCCTGGGGCGCTCCGGTGCCTTGCACCGGTCCTGGGGGGACAAAATGAGTAGGGGTCCCCCGTATTTTGAGAACCAGCCCCAGGCCAAACCAGCCAGCAGGGTAATGCTACAGCTGGGGGGAGACCTTTTATACAAGTCCCCCCGGCCAAAGCATTAACCACCTGACCGGACAGCCTGGCCAGGGGCCCTGGGGGAATGGGGACCCCCCCAATAAAGGGGTCCCCCCCCCCTCCAGGCTGAAGCCTGGTGCTGTCCTCGATGCCCCTGGGCGGTGGGCTTCGAGCTGATTTGAGTGTAAAAAATAGAATAAAAAACTATTGTTTTTTACTGTGGAACTATGAGTCCCAGCAAGATTCCCCCATAAGCTGGGACTTGGAGAACCACAAGTCCCAGCCTGCGGGGCAATAAAGGGCCCGCTGGCACTTGTAATTCCACAGTAAAACAAATTGTGATATAAATACACACTGACACACAATAAAACTTTAATACATCCAAAGCCCATACATACTGATACTTACCTATCTTGAGCCCGTCGGTAGGTCCCTGGGTCTTGGTCCGGTGCCTTGTCCTGCTCCATGT
Source organism: Crinia signifera (assembly GCF_055691185.1). Lineage (NCBI taxonomy): Eukaryota > Metazoa > Chordata > Amphibia > Anura > Myobatrachidae > Crinia > Crinia signifera. Next base: position 328,754,688 of record NC_139217.1, read on the forward strand.
CAGCGGTGGGCTCCATGTCGACGGCATCTGTGTCGGTGGCGTCTGTTGGCGTCCATCCGGGTCCGAAGAAATCCATGGGGGACCTGTGGAAGGAAATCCTACTCACTCAGGTCCTTCATGGAAGCTCTGATGTCTTGATCCGCCGTAGTCCTGGACTTCTGTCACCTTCTGTGACACGCCGGCAACTCCATCGGCTCCCCGCATCGGACTGTCAGAGGCGCAGAGATCCTTCATCCTCCGCTCCTCTCCATAGAATGATCCGACTTTTTCAGCTCCTGATTGGCCACCTAGCGGGCAATAGAATCATTCTATAGAGAGGCGCGGAAGATGAAGGATCTTTGCGCCTCTGACAGTCCGACGCGGGGAGCCGATGGAGTTGCCGGCGTGTCACAGAAGGTGACAGAAGTCCAGGACTATGGCGGATCAAGACTTCAGAGCTTCCATGGAGGACTGATTTTTAATTACCGGCCCCGGGTCTTTCAGCCTGGTGCTGGTTACAGCTGTGGGGGGGACCCCACGCCGTTTTTTTTATTAATTAATTTATTTATTTAACCATTTTTTTTTACACCTTGCAGCCTGCACGGATCTGACTGATCCATGCAGACTGCCTACACTAATTCGAATTAGCGGCCGTATATAAGCCCAGCTAATACGAATTAATATGACATCGGAGGGTTACAAAGCAGTCGTATATGACTGCTTTGTAAATCCCCCTCCGGAACACGACTTTGCATATGAGGTATGCAGTCATATTAATTTGTAGCAAGAATATGAATACAATTTTTTGTATTCGTATTCTTAGTAAATTTCCCCCTCTCTACTCTTTAAATCCTATGCGATTCTGGCCCTATCCTCTTACCCTATGTTCTATGTATGTTTTAAGAGAGTTTGGCCACAAGATGGCGCTGTCATCATTCTATAGCAGTCAAAGTTCTCATATTCTGATGCATATTACAAATACAAGTTATTACTGTATGTGTCTAAAATAAAATATTGTTTCCAGAATTGTAATACCTATTTGTGTACTGTATTAACATTTTTTTGCAATATGTAAATGTATTATTATTACCAGTTATTTATATAAGTAGCTAACACATGTACTAAGTGTTTTAAAGAGAGTATATGGCCATTCACATCAGTCCATGCCCCAATGTTCCTTAGTTACCACATGTACATGCGCACACATTCACATTAGAGAATTTAGTTGGGAGACCTACCTATATATTTTTGGATTGTGTGAGAAGACCAAGCGCCTGATTTATGTTTACTCACAATTTTGCAAGTTCAGCCCTGTCCCAATGTTTTGGGACTGCGCACGTGCATGCTCCATTATGTGCATCTGCAGCCCTCCTGTGCACATGGCATCGGCGACTTGTATAATCACTGAGCTATTTGCAAGCAACGGGGAGGGCTGGGCGTGAACAGGGGGCAGGCGCATGGGAATGGCAAAGGTCCACCTGCATTCGCATGGGGATTCCCAGGAAAATGCTGGGTGTCCCCATGTGAACACAGCCAGACCGATGGCTGCCGGGGTTGGGTGGCTGACGTCACATGACGTCAGCACCTGCACCTTTCTCGGGGCTGCACACCGCAAATATGGGTCCGTAAAGATTTACTTATATTTGCGAATGGAGAAAAATCATTCGATGGTCGCCAACCATTGAATGATTTTTGGCCCATATGCTCCGGTGTGAATGGATGTTTTTGTTAAACTTCCATTTGCGTTTCGGCTGGGATGTTCACACATTAGCGGGCATTTGCTTGCCCGTCAGGCGGCATTACAGGGCTTGCTAATCAGTGAGCCGGTCTGAATCAGGGCCTAGAGTACTAGGAGGAAACCCACGCTAGCAAGGGGGTATATACAGAATCCACACAGTCAGAAGTTGGGAGGAATGGGTTGCTGAGGGCCCAATGCATATGCTTGCACCTGGGCCTACAAGTCACCAGTTCCGCCACTGTCCTCCTCCTTTTAATTGTAAAAAAGTTGGTCACCTTAGTATGCTGTCTACTTTATGTTCCTTTGGTCATTTTCATTGCCTACATATTGATTGCCAACATTTTGAGGCTTGAGCTAAGAAATTGGGTGAAATCTGGCCAAATTGCATGTGTTTGACATCCGAGACAGAGAATGGGCATGCTGCACACAAGGTAAATCTTATATGCAGCCGCCAGTGCTAGTTAGCACCCGCGATGTATCACATGGGACTTCCCCTGAACTCCTCGGAATCGGTACATCTGTCAGAATGAACTTAGGTCTACAGTCATTAGGTCGACCCCACTAGGTCGACTGGCAGGAAGGTCGACCTGACTTAAGGTCGACATGGGCCAAGGTCGACATGACTTAAGGTCGAATTTGCATAAAGGTCGACATGAAGAAGGTCGACTGGTCATAAGGTCGACATGGGTTTTTCACTGTTTTTTTGATCCGAATGTCGACACAGTCGACATGGACACAGTTTGCAATGAGAATCGGACCCTCGCATCGCTCGCTTCGCTCGCGATGCTTCGGGCACGGTGCCTCGCTGCGCTCGGCACACTATTTTATTCTCCCACCATGCCCTAGTGGATGGTAGGGCATGAAATACCGCTTGTCGGCACATGTCGGCTCAAAAAACAGTGAAAAACCCATGTCGACCGTATGACCAGTCGACCTTCCTCATGTCTACCTTTATGCAAATTCGACCTTAAGTCATGTCGACCTTGGTCCATGTCGACCTTAAGTCAGGTTGACCTTCCTGCCAGTCGACCTAGTGGGGTCGACCTAATGACTGTAGACCTAAGTTCATTCTAATAGATGACCGCATCCCAACTCCTCTGGCAGCTCCTTGGGAGTCATTTTACATGTGATAAATCGCAGGGGATTTATCTATGTAAAAATTAGCACATCAAGTGCCAAATCGGATGTTTGGGGAAGATCAGAGGAAATTGTGTCCGACTTGCCCTTCAAAAAGTGAGACAAAAGTTTACTTGTAACTGTCTAACTAATATGCTCAACCCTTTAAAATACATGTCTTGAAGGGACAAGAACTACACCACAAAAGGAGAGATAAATATTTATTACAGAAACAAAGTAATATAATTATCACTTTATGTACAGTGTTGTACCTGACCATTATTTTAAAAAAAAACTTAATTCATGAATTTTGTTCAGATTTTATATAAGCATAACAGCGCCCCTAGTGCATATAGTGTTAGTGCTCATTTCACATACTTTTTGTTGCGTCCTCCTGCAGCTACTGTATGTTTATTGCTATAGTAGATTTCTGTACAAGGCTGCAGTCTGTCAGTGTCACTGTGTCACTCACTGCACAGTAATACACAGCTGTGTCTTCCCCCTTCACATTCACTATGCGAAGCTGTGTAGTAAGTGTGTCTCTCTCCATAGTCATTGAGTACCTTGGCATAAGGTTAGTAGTTGTGCTAAGACCATAAGAGCAAATCTCTAACCCGAGCCCAGGAATTTGCTTGTACCAGGCTAGAAACTGGTAATTATTTATACTGTGATTACATCTCAGGGTGACGTCCTGGTCTTCTCTGGTCTGATGGTACAGATCCTGGGTCACCTGAGTGTCTGATCTCACATCTGGAAAACAGAAAACCCTATTAATAACAGATATTAATAACTAGGAGATGTAATTATATATATAGAGAGAGAGAGAGACGCTGCCGGAATTGCTGAAAAAAAAATGCAATTTTTTTGCACTAGAGCAGCGTTACTGTAGCTCCAGTTGGGAGAGAAAATGGAGCCCAAACGAAGGAGGCTGCATACGGGCCTCCACCTCTCCTAAAGTGCCTCTGTATATATAGATAGATAGATAGATAGATAGATAGATAGATAGATAGATAGATAGATAGATTTTTGTCTGTGTGTTACAATCCCCTCATTTAAGTAGAACAGTTTTATACATGTAAAATCTGTACAAACAGTGAAACTGACACATGCAGTACAGTACATATCCTACCTGCAAAAATAACGGCATAAAGTAAGAATTGCAGTGTAACAATTGTGCTCTTGCTCCAAGCCATGTTGTACAGTGGGTGTATGAGCCGGATGTCTGAAGGGTTTTGTGGAACGAGATTAAGCATTTTGCAGAAGTTACACCTCCCTCCCTTTTATGTGACGTGACTTCATATACAGTACAGTATATCAAGCATCTGTTTTGCTTAGAAGGTGAAGTGTTATCAAACAGCTTCCAAAACTTGCCTTTTACCCCTCCTCACCAGTTATTACAGTTATTATTCAAAATACAAAAAAATGTCCACATCCACATTTAGCCAAATTAGCCACATGCACTAACCTGCAATTTAGCCACGCCGTGTGATTTTTGTTAAACTATTCTACTTTAATCTGGTACTTTATATGATATTTTTTGCAGGAGCATAGGGACTCAGCATTTGTGTAATTTGTATTATTCCCATCAGTACATCGGGACCGATGTTACCTGTGGGGTGACTGCTGTCTATTAGAGAATTCAGAAACACAAAAAGATGGGAACTTTTAAATAATGAGGCGCAGGGTATACTCAGAGATTATTTGAAGTCTTCTTCCTTGATATGATTTTGATAGTGTTGATATTTAATCTCCGTTTTCCAATGCAGATGAATGTCCGTGAATGAAAGATATGTAATAAAGATAATAAAAAATACATTTCAGCGTGTATTCAAGTTATTGTAAGACCATATAGTGCCACACTAACAGCGCTTTTCAGTGATAATGGAATTAATCGTGCGTACCGAACTCACGTTTAAATGAGATGGTACGAAACATATATAGGTATCTTTTCACGTGGTGGTGAATCTATGGTGTTCTTCTCTTTGATCTGAGGATTACTTTCTCCGATGTGCTAAAAAAAAGAGAAATACAAAATGTGTAGAATTGCGGTGCACAGAAAGTGGTTTGATTTGTGAGGTGCCAAAAACGTTAGCATACCTCACTCACTCACCAAAATGGCATGCTGGGATGTGTAGTTCCACAACAGCTGGAGGGCCACTACTGGTGTAGCTAATATAAATATGCCACTTGCAATTCTAAATCGAAACCTGGCTCTGTGCCCACACTTGAGCCAATATTATGTTCACTCTGTATAATCCAGCTCATCGGTGGTAAATTGTGCTCTCCATAATACTACTGATCGGGTGTCAGTGATGGGTACATTAACCCCTTGCTCACAAATATTATGAGATACTAGTCTCATTGGGTTAGATGTATCAAGCTTCATGATCACGACAGTCGGGATCCCGACAGCCATTTACCAGACGTCGGGATCTCGACTGTTAAAACACCGACAGATGGGTTCTCAACGGCCACCGGCTATTCTCCCTCGTGGGGGTCCACGACCCCCATAGAGGGAGAATAGAATAGATGGCGAGCGTAGCAAGGGGCTTTGTTGCGCTCGCCATGCTGTCTGAGTCCGGCCAGTCGGGATTCCGACGTTGGGCTAATGACTGTCGGGATCCAACTGTCGGAACCATATAGCACACTCATAGCAGGGCTATATCTCAGCAGAGATAGCACTAATATGGTAAACCAGCAGGAAGCATCATGACTCCTGCTGCATCACTGATCCAAGCTGCATCTTCTCTCTATTATTATTATTATTAACAGTTTCTGCATAATAATCGAAAAATGCCCTTTACACATTATGCCACACAATGTAATGCACCAGACAAATTATGCCACATACCGCAATGCCCCAGACAAAATATGCCACACACTGAAATGTCCAATATGCCGCATACATACCTCCAACACTGGAGGAAGAGAAGAATGGACATCTGCGCGTGCCTAAGGTGAAATTAGGGGCCATGACCTACTATCGTGGCACTCCCGCGAGGCCCCATCCTCCGTTTTTCTGCTATGGGGCATGGCCAGTGCACTGAAAAACGGGTGTAGCCACATGCCACATGGGGTGCAGCCAATGAAAATGGGGATGTAATACACATATGCTCGAAATTGTGCAGTGGCAGAGACACATATGCCCCCAATAGTGCTAGATACACTGTCACGCTTGGGGTACCTTGTGGATCTGTCTGAGGCCTGGAGGTTGGGTGTTTACGGCTTGAAGGAGGCTGGAGAACAGCAGGTTTAATATAACTCTTTATTGTAGCACCAAACATAAGAAGGCAAAACCATAAATGATACTGCAGGCTGGAAAACCCAGTGGAATACCTGGGTAACAACTGAAAGTCCAGAATGATGGGATTGATCCCAGAGTCTCTGTTAGCTTACTGGGGAAAACAATGACTGACTGTGGGAGCAGACGACAATGGGCAGTAGGAGACGGAAGTCAGCGACCTCCGATGACTGGCAGTAGACGCAGATGCCGGCAGCAGGGTGAAGCCGCGTCAGCGAGCTGAAGGACTGACAGCAGGTGCAGATGCAGACAGCAGGATGGAGAAGCGTCAGCGGGCACGGAGGCTGGCAGTAGATGCAAATGCATACAGCAGGATGGTGAGGCGTCAGCAGGCACGGAAGACTGGCAGTAGATGCGAATGCATACAGCAGGATGGTGAGGCGTCAGCAGGCACGGAAGACTGGCAGTAGATGCGAATGCATACAGCAGGATGGTGAGGCGTCAGCAGGCACGGAAGACTGGCAGTAGGTGCGGAGGCAGACAGCAGAATGGTGAGGCGTCCGCAGGCACGGAAGACTGGCAGTAGGTGCGACTGGACCACAGGCAGACGTGATGGTGTGTCAACAGACACGCAGGACTGACGACAGGTACAACGGGTCGACAGCAGGAGTGAAGATGTGTCAACAGACACGCAGGACTGGTAACAGGTACAGCTGGTCGACAGCAGGAGTGAAGATGTGTCAACAGACACGCAGGGCTGGCAACAGGTGCAGCTGGTCGACAGCAGGAGTGAAGATGTGTCAACAGACACGCAGGGCTGGTAACAGGTGCAGCTGGTCGACAGCAGGAGTGAAGATGTGTCAACAGACACGCAGGGCTGGCAACAGGTGCAGCTGGTCGACAGCAGGAGTGAAGATGTGTCAACAGACACGCAGGACTGGTAACAGGTACAGCTGGTCGACAGCAGGAGTGAAGATGTGTCAACAGACACGCAGGGCTGGCAACAGGTGCAGCTGGTCGACAGCAGGAGTGGAGATGTGTCAACAGACACGCAGGGCTGGTAACAGGTGCAGCTGATCGACAGCAGGAGTGAAGATGTGTCAACAGACACGCAGGGCTGGTAACAGGTGCAGCTGGTCGACAGCAGGAGTGAAGATGTGTCAACAGACACGCAGGACTGCAACATGTGCAGAGGCTTGAGAGACTGTAGCAAACCTGAAAGGGCTGGAGGCAGAGTGCAATTGCAAAGTCCAGGGAACAGGTGTGACGCTGTAAGGGCTGGGAGCAGAATGCAAATGCAGGTATCCAGATATCAGGTGTTGAGCTGCAGGTAACGAAGACAGGGATCAGGGATATCCCAGGGCAAGGACAGGAGCTCAGGCTGAAGCTTCCTCCACAGGGATTGACAACAAAGCACTGGCACTTGTATGCCCCAGAGGGCTCTGCTTTATCCCCCAGGGCAGATCTTGATTGGAGGAGCTGAACTGGGGTTCTGAACCATTGGCTGGCTACGACAACATGGCGGCGTCCGGACTGGAGACATACAACTTTGTCTAGCTCTCATGCTGGATGCGCATGCCGCAGGCCCCAGGAGGATGGTCGCGGCCGGAAGACCTAGACGCCGCGCTCCCCGTCCTGCACCCAGACGGATGGCCCGCAGGCCCCGCCGCCGGAGATGAACAGGTGAGCGGCGCGTCCTAACCGCGGCCGTGACAGTACCCCCCCCTTTTGAAGTGGACTCTGGACACTTCCATGGTTTTCTTGGATATTGTTGATGAAACTTACGGACCAAAGTGGGAGTATTGACGCGAGCAGCATCCACCCAGGATCGTTCCTCTGGACCGAAGCCTTTCCAGTCTACCAGATGTTGGACTTGCCCTGAACGAACTTTAGAGTCCACAATTTTTTTAATTTCAAAAGCAACATCATGATGAGCCTGAGGCTGAGGAGACTTGGGTATGGATAATGGTTGAAGAAGGCCAGCTGGGGCTTGACGAGAAGACTTGTGACGAGAACACTGGGTACAGGATGCTATGAAGTCAGTGACATCTTTCTTCATGGACGGCCACCAGTACACTCTTTTAATGAATTCTAAAGTTTTCTTTATACCACAGTGACCAGAAAAACGAGAGGAGTGTGCCCACTGTAGCAAAGATGACCTGAGTCCAGTATCAGCAAAAGTCTTTCCTCTAGGAATGGATACTACAGCAGTCTTGGCAAACACTGTAGGGCTTAGAACTGGGCTTATGGTTTCCGTCTCTGGCAGAGAGAATGGATAGGTTCGGCCCTTTGGAGGCATTTTACCTGGAATAAGGTCGATGGGACAGTCCCAGCGCCGATGCGGAGGTAATTTGTCGGCTGAACCTTTACAGAAGACGTCGGAGAAGGCTTGAGGAAGAAGATCAGGAGACGTAGGCGAGGTGGACTGGATACGCAGTAATTCGGGAAGACAGGTATGACGGCAGTTCGTACCCCAGGACAGAACCTCCATAGTACCCCAATTAATTTTCGGAGAATGTTGCTGGAGCCAAAGAAACCCCAACACTACGGGGTGGTTTGCTTTAGGAATAATGAAAAAAGATATTTCTTCCTGATGCAACGCCCCAACTTGAATCTTGATGGGCCGAGTCCGATGAGTGATGGAGGCTTGAGGAATAAGACTCCCATCTACGGCAGATAACTGGAGTGGCTGCGAAAGTTCCTGAGAGTCCAGGCCATGATAGGACACAAACTGGGCTGAAATGAAGTTGGCGGCTGCCCCAGAGTCCAGTAAAGCAGATACTGCGAGTGACCCATTGGGTAACACCACCTGTATGGACAGCAAAGAGTCGGACTTGATTGGGGAAGTTTCTACTCGTCCTAAGTTGGTCTCTCCACAACCAACTAGGACCGGGAGTTTTAACGGACGACGGGTACATTTGGCTAACAGATGACCTGAATCCCCACAATACAAGCATAAATTCTGTCGCCGTCTTCTCTGGCGCTCTTCGGGAGTTAGGCGAGTATGATTGATCTACATAGGCTCATCAGAAGAATTTGGAGGGAGAGTAGGCTCTAGGCGAGGAGAAACGGAGATAGACTTGCCTCGCTCTTGCCGGGATCTCTCTAACTGACGCTCCCGAAAACGAAGGTCCAACCTATTGCAGAGCGATATGACCTCACCCAGCGAGGTGGGAAGATCTCGGGTGGCTAATTCGTCCTTCATGCGTTCAGATAACCCTGCCAAGAAGGTGGAAATTAGAGCTTCCTCGTTCCATTTTAGTTCAGATGCCACAGTTTGAAAGTGGATAACATATTGAGAAACGGAGCGGGAGCCTTGACGAATCCACAGGATTTCTGAAGCGGCAGAGGATACTCGTCCCGGTTCGTCAAAAATTTTTCTAAATTGAGAAATAAAGTCAGAGTACTTGGAGAGCAGAGGATCATTTCTTTCCCAGAGTGGGGAGACCCAATCCAATGCAGAATCCGATAATAAAGAGACAATATAAGCCACTTTAACATGATCAGAAGGAAAGTTCATTGGTTGCAGGGAAAAATGTACTTCACATTGATTGATAAACCCCCGGCAGGTACGAGGGGTACCATTATACTTAGAAGGGGTAGACAATCGTAAAGACGGGGAGACAGTCTGTGACGGAGGGTTTGAGGCTTGCCTTTGAGATATGCCTTGGAGTGCTTGAGTCAGTTGCTGCTGGGATTCCTCCAGTGCTCGCAGCCGAGCGACCACATTTTGAAAGAACTCCTGGCTGGCGGACGGATCCATTGGGCCAGTGCTTACTGTCACGCTTGGGGTACCTTGTGGATCTGTCTGAGGCCTGGAGGTTGGGTGTTTACGGCTTGAAGGAGGCTGGAGAACAGCAGGTTTAATATAACTCTTTATTGTAGCACCAAACATAAGAAGGCAAAACCATAAATGATACTGCAGGCTGGAAAACCCAGTGGAATACCTGGGTAACAACTGAAAGTCCAGAATGATGGGATTGATCCCAGAGTCTCTGTTAGCTTACTGGGGAAAACAATGACTGACTGTGGGAGCAGACGACAATGGGCAGTAGGAGACGGAAGTCAGCGACCTCCGATGACTGGCAGTAGACGCAGATGCCGGCAGCAGGGTGAAGCCGCGTCAGCGAGCTGAAGGACTGACAGCAGGTGCAGATGCAGACAGCAGGATGGAGAAGCGTCAGCGGGCACGGAGGCTGGCAGTAGATGCAAATGCATACAGCAGGATGGTGAGGCGTCAGCAGGCACGGAAGACTGGCAGTAGATGCGAATGCATACAGCAGGATGGTGAGGCGTCAGCAGGCACGGAAGACTGGCAGTAGATGCGAATGCATACAGCAGGATGGTGAGGCGTCAGCAGGCACGGAAGACTGGCAGTAGGTGCGGAGGCAGACAGCAGAATGGTGAGGCGTCCGCAGGCACGGAAGACTGGCAGTAGGTGCGACTGGACCACAGGCAGACGTGATGGTGTGTCAACAGACACGCAGGACTGACGACAGGTACAACGGGTCGACAGCAGGAGTGAAGATGTGTCAACAGACACGCAGGACTGGTAACAGGTACAGCTGGTCGACAGCAGGAGTGAAGATGTGTCAACAGACACGCAGGGCTGGCAACAGGTGCAGCTGGTCGACAGCAGGAGTGAAGATGTGTCAACAGACACGCAGGGCTGGTAACAGGTGCAGCTGGTCGACAGCAGGAGTGAAGATGTGTTAACAGACACGCAGGGCTGGTAACAGGTGCAGCTGGTCGACAGCAGGAGTGAAGATGTGTCAACAGACACGCAGGACTGGTAACAGGTACAGCTGGTCGACAGCAGGAGTGAAGATGTGTCAACAGACACGCAGGGCTGGCAACAGGTGCAGCTGGTCGACAGCAGGAGTGGAGATGTGTCAACAGACACGCAGGGCTGGTAACAGGTGCAGCTGATCGACAGCAGGAGTGAAGATGTGTCAACAGACACGCAGGGCTGGTAACAGGTGCAGCTGGTCGACAGCAGGAGTGAAGATGTGTCAACAGACACGCAGGACTGCAACATGTGCAGAGGCTTGAGAGACTGTAGCAAACCTGAAAGGGCTGGAGGCAGAGTGCAATTGCAAAGTCCAGGGAACAGGTGTGACGCTGTAAGGGCTGGGAGCAGAATGCAAATGCAGGTATCCAGATATCAGGTGTTGAGCTGCAGGTAACGAAGACAGGGATCAGGGATATCCCAGGGCAAGGACAGGAGCTCAGGCTGAAGCTTCCTCCACAGGGATTGACAACAAAGCACTGGCGCTTGTATGCCCCAGAGGGCTCTGCTTTATCCCCCAGGGCAGATCTTGATTGGAGGAGCTGAACTGGGGTTCTGAACCATTGGCTGGCTACGACAACATGGCGGCGTCCGGACTGGAGACATACAACTTTGTCTAGCTCTCATGCTGGATGCGCATGCCGCAGGCCCCAGGAGGATGGTCGAGGCCGGAAGACCTAGACGCCGCGCTCCCCGTCCTGCACCCAGACGGATGGCCCGCAGGCCCCGCCGCCGGAGATGAACAGGTGAGCGGCGCGTCCTAACCGCGGCCGTGACATACACATATGTCCCCAATAGTGCCAGATACACATTCAGTATGCCCCCAATAGTGCCAGATACACATATGACCCCATAGTGCTAGATAATGCCCCACAGAGACAGATACTGCCCCACAGTGCTGGGTATGCCACCACAGTGCCAGGTATGCCCCCTCAGTGCCAGGTATGCCCCCACAGTACCAGATACTTCCCTACAGTGCTGGGTATGCCCCCACAGTGCCAGAAACAGGAATGCCCCACAGTGCCAGAAATAGGAATGCCCCACAGTGCCAGAAATAAGTATGCCCCACAGTGCCAGGAACAAATATGCCCCACAGTGCCAGGAACAAGTATGCCCCACAGTGCCAGGAATAAGTGTGCCCCACAGTGCCAGGTGCTTCCCAACCATGCCATGTATGCCCCCACAGTGCAGCACACTCACCATTGTTGCTGCTGGGGAGAGGACAGTCCGGTATCCCCCTGTAGTGTGGCTGTCTGTGTCTGGTGCCGTTGTCTGTGTGTCATCGCCGCTGCTTCCCTTCTCAGGAGAGGAGGGCACAGCACACCGAGCGTCTCTCCTTCCTCTCACTTCCTTGTGACGCTTGCGGGCCGGCTCCTGATTGGCTGCCGTCCCGCTAGCTCTGATTGGTGGATGGCCCAGTCCCAGGGATGCACAGTGAGGGGTAGGAGAGACACGCAATGTGCTCTCCTCCCCCCAGAGGAGGAAGGGAAGCGGCGGGAGGGGCAGGCGGCAGAATCTCTGATAAAAATCATATGTATGTGTACTTGGGCATTGTGTCTCAATGAAGGACACTATAAGTACACTTCTGAAAATGTAAGATACATACCTACAAACACTGAAATATACACCTAGATCAGTGATGTTTGATCCCACTATATAAAATTATTTTCACATACTGGGACTATTTGTCTCATCTGATCCCCTGTCAAGTAATACCACGTTCTCATCGCCGCCCCTGCAAAAACCCAGATTTTTGTTGCCGGGTTTTTGGCGAGGCACAGATCATCTCAGCTCAGAGATCCCGTGGATACTGCACCTTAGACCTGGGAAATTTCTGTGTCTGCCCCGTTCACACTGCTACCATGGTCTGCCCTGCCAACAAGTGTGAGGAATTTAAGGGCAGCTTTTATTGGCTGTTGAAAAAGCAGCTTTGATTGGCTGTTTAAAGAGCAGCTTTGATTGTCCATACGGACACACCACTCTTCCTCCGGTTGAGATCATGCACCTTGGAGTACTGCTTATGAAGTGCTTTAATTTTGTTCACCTGTTGCTTGGTTTTATGGATGCCAGGAGCAGACAGCATATTTGATATGTTGTAGCACAGTGTTCAAACCTTGACAGTGCCAGTCATGTGCTTCTTTATATCCTCCTCCTCTCTCTCAGCCAGCAGCTCCAGCACCTCCTGATACCTCCACTGAGCTATGTCTCATCTCCTCTCTGCAGCACTAAATAAATGTCACCTGATCTTATTCCCCAATCAGCTTGCTTTTTCACGTCCTGTGTGAAAACCCAGGTCATGCCTTTTCACACTGGCGGAGACATGGGTAATTCCCAGGAATAACCATGCAAAAAACCCGTGTGTAATTCCCAGGGCATTACACCTGGGAATTTCACTCACACCTGTTCACATTGAGACAGGACATGGGAAAATACTGCTTGCCCTGGCAAAAAAATGGGTTTTGGTGGCAGTGAGAACTGGGTATTAGCTAATACCCCTTTTACACCGCCGAAAAATCCGGGTCAGCAGCGGGTCATCGACGGTGTAAATGTGACATGCCGTGTTCCTTTACACGGGACTTCTACCCAGGCTCTGACCTGGGTAGAACATGGCCAGGACCTGGGTAGAGTCATCTGACCTGGCTCCCATTTACATCAATGGGGGGCGTCTAACCTGCGAACCGCAGTGTCTGCAAGTTGAACGGGGGGGGGGGGGAGGGCACAGACAGCCCCCGCTGCTGTCTGCTATACTCTGCAGACAGCAGCAGTGGAGGAGGTGAATGGATGCCTGTGTGCGGCATCCATTCACCTCCCAGACAACGGCTGGGGGGTGTACGGGGGCTGGGGGCAGCCCAGCAGATTACCGTAGTGCTGGGCTTGCCCCCAGCGCAGCGCTCCGGGTCCCGGCGGCGGAGATCGGCGCTTGGAGATGATATCATCTCTAAGTGGTGGCGACTCAGGAACCGCCTGCACCGGGAGGGGGGCACCGGTGTAAAAGCAACAAAATGCCGGGTCGCACCCGGCTTGATCCTGGGTCCAAAAAGCCGGGTGCGACCCGGTGTTTTGGTGTAAAAGGGGTATAACAGAGCACTACACTAGAGGAATAACTGTTATATTTTGCATAGACAGTGAGACAAAGTAACAGCCTCTGTGACAAATGTATCAAGCCTTTCTGGCAGAATGCCAGCAATTTATATTACATTTCTGAGTACAAAAGGGAATGAATAAATGCAGTAAAGCAGCAGTTCTCAAACTGTGGGTCCTGACCCCAAAGTGGGTCCCGACCTGCTCAGCATGGGGTCGCCACTCCGTGTTGCTAACATTCAGGCTGATGATTTTTTTCTAATCTCAGTAATACCTCGTTCTCACTGTAGGTAAATTCCCAGGTCTAGCATGTCGACCCGGAAATTTGCCTTTTAACACGGGTTTGCAGTGGTAAAACCCTTCTTTTTACCCGTGTTTGAGATCCAGGTATGCAGACACGGGTTGACCCGTTCTCACTGCATAAAACCCCATGTTAAAAGAACTTCTTCACCCAGGAATTTGCATAGCAGTGAGAACGGGGGTCCGTCGCTGCAGTCCCCTGCATTTTAATGGCGGGTAAAAGCTGTGTAGTTCCCACTCTCAATGAGAACACGGTATCAGTGATTCAAGGATTCTGAACAATCTGTTGGATTGTCTGTTACAGTATTTTAGACTCCTCACATCACTCTGTGCCCCCACAATGCTGCCATGTATGTGCTGTCTGCTGACTACACATGTGATGTGATGGCCTTCTGCAGTAACTTGCTTGGGTCCCGTAATTATTTTTATTGTCTGATGAGGTCCCAGAGCAAAATAGTTTGAGGACCCCTGCAATAAAAACTTTCAAATATATCAAGGGTTTTAAAAAGGTACAGGTGGGATACATTCTTCACAGGAAGAGGAGCAACAGAACATGAGGACATGCACTGAAAGTAGAGGGAGGAAGATTCAGGGGAAATGTGAGGAAGAATTTTTTCACAGAAAGAGTAGTAGATAAGTGGAATAGGCTCCCATCAGAGGTGGTAGAGGCAAATACAGTAGTACGATTTAAACATGCTTGGGATAAGCATATTGATATCCTTACAAAAAAATAAGGATCAAATATGGTTTGAGGTAACATGTTCAAAAAAAGGGGCAGACTAGATGGGCCAAGTGGTTCTTATCTACCGTCAAATTCTATGTTTAATTTGACTCCCCAGTACTAAAAAAGTATTCATATTTGTGGCATAGATCCCAGGAACTCACTAAGCACCCAAATATTAGGGAACATATTTAAGCTGCAGTACAGAGACATCCAACAGCTAACCCATCCATTTTACATCTTTATACACATTCTTTCATTTCTTCAGTTAATACCATGTTATATATATATGTGTGTATGTCATTAATGTCTTCATTTTAAGCCATAAATATTTCACTTAATTAAGGAGGGGCTCCCGCTGTGATCCTACATATTAAAAGACCGCAAGGACTTCCCCCTCTTTCTTTTTAAAGAATAATAAAAGTTAATTTTTATTTTTTTTAAACTAACCACTGGTGTGCATCCACAGAGCAAATCCTTTCTTACGTGTATCTATACATTTTAGTTGTGCCTTGTGTGATGAGTGTTTGATTTCTGTACACAGCTGCAGTCTGTCAGTGTCACTGTGTCACTCACTGCACAGTAATACACAGCTGTGTCTTCCACCTTCACATTCATTATATGGAGCTGTGTTGTAAGTGTATTCTTTTCCACTGTCATTGAGTATCTTGTATTGCGGTTATTTACTGTAGTATAACCAGAAACTGAAATCTCTAGCGCGAGCCCAGGAACATGCTTGTACCAGAGCAGGAGCTTATAATTTGTTATACTGTGATTACATCTCAGGGTGACGTCCTGGTCTTCTCTGGTCTGATGGTACAGATCCTGGGTCACCTGAGTGTCTGATCTCACATCTGAAGCAAAGAAGAGAATTGCACTTATATGTGGCAACAATATTCCTATCAAATAATTATTGCATTAAAATAACTACTGTATTACATAATAAAGAACTTTGGATTTATCATGGCACAAACTAGAAACAACCATTAGTTGCCTAATTCTGGTTTTATGCTAAAAACAACATGCATTTTACTTCAGAACAGAAACAATTAGGTTTAGCTACACTTTGTGTTGAACAGTTCTGTTTGTTATGCATAAAATATATTCCATACCATAAATTCATCAAATAAATCTTTGACACAGTACCTGCAAAAATAGTGAAAAGTAAGACCCACAGGATAACAGTTATGGTATTACCCCGAGTCATGTTATACTGCGATAGACTGAGATGTTTCAGCTGGGTTTCTGAGGGATATAGAAGAACAAGAGGAAACAGATTTCACAAGTCCCCTCCCCTTTATGTAGTGTATCAGATACTGTATGTGTATCTCAAATCTGTTTCTGGCTCAAAAGTGCATCACATGATCACATACATGCAGATGTGTCCTTTTACACGGCAGTGCAAAGTGTGCATATTACTGGGCTTGCAGGATAAGTGCATGTGTATATGACTGAGGGGGTTATTCTAGTCCATTCTTTCTGACAAAATCCTTCTTAGATGGACAAAACCATGTGCACTGCGGGTGGGGCAGATGTAACTTGTGCAGAGAGAATTAGATTTGGGTGGGGTTTTTCTTCATAGTGAGATCTATATTGAAGTGTAAAATCATTTTCCCTGCACAGAAAAAAAATAACTCACCCAAATCTAATTCTCTCTGCACATGTTACATCTGCCCCCCTGCAGTGCACATGGTTTTGTCCATCTAAGAAGGATTTTGTCAGAAAGAATGAACTAGAATAAACCCCTAAGTGTGTATATGTGTAAAGACGGCTCTGATGTGAGTGGCTGCAGCTTTTCATATGCCAATTTCAATTACGCGTCGTTCACATTGTATACCGTATTTATGCTATTGTGACTGGGGTGTCACGTTATGCCAATCAGAAGTTAAAGTGGTGGGGAATGGGGTGGAACTTCAGTTCAATCTCCACCTTGGTTATTCTAACAGAAAACCATTATACAGTAGTTTGCCGGGGTGGGGGCACCAAAAACCCAAGCAAAGTCTCTGGCTCTGCCTATTGGGAAGGGGAGGGGGTAATTAGGGGACAGAGAGAAATGAGTTCCCCCACCTCTCTGGAAAAGGGGGTGTGGTGTTTTGCAGCTATCACAGTACAGTAGCTTGTTACAGTATGTAAAGAGTTCAGCAGGGTAGCCAAACATGGGTGCACTTAGGGCCTGATTCAGATTCACTCACTGGGCTGTGAATTTGCAGACGAGTGATTATTGAATGACCGCGCATGTGTGTGGTATGAAGTGCACATGTGGAAGTCTTCCATGCGAACGGCCGAGGAACACCTGCCCCAGAAAAAACAGGTGTTGCTTGGCCGTTGTGAGGGAGGGTCGCTGATGACTCCTTCGCCCCATGTCTTTTGCAGCACATCTTGGCCCACTGCTGGGAGTACCCATCATTAGTTTTAGGAGATAAAGGGCCAGATGCACTAAGCTTCAAAAAGTGATAAAATGGACAACCAACCAATCAGCTTCTGTCTGACATTTTTAAACACAGTCTGTAGCATGACAGTTAAAAGCTGATTGGCTGGCTGTTTATCACTCTCCATTTTATCACTTTTTGAAGCTTAGTGCATCTGGCCTAGGTAGGAAAGCAGTACTGCATGGGTAGCGGCTGGAAATGATTAGAGGAACCTGGATTTCTAATCGGTAGTATAATGTAAACTGGATTCAAGATAACTTTGGAGTAGACTTGCTAGGCTTGACAAGTTCTCTTAAAAGAACTTGGCCACAAGATGGCACTGTCACTGTTCTCTTATTACAGCTCTTGCCCATATATGTTTAATGCATATTAAAATAAAATTTAAGTGCCACAGGCAGACACATGTAATGTAGCAGTAGACTGTAGATAGATAGTAGCAGGTTTACAGATGACAGATGGCGGTAGTAGCAGGAGCATAGATAACCGATATCGTTAGTAGCAGCATGTGCACAAATCATTATTCCAAGCCCCTTGTGCCCACTTGCTTCATGATCTATGCTCTCTCCCACTACAAAACGTACCCTCTTACCAGTATACATAGCTCGCCCTTCCCTCACAGTCCCCAGTACACATAGCTCCCCTATCTTTCACTGTCCCCAATACACACAGCTACCACATTACTCTCCCCCGAGTACATATATCACCTCTTAACACTGACTGTCCCCAATATGCACTGACTTATCCCAGTAGAAACAGCATTCCCCACATTCACTCTGCCCAGTACACACAGCTCCCCCCATCAGTTATTGTCCCCAGTACACACACAGCTCCCCCATTAACCACTGTCCCACAGCTCCACACACACACAGCTCCATTACTTACTCTCCCCATTATGCACAGAACCTCCCAGCATGCACTCTTCTGAGTGTGTACAGTTCCCCCATCTCTCACTCATCCTAGTACACACAGCAGCTCCCAACACTTACTTTCCCCAGTATGTACAGCTCCCATATCTCTCACTCACCCCAGTACACACAACCATCATTTAATATCCCCAGTTCGCACAGCCCCATAAATATCTCTGCATAGCAAACACAGAACAGCCACATTCACTCTTCCCAGGACACAGCACCTCCCAATTCTACCTCTCCCCAGTATGTGCAGTTGTACTCATTCCATTACACACAGCGACCCCCAATATTCACTCTTCCCAGTACAAACAACTTCTCCAATTATGATATTAATCATCGGAAGGACTGCACCACAGGTTCGGCACTGTTTATTGACATTTGAAATAAAGATTTCCCTACCTATCCACCTGCTCAGGGGTAGCACATAATAAAATTTCCTCAGAAAAAGCAATACAAGTTTGGAGCTGAATTGTAAATGTACAGTAATTTGCAGTGTGACTTTGGCTTGCAGGACACAACTCCCTTCTAACTGAATTGACTCCCTGTAGGTCCGTTGCCGAATGCCAGAACAAAACCAGGGAAACCAAAAAAAGATGTGCTGCCTTCTCCAAGCTCCTTTCCCTGAGACATTCCCATGTGGCGAGTTTTCCAGATTATGACCCTGTTCTTTGTATAAGGTGCGAGGCTTATTGGGGTAAATTTAGTAATATTCATGTCTGCTACAAATTTAAATATTATTGGCATCTCAGGAATACAGTACGTGAGAGTTTTTCAAGATCAAACACTCAAATTGACCAAGAATCGTGTTTTCTGATGTATGCAGCCTTGTTTTATATTATGAGTGACCGATTATGTTTGTGCCCAAAGTGTATAGTCCTGCCTGTGAGCAACATGTTTGCAGAAGCCTGCCCAGATCAGTGTGATACTGTGTATATATACAGTATTGCGTTATTGTCCAATATAGATCACAGATCCAAGTCCAATATGGACCGGGATCTGGGGTTTATAAACACTCCCGGGGATGCCTACATGGAGAAGGGATATGGTTATTAGGTCTACAACAACTAGGTCGACAAGCATTGGGTCGACACCAAGGTTGACATGCAGCAAGGTCGGCATGGGTCAAGGTCGACATGGGTCTATGTCGACATGGGTCTATGTCTACATGGGTCTATGTCGACATTACATTAGGTCGATGGAAGCATTAGGTCGACATGGGCTAAGTAGACAGTCAAAAGGTCGACATGGAGTTTTTCTTTTTTTTTTTTTATATAATCTTTATTCATTGTTTTCAAATAGTTAAACATACATTGAATTCCAAGACAAAACAAGACAAGATAATTAATGCTACATTCTAACAGAAAAAAGAAAAAAAAAAAAAAAAAAGAAGACAAACTTGATAAAGAAAAACATTGTATGTACTAGTAGTTACAGCAGGGACAACAACAGAGCAAGTGAGATGGGTTAATACTCTTAAACTGAACCCAGTACTCAAGGTACCATTAAGAGAATAGGTATTAGGACTTACATTATCATATATAGTCTTTTCTTTTTCTTTTTTTTCCCCTTCCCTCCCCTCCAAACTGTTAAGGTACACTCTTCCAGGAGATAGTCGCCAGAGAGGAAAAAAAAAAAAAAAGAGCATTACTTTTTATTACCTATTTCTTCTCACTAAGAATCTTAAAAGTCTGATAACCTTAACCTAAAGTATCTTCATCTAAAACGCTGATTAATGCTCAAGTATTTGTTTTGGTTTATTAGAACCCATTTATCTAAAATAGGTTTTTTTGTTTTTCCTTCCTCTCCCCTTGAAGCTAATCATACCGTACCCTCTACTAAAGTGCGACAGTGCACAACTAAACAACTACACGGCTCCTCTTGCTAAAAAGTGCACTTATATTATGAAAAAAAAAAAAGGGGAGCTTACCATTTATTACCTACTTCTTCTGAGAAAAAAAAAAAAACCCCTTACAAAACCTAATTTCTTTACCCGGATTCAAAAGGGTGCCTTCATCTGAGGTGCTAGTTAGTGCTCAGTTATTTACTTTAATTTATTAAAGCCTACTTATCTGAAAAAATAAAACTAATTCTACAGTGCCCTCTACTAAGGTGCACCGGTGCAGAGTAAAATGAATAACTTAATAACTCTTTACTGTGTAGTTTACTACAGTGCCAGGGAAAGAAAAAAAAAAAAAAGGGAGCTTACCATTTATTACCTACTTCTTCAAAGAAGAAAAAAAAAAAAAACCCTTACAAAACCTAATTTCTTTACCCGGATTCAAAAGGGTGTCTTCATCTGAGGTGCTAGTTAGTGCTCAGTTATTTAATTTAATCTATTAAAGCCTACTTATCTGAAAAAATTATATAATTCTACAGTACCCTCTACTAAGGTGCACCGGTGCACAGTAAAATTAATAACTTAATAACTCTTTACTGTATAGTTTACTACAGTGCCAGGGAAAGAAAAGAAAAACAAAAAAAATAAAAAATAAAATAACGCGTATATACATACATATGTGCATACACACACGTAAGCTATTAACGTGCTGTTCTATAAGTACTATTATACTTCGAATAGTACCATTTCTCCCAAACGGAAAAAAATTTGACAGTAGACCTCCTGGAAAAGTGTACATACTTCTCATGATTCATATTAGTATTAACCAAGGCAATCCACTCTTCAACACTGGGGGCACGCTTAGCCATCCAGCCCCGGGCTATAACAACTTTAGCGATTGCACAAAGGTTAATCATGAGTTGTTTTTGTCCCACCCCAATTTCGCCGGAGCAGATCCCCAATACTGCCCATAAGGGGGAGAGACTGCGAACACCCAATCCAATTTCAGCCAAGACTGATTGTATAGCTTTCCAGAATCTCTGCAGGTGCTCACATTCCCACACTAAATGCCAAAAGTCACACTTCTGCGCCAGGCACCTTGGGCACCTACTATTCTTATCTTTCGAAAATTTGTTTATTTTATCTGGTGTTAAGTAAGTCTGATGTAAAATATTTAGTTGTATCTGCTGAATTCTCAAAGAGTTTGTTGCCCTGCAGGGAATGTTCGCAGCCTCTCTCCATTTTTCCTCTGTGAGATCTGGAATATTATTTAACCATTTCTGCATCTGCCCCTCTAAACCAGTGTTTACAGTGTTTAACATAAGAAATTTATAACACTTTGAAAGGCGTTTACCTTCCGTTAGTGTTCTAATAAACTTTTTTATGGGGGATTCAGTTAAGAGGAAAGTATTTTGGCAAGCCTGCTGCCCAATAGCACTTCTCATTTGCAAATATCTGTAAAACATACATTTGGGAAGGGCATACTCTGCCTGGAGCTGGACATATTGCTTCAGTTCATTACCATTGAAGATTTGCCCGATAGATTTAACCCCATATTGGCCCCATACCCTTCCCCCCTGACTCAAGTTTAACCCGACTAAACCCGGGATGGAGAAAATGTATGAATCCGGGTCTATACTTTCAAGGTTCAATTTGCGACTGGCCCACCTCCATACCCAACAGAGCTGCCTAACAAACGGGGGCGTTTTGTTGATCCCACCCCGCTGCAAGATGGCCTGCATTGGGGAGTGGCCCGGAAATATATAGCTTACATAATTAACCAATTCCTCTGTGTATTCATTTACATTTAACCAGGTTGAGATATGGGCCATCTGGGCCGCGAAATAGTACAGTCTAAAGTTGGGCAGGGATAACCCACCACTGTTTCGCGCAGCACACATAATAGAAAGCTTTATACGGGGAGTTTTATTCCGCCAAACAAAAGATAGAATCACTTGGTTGAGTTTACGAAAAAAGCTTTCTGGAACTAAGATAGGAGAGTGCATAAAAATATAGAGGAGTTTAGGTAGGATCACCATTTTAACTAAGTTAACACGTCCAATAAGAGTTAAAGGAAGCTTCAACCAGCTTTTACATCGCATCTTAATCTCGTCTACTGCTGGGTCGAGGTTAAGCCTGACAAAGTCTGCTGGGTTGTTGGAAATAACTATACCCAGATATCTAAATCTCTCAACCTGAGAAAGACAAACTGTTCCATCAATACCATCAGCAGCATTGATAACCAAAAGTTGCGATTTACTATAGTTAATGGTTAAACCGGAGTAACCCCCGAACTCTTGGATGCAAGCAATGATTCCGGGCAACTGACTGTTACAATCGGTGACCCCCACCAGAAGATCGTCAGCGTACAGCGAAATAATATTTTTAGGCAGCCCCAGGTTCCCACCCCCTGTCCCCACAACCGCACGCAACCTACAGGCCAACGGTTCTATAGCGATTGCAAACAGCAGTGGGGAGAGGGGGCAACCCTGGCGCGTGCCCCTATGGAGCGGAAAGAGGTCTGACAAAAAACCATTAACTAACACCCTGGCTCTAGGGGACTGGTACAGCAAAAACACCCTATTTATGAACTTAGGACCAAAACCAAAGGCTAACAGCACCTGTCTAAGATACGGCCACTCCACCGAATCAAATGCCTTGTTGGCATCAAACGAGGCAATTGCGGCTCCTGATCCACGAGAAGCTGCTATCTGCGTAAACATATATAGCCTCCGAAAATTTATAGCGGTGGATTTCCCGCTCATGAATCCCACCTGATCCGGGTGTATTATCTTCCCGATCACGACTTCCAATCGACTAACAAGGATCTTAGCAAAAATTTTTGCATCCGTCGTGATCAGGGAGATAGGCCGGTATGAGTCCACCTGCTCCAAATCCTTGCCACTCTTGGGGATAACAGTAATTATAGCCTCGGTCATCGAGTTTGATAATTTTCCCTCCATCTCCATCTCTACAAGAGACTGCAGCAGTCTAGGGGCAAGGGAGTCAATAAATTTTTTATAAAACATGGAGTTTTTCCACTGTTTTTTGAGCCGACATGTGCCGACAGTGGTATTTCATGCCCTACCATCCACTAGGGCATGGGTGTCAAACACAAGGCCCGCGGGCCAAATCCGGCCCACCAGACCTCGTCATGTGGCCCGCGCGAGGAGATAGCACGCAGGGCAGTGTATCCCAGCTCCTGCCTAGGCCACCTCCTCTCACCCACCCCACCGCGGCCGCCTTACCTGTTCCTCCACTGTCGGCGGCCATGTTCCTGTAGGCACATATGTATGCGGCTACAGTCTGTAGAGAAGTAGGAGCAGGCAGGGAAGCTGGACCGGGAGTCGGGGACAGTGTGGCCGCAGCAAGCAGTGAAGAAAAGCTGGAAGCCGCAGCAGCTGCAGGACAGACGGAGAAACAGTAAGTGAGGATGAGGATCACACTCACAATAAAAAAAATATATATATCTGCTGTTTCCTGAGGTGTCCCCGTGTATAATAATAATAATAATGCCATGACACCACAGGCTGCTCCTCCTGTATAATAATTTATGTGTCATGGCATTACTTTTATTATATTATACAGGGGGAGCAGTCTGTGGTGTCATGGCATTATTATTATACAGGGGGAGCAGCCTGTGGTGTCATGGCATTCATTTTATATTATACAGGGGGAGCAGTCATGGCATTATAATTATACAGGGGGACCTACAGATACAACCGTCCCTTTAAGGGTGACCAAACTGCTGATGCGACCCTCGATGAATTTGAGTTTGACACCCCTGCACTAGGGCATGGTGGGAGAATAAAATAGTGTGCTGAGCATAGCAAGGCACCGTGCCCGAAGCATGGCGAGCCAAGTGAGGGGATGCGGTGCACTTCAAACTGTGTCTATGTCGACTGTGTCGATATTCGGGTAAAAAAACCCAGTGAAAACCCCCACGTTGACCTTTTGACTGTCGACCTAGCCCATGTCGACATAATGCTTGTGTCGACCTAATGTCATGTCAACCTAGACCCATGTCGACCTTGACCCATGTTGACCTTGCTGCATGTCGACCTAGTGGTGTCGACCCAATGCTTGTCGACCTAGTTGTTGTAGACCTAATGACCGTAACTCTTCTCCATGTAGGCATCCCTGGCCCCGGGAGTGTTTATACCAAACGATCCACACCCATGGAGAAGATGATGACATGTGTAAGTGGAATGTGCAAGTGGCAAGATGGTTGTTCTTTTCCACAGGTCAGGATGTCCCTATCTAATAATCCACTTCTGCATACTTACTTGTTACTAAGCATCAACTTCATATATTTGTATCAATTGTATCAGTTGGAGAATTTTTTTTGTGTTGTTCCAGTTTCTGACTAATGCCCCTTTCCCACTGCAGCTCTTAAACGGTAAATTGCCGTGGGAAAGCGCCAGAGTTGAAATACCAGTTAAAGTTAACCGGTATTTCAACTCATTTAAAAAGCAGAGTCCTACACGTTTAACCCCTTCCCGACATTTGACGTATATATACGTCATGGCCGGGATGTACTTCCCGACACATGACGTATATATACGTCATGACTTCAAAGTGCCACTGCGTCTAGAGACGCAGTGACAGAGGGACGATGTCTGCTGTCCCTAACAGCAGACATGTCCCTGCATGCCCGTCGGCGATCGCTGTGATTGGCTGTTCAATGTGAACAGCCATTCGCAGCGTTCGCAGCGTTTTCCTGTGTTACCGGCGAATCAGACGCTCGGTAACACAGGTGTCAATCACCGCCGGGTGTGAGGGGGCATGAGGGGGTCATCGGTGACGACGACACCTCACCCCACCTGCCCCCAAGGCTGTGATTGGTCCGTCGGACCGACGGACCAATCACAGCCAAGGCGCGCCATTTAAACTAACGGTGACTGCGCTGCAGACGCCATTCCGGTCTGGAATTGCGTGCAGAGCGGTCACCGGCCACTCTGTCGTGATATACATACCTGAACCTTGCCTGATACTTACCTGATCACCGCTGATCACCGCTGGTAGCGTGCTGCCAGCAGTTGGATGCTTCCTGGATCTTGTGACTTCCTGTGTCCTGCTGCTGCAGTGTCATAGAGTCACAGATCGTGAGAGATAGTCAGAGATAGTCAGATATAGTGAGAGAGAGTGATAGAGAGTGATAGAGAGTGATAGAGAGTGATAGAGAGTGCTATATTTTGTGTCTGCTGCACCCCTTTTGTGCTGATCAGTATATCTGTGCTGATCAGCAACTTTTGGGGTTTTTTTTTTTTTTATATATATACCTGTCAGTTGCACCAAAGGTTGTGCTGCCTGTGCAACTGACTGCTGCCCCCCCTTTTGTGCTGATCAGTTTAAATTAATTAACTGATCAGCAACTTTTTGGGGGTCCAGGTTTTTTTTTTTTATATATACCCTGTCAGGTTGCACCCACAGTTGTCTGCCTACTGCCCCTCACTGCTAATCAGTGTCGCATCACTGCATCACTGATCTGCAGTTTTTTTGGGGGGGGGATTGCAGTGGGGTTTTGTTTTTACACCCACGTTGCTTTTGTGGGTGCTTTTGTGGGTGTCCTGTGGCCGCTGATCAGTGACGTACATCACTGAACAGCATTTTTGGCACAGGGTTGATATCATTTTTTTTCTGCAGTTTTTTTAAATAGTTTTTTTTTTTGGAGAGTGCTGTGGTTTATTACACCCACGTTGCTTTTGTGGGTGTCCTGTGGCCGCTGATCAGTGACGTACATCACTGAACAGCATTTTTGGCACAGGGTTGATATCATTTTTTTTCTGCAGTTTTTTTAAATTGTTTTTTTTTTTGGAGGTGCTGTGGTATTTTTTTTTTTTAAATTGTTTTTACACCTGTTGCCTTTGAGCGCTGTTCAGTGACGGACGTTACTGACCAACATCTGTGCTCAATTTTTGGCGCAGGACCTTTTTTTTTTTTTTTAACCCCTTCAATTTTTTTTTTTTTTTATTGGGATCAAATTCCTGTATAAAGTATTTTTTTTTCTGCACTACATACACACTACACACTACATACCCCCCGTGTTGAAATAAAGTTTGTACCCCCCCCAACACTATACACGTGTTGAAACATTACACTTACAGAAACACAAAAATAAAAATGTCATCCCAAATGTCATCCCAGTCATCCAGAAGAATGTATTCAGCGGAGGAGGCATATGCCATGCTTGCCTCTGACTCTGACACAGCCAGTGATGCAAGCGGGGAATTTGAAGGATTCGTCTTAAGCTCCTCTTCCTCCTCTAGTGATGAGGGACCCCCTCAAAGACGCCCCCGTAGAGCAGCTGAGACCCCCCCCCAAATGATTGATCCCGTATGGACCCCACCACCAGACAATTTTGAGCCCCAGGTTCCTGAGTTTTTGGCCATCCCAGGAATCCAATTTGATTCAACAGGTCTCAGAGAAATTGACTTTTTCAAATTATTTTTCTCTGATGATTTTATAAATTTAATGGTGGACCAAAGTAATTTATATGCCCAGCAGTTTATTGCTCAAAACCCCACGTCATCATTTGCTAGGTGGACCCCTGTAGATGCAGTAGAGATGATGACGTTTTGGGGTCTGGTGTTACATATGGGCATAGTAAAAAAGCCAGAAATTAGGCAATATTGGAGTACAGATGTTCTGTACAGCACCCCACTTTACCGTATGGCCATGACTCTGACTCGTTTTGAGATAATCCTTAAATTTTTACATTACACCGATAATGCACAGTGCCCACCCAGAGATGATCCCACCTTTGACCGGCTATTCAAAATCAGGCCGGTCATTGATCATTTCAGTGCCAAATTTGCAGAGATGTACATCCCTGAAAAATTTATTTGTATCGACGAGTCCCTTATACATTTTAAAGGAAGGGTTAAATTCCGCCAGTACCTTCCCAGTAAGAGGGCAAGGTATGGCATAAAAATGTATAAGCTGTGTGAAAGCACCTCAGGGTACACCCACAGGTTTAGGGTATATGAAGGGAAGGACTCAAGAATTGAACCGCCAGAATGCCCCCCCTCCCTCGTAGGTGTTAGTGGAAAAATTGTCTGGGATTTAGTGCACCCCTTCCTGGATAAAGGTTATCACCTCTATGTGGATAACTTTTACACTAGCATCCCCCTGTTTAAGGCCCTTGGTTCAAGAGGTACAGCAGCTTGCGGTACTGTGCGCAAGAACCAAAGAGGCCTCCCAAAAACGCACGTTGCCCAATTACTGAGAAGGGGTGAAAGCAGGGGAATGTGCACCGAAAATATGTTGTTGGTCAAATATAAGGACAAGAGGGATGTCCTTATACTGACAACAATTCATGGAGACAGTACCACCTCCATCCCTGTACGAGGTACCAGTACCCACACCTCAAAACCTAATTGTATCCTAGATTACAATAAGTACATGGGCGGAGTGGATCTTTCAGATCAGGTACTGAAGCCGTACAGTCCCCTGCGGAAAACAAAAATCTGGTACAAGAAGCTGGCCGTGTATATCATCCAGATGGCACTGTATAGCGCTTACGTGCTATTCCATTCTACCAGCCAGAGGGGGACATTTATGCACTTTCAAGAGGAAGTCATAAAGGGCCTAATATTTGGGAACCAGCAGGCAGAGGGCCCCAGTACTTCTAGTACTGGCCCCCGTATTGTACCAGGGCAGCATTTTCCTAACGAAATCCCCTCCACTGCAAGA
Organism: Crinia signifera; assembly: GCF_055691185.1. Lineage (NCBI taxonomy): Eukaryota > Metazoa > Chordata > Amphibia > Anura > Myobatrachidae > Crinia > Crinia signifera. The sequence continues at coordinate 328,782,525 of NC_139217.1, forward strand.
AAGGGCAGGACACAAAAAAGGTGCAAAGTTTGCTATAAAAAGGGAATAAGAAAGGATACTATTTTCCACTGTGAAACTTGCCCCGACAAACCCGGCCTATGTATAAAGGAGTGTTTTAAAATATACCACACATCTATGGATTATTAGGTTCATCATTTCACCGTGCTTCGGGGGTCTTGCTAATGCCACATAGCACCCACCATTCATTCCACCAGAATCTGAGCTGCAAAATCCAAAAATCACTCCTTCCCTTCTGAGTCCTGCCATGCACCCAACTGGTATTTTTTGGTCACATATGAGGCATTGCCATACTCGGGAGAAATTGGGGCACAGATTTTGGGGTGCTTTGTCTCCTTCATTCCCTGTGAAAATGAAAAATTTGGAGCCAGAACTGCATTTTTGTGTAAAAAATGTAATTTTTCATTTGCACAGCCCAGTTGTATCAAAATTGGTGAAACCCCTGGGGGTTTGAAATGTACACTATACCCCTAGATGAATTCCCTGAGGGGTCTAGTTTGCAAAATGGGGTCACTTGTGGGGGGGTTCCACTGTATTGGTGCTTCGGGGGTCTTGCTAATGCGACATAGCACCCACCAACATTCCACCAGAATCTGAGCTGCAAAATCCAAAAATCACTCCTTCCCTTCTGAGTCCTGCCATGCACCCAAATGGTATTTTTTGGTCACATGTGAGGCATTGTCGTACTCGGGAGAAATTGGGGCACAGATTTTGGGGTGCTTTGTCTCCTTCATTCCTTGTGAAAATGACAAATTTGGAGCCAGAACTGCATTTTTGTGTAAAAAATGTAATTTTTCATTTGCACAGCCCAGTTGTATCAAAATTGGTGAAACCCCTGGGGGTTTGAAATGTACACTATACCCCTAGATGAATTCCCTGAGGGGTGTAGTTTGCAAAATGGGGTCACTTGTGGGGGGGTTCCACTGTATTGGTGCTTCGGGGGTCTTGCTAATGCGACATACACCCACCAACATTCCACCAGAATCTGAGCTGCAAAATCCAAAAATCACTCCTTCCCTTCTGAGTCCTGCCATGCACCCAAATGGTATTTTTTGGTCACATGTGAGGCATTGTCGTACTCGGGAGAAATTGGGGCACAGATTTTGGGGTGCTTTGTCTCCTTCATTCCTTGTGAAAATGAAAAATTTGGAGCCAGAACTGCATTTTTGTGTAAAAAATGTAATTTTTCATTTGCACAGCCCAGTTGTATCAAAATTGGTGAAACCCCTGGGGGTTTGAAATGTACACTATACCCATAGATGAATTCCCTGAGGGGTGTAGTTTGCAAAATGGGGTCACTTGTGGGGGATTCCACTGTATTGGTGCTTCGGGGGTCTTGCTAATGCGACATAGCACCCACCAACATTCCACCAGAATCTGAGCTGCAAAATCCAAAAATCACTCCTTCCCTTCTGAGTCCTGCCATGCACCCAAATGGTATTTTTTGGTCACATGTGAGGCATTGTCGCACTCGGGAGAAATTGGGGCACAGATTTTGGGGTGCTTTGTCTCCTTCATTCCTTGTGAAAATGACAAATTTGGAGCCAGAACTGCATTTTTGTGTAAAAAATGTAATTTTTCATTTGCACAGCCCAGTTGTATCAAAATTGGTGAAACCCCTGGGGGTTTGAAATGTACACTATACCCCTAGATGAATTCCCTGAGGGGTGTAGTTTGCAAAATGGGGTCACTTGTGGGGGGGTTCCACTGTATTGGTGCTACGGGGGTCTTGCTAATGCGACATAGCACCCACCAACATTCCACCAGAATCTGAGCTGCAAAATCCAAAAATCACTCCTTCCCTTCTGAGTCCTGCCATGCACCCAAATGGTATTTTTTGGTCACATGTGAGGCATTGCCGTACTCGGGAGAAATTGGGGCACAGATTTTGGGGTGCTTTGTCTCCTTCATTCCTTGTGAAAATGAAAAATTTGGAGCCAGAACTGCATTTTTGTGTAAAAAAAATAATTTTTAATTTTCACTGCCCAGTTGTACCACAATTGGTGAAACCCCTGGGGGTTTGAAATGTACACTATACCCCTAGATGAATTCCCTGAGGGGTGTAGTTTGCAAAATGGGGTCACTTGTGGGGGGGTTCCTAACTTTTAGCATCTTATGGTGCCTAGAAACCTACATGGTGCCTAAAAAATAATCTCATAAAAAGGAGGCTCCAAAATCAAGTAGGTGCTCCTTCTATTATGAAGCCTGTGGTTTGGTCAACGTGCACACTAGGGCCACATATAGGATATTTATGAAAACAAAAGAATTGGGGGAATCAATTTTTAGCCACATTTCTCTAGTAAAATCTACTGTGTTCCTTAAAAAAATGTATTAAAATTGCAAATCTGCAAAAAAAATGAAATTTTGAAATTTCACCTACACTTTGTTTTAATTCCTGTGAAACACCTAAAGGGTTAACAAACTTCCAAAATGCTGTTTTGAATACTGTGAGGGGTGCAGTTTTTGAAATGGCATCATTTATGGGGGTGTCTCACATACAAGTCCCTCAAAGTCACATCAGAACTGAACTGGTCCCTAAAAAAATCAGTGTTTGAAATTTTCTTGAAAATTTGAGAATTTGCTATTCATATTTTAAGCCTCCTAGTGTCCAAAAAAATTAAAAGGATGTTGAAATAATGATGGAAACATAAAGTAGACATATGGTCTATGTTAGTTATTAACTATTTTGAGTGGTATGATTATTTGTCTCACAAGCAGAAAATTTAACATTTTGAAAATTGCTAAATTTTCCATTTTTTTACGACATTTTGGTATTTTTCACAAAAAAACACAGACTGTATCGACCCAAATTTACCACTAACTTGAAGTACAATGTGTCACGAGAAAACAATCTCAAAATCACTGGGATAAGTAAAAGCAAAAAAAAGTTATCCCCACTTAAGTGATACCTGTCAGATTTGAAAAAAAGGGCTCTGTCAGGAAGGCAAAAACAGGCTGCGGCGGGAAGGGGTTAAATACCGTTTTTAAGGCAGTGGGATTGCCTCTTAAACGGTATTTAAAATCCCACACTACTTCCCCCTCCTCTGGTACCTTACCTGGACCCCCCCCCTCCCTCCCCTGGTACCTACCCTGCATCCCCCTTCCCTCCCCTGGTACCTGCCCTGCACCCACCCCCTCCCCTGGCACTTACCTGCGTGGGGGATCTGGGCAGTGGGGTCCGGCATGGGCACAGCACTTCAGGTCCCTCCCTGTGGCTGATGAATGCAGGGCAGTGGGGAGGCAGCGGGGTGGGGTCCATTTGGGATACGGGCAGTCCCTGGGGCTGTGGGTAACTAGTAGTTCCCACTATGCGCATCTGTAATGAGCGCCGTGCATATAAATGAGCCGCTCATTAGATATTCGCATATGTAATGAGCTGCTCATTTATATGCAGAAAGTGAGTGTTTTTTTAAAGCGGCAATCAACATTGCAAAACCAGTTTGATATTGCTGTGTAAATGATTGCCGCTTTAAAAAACTCAACCAATCTCTCACTTTCTGAATCTCTCATCCTATTAATTTTCACCCCTGGTCTCTACTCCATAATAAACCCAAAGAAGAGATACTGCATGGAATTTCGGAAGGGGGTGGGTGGTGTTGGTGGTGGGGTCAGGGTTGTAATGTCACTAGGCTCTGCCTACAAAATGATTTGACTCATGGGTGGGGGAAGGGCACATTTTTATCATTTAGCACCAATCACTCCATTCAGCAGCACAATTTCATGTGTAATCTTTTCATCTTTCTCGTGTCACTATGAAGCTGATGGGATGTGGGAGATGTGACGACCACTCTTCAATCTGTGTAGGATACAGCCTAATAAAATGGGAGTCTCCAGCAACTTGCAGGACAATAAGCAAGTATGCTGTATGCAATTTCTTCACTCTTTAGAATGTAAATGCATCTTAAACTATGGATTTTGTTATGGAACCCTTGTTCCATAACAAGAGGTATTAGAGTTCCCTCTAGTGCATTTAGTGTTCATTACATTCTCGGATCTTCATATGTGCTGGCTGCTAGATTTCTGTACACGGCTGCTGTCTGTTACAGTCACTGTGCAGGTCTCACTGCACAGTAATACACAGCTGTGTCTTCCCCCTTCACATTCACTATGCGAAGCTGTGTAGTAAGCGTGTTTCTCTCCATAGTCATTGAGTACCTTGGCATAAGGTTAGTAGCTGTGCTAACACCGTGAGCACAAATCTCTAACCCGAGCCCAGGAACCTGCTTGTACCAGATAAGGAGATTATAATTTGTTATACTATGATTACATCTCAGGGTGACGTCCTGGTCTTCTGTGATCTGATGGTACAGATCCTGGGTCACCTGAGTGTCTGAGCTCACATCTGTAAAAGAGAAAAATATAATAATTACAGATATTTTGCAACAGATTTTATATTCCTGATAAATTATTACTATTTTCTGCAGCATTGTAATATCAGTTACATAAGACAAGCATTTTGCTTTTATATCAAATTATAGAAGTTGTGTTTACCAGTAATGATTTATGAAACTGTAATTTTTTTAATAGCAAATATACTTTTATTGAAATCAGTGTTGCATTGTTACAGGTATTATTGTGTTGCTTTCCGCACTAAATTGTATTGTTATGTTATTACCATGGCTTTAGCATAATACAGTTAAAATGTTTTCCTACCTGCAAAAATGGTGGCAAAGAGTATAATTCGCAGAAGTGCAGTTCTCTTACTGCAAACCATGTTGTACAGTGAAAGATGTATAAACAGGATATCTGAGGGACTTTGTAGAGCATTATAAAACATTTTGGATAAGTCCCACCTCCCGCCCCCACACACCTTTCTTTGTGTGACACAGACCTACAACCTTATACTCATACTTGCCTACTTTTTAAGACTAAAATCAGGAAGATCACGGTAATAATAATAATAATAATAATAATAATAATAATAATAACAACAGTTTATTGTCATTGTCATCGCAATACAAAATTGAACAACAACGAAATTACAATACGAAACATAGAAAGACAACAATTAACGATCTTGGTTAAAATCAATAATTGCTAAGGGAAAGAAACTGTTTTTCATACGTCTAGTTCTTAACTTAGGAAGCCTTAACCTTTTTTTTATGGCAAAAATGAGAACATGTAATGATAAGGATGGTGGGGATCAAGCATAATACTATCTCTCTTACGCCGGCAGTTTTTAACAAAGATCTCTTCAATAGAGGGCAGATCACAACCTATAATAGCCGCGGCAGAATGAATCACCCTGTCTAATTTAATCAGGTCTTTTTTTGTGCTGTTACCAAACCATACCACAATGCAGTATGAAATAATACTTTCAATGACTCCTCTATAGAACCTAATCAAGTTTAGCTGAGAAAACTCAGCCACTTTAAGCTTCCTAAGAAAAAAAAAGACGTTGGTGAACCTTCCTAACCATCAAGACAGTATTGGCAGACCAAGTAAGATTTTGAGAGATAGTTACTCCCAATAGTTTAAAATCTGTAACCCTCTCTACTACTAAGTTATTGATCTGGAGGGGCATCAATTCCGTTTTCCTACCATGTCTAAAATCAATGATAATTTATTTTGTTTTAGTCTGGTGTAATAATAAATTATTCTCAGTACTCCACCTAACTAAAACATTAACTTCCTCTCTATATGCGCTCTCATCTCCATCTTTGATAAGACCTACCACTGTAGTATCATCCGCAAACTGTATAATAAGATTAGTATCCGCCTGCGGATAACAGTCATAAGTAAAAAGGGAAAATAAAAGTGGACTCAAGACGCACCCTTGTGGCGTACCTGTGCTAATTTTGATAGGGGAAGAAATATAATCACCAATTTTTATTTGTTGAGGTCTATAAATCAAAAAATCTAAAATCCAGTTGCATAATACCACAGAGAACCCCAGTCTACGAAGTTTATTAATCAGTATGTTTGGGAGAATTGTATTGAACGCCGAGCTTTAATCTATAAACAACAACCTGACATAAGCATTGGGTTTGTCTAGATGAAATAAAGAAGAATGGATTACCGACAACAAAGCATCCTCTGTAGATCTTTTTGATTTGTAGGCAAATTGATTATTATCAAACCCTACCGGCAAAAAACTCTTCATACGTGTCACTATCAACCTCTCAAAACATTTCATGATAAGGGGAGTCAAGGCAATTGGGCGATAGTAGGATGTGCCAGGGAGAGGGTGTGTCACACTCTGCCCAAAGGGCGTGTTTAGCTCCAGTTATGGGTGTGTCTATGTTTCAATGCTTATTGCTGCAAGATATTTCTATATGACATTAGTAGCAATGGGTCTGATTCAGAGTTGGTCGCAAATGAAAAATCTTTCTCAAATGGGAAAAACCATGTGCACTGCCTGTGGGGCAAATTGTAACTTATGCAGAGATTGTTAGATTTGGGGGCGTTATTTTGTTTCTGTGCAGGGTAAATACTGGCTGCTTTATTTTCACTTCAATATAGATTTCAGCTTGAACACACCTCACCTAAATCTAAGGGGTAAATTTACTAAGATGGGATTTCTATTGAAGATGAGATATTGCCCAAAGCAACCAATCAGATTTTATTTATTATCTTTTAGAACAGGCCTGGCTAATCTGTGGCCCTCCAGCTGTTGTGAAACTACACATCCCATCATGCATTGCCACAGTTTCAGTATTCTCTAATAGATAACTGTGGCAAGGCATGCTAGGACTTGTAGTTTCACAACAGTTGGAGAACCACAGGTTAGCCATGCCTTTTCTAGAAGGTGCTAGATAAATAGCACTTTATAATATGACCTGTTGAAGCTTATAAAGGTATCTTTCATGATCCCCAGATTATTGTAACACCCCAAATGTGAAAATAGCGATACTGCTTACATGCAGCTTACATTAAGAAAGGTAGCTGGGAATCGTGAAAGATACCTTTATAAGCTTCTTGCTGCAAGATATTTCTATATGACATTAGTAGCAATGGGTCTGATTCAGAGTTGGTCGCAAATGAAAAATCCGCTGACCGCCGACTGACCTCTCACCTAATCACCTCCTCCCACTCCCGTGTCCAAGACTTCTCTCGCGCTGCCCCTCTGCACTGGAACAACCTCCCGCCACCCATCAGGCTTTCTGATTCCCTTACCTCCTTCAAGCGCTCCCTCAAAACCCACTTTTTTCGACTAGCCTATCCCTCCTCCTAACCTCTTTTGATCCTCCTATCCTGCCTCCGTTCCCCTCCGTTCCTACTTATCCTATTGTTTTTCGTTCGTCCACCCACCTATTTTTAGTATGTTAACTCTTATGAGTAGGGTCCTCCTTCCTCACGTACTCACCCTACCTCTTTACCTCACCTGTGCTCCTGTCCTGTTCTTCCCTTCCTCTACTTCATCTTCAGTCTCCTCGACAATTTTGACACCTACTTCTGAACTGATGCTGATTTTAGTTCTACCAGATATACCCCTATTTATACTGTATTTTTCAACACACCCTGTACGTTACCTTGTAATTTGTTTTTTGTTTGCTATGTACGGCGCTGCGGACACTTTGCTGCGCCTTATAAATAAACGTACTACTACTACATAAGCTTCAGCAGGTCTTTACCTATGTAAGCCACATGTAAGCAATACTACATTCACAGTAGGGGTGCTGCATCAAATTGGGGAGACAGTACAAATATCATACATTTCTGTGTTGTTAATCAATATTATTATCTCTTTGATTTTCATGCACTTTGAAATACCTATGAGAGAGACACTTTAGAACAGGGGTCTTCAACCTTTAAGACAGCGTGGGCCACCTAAAAAAATCCAGTGAAGCCCGAGGGCCACTAAAATCGCCTACGAAATTTGGACAGCCCCATAGAATCACAGCTCCCCTATAACGTCAGCACAGTCCTTCATAGATAGTTGGCACAGCCGCCCATACTCAGCACAGAACCCCCCACACACACCCTAATATTTATCAGCAGCCAATTTGGGTTCCAGTGCAAACAGAAAAATCTGTGCCCCCCCCCCCCATATATAATTTGACATTGAATAAATTGCACGCGCGGTAGGCGCGCTCCCAAAAACGGGTGTGACCAAATTATAAGGGGCGTGGTCTAATTATAACGATTGTGAACTAGCAGGAAAACAATTACCTGACACCTCTTTTGCAACCTGCATGACCAGACATTGGTTACCGCAGGAATGGTCGTTGTCCTCACACACTTAAGTTGACTGAAGGCTGCACAATGACATATAAACAATTAAGGCCCACATAGTGAAACATATCAAACCCAAACAACGAAAGGCTACTTAAATCAATATACACTGTTACACTGTTTATCCGTAATGCCCATTACACATTGTGCATCACACCATAGTGTCCATTAGACATTATGCCACACACCATAATACCTGTTGTACATTATGTCATACACCATAATGCTCATTACACATTTTGCCGCACCGCGATGCCCATTACACATTAATCCACACAAAATTATGCCCATTGCACATTATGCCCCACACTGATGCCCATTATGCCACAGACCATAAGGCCAGCAGTACTCCTGCTTATACATATGATGCCCCAGCAGTGCCCCTCACCTAATGCCCCAGCAGTGCCCCTCACACAATGCCCCAGCAGTGCCCCTCACACAATGCCCCTCACACAATGCCCCAGCAGTGCCCCTCACACAATGCCCCAGCAGTGCCCCTCACACACAATGCCCCAGCAGTGCCCCTCACACACAATGCCCCAGCAGTGCCCCTCACACACAATGCCCCAGCAGTGCCCCTCACACACAATGCCCCAGCAGTGCCCCTCACACAATGCTCCAGCATTGCCCCTCACACAATGCCCCAGCAGTGCCCCTCACACACAATGCCCCAGCAGTGCCCCTCACACACAATGCCCCAGCAGTGCCCCTCACAAACAATGCCCCAGCAGTGCCCCTCACACACAATGCCCCCAGTAATGCCCCACACACAATGCCCCCAGTAATGCCTGCAGCTTTGCCAGGTCCCCTGCTCCCGCCAGATGTACCTCCTCATCCTGCAGCTTTGACGGGTAACCTGCTTCCACCATCCATGCCTCCTCCTGCAGCTTCGCCGGGTCCCCTCCGCCAGCTGTGCCTCCTCCTCCTGCAGTTCCAGTGCCGGGTCCCCTGCTCCCGCCAGCTGCGTCTCCTCCTCCCGCAGCTTCGCCGGGTCCCAACTCCCCAGCTCGTGACCAGACGTGCCTCCTCCTCCCTCAGCCGCGCTGGATCCACTCCTCTGCCCTGCCTGCAGCCAATGGAAATCGGGTAGGCGGCACCCAAGGGGACTCCATTACACTGCCTCCCTCGGCAGCATTTTCTTTTACTTAAAAAAAAAAAAAAATCCTGTGCATGGCGGGCAGGGGGCCACTGAGATCAGTTGAAGACCCCTGCTTTAGAACATACAACCAACGCTTAGAACTACTTGTTTGCCTGCCTGGAAAGGGAATATTTCAAGTGTTGATACAAGATACCCTGACTATATGTTTTTATTTAGTTACTATGCTGTTACAGTAATTGCAGTACTGTTTATGTAGTGGTATTTTGCAGCAGAGGTAGCGCCAAATCCGTTATAATTTCTATTTTTACACGTAAGCTCCAAACACTTACTCTCCCCAGTATGTACAGCTACCCTATTTCTCACTAACCCAAGTGCACACAACATCACCATTTACTATCCTCTAGGGGCGGATTGGCCCACCGGGAAACCGGGCCATTTCCCAGTGGGCTGGCCCAAAAGTCATTTAAAAGGGGCCAGCCGTGACCCCCCCCCCCGGTCTGGCTGGGCCGCGGGCAGTGGCCACAGCACTTTGCCCACTTCCAAAATGGCCACGGGAGGGCTGCTGCGCATGCGAGCGCAGCACCTCCCGGGCTCCCAGTTCCTGTTCCCCCTCCGCCCGGCCAGCAGCAGGTGAGCCACCCCCCCCCCCGGGTGTACATGCCGCCGCCGATGCCACCCTCCCCCTGGCGTACATAACGCCGCCACCCCCCCACCCCCCCCCCCCCCCGGCCGTCAACTCACCCGCTCCCGGCCCGGATTTGGGACCCAATCCACCCCTGCTATCCTCAGTATGCATAACCCCATAAATATCTCTTAGCAAACAAAGCACCCCCACACAGAGGCAAAGGGAGGGCGGATCCAGTGGAGCACAAGCTCCGGGTGCAGAGACATCAAAGGGCACCCAGCTCCCCTGCTCCCTCCCCCACCCGCTCCCTGCTCTGCCCGGCTTTGCTGAGCCCTGTCCGCCGCTATTAACTGCCGCTGGGCCGCTACCCAATAGGTGCTTGCGGTCCAGCAGCCAATCAGAAGCAGCATTGATGGCTGCTGGACCGCAAGCACCTATTGACTAGCGGTCCAGCGGGCGACTTAAGTGAAAATAGCTGCAGACAGGGCGGCCAGCTCAGCCGGGCCGAGCAGGGAGCGGGAGAGCGGGCGGGCAAGCGGGCGAGGAGGGGGGGAGGTAGTCCCCCTTGGCAACAAGCAATAATAGTCCCCCTTGGCAAGGAGCAATAACAGTCCCCCTTGGCAACGAGAAATTATAGTCCCCCCATGGCAACGAACAATAATAGTCCCACTTGGCAAAGAGCAATAATATTCCCTCTTGGCAATTAGCAAGATTAGTCCCCTTTGGCAACGAACAATAATATTCCCTCTTGGCAACGAGCAATAATAGTCCCCCTTGGCAACGAGCAATAATAGCCCCCCTTGGCAACGGTCAATAATAGTCCCCCTTGGCAACGAGCTATAATAGCCCCCCTTGGCAATGAGCAATAATATTCCCCCTTGACAATGAGCAATAATATTTCCCCTTGGCAATGAGCAATAATGTTCCCCCCTTGGCAACAAGCAATATTTGTTCCCCTTGGCAACAAGCAATAATAGTCCCCCTTGGCAAAAAGCAATAATAGTTCCCCTTGGCAACGAGCAATAATATTCCCTCTTTGGCAACGAGCAAGATTAGTCCCCCTTGGCAACAAGCTATTTAAGTCCCCCTTGGCAATGAGCTATTTCAGTCCCCCTTGGCATCGAGCATAAAGCCCCTTGGCATTGATCATGAAGCTCCTGGCATTGAGCATAAAGTTCCTAGCAATGAGCATGTAGGTAAGTAGCACTTATGTGTCAGATGTGTAGTGGGCATCATGTGTGGCCTTTTGTGTAATTAGTATTACAGCATGTTGCTTTATGTGTAATGGGTATTACAAAGTTCACTAAAATGTGCAAGGGGCATTACGGTGTGTGTGGTATAATGTTAGGCTGCGCCCCCTTTTCGCTGTGCAAGAGCCCCACCTACTACAAATTAGGGGGCACGAAACATGCCCTTGCTCCGGGCACCATGGCACCTGGCTACACCACTGCCCCCACATTCACTCTTCCCAGAACACAGCACCTCCAAATACTCCCTCTCCCCAGTATGTACAGCTGTACTCACTCCATTACAGCAACCTCCAATATTCACAAACGACCTCTACAATGATGTTATTAGTCATTGGAAGGACCGCACCCCAGGTTCGTCACTGTTTCCTGACATTGGAAATAAATATTCCCTACCTATCCACCAGCTCAGGGGGTGCACATAAAAAAAACTAATCCTCAAAAAATCAATGCATGTTTGGAGCTGAATTGTAAATGTAATTTGCAGTGCGACTTCGGCTTGCAGGACACAACTCCCATCTAATTGAATTGACTCCCTGTAGGTCCATTGCCAGGACAAAACCAGGGAAACCAGAAAGGATGTGCTGCCTTCTCCAAGCTCCTTTCCCTGAGACATTCCCATGTAGGGAGTTTTCCAGACCATGACCCTGTTCTTTGTTTAAATGTAGTAATATTCATGTGTGCTCCAAGTTTAAATATTATTGGCATTGCAGGAATATGTGAGTTTTTCAAGATCAAACACTCAAATTTACTAAGAATCGTGTTTTCTGATGATGTATGAAACCAAGTTTAGTATTATGAGTGTATAGTGATTTTGTCCCCCGTATTTTGGGAAACAGCCCCGGCCCTGGAGCCTGGGGCTGGTTTTAAAAAACCGGGGAACCCCTATATGCCGGGTTTCCTGATTTTTTATTACCAGCCCCGGCTCTTTCAGCCTGCTGCTGGTTTCGGCTGAGGGGGGGACCCCACACCGTTTTTTTAAATGTAATTATTTATTTTTCTATTTTTTTTACACTGAAGCCTACACGGATCTGACTGATCCATGCAGGCTTCTGCCAAATACGACAGGAAAAAAAAAGTGTATTTTCCTGACGTATTTGCCTGGCAAATTCGCAGCCATTTTACGCCAATTAGCATTCGTATTCTATCGATGGTGTATTCATTCATATTTGTAAATACAAATGCGAATGTCCCATCAATACGAATACGAAAAATCTTATTTTTGGCATGGTAAATGCCAAAAAATAGGAATTTGGTACTCACCGGTAATTCCGTTTCTCCTAATCCGCAGGGGACACTGCCTTAAACCATGGGGATTGGGATGTGGTCTGGAGGAGCCGGCACTTTAAGAAAATTTGACCTGCTGGCTACTTCCCCTCCCATTCCCCCTCAGACTGCAGTCTTAGGAAAAAACTGTGTCCGAGAGAAAAGGAAACCCGGAAAGTTCTGGGAAGAAACAACCAGACAGTTAGAAGGAAAATTGAAAATATAACAAAAAACCATCACCAGTGAAACCATACATAATCATACACACAAAAAGAAACGGCCCTGAAATAAATCGTAGTGCTGGGTGGGCGCGCAGTGTCCCCTGCGGATTAGGAGAAACGGAATTACCGGTGAGTAGCAAATTCCTATTTTCTCCCACATCGAGCAGGGGACACTGCCTTAACCATGGGGATATACCAAAGCTACCCCCACGGGAGGGACAGCGCTACTCTCCCTGTAACACGGCCCGGCCAAAAGTGGCCTCCGGCCTGGCAAACAAATCAAACTTGTAGAATCTGACAAATGTATTAGTTCCTGACCAGGTAGCTGCCCGACATACTTGGGATAAAGATACCCCTCTGGCTGCCGCCCAGGATGTTCCAACTGAACGAGTGGAATGGGCTGACAATTCCCCTGGAACTGGGCTAGAAGAAGAAACATATGCTTCACGTATGGTCAAGCAAATCCAACGAGCTAAAGTTGCCTTGGATGCTGGAAATCCTTTCTTTCCAGCTTCATACAAAATGAACAAAGAATCTGTTCTTCTGATATTTTCAGTTCGATTTACGTAAATCCGCAAAGCTCGAACTACATCAAGATATGAACGATCCTCTGATAATACTGGAACCACAATTGGTTCATTGATATGGAATGAAGACACAACCTTCTGTAGGTACCCTTGACGCGTCCTCAGTTCTGCCCTATCCGAATGGAAAATTAAAAAGGGAGAACGACAGGACAATGCACCCAGATCTGATACTCTACGGGCTGATGCCAACGCCAACAACATAAGTCTTCCATGTTAAATAATGTAAATCCACTGTCTCTAATGGCTCAAACCGTTCTGACTTTAAGAAGTGAGATCCCAAGGCTCTGTAGGCCCCATAAAGGGTGGTCTTAACTGAAGTACACCCTTCAAAAAGGTCTGGACTTCTGGAATAAGATCTAATCTTCTATGAAAGAAGACTGACAAGGCTGAAACTTTGACTTTTAATGTACTCAGACTCAGACCCTTTGTGAAACCAAACTGTAGAAAACCAAGAAGCCGGGCTAATGAGAAGGCCGCTTTGGGAAGGTGCCGCCTCTCACACCATACTATGTACGTTCTCCAGATACGATGATAGTGAGTTGATGTAACCTCTTTCCTTGCCCTCACCATGGTCGGAATTACCACTGGTGGAATACCTCTTCTCTTTAATAATTCGGCTTCAACAGCCATGCCGTCAAATGAAGCAGATGTAAGTCTGGGTAAACGCACGGACCCTGCAGAAGAAGATCTTATCTGAGTGGCAATCTCCAAGGTTTGTCCACTAGTAACTGTCTGAGGTCCGTGTACCAGGACCTCCTCGGCCAATCTGGCGCAATCAGGATCACCGTGACTGATTCTCTCTTGATTCGTTTGAGAAGACGAGGTAGAAGTGGAAACGGAGGGAATGCATAGGCTAGACTGAACCTCCACTGGACCAAAAAAACATCCGTTGCTGCTGCCGCTGGGTCTTTTGATCTTGCAAAATATAGCAGAAGCTTGTTTTTCCTTCTGGACGCCATTAAGTCCACTTGAGGCATTCCCCACCTGAGTGTTAACTGGTGAAATACCTCTGGATTCAGCTCCCATTCTCCTGGATGGAGATCCTGTCGACTGAAGTAGTCGGCCTCCCAATTCTCTACTCCGGGCAAAAATACTGCTGACAAACTCAGTGCATTGCGCTCTGCCCATAGAAAGATCGGCCGTACTTCTCTCATGGCTGCCCGACTCTTCGTGCCCCCTTGCCTGTTGAGATATGCTATGGCAGTGGCATTGTCTGATTGAACTTGAATTGCTTTTCCCTGAAGGAGATGTGATGCTTGGTATAATACCAACCGAATGGCTCTTAGTTCGAACAGATTGATGTGGAGGTGTAATTCCTGTCGGGACCACCGACCCTGAAATGAATATCCCAGTGTCACTGCCCCCCAACCTCGACGGCTGGCATCTGTCGTCACAATTGTCCAGTCTGAGAGAGCGAACAGACGACCCTTTAACAGATGGTCCGTGCACAGCCACCATAGCAGCGAAACTCTCGTGTTGGGCTTCAGATTTATGCGTTTTCTTAACTGAAGGTGAGACCCCGACCATTGGGAAAGAATATCCAGTTGGAAAGTCCTTGATCGGAATCTGCCATACTGAAGAGCCTCGAAGGCTGCTACCATTTTCCCCAACAGCTTTATACAAAGGTTGACTGTGAGGTGTTTTGCCTCCAACACCTGCCTCACCAATCCTTGGAGGGATGTAATCCTGTCCAAAGTGAGATGTATCCGTTGTTGGACTGTATCGAATAAAAGCCCTAGGAACAATAGCTTCTGCGCAGGCTGCAACTGAGACTTTTGGAAATTGATTATCCAGCCCTGTTGGATCAAGAACTGATATGTTTGATAAGCGTCCATCATCAACCTTTACCTGGATGGTGCTTTGATCAGGAGATCGTCCAAGTATGGAATAATGGTAATCCCCTGAAGACGTAACGGTGCCACCATGCATGACATCAATTTTGTGAAAATCCAGGGTGCCGAGGACAGACCGAAGGGCATTGCTCGGAACTGAAAATGAGCCTTTTGCACCGCAAATCAAAGAAACTTTTGATGAGGTTCCCAAATGGGAACATGGAGATATGCGTCTCTTATATCCAGAGACATTAGGAATTCCTCTGGCTCGAGCCCTGCTATCACGGAGCGAACCGATTCCATTTTGAATTTCCTGTACAGAATGAATTGATTTAATCCTTTCAAATTGAGAATTGGACGAAAAGTTCCATTTGGTTTCAGCACCAAGAAAAGGTTTGAATAAAAACCTTGTCCTCTCTGTTCTATCGGCACTGTTACAATTACACCCGATTGTAACAACCCTTGAATCAGGGACTCGAGAGCTTCCCGTTTTAACTCCAAACGTGGAAGTCCTGTTGAAAAAAACTTTTCTGGAGGAAAGGTTATGAATTCCAACTGGTACCCTTTTGCTACCACTTGCAGGGCCCATGAATCTGTGCAAATCTGTTGCCATGCTTCTGCGAAAGCTAACAGTCTTGCACCCACCCAGGGATCTCCCAGGTGGTCTGGTAGACCATCATGCAGCAGGTTTCTCAGGGGGTTTCTGCTCCTGACGCCTAGCAGTGGGAGCTGTTGACCCCGTCGTGGCTGCTCCTCTGCCACATCTTCTTCTAAATGTTGAAAATGCACCTCTTCCTCTACCTCTGACTCCTGCCGCACCTCGAAAGGATGGCCCTCCATAGGACCTTTTTGAAGCCGGCATTGAAGATGGCAAGAAAGTAGATTTACCACCTGTAGCCTGGGAGATTAATTTATCTAATTCTGGTCCAAACAATACTTCACCATTAAACGTTAAGGCCTCTACTGCCTTTTTAATTTCTGCTTCTGCCTGCCAAGAACGAAGCCAAAGAGAACGTCTAGCCAGTACAGCCGAAGCCGAAATCCTGGCACCCAACGCGGCCATATCTGTGGCAGCCTCCACCAGATACCTGGCTTCATCCTGGATATATTCTGCTAAAGGCAATAATTCAGCTCTAGGCCTTTTACCTCTTAGCCCATCTGCCAGCTGAGTGGCCCACTTCTCCATGGCCTTACTCAACCAGGCCCCTGCTAAAGCGGGCCTCAACAAAACACCAGAGGTAGAATAAATCGACTTAAGAGTAGCTTCCATCCTGCGATCTGGAGCCTCCTTAAGAGACACGGCTCCTGGTATAGGGAGAGTTGTTCTTTTTGACACTCTAGAAACAGAAGTATCTGCTGGAGGAGGACACTCCCACTTGTTTCTACCCTCCTGTTGAAATGGATACAAAACCTTAAACTTTTTAGACACCTGTAACTTTTTATCCGGTAACTGCCAAGCATCTAATAAGTCTATCCAATTCTGGAGACTCTGGGAAACACACTTGTTGTTTTGGGGTCTTTCCAAAAATAGATACCGGTACCGGAACTTCCGGATCTGATAACTCCAAAGTTTGCTTTACTGTTCTAATAAGAGCATCAATACCATGAGAATCCTCCTCTACATATTCCTCTGTGAGGGGCTCATAACTTTCTTCCATCACAACTTCCCCCTCCTCTGCTGAGGAATCATCCTCATCAGTCTGAAAAAGACCCATCTGACCCCTTCTTTTAGGGGAGAAAGAAGGTAAAGCTCTAGATAAATTTTCCACTGACCTTATCTAGGACGTGGCCCATGGGGGTTCTGATGATAAGCTCTCCATCTGAGCCTGCAAAATCTCTCTTTCTCTACGAGAAGCAGACAAATCTGCTGCTAAATTAGAGAGAACTGCAGTAAGCTCCGGAGTTTGCTGAGAGGCTACCTGTGCGGACTGAGGTGCCACATAACAAGCTTCACATACATACACACCCTTCAGGTGCTGTTTAAACTGCACCCTACACTTCTTACATGTGTATTGTTTAAGAGCAGCCTTAGAAGTACTACCCTCCGCCATTATAGCAAGTGCTCAAAGACTCCCAAGTAAAAAAACTGTGAGTCTACTGGGAATAGGGGAAAAGATAGCCACTACCCCGAATTCCTCCCACTATCGCTTTCTCCAGACCACAGTACCTGTGAATGGAGAAATCCAGATATGACCAGCACAGGTTCCCTGCCACCAGGAGCTGCCGCTGAGAACAGGCATGTTGTGGGTTTTCTTAATATAGAAGCCGCGACCCTTTAGGAGACCGACTTCCGCTTTCCGGCTTTCGGTCCCTTCGGCGCATGTGAACCAAGCGGCGCTAAGCAAACTGCCCAGCCTGCCCGGACTGTGGACCTGGTAAGCCGCAGCGTGTTATCTTACAGATAGGAGCATGCTATGATGTCTGTCTCAACCCGACCAGCCTGTATGCTGGCCGGGACCACACCACGCTCCCAGCGCACGTCCTATCCCTGGAGGTGTGTGGTAGCCCTGGGTCTGTAACGCTGGTTGCATGCAACCGTGGCGGACCCCCAGGAATACCCGGTGGCTGAGTCCAGGAGGTACACTACATGCAGTGACGACCTGACTAGTCTCACTCCGGACACTTTTTTCCAAAGACTGCAGCCTGAGGGGGAATGGGAGGGGAAGTAGCCAGCAGGTCAAAGTTTCTTAAAGTGGCGGCTCCTCCAGACCACATCCCAATCCACATGGTTTAAGGCAGTGTCCCCTGCTGGATGTGGGAGAAAAACGAATACGCCAAAAAAAATCGTATTTTCCAATGAAAATATGATTTTTTTTACAAATTCATCTTAGTAAATTCCCCCCCATATATTTGTATCAGTTGGAGAATCACTACATAAGTGTATTTTTTTCCCCACTCTTCATTTATGAAAATTGTTTTAGTATTTCGTATACAGTATATTTTATTGTAAAAACATGAAAAGTCTTGTCACTTCCTCCATCATCATGGGGTGCAGATCTGGGTGTGGTACAACACACCGACAGTCGTGATTCCGACAGTCATTAGCCCGATGTCGGAATCCTGACTGCACAGCGGGGGGAGAGCAATGAAGCCCCTTGCAGGCTCGCTGCGCTCACCACGCTGCGGGCACGGTGGCGAGCTGTGCTCGCCACCTATTTTATTCTCCCTCTATGGGGGTCGTGGACCCCCATGAGGGAGCAGTCGGGATTCCGACGTCGGAGTAATGACTATAGGAATCCCGACTGTCGGAGAGACGTCCGGCACCCGCAGATCTAAGGCCCAATGGTGACAGTGGTGTGGAAAAAGGTGTTCCAAATTACTAATATCTCTCTTCCAGTCTTGAGGTGTAGGAGACGCAATATAAAGTCCTAATGAGATGATATAGGTGTCCTGGTGATGCAATAAGGAATAGGGATCTTTGATTCATATCTGGTGGGATGCCCATTAATTACTCCCTTATGGCAACCAGTAATTGCTCATGCTAAAGAATTGGTTAATCCTTCTATTCCCACTGGCCCAGTGTTTTGACTTCTGTCCTACTCCACTATCCCAGTAGCTATTTATAAGAAATCTCTGCTTAAGCATATAGATCATGGGTCCTCAAACTGCGGCCATCCAGATGTTGTGAAACTACAAATCCCAGCATGCCTTGCCACAGTTTTAACACTCCCTTATAGCAAAACTGTGGCAAGGCATGCTGGTATTTGTAGTTTCACAACATCTGGAGGGCCGCAGTTTGAGGACCCATGATATAGATAATGCAGCAAGAGCAGTTACACCTGTCCATTAGCATTCTCCTCCAATCATAGAATGGTGTTGAAGGATGGACTTCTACATGTCCATGGATGACATAACTTTTTCTACAGTAGATCAGCATGTTATATTCACCAATACATGGTTTCAATGGCTTGAATTCAAAACTGTGCAAAATTATGTTTCACTCTGCTCAGTCTGAAGCCATAGATTTATCTATTTATTTTCTACATCTCCTATCCTGCTGGGAATCAACCCTGCACCTCCCCCCTTCTTTCTCTTTCCATATCTTTCTCTGTCTTTCAT
The DNA here is from genome assembly GCF_055691185.1 of Crinia signifera. Taxonomy (NCBI): domain Eukaryota; kingdom Metazoa; phylum Chordata; class Amphibia; order Anura; family Myobatrachidae; genus Crinia; species Crinia signifera. The sequence goes on from NC_139217.1 coordinate 328,801,654, forward strand.
CCCTCTTTTCTCTATTTCTTTCATTCTATGTTTATTGATTCTAGATTTAGTCCTTTTTAAGACTAGAAGAGGATGGCTCTATCTGTACGTTTTATGTGTTGCTATGTGTGTTTTATGGTTCTACATATGTATTATCACCTTCAGTTTTTTGTCTTTTTTTGGAAAAAAATTGAAAATAAAGAATTTCTAAAAAAAAAAAAACATGAAAAGTAAGAAAGGCTTGGGGGGTATTCAATCTCACGCCACTATTCCCGACGGGAGAAATAGCAGCAGGGCCCTATTCAATGCTGTCTTTCCGGACAGCATTGAACATGGATCTCGGCAGCTCACGACTGTATCTCGCCGTCTCACCCCCTTTTCGGCACTTCTGCAGGAGGGACATTGAATCTGCCAATTTCACGTCGAGCCGGCCGAGAACGGGACAGGGTCAGTTGTGACTTTTCAGTGTCCATGTTGATTGTGTCAACATTAGGGTAAAAAAACTGTGAAAAACCCCATGTCGACCTTTTGTCTGTCGACCTTGCCCATGTCGAACTAATGTTTGTGTCAACCTAATGACATGTTGACCTACACCCATGTCGACCTAAACCCATGTCAACCTTTCTGCATGTTGACCTAATGGTGTCAACCCAATGCATGTCGACCTCAATGCCGGAGAGTACACTGTAAAATAATCTAAGCTGAATAGCTGCTTTTCAGGTCTCTACTCCGGAAGAAGCCCAGAGAGGAGATACTGCTTGGAATTTCAGGAGTGGGGAGGGGGATGTTTGTAATGTCACTAGGCTCTGCCACAAAATGATTTGACTCATGGATGGGAGCAGGGCAAATTTTTGTCATTTGCCACCGATCACTCCATTCAGCAGCGCGATTCCATATGCAATATTTTCATCCTTCTCACTACACTAGGCTAGGAAGCTGATGGGATGTGGGAGATGTGACCACTCTTCTATCTCTGTCGAATACAGCCCAATAAATCGGGAGTAATCAAGTAAGCTTTGGGCAATTTCTTCACTCTTTAGAATGTTTGATGCACCTTAAACTGTGGATTTTGTTATGAAAACCTTCTTGTGACCCCTTCTATAGAGGTATTAGAGTTCCCTCTAGTGCATTTAGTGTTCATTACATTCTCGGATCTTCAGATGTGCTGGTTGCTAGATTTCTGTACACGGCTGCAGTCTGTCAGTGTCACTGTGTCACTCACTGCACAGTAATACACAGCTGTGTCTTCCCCCTTCACATTCACTATGCGAAGCTGTGTAGTAAGTGTTTCTCTATCCATAGTCATTGAGTACCTTGGCATAAGGTTAGTAGCTGTGCTAACACCGTGAGCACAAATCTCTAACCCGAGCCCAGGAACCTGCTTGTACCAGATCAGAAAGTTATAAGTATTTATTTTGTGATTACATCTCAGGGTGACGTCCTGGTCTTCTCTGGTCTGATGGTACAGATCCTGGGTCACCTGAGTGTCTGATCTCACATCTGGAAAAGAGAAATAAATATAATAATTAAAGATATTTTGCAACAGATTTTATATTCCTGATAAATTATTACTATTTTCTGCAGCATTATAATCAGTTACTTTCATTTTTTACTAATAGCAAATATACTTTTATTGAAATCAGTGTTGCATTGTTATTATTATTACAGGTATTATTGTGTTGCTTTCCGCACTAAATTGTATTGTTTTGTTATTACCATGGCTTTAGCATAATACAGTTAAAAAAAATTTTCCTACCTGCAAAAACGGTGGCAAAGAGTATGAATCGTAGAGTAAGTGCAGTTCTCTTACTGCAAACCATGTTGTTCGGTGAAAGATGTATAAACAGGATATCTGAGGGACTTTGTAGAGCATTATAAAACATTTTGGATAAGTCCCACCTCCCGCCCCCACACACCTTTCTTTGTGTGACACAGACTCACAGCATGCATCATTCTACAACCTTATACTCATACTTGCCTACTTTTGTCAGGAAGATCACAGTAGGATGTGCCCTGGAGAGGGTGTATCACACTCTGCCCAAAGGACGTGTTTAGCTCCAGTTATGGGTGTGTCTATGTTTCAATGCTTATTGCTGCAAGATATTGCTATATGACATTAGTAGCAATAGGTCTGATTCAGAGTTGGTCGCAAATGCAAACTCTTTCTCAAACCATGTGCACTGCAGGTGGGGCAAATTGTAACCTCTGCAGAGATTGTTAGATCAGGTTGCCGACTCTCCCGGAATGTCCGTGAGACTTACGGAATTCTGGGATATCTCACGGACTCCTAGAAGAGGGCCCCTTTCTCCCGCAGCATCACTTCGCGCTTCCGCATTTGCTACTGCGCATGCGCCAATATCATCGATGACGCCGCATCATCACGTTGGCGATGTCATCACAGTTATCTTCCGCATGCGCAGAAGCCGTTGCGGAAGTGAAGCTGAGCTGCGGGAGAAAGCGAAAGGAGTCTTCGGTGCAGCATGCGTGTGTTAAGTATGGCTCTCTTTTTCTGGTACTTATGTATTATCTGGGCTCCCGTTTTACTTATGAGACCGCGTCCCCTCGCAGGGCTCGCTGCGCTCGCCACGCTTCGGGCACGGTGGCTCGCTGCGCTCGCCACACTATATAAAATCAACTCCATGCGTAGTTGGATAGTAGGGGTATGAAAAAATAGGGTGCATTTAACATGGGAGTCCAGATAATACATAAGTACCCTTTTTCTTTACAGCTGCACACAACAAGAAGAGCCCGCACCCCCAGCAGAGCCCACACTCCCCGGGGACATTAAATTCACAGCCAAGGCCCGCCCCCGGTGATGCAAGGCCCGCCCCCTGGTGATGCAAGGCCCGCCCCCTGGCGATGCAAGGCCCGCCCCCTGGCTTTTACTTTTCTCCCTGAAATGATTTTTCAAAAGTAGGCAACCCTGTGTTAGATTTGGGGGAGTTATTTTGTTTACTGTGCAGGGAAAATACTGGCTTCTTTATTTTGACTTCATTTTAGATTTCAGTTTGAACATACCTCACCTAAATCTAAGGGGTCAATTTACTAATATAGGAAATCTATTGAAGATGAGATATTGCCAAAAGCAACCAATCAGGTTCTAACTATTATCTTCTAGAACAGGCCTGGCTAATCTGTGGCCTACCAGCTCTGCAATGGACGCTTTGAGATGCTTGCATGTCCACGTCCCGTCCCTGTCCTCTGCATCACCATCTGCCAGAAATCTGCGGATGAGAGAAGCCCCATCGGTATATATACACTGTGATTATTTTCTTCTGACTCAGCACAGTATACATTACTAAGGTGATGTCTATGCAATTAATTACAATTGCAATTTGACCTTGTGTGAATTCATCCCTAAGTATACAGTATAAGTACTTTTTCAGTGTATTGAATGTCAATTTATTTCTTACTAATTGCCCCTGACTTTGCCACCTACTTCACATCTAAAATTGACTCCATAGGTCAGTACATACCAACAGACCCGACCCCTCCTTTCCCTAACCACCTCTTCCCGTCCATTCCACCAACTTTGACTTCTTTTTTCCCTTGTATCTGGAGATGACGTAATGGCTTTAACTACCTCTCCACTTGACTATTCCACCCTCACTACCTTTCTCTTTTTTCCTGTTCTCATCTTGTCCACCTTCTTAACCTCTGCCTCTAATCAGGCAATGCCCCCTCTGCCTTCAAGCATGCCCTTGTCTCCACTACTTTTAAGAAACCTACTACCGTACTCACTCCAACTACTGACCCATCCTTCTCCTTTCTTTTGCCTCCAAACTACTTGGGTGCATTTTCGACATCCACCTTACTGCCTTTCTTTCATCCCATTCCCTGCTGTACCCATTTCCATCTGGCTTCCATCCTCTCCACTCCACTGAAATTGCCCTCACAAAAGTCCTCATTGACTTCCATGCTTATTCTTCTTGACCTGTCTGCAGCTTTTGACACTATGGACCGCCCTCTTCTTCTCCAGATCCTTCACTCCTTTGGTCTACTTGATAGTGCTCTCTCATGGCTATCCTTCTATCTCTCTGACTTCTCCTTCTCTGTCTCCTGTCATGACACCACCTCCCACATTTCCTGTATCAGTAGATGTCCCCCAAGGCTCTTTTCTTGGACCTCTCCCTTTCTCTCTTTATACATCCTCTTTAGGTGAGCTTATTTGACTTCCAATATCACCTCTATGCTAATGATACTCAAATCTACCTCTGCTCTACCGATCTCTCCCCCTCCTCACTCGAATTTCCAACTGTCTCTCCACTATCTCTTCTTGGATGTCCAGCGTTTTCTTAATCTTAACATGTCTAAGACTGAGCTGAAGTTACGAAAACTGTGAGAGGTCTTCATGCTTATACTAACCACAGACTTTCTCATAGATGGTGTTCACTGGTACTTAGCGGCCGCCAGGACTTAAGCTCTAGAGCTATAGCTGCTTATTAAACACAGGATTTTGTGTAGCAATGGGTTGAGCACATGATATGCAGTCGGGGTTTACAATGTCTAGGTCAATAGTCAATAGGTTCACCACAAATGGTCAACAGTGACTAGGTCGTCACCTAAGAATGTTCAACATACCCTAGGTCTACATTGACAGAAGGTTGACACAAGCTTAAGTTTGACATGGTTTACATGAATAAGGTTTTTCAAATTTTTTATAAAAAAGCTTTTTGTTGTCATACTTTATTATCCGTGTGGGCATAGAGTGAGAATATAATAGTGTGCCAAGTGCATCTAGATCGACAATCACTTGGTCCACCACTCCTGGTCCAACGCTTCTAGTTAGACGCCTAAAGATAGTTGACAGTGTCCAGATCGACAGTAATGAAAGTTAAACGAAAGCATTAGATCGACTGGGATGTGATTGGCAGTCACAAGGTGAACACAAGTTTTTCATGTTTTTATTGGTGCCTACAGTATATCGACATAGATCAACATGGACCCCAAATAAGTGTACAGTGTCCCCTTGAATAGCTCGCTGCACTCGCCGGGAACCAGCACAGAGGTCGCGCAGTGCCAATGACAGAGAGAGCTGGTTCTTGTGCAGAGCCACAGTATCTCTGCTTATAGAAACCATGTACTATAGCATTCTTTATTCCCCTGATGCATCTGTTTGGTTTATGTGTAGTGATCAGCTGCTTTTTTGTCACTGTGCTTCGACAGCACACCAGTAAGTGGCTGAGTCTGTGACTTCCAGCTTTCTGATAGACACGCGGCTAAGTTTCTTTTCCTTCTCTAATTGAAATAAATATCTACCATTTGTGATATTTTCATTTGCCCGCTGGATTCTTAATAGCACAAGGCTGTCTCCAGGACTTTGCCTGAACCACTGCAGATTGTAAAAATTACTGTCAGCATATTCACACTGAATAACAAACCCATCTCCTTCTTCAGAACTGTGTGAGAGAGGGAACTGCTTTACACTTTCTTTGCATCTCCCATCTGTACATTGAAATAAACAAACAGATCAGTCTTACAGGTATTAAGCCATAAAATAATCCAGATTCTTAATAGTTGATACAATTGCGGAGATGCCCGCAATATGGCAATTACCCAGAACGTGAGCCACTTGTTCTCTGAAATAGTTTTTTAGTCATAGCCCCATATGTTTGCATATAATTGTAATAACAATCTCGGGGCTACTGTAAGCATATGTGCACCCTTATTTATGGACATGCCAGCAAAGCCAATTTCACCCATAAGCGGGAATTCAATTAAGTGCAATGCATTATTACTATAATTAGCTAGACACATTGCTGCTTAATAGTTAAATCAAATCTGCTATTGTAAGTAAGATACAACAAGTATTACTGGCCACAAAGTGATTTTAAGCCATCACTGTGGAGGCACCTTCCTCTCATTTCCAAATTTTTTAATATCATGTCTTTATTTTTGCTTGCTAACCCAGTTTAAGTAAAGCACCCAGCTGCTCAAACAGTAATAATTCAATGCTATGCATCACTAGTGATTAAATTATAGCATAACTATGAGGAGTGTTTGAATACAGTAACTTACACTGAAGATAGATAATGAAGATAAGGGACAGCTGTCTCTGCATAGTTGTCCAGTCTATAAAGCAGAGGCTGGTGAGGTGCAATTACAGTGTAGTTCTTGCTGACATCTACAGTATGAATCAAGTCTAGAACTTAACATGAGCTGTAATGCAATGTGACACAATTAAACTCCTCCCACTAAACCACTTCCATCATACCTGGCATGTCACACATCCTTTACACTTTAGAAAATACTGTATGTATATCTCACCTGTCACTCATTGACTTATATAACATATCTGGCTTTTTTTTTTGCAGTCAAAATGCATTATGGGAGTGACAAAAAGATGGTAACAGAGTTTATATATACATTATGGGCCTTATTCTAGTTCACTCTTTCTGACAAAATCCTTCTTAGATGGACAAAACCATGTGCACTGCAGGGGGGCCGATGCAACTTGTGCAGAGAGAATTAGATTTGGGTGGGGTATTACTTCAAAGTGAGATCAATATTGCAGTGTAAAAATAAAGCAGCCAGTATTTACCCTGCACAGAAAAAAAAATAACTCACCCAAATCTAACTCTCTCTGCACATGTGACATCTGCCATCCTGCAGTGCACATGGTTTTGTCCATCTAAGAAGGATTTTGTCAGAAAGAGTGAACTAGAATAAGGCCCTATATACCTAGGTGGGGATCTCTTCCTATTCCCAAATTAACTTACAAGTCACTTTTCTGTTCACATTTGATATTACATGTTGCATATTGGATTTTTCTGTATTTAGACTGTAATGAGATATCTTGGTGATGGGAACCAAGTCATTGTTGCCGGTTCCCTGGCTGCCCTCTTCATAGTCGGGGAGAGTATGATGCGTCACAAGAGGCTGGGTAAAGACATGGCACTGTAAAGGAGGCAGTACATACGCAGTGTCCATAAATAATAGTGGCATCATGTCCATGCCTCCTACTGAGACTACCAGCATTATTCATTGTGAATAACATCCTCAGCCTCCCCAGGTGTGCCGCCTTTACAAACTGGATCGCAGGGTGCAGGTTGCAGCTGGTACAGGGAATATAAATGCATTCTGTGATTAGACTGGAGCTACAGTATGCTTGCCTACTATACTGGAACAGTTGGGAGGATCCTGAAAGTCGGGCAGCCCCCTGGACCCTTGAAAGTATGGGCAAGTCTAGGAAAGGAGACACCTTTGGATAGGGGGCTAGTAATACACATCCTTGACTACCAAACAGTTCTCTTAAAATAAATTGGCAAATAATTATTATAATAAAATTATTAAAAAACACAACAATGTATTTCATATGTTTATTGATAACAATTATCAGCAATACAATAATGTATAGTAACAGTGTATGTGTAGATGTAATACAGTATGGAAAGATGCCCAGTAGGACAGTGACGATCCACTTAGCAATGAAGTGCTCTAGGGAAATTAAGAAAAATTTAGTTAAAATGTAATAATCCCTCAAATATCTGACAAAAGCCACAAGCCCCATAGGTTTCTATGTGGGTTTTTTTTGGTGGCTGCAATGCTGATGGATTTTCCAAGCACAGGAATTCAAAGCAATTGTGGGACTATCTATGTGCTATATAATTATTTAGCAGTATTTATCTGCAACAATAAAATGTAAAAGTTTTCTTAGCTCCACACTTTGAAGGGCAATATAATAAGTACATAATTGTATTGCATACAGTAGATAGATTGCAGTGGTCCAAGTAGTGCTCTAGGATACCCCAAAGTATTATGCTGCAGGACATCTTAAAGTTGCCCACACGCCACACGGTAATATTTTGGTACTCTTTACCTAGCACGACGCCCACGATTTTGATCGTGGGCATCGCAGGTAAAAAAATCGCGGGCATCGCGGCCATTGAATGCACTAAAAATCGGGTGCGACGCGACCGACGCGATGCCCGCGATTTCCCATAGGGATCAATGTTAAATTTCTCAATTGACACTATTTTACTGTTCAATGCCTCAATGGACCCGATTTTTCCATAGGAAACAATGTTAAATGGCCCACAGAGGCTAAATAGCCACCCTGAAGTGTGAAATGGCCCCCACAATTGTTAACGCCACCCCACGATCAACGTGAACCCGAAGCGTGGCGAGCACAGCGAGCCCGCGAGGGGCGGCGGTATGCGTCCTACGACCTTTTCATACCCCCACTATCCACGTCGGCGTGGAGTTGAGAATAGAATAGTGTGGCGAGCGCAGCGAGCCACTGAGCCCGAAGCGTGGCGAGGGGACGCGGATACCTTCACAGGTAAACGCGTCCCTTCGCGGCCTTCACAGGTATCCGCTGCGCTCGCCACGCTTCGGGATCACGTTGATCGTGGGGTGGCGTTAACAATTGTGGGGGCCATTTCACACTTTAGGGTGCCTATTTGGCCTCTGTGGGCCATTTAACATTGTTTCCTATGGAAAAATCGGGTCAATTGAGGCATTGAACAGAAAAATCAGGTCAATTGAGAAATTTAACATTGTTCCCTATGGGAAATCGCGGGCATCGCGTCGGTCGCGTCGCACCCGATTTTTAAGTGCATTCAATGCCCGCGATGACCGCGATGGGCGCCGTGGTAGGTAAAGAGTACCAATATTTTTAAACAATATGTCTGTTTTCGACTTATCGGAGTGACCAATCATTTAAAAACTTTCCAGGTGTGGGCAAGATCATGATCCAATGCTCGCACCTGCCAGTTGGTCATCTAGCTCGCTAATCCCTTCAGCAGATGGAAAGATGAACAACCGGTCCTACACAAATTGGCACACATCGTTCAGTGTTTAGGCATGATGAACGATATGGCAATGATGTGGTATATAATAATCATTAAATGATCCATCTAACACACTGTTTACTCAATCGTTCTGTCTGTGTGTATGATATTGTTTGGTAAGGAGTGTTCTGGTTTTCAAGGCAAATTGTATAAGACATTGGATTGTACGTTAAATCTATCCGAGTGTGGGCACTTTTAGATGTTTGGTATAGGTATAAATGTATTTCTGAAAACCATTTTAAAAACTAGTATACAGTAACTTTTGTAAAACAGTCATTAAGCAGCTAAATACAAACCTACAGCACCACCTGGTGTTATCATAATGAAATATTTTGAACAGGTTTTTTAAGTTTGTGTCCTTACAGTTAGATATTCCTAGAGTCGTCTCTACCATTACCCAGCTTGCTAGAGTGCTGGGATCTGTGGGGTGGTAACAGTCTTCTTTATCACAAAATTAAAGATGTCTATGAGGAAGATGCAGGTGGTAAGATTCCACCTTCACACTTTCACTGGAGGGGCTGGAAAGTGGGTATTGGTGGCAATGTGGGTTTGGGTGGGTCAGCAGTTTCAAGTTTTGCCTGTGTTGATGAGAAGGCTTACACCCAGGGTTACCACCCATTCGGGGATTACTCCGGACAGTCTGGTGTTTAAGACTGGCATCCGGAGGGGTGGTGTTCCTGGACTATGCAATGTCTGGGCAGCTGCCTATTCCCGGACATTGTATAGTCCGGGAACGCCACCCCTCCAGACTCCGGTCTAAATTACAGATGTCTGGAGCGGTTCTCAAAATCTGTCATCAGGACCCCAAACAGTTCACGCGTTCTAGGTCACCCTACAGGTGCACAAGAATATTTATTACTCACTGACACATTTTGAAAGACAATAAAGCTAATTATTTCCCTGGTGATTCTGTGAGGGGATCTGGAATACATATACTTCTTGGGGTCCTGAGGAACAAGTTTGAGAACCTATGATCTAGACAACTGTGTTCTGATTGGTTGCTATGGGCAACATCACATTTTCAATAGAACTACCATTTTAGTAAATGTACCCCTTATATTCTTTTATACCAAAGGCAACCAATCTGATAGGCTGCTCCACAGTTCACATATCATACCCAGGGCGAGATGTGCAAAGCATTGCAAGGGGAAACGCAGAGCCACATTCTACGTACTGCCTTGCAATGCACCCGCAAAATTTAGCAAGACCCACAATGAGCAAGAGCCAGATACATTTTATATAATAAAAAGGCTTGCATACATAAAATAAAATGCATAACAGCTTGCCACAGATAATGGTAGTGGTCACTGCGAGACCTCCGTCCACCACTCAAAGCTGCTCTGCCTTTATGCATCGTTGGCAGGGAATCCCGTAGGCCACACACAGGAATGAAGTTACTGTTGAACACACCTGATGCATTTTGTCACAGATTGGAACTTCGTCAGGGAGTCCCCATCATCATCCCTGTGTGTGGTCTCCTATCCTTCACTGTTTTGGATTAGCTGCCCTGTTCTCAAGATATTTGTGTCCTGAAGACAATCGCTGTGGGGATTGAAACGTTGACTATCTACTGTACAATATATCTTTGAATAAACACCTTTTATTACTTCAAGAGCTTTGGTGAGTGCCTATAACTGATTGATACATATATACACACATTGATAATATACATACACAGTATACATATATATATATGTATTTCATGTTGATAATTTATATATACATGCACAGTATACATATATATGTATTTCATGTTTAATCGATAAGTGCTGTCACACACTGAAATAGACAGTACAGCCTGACCTGTACTGTAAAGCAGCCAGAGCAGGAGGACACCGCTGCTGCTGAACACAGCAGAGTGTCAAAACAGCGCCTGGTCATCAACCCCAATGTGGCCGCGCTCAAGCAGATACTGATTCCTGTCACCCGCAGGCTGCTGCTGCACAACCGATTACAATGGTAATGCTCAGTGGGCGTCACAGGTCGCCACCGGCTATCAGTGGTGTGCACCGTCTGTGCGCAATGCTGCGAATCAGAAATAGATATCCGATCTGCAGAGGGTGGTGGGGACACCAGTTTCAGATGGGGTGGAACGGGCCGGCCTGGGCCCCTAGGACTATGTTTGTATGAGAAGAGGGTGATCACCAGTGTCAAATGTAGAAGGAATTTCCAGGAAATTTGAAAAAAAAAAATATTTTGATTTATACACCTATACACACTAGTCCATGGGTCCTCAAACTATTTTGCTCTGGGACCCCATCTGTCAATAAAAATAATTACAGGACTCCAGCAAGTTTCTGCAGCAGGTCATCACATCACATGTGTAGTCAGCAGACAGCGCATAAATGGCAGCATTGTGGAGGCACAACATCATGTGAGGAGTCTAAAATAACTGACAATTCAACAGATTTTTCAGACTCCTTGAATCACTGACTGAGATAAGAGAAGTCTACAGCCTGATGGTCACCAACATAGAGTCGCGACCCCATGCTGAGAAGGTCGGGACCCACAGTTTGAGAACCACTGCACTAGGCGATTTTAAAGTCAAAGTAGCTCACTTTTCCCGTTTTTAGCATTTTTGGGCTTAAATCGCCTAGTGTGTATGAGCGGGTGATGAGCAGTGAGTGCTGATGTGCACCCCCATCATTGCCGGCTGCCGCCAGTTAAAACAGGCTGAGTGTACCAATTTTCATAGTCTTCTAGTATGGAAAGCATACCTCCCAACTGTCCCGCTTATCGCAGGCAGAGGTGCTGGGGGCTGGCCAGCAACTTACAGAGCTGCTGGGCATGCCCCCACAGTGGTAAAAATGGGGGTGTGGCCTCATGACAGCGCCATGACTATAGACAATGCCCCCTTTTCATCAGGCCACACCCCCAAAAATTTGCCACGCGCCTGCGGTGTGCGCCCTCTCCCGCTCTGGTGACCTGAAATGTTGGGAGATATGGGAAAGTGGTTCACCCCCCCCCTCCAAATCGCCACTGGGCTGGGTGAAAATTGCTCGGTGTGTATGCACTGAGTGATTTATCAGCCAGAGTTTTTTAAAACACCATTCATGGGTAAAAATACTGTCATCATTGACCACTTTAGTCACTGCAGAGCATAGAAAATGAAGACCTATCCAAGGAGGGCCTAATAGGTTGTGTGAGAAAGGAAATGTGTCAACTCAGCAAAAACAAGGTTTGCGAGCAACTTGGAGAGGGGTGGGAATCAAAAGATCAGATGGTAAGCTGCTAGAGATCTAGGTAGGAGTACGAATTAGATGCTTTTAAAAGGGTTTGATACGAAATCCCGACGGTCGGAATCCCAACGTTCAAAATCCCGACGCCGGAATCCCGGCCGCCGAAATTCCAACAAGGGGGGGACGTGGATCACCCCCCCCCCCCTTGCGGGCTCGATGCGCTTGCCACGCAGCGGGCCCGGTGCCTCGCTACGCTTGGCACACTAATTTATTCTCCCTCTGTGGGTGTCGTGGACACCCATAGAGGGAGAAAGTGTCGGGATTTCAGCGGTCGGAATTCCGGCGTTGGGATTTTGAACACCGGGATTCCGACCGCCGGGATTATAACTGCATCCCTTTTATAATTATGGAAATATACCAGTTAAATATGACTCAAATGGGCAGAAGAAAGGGAGAAGAGAGTAAATAATATGTCCTTTCTAGGATCAAATGAAGAATAACTGTCACAGGGTTCTGGGGAGGATTTGGGCAGGTTGTTGATAGGAGAAGAGGATGGCATTTTATGTTGTTTCTTGCAATTTTATCCTTAAAGTAGTAAGCATTAATGTGGTTAGTGATGGAGATAGATCAGAGAGCAATATATATATTTCTAGGCATCTTAGGTTTGAATACTTTATTTGCAGAATAAGAAATAAAGGAAAAAAAACGTATGATCTAAAGAGTTCTTGGTGGTTATCTGCTATGTCAATCTATTATGTTTCCTTGATTTAACTGCATGTGTTTTTGTGTAGTGATCAGCTGCTTTCTGTCACTGTGCTTCCACAGCACACCAGTAAGTGGCTGAGTCTGTGACTTCCAGCTTTCTGATAGACACACGGCTGAGCTTCTTCTCCTTCTCTAATTGAAATGAATATCTATCCTCTGTGATATTTTCATTCCCCCTCTGAATTCTTAATAGCACAAGGCTGTCTCCAGGACTTTGCTTGAACCAATGCAGACTGTAAAATGCACTGTCACTGTATTCACACTGCATAACAAACCCATCTCTTTGCTGAGCATTGTATAAGAGAGGGAGTTGTTTTACATCGTCTTTACAACGGCCATCTGTAGAATGAAACATACATATAGCAGATTAGTCTTACCTAGTATTAAGCTATACATTTAAATCATATTCTTTATTTTTTTGGGGTAGCCCATTAAATTTGATGTATGCTACTGATGAAAGAGGAACAGTTTAATGTTGCGCATTGTATCTGTAGTTAGTTGAATATTTTCTAAGTAGTACTTTATGTGGTCTAAAGGCCCCCATACATCGAGGCGATTTGGTCCGATTGCGACCAAACGGCCCGTTAAATCGGACCAAATCGCCTCTCCCTGACATGCAGTCGGGTCCGATGCGCGGTCCCATGCACATCGGACCCGACTAGGTGGTCGGACCGGCTGGCCGTCTGACCACCCGTTCTGGGGTGGGCGGGAAGCAGGAACGCATGCGATCCATCACAACGGATCGCATGTGTCCCTGCCGCTGGGAAGGTCCCGGCGGCTCGCACTTTGTCGGGTGTCCGTACACTCGAGACGTCGCAGGCAGTGTATGGACACCTTTAGAGCATGGCTTCTGTCACTCTAGTTATACTGTAAAATACATACACTGCCATATACGTAGAATGTTTAAATACAGTTACTTACAATAGAGATAAATAATGAAAATGAGAGTCAGTTGTCTTTGCATAGTTCGTCCAATTCTATATACTGTAGCAGAGGCTGGTAAGATGCAGTCGCAGTGCAGTGCAGTCTTTGTTTGTATCTGTCTTATGACTAGAGCACAGAACTTAATGTGAGCAGCTCTACCCACTAAACCACATCAAACAGACCTAACCAATATATATTGTGACAAAGAATCACATACACTGGTGAAAGATGAAGTCTGGTTCTTTATACTGAACAGGTAGCCAGCATTCCAGGATAACAGATTGGCAATTCTTGAGTTACAGCATGGCAGTTCTCAGGTTACAGCAATGGCAGTTCTCACAATGGGCCTTATTCTGATCAGTGCAGATTTTACCGCATGCGGACGTCCCGCCGATGTTGATCGTCTGCGCATGTGCAGAGGTCACTCTGCGCATGTGCCGGCGATTTCGCCGCACGTATTCTTTATACGCCGCACAGGGGGCGTAGAGGGGCGTGAGGGGCTACTTAGCCTCATTACCCTATGCATACGCCCCGCATTTCATGGGCGTTCCCATGCAAACGCGGGGCGTATGCATGGTAATGAGGCCGTGACGCGTGTGTAGGGGGCGGGCATCTGACATCGCCGGATGTCAGCTGCCCGCCCCCATACATGATTTCACACGGACAAGTGTCCGTGTGGTCTTGTGTGGCGGGACCTGGTGGAGCGTGCGGCCCTGCATTCAATGTTCGGCGACCATCGAATGCAGGGGCTGCTCCCAAGACGGAGGAGGCGTATCCCCGTCCAATTTCATGCGGATCGCCACATATCCGCGTACGGACGGAGGTGGCGATCCGTATGGAAGGCGGGCATTCGCCTGCACGGACATGACCGCATATTTCTGATCGGGCCGCACCGATCAGAATAAGGCCCAATAAGGATACAAAAATATCCCTGATGTAATCCCTGGACCCTTGCAAGCCTATTGCCCAGGCACTTACTACTATCGGAAACACAAACTTTCTGTCTTGAACACATATATAACAGTAAGCACTAGGGGCTGCTAATCAGCCAGTGATTCCCAATACATCCTAGGAAAACCTGGGTTGGATCTCCTTAGCTCTGCTGCTGTTCTAAATCCCAGACTGGATCTTCCACATTACCCTCATGTGGAAGTATGCTGTGCCTGATACAATATATATTAGAGATCATGTGCACCGGACACTTTTCGGGTTTTGTGTTTTGGATCTGCATCTCCTTTCATTTTTTTTTTCATAAAACCAGCTAAAATAACATGTTTTTTCCTTTTTGTTCCTTAAGTATTATTAACCGCAATAACATTTATTTACAGTCTATTCTGAATATCTCACAGCTCACAATATTATTTTTAGGCCAAAATGTTGCACCAAGGTGGCTGGACGAATAAGCTAAGAGACACAAGTGGGCGGCACAAACACAGGGCCCATCTATGAATGACACTGCAGTGGTAGACAGGATGGCAGTTTTAAAAAGTGTGCCAAGAAATGCACCAAAGAGCATATATCTGGCAGCTGGCAATAGAATCGCCAGCCGACAGGCTCCGCCAGCCCCCGCTATACAACGGAAGGGAGCACATGCACATGAGCTGTTCAGGTGCCCCATTCCGGTGGAGCTATCCGCCGCATCCCCGCTGGTCCCAATCTCCTCCACATACCAAATCCCCCCCTCCGCTAACCCTGCCTGTCTCCCTTAAGCGGAGATGGGCAGGGATTCCGCTGGCCACCAACGAGTGCAGGGGACGCATGTGTGTGTGAGACACCAGCAGTATGTTCTCTTTTATTACACTGACAGTGTCCTGGTTTATATAGGCTACAGAACTCCTGAGTAAGCTATCTTATTAATGCAAAAAACAGACTTTATTATTATTATTATCATAAATGCACTGTTGCCTCGATTATGAATGTAACAAATAGCACATGAATACCAGCGGAGGGCACTGTTGCCTCCACTATGAATGTTAAAACTACCGTATATACTCGAGTATAAGTCGACCCGAGTATGAGCCGAGGTACCTAATTTAACTCCAAAAAACTGGGAAAACTATTTGACTCGAGTATAAGCCTAGGAGCCAAAGGAGAGGGGGAGAGGATTGATGGGGAGAGGACTAGGTGGAGCCAGCGGTGTAGCTAGGTGCCATGGTGCCCGGAGCAAGGGCATATTTCGCGCCCCCCCCCCCCCTCCTGGTAATGAATTGGGGGCGTGGCTAACTTGTGTTGGCATGTTACATTTGAAATATATAAGACACTGTAACGGAATGTGCTGCGCTATATAAGACACTGTAACGCAATCTGCTGCGCTATATGAGACGCTGGAACGCAATCTGCTGTGCTATATAAGACACTGTAACGGAATCTGCTGCGCTATATAAGACACTGTAACGGAATCTGCTGAGCTATATAAGACACTGTAACGGAATCTGCTGCGCTATATAAGACACTGTAACGCAATTTGCTGCGCTATATAACATACTGTAATGGAATCCGCTGCGCTATATAAGACACTGTAACGGAACCTGCTGCGCTATATAAGACGCTGTAACGGAATCTGCTGCACTATATAAGACACTGTAACGGAATCTGCTGCACTATATAAGACACTGTAACGGAATCTGCTGCCCTATATAAGACACTGTAACGGAATCTGCTGCTCTATATAAGACGCAGTAACGGAATCTGCTGCGCTATATAAGACACTGTAACGCAATTTGCTGCGCTATATAACATACTGTAATGGAATCCGCTGCGCTATATAAGACACTGTAACGGAATCTGCTGCGCTATATAAGACGCTGTAACGGAATCTACTGCACTATATAAGACACTGTAACGGAATCTGCTGCACTACACATAAACACACACACAGCAGGGGGGTTTGTGTGAGGCGGAGTGACCCTGAATTGAGACACTCCGAGACACACCTCCTGGCGCTCGGCAGTTTTATAGTTAAATTCAAGTGAACTAATCAGCACTAAAAAGGTACATGAGAGTTACCCAGCTGCAGCATACACTCCTGTGAGTCCATCTAGGCACACAGAAAAAAAGAATTGGGAAGGGGGGTTGGAGTGAATTGCGCTGCTGGTTACAGATAATCAGACAATAGTACACACTGACTGGCTGAATAAAGATGAGTTCTGGACACACTGTAGCTTTTTTATATATATAAATCTTTATCTGAAAAAAACATATAATAATACAGAAACATACAATATATAAAAACAATATAAAATATAGCGAGAGTTGGGATCCCAATTAATTAGCTAATTAGCTTTTAATGAGTTCTCAGCAATACACTTTAGCTCAGCAGTATTAGGCAAAATTATGCAGAGAGGTCTGCAGATGACGGTAGTCTGCAGTATCAAATGAGTGGGTCCGGTTATACAGGATATTTTGTATATGGACTGGCCAGTCGATTATATTAAGGAGGTGATAAGCAGTCACACAAAATATATGCTCACCCAAATGATGGTGCTCCCTTTAGGTAGGTTTAGGGGTCTCCTACAAGCGGTCCCAGTAGTTGGAAATTGGGAGTCCTTCGAGATGGAATAGTCACTCCTCTCGGCAGCACGCCGGTGTGACCTGCCCGCAGTTTAGATGAGAATCACCGTTCAGACTGCGGCGGTATAAGGAGTGACTTGGTAGGCGAAGTGTTCCGCTTTGCGGTGGACCCAGGTCCCTTTGATGTAGCGTGGGCAATGTTTGATTTGTGCACAACTGATGGGCGGCAGCTCGAGATGGAAAAGAGCCGCACTTCAGCTGAAGGTGAGTGCACAACCGGCGGTGAGCCTGGAGGGAGGGTTTATGCTGCAATGAGCCCGGGCGGTGTGAGGCTTGAAGCGGCTAATTGCCGGTGGCGTTTGGAATAGCTTATACTTCCTCTTTGGGGCAGCTGAGGGATTGCTGGCTGGATCAGCGTGAAGCGTGAAGCGGCTATTTGCCAGTGGTGTTTGAAGGCTTACGCTTCCTCTGTGGAGCTGCTGAGGTATTGCTGGCTGGATCACCTTCTTAGGTAGATTAGTGACGTCAACGCGTTTCGTCCCCGTGGTATGCTGGGAACTTTTTCAAGACGAATGGCTGTGTTCTAAGAGCATACTATATTTATAGATATGTGATTGCTTCAGATACTAATTGGTCAATTAGTCAATTAGATCAATTTACATTTCATTTCGCTATAAAATTATTAGCAAAAACAGGTAGTGATATTACATAAAATCAATCATTTATATAGCTGTCTATATTGCATACAGTGTGTCCGGTGAAAACATAACTGGCATATATTTATAATGTCGCATCAGTTTGAACTTATACTCAGAATCAATGTCATATAAAGATATATTTGTAGATTAGTTTATTCAACAGTAGTTAAATATTTCGATTTAAATTTAAACTGCTTATGTATAACAGAGTAGTACATATATACCGATGAATACATAAAAAATATATACAGTGATGAGGGAAAATTTACATGAACAAAAAAAATTAAAAATATTCAAGAATATAATATCAGTATAGTAGGAAGACATAGAAAGATTTGTATATTTCTTCCTTATCCTTTTTTGTTCTTAGATTGCCCATAATATATTCGAGGAGATAGATCGGGCACATGTTGAGTGAACAGATACTATACGACTCAATAATCAGAAAAGTAGGTTCAGTATATATAGTTAATTTTAATTAATATTGTGCTGTGAACAAGTATAATGGGGATAAATTCCTCTATTTATACTAAATTTACAAGTTTCAAAGGACAAAATTTCAGTCTAGTATGAATTATTAATAGACCTTTGGGTAGCGGGAGAGAAAGCATTAATGGAGGGGATATCTATGCATAAATCTTATATAGATGGAGAGAATATGTTTTCCACATCTTTTAATTTGTTTTCTTAATTATATTTTATTTAATTTCATTATAGTTTAGTTACATTTCCAACGACCAAGTCGAGAATAATAACACTCATAAAACGCATACTCCAATAGTAGCTCAGATAGCCAATCTAGATCACATATGATTGGTCCATACATTTGTAAGAAAAAAAGGGAGGAGGAGAAAAGAAGAGAGAAATCCAGAGTACATAGGTGATGTTTTCATGAAAAAAAATTCTTTATTATTTCTTAATCGTTGTTTTTTAGTGGAATATTCACTTTTCGAGATTTGACTTTATAACAAACATCAATGTATTAATTTTCCTTGGGATTACACTATTTTATCTTCATTTTTTTGTGGTGTAATATATTCTATTTTCATGTATCCTTGATTCAGTGTGTAGAACTCTCAGGGGGAGGGGCGAAGGGGGTCTGCAAACCCGGGATGTCACAATTACTTGCGCATGCCGGGTAGATCCCTATCGCTCCAACCTGTGAGAGGTCAAGAAAATATATATTTATCTTAACAGGTTTAGAATCAGTCTAGACAGGTAAAATCGACGGCTTCGTTTAGTCCCTGTGGGCTCAGAGTATCAAGTTTAAAGATCCAGGCTGATTCGGCCAAACAGAGTTTCCTGAACCGGTCGCCTCCTCTTTTGGTGTTTAGAATTTGTTCGATTCCTGTCACCGTTAGTCCACTTGGGTCACCCCCATGTTTAGCTGAAAAATGACGGGGGATACTGTGATTGTGCATTTGCTTATCACCTCCTTAATATAATCGACTGGCCAGTCCATATACAAAATATCCTGTATAACCGGACCCACTCATTTGATACTGCAGACTACCGTCATCTGCAGACCTCTCTGCATAATTTTGCCTAATACTGCTGAGCTAAAGTGTATTGCTGAGAACTCATTAAAAGCTAATTAGCTAATTAATTGGGATCCCAACTCTCGCTATATTTTATATTGTTTTTATATATTGTATGTTTCTGTATTATTATATATACACACACACACACACACAGATCCAAGGACAGGGCACTCACCAGACTTTCTTTCAGAGTTCTATGCCAGGGGTTACCGAGCCTGGCGATGATCCTCTGTGTAAATCCCAAGAAGAAAAAAGCAGCCCAGTCACAGCATAATTCCAGATATATTATAAATCCGCTTTGAGCCCAGATCCTTTCCCCAGTGATGGGCGGCGAGTGTTTGCAGCTAGCTCCAGCACTTGCGCTATACAGAAAAATCTGGCCGGCTGTATTCAGTGTCAGGACAGTACAGCAGCAGCAGCACTAGATCCCGACTCCCGGCTATTTTAAATCTTGCGCTGCCGCAGTCACCTGCCGAGTCCGCGAACCAATCAGAGCTCGTTAGCGGCCAGGCAGCCAATCAGGAGACCCCACTCCTGATTGGCTGCCGGAGCGCTAACGAGCTCTGATTAGCTGGTGGACCCGGCAGGGGACTGCGGTAGCGCAAGATTTAAAATAGCCGGGAGTCGGGATCTAGTGCTGCTGCTGCACTGTCCTGACACTGAATACAGCCGGCCACCTATCTCCTCGGCTAGTGAATTCTTTCCGGTGGCGGCGGATGGCAGCTAAAGTAAAAAATAATTTGCGGAGGGAGGGCGGGCCATTCCACCAATCGGCGCCCGGAGCAGGAGCTCCGGTGGCTCCGCCCTCCCTACGCCTCTGGGTGGAGCAGAGGAAAGTGGTAAAGATGCCAGAGCCAGTACACACCAACAGCAAAATAGATAGCAGCACAGATAATGGTCGGAGGCTGGCCGCGCTGAAGCAGGAGGACTAGCAGCACAGCAGGACCCACCACAAGAGACAGCACGACACAGCCCACCGACTGACAGCAGCCAGCAGCTGCAATCTGATGCACACAGGCAACGCTCCCTGCGGCTGACAGTGACAGCTAACAGTCACTACAATGTGTGTGCTTTCAGGCTACTCAGTCTGCCCACCTCACCCTCCCCTGATGGTGGATCACTGCTGGCATCTGTGGTTCCCCTTCTCCCCCCACTCTGTGGGTCCTGCGCTACTGTGCTGGCGCCTTTGGTGCTGCAGTGCCATGCGAGACACCGTCCCTCCCGCAACCGCCCTGGTCTGCTCTCCTTCTCCTCTCCCGGCGGCTGCAGGTGATAAGGGCCACGGCTTCCTCCTTGGGCTGCTGTGTGACCCGGATGTGGACTGTGCGCTCTTGGACGCAGCAGCTGGGCTGCGCCGGAGGACTTGTCAGTGTGATTGACAGTCTGCGCACATGCCGGGTCCCACCTCCTGGCAGCTCCGTCCTCCCGTCTCCACAGCAGTGTGACCCTCACTCGAATATAAGCAGAGGGGGGCTTTTTCAGCACAAAAAAATGTGCTGAAAAACTTAGCTTATATTCGAGTATATACGGTAATACACAGACTGAGCGCCTCTCATACAGAGCTGGGAATTACCGCTCTATCTGACGGGGACACCCAGGCGTCTCACACAAACATGCGTTTGATCAGCGGCGGCCGGCGGAATCCCTGTCCATCTCTGCTTCAGGGAGACGGGCAGGGTTAGGGGGGGGGTACGGGTAGGTGGGAAGCAGCGGTGATCACCATCAGAACAGGGCATGCGAGCGTCTCGTGCATGCGTGCCCACTTCCATTGAATAGCGGGGACTGGTGGAGGCTGGCAGCTGGTGATACTATCGCCAGCTGCCAGCTGAATGAGAACGGCTCCATCTGTATCGACAAACGTGTGCACAGGATTAAATGGATTAGAGTCGATTAAAGACACAATGTAAATGTATTGTCTCAAGATTAAGGAAAGAAGGTTGAAAAACACTTACATTAGTGCTTAGTCTAATATAACCACTCAGTGAACTTTGCCTATGGGGAAAAACATATGTTAGCAACCAAAACGGCCTATATCAGCTCATAAGGGGGTATATATATATATATATATATATATATATATATATATATGGCAGATGCACCATGGCACTCCCTCAGCCAGCGTCTTTAGGCACTGGTGCCCTCTGGACAGTATTTTATAGCAGAGCAGTGAACAATACAGCGGCACTCCGAGGTAACTTTCAAAGAGATATACTGTGCTCACAAAACATTTCGGGCCTGGCACGTCCCTTTGTCAAGGTGCAGTTGAGACTAATTTTTGGTTTGTTATTTTCACCAGTAGGATGCTACATGGAAAGAAGAGGATGCAATCTACGCCAGATTAGATGGAGAGTTTAATTTCCTTCCACAGGTACATCTATGGATTTTGCTGGACAAGAGGACGGGCCTTCAGTGGAAGCCATACAGATGGAGTGACACTTATCTAGCCGGCCAATGACATTTGTCTGGCCAACTCGTCACAGCACTCCTAGACGCACGGCAGCGCAATAAATTGCACAGCATGGCGTATGCCATATGGCATTACCGGATGAGTGCAATACCAGCAATCTTCCACCAGATGTCACTATTTAAAATCACTACTATGCAATGCTATAGCAAAAGAATCTGCATTGAGAATGTGTGAGGTGTCCATTGAAATGCACTATAGTGCAGGAACTACTTTATTGTACAATACTGTACTGTTAAATAGACATTATTCTCATAAAATACTATTGCATAAACATGTGTCATTACGCTATTTATAACGGATATGGGGATAAGTGAGCGAGTACACAGTATGGCCGAAGTCTGTACTGTAGCAGGCCAGACTCGGGTTAACAAAATGGCTACTGAGATTCAACCAGGACTTTATGGGAGCCCACATCTATGGAGGTAATGACTGCATACAGTAGTTTACACTTGTGTAAGGGCACAGCTGTACGTGCATCTCATTACGCTGCACTGGTTAAACACAGAATTACGCTACAGTATGAATGACATTAAATATGAGCAGGCCAGAATTGAGCACTGAGTGGGTTAACAAAATTGCTACCGAATTAAACCAGGTCTTCGTGGAAGCCCACATCTATGGAGCGAGCAATGGTATAGGTTTTACATGTCTAAGGGGAATGCTGAATGTGCGTCTCATGCTTGTTAAAAACACACAGGGGCTCGTGACAGAGGCACAGACGCTGCAATGATCAACCCACAGCTCCGGTCCGCTACCCGCACCGCTGTCCAGGTGTTGGTGCACCTGCTGTGCAACAGGGAGCGGAGCACCTTTCAGGAGCTGAATCACCTGATCATAGAATTGCTCAACGTCACCTCCTCGCTGTTTGGCAAAGACGCCCTGACTGCAGAGGAAGCCAGAAGCCCCTGCAAGTTGGGCAGACAATTGGAGGGGACCCCACACGTGGTTGCTTGCCACTACCTTTACCAGTATCACATAAACTAGTAATCTGCCCCAAAAGCCAAGAGTCCTTTTTCATGTCTCAGTCTATAGGACACCTAGAACTGGAGATATCAGGGTGTAAAGTGGACACATTTTCCCCATAGACTATAATTATTTATTTATTTATTTATTTGCAGTTTCTTATATAGCGCAGCAGATTCCGTTGCGCTTTACAATAGTAGACAGCGATAAAACAAACTGGGTAACAGACAGACTTGGGGGTTAGAGGGCCCTGCTGCAAGCTTATAATCTATTAGGTATATAGGAGGGAAACACAAGGACAGGCATCAGTAATAGCATAGCAGTCCCAACAAGTTACAAGTCCAGAAGGGAAGCTATATAATACATCAGTGCCTCAGAGGGTTATGCGTGTAGAACTTAAATATGATAGGCTTGCCTGAAGAGGTGAGTTTTCAGGGAACGCTTGAAAGTTTGGAGGCTAGCGGAGAGTCTAATTGTGCATGGAAGGGCATTCCATAGGATGGGAGCAGCCCGATGAAAGTCCTGTAATAGTGAATGGGAGCTAGTGATCCGCTCAGATGAGAGACGCAAATCTTGTGCAGAGCGGAGTGGTCGAGATGGGAGATATTGTGTGATAAGTGCAGAGATATACGCTGGTGCAGTATGGTTAATAGCTTTATATGCAAGTAGAAGTGTTTTATATTGAATACGGTAATATACAGGCAACCAATGGAGGGACTGGCAGAGCGGATCAGCAGACGATGAGCATCTTGCAAGGAAGATCAGCCTAGCAGCAGCATTTAAAATGGATTGCAGTGGTGAGAGTCTGTTCTTGGGAAGTCCAGTTAGGAGACTATTGCAATAATCAATGCGGGATATAATGAGTGCATGGATAAGAGATTTAGTAGTGTCTTGTGTGAGATACGGTCGTATTTTGGATATGTTTTTTAGATGCATGTAACATGATTTCGAGACAGATTGAATGTGGGGAACAAAGGACAGGTCAGAGTCGAGGGTGACCCCTAAGCAACGAGCTTGTGGGTTAGGGTAGATTGTCGAGTTGTCAACAGTGATGGAGATATCAGGATGGTAACTGTTCTTAGTTGGCGGGAATATAAGTAATTCAGTTTTGGAAATATTGAGTTTGAGTTGGCGAGAAGACATCCAAAGTGAGATGGCAGAGAGACATTCAGAGACTCGTCCCAAAACCACTGGTGACAACTCTCGGGTTGATAGATAGATTTGAGTATCATCCGCATATAAGTGATACTGAAATCCGAAGGAGCTGATTAGTTTGCCAAGCGAGGAGGTATAGATTGAGAAAAGCAGAGGACCTAAGACTGAGCCTTGCGGAACTCCGACTGACAGAGGTAGTGAAGAGGAAGTAGAGTCAGAGAAGCGAACAGTGAAAGAGCGATCAGATAGGTAAGATGTGAACCAGGAAAGGGCTGTATCATTAAGACCTAGGGAGTGTAGTGTTTGTAAAAGGAGAGTGTGATCCACAGTGTCAAACGCAGCAGAAAGATCTAGAAGAATAAGCAGTGAGTAATGGCCTTTAGACTTAGCTGTTACCAGATCATTCACCACTTTAGTCAGTGCTGTCTCAGTGGGTTCTGACGCTTGCCTTCTGGGGGTCTGAGCCGATTGGACCACCAAAACCAGAGATATTAACCATTAAGCCCATTTTAATTTGATTTAATTTGAAGCATAATGAGATGCTCCCTCAGCATTCCCCTAGACATGTAAAACCTATAACCATTTCTGCTCCATAGATGTTGGCTTCCGTGAAGCCCTGTTTCACGGTTAGTAGCCATCTTGTTAACCCACTCGGTGCTCGAGTGATCATCAGGAGTGATCATCAGGTGGCGCATTTCCAGTCTTGCAATGCAACTTGTTGCACCTGGCTGGATCTCACACCTTGAGTGGTGATATCGCCTGTGCCAGCTTCTCACTCTATCAGCGTGCTCGTTCCTTTTCTCACCTCCTCCCGCTCATTGAAGGCAGTCTGTGAACCCACATGCTGTACTTTTCTTCTCCTGCCTGGACCTATTTTACTATTGGCATCAAATGCTGTTTCATGTATTAACCTTACTGCACTACTTCTAATAGGATGTGCAATAGATGCTAAATTACAGTGATGGTTTTAGCCAGAGTATCTGCAGTATCTGGCACATTGTATCCCATTGCAACTATTATAGTGCTGACAGCCTATTTCAATAGATAGGATTTATCCTTATCAATTTATTTTAATATACTTATTTCCAATAATAACACCACGATCACAAGAGTGTTTACAATTTTTATACGAGTTTTTTATTTTTTACTCTCTTTCTATATACAATACCGATGCATCAGTGACCAATGACCAAATTGATTAATTGATTACATTATTAATGAATTAAACAGGTCTGCAGTTCTGCTCAATCATCCAGAAGCTGGTCCACTCTTTATACGTAATTCACAAGTGCATCAGTTTTGCTTATGCTCACATGGTGCAGATGTAGCGCCGCTCATTCAGCTGGGTGCTGGCGGATCCTTCACCAGCTGCGGCCAGCCCTGGCCAGGGGGCACGTGCGCACGAGACGCTAGCGTGCCCCATGGCGGTGGTGCTCCCCACCGCCGCCACTAACAGTCCTCATCACCGCCCCAACCCCCCCCCCCCCCCAACCTTACCCGTCTCCCTGAAGCGGAGACGGGCAGGGTCCCGCTGTCCAGCCGCCGACAGACAGGGACGCCCATGCACGTGAGACGTACGCGCGTCCCAGTATGATGGAATCCCTCTCCGCCGGTTCTCGCCAGCAGGGACATTCTGGCGGGAGCCCAGCAAGCAATAGAGGGGCTCCATCTGTACCAGGGCCATCTTAACTGCATTGTGGGCCATAGGCAAAGCAATGCACCGGGGCCCCTACTTAAAATAAAATTCATAACTTCCTGCAGTGTCTCTCCACCTGCTATCAGCCATCCAGCAATTAGTATGCTTAAAGCCATTAACCATTTGGCTGCAGGAGGTTAAGATTGTTTGCCAACATTTTGGGTAATTTACAACCAAAGCAGCCAGGCACCCCCACTATCCACGTCGGAATGGAGTTGATTTTACAAAGTGAGGCGAGCGCAGCGAGCCACCGAGCCCGAAGCGTGGCGAGCGGACGCGTATACCTGTGAAGCTATGCACGTCCCCTTGCGGGGCACGCTACGCTCGCCACGCTTCGGGCTCGGTGGCTCGCTGCACTCGCCACACTTTATAAAATCAACTCCACGCCGACGTGGATAGTGGGGGTATGAAAAGGTCGTATGACGCGTACCGCCGCCGCTCGCCGCGCTTCGGGTTTCCATGATTCCAATGTGAAAATCGGGTCGATTTTTCCGACCCGATCAATACACAATCACAGGCGCCATGCTAGGAAACATGTACCGAAATCTCTACTAGCCTCACAAGAAACTCCAGACTCACCAGCAAACCCCTGTTCGAAGGCTCCTAGAATTGTGGGGCCCTAGCTGACCAATAAGCCCATGCATTAAGGTGGTACACTGCTGCTTTAAGCGCCAACAAAAATGTCACTTTTAAAGTCAGATTATGTTGTTTATCTATTCTTTTATGAATGATACATGTCACGCTCAGAAAAGTTGTTGGAAAAGTATGGCACAGGCAGGGCTAGATTAACAATGGTGTGGATATAGCTGAAGCTCCAGGCCTCCACATAAAAATAGGCTCATCACCATGACAGCATGAAGATGGTCACATAGTTGGCCATAAATGATATTTATTTTATATTAAAAGTATATTCCTATTTTACACATTTATGCAATTTTTGTACATATATACTTGAAAACAGCGGAGGCACTCACCAGTCTTCTAGCAGTGTAAAGGTGTTTCGGTCCACCTATGGGACCTTTGACAATATCCTATATATCTAGGGAGATACTGGGGCTAACTGTATAGTGTATGGGTTCTACATGCCTACATGGCAATTGCCTTGTAAAAAAACAGTTTCTGACAGAGTGTTTGCTACTATATGTGTGTGGACTCTGCTCCTCCATTTTATTTATTTATTAACAGTTTTTTATATAGCACATACATATTACGCAGCGCTTTACAGAGAATATTTGAACATTCACATCAGTCCCTGCCCCAGTGGAGCTTACAATCTATATTCCATACCACATGTACACGCACATACAGACATTCTAGGGTTAATTTTTGTTGGAAGCCAATTAGCCTACCAGTATATTTTTGGATTGTGGGAGGAAACCGGAGTACCCGGAGGAAACCCACGCAAGTACAGGGAGAATATACAAACTCCGCACAGTTAGAGCCATGGCGGAAATCGAACCCATGACCTCAGCGCTGTGAGGTAGTAATGCTAACCACTACACCATCCGTACTATCTCCACAGTTGTGCTCCTGCCCCCAGACTATAAACTCTATGCTTTGCCATTCTCAGCCCACATTGGACGCTACACAGCTAGTTGACCTTGTAGTGTGCCACAAGGTACAGGAAACAAGAGATGTGCCAATCGCACAGGACAAAAAATTGAAAAACAGGACCCTCTAATGGAAAAAGGGTGGCGAGCAGGTGGCACATTGTAATAAACACTTTTGGTTTACACAGTCTCAGTGATCGTTCATTATTGGTTGTGAACTTGCTTTACTGTGATGTGTGATTTGTTCTCACGTTTTCCCCTTAGTTATGGCTAAATAGCCTAGGAGTCAATTGTAACAATTCGAAACATTATATATCATGTTTTGTAGCAGAGAAAGACTTGTAACAATCTGTTGCAAGTGCTGAGTTTGAGGAGTGACAGTTTGAGTGGGTGTATTACAGATTTTATTCTCTACACTTTCATGTTGATTTCTCAGGAGGTGGACTGATATAAGGATTCAGTTAGGGGTTAATCTTCAATCAATGTACAGTATGTCCCACAATGCGTATAATATAAGTTAACCACTTAAGACTGTTATTAATATTAATCCTAGACCACACTGAGTTCAAATTCACCCACTGCTATTAGTGGCCCTTATTCTGGTTGGTGCGGTCAGAGCCGCACACGGGGCTCCGACCGCACAAACCAAGGGCCGCCCACCGGACGGATCGCCACGGCCGTCCGTACACGGACGGCTGGCGATCCGCACAAAAATGGTGGAGGCTACGCCTCCACCATGGTGGGAGCTGCCCCCTGCCTTCGATGGTCGACGACCATCGAAGGCAGGCCCGCACGCCGCGGCAGCTCCCGCAAGCTCAGACCACACGGACAATCGTCCGTGTGGGAGCTTGTAAGGGGGCTGAAAGCTGACATCCGGCGACGTCAGCTTTCCGCCCCCATGTCATGGTAATGAGGGCGTCATGCCCTCATTACCATGCATACGCCCCGCGTTTGCATGGGAACGCCCATGAAACGCGGGGCGTACACATAGGGAAATGAGGGGCTGAAGCCCCTCACGCCCCTATCCGCCCCCTTTGCGGCGGACGAAATCCGTCTGCGGCGAAGGGGGCTGCACATGCGCAGAATGACCTCTGCGCATGTGCAGACAAAAAACATCGGCGGTACGGCCGCACGCGGGCCGTACCGCACGATTCTGAATAAGGGCCATAGTGTGTATGATACAGCAATAGAACTGGCTCTAGATAAATGTATGTTATCAATCATATGTTAGTCAGCATTAAACATCCGGAGCTGCCCATATAACTTAGATATTATTAGTCCAGCTGGAGTATTAGTAACCCGAGTGGTTAATAGCTCCTAATGTGGTGAATGAACAGTTTGATACAATGATGTTTTTGTATATACAGATGGAGCGGGACTTATCTATCCAGGGGATGGCGATGGCGATGCAAGCCGCCATCCCCTGCCCCGCGCCAGCTGTATGCCGGAAGGGGACGCGCGCATTCCCCTTCCGACAGTGCTGCCGGCGGTCGCCCGGTGTCTACATTCTTCATTGTCTGTGACATACATAGTCATCCGGCATCAAAAGTTCCAAATACCGGGTCGGATCCGGGATTTCCGTGTAAAAGGGGTATTAGTCTACAGAGCCACTCAGATGCATTAAGTGTGAATGAGATGACAGGCCTGTGGTACATTAGCCCTAATGGCTTAGTGGTTAAGCCCATGCCTGCGCAGCGCCAAGAGTTCTGGTCCCGTCAGGAACAACTAATTTTTTTGTGTTCGGCTTCTATTGCCAACTGCATCCAAGCTCTACATTCTGAAGCTTAAAGCATATGCAATACATTTCAAAGCTTGGTGCATTTTCAGAGTAAATTGACAAACATTTCATCAATTGCAGAACTTGCAGCATTTTTCTAATACGAACACTTTTCACAACAAGCATTTATACCATTATAGTTGGTAGGTTTTTAAATATATTTGCCATGCTTGTACTAATATGGTGCACGTCACTACTCCTGTTGGATGGAGATGTGTCTGCAGCCTGAGTTCTTGCACAGGTCTCCCTACTAGTCCTTACACTGTGCATGCACTGCACAGAGGTACATAGCAGAGTCACTCACACTGGGGTTACTGATGTGCAGAAAGCACTGGCTGCTCTTGCGCCGTAGATCAGCTGTGAATTTTCCTTCTGATTTTCTCTCTTCAGAAATAACATTTATAAGGTGATCAGGGCTTCCTCCTGGGACTTGCCTGTACCACCTTAAGCCATTGAAATTGCTCACTTTATATTCACAATATAGGCTCACAGATTCCCCCTCTGTGACAGTGACTGACTGATTCTGGTATGAGACAAGCTCCTGGGAATTTACAACTGAAAAACAAGAAATATGACCATGAATTCAGTGCAGAGCTCATCAAAACAAAAGCAGCAGGATATATTTATTTTCAAGTCTGTATAAATAGTATTTTAAGTAACTGGAATTTACACCTACAGGCTGTCCTCAAAATAATCAGCACAATCCAGCTCCACAGCAGGTACATTGTCCTATCTGCTCAGAGTATAAGATGCCCATCAGGTGAGAATGATGTACTTTCTATATGCCGGGTGTAGTAAGTGACTCACCACAAGACTTCTCACGTGATCAGAATCCGGAAATTTTGAAGTGTCAGATATAATATAAAAGGACACAATGCTGCCATCTAGTGGTGTCATTTATTCAAGGACTAAAAGAAATGTTATTGTGCATTTTCTGCAAACAAAACAAGAGAGAGCGAGGGCTGCCTAGGCATGAGGGAATATAAGAGTCGGTGCAGTTTGGGATGGTATGACAAAGATATAAATCAGAGTGTCACTTACCCATAGAAGTGCAGTGTAGATGGGGTAGCCAATCAGGTGTAGAAGGGGTGGTAGCTTAGGTGGAGGTATATAAGAGGTAGTCAGGTGATCCATCTTCCTCTTGAGTCTGGATTTCGTTCAGGATCAGGGACAGGTTGAGCTGCAGGGACAGAAAAACGAAGCTAAGTAACTTTTAGTAGTTTGGTTTAATATCTCCTGCTGCAATATAACATGCGCCACTCCCAGAGGCAAGCCCCCCCTCCCCGCTGGCTCTCTGATTCAGCGCGACCCCTGTCTGCCGCAGCAGCACGAGGGGTCACCGTGCGGGAGCCACGGCCCAGCGCCGTCAATCATCCCAGCCCTACCCGCTCCCAGTATCCTGCAGCGGCTGCTGCGCCTCGTTCCCCCAGCTCAGCGGCGAGCGTCTATGGCGGGTCCCCGCCTGGCTCGCCGCTGGACCTCTCCCGCTTCCCAACACAGGTGCTGGGCGGGGCGCAGGGTGTGCACATGGTTGCACAGCCCCCTATCCCCGCGCCGCCGCCCGGCTCACCGCGCGCTGCTCAGAGCAGCCCGGACCTTTTTGTCACCCTCCCCAGCCCCCTCGCGGCAGACTATGAGCCGCGAGCGGCAGCAGGGAGGCATACATCGCCGCACAGGAGTTCTACTCCTGCGGCTTCCCAGCCCTCCTCCACCCCGGGTGCCAGGTCAGACTGGCCTATGATCCACGGGGGGGCTAGGACGCCCATGGATATGGGGGTAGATGAATCCCAGCAGAGTGGCCACAGAGCTACTTACAGTGCTCTGGCGCCACCTGCTGGGCACATAGCGTTAGCACAAGGCCCCATAAGGCTCCACATAGGGGGTTTTGAGCAGGGTCAGGGCACCCCTTCCTCCGGGGCCCCTCTGGTGGGGCCCATTCAGCAGCTTCACACGCTGCCGCCCTCGGGGCAAGGGGGACCATGGGCCCAGTCACAGGGGGCCGCACTCAGTGGGGACCAAACACAGGGACTCTACCCCGGGTCACTTCCCCGCTTTCCCCCTGTGTTCCCTCCTCTGGGAGGGCAGCAGTTCTCCCACCAATGGCCCTACCCCCCACAGTCAGCCCTAGGCCCTTACATGCAGCAGGCCTATCAGCCGCAATGGGGGTACCCCCACACGGCGGGCCCAGGCCCCCAGGTTTTCCAGGGCCCCGGTATGGGAGGGCACTACCCCAATTACTTGGGGCATGGTTGGGCAGGGCAACAGCAATTTCCCCCGCAGTACCCGCCAGGCCCATACGGTGGTTTCCCACAGGGTTTTACATCCCAGGCCCAGGCGGCCGGCAGCGCCACCGTCACGTCTGCCACGGTGTCACAGCGCAGTAGGGAGGGAGTATTACCAGGTGTCCCCAATGCCTCACTAACCCGTCTTGCTTCTTCCGAGGTGTCGGCCGTCCAGCAGACTTTGGTACCAGATGAGGCACGTCCCTCCAGAGATGGCAACCATGAGGCTGAACAGGAACGGCGAACAACACGCACGACGACGGCTCCCACAGCTGAAGCAACATCGGGCACCTCAGGAGCCGCTGCGGGAACATCTCAGGCCGCCGGGTCTCTTGGGGCAGAGGACATACCGGGTGATGGTGAGCACGATGACGATGATGCTGATTCTGCTTGTTCCACATCTGGCCAGTCATCTGGTAGCAGTGACGGGTCAGATACAGGTAGGCGCCCCCGTAAACTAGCCCGGTTAGTTGCGCGTGCTGTGGCTAAAAAGGTGGGTGGTAGCAAACAGGCCCCTAAGGCTAAACCCGCAGAGAAAACACAGCCCCCCACTGACATGGTGCACTGCAGCAACACAGCGGTATCACGCGGCTTGCGCAGGGGCATAAAAGGCAAAATAGCCAAGGGGAAATTCGTGGACGTCTTTATGTTGACGACCGAAATGAAGGAGGAGCACGAAAAGGTCAGGAAAGCTGCTGGGGCAGGGGAAAACCCTTACAGGAGCTTTCACAACTGGCTGAAGGGCTTCCTCATATTTGGGTCTTGTTACCTCGACACCAGGCCTGAGGAACACAACAATGTCCTTAGGTACATTTATTTGGTGAACGAGACGTTCATAGCTTACAAGGACTCGGCGTGGAGGGACTATGACGACAAGTCTGACGCACGACGGCACCCGAGTAATGCCCATGGGCCTTAAGCACGTGGAAATTTGGTTGGAGGTCATTGGGAAGGGCCACACAGGGGCAGAGGCAACACACAAGAAGCCCTTTCTTGGGGGGAAGAAGGCGGCCAAACCCGCCGCCAAAGGCAGGTGTTTTGCGTTCAACGACTCCAAGTGCGACAGGGGTGCGAAATGCCGTTTTCGCCACGAATGCCGCAATTGTGGAGCCAACCACCCGGCCAAGTCCTGTAAGTCAGGCACGGGGGGCGAGCACAGCGCTGGCGCTAAGTAAAGCCCCCTCCCCCATAGTCATAGAACAGTTAGAGCTGCGGTTGCGATCCTAACCCAATTCCAGAGGATGTCAGGGTAGTGTCCCACAGGAACCTAAAATCGGCAGTGGAGTTCCCCGAGGTGGTGAGACAGAAAGTACAGGCCGAAGTGGCGTTGGGCAGGATGGTTGGCCCATTCGCTTCTGACCCATTGAGTGACTTGTGCTTCTCGCCGTTAGGCGTGGTGCCCAAGAAAGCTTCTGGGAAATATCGAATTATACAACATCTGTCTCACCCCCATGGGGCATCCATTAACGATACCATCCCCGATGCATTGTGCAGCGTCAAATACCAACTGTTTGATGAGGTGCTGGCATTAGTTCGGGGGTTCGGCAGGGGCGCCCTAATGGCGAAGCTGGACATTGAGTCCGCTTTCCGACTCCTACCGTTACACCCAAAATCCTTTAGATTTATGGGTTTCCGCTTAGACGGGGGGATTTTCCTCGATAAGTGTCTGCCCATGGGTTGCTCCGTCTCCTGCTCATACTTTGAGAAATTCAGCACTTTCCTACATTGGTGCGTCCAGGAAACCTCAGGGTGCCCCGGGGTGGCACATTACCTGGACGATTTTCTCTTTGTGGGACCTGGAGGCGGAGACACTTGCGCTTTTGTGTTGTCCGCGGCGATTCGGGTGTTCCAAACCCTTGGGGTGCCCATCGCGGCGGACAAGACGGAGGGGCCCACATGCGTTATTTCGTATATCGGCATCGAGATCGATACTGCGGCCGGCTGTTGTCGCCTCCCGGCGGACAAAGTCAGCAAATTGCTGGGGCTCATAAGGGAATGCTTGCCGCGTAAGAAAGCGCAACTGCGGCAGGTACAGTCACTACTGGGCTCCCTGAATTTCGCATGCAGGGTTATACCGATGGGCAGGGTGTTTTGCCGCAAGTTAGAGAGGGCCACAGCAGGGACACGGGACCCACACCACATGGTCAGGTTGTCCAGGGAAATCAGAGACGACATGGTCGTCTGGGCATCATTCCTGGTGAACTTTAACCGGGAACTGCTCTGGCCCTCTGAACCGGCGCCAAATGCCAGGCTTCAGCTATTCACAGACGCTGCAGGGTCCACAGGTTTCGGAGCGTTTTTCCAGGGGGAGTGGTGCGCCGCGCCATGGCCTCAGTCATGGGTCGACAGAGGTTTCACTGCCAACTTACTCTTATTGGAACTCTTTCCCATAATAGTGGCAGTGGGGTTATGGGCACAGAGGTTAGCGAACCAGACAATCGTGTTCTGGTGCGATAACCTGGGTGTTGTACACGCTATTAACAACCAGCGCACCTCATCCCCCCAAGCCCTGCGTCTGTTGCGGCATTTAGTACTGCACTGCCTGCAGCATAACATACATTTCATGGCGCGTCACGTCCCGGGGGTAGATAACTGCATAGCTGATGCGTTGTCTCGGTTCAACTTTGCGAAGTTTCGTGAGTTTGCACCCAACGCATCTCCCCTTGGGCTTACTTGTCCATGTTCTGTGTGGCAGATTGTAGAGCAGACATGATGGGGCTAGCATTGCGATCCCTGGCCCCCTCCACCCGTAGGGCGTACGCTGCGGCACAGCAAGACTGGGAGTCATTTCAGGAGTCCCCGGCGAACAGCGGTAAGTCGGTCGATGACCGTTTGCTGGCGTTCGTATGGGGCCATTACAAAGCTGGCAGGTCTAAATCCGCCATGTCATCAGCCCTAGCGGGGATATCCTTCCACGCCAAATTGCTCGGGGTGCGTGATCCCACCAAGTCCTTTGTATTGACTAAAGCATTGCGTGGGTGGGCTAAAGAACGCCCTGTAGCAGCGGATTCACGCAAGCCAATCGACCCGCTGATGCTCAGGAAGTTAATTAACTGTGTGCAGAGCGTGGCAGACAGCGCAGAGGAGGCGTTGCTCTTTCGAGCGGCGTTCTCATTTGCGTTCTTTGGGGCCTTCAGGGTGAGCGAGCTTGTAGCGGCCAATAAGAGTGCCACTGATTCCGGTTTGCGGTATGAAGACATGGTCTTCCAGGAAGGTTTAGTCCTTTGCAAAATCCGCCGGTCCAAGACCGATCAGTTGGGCAAGGGCCGCTGGGTCACCCTGAAGTCCCAGCCGGAAGGGGACATATGCCCTGTGCGCCTTGCCGCGGCATATTTGCCTCTGAGGCCGGCACCCCCGGCACAGTTCTTCGCGCACGCTGATGCATCACCCTTGACGCGCTTTCAATTCACTGCTGTGTTTAAGCGCTGTGTGGCTGCGTTGGGTTTGGAGGTCGCCGATTACGGGACGCATTAGTTCCGTATTGGTGCGGCCACCAACGCAGCAGCGGAGGGCCTTCCAGTGAATGCCATTCAGCAACTCGGCCGCTGGAAGTCCTCCGCTTATAAATCTTATATACGTCTAGATAAGGTTTAGCACGCGCCTTCGGCGCTGGATCCAAAAACTATGTTTACAATCGGTTTTGTAACGGCAGCGTTACGGAATCGACGGTGTGAAGGGAATTTTTTACTTTTTTCTCCGATAGTGGGCTGATTACAATTGGCTTCCCCCCCCCTCAAGTCCACCGGAGGTTTTTTAAGGTTTTCCCCTTCACTTGGATTCTAGTGTACTAATTCATGTTGTGCATTATATGTCTAACCCTACGTTGTGCATTATACAGTTTAAGTTTGAATGCTAACCGGTTAGGGTTTTCTTTTTCAGCCCTTCCCCCCCCTTCAACGACTCATGCCACTGTCTGGTTCGTCGGGCATTCATACATTTTCTGGGCATCCAATCATCAGTTAGCTGTCAGGACCCGGGCAGAGCTAGGGGCGAAGGCAGTACATTGGTTCGGTGTCAGGGGTCTCTGGTGGAATGGTCTTTTACCATTATTGTCAGATAAAGAGCGTCGCTGGGGTCGCCCGGATGTTTTGGTGGTACACCTAGGAGGTAACGACTTAGGCCGGGGAACCAGCATAGGCCTTATTTTGAGGATCGAGGCTGATCTTAAGACTCTGTTAGGCCTTTGGCCTGGATTGCAGATAGTTTGGTCCGACATAGTGCCTCGTTTCAACTGGAGGGGCTGCTGGAACCCCAAGTCATTAGAGAAGATCAGACGCAAGGTCAACTTTGCGGTCTCCAAAGCGGTCACGTCCATGGGAGGCACAGCGGTTAGACACCCCTCTTTAGCACTGGAGACCCCATCCTTCTACAGAAGTGATGGTGTACATTTGTCGGAATCAGGCATGGCCGTTCTACTTCAGGACTTGTTCAGTTGTTGCAGATAGGGGATTAGATTTGTGTTACTCTGGTTGACTTAGTTATTGATTGGTTTGGCGGGCTTGGGTTCTACAGTAATTGTCTTTAAGTGGCAATTTTTGAACCCAGCTGTGGCGGGAGGGCGCTCTCGATCAGCAGTCCAGTTTGAAGTACAGGTGGTCACTGTGAGGTATTGCCACCCTCTGCCAGGAAGGCTGGTGAGTTCTGCCCCCGAGGGGGAACGCAGGACACTTTTAGAACTGTCCTCATTAGGCCCTAGGAGAGGCGGCAAGACAGTCACAGCGCAGGCTGGCTTTGAATTCAATGGGGGCGGTTCCTCGCCCTAGTTACAAGTTGGGGCGTTGTAGTCGCCGCCATTGCTAACGTTTATGACTGGCTGGTCTCCAAGCGCTCTCTAGGCCATCCCTTTCAATAGGGTCATACCACAATAAATACCCTTTACCTTTTTAAACTTATGCAGTGGTTGTCCGTGTCGTTATTTCAGGTCACGTGTCCGTGTGAGTTATTTCAGGTCATGTGTCCGTGTGATTTACTGCTAGGGGTAATCAAGGTTTAAGTTGAAAGAAAAGGTTCATCTCAATAATGCATTAGACGCCTTAAGAGTTACAAGAGTTGATGAAATGTGGTGCGTAGCCTACTGTAGGTGTTTTTCACATTAAGGGCAGGATGCGCTAGCCCTCGCTGGTGACATTAAATCATACTTGCCTCTCTGCAGCACTCCTGGGAGTGGGGGCTCAGCTTGATGTATTTAGGCCCTGCCACCATTACAGTGAATGCTGTCATTTGTGGGAGGGGCTAAAATGGCACAATTTGCATAATTTTAGCCCCCTTGGTTGACGCAGCTAGCCAGGAATACGGGATACTTGCCCACCCTTCCGGGCCGGTTGAGGGATCCGATTTTCAGGAGCCTCCCAGCCATGCCAGGAGGGTAATTAAGTATGCATTAAATACATACTAAATGCATATGCACTAACACGTACCTCCCAACTCTCCTGATTACAGCTGGGCAGTCCTGCTTGGAGACAGTCCCTCCCACAGTTGGCAATGTCCAAGAGGGAGGGGGGGAGGGACAATAGGGGGAGCCGGACAAATATTGATACCCTGAGCAGATTTTTCGACTGGCCCTATCAGATCCATACTAATTTAAAAAGCATAAAATGATAGGGAGTGGCAGCAGTGGAGCCCTATACTCTGGCCTGGTTGCTGTCTTTTGACACACTGGGCATTCTTGACATTACCTTTTGACTGCCTGGCCAAAAAAATCTCAGTTTTCTCCTCCTCTAAATGGCCACCTCACAGATGCGTGTGTGCAGCTCCCAATACCAACTGCTCATATTATTGGGAAACTAACAATTGGTCTACTCTTTTTCCCGATATAGTAAATCTCTCGAATGACAAACTTCGATATTCCCCGGACTCTGGCTTCTGGGATCAGCTGCTAAGTGTCTATTGACATCATGCAACATGGGAAAGTCAGTCCCAGAATCAGCACATAAGGTGGTTTGGAGGTGAATGCAGCTACCACCTTTATTCACCGGCCTTGAATTATCAGAGTTAAGTACACCGGTTGGCACTCTTTAATGTCGTCGTGGATACACAAGACTGTGACCGGAAGCAGGACTTAGTCAGCTCCTGGGAGGAACCACATTGGCAGACACAATGGTAAGCTCACTGCCCATGTGAACCAGTGCCATAATCTATCGACCTTCTAGCTGTACCAGTACATGGAACAGGGTGGACTCTGTTTAGGATATGTTTGAGGTGGCAGCGCTGACCACAGGCTGAGCTGCTTTCCCCACACTTCAATCCATTGGCTCTCCACACCCTGGGCAGTCCTGCCATACATGACCAGGCTCGCCAGATTGAAAGCATATAGTGGGAGGCAGAGCCTTTGGCTTAGTGATGGGAACCTGGGGTTTGGGCTTTGGTACAGGCACAAACCCTTTTCTAGCCTTTGTCAAGTACTCAAGGGTCAGGTGCCACTCAATCACCACTGCCAATTCCTTGAAAGTTTGCTACCCAGTCTAATAACCACCTAGCCTGGTCCAGTGCGACAATCTTCACAATTTGCACTGCTGAGTTTTTATCAAGCTGCAACCGTGGCCTAGCCAGCATGCTAGTTTGGCCAGCTGAACCTTCGGTGGCTCAGAGCCCCTCAGCCACAAGTCATGAAATTTTTGGGCTTTGCTGGAACTCATCAATCAAATTCTTTCAGGTAGATGTGCAGATGGAGTGCCTTTCGTTCAGTGCTGGGGCTCGCCAGAATGCCCCCGTTGGTGAGCTGGTGCTCCATATGACTGGGAAGCATGAGTGTCCCACACGCACACGCTTCCCAGTTACCGTGCGGGCCGGGATGCAAACCCTGCCTGTCTCCACTTCAGGGAGACAGGCAGGGTTAGTGGGGGACCCAGAACTGGAACCAGGAACTGGCGACGAGGTGGCAGGGACACGGGGGGAAGTCCAGTTGAAGGGGATGCGCGTGCATCTTGTGCATGCATATCCCCTTCCACCGGTTGACGGGGACTGGTGGCTGGAAATCTGACCACCAGTCCCTGCAAAAATTAGGGGCTGTATATCTGTATGTACACTATACTGGAGAAAATATTTACAGAAAATAAATTTTTACTCAATATCAACAGCTATGGGATGTAGTCATTATAATATTATGATTACATCACATACAGGGTCATCTTAACAGCAGTTTGGGCCCCTGCGCAAAGCAATGCACTGGGGCCCTTACTGTTTCTCCCCTCCTAGGGGTGGGGGGTAGTAGTAGTAGTAGTACGTTTATTTATAAGGCGCCACAAAGTGTCCGCAGCGCCGTACATAGCAAAAAAAAAAAAAAAATTCTTTCAGGTAGAAGATAGAAAGATGCTATCAGCAGCAGCTTTGATGTCCCACGGGTGGCAGGGGGTGCTCTATCTTCCACTCAACATGTAGGACCTGGAGCAGTAACTTCTGCTAATTACTCCTTTACTGCACAGGTGGTGGGAGGGAGAATACTAACGTGTGGAAGGGGGCACTAAGGTGAATGAAGGGTCCCTTGTAAATGACTTCCAGGGAGGTAGGGGGTGTTTTATACACAGGGGAGGGTTGGATAATGGAGTGGGCTTAATATTCGTCATTTTCCGGTGGAAGGGCAGCTTGTTTGACAGCAGATATCGCCATTATCTGGAAATAGATTTCTTAGCCTTCAATAGTATAAAAACCTAGAGTCCCAACTTTCAGGAGGTGCTGGGAACTTGGGGATCAGAGATCAGGACTGAGCCAAAACAATCCATTGACAAAAATATAAAACTGTACACCAGACATTTGGAGCTGGAGCAGGGACCGGCTGCTCGAAGGCTGATATCTCTGGTTCTAGGCATGATAGAGACAAGCCGATAGTATCGCCAGAAAGGGGAGAGTCCCAGCTTTTGGAATTTACTCTCAGAAAAACTCTAAGTCAGAGAGAACCTGAGAAATATGACTGAAAATTGCAGTTAATAGGTCAGATGTGGACTTCTGCTTTGAAGTTGGATATCTCCAGTTCCCTAGGGCCGATTTTCAAAATTCTGGTATCCCTGGAAAAAGGGGATCCTCAGCTATCAGAATAGGGTCCTTATACACCTGGAGCCCCTGCACAAGTGCCCATTAAGCCCATACAAATAGACGGCCCTGAATCACATACTTTAGTAAAACAAAATACTGTATATATTTTTGCCAGATGGTGAAGTGAAGGCTTTGAGGGTATCCTACAGTGGCGTAACTAGAGAGGGTGCAGAGGATGCAACTGCTATGGGGTCTAGTGGTGGGGGGCCCAAGGTAGTGTCTGAATTCCTTGGCTGTTGTTAGGTAACAGTTACAGCTGCTGTAATCAGCCTCAGTGTGTCTGCTCGTTACCTGTGTTCAGGCTGCTTGCTTGTGATTGGTTGACTGTTTAAATATATCAGGTACTAGCTCCTGTTTGCACCTGCTCCCTGCATTCCTTCCAACATGACCCTCTCCCAGAGGTACACAATGCTCTGTTACTGGGCTTCCCTCTTAATGTATGATTACCACTGCCTGTGTTGAAATACCTTTCTTATCAATTAACGTGTTTAAAACAGGTGATGGCAATCATACATTAAGTGGGAAGTCCAGAAATAGATTATTGTGGAATGGGCCATGTCCGGTAGATATGGCTCCTGGTCCTTATCCAGTGCTGGTATCCTGAGCTTGTTCTCCCAAAGTTGTTTGTTCCAGTTACCAGCTGTTTGACTCTGAAACTCTGCAGTATCCAGTCTAGAAGCTGGTCTGAGTCTGTAGATCTCTGAATCTCTGCTGCCCTGTGGGTGGTTCCGCTCCAGTCCCTGG
This sequence comes from Crinia signifera, assembly GCF_055691185.1. Taxonomy (NCBI): domain Eukaryota; kingdom Metazoa; phylum Chordata; class Amphibia; order Anura; family Myobatrachidae; genus Crinia; species Crinia signifera. The sequence goes on from NC_139217.1 coordinate 328,841,704, forward strand.
TTTTGGGTATTACCCCACAGCTGTGACCACTATTTAGTATGGCCACAGCGAACCCTATACTGCCTCTGTTGATCTGTCCAAATGAATGGCCAGTACCTGCAGATGCTAATTGCTACGTTTGAAGGGGCAAATTAAGTCTGCCCCAACTCCGGTTCAACCATTTCTTATGCTGGAGATCCTTCAGAGACAGTTATTTAATGAATATCTGTCCAAAATACATCTTTGTACAAGAAAGAAGCAACCAAACACAGCAATAACCTGGAGCACACACAGAATTGAGTAAAAGTGTTTCATCATTCATACTGGATACCACAAATATGGCGCCGCAGAAGGCTGCCTCGGAGCTGTGCAGCTCAACCAAACTACATGTCTCCCCTTGTCTCCCCCTGTCCTTGTCCTCGTTCATCACCCCCTCGAGTGTGATGACCCTGCTAAGTGTGGTAACCTAGCACAGCAGAGAAGCCCTTCTGAAATGGAGCTCACCCCTGGTGCAGACCACCCATATGAGCCTGACGGAGCGGGACGTGGGCAGATCGGCAGCCCTCACAGTCCATGCTGCCCTTGCTGCCCTGTGCAGAAAGGATGCAGCAAAGTTGAATGGCAGTTGCTGGAGAGTGGACCAGCGACCATGGAGAACCATTCAGAGGTAGCAGAAAAGTAAACCCCCAGGGCCTACTTATGGGGGCCCAAAAAGGAAGTGGTGTGACTCAGTGCCCACCTGAGAAGATAGCCAGAACTGAGCCCCTGACAACAATGAGGGCAATCCCAGCCAGGCCGCTGGCTCCCTCCAGTAGGAACAGACATGCCCCTACCACCGCCAAGTGGCCTGGAGGGGCCCCCCACCTAACAGCTAGGCTGACAGGAAGATATGTAAGGCTCAGGACTCGCAAGAGGGGCCGCCGTGCTGGGTCCCTAGTTAAGTGGAGACGCAGAGGTCACAGATCTGCACTCTGGCTCATCTATCCTATGCTTTACTGAGACATGGCTAGATGAACTCATTGCCGACTCCTCGGTGATGCTGCCGGGCTACAGTCTCCTCAGGGCTGACCGCGACAAGGAGCTCACCGGAAAAACCAAGGGAGGAGGTATCTGCTTCTTCATAAATGAAGGGTGGTGCACCGACGTAAAAACTCTGAGTAAATCAAGCAGCCCTCAACTGGAGACACTCATCATTAAATGCAACCCATTCTACTCCCCCCGGGAATTTGCCTCAATAGTCCTGGTGGGGGTGTATATACCTCCCCAAGGAAATGCGAAAGAAGCCCAACTCCAACTGGCCACCAGGATAACAGACACAGAACTCAAACATCCGGAAGCACTGCTTATAGTGATGGGCGACTTCAACAGTGCCAACCTGTCCCAAGAGCTACCGAAGTACAGACAGCAAGTCAGATGCCACACCAGGGAAGGACGTACCTTTGACCACTGCTACACCACTATCAAGTCTACTTACCGGGCTATCCCCCGGCAGCTCTGGGCCTCTCTGACCATTGCATAGTCCACCTTCTACCAACTTACACCCAGAAGCTAAGGTCAGCTAAACCAGTGGTGAGATCAGTCAAAAGCTGGACAAACGAGGCAAAAATGAAGCTTCAGGCCTGTCTCGAATGCACAGACTGGGGAGTCTTTGAATCCTCCGCTACAAACCTAGACGATCTGACCGACACAGTGACAGCCTACATCAGCTTCTGCGAGGACCTGTGCATGCCAATCAAAACAGCACGCACCTTCAACAACAACAAGCCATGGTTCAGCGGTCAACTCAGGAAGCTCCGTCGGGCAAAGAAAGAAGCCTATCGCAGTGGTGATATTGTCCTGTACAAACAGGCCAGGAACTCCCTAACACGGGAAATCAAGCTGGTAAAAAAAAGATTCTCAGACAAGTTGGCGAACAACCTGTTAACCAACGACCCCGCGTCAGCTTGGAGAGGCATGCAAGCTATAACCAACTACAAGATCTCTCGAACCCCCTCCACCATGCACCAGAAACTAGTGAACGAGCTGAACGATTTCTACTGCAGGTTCGAGAAGAAAGCTACCTGCATCAGTCCTACCCCTGACCGGAGCAAAACGGCTTGCCCACCCTCCTTCCAAAACTGCCACCCCCAGACTCTCCAGGTGGACCAAACTGAGGTAGAAGGAATGTTCAAGAGGGTCAACCCTAGGAAAGCTGGAGGCCCAGACTGAGTGTCTCCATCTGCCCTCGAGACCTGTGCAACACAGCTCGCCCCTATCTTTACCAGGATTTTCAACACTTCACTAGAAATGTGCAAGGTCCTCACCTGCTTCAAAGGCTCAATTATCGTCCCGGTTCCCAAGAGCTCAACTGTGAAAGACCTCAATGACTACAGGCCGATTGCACTAACATCGGTGGTCATGAAAGTGCTTGAACGTATGGTGCTGAACCACCTGAGAGTTGTTACAAATGCTCACCTCGACCCCCTGCAGTTTGCCTACCGAGCAAACAGAAGTGTCGAGGATGCAGTCAACCTAGGGCTGCACCACATTCTACAGCACCTGGACAGTCCAGGCACATATGCAAGGATACTATTTGTTGATTTCAGCTCGGCATTCAACACTATCATCCCTCACATCCTGGAGCCAAAACTCCATTCACTACGAGTCCCAGAACCTACATGCTCCTGGATCACTGACTTCCTGACTGAAAGGAAACAGGCGGTGAAAGCAGGCACATTCATTTCAAACACATGCACAATTAGCACCGGTGCCCCTCAAGGATGTGTCCTCTCCCCCCTGCTCTTCTCCCTCTACACAAACGACTGCACCTCAGCAGAACAGTCAGTAAAAATTATAAAATTTGCAGATGACACAACGGTTATCTGCGTAATCATGGATGGAAACGAGTCGGCATACAGACGGGAGGTGGATCGGCTAACTAAATGGTGTAGCGGAAACAACCTTGACCTCAAACCCCTCAAAACGGTGGAGATGGTGGTGGACTTCAGAAGGAAACCAAATGCCATGCACCCACTCATAATATCTGACAGAGTAGTGTCGAGGGTCGACTCCTTCAAATTCCTAGGAACAAAGATTTCCTGCGACCTCAAATGGGGTCCCAACATCATTACAACTGTCAAGAAGGCTCAGCAGCGGCTGTTCTTCCTGAGGCAACTCAAGAAATTCAACATCCCGCAGGAGCTGCTGCTCATCTTCTACACTGCCATAGTAGAGTCTGTCCTTTGCTCCTCGATCACAATCTGGTTCGGAGGAGCAAACGAGAATGACAGACGAAGGTTGCAAAGAGTGGTGAGGATGGCAGAAAAGATAATTGGGGCGGAGCTCCCCACTGTCCAAGAACTATACCTAGCCAGGGTCAATAAGCGTGCAGGAAAGATCTTGGCGGACAAGCTACACCCTGGCCACAACCTGTTTGAACCCCTTGGTCCATCCCAGCAAAGACGACAAGAACTACAAAAGGCTTCTTCCCAATAGCTGTCCACCAACTAAACCGTATTGAACATACCAAATACTAAATACTAACTCGAACTTTTCTAGATACATGTGAAATGTATGTGATGTATGTTTATGCCTCTCTTCCCACCCCCTTTGTGTTCCCTGATTGATGCTGCACTGTTACCACAAAAAATTCCAAGCATACGCAAGTAAACCTGGCCAATAAAGATGATTCTGATTCTGATTCTGAAAAGGTGAAACTGCCTCATGGGCCAGACTGGGAAAAACACAAACTAATGGCTCCTGAGTCAAGCCCAGGGAAATGAGTAGATAAAATGTATAATTGACCTTGTCGCAAACCAAGGACAACATAGTCATAAGCATAAGAAAAGATGCCACACAAAAGCACAATATAACACCACACAACAAGACACAGCAAATGACATAAAGAGATGGGTACTTGCAATACCCAGGAAACCACCCTGCATGGGAGAGAAATAAACCAATAGGTTAGCACAGACCTTTGGCAATCCTCTGGCAACCTCAGAGGGAATATACCAATATGGACCAGAGAAATATAACAATACTGTCGACAAGGTAACTTGCAAAAACAAGTAGGAAAGGAATAAACCAGGACTCAAGGTAGAGCATTTACAGTGGTCCAGAACCAAGACTGGAAGCAGGCGGTAATTCCTGGAACAAGAGCATCCAAGCTGCTGCTGCAGGACACAGGAGCAAACAGAGGGCAAGTGACTACCACCAAAGTTGAAATAGACTGCTGGAAGCAGTGAGCAAGAAGCTGGCAACTGGAAGCTAGGAACAAGAAGCTGGAAGCTAGACACAGGAGCCGAAGCTACAACCGGCGTCAGGGTCTGTGTCTGGAGCAAGCACCAATCAATACTGCGGGAGAGACACAGGCCTCTAGTAGCACAATTTACTGCAGCGAGTCCCACACCAGAAACAGAATCTTGGAAAGTTCACAGAAACAGACATAAAAATAATGAGCCACAGCGGTTGCTCATGACACCAGTCCTTTGTTCTTAGCTTGCACAGCCTCCAGTAGTCACTTTGTCCATCTGTAAATCCTGGAGGCATCTGAGAACTGGGAAGACCTAATTCACCTGGGAAAGGCAGCTGGGAAAGGTGAAGGGAACAGAGGACATGCTACTACCCAAAGCAGCTCTGTGTGGGAGGAGGGAGTTAAAACAAGGAGAGAGTACACACTGCTACCTCCCAAGCTGCTCTGTGGAGGAGGAGGGGGAGGGACAGCAGCTGTTTCAGCCGTATGCAAAGTCGTGTTCCGGAGGGGAATTTACAAAGCAGTCAAATACGACTGCTTTGTAACCCTCCGATGGCGTAATGATTCGTATTAGCGGCCGTATATACTGTATGGCCGCTAATACAAATTCTTACAGACAGTCTGCACGGATCAGTCAGATCCGTGCAGGCTGCAATGTGTAAAAAAAAATGGTTAAATAAATTTAAAAAAAAATTAAAAACGGGGTGGGGTCTCCCCCGCAGCCGTAACCAGCAACAGGCTGAAAGAGCCGGGGCTGGTATTAAAAAATCAGGAAACCAACCAGGAAAGAGCCGGGGCTGGTTCCCAAAATAAGGGGGACAAATTGACTAGGGGTCCCCCGTATTTTAAGAACCAGGGGGGACCCCACGCCGTTTTTTTAATTTATTTATTTTTCAAATTTTTTTACACTGAAGCCTGCACTGATCTGACTAATCCGTGCAGGCTAAAGCCAAATACGACCGGAAAATTTCCTGCCGTATTTTCCCGGCCATTTGTGGCCGTTTCACGCCAATTAGCAGCCGTATTTTCAATAGTATTCTATCGATGGTGTAATCATTCATATTTCAAAATACAAATACGAATGTCCCATCTTTACGAATACAATTTTTTTTAAAAGTAAATGCCCAAAATACGAATACGCCCCAAAAAAATCGTATTTTCGTATGAAAATACGATTTTTTTCCACAAATTCATCTTAGTAAATTTCCTCCACAGAGTTTTTTATGTACGTGGATTAAAGTTTTTATTTTTTCCAAGGAACTTGTCATATATCTTTTTATATATCCACCTGAGCACCTTTGTATTCAAGATTTCCATTTCAGTATTACAGTACATTTTGTTCAAAAATACTGGCTGATTGAACCAGTGAGGACTTGAGCTTAGACTGCTGGGAAGGGCGCATTTGAAAATAATCACACACCATCCAATTCATTCTCATGTGTCAATTATTGCATTCAGACACAGAGCTTGGGCCAGATGCACTAAGCTTTAAAAGTAATAAAATGGAGAGTGATAAACCACCAACCAGTCAGCTACTACCTGATATTTTAGCTTATTGGCTGGTGGTTTATCACTCTCCATTTATTTATTTTTAAACTTTTTTTTATTGAAGGAGAAAGCAATTAAGAGTATACAGCTTAATGCACATATGACAAAAAGAGAGTATAAACCATATACATTTCTCCATACATTTTACAGTTTAGTATATAACAAAAGAAAATAAAAGGAAAGGGGTAACGCAAGAGGGTGGGGGGATGGGGGGGTGGTCAAGGGTGTATAATACTATTTGGATATAGAGCAGTATAGAGATATCCAATACAGAAATAATAATTATTAGGTAGGACCCTGGGGGATGGTCCCAGCACTGGGATTTCTTGTAGATCGAGATATCAATTACTATAGGGTTATTAAGGTGGGGGATGACCAGCCATTGCTAGGAGCCAAGGACCCCAAATCTTTCCATTTTATCACTTTTGAAGTTTAGTGCATCTGGCCCCTTGTGAGAAAGCTCTGTCCCTGCGATGCCACTCCACAGCCATATTGGGGTATTTCCTGTATAACAAATACACTTGTAAAAGGAAAACAATATACTGCTTAATGGCTTGCACATGCCCCACACTGGCATCGCTGCTCCCACTGCTGACAGAACCCCTTTTCCCATCATGAGGATACTCCCCCACCCCACCGCCAATGCTGTGACCCCACCCAAAACCCTCATCATACTCTCTTACACCAGGGATCAGTGATCAGAGCTCCTGGAGGGTTGTTGATTATTGAGGATTCCTGCTGCTGTTCCAGTCAATTGGTTAACAGTGTCACTCAATAGGTCTATCACTATTGGTTGACAGGCAATAGGTTGACACATGAAAAAAGGTCAACATGCACTAGGTTGTCATTCACAAAATACACCTAAATAGTAAATGCCGAAATCCGAATACACATAAAATATTTTATAATATAATATAATAATAATAATAATAATAATAATAATATAATTGTAAAATATTTTTTCATACAAATACGTCTATTTTATGCGTATTTAGCTAAGTAAAATTCCCCCAAAGGGTTAAAACTTGAATTAAAGTGTTGGGAGTAGTTTTTCATGAAAACTTCACATTATTTCACCCCTTTATGTTTGCTGTGGTACTCTGGTTACATCCTACATTTCAAATAATATACATGATGAGTATCCCTTATCCAAATATCTGTTATCCAAATAATTTCGAAAACCAAACATTCCAGAAAGTGGATTTTTTTATTTATCTAAAAGCACTACTGAGGACATCTGTAACAGCACTACTGAGGAAATGATATGTAACTGGCACTACTGGGGACATCTGTAACAGCACTACTGAGGACATGATATGTAACTGGCACTACTGGGGACATCTGTAACAGCACTACTGAGGACATGATATGTAACTGGCACTACTGGGGACATCTGTAACAGCACTACTGAGGACATGATCCGTAACTGGCACTACTGGGGACATCTGTAACAGCACTACTGAGGACATGATATGTAACTGGCACTACTGAGGACATCTGTAACAGCACTACTGAGGACATGATATGTAACTGGCACTACTGGGGACATCTGTAACAGCACTACTGAGGACATGATATGTAACTGGCACTACTGAGGACATCTGTAACAGCACTACTGAGGAAATGATATGTAACTGGCACTACTGGGGACATCTGTAACAGCACTACTGAGGACATGATATGTAACTGGCACTACTGGGGACATCTGTAACAGCACTACTGAGGACATGATATGTAACTGGCACTACTGGGGACATCTGTAACAGCACTACTGAGGACATGATCCGTAACTGGCACTACTGGGGACATCTGTAACAGCACTACTGAGGACATGATATGTAACTGGCACTACTGAGGACATCTGTAACAGCACTACTGAGGACATGATATGTAACTGGCACTACTGGGGACATCTGTAACAGCACTACTGAGGACATGATATGTAACTGGCACTACTGAGGACATCTGTAACAGCACTACTGAGGACATGATATGTAACTGGCACTACTGAGGACATCTGTAACAGCACTACTGAGGACATGATATGTAACTGGCACTACTGGGGACATCTGTAACAGCACTACTGAGGACATGATATGTAACTGGCACTACTGGGGACATCTGTAACAGCACTACTGAGGACATGATATGTAACTGGCACTACTGGGGACATCTGTAATAGCACTACTGAGGACATGATATGTAACTGGCACTACTGAGGACATCTGTAACAGCACTACTGAGGACATGATATGTAACTGGCACTACTGAGGACATCTGTAACAGCACTACTGAGGACATGATATGTAACTGGCACTACTGGGGACATCTGTAACAGCACTACTGAGGACATGATATGTAACTGGCACTACTGAGGACATCTGTAACAGCACTACTGAGGACATGATATGTAACTGGCACTACTGGGGACATCTGTAACAGCACTACTGAGGACATGATATGTAACTGGCACTACTGAGGACATCTGTAACAGCACTACTGGGGACATCTGTAACAGCACTACTGAGGACATGATATGTAACTGGCACTACCGAGGACATGATATGTAACTGGCACTACTGAGGACATGATATGTAACTGGCACTACTGGGGACATGATATGTAACTGGCACTACTGGGGACATGATATGTAACTGGCACTACTGGGGACATCTGTAACAGCACTACTGAGGACATGATATGTAACTGGCACTACTGGGGACATCTGTAACAGCACTACTGAGGACATGATATGTAACTGGCACTACTGGAGACATGATATGTAACTGGCACTACTGAGGACATCTGTAACAGCACTACTGAGGACATGATATGTAACTGGCACTACTGGGGACATCTGTAACAGCACTACTGAGGACATGATATGTAACTGGCACTACTGAGGACATCTGTAACAGCACTACTGAGAACATGATATGTAACTGGCACTACTGGGGACATCTGTAACAGCACTACTGAGGACATGATATGTAACTGGCACTACTGAGGACATCTGTAACAGCAGTACTGGGGACATCTGTAACAGCACTACTGAGGACATGATATGTAACTGGCACTACCGAGGACATGATATGTAACAGCACTACTGAGGACATGATATGTAACTGGCACTACTGAGGACATCTGTAACAGCACTACTGAGGACATGATATGTAACTGGCACTACTGGGGACATCTGTAACAGCACTACTGAGGACATGATATGTAACTGGCACTACTGAGGACATCTGTAACAGCACTACTGAGGACATGATATGTAACTGGCACTACTGAGGACATCTGTAACAGCACTACTGGGGACATCTGTAACAGCACTACTGAGGACATGATATGTAACTGGCACTACCGAGGACATGATATGTAACTGGCACTACTGAGGACATGATATGTAACTGGCACTACTGGGGACATGATATGTAACTGGCACTACTGGGGACATGATATTTAACTGGCACTACTGGGGACATCTGTAACAGCACTACTGAGGACATGATATGTAACTGGCACTACTGGGGACATCTGTAACAGCACTACTGAGGACATGATATGTAACTGGCACTACTGGAGACATGATATGTAACTGGCACTACTGAGGACATCTGTAACAGCACTACTGAGGACATGATATGTAACTGGCACTACTGGGGACATCTGTAACAGCACTACTGAGGACATGATATGTAACTGGCACTACTGAGGACATCTGTAACAGCACTACTGAGAACATGATATGTAACTGGCACTACTGGGGACATCTGTAACAGCACTACTGAGGACATGATATGTAACTGGCACTACTGAGGACATCTGTAACAGCAGTACTGGGGACATCTGTAACAGCACTACTGAGGACATGATATGTAACTGGCACTACCGAGGACATGATATGTAACAGCACTACTGAGTACATGATATGTAACTGGCACTACTGGGGACATGATATGTAACTGGCACTACTGGGGAAATGATATGTAACTGGCACTACTGGGAACATCTGTAACAGCACTACTGAGGACATGATATGTAACTGGCACTACTGGGGACATCTGTAACAGCACTACTGAGGACATGATATTTAACTGGCACAAGTGGGGACATCTGTAACAGCACTACTGAGGACATGATATGTAACTGGCACTACTAGGGACATGATATGTAACTGGCAATACTGAGGACATGATATGTAACTGGCACTACTGAGGACATGATATGTAACTGGCACTACTGGGGACATGATATGTAACTGGCACTACTGAGGACATGATATGTAACTGGCACTACTGGGGACATGATATGTAACTGGCAATACTGAGGACATGATATGTAACTGGCACTACTGGGGACATGATATGTAACTGGCACTACTGGGCAGGGTCGGTGCTAGGGTGTTCGGCGCCCTCCTGAAAACTATAAATTTGCACCCACCCAAACTTTACAAAGGGACAGCGCACTCCGAAAGAAAGACATGTGGTCTCACAAGAAAGGGACATGGCCACACAATAGTACTCCAACTCCAAATTACACCACACAGTAGCACAATCTTATTCACATTACACAGCACCAGTGCAGTAACTACCCATTTTGGTGCCATGTGTCATAAAGGGAATTGGTGACTACTCCACCACAACATCAATAAAAACAGGGAAAGTGCACACCGTAGGCGTGCGCAAAAAAGTAGGAGTGTGTTGTCATGGGGAAGAGATGTGGTCACATAAAATTACCAATAGCATTGTCATCCCCATATAACATTATGCTTCACAATTCAATGCCCATTACACATTATACCACATACAGTAATGCACATTATGGGGGAAATTTACTACTATGAAAAACCTAGTTTTTCGTATTAGTATTTCCCCTACGACTGCATACGACTGTTTCAGTCGTATGCAAAGTCATGTTCCAGAGGGGAAATTACAAAGCAGTCATATACGACTGCTTTGTAACCCTCCGATGTCTTATTCATTCGTATTAGCTGGCCATATATACGGCCGCTAATACGAATTTTTCTGGCAGTCTGCACGGATCAGTCAGATCCGTGCAGGCTGCAGTGTGTAAAAAAAAATAGAAAAAAAAAATAGAAAAAAAAAACGGCGTGGGGTCCCCCCCCCCACAGCTGTAACCAGCACCAGGCTGAAAGAGCCGGGGCCGGTAATAAAAAATCAGGGAACCTGACAAATAGGGGTTCCCTGATTTTTAACAACCAGCCCCAGGCTCCAGGTCCGGGGCTGGTTCCCAAAATACGGGGGACAAAATGACTAGGGGTCCCCCGTATTTTAAGAGCCAGCCCCAGGCCAAACCAGCCAGCAGGGTAATGTCACAGCCGGGGGGAGACTTTTTATACAAGTCCCCCCGGCCAAAGCATTCACCCTACCGACCAGTCAGTCTGACCAGGGGCCCTGGGGGAGTGGGGACCCCCCCAATAAAGGGGTCCCCCCCCCTCCAGGACTTACCTGACCAGGCTGAAGCCTGGTGCTGTCCCCAGTGACCCTAGGCTGTGGTCACCGGGCTGATCTTGGTGTAAAAAATAGAACAATAAACTATTGTTTTAAACTGTGGAACTATGAGTCCCAGCAAGCCTCCCCTGCAAGCTGGGACTTGGTGAACCACAAGTCCCAGCCTGCGGGGCATTAAAGGGCCCGCTGGGTCTTGTAGTTCCACAGTAAAAAAAATAGTTAAATAAATACACACTGACACCTGAAAAATAAAAGTTTAATACATACATTACACACATACTGATACTTACCTATCTTGATCCCGTAGGTAGGTCCCAGAGTCTTGATCCGGTGCCTTGTCCTGGTTCCGGATCATGTCATCTTTCTTCACCATGTCGATCTTCATGTCGGCGTCGGCGTCAGGTCCGGGTCCGAAGAAATCCATGGTGGACCTGTGGAAGGAAATCCAACTCACCCAGGTTCTCCATGGAAGTTCTTCTGGCTTGGTCCGACATTGTCCAGGCATTCTTCCATCTTCTTCCATCTTCTGGCTTCTTTTTCAAGCTGCCGGGCGACTCCGGCAGCTCCCCGACTGTCAGAGCCGCAGAGATGTTTCCTCCTCGGCGCCTGGACTAAGAATGAATTCTGGCCAATCAGGAGCCGCCTAGCCTATTTTTTTTACACTGAAGCCTAAAGCAAATACGACAGGGAAAGCAAGGTGTATTTTCCTGTCGTATTTGCGTGCCTGTTTTACACCAATTAGCAGCCGTATTATCAATACGGCTGCTTAGTAAATCAGGAACCACCATTCTTTTGAATGGTGATTCTTGTCGTATCCTATCGATGGTGTAGACATTCGTATTTGTAAATACAAATACGAATGTCCCATCATTAGGAATACGAATTGTTGTATTTTCGGTATTGTAAATCCCGAAAATACAAATGTGTAAAAAATAGGTGTATTTCTGCCTACGAATACACCTATTTTTTTACGAATCCATTTTGGTAAATTTCCCCCTATATGTTATGCCACACATCATGATGCCCCTTACACAATATGCAGCACACCATAGTGCCCATTACACATTATACCACACACCGTAATTCTCCATACACAATATGCCATGCACCATAATGCCCATATGACATTGACACACATTATGCTACATATAATGCCCTGAGTACTTCTGCATATGCCCACATTAGTAGCACTGCTTATTCATAACACCCACACCAGTTGCCAAAAGTAGTAGCTCTGCTTATATGTAGTGCCCACAACAGTAGCAGCACTGCCTATATGTAACACCCACACCAGTTACCAAAATTAGTAGCACTGCGTAACCATATGCCCATACCAGTTGCCAACAGTAGTAGCGTTGCTTATAGATAACGACCACACCAGTTGCCTATATGTAACACCCACATAAGTAGCACTGCAAAACCATGTGCAGACACCAGTTGCTGACATTAGTAGTGCTGCCTAGACACATGTCCACACCAGTTGCCGACATTAGTAGCACTGCATAACCATATGCCAACACCAGTTGCCAGCAGAAGTAGCGCTGCCTATACACATGCCCACACCAGTTGCCAGCAGTAGTAGCACTGCCTATACACATGCCCACACTCATTGCTGGCAGTAGTAGCGCTGCAAATACACTGCCCACACCATTTGCCGACACTAGTAACGCTGCCTATACATATGCCCACACCATTTGCCGACACTAGTAATGCTGCCTATACATATGCCCACACCAGTTGCCGACAGTAGTAGCGCTGCCTATACATGTGCAGAAACCAGTTGCCGACAGTAGTAGTGCTGCCCATACACATGCCCACACCAGTTGCTGACAATAGTACACTCACAGTTTACTCTCCTGGTAGGCTGCAGTTCATCCTCCTCATCATCCTGCTTCCTTTTGTCACCACCAGTCTGGCTCCGCCCCTTCTACCCTGTGTAGCAATGCCCCATCCACCCGTGTAGCACCGCCTCTTATTGGTCCGTGCTGCTAAACTGAGTGACCTGATGTTTAGGTGCCCAGAGGGAGCTCTGTGGTGTCGGCGCTGCTGCCTGTCATGCAGTGTGACAGGCGCAGCAGCATCCGACAGCCAGCCACAGAGGACAGCAGGGGATGTACAGCAAAGAAGAGCGCCCCTACTGCCAGGCGCCTCCCTGCCCTGCATCCTCTGCTAAGTGGGTAGCGCCGTCCCTGCTACTGTGGACATGATATGTAACTGGCACTACTGGGGATATCTGTAACAGCACTACTGAGGTCATGATATGTAACTGGCACTACTGGGGACATGATATGTAACTGGCACTATTGGGGACATGATATGTAACTGGCACTACTGGGGACATTTGTAACAGCACTACTGAGGACATGATATGTAACTGGCACTACTGGGGACATGATATGTAACTGGCACTACTGGGGACATCTGTAACAGCACTACTGAGGACATGATATGTAACTGGCACTACTGGGGACATGATATGTAACTGGCAATACTGAGGACATGATATGTAACTGGCACTACTGGGGACATGATATGTAACTGGCACTACTGGGCAGGGTCGGTGCTAGGGTGTTCGGCGCCCTCCTGAAAACTATAAATTTGCACCCACCCAAACTTTACAAAGGGACAGCGCACTCCGAAAGAAAGACATGTGGTCTCACAAGAAAGGGACATGGCCACACAATAGTACTCCAACTCCAAATTACACCACACAGTAGCACAATCTTATTCACATTACACAGCACCAGTGCAGTAACTACCCATTTTGGTGCCATGTGTCATAAAGGGAATTGGTGACTACTCCACCACAACATCAATAAAAACAGGGAAAGTGCACACCGTAGGCGTGCGCAAAAAAGTAGGAGTGTGTTGTCATGGGGAAGAGATGTGGTCACATAAAATTACCAATAGCATTGTCATCCCCATATAACATTATGCTTCACAATTCAATGCCCATTACACATTATACCACATACAGTAATGCACATTATGGGGGAAATTTACTACTATGAAAAACCTAGTTTTTCGTATTAGTATTTCCCCTACGACTGCATACGACTGTTTCAGTCGTATGCAAAGTCATGTTCCAGAGGGGAAATTACAAAGCAGTCATATACGACTGCTTTGTAACCCTCCGATGTCTTATTCATTCGTATTAGCTGGCCATATATACGGCCGCTAATACGAATTTTTCTGGCAGTCTGCACGGATCAGTCAGATCCGTGCAGGCTGCAGTGTGTAAAAAAAAATAGAAAAAAAAAATAGAAAAAAAAAAACGGCGTGGGGTCCCCCCCCCCACAGCTGTAACCAGCACCAGGCTGAAAGAGCCGGGGCCGGTAATAAAAAATCAGGGAACCTGACAAATAGGGGTTCCCTGATTTTTAACAACCAGCCCCAGGCTCCAGGTCCGGGGCTGGTTCCCAAAATACGGGGGACAAAATGACTAGGGGTCCCCCGTATTTTAAGAGCCAGCCCCAGGCCAAACCAGCCAGCAGGGTAATGTCACAGCCGGGGGGAGACTTTTTATACAAGTCCCCCCGGCCAAAGCATTCACCCTACCGACCAGTCAGTCTGACCAGGGGCCCTGGGGGAGTGGGGACCCCCCCAATAAAGGGGTCCCCCCCCCTCCAGGACTTACCTGACCAGGCTGAAGCCTGGTGCTGTCCCCAGTGACCCTAGGCTGTGGTCACCGGGCTGATCTTGGTGTAAAAAATAGAACAATAAACTATTGTTTTAAACTGTGGAACTATGAGTCCCAGCAAGCCTCCCCTGCAAGCTGGGACTTGGTGAACCACAAGTCCCAGCCTGCGGGGCATTAAAGGGCCCGCTGGGTCTTGTAGTTCCACAGTAAAAAAAATAGTTAAATAAATACACACTGACACCTGAAAAATAAAAGTTTAATACATACATTACACACATACTGATACTTACCTATCTTGATCCCGTAGGTAGGTCCCAGAGTCTTGATCCGGTGCCTTGTCCTGGTTCCGGATCATGTCATCTTTCTTCACCATGTCGATCTTCATGTCGGCGTCGGCGTCAGGTCCGGGTCCGAAGAAATCCATGGTGGACCTGTGGAAGGAAATCCAACTCACCCAGGTTCTCCATGGAAGTTCTTCTGGCTTGGTCCGACATTGTCCAGGCATTCTTCCATCTTCTTCCATCTTCTGGCTTCTTTTTCAAGCTGCCGGGCGACTCCGGCAGCTCCCCGACTGTCAGAGCCGCAGAGATGTTTCCTCCTCGGCGCCTGGACTAAGAATGAATTCTGGCCAATCAGGAGCCGCCTAGCCTATTTTTTTTACACTGAAGCCTAAAGCAAATACGACAGGGAAAGCAAGGTGTATTTTCCTGTCGTATTTGCGTGCCTGTTTTACACCAATTAGCAGCCGTATTATCAATACGGCTGCTTAGTAAATCAGGAACCACCATTCTTTTGAATGGTGATTCTTGTCGTATCCTATCGATGGTGTAGACATTCGTATTTGTAAATACAAATACGAATGTCCCATCATTAGGAATACGAATTGTTGTATTTTCGGTATTGTAAATCCCGAAAATACAAATGTGTAAAAAATAGGTGTATTTCTGCCTACGAATACACCTATTTTTTTACGAATCCATTTTGGTAAATTTCCCCCTATATGTTATGCCACACATCATGATGCCCCTTACACAATATGCAGCACACCATAGTGCCCATTACACATTATACCACACACCGTAATTCTCCATACACAATATGCCATGCACCATAATGCCCATATGACATTGACACACATTATGCTACATATAATGCCCTGAGTACTTCTGCATATGCCCACATTAGTAGCACTGCTTATTCATAACACCCACACCAGTTGCCAAAAGTAGTAGCTCTGCTTATATGTAGTGCCCACAACAGTAGCAGCACTGCCTATATGTAACACCCACACCAGTTACCAAAATTAGTAGCACTGCGTAACCATATGCCCATACCAGTTGCCAACAGTAGTAGCGTTGCTTATAGATAACGACCACACCAGTTGCCTATATGTAACACCCACATAAGTAGCACTGCAAAACCATGTGCAGACACCAGTTGCTGACATTAGTAGTGCTGCCTAGACACATGTCCACACCAGTTGCCGACATTAGTAGCACTGCATAACCATATGCCAACACCAGTTGCCAGCAGAAGTAGCGCTGCCTATACACATGCCCACACCAGTTGCCAGCAGTAGTAGCACTGCCTATACACATGCCCACACTCATTGCTGGCAGTAGTAGCGCTGCAAATACACTGCCCACACCATTTGCCGACACTAGTAACGCTGCCTATACATATGCCCACACCATTTGCCGACACTAGTAATGCTGCCTATACATATGCCCACACCAGTTGCCGACAGTAGTAGCGCTGCCTATACATGTGCAGAAACCAGTTGCCGACAGTAGTAGTGCTGCCCATACACATGCCCACACCAGTTGCTGACAATAGTACACTCACAGTTTACTCTCCTGGTAGGCTGCAGTTCATCCTCCTCATCATCCTGCTTCCTTTTGTCACCACCAGTCTGGCTCCGCCCCTTCTACCCTGTGTAGCAATGCCCCATCCACCCGTGTAGCACCGCCTCTTATTGGTCCGTGCTGCTAAACTGAGTGACCTGATGTTTAGGTGCCCAGAGGGAGCTCTGTGGTGTCGGCGCTGCTGCCTGTCATGCAGTGTGACAGGCGCAGCAGCATCCGACAGCCAGCCACAGAGGACAGCAGGGGATGTACAGCAAAGAAGAGCGCCCCTACTGCCAGGCGCCTCCCTGCCCTGCATCCTCTGCTAAGTGGGTAGCGCCGTCCCTGCTACTGTGGACATGATATGTAACTGGCACTACTGGGGATATCTGTAACAGCACTACTGAGGTCATGATATGTAACTGGCACTACTGGGGACATGATATGTAACTGGCACTATTGGGGACATGATATGTAACTGGCACTACTGGGGACATTTGTAACAGCACTACTGAGGACATGATATGTAACTGGCACTACTGGGGACATGATATGTAACTGGCACTACTGGGGACATCTGTAACAGCACTACTGAGGACATGATATGTAAATGGCACTACTGGGGACATGATATGTAACTGGCACTACTGGGGACATGATATGTAACTGGCACTACTGGGAACATCTGTAACAGCACTACTGAGGACATGGTATGTAACTGGCACTAAATATGTGCAAGACGGAGGGCAGTATTCAATGAGAAAAATTCTCCGTGTTTTATGGAGAATTTTTGCTTTTTTCGCCCTGGACGGAGCATTTTGCTCTCCAAAAGTGAACCACCCTATTCAATGTGAAATATTCGCCGTCTTTCTAAGTGATTTTCGCCGTCTCTCTCCGTGTAGAAATTCTCCATCTTTTGATGGAGAGCTGGAATGTGAACTTTTAATCTAAAAGGTTTTTTTTTTTTAATTTTGGTGTAAAAAAATCAGGGTTTTTTTCTGTGAAGGGGCATGTTATTTTTATTCATGTGCTTATAGCACATGAATATATATTTAATTAAAAAAATATATTTTTTTTAATTTTATTTTTTTTTCTTACACAGTGCAGCCAGCAGGGGGCCGGAGCGC
This sequence comes from Crinia signifera, assembly GCF_055691185.1. Classification (NCBI taxonomy): domain Eukaryota; kingdom Metazoa; phylum Chordata; class Amphibia; order Anura; family Myobatrachidae; genus Crinia; species Crinia signifera. Next base: position 328,859,553 of record NC_139217.1, read on the forward strand.
TCGAGCCGCTCATGAGATATTCATATATTCACTGCACCCGATGCACGTTCGGGTGCAGTGAATACTGGGTCCCCCGCTGGCTATAGGGGGGGGGCAGCCTGTGCTGCCTCGGTCCCGGGGGGGGGCCCTACCCTCCACATATGTTCTGGGGCATCCAGGGAGACTTTAATCTCCCTGGATGCCACCGTCCCACGGCTCCCTGTCAGCTCCCTGCCGCGGACGCTCGTCCGCTACAGGGGTTAAGACTCGCCGCGAATGGCGGCGAGTCTTAAATACGTTGAATAGTGGGAACAGGAGGCTTCGGAACACGGCGAGTGCATGGCGAGAGAAAAAATCTCTCGCCATGCAGAGAGAATTTTCTACATTGAATACTGCCCAATGATTGCTTGCCTTTCAAATTCAGACCTGAGTTAGTACACAAACTTTGTTTTATGCACAAATAAAATATATTTGTGTGTATTTCATGTGTTTGATGTGTTTGTTCAACATAAATGCAAGAAAGCTCAAGATAGATTGAAAAATAAAAATATTCTGAAATACGGAATAATCCGTTACCCAAAATTCTTCTGGTCCCAAGCATTTTGGATAAGGGATACTCAACCTGTATTGCAGTGGCGTAGATACTGTAAGGCAGCCCCTGCTGCTGCTTGGAGGAGCGGGAGCTGCGTGGGCGATGGGTGTGTGACAGTGTGTATGTCTGTGTCAGTCAAAAAAGAAAAACCCTTCCACCCCACTCACGATCGTGGCTGCTGCATGTTAAGCAGAGGCTGGTCCTGCTGCTCCAGTAGCTGCTGTTGCCGGAGCTAACAAAAGTGGCTGCCCCCATATGGCTACAAAAAGATGGCCACCGTCCTCCAATCAGCAGCCAGAATTTCATTTCATTGAAACACTAGAGCCGGGTAGAGAGAGGAAAAGGGGCGGGGCCTAACGGAGGACTGCTCTGTGTCTGTGCTGGCCAGAGGAGCTGAAGGAAGTTTTAATGAACCCCAGGAGCCTGAGGCTGGGATGAGAGACACAGAGGTCAGAGGTGAAGATACTCCAGAGAGCAGAAGACCCTAGAGAGAGCAGAAGACCCAGAGACCAGAAGACCCTACTCCACCTTTTCATTAATCAGGTAAGTGTCTTGGGGGAGAGGAGGGCTTATCTATCTATCGATCTATCTATCTATCTATCTATCTATCTATCTATCTATCTATCACACAATATCAATCAGTGTGTATCAGTATATGTCAGTGTGACATATAAAAATGGTGTCATTTTGCTTAGAATATGTGTAGCGAAATTCAGGATACATAGAGATGCCGGCAGTTAGAATACCGACACTAGCATCCCAAAGGAGGGAATCCTGTCCCCACAGTCTAATTCTTCCCCTAACCCCTGTACCTGCTGCATAAACCTAATCCTCCCACCCCTGCCCTGCATCCTAAACCTAAGTTCCCCCTTCTATGTGTCTAGTCCTAAACCTCCCAAATACTGCCTAACCCCTGTACCTCACCACCTAAACCTTACTCTCCCTCCCTGCAGCCTAACTCAAATTTCCCCCACCTGCAGCCTAACCCTAACCTTCCCCACCCGCAGGCTAACCCTTAGTGCCCCCCTAGTGCCTAAACATAACACCCGCTTCCTCAACCCGACTCTAACCCGCCCCAGTATACTTACATTCGTCATCCCGTTAGTCGGCATCCTAATTAATGTTAAGATTCTGGTGCCGGGATGCCGGCATTGGTATGTTCAACGCCAGGATGCTGAACACTTCCCGGGGAATTCAGTTAGGTGCCAGGAGGATTAGCCTGGTGAATCCATGTGGCACTTGCAGTTTATTGCGGCAAGCACTTTTTTGCTCCTCCTCTCCCTGCCCAGCATCTGTCCCCCTCTCACTGCCCATTATCTGTCCCCCATCCCTCTCTTCCGAGGATCTGTCCCCCTCTTCCTGGCCATTATCTGTCCCCCAATCCCTCTCTGTCCAGCACCTGTCCCCACCTTCCCAGCATCTGTCTCCTCCCAACCCTCTGCCCCCTCTCCCCATATCTGCACCACTCTCTCTCCACACATATTGGACCACAACTCTCTCTCCACACATATCGGACCACAACTCTCTCTCCACACATATCGGACCACCCTCTCCCTGCCCAGCATCTATCAACCTCTCCCTGCCCAGCATCTATCCCCCTCTCCCTGCCCAACATCTGTTCCCCTCTCCTTGCCCTTCATCTCTTCCCTCTCTCTGACCATATTTCCCCCCTTCTCTCTGTCAGGGGATCTCAGTGCGTACAGTGCCTGCAACCCATGGCAATGAGCATGGAAACCCCCGGCAATGAGCATGGCAACCCCTGGCAAGGAGCATATAGGTAAAAAAAAAGAATTAATATATTTGGGGGGGGGAGGGGGGGTTAGGGGCGCTGGAAACTTTTTTGGCAGGGGGGCGCAAGATTTCTAGTTATGCCCCTGCTGTATTGGTAAATGTATCGGCTGATGTGTGTGTTATAGGCTGATACAAATGATTGTTTGGAGAGTGCTGCAGAAAAATAGTAACATTAACAATAATGACCGTGTTGTATATTACATATATCCTGGGGTCTGATTCAGTATGAGTTTTAGGTTTGTGAGTAATCTTAGAACAGGGCAAGGCCGCCCCTGCATGCCTGGTCTCTCCCAACATTTAAAAATGGTATTGCATGCTAATATACAAGCCCCCTGCCTAGCTGCAAAGGCAGGTGCAGAGCTGCAATGTTTTGAATCGCAGTGGCCCATACCGCAAACGGTTTGGACATGCCTGTGTAATGCTGTGTCTATGCCTCCACAATGCCGTGTCACCATTTAATGGCCGGCACCCGCTGGTCCCTAATTTCTGGGCTCCTCAGACATGTGCCATGTGCGCACGTGTGCAGCTTAGTGAAAATCACCTTATATTAGCGCTTACTGAATTTGTTCCCTGTACGGTCAATTGATCCAGTTGATTCTAGTGTACTATCTAAATGATTTAATAAACATTTTTTTTATTATAATATTTTAGCACTTTATATGTTCCTGTAAAAATATTTTTATGGGGGGGGAATAAGTTGCATCCTATACACTGTAGAACTTACACGCAGTGGCGTAACTAGAAACTTTGCTCCCCCCTGCCAAAAAAATAAACCTGGCGCCCCCCCACACACACATTTTTGTTAAAACAACACACAGGTACCTGTGCTGCTGGGAGGGTGGGGAGGGTAATGCATGTTGGTCAGGCTGTGGGCTGGGGAGGTTTAGGGTTAGGCTGCTAGATATGAGGGTAAGTTAACTTACAGAGCCCCTGTCAGGAAAAGGATACGGTCCCATGCTGTGCATGTAGGCACCCTTGATTCACGTGGCAATTCATTCTTGACCGGGCGCTGCAAGAGGGTAGGTGGGTCAGCATACAACCGGAGGCAATTGAGAAGCTCTGTCCCCTTATGCGACACACACCACACACTTCCACTTAATCACTTCTGTGGCGCAGAGGAGATGACTTCCGGGTGCGCGGGATGCCGGGAGCTGGTGACAGCACATCTATGCGGCGCCAGGATGATTGGGCTTCTGCAGCCGCGGTACTGTGTGTCCATGGCTTGGGAGGAAAACGTTCGCTGAGAGGGGACCCGGCGTCCCAATCAGCTCCAGCACGACGCTCTCTTTACAGCACGCAGTAAAGTAGGAGAAGCTGCGGCTTGTTTAGGTCACACAAGGATGCTTTAGCTCACTCCAGCTCCGTGACCCTGCGCCCCAGAAACACTGGCTCCCCCCCGCCACCGCTTGGGCTGCGGAGCCCAAGTTACGCCACTGCTTACACGTTTGAAGCATTTTTGTAATCCTACCACTACGTACGATGATTATATCATTATACAGTATTTGTCGGGTGGCGGATGACACTTCGACAGTGGGGATCCCGACAGTCAGTATCCCGATGCCAGGATCCTGACTTCCAGGGACGTGCAGTCAGGGGAGGCAGGAGAGGCAGTGTCACACACTGACAGCCTGTATACGCTGTCATGCTAAACTGTGGTGGCTGCGCTGTCTCCTGAGACCCCACCAGGAGGCCGTGCTCCCCTTCTTCCTCCTGCTGCCTCTGCATTTTAGGGTGGCCCTACTCACCTCCCTCCTCCCGCCATCGCGGCTCCCAGCTCCCCCTCGCTGCTGGAGCCCTGGCATAGGCATTTCTGGATGGCCCAACTCACCTCCTCCTGCTGTGACCCCGCCGGATGGCATAGCTCTCCTCTCCTCCACTGGAGCCCAGGCATGGACGGGGAGTCGGGACAGTGACAGTGGGGATGGCTGCTACCCCCGGACGCCCGGGTGGCCCAGCTCTCCACCCCCCAAAACATGCGCGAAACAGGTACATGGGACGTGGGACTCCCTTTGTTTATACATATTGGTTAGCTTATGTGTGTTATGTTCATATAGCAGTGAACAGTAAATATATTAACTATGTGTGCATTATACACTTCCAATAAAAAAAACAACAACATATTAATGGGGGAGATTACTTTCTCACTGGACCACACTGAGTACTAGCCCTGACATCATGGATCAGCTTGAATAACTCCCTATATCTTAAATTGCTATAGTAAGGTGTAAAATTATTACTATAGCAATTTAAGATATAGGGCGGGATGTTGTAAAATTCGCCGCCCCCCTGTCGCCGGACATCGCATTATTAACAACGGCATATGTTGTAACATATGCTGTTATTAACGCAAGGGACAGCTCTTGCGATAAGAGCTGTCCCTTGCGATGCGGTGCCGGCACTGGACTTCCGGGTCTGTGACCCGGGAGTCCATCTGCGCATGCGCACACCCCGACGCCGGCCGCAGGGCACGCTGGGAGGGATCCGTGATGGATCCCTCAAAAAGCACTGCGGTAAGAAGCCCATAGGCTTCTGCAGGGAATCGCCAGCTTTTGCTGGCGATTCCCTCCGCAGCGCTGTCTCTGCGGAGGGACAGTACAGCATACAGAAATGCGGTAAAAACCCAGATAACGGGGTTTTTACAGCATTTCTTTGATAGAGAATCTCCCCATAGGGAGTTATTCAAGCTGATCCATGATGTCAGGGCTAGTACTCAGTGTGGTCCAGTGAGAAAGTAATCTCCCCCATTAATATGTTGTTGTTTTTTTTATTGGAAGTGTATTAGCAGTGAACAGTTAATATATTTACTGTTCACTGCTATATGAACAGAACACACATAAGCTAACCAATACCACAGTGGCGGCGAGGGGGTTTGTTCGGCGAGGATGGCTTTTTTTGGCGACGAAAAGCCATCCTTGCCATCCAACCCTCTTCTCCGTATTATATGTTACTGCAAAATTCCCTTAAACTGTGAGGTTCTCCGCAAATGCAGCAAGCCTGCTGCATTTTGTGGAGAGCCCCGCCGTTTTGATGGCAACACTTGCCGTTTCCACCTCGTTTCAGAGAACAGGCGAATGTGGAAACGGTGAGTGAATGGGATGGCATTGAATACTCTTGCAGGTATTTAATGCTTTGGGCGAGTGGTGACAGCGAGCAGAGCTTCCTGCTCGCTGTCACCACTCTCCCTGACAGTATTCAACTCAGCCCCCTCATACGTCAATTTCCCCTTGCTCCATTTTTTGAGCGAGAGGAAATTGGCGTATGCGGCTCCTGAACCAGCGAGACTCGCGGCTAAATACAGCGAGTTTCCTGCATTAGCCGCGGGTCTCGCTGTTTTAGGGAATTCTCGCCGTCCTGTGACGGCGAGGATTGACCCGGAACGTTGAATAGAGCGAGCGGCCGGCGCGGGGGTTAAACAGCGAGGATCGCTGGTTTTCTGCAATCCTCGCTGTTTAACCCCTTCGCTGGCTGCGGCATTGAATACACCCTCTGATGGTGAGCTATTGGCGCTGCTCGCCGTATAGCTCGCCGATGTCAATGTATATACTGTACCTCATTGAGTACTATAACTGGGACTCACTGTAAGTGTGGGGATTTGCAACATTTTAATTGTAACCATTATATATTAAATTGTTACAATATAATAAAATATACTAACTACATAGAGTGCCTGGACCATAGAGTGCCTGGACCAAGAACACCTAATATTACAAATATATAAAGAATAGTAACAACTGAATCTATTAACTAAATTGGTTACAGTATGAAACTGCACTAGAGCAATGCCTATATATCAATACATATGAGAGCTATGCTGTAGGTTTCCTTATACCACTGATCTTCTATATATTTTTGTAACATTTTCCACTGAAGCAACAACAATCGTTTTAGGAAAATGTAATAAAAGTTATACTTTAATATTTTCTCTGACACTAGTGCACCATATACAGACACTATTCCTTTTCGTTTTTGTTCATCCATTCTAGTTGACAGCACCCCCGCCAACTAGAATGGAATCTCCGACGGAATAATATTTTTTAATATGATAAATAAAATAAGTCCTAGTGCTTTAGCTCTCTTTGTACTTCCCATTCAAAAGTAGTGCTTCAGCCCTGTGTCCTCACTGTCACTCTTCTGTCACTGTCCCTGTGTCCCCCTCTGTCACTGTCCCTATATCCACCTCTGTCACTGTGTGTGTTACTTTATAGGACTCATTCATATTTCACAAAAGTGCCTGCCTCACCTGACAATAACCTCACCGCACGTCACTGCTGACTTCCGGTGCTCAGACAGGGGGGATCCCGACTCACAGGGGCTATTCTCCATTGTGGGGGTCCACAACCCCCATAGAGGAAGAGAACAACCTGGGAAACAATCAGTGTGGCGAGCCAGCAAGGGGCTTCTTTGCGCTCTCCCCCCTGTCGGAGCACTGGCAGTCAGGATCCCGACGTCAGGATACTGACTGTTGGGATCCCCACTGTCTTATAATTATGTCAGGGTTGCCGACTTTTAAAAGCTCCTCTCCTGGAGAAGCCCGGAGAGGAGACTTTCAGCAGGAGCTCGGGGGCGGGGCTTAAACGTGACATCATTAAGCCCTGCCCCCATGAAGGAAAGTTACTTAGTTTGCCTATCTCCGTGCCTATCTCCGTGGAGGCTAAATGACGCGATTAGGATGCTTTAGCCTCGCCCCCTCCCCGGAGATCTGCAGACATAAGGTAATTTAAACGCCACGGTCAGGGGTAGTGGGGGGCGCAATCAGGGGGAAGGGAGCGGGGGTCCCCCAGAATCCGGGAGGGTTGGCCGCCTTTCGGGGGGGCCGGGAGGGTGACCCGATTTTCAGGACCCTCCCAGCCATTCCGGGAGGGTAGGCAACCCTGAATTATGTTATACAGTAGAAATCAGTTCGAGCTTGTGGAAAAACATATGATACGGCTACTACAGTATAGCATGGTGCACTTTGCTGCGTCATACTGTGGGATAAAGTTGATGTGTCTGCAGCCTGAGTTCTTGCACAGGTCTCCCTACTAGTCCTCACACTGTGCATGCACTGCACAGAGGTACACCGCAGAGTCACTCACACTGGGGTTACTGATGTGCAGAAAGCACCGGCTGCTCTTTTGACGTAGATCAGCTGTGAATTTTCCTTCTGATTTTCTCTCATCACCAACAATATATATAAGGTGATCAGGGCTTTTTCCCGGCATCTGCCTGTACCATCTTATACCATTGAATGTACCCACTTTATATTCACAATATAGGCTCACAGGTTCCCCTTCTGTGACAGTGGCTGACTGATTTTGGTAAGAGATCAAATCCTGAGAATTCCCAACTGCAAAACAATGGGACATCATATTAACATGCTGTGATAGTATACTGTAGCTCATCAAAATAAAAGCAGCTGAAAAGTAGCATTTATATATTATATTATATTGAATGTACACTTACATGCTGTCCACAAAATCCCCACCAAATTCCAGCTCCACAGACAGTGCATTGTCATATCTGCCGTTATATATCTGTAAGACGTTCTGCACATGTGTATGATGTGAGCTCTATATGTAGGGTATAAATAAAGTAAGTGACTCAACAGTCAACACTGATCAGAACACTGACATTGCAGGTTGCATGTTATATATTATAGAAGAGAACAGTGCTGCCACCTTGTGGCATAGAGTAAATTCATAAATGTTTTAAAAGCAATACTGTAGATTAGTGTACATTTTGCAGTCACAGAACTACATTTATAATAACACTGCAATACAGCTGCAGCCCTGCTCATTATTGTGGCGATCCAGACGCTCTTGCCAATTTCGCACACGCAGCGCAGAACAGCCACACTGCGATATCACCACTCAATGCGTTTTTATGAGACGTGAGAGTGAATTAGATGCACATGATGGGCGACGGGCAGTACTATTTTTCTGGAAATATAGATCCAGGAACTCTGGGGGTGGATCAATGAAATAAAAATAGAGAGAGAGAGATATGTGTATATTGTATTTAGAGTAAAATACTGTTATTACATAATAAAGAGAAATTGTATAATAAAGCATCCTTGTAAATCAAATTCTCTCTGCACATCTGCACCCCCCCCCCCCACCCGCAGTGCACATGGTTTTGTCCATTTGAGAAGGAATATGCCTTTGCGAGTGAACCAGAATTACTGTAGGGCCAATGTGTTTTACCAGAATGCAGTAGGCTTTTGTATATATGTTCTTGAGTAAGCATCCTGCTAAACAGCTCCCGTGGAGGCAGAACGGTACTTGTTTCCTATCTGGGCGCCCAGGTTTTCTACGTACGGCACCGTAATGAAATCGGATCGCATCGGATTCGATACTCGATGATGTACGATGGCATACGATGCTATCCGATCCGATCTGATTTCATTTTAAATCGGATCGCATCGCATGCGGTGACGCGATCAACCAGATTTTTACATTGGAATCAATGTTAAATGGTCCCTGAGACCCGATTTTACATAGATTTCAATGTAATAACCCCGCAAACCCACGATTTGTATAGGAAACCCCCCCTGATGGTTTAAAATGCGCCTCCATTGTTAACGCCACCCCAGTATTGACGTCAACCCGAAGCGTGGCGAGCGCAGCGGTACGCATCCTCCGACTTTTTCATACCCCCACTATCCACGTCGGCGTGGAGTTGAGAATAGAAAGTGTGGCGAGCGCAGCGAGCCACCGAGCCCGAAGCGTGGCGAGCGCAGCGAGCCCCGCGTGGGGACGCGGATACCTGTGAAGCCCGCGAGGGGACACGGATACCTGTGAAGTATCCGCGTCCCCTCGCGGGGCTCGCTGCGCTCGCCACGCTTCGGGCTCGGTGGCTCGCTGCGCTCGCCACACTTTCTATTCTCAACTCCACGTCGACGTGGATAGTGGGGGTATGAAAAAGTCGGAGGACGCGTACCGACGCCCCTCGCGGGGCTCGCTGCGCTTGCCACGCTTCGGGTTGACGTCAATACTGTGTTTCTGTGCAGATGTGACAAGGGGAGGGCTTTGAAGGGTAAATAAATACAGTAGTGTTACAGATGGGCCATCCTATGGGCCAACCATAAAAGCGGGAACGAAATCGGATCGCATCGCATCGTTCAATATCGTGTATGTGCATTTGTGGTATCCGATGCGATGCGATCCGATTTTAATACGGAGAATAGCATGGTGCGCAATTAACGTAGCGGGCGCCCAGATAGGAAACAAGTACCGGCAGGAACAATCACAGACAGAAATTGCAGTGCAGCACACCACACACCACAATGAAAATAAATAAATAAATGAAAAGCTGACTGACAGCCTGCCTGTGTACAAGATATAAGTATATAACCCAGCACAAACCCCTTTGCACAGCACAAACCCCTCTGCACTGCACAACACCCCTCTGCACTGCACAAAGTAACTGCTTTGCAATTCACAAACCCATCTGCACTGCACAAACCCCTCTGCACAGCATAAACCCCTCTGCACTGCACAACACCCCTCTGCACAGCACAAACCCCTCTGCACTGCACAAGCACAGCATGACTCTGCACTGAACAGCACCCCTCTGCACAACACCCCTCTGCACAATGCCTAGACCTCTGAACTGCACAGCTTGTGGAAGCATGATTTTGAAATGGCACAAATTCTCGGGACGGCGAGCCTTTATAAACTCAGCGTCTCGCGACAATCCAACCCCAGATTGCTTCATTCGTCTGCGCTCAGGTTTCCGAACAAAGCTGGAAACTTGCAAGCGCGGCTCGCGGGGCGTCGAGCCAGCTGAGTTCGGAGCCGTATGGATTCCGGGGAATTCGGACCGCTCATCTCTATACTAGACAGGCCGAGCTTTATGGAAATATGCTGTTTTCTGATGCTTGCCTCTCCCTTTGGCCCCAATTTACTATTTTCAGTTTTCCCAGCACATGTTTGACATTTACTCATTCAGTACTGCTACATGTATATCATGTCAGATTTTCTTGTTTTCCTTGCACACTTGCCTTCATAGACGTGCATGATGTTTGGAACATATTGTAAAGTGTGATTTATTTTATTTATTTATTTACAGTTATTAATATAGCGCAGCATATTCTGTTGCGCTTTACAATTGGAAATAACAGTGATTAAACAAACTGGGTAGTAACAAACCGAATTAAAGGTAGGAGGGCCCTGCTCACAAGCTTACAACCTATAGGGATAATAGCAGAGATACATAAGGATAGAATTCCATAGCATGGCAGTCCCACCAGATTACAAGTACTGATGGGATACAATTAGAGATGAATGCTACTTGAAGTTGTGTGGGGGTTCCTGAGTATGATAAGCTTGCCTGAAGAGGTGAGTTTTCAGGGAACGCTTGAAAGTTTGGAGGCTAGAGGAGAGTCAATGCGTGTGAAAGGGCCCTCCATAAGGTGGGTGCTGTTCAACAAAAATCCTGCAAGTGTAAGTGGGAGCGAGTAATGAGTGTGGATGAGAGACGCAGATCTTGTGCAGAGCGGAGAGGTCGGGTGGTGATATATTTTGAGATAAGCGAACAGATATAAGTAAGTATAGTCAGAGTAATGGCTTTGTATGTAAGAAGTATTTTATATTGAATGCAGTAATATACAGGCAACCAATGGAGGGACTGACAGAGCAGATCATCTAGCCACGAAAATCAGCCTCGCAGCTGCATTCAAAATAGATTGTAGTGGTGAGAGTCTTTTCTAAGGAAGACCGGTATAGAGGCTATTGCAATAATCAATGCGTGATATAATGAGTGAATGGATTATAGATTTTGCAGTGTCTTGTGTAAGGTACTGATGAATTTTGGATATGTTTTTTAGATGCATGTAACATGATTTAGAGACAAATTGAATGTGAGGAAAAAAGGACAGTTCAGAGTCGAGGATGACCCCTAGGCAGCGAGCTTGTGGAGTAGGATTAATTGTTGTGTTCTCAACAGTGATAGACAGTGGCGTAACTCCCGGAGGCAATGGAGACTTTTGCCGCCGGGCGTTAGCCATCAGGGGGGCAAGTGACAGGAGAACCCCCCCGCTCTGTACAATTCTCCTGTCACTGCGGCCCCAATGCTCTCCCTACTGCAATACGAGTGCACTCACTCGGCATCTCGTCAGATGGTGGTGCCGCTGCTGCAGAGCTAGTGTGGACAGCTGAGCGACGGCTCAGCTGTCCAATGATGATTGATCCTGCAGCCTGCGGCACTCTGATTGGCTGCCCGGAGGAGGAAGGACGTGGATCCCTGTGTGCACACAGAGCAAACTCAGCGAAGGCACGCAGCGGCAGCGCTGAGTTTGCTCTGTGCAGTGTGCACACACACAGGGATCCACGTCCTTCCTCCTCCGGGCAGTCAGTCAGGGTGCCGCAGGTTCAATTATACAGCTCTGCAGCAGGGAGACAGCCACCTGACGTGATACCGAGTGAGTGCTCTGTCTATGTTATCCACAGCCAGTCAGTAAAAGTAAGACTGGCTGTATGGTATGGTATGATATACTATATATATATATATATATATATATATATATATGTATATACAGTACATAAAAAAATGTTTTTGTTCGCATATATGGGGGGGGGGGGGGGGGGTCACTATCTATACTGCCTCCGGGCGCTTCATCTGAACTTACGCCACTGGTGATAGAGATATCAGGTTGGTACTGTAACAACTTTTGGCTGTTAGGAATATAATTAATTCTGTTTTGGAAATGTTGAGTTTGAGGTGGCGAGATAACATCCCAGATGAAATGGCAGAAAGGCATGCAGAGACACAATACTGATGGTGACAATTCCAGGGTGGATAGATAGATTTGAATATCATCAGCATACAGATGATACTGAAATCCAAAAGAGTTGATTAGTATTCCAAGAGAGGAGGTATAGATTGAGAAAAGCAGAGGACCTAAGACTGAGCCCTGTGGTACTCCAGTTGACAGAGGTAGTGAGGAGGAGGTAGAATCAGAGAAGTGAACACTGAAAGAGCACTTAGATAGGTAAGAAGAGAACCAAGAAAGGGCTGTGTTTTGAAGACCTAGGGATTGTAGTGTTTGTATGAGAAGAGTGTGGTCAACAGTGTCAATGTCAGCAGCGAGATCTAGAAGAATAATAAGTGAGAAATGGCCTTTAGATTTAGTTGTGGCCAGATAATTTACTACTTTAGTCAGTGCCTGTCTCTGTGGAGTGTTGAGAGTGAAAAACTCACCCTATTCTTCCATCTGCATATAGGACTTACATATATGGGACGAGATGCAGCAAGCATCAATAAAAACTTGCCATGTTTGTTGCCAGCGTCCGTATGCAACCCTGGCGTTTACTAATGCCGTATGCATGTAGAATTTTGCAAAGGATGTCTCTTGCGGTAAGTGCGGTCCTTTGCAATGATAGGACTTCCGGGTCCTGCACGCGGAGTCCTATCTGCCTGTGCATTGAGTGATGCTGCCATGGAAACACGTTTATTAGGAAGCCACAGGTGCTGCTAATCAGTCCAACCCTGATCACATTAGTTTTCCCCCTGCTGCTCTAAGACCTGGACTGGATCTTCCAGATTACTTTCATGTGTTAATATGCTGTCCCTGCCACACTATGTCATCCCCATACAGTGGCGGATTCAGGGGGGGGGGCACCCGGGCACGTGCCCCCCCTGTCATTCATTTTGTAGATGAGGACCAGAGATTTCCAACGAGCCCAGCCCCATGTCTCTAGCCCCCCGGGAACCGGAGATATCGCCTGGCAAAGCTGTAACATTTTTTCCCCATAGGATAATATGGGACCCGTCAATTCCGACCCCCACCTGGTTCCGACAGCTGCCAGTTCCCCCCCTGGCATCACAGGATCTTGTGATTGATGTTATTCAATTCCAAATCGCTGGGCGTTCAATATTATACCAGGATGGTCCATATCGGTCAATCGGTTCCAGAGATATAGCGTGTAAATCGATTTTTTTATTTTTGAAATGTAATTTCATGGCTGTTCATGTTCTTTGAGGGCAGATTACTCTGGAACCAAACGTTCCAGTTTTACTGGACTAAAATCATTCAAAGCCCACTCAAAAGTTCTTTAATATGATCCTTGTCTCATGTAAATGGGTCAGTTAGTTCCGAAGATATAGCCGGTTAAATGAGATAACTGGTTAAAGGGGGGGAGGGGTGGTTTTCTCTCCCCCTCACACCAGAAAATGCAGGGACTAGGCTGGTGTAAAAGGGGCCAACCTGGGAATGCATTTTCTGGTGTGAAATGGGTATTATTTCAAATAGCTGGGACCTGCAGTGCTCGGAATACAGCCAGGCTCTGCCACTGTCAGTGGCTATCACTTCTGCCTGGCTGTTCCCCATTTACCATGAGCATGTATTCCCCGTTGGCAATGAGCATGTAATCCCACATGGCAACGAACATGGAACCTCTGGCAATGAGCATAGAACCCTTGGCAGTGAGCATGTAGATAAGCAGCACTTATGTAGCATTATTTTTAATAGACATTAGGGGAGCTGAAGGCTGTTTAAGCATGAGGCAAGATAAGAGCCCTGACTAAGGGCTGTTTCACACAGTACGGTTCCTGCCGCACGGTGAAATCCCGTACGGCCAGGGAGCCGTGCCGCACTCAGCAGTTGTGAATGGACACTATTGTGTCCATTCACACGGGACGGCCACGGCCCGGCCGCACGGCTGCAGCCGGATCCCCCCACTGGAAGGGACGGCTGCCGGGCTGTGGCCATCCCTGCCATTATAAAATTCTGAGTGCGGCGCGGCTCCCTGACCGTACGGGATTTCACCGTGCGGCAGGAACCGTACTGTGTGAAACAGCCCTTAGGGTCAGTAAAAGTTCAGGCAGTGAAAAAACTCTGTTCAGGTTTTTCTGCCTAGTGATAAGGTTGGCAGAAGTAGTTAGCCTATCAGGAGTTAAGGGGGAGTGTACATTTTAGCACTACTTAAGCTCTAGTGACCATGTGACCTCCACCTTCTTACCTTTGGAAGTGCTGGTATCCTGTGGGCTCCTGCGCAGATCTGGTAAGTGTACAATTTCTCTATCCTTTTCAGCATTAATATGCCTAGGCCTAGGCGCTCTGCACCACCTCCCCGCCGTTTAGTTGATGCAGCCAGGCCCCTAGCGGGGTACAGGCGGCCCAGGGTAAGGGTGGTGGGGGCTGGGGACATGGCAGAGGCCTTGCCTGCCCCCTTAGTTATCCCAGATAGTGTGCAAGTGATGGCGGTCGTTCCCCCCCCCCCTCTCCTTCTCCGGCGGCGAGCGTGGGGTCGGGGCCGGGCATCGTGCAGCCCGGGAGCCTGGAGGGTCCCAGGCTGGAAGCAGTGCCAGTGGGTGGGCCGGGGACGTCGGCTCCCCCGGCGGGGAGCGTTCCTGTGACCGAGGTGCAGGACGCGGCGCTGCCTAGCGCGCGCCCTGTGCTGACGGCGGGGGACGCGTCACAGACAGTGCAGGCGTCTGATGACGGAGGCGCCGGGCGGGAAGTGCGGGCCTCGGCTCTGGTGAGCGCGAGGCCTGCCGTTGTAGTACAGGCGGCGGGGACTCACTCGGAGCAGGATGAGGCTCAGGAGTCCCCGGCGCTACAGACTCACAGACCGGAGCAGGGGCGGGGGGACGAAGTTGTGACGTTGGCTCCCCTTGCGGGGAGCAACGTGGAGGCACAGGGTGATGCATATGTTGGAAATGTGTATGTGGCTGCGGGCATTGGAGGTGGTGGGCGGGCGGGGGATGCCCAGTCAGTGCATGAGGGGATAAGGGCAAGCTCTGGGGGGTTAAATGTCGCAGCTGGGGTTGGGCAGGGGGGTCCTGCGCTGGGGGGTTTGAGTTACCTCAGACCCCAGTATATGGTGGGTATGGGGTCGAGTGGCATGGCTCACCCCAGTGCTGGGGATGGTCAGGGGTTTTTTGGTGAAGCTGGGCCTAGGGGCATGGGGTATAATGTAATGATGGGGCAAGGGGGTGGTGCACCAGCGCCACCTGCAGGTGTAGGTGGGGCAGGGAATGTTTTTTATGTTAGTAGTTCTGTGGCCACTTCCGTACAAATGCAGGGGTCTGCAGCAAGTGGATATCCGGGGTTTTCCTCAGGGGGCGGGGGGGTGACGTCTCCAGCAGCCTGGCAAGGGGCTCATTCCCTTTCAATGCCGCAGGGGTCCCCCATGCGGGGTTGGCAGGGGCAGTGGGCGCCCCACAGCTCCCCGTATTTTCAGTCCCCTATGGGGGGTGGTGGTCAAGGGGTTTGGTCTCAGGGGGCTCCCTGGAGACCTTTACTTTCTACTGGATATGGGTTACAGCAGGGAGCGGGTTATCAGTCAGTTTCCCTGGGCCAGCATATGTGGGGGCCCATGGCTTCGCAGGGGTTCAGCTCACCCAGTTCAGTTGGTAGGTTTGGGGGCAAGGGTCGAATTACCCGGGGTATTGGCAGCCCCAGATGGGTCAGGGTTACGGGTTTCCTCCGGGGGCGGGAGGGGTTGGATACCCCCAGGCATCGCAGGGAAACGGAAACCTGCCCAGGTTTGCGCATCCACAGAGGGTCCCGCCTTCTGGAAATTTGGAAGGGGTTCCTCCTTCCACGGCGGCAGTTTCGGCCTCCGCAGGGGCCGAAGGGGATAGTGTGTTTTCTCTCCCCCCCCCCCTCTCATTTTGTCTTCACAGGCAAATGCGGGAGCAGTGTCGACATTGTCCTCCAGGAGAAGAAGTCGGGAGGTCAGGGTGGAGCCGAGGAACACCCCTGAAACGTCTGCAGCAGTTTCCGGGTCGGCCGTTGCGGCTGACGAAGCTCCAGGGACATCAGGCACGGGTGAGTGTACGGTTCATTCATCTTGTGATTCCACAGATAGCGACACCAGCAGCGTGGGGTCGGATTCCCCTCGGCGCCCGCGTAAGTTAGCCAGGATGATTGCGCGCCAGGTTGCTAAGGTTGCCACAAAAGACAAGCTTTTGGGTACAATCGCTGCTCCTCCTCCTGCGGAGCCACCCCTGTTCACCGAAATGGTTCATTGTGCGAACACAGCGGTCACCAGGGGCATCCGTAAGAGGATGAGGGAAAAGATTAGAAAGGGGAAGTATGTTGATATTTTTACTCTGACTGATGAAATGAAGCAGGCTTTTGATAAGGCGAAAAAGGCCGATGGGATAGGGGAGAATGCTTTTAGAAATTTTCACCAGTGGCTCAAGGGGTTTTTAGTTTTTGCTGCCTGTTATGCCGAGACCAGGGTGGGGGAATATCCCAATCTTATAAAATATTTGTTTTTGGTACACGAGATGTACTTGAAGACAAAGGGGTATTCCTGGCGTGAGTATGACGAAAAGTTTCGCCGAAAACAGGATGGTAACGGGGTGTTGCCCTTGGGGTTTAAAGATGTTGAGGTCTGGCTGGAGGTCACTCAGCAGACAAGGCCTTTGGGTGAAGGTGCGGGGAAAAAGGTGGCAGCGGCGCCAGCTCAGTCCCCCAAGGTAGCGCGCAAGGGCAAGTGTTTCGCTTATAATGAGGGGAAGTGCAACAGGGGGGCGAATTGTCGTTTTCGCCACTCCTGCAGAGTTTGCGGGTCCAGTCACCCAGCAAAGGATTGCACCGCAGCCCCATCGGCTAAGGCAGGTGATGCCAGTGAAGCCGCTGGAGGTCACAAGTAAGGCCCCTTCGCCTATAGTGGTGGCTGAGTTAGACCGGTGGCTTAGGAACTACCCGGATCGTGAGGCTGCCAGTTTTTTGTTGAATGGGTTTCGTTGGGGTTTTCAGCTGCCGATTGAGGGTTCAGTGCATGTTGTTTCGGTTAGGAACTTAAAATCGGCCAGGGATTTTCCTCTCATTGTCCGCCAGAAAGCGGACGCGGAAATAGCGTTAGGGCGTATGTGCGGTCCATATGCGGTACCGCCAATACAGGGTTTGTGCATTTCTCCGGTAGGTGTTGTACCTAAGAGCACACCGGGAAAGTTCAGGTTGATCCAACACCTATCTCACCCCCACGGTGGGTCGGTTAATGATGCCATACCGGAGGAACTGTGCAGGGTCAGGTACCAGTTATTCGAGGAGGCCTTGCAGTTAGTGAGAGGCTGTGGCCGCAGTGCGTTGTTAGCAAAGGTAGATGTCGAAGCTGCTTTCAGGTTGTTACCAATACACCCGGATTCCTTGCGGTTCCTGGGTTTCAAGTTAGGTAGCGAGTTTTTTGTGGATAGATGTCTACCTATGGGGTGCTCGGTTTCTTGTGCGTATTTTGAAAGGTTTAGTTGTTTTTTGCATTGGTGCATTCAGTCGGCTTCAGGGCATCAGGGTATTGCTCATTACCTTGATGACTTCCTTTTTGTGGGTCAGGGCGGTAGCAAAGTTATTGGAAGTTATTGGAAGTTACTGAGAGGGTTTTTAGGGCACTAGGGGTTCCCATAGCGGAAGGGAAAACAGAGGGTCCAACCCATCGCCTCAGTTATTTGGGAATCGAAATCAATTCCCAGGCGGGATGCTGCCGTCTCCCGGCGGACAAGGTACAGAAGCTGTTGGGACTCATTGATGACTGCCTGGGTAAGCGGAAAGTGCGGTTAAAACAAGTACAGTCCTTATTGGGATCTTTCAACTTTGCGTGCAGAATCATACCCATGGGTCGTGTTTTTTTGTCGCAAATTGTAACGTGCAACAGCTGGGGTTGCTCGGCTCCATCATTCGGTTTACCTTTCCAGGGAAATCAGGGAGGATTTAAAGGTTTGGTCCTCTTTTTTGGTTTCTTTCAACAAGGTAGTGCTGTGGCCTGCACCTCCTTGCTACAACAGTGCGTTGCAGTTATTTACGGATGCGTCAGGCAGTTGTGGGTTCGGGGCCTTTTTCAGGTTGGAATGGTGTGTTTCGGGCTGGCCAAAGTCCTGGGTGGATAGGGGCTTTACTAGGAACCTGCTGTTGTTGGAGTTGTTTCCCATTGTGGTGTCCCTGGTGTTGTGGGCCCGTGATTTAGCTGATAGGCAGGTAGTTTTTCGGTGCGACAACATGGGGGTGGTGCACGCAAAAAACAATCAGAGGAGTTCATGCCCGTTCACCTTGCGGCTGCTCAGGCATCTAGTATTGCAGTGTCTGCGTTTTTAATATTAATTTCTCTGCCAGTCATGTGCCTGGCATAGAGAATAACATTGCGGATGCATTGTCCCGTTTCCAATGGGAGAGGTTCCGGGAGTTGGTACCCGGGGCGTCTCCAGTGGGTTTGACATGCCCGCCTTATGTCTGGCAGATCATCGAACCGGGTTAGTAGGGCTGGCCAGAAACGCTCTGGCTCCTTCCACACAAAGGGCATATGATGCGGCATGGAGGGATTGGCAGGCTTTCCTGGGTAGGTATGGTCGGGAAGGTGAGTCCATGGAAGACAGGTTGGGTGTTTTTGTGTGGGAATACTACGAGGCGGGTAGGGCTAAAGGGGCCATGTCGATTGCCCTTGCGGGCATAGCCTTTCATTCTAGGCTGCGAGGTCAGGAGGACCCCACTCGGTCCTTTGTGTTGAAAGGGTGGGCCAGGGCCAACCCGGCACCAAAGGACGCAAGGCGTCCCATTGATTTGGCACTGCTGAAGGTTCTGGTTAAGGTATTAGCGGAGGTTGGGGAATCTCCATTTGAGGTGCTGCTGTTCAGGACCGCTTTTGTGTTTGCATTTTTCGGGGCATTTAGAGTAAGCGAATTAGTGGCTAAGAACAAAGCGGGCAAAGAGACAGGTTTGCTGGTGGGCAACGTCCAAATAGGTAGTGGCAGCGTGTTATGCAGGTTGGTCAAGTCCAAAACAGATCAACTGGGAAAGGGGCGCTGGGTCACATTGCAGGCGCAAAGCGTTAAGGATATCTGCCCGCTCAGCTTGGCGCAAGCTTATTTAGGAATCCGCCCTGCGGGGATTCAAGGGCAGTTTTTATTGCATGCAGAGGGGAGTTCACTGTCAAAGTTTCAATTTGCTGCAGTGTTAAAGCAGTGTTTAGAGGTGCTGGGACTACGGCCCCAGGAGTATGGGACCCATTCCTTTCGGATTGGGTCGGCTACACAGGCGGCGGCGTCCGGATCGTCGGTAAGTGAGATCCGGGCGCTAGGCCGGTGGAAGTCGAATGCATACAAGTCTTATGTTCGTTTAGATAAGTTGTAGATGCGCCTGTTGCGCCAACCCTAAAACGAAGTTTACTGTCGGTTTTGGAACGGCAGCGTTCCGGAATCGATGGTGTGAAGGTTGCTTTTACTTTTTCCTCCACGGGGGCCTTAATTCAATTGGCAAAACTGGTCCACGGGAGGTTTTTTAAGTTTTCTCCTTCACATGGGTTGATTATGTATCAAGTTGTGTTTTTTAAGAATAAGATACTGATGTTAGGGAATCTCCTTATTTTTTCAGTTTCAACGGATTCGTCAGGACAAATATGGCTCATCGGCCATTCTTTTATTTATTGGGCCGGTAGGCATCCAATGGCGAGAAGGTCACATGATTATCTTAGTGATAGGCAGGTCAGGTGGATAGGAGTCCGGGGTCTGCGTTGGGTCGAGTTCCTAAAAGTGCTCATGAGGCATGAGAGGAACTGGGGCAGGCCTGAGTGGCTGGTCATTCATCTCGGTGGTAATGATCTGGGTATTACCAAAGGGATTGACTTGATTCTAAGTATCAAGTCGGATCTGGTAGCGTTGAGGGCACACTGGCCTAATGTTAAGGTGGTGTGGTCGGAGATAATTCCGAGGTTTCATTGGCGGGGTGCAGTTAGGATCTCCGCAATTGAAGAGGCTCGCAAGAAGGTGAACTCCGCAATAGGAGTTTTTGTGAGAGCCATGGGGGGAATTGTCGTCAAACATCCTTCACTGGTTTTGGACAGTGTGAAGTTTTATCGTGAGGATGGGGTGCATCTTTCCCCTGCGGGAAATTGCATCTTCTTGGAGGATATTTTTAGAGTTTGGGCATGAGCATTCGGGTTAATGGTTTTTCGGGTTCTTTCCTGGGGATGGCGGTGGAGGTTGCCTTGAGGCAACCTTGTTGTGGCGGAAAGTCGCTACCAGCCAGCGGTCAAAGGGGGGCATAAGCGGTCATCGTGGGACACCACCCCTTTCGTAGGACGGCGAGTGGTCCTCGCCATGCGGGTGGACAAGGGGCGTTCCCTTGCGGGACCGCCCATTTTGTGCTCTGCCAGGTTAAGGGGTGGTGGGATCCTCACGATGCAGGTTGTGCCAGTTAGGAGGCGGTGGTGAACCCCTCCTTAAGTTTAAGTCACGTGTTTCAAGTTGACTGGGCTGGCGTGTGGTAGCGACTAAGAATTTTTTGCCATCCTCCATCTTTAGTTTAACGTTAGGGACTTGATCTTTAAGATCCCAAAATTCCAAATTTAAAATTCTAGTTTAGCTTAACAAGGTCTTCAATAAATAATTCCTTTGACCTTTTTAAACGTAATTCTGGTGTCTGAGTCTTTATTTTGTCTGCGTGATTTATTTGAGTCAGTCTCAATTATTTTAAGTTAGAGGTTTTGCACTTATGGTTAAGTAAAGGTTAATTAAGTCATGGGCTACTTAGGGGAGCTGAAGGCTGTTTAAGCATGAGGCAAGATAAGAGCCCTGACTTAGGGTCAGTAAAAGTTCAGGCAGTGAAAAAACTCTGTTCAGGTTTTTCTGCCTAGTGATAAGGTTGGCAGAAGTAGTTAGCCTATCAGGAGTTAAGGGGGAGTGTACATTTTAGCACTACTTAAGCTCTAGTGACCATGTGACCTCCACCTTCTTACCTTTGGAAGCCCTCCCGCCCTCCCTATTTTAGCATTCAACGGTGGGATGGTTATCCCTCAGAGTGCTGGTACGCTTGGTCTTTTTAAGCAATTTTTTGTGGTGGCTTTTCAGCCAAAATGGCGGAAAGTCGCTACCAGCCAGCGGTCAAAGGGGGGCATAAGCGGTCATCGTGGGACACCACCCCTTTCGTAGGACGGCGAGTGGTCCTCGCCATGCGGGTGGACAAGGGGCGTTCCCTTGCGGGACCGCCCATTTTGTGCTCTGCCAGGTTAAGGGGTGGTGGGATCCTCACGATGCAGGTTGTGCCAGTTAGGAGGCGGTGGTGAACCCCTCCTTAAGTTTAAGTCACGTGTTTCAAGTTGACTGGGCTGGCGTGTGGTAGCGACTAAGAATTTTTTGCCATCCTCCATCTTTAGTTTAACGTTAGGGACTTGATCTTTAAGATCCCAAAATTCCAAATTTAAAATTCTAGTTTAGCTTAACAAGGTCTTCAATAAATAATTCCTTTGACCTTTTTAAACGTAATTCTGGTGTCTGAGTCTTTATTTTGTCTGCGTGATTTATTTGAGTCAGTCTCAATTATTTTAAGTTAGAGGTTTTGCACTTATGGTTAAGTAAAGGTTAATTAAGTCATGGGCTACTTATGTTGTTTGACATAATGGACATAATGGCGTGTAACTTAACGTGCAATGGACATTATGGTGTAAATGTTTAATGCGCGCCTTTGGTGGACAATGTCCCTGTTTATGAAGCGTATTGTGAATTTTGTCTTAATCTGTGTGGCATTATGTGAATTCTGGCTCAAACCGTGTGGCATTATGTGAATTTTGTCTCAATCCGTGTGTCATTATGTGAATTTTGGCTCAATCCATATGGCATCTTATGAATTTGGCTCAATCCGTGTGGCATTATGTGAATTTTGACACAATCCATTTGGCATTATGTGAATTTTGGCTCAATCCATTTGGCATTATGTGAATTTTGGCTCAATCCGTGTGGCATTATGTGAATTTTGACACAATCCGTGTGGCATTATGTGAATTTTGACACAATCCATGTGGCATTATGTGAATTTTGGCTCAATCTATTTGGCATTATGTGAATTTTGGCTCAATCCGTGTGTTATTATGTACATTTTGGCTCAATCCGTGTGGCATTATGTGAATTTTGACACAATCCGTATGGCATTATGTGAATTTTGGCTCATTCCATTTGGCATCATGTGTAAGGGGCAAGTATAATGGGGTCTAGTATTTTGTTGCATAATGTGTACAAGTTGTATATGGTGTTGTACACTACACTCAAGGACATGCCCCCTGTTGAGTGGCCACACCCCCTTTTCCAGAGCGCGCCTTAGGCGCGCGCACAACTACATCCTTCACTTTTGTTGCCATGGTGGGCCTGCATACTTTAAAGCCAGGGCCTATTTTTAATCCCATTCCCACCCTCTCTCTGCCGCTCTCTTACCATGTACACTGGCACCACTAACACTGGCCCTCCCCCACCTAAACCCTCTTTTATCATGGTGCCCCCCCTGTCATTTTATCCTGGATCCGCCCCTGTCCCCATAGTTATAATAGTTTCAACTTCCAACTGGATTTATTGCCTACTTGAAAAGGTAGAGTTGTTAGAGGTGGACTTGTGGCCAAAAAGTGTCAGTTTTCAGAGTTGTGGCCACAATTTTACATTGGTACATCCCACCTACAATCTTTCAGGATAAACAATATAATGTGATTACTCCATGTCAGTGATTGGAAGCTGGTCAATTAGTCTGCATAACAGTTGGGGCATTTTGTATAGTGAGATGCTCTCTGTTCTAGCAGTTTTTACTATAATGCCACTGATGATGTCTTATGCTCTGTGAATGTTTGGGTGGATCCTGGAATGTAAGAGCTTTATTTGGAAAAGGAATAGGTAAAGTTATAGCTACAACCACTCATGCGCATTTGCACCCTTGGCATGGAATCGCTACGCCGTGCCATCACCGCTCAATGTGTGTCCATAAGCTGCGGGAGTGAAAAAGACGCACAAGCGTGGCAACGAGGCTGCGCCAATTGACACAGATGTCACACGTGGCGACTGGCACGGCAATGATGAACGTGGCTACATCTGTACCATTTACCTCCTGGAAAGCCAAGCATGGATTGAACACTCTAGATCAGCCCATGCAGGACAAGGATCAGCATGGCCACCCTGACAGGTCTGCGGTTACGCAGCCTCGTACACAGCATGCTACAATACACTTTATGTTCTGATACCTATTAGAGATGTCTGTGGTTCTATTTTTATTCTTGTGTTTTGATTTTGTTGAAGTGTTTTGGGTTTGAAGTTTGGACATAAATTCAGAACCTAGGATTTTGATTATCTTGAAAATTGATTAAAAAAAAAAACTAAAATAATGTTGTTTTGCAATCCAAATCCCAACTGCTGAAAAATCTAACCATGATTGGGTTCGATTACAATTCGTAAAATTATCTACTTTTTTAGCAATTGTATAACAGTATCTTTTCCGTGGAATTGGACCAGACAGGCTAGCCACTAGTACAGATCCTTCGCATGTGCACACCACCATGCAGGTTATGTACGTATCTCAATTTAGACCCATTGATTTTATTTGTTTTGATTTAATAGTTTATTTATTTATTTAATAACAGTTTCTTATATACTGTAGCGCAAGAAAGTGGCATATCAGCGCTAGACCCCACAAAAAATGTCACTTAAATAAATATCCTTTAGGTGTAGACCAAATATGCTGCTGTGTACGTATAGATACTTTTTTTTAAATTAAAATATGTATACCCTCACAGCAGGTTCAAGCAGCGTCTGTAGTAGGAAATGCCTAATTCCCAGGGATGCAAGAAAACAAAACAGAAAAAGTACATATAAAGCGCTAGAAACAATGTATGAAAAAAATAAACTATTTATTAATTACACTAAATATAACTGGCCAGTGAAAGTACACAATTAAAATACATAAATGATAGAACAATTGATATAAGTGCTAATCTGCATCAAAACATATATTAAGAAAGCCTATGGGCCAGTATTGTATGTCCAATTCTAGTTTTTGTGTATAGTAACCATTTTCTTTTTTATAGGAAATGGTGGTATTTCAAATCCCCTATATGTAGGACATGAAGTATCGTCTGGCCAGAAAAAAACTTCTTTTTTAAAAAAGTAAAAAAAAATTTTGTTAGGGAGCGTCCTCCCTGTAACTGCTTTGATTCTGATGGGTTTTGTAGTCCTTGTAGCTGTATGCAGGAAAACAGTCTTTGTGGATCTTCAAGAGCCCGGGCTCCTAGTCTCAATGGGGCTCCCAGCAGTTCCAGATGCAATTAGCTGAATGCAGGTATCAGGTTTGACCTCCTGTCCTCCGGAGAGTATGCAGTCAAAAAAGGTGCTCAAATAACGCGTTTCCCCGCCTCCGTGGGGACTCGGCTGCTTCTTCAGATAATGAGCCTTATATAGCGCACACATTTTCTGCAGCGCTTTACAGAGTATAGTTGAACATTCACATCAGTCCCTGCCCCAGAGGAGCTTACAATCTATATTCCCTACCACATGTACACGCACACACAGACATTCTATGGTTAATTTGTTGGGAGCCAATTAACCTACCAGTATATTTTTGGATTGTGGGAGAAAACCGGAGAACCTGGAGGAGACCCATGCAAGTATGGGGTGAATATACAAACTCTGCACAGTCAGAGCCATGGTGGGAATCGACCCATGACCTCAGCACTGTGAGGCAGTAATGATAAAAATTACATCATCCGTACTGCCCCATTAGTTTTAATAATATATTATTTAAATAGAAATAATGTACCCTTGGGGTATATTATAATTAACAAACATGTTACGAGAGAGATTTTCTTTTAGAATCACCATGCTGTATTACCTAGTGCCTGCTGTGCTCCATATGACTAGCCACCTACCGTATAGTATGTGCTGCAGAGATGTGTTCTTCCGCTTCTTTCATTCCCCTTTTCTGGTCTTCCTTCCTTTCTCCTATCATCTAATGCCCTGCCTTCTGCCAACCTTGTCTAGTTAATTTCTACTCATCACTCTACACACACTTGCACAAAAATTTAAATGTGATGACTGTTTAAGATGATATTAATATTTGTGGTGACTTGTGTGCGGGATATTATGGTTATGTGTTGTTGTTTTTTTTTTTTTATTAAACACATTTGTGGTTTAATTATGCACTTTCCTTTTCATCCCTTCGCATCAATAAAATATGGGAGTAATTAATTTAATGTTAGAACTCATTGGGAGAAAATAGATTATAAATTGGCCACATTCTTTTTTTACCCCTAGTGCAGGTGTAAAGTCAGGTGAAAATTTTAATTTTAAAATAAAAATGTCAAGACTTGGTTCAGATACCATGGACACCCCCAAGCCATAATCATTAGTTAAGCAATGTTACATTTTTAATTAGATTAATTAGGGTAATAATTACATTATTTGGGTGAATTCTGCATAAGTACAGAATAATGGTTTTTTAACATTGTACATGGCAATTATGGCAGCTTTTGACAATTATTTAAATTAAAAAAACAAAAAACTTTCATGTGTTTTTATACATCCCTAAAAATAAGAGCATTTATTTTATTTGCTGTAAACAAAAATACTTTCTACTTTCGTCTAAATTAAACTGTACAGTACAAAACTGGAAAAATCTGTAAAATATATCTATAATGCTATCCACAATTAATTTGGTTGTGTTTTTCTTTGGTTGTGCTCAATCCCATCATTCTCTATCCAATTCAGACCGATTGGATATAGATTGTATGTAGATTGGGCATGTTTTTGCATGTTTAGATCCGATTCATATCCGATTCCAATCCGATGTGCGTCCCCGCTGTCGTTTGGTCGTTTTACAGATCCTACCTGCTGCAGGGAGGATCTGTAAAAGATCCATTCAACTGGCTACAGCCTCAGATCAGATTGGGATCGGATCGGATGCAGATCGTTAGCAAATTGTTAGCAAATCGTGTGCTCCAACAGATCTTTCGACCATCGCACGATCTGCTAACGATCTACTAACAATCAGGATCCTTTTGGTGTGCACCAGGCA
Organism: Crinia signifera; assembly: GCF_055691185.1. Taxonomy (NCBI): domain Eukaryota; kingdom Metazoa; phylum Chordata; class Amphibia; order Anura; family Myobatrachidae; genus Crinia; species Crinia signifera. Next base: position 328,885,652 of record NC_139217.1, read on the forward strand.
TAAGCTTTATAGTTGGGTTGGGTCCTCAGTATCCTTGTTGTTCAAAGCCACTTACTACTGTACTCATAGGTGTGGTATGAAAAGTCAACATTTAGGATGCCTATGCTGTCCTTTTTCAGATTGTAAGCATTGAAAATACAGACGTGTCCTCATACATCTGGCCAGAGGAGTAACTCTGGGAGACAACAGAGTCATCTGCTGCCGGGCTCCTGCTCCCAAGGGGGCACCTCTCCTCCCCTGCCAGTTTGAATCACTTAATTGGATGCTGTTGATATGGCTGACTCCCCTCCTAACATCAGTTTTGTAAGTGTCACACCCTGTATTAGAACCCATGACCTGTTTTAATGAAGACAGACACCTTTCTGATTGAGTTATTGGGGGGGCACCAATATTTATCTTGCCTCCGGGCTACTGGGATGAACTTAACCCACTGCATCTGGCCTCAATATACCTTCCAGAGAGAAATACCTGAGTGAGCAGTTAGGTCGCGTGCAACTCAGCTAACATCAGGAGGGTTTTTATTTGAGATAAAAATGTAATGGACTGTTCTGATTCGTTTTATATATAACACAGATGTACAATTGTGCTACTGTAAATCAAATTAAATGACACAATATCTTTATTTGTGCTAGTCACATTGTGTTACAACTAAGATATGTGACCTGGAGTGCCAAGAGAGGCTGTTTGGGTCACCGCAGCAAAGATATATGAAAACATATATATATGTCAACAATGTCTTTTTTCATTCACTTGTTAACAAAAGGGATGTACACACAGAGAGATTTTAACAGGAGATTTTAACTAGATAGTCAAAATCTCCTAGAAGGTTAGCTAAAATCTCCCTATATTGCTTTTGCTTAGTCAGTATTGTCTAGCAGAGATTGCTTAGCATAGATTGACTGTGCAGTCAAGACAATTTTGACTAGATCATAGCTCATCTAGTCAAAATTGCTTAGGAAAAATTGTCCATTAGCCAATATCTCACCGTGTGTACAGTCCTTTAGATTGTCGTTAGTGTCAACCCTAATATCATCTGTCGAGGATGATATTCAATTTTGCAGCATTATTTTAATTTAATTTATAGTAGATAGAATGAAATTTAGCCCAGTGTTATAGCATCTCCTAGTGGTATGTTCCTTAAATTGTATTTTCAGATTCTTTTTCAACTAAATCTTCTATTAAATGAAACTATATCAATTGTAGTCATTAACAGGATTAAAGATCCCCATACACATGCAACAGATTGTCACTATTCCTTGATCCATGCACACCTGGGTCAAGGAATGGTGAAAATTCAACATGTTGAATTTCCTTGATTTGCCAATCATGTCAATTGTGTGTTTTGTGTATAGAGTTTTGGAGGTGGCACAGATAATACGGAGGTGGCACAGATGATACATTTGTATTAATTTGAACTGCAACATTACAAGTGGAGATACATGCTAGAGTGACACAGAATCCAACTAGCAGTTAACCAACACTGAAGAGTCAGAAGCATAGTGATTTATCTACACACATTGATACATTTGTATCAACTTAAATTACTTACATACATTCAATGGTAAACACTTAAGCCCTGGTAAATTTCAGGAGCACAGTGATTTATATACATCTGAATAATAAGACACAACAAAATCAGGCACAAAAATAATAATTGTTAGTCTATATATATAGCTAACTTAAAACACTGACTACAAATATGGCAAATTAGCAGCGACTATAGAATATCCTGGAATATTCAGCAATTTTACTAAGGAGTTTAATACCCCTTTCAGACAGAAAAATCCCAAAAACCCAGGTATTTCCCGGATACAAAAACCCGTGTACAACTAGGCAGCAAGGGGCTGACCCCCTTTCACACAGGAGCAAAAACCCGGGTATTTCCCGTGTCGACCCCTTTCACACAGAAGCCGGATTTTTCCTGCAAAACTCTGTGTGTCATAAGAAAAGGACAGTTTTAAAGGCACACAGAGATGAGATCATGAAAAGTGGGAGGTGTCTGGTCACTGCATTGCATTAAACATGGCTGACAAGTTGCAGAACCTGGAGGTCATGAGTGCTCTGTGTGTTTTGCTGCTTACAGCAAATCAGAGCATTATGCAGATGCTTACACTGTGCTACCTGGCACAGTGTTATGCCAGGAGGAGGAAGGCACAATTTTTGGTGGAGAGGGCTTCCACTCGACGCAGGTATTTGCACCGGAGGAGAGCCCTGATTTTGTCCAGTGTTACCTCTATCCTGAAGTCTACAAGTGCCTCAAACCGGTCGTTGTGGGCCAGAGACCGCAGGCATGGAGAAGCTTTCTGGGAGACTGTGGAAGCTTTTGCACCTGAGCAGTGGCTGGCACATTTCCGGATGTCACGAGCCACCTTCTACTACCTGCTGGAACTGGTCACCCCGGCACTTACAAGGGGATGCACCAATTATCGGAAAACCATTGAGCCATGCAGGAGACTGGGGATTGTGTTGTGGTGGTACGCAACACCAGGGGAATACCGTACCATCTCATGTCTGTTTGGTGTGGGCATTTCTACGGTGTGTGTTCTAGTGCGGGAAGTGACACAGGCATTGTTGGAGAGCCTTTACAAGCGTTTCATCTGCTTACCACAAGGCGACCGACTGGATGAGACCATAACAGGTTTTCTGCGAAGAGGCTATCCGCAGTGTGCTGGAGCCATCGATGGGACACACATACCCATTATTGCACCCCCAGATAACCCAGCAGATTACCATAACCGTAAAGGTTGGCACTCCATCATATTGCAGGCTGTGGTGGACCATAAGTATTGGTAAGTAGTACAGTATGCAGTATTTACATTAGTGATATGATTGGGCTGCACTGTATATTGTTAAACACAAATACATTTTCTGTTCAGTTTCACAGATGTCTACATTGGCTGGCCTGGTCGTGCTCATGACTCACGGGTACTTGCCAATTCGGACTTGTTCCAGATCGCAGAGGAGAAGAGAGGTGGCTGGTTGTTCCCTAGAGAGGTAACTTTGTCTATTTTTAAAAATGTGCTCTTTAACCACTACACTTGCCACCTATACAATTCTAATTTTTTTTTTTATACCGTTACAGTGGTCAAAGTTTGTATCCGGGGTGGAGATCCCAGTCCATATTATTGGAGATGCGGCATACCCTTTGAGGCGTTGGCTTATGAAGGGCTTCACGCAACATACCCCACTGTCTCCTGACCAAGTCCACTACACCCACACTCTGAGCTCGGCTCGAATGGTGGTGGAAAACGCCTTTGGAAGACTAAAGGGGCGATGGCGGTGTCTACTGAAGAGGAATGACATTGCCATTACCCTGGTTCCAGATGTGGTGGCAGCTTGCTGCATTCTGCACAATGTGTGTGAGCTACAGAAAGAGAACTTTTTACCTGAGTGGAATGTGGAGGACTATGACCTGGCTGATACCCCTGTCGAATCAGCAGGGTACGAGGGTGAGACAAGTTGTTCCACTGCTGAGGTTATCCGTAACACCCTCACTATTAACTTACAGAGTATGACACAGTAGATAGAAGGACACATTGGTTGGATGTTTGAAAGAACTTGTTTTATTTTTCACAAAATATGTTTTATGCTTGTTAGTTCACTTTTAAATATAAAATGTTTTCAAATATATCTTTAGTGGTCATAAATACCCTTTCAACACTGAAACAACATTGAACTATTGCAACACGAGGTAGAATAAGTATTTAGCATAGGTCTTCTATCAGTGGTGGGTGAATAGGTTGTGCTGCCATCCAAGCCGGTATTGTATAGGGGAGACACACACCAGTTTGACTGTCCAGCAGCCACACATTTTCATCCGGCACTGTATATATAGATAAACACTTGTATTTGCAATTTTTGGTACCTGTAAGGCACAGGTCTTCCACCTGTGGCCCTTCAGATGTTGTGGAACTACATGTCCCCGCATGCCCTGAGTTTTTTGCCATCCTACTATAGGAAAAAATGTGGCAATGTATGGTGGGACATGTAGTTTCACAACATCTGGAGGGCCACAGGTTGAAGACCTGTGCTGTAGGGCAATTCGAAACACTCTGGCTCCTGCCGGCCAGTGAAAACCCGCACGGCCAGGAATCTGTGCCGCACACAGCAGTTTACAATGATGGGATCCGGCTGAAACCAGGCGGCCTGGGTGAATGGTCACATCTGTGCCCATTATTAACTCCGGTGTGCGGCACGGCTTCCTGGCCGTGCGGGGTTTCGCCATCCGACAGGAGTCGGAGTGTGTGAAATAGCCCTTATTACACCCCAAAAACAATATAAATATATAAATATAAGCCCCAAACAGGGAATTTTTTTATTGCCTTAAAGATAAAGAAGAAGGCATACTGTGTACACATTATAGATTATGTTCAGCCACATATCTAGAGTATACTCTATTTGTACACATTTAAATAAAAAAAAAGTTTGAGAACTTTGATTCAGCTCCAAACTGAAGAACCAAATGAGCTTTTTTGAGGCTCATAAACTAAAGAACCATAATACTGTACTGTGTACATCAAAATGGAACACAGCATTTAACGGGCCTTGTAAGTGCCACTTTATTTTTTTTTTTTTTTTTTTTTTTTTAAATATTTTTTTATTGGGATAAAGCAGTTATGGTTCACAAGAGGTACATTGAATTTGACAGTCAAGCATATAACAAAAAGATAACGAAATGGTGCATAGACGTGTTTTGGCAAGAGGCACACTGTTAATCGTATAAGAGAACACATCCACTGGGTATGACCATATACATGAGGCAATAGTCTACTACTAAGGTGGCGTGAGACATGAGGCTTGTGTTGGATAGACGGAGAGTATTGTTGCACAATATTTGACGGTGAAAGACGGTAAGGTCTGAATAGAGGTTATATCAAACATAGTACGACAGTTTGAGCCTTAAGTAATCCGGTGTTGGGGGCAGGCCGTCAAGCAGTGGATTAGAAAGGGGGGTGTCCCCTTTCCAAGATGGCCAGGTTGTACCAAGTGGTGAGCTGGACTGCCTGTTTTACCCGATCTTTTTCATGACTGGGAAGGGATTGTACAAACGGTAGCCAGGTATTGAAGAATTTTGAGGCCCTGGATTCTGCATCGAGTAGACACTCGATCCAGTCCATCTGATACAAATATTTTAGTCTCGGGAGCATAAGTTGTAGAGGAATAGTGACTGAGTGGATCCATTGGGAAAGGATAGTTTTTTTTGTGGCAGCTGCAATTTTAGCTAGAAGGCATTTATTGCCTCGAGTGAGGGGAGTGTGTGAGCCCTGCGGGTGTATGTTCCAGAACGCCCAGGAGGGTGTCATGGTGAAGGGTATCTGTAAAACATTATTAATATAGCCCTGAACCTCCAGCCAGTGGGATTGTATTACGTCACATGACCATAAGCAATGATAAATATCCGCTTCTGGGGATCCGCATTTAAAGCAGTTAGAGTTATCCGCTATACCCATCAGAAACCTATGTTTGGGCGTGTAGTAGGCCCTATGCAGGATTTTAAACTGCATTTCGGCATAGGATGCCGATACGAGTAGTTTGTTTATAGACAACGTGGCTTTGATGATGGATGGGATTGGGATCTCTGGGAAAACCGCATTCCAGTGCGTCAACCCCTTTTTAACTTTGGTTAGGTCTAGGTTGATGCGTATATGGTTGTAGAGAGTAGAGGTAGGTATCGGTTCGCCCTTACGGTAAATAATCATGAGGTCAAACGCCCTGTCCAAGCCCACCCTGTGCAATTTTGTGACACTCTTAGTCACATAGCTCCGAGCCTGGAAGTATGCAAACAGGGGGATCTGCAGTTTCGGGTAGCGGTCTTTTAGCTGGGAGAGGGTGAGAGGTGTGGCATAATCTGTATCTAAAAATTGATATAAAGAGCGTAGTCCCTGGAGATGCCAAGTAAAGAAAATAGAGTCTGGGCTCCCCCTCTGGAAATCGCAGTTATGAATCAATGGCGTATGTAAAGATATATTTGTTGGTAAGTTCAGCCGCCGGCGTGTAGTGCGCCATGCAAGGTAGGGAGTGTAGATTAATGGGTTCTCTTTGACAGAGGGTGGTACCAGCGAGGGTGGCATGTAGAGGAGTGCGTCCAGTGTGCATCCTTGAAGAAAAGATTGATCTAAGGATCTATAGGTGTAATTGTTTGTATTGCTCACCCAGTCTAGCGCATAGCGTAGATTGGCTGCAAGGGCATAATCTTGAATACAAGGCAAATTGATACCTCCGTTAAACGGCGGCTGCTGGAGTTTCAGTTGAGAAACACGGGGTCGTTTACCTGCCCAAATAAATTTAGTGAGGGCTCTATTAATGTTCGAGATATCTTGATCTTTTAACAAGAAGGGAAGCATCTGGACCACATACAAAAGTCTGGGGAATGAAACCATTTTAAACAGATTGCTACGTCCCAGATACGATAGCGGCAGGTGTTTCCACCTTTGAAAGTCCGCAAGCATTTGAGAAATAGAATGGGAATAATTTAATTTATATGCATCTGATATGTTATTCGAGAAACGTAGGCCAAGATACGTTAGGTAATCAGTATTCCATCGAAAAGGGAAGGTATCCCCCCAACCCGCACGGGCCTCAGGGTAAATGGCCATCGCTTCGGTCTTCTGGTAGTTCACCATAAAGCCAGAAATATCACGAAAGGTGTTTAGGATTGATCGCAGTCCGGGAAGGGCAACTCTAGGGTTACTAATGTATAAGAGGAGGTCGTCAGCGAAGGCAGACACCTTCACCTCCGACCCACCCAAATCCAGGCCACGCCAGGAGGGTTCCCGTAAAAAGGTGCGTATCAAGGGGTCAAGTGCTATATTAAATAGCAAAGGGGATAGCGGGCAGCCCTGGCGTGTCCCCCTGGCTAGCCTGAACGAGGGTGAGTTCAGACCATTTATTGTTACATAGGCTTCAGGGGAGGCATACAGCATTTTGAAAACATTTATAAATTTTCCCCCGAAGCCTTGCACCTCGAATAGTCTTAGGAGATGGCACCAGGAGACGCGATCAAACGCTTTGTCAGCGTCACAGCTGACTATTATCGCTTCTCGGTTTTTCAGATGTCTATACTGTGTTAGTGCCGCTGCCAGTGTACGAATGTTGTGCACAGAGGTGCGGCCCTTCACAAAGCCGTTTTGAGCCGGATGTAAAATCCTGTGCAGAATCGGTTGGAGCCTGCTGGCCAACAGCGCAGTAAAAATTTTTAGATCTTGATTTAAAAGCGATATAGGGCGATACGATTGCACGAGGCAAGGATCCTTTCCCTGTTTTGGGAATACGACAATGCGAGCGGCTGTGAAGTCTAAGGGTGGTGGGCGGCCCTGCAGCATAGAGTTATATAAGGGGAGAAGATGAGGGATCAAACCATCTTTCATTATCTGATAATATTCAGCACTGAAGCCGTCGGGGCCCGGGGACTTGCCTTTTTTTAAGGATTTAATGACCGCTGACAATTCTGGTTCTGATATGGGGGCACTAAGGGACTCACTTTCTTCTGTTGTCAGCTTGGGTAGTTGAGCTTGCTGCAGGAAATGTAGGCCCTCTAGGGGCTTGTCAATAGGGGCCGTATATAAGCTTTTATAGTAATCCTGAAATGCTATCGAGATTTCCCTAGAGTCAGCAGCTAAGGATCCACTCGGGGTGGTTATCTGGAGAATATGTAGGGGGGTGGATTGCGAGCGCACCAAGTTGGCCAGCAGTCTCCCCGTCTTGTTGGAGCTACGAAAAAATTTGTTGCGTGAAATATCATAAGAGAATTGGGCTCTCTCTGTGCACAAGGAGTCGTATGCCCGCTTGGCCTCCATATATACCGTCTTGGCTGTGTCAGAATTTTGAAGAAGTAGATCATTGTAGGCTTTTGATAGGCGGCTACCATGCTCAGCAATGGCAGTGTTTAATTTTTTGCGTCTCCTGGCTACATACTCCATTACCTGGCCCCTAACAACCGGTTTGGACGCTGCCCAAAACAGGTGGATATCATCTAGATGTTGGCCATTATCTGAGGCATAAGTGGAAAAGGCGTGCTGTAAATGCAATTTAAAGTCTGATGAGTGGGCCAGGTAGGAGGGAAACCTCCAGTTGTATGAGGTAGTAAGGGGATGTTTTAGAGTTAGTGTGAACCAAATCCAGGCATGGTCCGACAGATCTATTGGACCTATACCTGACTCCAACACACGTTGGTATAGGGAGGTAGCAATCAGCCAAAAATCAATGCGTGACGACGTGTCGTGGGGGTGAGAATAAAATGTATATTCCCGGGAGGTAGGGTGTTGGCATCTCCAGGGATCACACAGACCCAGTGAATCAAGAAGCAGGGAGAGGGGGGAGGAGAAAGCGCTCGTTCTAGCCCCAACACGTCGTCCCGACCTATCCAGCCCTTCTGACAATACATTATTGAAGTCCCCACCCATTATCAGTTCCCCTTCCCGCCAAGACAATAATTTGGTGTATAACGAAGTATAAAAGGGGGCATTAGGACTAGGGGGAGCATAAATTGTGGCTAACGTGTATGGAGAACCACATATCTCGATCTTGATGAACAAAAAGTGGCCTTCTGGATCAGACCATGTATCCCTAATCGTATAAGGTAAATGTTTTCTAAATAGTATTAAGACACCTCTACGCTTGGCCGAGAATGAGGCAGCCCGAAATTCACCGATCCAAGAGTCTCTAAGCACGTTGGGGTCTTTGGCGTCCCAGTGCGTCTCTTGTAAAAAGGCCACATCTGGACGTATACGTTTCAGATGTTTGACTACCTTACGTCTTTTGACCGGTGAGTTCAGCCCTTCCACATTCCACGATACAAACTTCAAGGTGGATTGTGTTCTAGTTGAACAATAAGGCGTAGTGTGTGCCATTAACCTATTCCAGCCCTAGGCTTATGGGTATTAATTAATAAATCTAAATAGAGTCCCCAGCCTGTCCCAGCGAGCAGACTATAGGGGAGCAGAGATGACTCATAGCACCATTCCGTGTCATATAACATATAACCTGCACCATCGAACCAAAATAAAAAGGTTATGAAAACCACAAACGTTTTAACATTTTTAAAGACCCAAATAGCTGGCCGTAATGACCAACATAAAAGATAATTGGCAACTAAGTACCTGAGGGGAGAGAAGGGAATCAGGGCTCGGGCAACGCCACCGAGGCCAGTGCACACTGTGGAAGTCCCACACCAACAGGGTGCCGCAGCCCTACCCGCTGAGTCCCCTGCATCAAGTATAGCCCTCCTAGTTTGGTAATTGGTGGGGTGGTCTGGAACACAAACAAGTCCAGGCCAGCCACCAAGATTAGCAGAAACAAACATATAACATAGCAAACATGTATAAAAGAGAAGATATCGGTGGTAGATTATTAGTCCTGTGGGTATGAACTTATCAGCAGTGATGGGTGAGGCAACTGCCTATACTCACAGGCTCAGTCTGCATCGTCCATACTTGAAGAAGCCTGCAAGGACAAAGAGTCAACAAAATTTTGTGCAGACTGTGGGGTGTCCAAAAAGTAGGGCTTGCCATCGTGGAAGACTCGGAGTTTAGCTGGATAGAGTAGAGCAAAACGGTAATTCAACTCAAACAGCTTCTTGCAAATTGGAGAAAATTCTCTTCTTCTCATCGCAACAAGATACGAAAAATCTTGAAAGAGCAGCAGTTTAGTTCCTTCATATTGCAGATCTGAGCATTTCCTATAGGCATCCATTAGGGCAACTTTGTCAGCATAGTTCAGGATACGGAGAATGACTGGCCTAGGTCTGTAAGTGCCACTTTTTAAGCAAGAAAAATTGAACGAGCCCAGAAAAAAGAGAAAAAGAACAACCATATAGCAACATTACTACAAATGCCTGTAGGCAGTGCTGATTACAGTGCTAACAGGAGTGTTATGATTACTGGCATTCACTGAATCATCAGCATAATTTTTCACATTGCCATATTGCCTACTATATCCTGTGCTATTGACAGTATCATGCACTGTCTCCTGTGGACTGGTATTGGCATGTGGCCTACTTGGCTGTGTGGCATGTGAAAAATTATTGCCCATGTTTTCAGTATAACTACGCCCTTGGCCCTGCACAGTAGTTTGGCTTGAATTTGAAGGCATAAATGTATGGCCTCTGTGTGGAGGATTACAATAATCACCCTCAGCGTACGGACTACACAGCTTGTAAGGCTGCGGATTCTGTAATGTAGACACCATATTGGTAAGGAAGGTCATCTGTGCATCTCGATTTTCACGCGCTATGCGTTCGTGCAGACCCACCAACTGTGTGAGAAAGGAATCTTGCAACTGTCTCTCGTTGTCAAAGAAGCGCTGCAGTCGGGCATCCTCTTGAGTTTGAAATTCAAGATCGGACTCTCGGAGATGATCTACCAGGATTCTTGACATTGAGCGCGTAGCAAGCTCCATCTTTGACGTTTTTTTCTTCCTTGCAGGTACATCAAATACTAAAAATAAAGGAAAAATCATTACAATCCAATAGCGGCATGCCAGTGTATATATAGATATAGATATATATATAGAGAGAGAGAGAGAAAAAGAGAGAGAGAGAGAGAGAGAGAGAGAGAGAGAGAGAGAGAGAGAGAGAGACTACTACTGGTTCCCACAATACCCCTCTCCAGGGCACACCACACGTGTGCTGTAGTAGTGGGTGTGGGGTTGTTACCTGTGTTACAGTGGGACTACAGGTCCCAGCAAGCCTGCAACACATGCTGATACTTGGGAGAACCACAGGTACCAGCATGTGGGGCATTAAAGGCCTGCTGATACGTATAGCCCCCTGTACATCTATTAAAATAGATACACAAACAATACTTGAAAAACTTACTGTTGCGACGCAACGTTGGGGTCTCAGTCTGTGCAGGAGTGGGTGTCCCAGATGGAGTAATGGTGCTGGCTCCACTGTCCTCAACCTCAGCCTCTAATGGATCAATTGTGTCCTCCATGGCAGCAATAGGATCAGGGATGCTGTTGTCTATGGTGTCTTCCAACTCCATTATAGGTGGGCAAGATGGGCTGCATTCTGGAGTTATGCTCCGTGATGAAGCTGCACTGGATGATGATATGGCAACAGGGTTCACCAGGGCAGAATTGCCAAAGACCTCGTTACATTGGTCGAAGTAAACCCATTCCATCCTCCCAGCACCACTTTTCCTCCTGTTGTTGTCACAAACTTTGTTGTAGTACCTGCGCAGAGCTTTTAGTTTGTTGACCACCTGCTGCTGGGTACGCACAATGCCCCTTGAAGTGAGGACCTTGGCAATATTGGTGTAGACTACAGCGTCCTTCACTGTGCCAGTAATCTGTTTTCGGATTTCTTCCTCCCCTCTGACACTGAGCAGCTCACGGATCTCCTCATCTTTCCAGTGTGCCATGGCCATTTACTGCTGCGCTGCACGCCTCTGCCACGTGCGCTCAGCCAATCAGGGAACCTGTAAAGATCAGCCAATCACGCAGCGCCATGCTGCACAGCCAATCAGCATGATTTTTCAATAGTCGGGAGAAAAACACGGGTCGGACCCTTTCACACAGCCGCAAACACGTGTCTGACACGGGAAAAACCCAGGTAAATACCTGGGTCGAAGTCCCGGAACTTTAGACCCGTGTTGACCCTTTCAGACAGAAGAAAAACCCGTGTCGACACGGCAAGAGCAGGGAAATTACCGGGTCTTTTTTTCTGTCTGAAAGGGGTATTAGTTAGATGACTGACAAGGAACTGTTCAATTCAATACATTTTATTCTAATACATGAATAAGGAAAATATAGCAAATATTAAACAATGATATACACATGGAGCAGCCAGCCACCCTGTTCCGACGGAGACCTCTGCTGACATATATGACAATGTGTATATATAGCGATTTATGATAGGTAAAATATTATTATCATCATATAAAAGAACAGTCAGTCCACTGACAGAAGTCCAGGTACCCAAGGAAGATTTTTAAGTCTCCACGGATATTATTATCCTGTAAATTTGTGCTCAACCTCCAAATAAATGGCTAAAAGTTCTCACCCGCCTGGTGCTGTAAAGGAGTTAAGTCTCCATACGATTGTCAGATCTAGCCACTGTTCAATGCGGCAGTAATTGCTGTGCTCAATGGGAGGTATCCACAGACGTCAGTGTCTGTACTCACCGACTGGGCGGCATCGGAGGAATCAGATTTGCAGAGCAGGTGGGCAGCGAAGGGCTGCCAAGCAAGCCATGCAATGGGACGCAGTGCACCGATACAATGACCATGTCGACATTTGGGGGGGGGGGGGGAGTGAAAAACCCATGTTGACCTTTTGACTGTTGACCTAGCCATTGTCGACATTGCATGTTGACCTATTTCAATCCATTGACCCATACCCAAAATAGGAAAAAATGGGTGTACTCGAGATGGGATACTCAGAGTAGGAATAGGTGCCCTGTGGGGTGTGTTGCTAAGCTGCTCCTGCTTGAGGGGTGTTAACCCTCTAATGGATAGGAATAAAGAAAAAAGGTAGTGGAGCGCTAAAAGCGGATCAATTGGATATTACAAATTTAATGAAATATATAAATAGTTAAAATAATAATTGGAATGACATAAACAATATAATAACAATAAAATTGGTAGGACAAGAAAAGGTAATACTTAATTCTCTGTGTTGCTGCCGTTAGTGTCCCTGGAAATGGAGGGCTTTTGATTCACTGGAAGATGCCCTGTGGAGATGATATTTATCAATGAGCCGTCCTGGATTGTACAGATAGACGCTGGAGGATGATCTGATTCCCAGTTCTGGGGTCCTCACTATATTGCGCTTGTTTTGTGTGGTCACTGTGGTAGGTCTCACGCTGGAGGATGATCAAATTCCTGTTACTGGAAAGGTCCTCACGATGTTGCGGATATTTTCCTTCATTGAGCCCTAATATAGGGAATGTGATTACTTTATCAGGTGATACTCAAACTTACAGTCAATAAATAATGACAGTACTATACAAGACATTATATTTTGAAGAATTTTAACACATATCTAATAAAGTAATATTTTATGTAGTAACATTTAGATTTCTTTTTATTTATTTGAATCAGTGGGTTGCACCCATTTGTCAGTATTGTGATACAGTACATCCTTTTAAAGTAAGAATATCCTCCATGTTTGTCAAAGTGCGGGAAACCTCTCTATTAACAAATTTCTACATGCAGAGATTAGCCGACTCATCAGACGGCTCTGACTGATACTCAATCAAAAAAGACAGCAATTGGAGAATATCTACAGGCAATCATTAAGGATTCATCATCGTCGTTAAGGATTACAAGCTGCAAGATTGTCCTGACCATCAGTGTGCTTGGACTGTGGAAAGTAGAATTATAATGTAGTACTTCATCTATAAATGTACAGTACTTTCCTAAAAACTGCAAAAGGATTTGCATTGAAAAGTTAAGCTGCATCCCTTTCTGTCACTTTTAAGGATGCATTGTAATTAAGTTCTTCTGTGCATAGAAAAATAATTATATCCCCACCACTGATCATATAGGTGTTATCATCTGTTATGATCCTTTGTCCATCAAAGCAAACAATATATCACAAAATACACACACATTTTATTAAAATCACCACACTTAAGTTAAAATTAGGAACAATAGGAGAATTTACCATAAAGGTTAAATTGAAGATGAATTGAGTTTTTAAAATAAGGCTCTATAAGGATTAATGGGGGTGATTCTTGTCTGTTCGGATGGGGGTGAATTTGGCCCTGTTCCGATGGTTGGTGGACTGTGCATGGGCATGGTGCGGGTCCCCTTTGCGAATGTCTTCGTTGACTTGCATTGTTGCCGAGCCGATCTCAGGGAGCAGGGCGGGCCGTGGGCAGACAGCAGCAGGGTCGTCTGTCGCCCATGGGAACGCCCAGCATTTCATGGGTGTCCCCATGAAAACGCTGGGCGTTCCCATGGGCATGCGGGTGGGATGAAGTCTGCCGGTGGCGGGCGGCAGCTGCAAATAAAAGTCAGTCTCCACTGACTTTTATTTGCGAAGGCAGGTGAAATGGTCGGGAACCATTGAATGATTTCTCCTGCAGCGGCGGCATGTGAGGGGATGTGTCTTCGTTACATATACCCTCACATAGTAGCGACGGGACTTGACAGTGGGAGACTCGGTAAGCTGTGATTCTCGCAGCTTACCAAGTCAACCAGAATCAGCCCCAATGTGTGTATTTTCTAGGGCACAGATCTTAAGATATTTCTTAATACAACATAAAATGAGTGAACACTGCGCTGTGGGTTAATAGCAGCTCCATAATGCAAGAATAATTTGTGATGAGCGCTGAGAATAAGTTTATGTTGCAATGAAAAATAATATATATATAAAACAGTAAAAAAAGATGGAAAAACATAAAAGCAGACAAGGCAAAGAAATAGCAGAGAAAATGAAAGAAAAACACCTGTAATGAAAAAATATTAAAAGATAAACAATGTTTACAACTTTTCCTTGAAGAGTTTTGTAGTCCATGGATGACTATAACGCTATCCCTTCCCCTATTGGGGCGGGATGCACTATAACGAAATGTGCAAAAAAAACTTGTTATCTGGGTTTTTACTGCATTTCCATATTCTCTAAACCCACCTCTGCCAGGTCAGCATGTGGAGGGTATTGCCAGCTATTTTGTGCAATGTGCTGCATGTACTGGGTGTAATATGGGGAGCTTTGTATATTTGTACTATGGTGTTGTGTGCTGTGTGTGTGTGTGTGTGTGTGTGTGTGTGTGTGTGTGTGTACTGGGTGTAATATGGGGGGTCTATGTATATTGTACTATAGTGTTGAGTGTGTACTGGGTGCAATATGGGGGTGCTGTGTATACTGTACTATAGTGTTGTGTGTCTGTGTACTGGGTCTAATATGGGGGGCAGTGAATATACACAATGTGCTGTGTATTATGGGGCGCTCACTTGCCTCCCTTCTCGTATTGTGTGAGAGGCTCTCTCTTTAAGTCCCCCGCTGCCCTCCAAATTGATTCCCCAAAGCTGCCCCCCTTTCAATATGGACAGCGTTCTGTGCCTTACAGTGCGATCCAGAGACGGAGCAGCTCTCTTCCCATTGCACCGATCGCCAGCCAGTGCCGGTGATTGTGGTGCGCGCACATCAGAGGCGCACGCGCTCCCCATTTTTGACAATGGAAGCTTGAGCGTGGGAGACTCTCGAGCATCCACATTCACTGGTGCGCCAGCTGCAAGAAACAATGAGAGCAGCTCCATCAGTATAATCTCCCTGAAACTATTTTTCAAAAGTATGACAATGATCTCACAATGTATTTCAGTAATGCACTGCAACAAGGCTATCTCAAACACACAGACTTATCAAACATAAATAAAACATAGCAGTTATAAAAAGAATATTACTTATCAGTCTGAATTTATTAGAAAGCGTTTCTACATAATGCTGCCCCACTAAACTTCAATATGACCTACAGTAACACCAATAGTATTTGTATGTAAAGAATTTGTTTTATTTTGTAATATTAACCTCAACCTAATTCTAAAAGTCTAAAATAATGCATTACAGTTATTCCAGGGAACTGTATTTTGCACAGAGCTCTATAGAGATCGTCATGCCGTGCCTCCACTGCACAGAGATACAATGCCGAGTCATTCACACTGGGGTTCCTGATATGCAGTGAGCACTGGCTGTTCTTGCTGTGGAGCTCAGCTGTGAATCTCCCTTCTGTTCTTTTCCCATCAATGTAAGTGGTCACCAGCTCAGTCAGCTTTTCTCCAGGATACTGTCTGAACCATCTAAAACCCCTGAAAATACTCACTCTATACGTACAAGATAGAGTTAGAAATGTTCTCTGTTCAGTGAAGACAGATGTAGAATTGTGGTAGACAGCATCCTGGCAATCCGCAACTGTACAAAGGAGAACAATTATTAATTGTCATGAAAACTGTCCACTCACTGTATAGGTTAAGAAAACGACAGTACAGTATACATAATATCAGGACTCCAGAAGTACAGGATACAGCATTCAATGACTTATGAAGTGAACAGTTGAACATAATAGTTGATCAAAGGCAAATTTTGATTACATTAACATTAAGAAAAAACAATAATATATAAACTTTTATATTTATGAATTCTGTAGTTTAGGATAGATGGCTTACAATAGGCAGAGATGTAGACAATAAAGAGTATGATCAAATTGTAGAACATGATTATTCAGACACTGCAGAGACGGAGAACTACAGTATGGCTCTAGTGAGTGAGTCAGCTATGGTAATGTATGTATCTGCTGCCAGTATGATGTGACTCCACCCACCAACTTATTACACAGCTTTCGCCTGCTTCAATGGGTTTTTAACTCCTAATCGCTCTGCTCCTAAGGGTTTACGGTCACTAAGTCGACCACAGGAAGGTCAACATGCATAAGATTGACCTCTGAAGGTCCACAGTCCTGAGGTTGACACACTCAAAAGGTCGACATGGCTTTAGGTCGACAGGGTCATTAGGTTGACTCAATCATTAGGTTGACATGTGGAAGGTCAACAATCAAAAGGTCGACATGGGTTTTTCACGTCTTTTTTTAGTCGACATGTGCCGAGAGGCATTATTTCATGCCCTACCTTCCACCGGCATGGAGGGAGAATAAAATGGTGTACCAATACGGTGTCCATGTTGACTGTGCCAACATTTGGGGCAAAAAAAAAGTGAAAAACCCATGTCAACCTTTTGGCTGTCGACCTTCCTCATGTCCACCTAATGCTTGTGTCCAGCTAATGACCCTGCCAATCTAAAGCCATGTCGACCTTTATAGTGTGTCGACTTTCAGTGGTCAACCAGATGCATGCTGACCTTCCTGTGGTCGACCTAATGATCCACACCCCTTGCAAGTACCATTGGACTAATTACAAATATACAATATCCCAGGCACAGCGTCTGCACTACAGATGAAAAAAAAAATGTTTTGACCGAGCACCAGGTTGAAAATATAGAGGTCAAATAGGAGAGGAACCACAGGCAGGGCCAAAGCTGCTGTACAGGGAGTGTGTAAATCTCCCAATAACATGTAGTAGGAAAAAAGGAATGGGTGTACAGCGCTAGGTTTATACTGAAAGAATATACACTACCACGAAAGATTTTTGTACATTTAATAAAGTATGATATAAATTACAATTTAATGAGAATTCTCATATTACAATAAAAATAATGAAAGTTAAAAACAATTTTTGTGAACAAGAATATATTGATGTGTGCTCCACAGAAAATATTGCACCAGCAAATGATAGTTACCAGTAATACTGGAAGGTAATCGGGGGTCTCCTTGCTATTTGTGCTGCATAGATTGTCCAATCCGGATAATTTCCCAGTAGGTCCAGGTAAATTCAGAGCCAGTTCATATGAGGCAGTCCTTTTGGTATAAGTATACCTGGCACGACACTGCTTGTAGCTGCTGAACAATGGGGGAAGGGGTCCTGGATGTAAACATATGACTGGTCCGGAATAAAGTGCAAATTTGAAGTGCAGTCTGGTGTGCAAAGGAGCAAGTTGGGGTGCGGTGGAGATGGTGCTCAACGTGTTTCAACACTAACTCACGTCTTCATCAGGAGCAGCTCCTGATGAAGCAAGCAAATGGCTAAGGATAGCCCAAGCCTAGGGCCAGTGGCTTATTTGGACAGCAGGACAGTGGTGGTCGAGTAGTGGACAGAGGGCAGAATTAGTTTCTGCACATGAGCATTTGTGAATGCTTCCACTATTGATGATTTAAAATCATTGTTGGTCTATAACCATTGGTAACTATTTTACCATCGACGGGGGAGAACCAGATAATTTACCACCATCGATGATACAGAGCTATAATATTTGTATTGAATTTATTCTCCCAGGTGTTTGAACACAGAGCATAACACTGTCCCCTACACCTGTGAAACCATGCCTTTGTACGCTGATTGCCCTGCAATTCATTGAAGAAAGTAAGGGTGACCATTGATGGGTGGACCTTTGAAGGGTGAAACCATCAATGGTTTCCTAACAAATGTTTTTACATCATATATGTTGTTCATTAATGGTACCATCAGGGTCGTTTTGACATGGGGAGGAGACATGCAGGCAGTTGCACGGCTGGTCCCCCTGTAAGGGAAGACGGTCAACTACAATACTTGTGTCAGCTGCACTGCAGCAGCACCACCCCCACCAGCTCCCCCGATTTCCAGCTAGATATTGGCTCCCTCCGATCCTTGGCACTGTGTTGGCAATGAGCATGAAATCCCCTGTGACAATGAGCATAAAATCTCCCATGGCAACAAGCATGAAACCCCCGTGGCAAAATGCATGTAATCCCCTGGCAATGAGCATGTAATCCTATGGCCACGAGCATATATCTCCTGGTGAGTGACAACAAGCATGTACCTCCTGGCAATGAACATGTACCTCCTGGCAACGAGCATGTAGGTAAGTGTCTCTTATGTGCATAATATGTAATAGGCATTATGCTGTGTGGTATAATATGTAATATGCATTATGGTGTGTGTTATAATATGTAGTATGCATTACGGCGTGTGGTATAATGTGTAAAGGGTCATTATGGTGTGTTGTATATGGAATGGGCATTATAGCATGTGGCATAATTATGTAAGTTGCAATACGGTTTGTGGTATAATGTGTAATGGGCATTACTGTGTGATAATGTGTAATGGGCATTATTACATGTGGTATAATGTGTAATAGGCATTAGAGTGTGTGGCATAATGTGTAATGGGCATTATGGTGTAAATTTTAGCTGCATGCCTTTGGCAGGTGGCGGCGGGACTATGTACTTCCATGTTTGCGGGGTTCTACTGGGGAAGGATATTACTGCGCGGGCCAGGTCAGCTCTTTATCCTTCCGGAGGCCAGCCCAGCACCTGCACTGTTGCGCCTTCCACCCCTGCTGGGGCCTTTTGACCATTCAAACTTACAGTAAAGTTTGGAGTATACATGGCTATTATGGATAACACACAGTGAGGCAGATGTATTAAGCCTTAACAAGAGATAAATGCAATGGTGATAAAGAGAGATAAACGTCCAGCCAATCAGCTCCTTACTGACTTTTTTCAAACACAGCCTGTAACATGGCAGCTAGCAGGTGATTGGCTGGACGTTTATCTCTCTTTATCACCCTTGCATTTATCTCTTGTTAGGGCTTTATACATCTGACCCTTTACCTGGTAAAACAAAATATAGTTATTTGGTTTAATATTATGGACTTCAATATGTAATATGCACTTGAAATGCAGCACTTAAGCTGGATACACACTTGTCCAATCCTTGAGAGATCCAACTCCTGATTGACAATGGACATCAGTGTGTACAGTTTGCCAATTGACCCTTTCACCTGATCTTGGTCACCTTTGAAGTCTCCTGGTTTTTAACATGCTTCAAAAAAGGAGAACCAACCAATTGGCAAATGTGTAGGCTGCTGAGACCAAAGCTAACAACTGACCTCCATTCATGGCAGTACAGCACACTATCAGATAGTGGCGGTGTTGGATCTGGAGGGATCTCTGCACAGCTTACTGATGCTACAAAACCCGACAAAGGCAGCAGGTGAGGCAGCAGGACCCGGAAGAAGCAATGGGAATGGAGGAGAATCCTGGGCAATACAGTGTCCTTCAGCAGCGACTGTATGGGCACAATGGTGGCATTTACCATTTTTAATAATTGTGCCTTGCTGGGGCAGGCCTTCTAAGACCTTTAAGTTATCTGCAAATAACAATGTTAACATACTATGAAGCCCACAAATACTGACACCAGCGTTATGGGCATAACTGTTCTTGCTCGGGAGGGGAGACCCCATTACATTTTTGAGCATTTCTTGCCCTGGGCTTACCAGTTTTGGATTTGTTCAATGTGAGGGCAGGAGGATCCCTCATTGAGTGTCCCCCTGCAATGGCACTACAGTGCTAATAAATGTTACACATGCATACTTCTATGTGTATAACAGTACACACGCATAGTTCTAGAATGAGTACATTTAGGATTTATACAGAATTACTAGGATTTTCTTCTGGTATGATAGCAAGCTCATCAACAGTCATCTAATGAAATGTTTCCTATACCTTCACGTCTGATCGTTCCCCGGCGTATTTTCTCCAGGGACCGATGTTTTTGCTCTGCATATACGCTAATATCCACATGTGCACGGCCGCCGTGTGGATGCCTTTGGCGACTTGCATAATCGCTGAGGTGTTCGCATGGGGGGGCAGGCTGGAGGCAGTCAGGGGATGAAGTGTGGGAACGCCCAGTGTTTTATGGGCGTCCCTATGAACGCTAGGTGTTCCCATGGGTTCGTGAGCGGGCCGATGCCGGCCAGAGGTGGGAGGCTGATATCACAGAACGTGAGCCATCCGCCCCGTTCTCGAAGCCGCACACCGCAAATATAGGTCAGTCAAGACTAACTTATATTTGCAAACAGGGGAAATATCATTCGATGGTCAGCGCTCATCAAATGATGTTTGCCCCATATGCTCCTGTGCGAATGGATGTTTATGCTAAACACCCATTCACATTGCGGCGGGGATGTTCGCACGGAGGATTGCTCGCTAAGCAGTGAATTTACACTGCTTAGCAAGACAGCTTGAATCAGACCCTCAATCTATAAGCAAAAGAATGATAAGGATGACAAGCTGATATCCCAGCAAGCCAGTCTGGCACTGCCTCACCCACTGAAATACACTTTACAAATTGTGAAAAAATAAAAAACAAAAAAAGACGATTTTATAACGTTTATTTCTTTAATTAAATTGTCCTCTAAATATGTATTTTTTGAATGTACTCTCCCACTTCCATATATTTGCTGTAATATGCTCAATACAACCCTCTACAGGGGTGGGGAAGTGCCTGGGCTAGTAGAAAGGGCACGGTGGAGGCCAGGTCAATTGCTATAATTGCCCCAACCAATTGGGCCGGTAAGGGCCCACCGGGAGTCCGACACCTGGGGGGGGGGGGGTCTGCGCCGGGAACCTACCTCTCACGGAGCACCACTTCTTCCTGCACTACCATTGTTCGGGGTGGGTTGTCAACTCTGAATGCCACCTGGCCCTTCTCCCACGTGAGGAGCTGGCTGCTCATCCAGCTCTCCTAGCCAGCAGCAGTCAGCAAAACGAGAAACACCCTGTGGGCCCCAGGGCATGGACACCAGCGGGTGTAGAGCTGTGGTGGGACTGATCGGGCACTAGCATACTGCTCAAACTGTCCAGGCAAGGGAACGGAGATAAAAGCTTTTGCCAGGCCCCACCTACCTTAAAAAGTGGGCATGGTCAAAGTCACCAGGGCGGAGATCGGACGTGCAAGCAGGTCTGACCTCCGACTCTGATCCGATGAACACAGGTCCGCGCATCGGATCGGATGTCAAACACATGCAATTTTGTATGATTTCACCTGATTTCTCGTCCTGATCTGTCGGAATTGGGAGAAATTGGGCAAAATCGCATAAGTGTATGGCGGGGTGCTCTTTGAGAATAATTTTGGAGTGAGTGTAGTATCCATCGTCACATATTCTGACGAATGCGCCTTCCTGCTAGTTTGTGTTTAATAATATAGAGGTCCTAAAAACTGATAGACTTGATACAGTTTTATTCAGAAAAATAATAAAAGTTATAATTTAAACATTAAACATACAATACTGTCCATTTAGAGTGTGCCCCATAAAAAAAAAGTTTTTTTTTTTTTCTGCTCTCCTGGCAAAGAAAATTTGTACCTACAGTATTAATGTAAAAAAGGCCTGTAGCCAAAAAGTTTTGGCAGAGTCTGTTCTCTCTCACAGTATAAATAGTCCCCTACATTTTGCTCACTTTTATATACAACAATTAGAATGTGTTTTAAACATTTCTGCCACCTGCTGGCTACAACATCATTGTGCGCTGATAGTTTTGGGCATTGCCCCTCAATGCTCATGCAGTGCTGTGCCCCATCCCTCAGTGCACACAGGTACAAGGCAGAATCTGACACAGTGAGGCTGGAGATGGATAAGCTGGTGTGTGTGTTGCTTGTCTCCGAATGAAACTTTCCAGGATCAAAATTTGGATTGGTTATCAAGAAGTCAGAGTGGCTCTTGGCTCCGCGGGAGAAGAGGTGCTGTATTTGGTGGGGATACTGGCGATACCAAAACAAATATGGAGTAGAGCTGCTTGAGGAGTAGTTACAGGATAAAGTTACTGATTGTCCAGGGTCACTGGATACGTACTGCCCTTCTGAATTGATAGCATTCCCCAGTATAGAACCTGTAACGGTAATAAAAACAAAAACATTACCTCATAATAGTTTTTCCTCATTTAAATGTTTATATATAATACAGTACATATTTATTTTATTCATATTTATTTAATATGCAAGAATACAAAATAACTTTATGAGTAGATGTATGCACACTGTGCTCAAATTAAAGGTTGTTATTGAGACATTCTACAGCCTTAGGGGTTGTCTAACACATATTAAATAAACATGAATCTCAAAAATGCAGAACCTATATCACCATTTTATCATTCCCAATCATTTAATCATTGCAGCAGTAACTCATGTGGGAACGTCGCTCACATTTGTTATATAAATTCAAATAAAAAATGTTGTGTAAAAAAATAAATGATATTTCCTATATACTGTAAGGTAAACATTATTACAGGTCATTATGATGAATACACATGTGTAGTTGGCAATTTTCACACTGTTTTTTACAAACTCACTTGGCACTCAAAGGGTAAAATGTCCCGTAATGAATATACTGTACTCACGTGTTAAAAAGCAAAGTGTGAGCAAGGTGACAGCTAAGACAGCAGATGGCAGAAAGCACAACATGCTTTGTGAATGCAGCGCACACAATACAGTAAGTAACGTGTGTGTCCCAGTAGTTGCTGCTGGCTCTGAATATGGGAAGTTCCTAACAGCAGTCTCTAGAAGCATCAACGACATGAACACTCCCACCTTGGTATACAGTCAGCATCCAGGTGGTCAGGATTCTGGTGATCAGTATACCAACTGCCTTTAGAAGACCAGCGTCCGAACATCAAAATCATCAGGATGCCGTCATTGGAATCCCAGATCAGGCCAGGGAAGGGGGGTTAGATTTAGGCAATAGTGGGGGACTTAGGGTTAAGCTGAGGGGAGTGGAAGGTTAGGGTTAGGCTGCTAGGAGGGGTATGGGTCATTAGGTCGACCAAATTTAGGTCTACATGCATTGAGTTGACCACTGAAGGTCGACGTCGACACCTGAAATAGGTCAATATGGGTATGTTTGAAGAAGGTCAAAACAAGCATTAGGTTGACAATGAAAAGGTTGAAAGTCAAAAGTGTACCACGTCCCCTCGCAAGCCATGCTTCGGGCAAGATGCCTCTCTGCACTTTATTTTATTCTCCCATAATGCCATAGCGGATGGTAGGGTATGAAATACGGTCTGTCGGCACATGTCGGCTCAAAAGAAGTGAAAAGCTCATATTAACCCTTTGACTGTTGACCTTCCCATTGTCGACCTAATGCTTGTAGATTTGGGTTTTGTACCGCACTCTGAAAAGAGCTGCTCCAGTAAAACCATAACAGACCTAATGCTTGTGTCGACAATTTCAGTTGTCGACCTAAGGCCTGTCGACCTTCAGTGGTCAGCCCAATGCATGTTGACCTCAATAGGATCGACCTAATAACCGTATACCGCTGGGAGGTGGGGCTAGTGTTAGGGTGTGGGGGTTAGGTTTAGGCACTGGTGTGGAGAGTTAGGCTGCGAGGAGGGAGGGTTACAGATAAGCTGCTGCAGGGGAGGTTTAGGGGGTAATGGGAGGGTAAAGGCCCCCATACATCAAGGCGATTTGGTCCGATTTCGGACGATTACGGTCGGTATCCCCTCCATTGGGATGCAGACTTCGGTATTCTGACCACCGGTCATCCGTAAGTATCCACCCACATTCTATATCACCACTTTTGCTGCTTTGCAGCTATTTTTATCTATTGAACTATTTATTAAAGTAGATATTATTATATAAAAATATGTATTTAATTTCTCTATCATTTTGACATTTAGGGCCTGATTCAGTACCGCTCGCTAAGCAGCAGTTGTCGCTGCTTAGCGAGTGGCTTAACTCCGCAAGCAGGGTGAACGTACGCTCACCCCCCACCGCCCTGCAAATCCCCTCAGAAGCATGCAAATGGATGTATACGCTGACACATCCATTAGCATGCGAGAGGGGCGGGCGCAGTTGTCATATGACGTGAGCCGCCTGCCCCATGCAGGCTTCGACCCACCTGCATTCGCATTGGGGACTCCCAGCTGTTTTCTGGCCACACCCACTTTTTTGTGGGCATGCCCAGAAAACGCTGGGTGTTCCCCATGTGCCCGCCACCTGTCCGTCGACTGCCCACCCCCTCTATATAAACTCTTCCACGACTGTTATAGTCACCGAAGGCATTTGTACAGTGGCCCTGCACATGGGTAAATTTGCCTATATGCATGCGCAGAGCTGCACCATCGGTCCCAGTCACGAATATGCTGGGAACCAATCCTTACTGAATTAGGCCCTTAATCTGTTGGTCTTTAGACAATTCAATGTTATTGCATTTTTTTACAGGGGTGCCGAGAGGGGGGGGGGGGGGGGGGGGAGCAGGTACAGTTTACCCGGGCCCAGGCCTGTCAGGGGGGCCCAGGTCTGGGCACACAGGTTTTTTTTTTATTTGGTGGCGAGTGCGCTGGGTCTGAGTGCGCCGTTGTGAACTTTTCAGCGGCGGGATTGGGAGTGCGGATGTGGGCGGACGTGGACCGGCATGGGGGCAGCAGCATCACAGAGGTCCTTCTGCTCTCTGACTCCAGGGTCTGCTGAGAGCACGCCACGTGATTTGGGAATTTACTCCTGGCAGAGCATGTAACCCCTGGCAGAGCATGTAACCCCTGGCAGAGCAGGTTAATCCCATGGCAACGAGCATGTTAACCCCTGGTAAAGCATGTTAACCCCTGACAACAAGCATGAAGCCCATAGCAATGAGCATTTAGGTAAGTGGAACTTACAAGGGTCAACAGACTGTGCGGGGAGCTCCGTCCGTGGGGGCCCCAGGAAGTTGTTGTACCGGGGCCAAGGATTTCTCTTGGTGGCCCTGATTTTTAAAATATAAAAGAAGATATGTTACGTAATGTTGTCACAAATATTTACATAAGGGCCCAGCAATAACAACTGGCAGCTTTAAGAAGAGTCTCAGAAATGTGATGAGGTCCAATCCTGGTCCCCTTTGAGCATGAGTGCCCTGTCTGCTGGATCACATCTGTGCTATGCACTGGCACATGGCGACATCAGGTGAGAACCAATAGGTAGTTGCAGATGGTGAGGGCAGGGGTGTAGGGAGGGCAGAGCAGGTGGAGCATGAGTTCCTGGCGTTGAGACATCAAAGGGCATCAAAGCCCGCTCCCCCGCCCGCTCCCTGCTCTGCCCGGTTTCGCTCATTTGCCCTGTCTGCCGCTATTAAGTCTGCCACTGGATCGTTAGCCAACAGGCGCTTGCGGTCCAGCAGCCAATCAGAAGCAGCATTGATGGCTGCTGGACCGCAAGTGCCTATTGGCTAGCAATATTAGTCCCCCTTGACAACGAGCAATATTAGTCCCCCTTGGCAATGAGCAATTTCAGCCCCCCTTGGCAACGAGCTATTTCAGTCCCCCTTGGCAATGAGCTACAGTATTTCAGTCCCCCTTGGCATCGAGCATGAAGCCCCTTGGCATCGATCATGAAGCCTCTGCCATCGAGCATGAAGTTCCTAGCAATGAGCATGTAGGTAAGTAGCATTTATGTGTCAGATGTGTTACGGGCATTACGATTTGTTATATAGTATGTAATGGGTACTACTAGAAATCAGGGGGGGGGGGGCGAAACATGCCAGCACTTTTTCTTCAAATGGACAAACCATGTGCACTGTAGGTGGGGCAGATGTACCATGTGTAGAGAGTTAGATTTGGGTGAGTTATTCTGTTTTTGTGCAGGGCTGTTTTTTTCCGAAAACTCAGAATGCTCCAACCTGTCAGAAACCACGTGGATTGGCGGAATAGCTGCAGATCCACGTGCTTTTGTCAGAAACGCGGCCAAATCAGACAGTTTTGACTCCGTTTCCAACGGAAACTTTTTTTTTTTTAAAGTCAGATTGAGGCAGGTAGGACAGCCTATTGAAGATGGGATGATGCCCATAGAAACCAATAAGATTGTACTTCTTATTAATTTAGCACCTTCTTGCTTCACATACCCTCCCTGAAAATGCTTGGGCATGCCTGCATTTTCCCTGACACTCCCAGAAAACAGCCGGGTGACACCCACAAACGCTGGCTTCCTGTCAATCAACTTGCGTACAGCCAGCTATTAAAAAAAAAAGACATTGGAATTTATTAGAGGATGCCCTCAAGCATGCGTACTGCAAGCCTTTTGCATGCTCAGTTATTTGATAATCACCTTGCATGCAGTCAGGTCTAAATAACCCCCACAGTAAAATCTTTTGAGTTTTGATAATTCAGTTATTTCATGTAATTCTGCAAAACATCCACAAGATGTCACAATTCATACTTTATACCATCCACAAGATGTCATATTTAATAGTCATAACATCCACACGATGATCACAAAATAAAGTTGTTTCCCTTAAAGACTTTCACAATTAACATACAGTATGTGTCAAACCCTAGAATGTGATAAATTCTGGAGCTTGGACCTGGTAGGCTATGCTATCTGTAGATGGTATAAGAAGAAGATACATGCAGATACAAGCATATGTTAAGTTCAGTGAACCGCATTATGGGCAAGATGTAATAGAGTGCGAATTTTAGACTTTTTAAAATTTTCTAAGAATTCGCATGTTTTCCAAAAATTGCCCATTTAATAAGATGCGAATTGCGGTAAAAATCGCACATTTTGACCATACTTAGATCTTCGAGTTCTGTGCATGGTTCTGTCTTAAAAAATATGTAAAAGTTAAAATAAAATAAAAATTACATGGGGCCCACATTCCTGAGCATAACCAGCCCTGGGCTCATTGAGCCAGACCAAAAATAGGGGGCCAAAAAACTGGGGGTCCCCCGTATTTTGGAAACAGCACCGGGCTCCAACAGCCCGTGGGGTCCTGCCACAGCCAGGGGACACTTTTTATGTAACGTCCCCTGGCCATACCATGTGCAATATGGCTGGTCAGCTCTGGATGGGGCTCCCAGGGGAGTTTCACCTGTCCAGGGCTGAAGCCCATGGCTGTCCCAAGGCAGTAGGCACTGGGCTGATACATGTAAAATTACATTAAAAACACTGCTTTTTACAGTCGAACTACAAGTCTCAGCAGGCCTCCCCCGCATGACTTGGCGAACCACAAGTCCCAGCAAGCAGGACATTAATGGGCCCCTTTGGACTTGTAGTTCATCTGTCAAAAGAATTTTCAAATAAAAACACAGACACATAGAATAGTATAGCTTTGATACACACATTACTTTTACACCACTATACATACCATCCCTGGATCCATCGGTGATTCTCCCCTGCACCGAACCCGCACTGACCACAAGGAGAGCCGGCTCCCCTCAATCTGACTAAGGGGTGAGGTTGCTTCCCTTGCACTAATGACAGTGGGGAATGCCGCTGTGATAGTGCTCTAGAAGCCCTCAGCCCTGACTGGCTGAAAGCATCTCCATGGAGACGTGTGTTTGTTTATGGCAAATTATACTTTATAAACTCCAGTTCTGCGCCCCCTTTCTGTCTGAGCCTGGGCCTGGAGTCCTTGCAGTGTTATGTGTGTTTTGGGCTCTACCTGGCATAATAGTATACAAGTGGCTTTGGCTGGCATAATGTGTACAAGGGGCTCTACCTGGTTTAATGTGTACAATGGGCTCTACCTGGCATAATGTATATACAGTAAGTGTCTCTACCTGACATAATGTGTATTAGAGGCAATACCTGGTGTAATGTGTAAAATAGGCTCTAACTGGTGTAATGTGTAAAAGAGGCTCTACCTGGCATAATGTGTGTTATAGACTCAACTTGGTGTAATGTGTAAAAGGGGTTCTACCTGGCATAATGTGTATAAGTAAATCTACCTGGCATTTTGTGAGTTATGGGTTATGCCTGGCATAATGTGTATAAGCTCTGCCTGGAATAATGTGTAAAAGGGACTCTACCTGGCATAATGTGTATAAGCGAATGTACCTGGCATGATGTGTGTTATGTGCTCTACCTGGAATAATGTGTATAAGCGACTCTACCTGGCATAATGTGTTATGAGTTCTACCTGGTATAATGTGTAAAAGCTCTACCTGGCCTAATGCACATAAATCTACCTGGCATATCGTGTGTTATGGGTTATGCCTGGCAAAATGTGTATAAGCTCTGCCTGGTGGCATAATGTTGAAAAGGGGCTTGAGCTGGCATAATGTCTTATATGGGGGTCTACCTGGCATAATGTGTTATAAGCTCTACCTGGTGTAATGGGTCTCTACCTGGCACAATATATGCTATGGGCTCTACCTGACTTAATGTATACACCTCATCCCACCTGAATTCCCATGGGAACACCCATGAAATGTTGGGCGTTCAGGCCAGCCGCCCCCCCCCCCCCCCCCCCCCCTTGTCCGCACTGCCCCATAAAACATTATGAGCATCCTCAGAAAGAAAACATCACTCCCCTGTGCAAACATGCATTGGAGTGTATGAACTAGAACACCCGATGTGTGTTATTGGCTCTACCTGGTATAATATGTATAAGTGATTCTACAGTACGTGGTAAAATGTTTGTTTTGAGCTCTTCCTGGCATAATTTGTAAGTGACTCTAACTGGTATAATGTGTGTTTTGGGTTCTACCAGGCAGGATGTGTACAAGGGGCCCTACTTTGCATAATGTGTATAATGTGTATAGGGGGCCACTCACTCCCAGCTACTCCATAGAGATCCATACATGTACAAGCGACGTGTCTAAGGTTGGCGTTCCAAATTGAAATTTTATCTCCCTCCAACCAAAAAAAGTTCTGAACCCCTGTCTGGTAGTAATATGGGTTTAAATCATGGGTTCTTTCTCACCCCTGGTCTAAATGCTGGAGTGGCTTATACGACCAGCAATAATTAGTAATGAATAAACTCTGTATGTACTGTTTATAGCTTGAGCTGTACTTCTAGTAAGTATGTATAAATTCACATGTCTATTACCTCTGACCTAGCTTATTATAGAAAACTGATGGATGCCCTGTTATATATATTGTATAATTCCCTAAGTACTATAGATGTGTGAGTGGACATACAGTACATGGCTGCTTTCTTTGTCCTCCTCAAAACAGTCCCTTTAGCTCTAAATCATACTTTCTGATAATGAGATACAAAGGCTACAAAATACAGTTCTTAACTGGATTAATTTTCCACTGCCTTGAAAAACCCAGGTTTTTGCACATTAACATGCATCAACCCAGGTTTTTGTTCAGTGGAAAAGGGTCTCAGAAAAAGGGTCCCATGAATATAACCCAGGAAGCTTGCAAGAATGGACAAATGGGATGCGGTCATTCGTCAGACTGCATTTAGGTCTACAGTCATTAGGTCGACCCCACTAGGTCGACTGGCAGGAAGGTCGACCTGACTTAAGGTCGACATGGGCCAAGGTCGACATGACTTAAGGTCAAATTTGCATAAAGGTCGACATGAGGAAGGTCGACTAGTCATAAGGTCGACATGGGTTTTTCACTGTTTTTTGAGCCGACATGTGCCGACAGGCGGTATTTCATGCCCTACCATCCACTAGGGCGTGGTGGGAGAATAAAATAGTGTGCCGAGCACATCGAGGCACCGTGCCCGAAGCATTGCGAGCGAAGCGAGCGATGCGAGGGTCCGATTCTCATTGCCAACTGTGTCCATGTCGACTGCGTCGACATTTGGATCAAAAAACAGTAAAAAACCCATGTCGACCTTATGACCAGTCGACCTTCCTCATGTCGACCTTTATGCAAATTCGACCTTAAGTCATGTCAACCTTGGCCCATGTCGACCTTAAGTCAGGTTGACCTTCCTGCCAGTCGACCTAATGACTGTAGACCTAAATGCAGTCTGACGAATGATCCCATTCCGGACAAATGTAGGACCTGGGTTAAGGGGAAATGTAAATGGGTAACCTGGGTCATCTGACACGGAGCAGTGAAAATGGATAACCTGGGTCATCTGACCCGGGACCCGTTTACTGCAAGCAGAGAACCTAAACCTGCTGAAATGCAGTGTCCCACACAAGGTTGGAGGTCAGGACACACACTGTCTGCCCTTCCATGCAGACAGCAGCAGTGCTCAGTGGTGGTGCATGCTGGAGGCTGGGGGAACCCCAGCAGCTACCAGAGTGCTAGGCTGGCCCCAATCGTGATGTGAGGCAACTTCAATTAGGGAGCCTATCCAAACCAAGGCCATGCTAACTTATATCATTGTCTGTATAAGATTTCCCGGTGCTTGAGGATTATGTGATCTTCAAGCACTGGCCAAAACAGACTTCACCCATGTGCAATGTAAATGGCACAGACTCTGGAATATCCCAGGACAGAACTACAGTAGGAAAAGGGTAAGTCCGGGTTTGACCCAGTTTTTAACCATGTGGACATGGAAATTTCTTAATAAATAATGGCAATTATTTTGTGCAAATGCTGGTGCCTGGGGGAAGCTCGGCAGCTGCCAGAGTGCTAGGCTGGCCCCATCGTGATGTGAGGCAACTTCACTGGGGGAGCGTACCAAGACCAAGGCCATGCCCAAGGTCCAGATATGACGGATTTCCAGGTACTTGGAGATTATGTAATCTTCAAGCATTGGCCATAACAGACTTCACAGATGTGCAGTGTAAATGGCACAGACTTGTAAGAATATCCCGGGATGGAACTACTGTGGGAAAATGGTAAGTCCGGGTCTGGTCCAACTTGGAACCATGTGGAAATGGAAATTTCTTTAATGCATAATGCCAATTATTTTGTGCAAATGAACAGCTGCATTCAGTTCTGTGCTTGTATTATTTCTTTGCTATTTACCTCGGCACATAAATGACTATAAGCCCATAGCACACATTTACAGCCATAGCAAATCACTTCCTCTGTAGCAAACAGGAAACCAAACCAGCATGGAAACCACATGCTTTACAAGCATTAGTATCACAGGAACAATCTCGCTGTGGTTGGAAACTGGAACATACACAACCTGCTTAAGGTGATCCCAAAAGACATATTTTACTATATGTATAATTGGTAATAAGTTTCACGTAATTATAAAAATGAACACAAGAATCTAATGAAAGGGAAATATTTTTAATCGCCATACAGATGGAGCGCCTGTCCGTCAGCCTGCAGGATCGCCAGATCTCCTGAGCTGATGCCTTTTTCGGCACTTTGGGGGCATTCCCAGTTGGAAGATAAAAAGAAACAAGAACCCAGTGCTAGTTTCTTTAATACGTGAGGGCCCCATAAGTTGTTGCCCCCATATTTGGGAAACCAAGACCGGCTCAATGAGCCCGAAGCTGGCTATGGTCGGGAGGGGTGATCCCACACCGGTTTTTTTTTACACACTTTTTTTTGGACAGAACCATGCATTGATCTCACTGATCTGTGGATGGTTCTGTCAAACTCACCAGCCTTGACCTGGTCTATTTTTTGCGATTTTTGGTAATGTTTAGGGTGCGATTTGAAAAATCACACCTTATTACATTTGCGATTTCGGTTGCAATTTTGAATGTCCGATTTTTAGTTCACGGCAAACCGTGCGATTTTACCGCAAATTTTGGTTAAAAAAAAGAACCACGAATGCTGAATAAGCACTGAGTGAGCATAAACCCCTGATGGGTTCCCCAGGTTACGCTGGAAGGTCAGCTGATATGCTAATAGGATGGGCACAAGGCCTATCAGAGCAGTGGGAGGGTACAGACAGGGAAGAAAAGGAACATACTTACAGGAAGTTCTCCCTCTGTCTGAAAAAGCTGCTGCAGGATCAGGCAAGCGCTGCTCTGCAGCAAATCAAATAACTGTTTCTGTGACAAGCATTTTCTCATCTTTAATACTTCCCTGTCTCTTCTGTTTTTTCCCATCTTTCTAAATCTGTCCCTCTCTTCTCACCTGTCCCTCTCTATTGACTGAAGACATGGCCTACAGGCCGTGTATGGCTACCCGCCCGCCCGCCCGCCTTGCTGATGCGGCGGAGGCGGATTGGGAGGCTGCGGGGCCTAGCGGCGCGGTCCCTGGTGGTTCCAGTGGGGACCGGAGGGGATCGCGGCGGGGTCCTGCGGCTCCTGTGCCGCCCGCACGTCATGGCGTGATGGTCGCGGCGCCGGCCAATGACGCGGCCCGGCGCCGGACCTCGCGTAATACAGGCATAGGCCGCGGCGCGCGCGGCGGTGGTCGCCGCGGCCAGGGGGGGTCGGGCAGTGGTAGAGCCCGCGCAGTAAACACCCGTGCGAGAGGGCTAGGCCCCCACACGCCGGCCAGTATCGCCAGGCCTGGATCGCGGCCTTCCGCCCGGTCCAGCGCCAGAGGCGTTTTGGTACAGGCCCCACAGATCACCCCTCCACAGACACAGGATGCAGATAGGCGCCTGTATACTAATCGCCCCTCATCCATCCCCATCCTGGCCTCTAGATTGCCACAGAGGGGTCTCCCATCAGGAGCAACCCCCCCCCACCCCCAGCAGGGCGGGTAGGGGCCGTGGGAGGGCCAGAGGTGGGAGTCAGGGGCCGACTAGGGCCCAGATAGTGCCATCAGCCCCCATTGACACACCTAGGGGAACGAGGCCCCTGGGGATGAGATCCTCGCTGCACATGGCGAGGCGGCAGCTCCTTAGAAGGGCCAGATTGCTTCCCCTGCGCAGTGCTCAGGCCCCTGCGCCTGCTGCGCCGGTTCCCACTGCAACCCCCACACTACCTGCGGCCGCAGATGGGGGGGTACAGCAGTTCCTGTCATTACTCTCCAATTTTATGAGACAGTCACCTGCTTCCGGGGGGGTTGCCCCAGACCACAGTCAGGACCCTTCGCCAGTGATCCCTGCCCCGGCCCTGGCAGTTAGGGCCCCCTCGGCGGCAACGGCAAGACCCACGGCCCCCCTCAGCGCGAGGGATATCGTTGCTTCTGGAACTCCCCCAGTGGGTTCGGTGGAGGATCCCTCACAGATGAGCCTAGTACCAGTGGAGGGTACTTCAGGTGGGTCAGCGTCCAAGCGCAAGCGGCGCAAGCGTAGGGCTGCACATACCTCCTCTTCCTCCGGCGGATCCGACTCGGGGTCGTCGGAGGAGGATGGGGGCCGCAAATCCCGCAGGCGTCGCAGGCACAGGCGCCGTAGGCACTCTAGTTCCAGTGGCAGCTCGGGGTCCCCATTGTTCCCTAGGGGAAAAGTGGTCCAGTGCGAGAACACAGCAGTGCGCAGCGTCCAGGAACGCATTAAGGACGGTAAATACGTCAGCTTCTTCACCATGACGGCACAGACTGAAAAGGAATATCGCGCGGCGAAGAGGCGAGGGGGTATTGGGGAGGAGGCCTACTGCACCTATCACCGGTGGCAGGCGGGCATGTTTATGTTCGCGGCTTGTTACTTAGAAACAAGACCGCAGGAGCACATGAACATGGTGCGCTACATGCACATGATTCATCAGATGTTCCTGTCAGAAGCCGACTCCTCATGGCGCTCATATGATGAGAGCTTCCGTCGCAAGCAGTCAGGGCTGGCCATTATGGCATTGGGATGCAAAGACGTGGAGATTTGGATGGGGCCAAAGCCGGCGGCCGCTCCTGCGGTTGCTCCTGCGGCTACACCAGCCCCCAGCCCCGCCCCTCGCAAGCAACAACAACCCTTTCGCGGTAGGGCGGGGGGAGCCTCCGCCGGGCGTTGCTTTGCATTTAATGGAGCAGGTTGCGCCCTGGGAGCGTCCTGTAAGTTCAAGCACGCATGCTCTAAATGCTGGGGCAATCACCCATTTAGAGATTGCAGGAAGGGAAAGCAGGGAGGCACCTCCCAGGCTTCAACAGCCGGAGGCGCACCTCAGTAAGGCCCCTTCTCCTGTACGGGTTGACCGCCTGGCCGGCTGGCTGGGACGGTACCCGTGTAGGGAGGAGGCAAAATTTTTAGAGCAAGGCTTCCGCCTGGGTTTCCGCCTACCAATCCAGGGGGAGGTAGTAGCACATGCCCCCCGTAATTTAAAATCCGCAATGCAGATGCCCGGGATAGTGTTGGAAAAGGTGGGCAAAGAGGTGAGCTTGGGTAGGATGGTGGGCCCCTTCCCATCTCCCCCTATAGCACTTTAGGGGCATTCCCAGTTGGAAGATAAAAAGAAACAAGAACCCAGTGCTAGTTTCTTTAATACGTGAGGGCCCCATAAGTTGTTGCCCCCATATTTGGGAAACCAAGACCGGCTCAATGAGCCCGAAGCTGGCTATGGTCGGGAGGGGTGATCCCACACCGTTTTTTTTTACATACTTTTTTTTGGACAGAACCATGCATTGATCTCACTGATCTGTGGATGGTTCTGTCAAACTCACCAGCCTTGACCTGGTCTATTTTTTGCGATTTTTGGTAATGTTTAGGGTGCGATTTGAAAAATCTCTTCTGTTTTTTCCCGTCTTTCTAAATCTGTCCCTCTCTTCTCACCTGTCCCTCTCTATTGACTGAAGACATGGCCTACAGGCCGTGTATGGCTACCCGCCCGCCCGCCCGCCTTGCTGATGCGGCGGAGGCGGATTGGGAGGCTGCGGGGCCTAGCGGCGCGGTCCCTGGTGGTTCCAGTGGGGACCGGAGGGGATCGCGGCGGGGTCCTGCGGCTCCTGTGCCGCCCGCGCGTCATGGCGCGATGGTCGCGGCGCCGGCCAATGACGCGGCCCGGCGCCGGACCTCGCGTAATACAGGCATAGGCCGCGGCGCGCGCGGCGGTGGTCGCGGCGGCCAGGGGGGGTCGGGCAGGGGTAGAGCCCGCGCAGTAAACACCCGTGCGAGAGGGCTAGGCCCCCACACGCCGGGCAGTATCGCCAGGCCTGGATCGCGGCCTTCCGCCCGGTCCAGCGCCAGAGGCGTTTTGGTACAGGCCCCACAGATCACCCCTCCACAGACACAGGATGCAGATAGGCGCCTGTATACTAATCGCCCCTCATCCATCCCCATCCTGGCCTCTAGATTGCCACAGAGGGGTCTCCCATCAGGAGCAACCCCCCCCACCCCCAGCAGGGCGGGTAGGGGCCGTGGGAGGGCCAGAGGTGGGAGTCAGGGGCCGACTAGGGCCCAGATAGTGCCATCAGCCCCCATTGACACACCTAGGGGAACGAGGCCCCTGGGGATGAGATCCTCGCTGCACATGGCGAGGCGGCAGCTCCTTAGAAGGGCCAGATTGCTTCCCCTGCGCAGTGCTCAGGCCCCTGCGCCTGCTGCGCCGGTTCCCACTGCAACCCCCACACTACCTGCGGCCGCAGATGGGGGGGTACAGCAGTTCCTGTCACTACTCTCCAATTTTATGAGACAGTCACCTGCTTCCGGGGGGGTTGCCCCAGACCACAGTCAGGACCCTTCGCCAGTGATCCCTGCCCCGGCCCTGGCAGTTAGGGCCCCCTCGGCGGCAACGGCAAGACCCACGGCCCCCCTCAGCGCGAGGGATATCGTTGCTTCTGGAACTCCCCCAGTGGGTTCGGTGGAGGATCCCTCACAGATGAGCCTAGTACCAGTGGAGGGTACTTCAGGTGGGTCAGCGTCCAAGCGCAAGCGGCGCAAGCGTAGGGCTGCACATACCTCCTCTTCCTCCGGCGGATCCGACTCGGGGTCGTCGGAGGAGGATGGGGGCCGCAAATCCCGCAGGCGTCGCAGGCACAGGCGCCGTAGGCACTCTAGTTCCAGTGGCAGCTCGGGGTCCCCATTGTTCCCTAGGGGAAAAGTGGTCCAGTGCGAGAACACAGCAGTGCCCAGAGGGCTCAGGCGCAGCGTCCAGGAACGCATTAAGGACGGTAAATACGTCAGCTTCTTCACCATGACGGCACAGGCTGAAAAGGAATATCGCGCGGCGAAGAGGCGAGGGGGTATTGGGGAGGAGGCCTACTGCACCTATCACCGGTGGCAGGCGGGCATGTTTATGTTCGCGGCTTGTTACTTAGAAACAAGACCGCAGTAGCACATGAACATGGTGCGCTACATGCACATGATTCATCAGATGTTCCTGTCAGAAGCCGACTCCTCATGGCGCTCATATGATGAGAGCTTCCGTCGCAAGCAGTCAGGGCTGGCCATTATGGCATTGGGATGCAAAGACGTGGAGATTTGGATGGGGCCAAAGCCGGCGGCCGCTCCTGCGGTTGCTCCTGCGGCTACACCAGCCCCCAGCCCCGCCCCTCGCAAGCAACAACAACCCTTTAGGGCGGGGGGAGCCTCCGCCGGGCGTTGCTTTGCATTTAATGGAGCGGGTTGCGCCCTGGGAGCGTCCTGTAAGTTCAAGCACGCATGCTCTAAATGCTGGGGCAATCACCCATTTAGAGATTGCAGGAAGGGAAAGCAGGGAGGCACCTCCCAGGCTTCAACAGCCGGAGGCGCACCTCAGTAAGGCCCCTTCTCCTGTACGGGTTGACCGCCTGGCCGGCTGGCTGGGACGGTACCCGTGTAGGGAGGAGGCAAAATTTTTAGAGCAAGGCTTCCGCCTGGGTTTCCGCCTACCAATCCAGGGGGAGGTAGTAGCACATGCCCCCCGTAATTTAAAATCCGCAATGCAGATGCCCGGGATAGTGTTGGAAAAGGTGGGCAAAGAGGTGAGCTTGGGTAGGATGGTGGGCCCCTTCCCATCTCCCCCTATAGAGAACCTGGTTCTCTCCCCGGTGGGGGTGGTCCCCTAGAAGGCTAGCGGCAAGTTTAGGCTTATACAACACTTGTCCCACCCCCCGGGCAGTTCTGTTAATGACGCCATCCCTGAACACTTGTGCCGTGTGCGGTACCAGTCGTTTGAGCAGGCTCTTGATATAGTGCGCAGCCACGGACACGGGGCTTTGCTGGCCAAGGTGGACATTGAGTCCGCCTTTCACCTTCTCCCTCTCCATCCGGAATCATTCCGGTTCATGGGATTTCGCCTGCCCACGGGTTTTTACGTGGACAGGTGCTTACCGATGGGCTGCTCCATTTCTTGCGCCTATTTCGAGAGATTTAGCAGTTTCTTGCATTGGTGCGTAGAGGCGGGTTCAGGCGAAACTGGGGTGGCCCACTACGTGGATGACTTCTTGTGTGTGGGCCCTGCCGGTTCCCAGCGATGCAAGCTTCTGCTGACATACCTGCAGGATCTTTTCAGGGAGTTCGGGGTTCCCATTGCGGAGGACAAGACGGAGGGCCCAGTGCAGTGCCTGTCCTTCTTGGGTATAGAAATAGACACAGTGGCGGCCTGTTGCCGCCTCCCACAGGACAAGCTGTCTCGGCTACGCAGAGCCATTAGCCTGGCATTGGCCACGGGTAAGCTACAGTTGCGCCAGCTTCAGTCACTACTGGGACTTCTGCATTTTGCTTGTAGGGTCATACCCATGGGTAGAGTTTTTTGTAGAAAGTTGGAGAGATCCATGTCAGGCGTCAGGCACCCCCTCCATTATGTACGTCTCTCTGCAGAGATCAAGAGGGATTTACGCACTTGGCTCTCCTTCCTGGAGCAGTTCAACGGTGTCCTGATTTGGCCTGCGAGCCCGTGCACCAATGCGCAGTTACAATTGTATACTGATGCAGCGGGCGGGGTGGGTTTCGGAGCCTTCCTGCACGGGTCGTGGTGCGCTGCCCCATGGCCGGTAGAATGGGTGTCGGAAGGGCTCACAAAAAACTTACTGCTCTTGGAGCTGTTCCCCATTGTAGTGGCTCTGGAGCTATGGGCAGACAGGCTTCGCGACTCCAGCATCATATTTTGGTGCGATAATTTGGGAGTGGTTCACTCTATTAACAGGCAGGGTTCAGCTTCCATGCCTGTAGTTCGCCTGCTTGCGCGATTGGTGCTGCGATGCCTGCTGTTCAACATACAGTTTGTGGCACAACATGTTCCCGGAGTAGAGAACTCTGTGGCAGACGCACTGTCCAGGGCCGACTGGGAGAAGTTTCGGGCCCTGGCTCCTGATGCATCTATTGTTGGTGAATGCTGTCCCTCTTATATTTGGCAGATGATCAGGCCGGAATGGAGGGGCTAGCCATGCGGGCTATCGCGCCACGGACGCTCCACTGCTATCAGGCTGGATGGCAGGAGTGGGAGCAGTTCAGACTGTCTGCTCCGCAAGCAGGTAAGACACCTGAAGCGGCCATGGTGGCCTTTGTATGGAGTGCATACTCTAATGGTCGCTCTGTCGCCTCCGTGCGCAGGGTTTTGGCAGGGGTGTCGTTTTTCTCCTCACTGCAGGGTAGGGTGGACCCGTCTCGGTCATTTTTGGTGTCTAGGCCGTTGCGTGGTTGGCGCCGGGCTACATCCGCTCCCCCGGACTGCAGGCGTCCCATTGATACGTCGTTACTTCCAGCACTGCTGGACGCCCTGGGTGACATCTGCTGGCCTTATTACGAGGTACTCTTGTTCCGCACGGCGTACGTGATGGCATACCACGGGGCCTTCAGGATTGGGGAGCTGGTGGCCCCGTCAAAACGGACGCCCTCGCCTTTGGCCGTGGACGACCTGGTGGTCCAAGCTGACTCGGTGCTATGTCACCTGCGACGTTCCAAGACAGACCAGGCGGGGAGGGGGCGGTGGCTGTCCTTGCTCCCATGCACGGTGGAGAGGGCGTGCCCTGTGACGTTGGTCTCGGCCTTCGCCCAGGTGCGCCCGGACCTTCCAGGCACATGGCTGATGCACGAGGATGGGTCACCGCTCACCAAATACCAATTTTGTCACGTCTTGGGACGGGCGCTGGAGGCCACGGGTCTCGATCCTAAGGAATTTGGGTCTCATTCCTTTAGGATTGGGGCTGCTACCTCGGCGGCTGCGGAGGGCCGCTCCGACGCAGAGATTCAATCTCTGGGTCGATGGCGCTCGGCAGCATTCCGGAGGTACATTCGGCCAGCTTTATCTGTCACTTTTCACCATGGTCGACTGGACGCATAAGCGCTCGTCAACTTCCAGTGGGGGCCTTGAGGTGTGTTTTCACATCCGTCTGGGGGCACAATTCGGCTATAATTACAATCAGGCATGGCGTACTTGTTAGTTTACTCCAGACGGTGTGTTTTGTGCCTCAAGAGCTGGTCGGCCACGGTTTTTCTCATTCCTCTCTCCTAACAAGTGTGGTGAATGCGTGGTATGCAAGCTTGTCGACAGCCTTCTAACCTCTCTATAAATATTTCAGGTCGACAGGACGTTAAGTCCATATGGATGACTGGACATTCCTTTGTCTATTGGGCTTCCAGGGCAAACATCGCCTCTGATGTACGTGTGTTTGGTCGAGCTGGGGAGGTTAGGTGGCTGGGTGAGAGAGGTATGCTGTGGAAAGGGCTGCAGGCTGGGCTGATTCGAGCCCTGCGAAATTTTGGGGTCCCGAGAGTCATTATATTCCATCTGGGTGGCAATGACTTAGGGCGGGTGACCGCTCTGGAGCTACGCTCTGTGATTGTGCGGGACCTCTATTTTATTTCATTGTATCTGCCTGCATGTAAGTTGGTGTGGTCCTCCATTTTATCGAGGATAGTGTGGAGGAATGCGATGTCCTGCCCCCGCCTGGAGCGTTCACGGAAGACGGTGAACGCTGCAGTTGAGAAATATCTGCTGACCAATGGCGGGGGTGTTATTCGCCATGACGCCATCAGCTTTCAGCGGAGTGCGCTGTATAGGAGCGATGGTGTTCATCTGAGCCCGGAGGGCGTGGCTCTGTTTTTGGGCAATGTCTTTAGTTGGTTAGATACACAGTGCTGAGCGTTTCCTACTTGGTGGCGGTGCTGCGGCTTAGGGCCTAGCTGTGGCGGTAAAGAACGGTCATCCTTGTAAGATCTTGATGTGTGTGTGTAGATAGTGGGGTGTCGCTCTCTCCTGGCATCGATGGTCATCGGCCATGCTTCCGCCCGGGGGGTGGTCACCACTAGCACGAGTGGATGACCGGGGAGAGCGATCACCAGCGATGGTGTGTATGGTAACATCTTTAACCCCACTTTCCTATAGTGACCGTTCTTTGGTGCCGCCACCATTATATATATATAGTTAGTTTAATTGTCAAAATAAATTGACATTCATTTTGAAACGCCAGCACTTGTGTCTGTGTCTTTTTTATTATATAAGTTAGTTATTAAGGTTTAGGTTAAGTTTATGGTGAGATGGAAAGGTGTGGACCTGGGGGATACCTGATGGGGAGTTTAAGCACCTTATTACATCAAATCGGGTTGGGTAGTATGGGTATGGGGAGGTTGTCTGGTTTGGCCCTGTTACATCACAGTGAATGTATGCTATTTTTGTCACTAAGAGGAAGATTTATCAAAGCTTGGTGAGAAATAATGTGAAGAGAGATCATGTTTCAACCAATCAGCCCCTGTCACTCACAGACACCAGCAGGCAGCCATGCGGAGACAGCACACAGTGCTGGCTGCATTTCAGACTATGATGATGAATACAATCTTGCAAGCTAGCAGTGATGAGTATACAGTAAGTAGCACATAACTTTCTTTGCTGCCTCCATTGTGTCTGGGAGTTACATCCCTGAACCTGGGATATTGTGCAGTGTAAAAGTGCATTGTTGAAATCAACTGGGTCAAGCGACCTGGAATTTCAACCAGGGTAGTGAGCAAGGTTGGACACTGGATGTGATGCAGTGTACACAGGTAAGCTGGGGCGATATGACCAAGTCAAATTCACAGCAATGGAACAGCCAGCGCTCCAGGATCTCCAAGCACCAGCTCAGGACCCACCTCTAGTGATGTTGCCAACCGGGCAATAAGCCAGTCACCAGTCTGAAAGGGGTCTCAAGCCGGGTTGCACCCGAGATGTAGCCGGGGACAAAATTCTGAGTGGGACCCGGCAAAGTAGTGTGAAAGGACTATCAATTGATGATAGGTGCTACTATATTATGCAGTATCCTTGAGATCCAGGGTGAGATTTAATGTGATGTGATTTTATTGTATTTTCCGAAATTGCACCATATCGCACGTTTTGAAAAAAATTTTGCTGTGAATTTGCATATTTAATGAGATGCAAATTTGTGGCAAAAAATGTGATATAGTGCGATATGGTGCGATTTTTAGTCTTGAAAATGTGCGATTTTCAATCATGTGCGATTTAGTATAAAAAAATAAGTAAAAAATAAACAGCGTGAGGTCCCCCCTCCTGAGCATAACCAGTGCCAGGATAAAAGAGCCAGTCCTGGTTTCATAAAATAGTAGTCCAGTATCCAGGAAATCCTGATGGCCGACCATGATTGGCTGGTGGGGGGGCCTAACTCCCGGTCGGAGGGCGGAGTCCCAGAAGTAAACAGAAGACCGGATTGTCACTACAGCGGTGCAGGGGTCCCAGAGAAGCCCCGAAGACGTCTAGTGAGTATGTTTTCTTTCAACAGGTACCCACATAAATACTACTGGACAAGGGGACCAATGCTTCGTGCCAACATAGGTAAATATCTGTGTGTATGGGCTCCATGTGTAATAATGTTTTACTGTAAGTATGTGTGTGTATTTATTTGACTATTTGTACTACTTATTGCTCCGCATGCTGGGACTTGTGGTTCTCTAAGTCCCTGCATGCAGTGCAGGCTTGCTGGGTCTCATAGTTCCACAGCAATACACAATACTGTAGGTTTTTCTTATTTTGACACCATTCATCAGCATGATGCCCACCACCCAGGGGCATTCCTATAAAATGTGCGATCTTTTGAAAACCTGCAAAAACGCTAGTTTTTGCGAAAAAAATCGCCCAAAATATAAAAATGCATCCTATCAAATATCATCCTCAGTGTGTGTTATGGGCATTCAGAAACTTTTTTGTGCAAAGTACAGTATGTGCAGCACTCCAGAAATGGCTTTTTGTGTTAAGGGTGTCACTAAAAATCTAGGTAGCTAATAGCTATCAACAATTATATAAACCCCTTGGCTAGCTATATGGCTTCAAACTGCAGAGTAAAATGTTAAAGATCACCAATTTGTTATACTCTTGAAAAACTATTGTGCAACAATCTACACGGCAACTGTGGTTGGCCGCCTGTTTTGTGTCTGTGCTTCCTGCACTGACTCTATGCTAGCTGTTTATTCTATATTTTCCCTCCCGAGAGGATGTGGTTGCTTTAAAGATGACCTACAATATTTGCACAAGTTTTACCTATGTAGCAGTCTATGACAACAACTGCGTTGATTTTTGTATTTGAAAATCTTATTTGTTTTCTGCTGTGAAATAAAGGAAAAAATCTGTAAGCATAAAAACATAAAGATTTCCATTTTCAAAGTTGTAATGATACCAATGTACTTATTATTTGTAGATTTTCTAATTCTGGGTTGTTAATTCCTATTGAGTGAGATTAAAAGAGATATTGGGTGGAATGTAATAGGGTGCGAGATTCAGAAATTGAGAGATTTTGTGAGAGTTTTCCGATTTTTTTTAAAGCGGCAATCATTTACACTGAATAAACAGGTTGATTTTGCCATGTAATTGATTGCTGCTTTAAAAAAAAAAAACAGAAAACTCTCTCAAACTCTCACTTTCTGATTCTCATACCCTATTACATTCCCCGCATTGTTTTTGTCACTATTATGTCACTATTATACATGGATTATGACTGGGGTACTTAATATGTACAAAGCAAAGTTTATATGTTTCCCCGAATAATGGGCCTAGGATGTTATTGACGCCTGATCGCACGGCTGCATATTTGCTGGCCTGGCGATAATTGATAGACTGTGCATACATATGGCTGGCATTAAGCATGCACAAAAATCCTGCTTCTTTTTTTTATTATCGCTGGTTGTACACAGGTTGATTGACAGGAAGCCAGCATTTGAGGGTGGTAACTGTCTGTTTTCTGGGGGTATTAAAGAAAATGCTAATGCAAAACTGCCTGTTTCTATCGCAGCCACCAAGTAAGTCCTAGGCTACGCACAGGCCGCACACACTGGAAAAATCATGTGATATTGCAGTATTGCACAGGGTGGAATTTCTCATTGGCTGGCAGGTGTATGCCAGATCGCAGGGCTCTACAAAGTAGCAGCAATGCGATCAATTCTGAATACAGTATCTCCCATAATTCAGACCTGATCCCAAAGCCGATTTTTACTCAAATGGACAAAACCATGTTGCACTGCAGGTAGGGTGATATAACATGTGCAGAGAGAGTTAATGTGCCCGTACATTATGGTGACTTCTTCGGAAAACTCCTCTTGCTTCGCAGGAAAATAGCCCAAATTGCAGGTAAATTGCCTAGTGTATGAGGCCTTTAGATTTGGGTGCGGTGTGTTCAAACTGAAATCTAAATTGCAGTGTAAAGATAAAGCAGCCAGTATTTAGCCTGCATAGAACTAATGCAACGCACTCAACTCTAACTCTCTCTCTGCACCTGTTACATCTGCCCCACCTGCAGTGCAACATGGGTTTGTCCATTTGAGAAAAAATTAGGTTTGCGATAAATTCTGAATTAGGCCCAATTTCCTGTATGGAGGCATATACATGGCATACACATGGAGTAGATGTCATTTCTGTGGGGTATTTGTCACATCTATTGCTATAAGGTCAGTGTACATGTGTTAGTATTATATATTTAACTAGTTTGCCCGCTTTGAAAGCTAGTCTGCTACCTTCTGTGTTTGTGCATGTGTGAGAAAGATGTATTTTCACTCTCTGCCA
The DNA here is from genome assembly GCF_055691185.1 of Crinia signifera. Taxonomy (NCBI): domain Eukaryota; kingdom Metazoa; phylum Chordata; class Amphibia; order Anura; family Myobatrachidae; genus Crinia; species Crinia signifera. Next base: position 328,929,315 of record NC_139217.1, read on the forward strand.
GCAGATGGCAGTGTTTTGGAGACTCACGGACACTAGACATATATATAGATGATAATGATTTTTTTTATTAACGATCCCTCAATTTGTAGTCAGCTGGTTGCTATATCACCTTTATTTTCACAATTTCGCCCTACATATGAATATCAAAAATATCAAAATAATAAATCTGATTACATTCTGTGATGCAAGTTCTGTGGTTACAAAAGGAACAAGGGAGGGAAAGAAACTCTGGTAGGGTGCATTTTTATTCAACAGATAAATTTGACCTCAAAATGCAACTGCTAAAATGTCAATTTCTTCCCTTGTTCTGTTTATAAACATTGATACTAATACCTACCTAATACCAAACTATTTTGCTCTTTTACACTGGGACCCCGTCAGACAATAAAAATTATTACAGCAAGTTAGTTACCATAGAAAGGCTGCCACATGCGTGGTCAGTGAAGTATTGTGACAGGGAGGCAGTGAGTAATAGGGGGATAGAAAAGGATGACAGGGGGATGGAAGAGGGAGGCACTGGGTGTTTACTTAATGAGTTTTCCACCTGTCATGTCCCTGTGTCCATAGGCGAATCTAGAATTATGGTAATGGGTGGTCTGACATCTAGACACAACAGCAGGGGGACCTTTGCGCGGCGTAGCCGCGTGGCAAAAGGGGGCGTGGCCTCATGGGAAGGAGGCGTGGCATCATAAAAAGGGGTGTGGTATTACACTTTAGACCATACACAGTAATGCCCATTACACATTTTAGCAAACTCTGTAATACCCATTACACATAAAGCCACACGCCATAATGCCAATTACACATAAGGCCACACACCATAATGCCCATTACACATTGTGCCACACATCATGATGCCCATTACATACTATATAACAAATCGTAATGCCCATTACATATTTGCCACATAAGTGCTGCTTACCTACGTGCTCATTGCTAGGGGGTTCTTGCTTGATGGCACCATAGTACCCATTACACATGATGCCGCACACTATAGTACCCATTACACATGATGCCGCACACCATAGTACCCATTATACATGATGCCGCGGACCATAGTACCCATTACACATGATGCTGCACACATAATGTCCCTTACACATGATGCTGCACACATAATGTCCCTTACGCATGATGCTGCACACCGTAATGCCCCTTACACATTAAGCCACACATTATGCGTAATGCCCTCACATACCGCCACTTGTAGTGTCCCTTAAGCAATGCCCCCAAAAGTGCCACTTACTGTAAATTTCTATATGAGCCTTCGCTGCTGCTGCAGGGAGAGATGGAGAGCGGTGAAGCTGCTTCTATGGGGAGAGGAGCAGAGCGCACAGCACGCTCCCACTCCCCTCCTGGTGTCCCCTCTAGCCGAGTGGACATTTGAAATATTGTGCGCGCTGTTGTTGTGCGTGACGTCGGGGGAGCACGCCGGGCGCCGGCACCACATGATTAAAGGGGGGGGGCGGGCTGAGGTGAAAGCGTGGAGAAGAATTGGAGCGGAAGCTGCAGGGGTGACAGTCATTGACAGCTGGGCAGAGAGCAGGTGGCTGCCCGGCTGTATTCAGAGCACTGCAGGTCACAGCTGTTTGAAATAATACCCCTTTCACAACAGAAAATGCAGGGATTTACCAGGGAATATGGTCCCAGGATCATGCAGGGACATTCCCAGGCTGACCCCTTATACACCAGCCTAGTCCCTGCATTTTCTGGTGTAAGGGGGAGAGACAACCACTCATCTATCCCTACCCCACTTGAACTAACCAGCTATATCTTCGGAACCAACTGACCCATTTACATGAGACCAGTATAATATTGAAGAACTTTTGAGTTGGCTTTGAATGATTTTGGTCCCGTGAAACTGGGCTGTTTGGTTCCAGAGAAATCTGCCCTCAAAGAACATAAACAATCATGAAATGACATTTAAGAAATGAAAAAAAAAACGATTTAACCTCAATATCCCTGGAACCAATTAACCTATATGGATCCAGCCTAGTATCAGATTGAAGGCCCAGCGATTTGGGCTTGACTGAGATCAACCTCGAACTTCAGTGATGCAGAAGGGGGAACTGGCAGCCGTTGAACTGGGTGGGAATTAGTGGGTCCCATGTTATCCATAGGGAAAACGTTCCAGCTTTGCCTGGCAGTATCTCTGGTTCCCAGGGGGCTAGAGACACGGGGCTGGGCTCGTTGGAATGGGTGGTCCTGTGCACCCTCGGACCACCCCCTAGATTCGCCTATGCCTGTGTCCCCCACCCCACAGACACATTAGCCAGGAGCAACTTTGGAGTCAGGACCCACAGTTTGAGGACCCCATGCACTGTAAAATTTGGCTAATTAATTGTGCATGTTGATTAATTATGGGTGTTTTTCTTATACTGTATATCAGTTTTTTAAAGACTCTCCTTTTTTGTTTCCATGCAAGCTCTGTGCCCCAGATACCTATGGAAAGAGAAAGACATAAATCAAAGAAAAAGAAAAAGGTTTTGATTGGATCATGGAGAACATTTATGCAGGGGCATATCTGATATTACGCAAGATAAATGACATTTGCTAATTGAAGCAACACATTTTATTTAACTCTTTACTGGGTCTAGCAAATACAGTATACTGCACATGTTTTCCATTACTCCGCATTGCAACCAGACACATACTATTGATGAAGTGAATGGTCTGTGAGATAACCTGGCACTTCCTCCCACATGCAGTGTTTAGTGGCAGTAGACATTAAGTGGGCGTTGGGGACCATCAAGCATATATATTTATCAGTGAAGTGAAAGAGTCAGATTTTAGATATTTACTTGGTGCTTCATATTCACCTAATGCAGAAATCTAGAATTGTCCATGTGAAGGACAACATTTTAGACCTTATTCAGAGCTGCGTTCGCATGGGGACCCATGATGTTTTACTGTGCATGCGCATTTCTGCGCATGTGCATACTCAGGGTGCATGCATCCACTGCGAACAGAGGCAGAGAGGGGCGTGGGGCGGCCACATTAGCATATGGGAATGCCCAGTGTTTCATGGGCATTCCCATGAGAATGCTGGGAGTTCTCATGCTATTGAGGCCATGACGCGGGTGTTGGGGGCGGGCAGCTGACATCACTGGATGTCAGTTGCTTGTCCATTTCCTTCCCAACGTGCACTCATATGTAAGGTTGCTCAGAGCGACCATCGAAAGAAGTGGGTGGATCCCCCTGGCCTGCGAATGGATTTGTAACATCCATTCGCATGCCCTGTGTGTGAATTCGCAGCCTTGCGAATCAACCAGAATAACCCCCTTTGTTACCAGAAAAAAAATGCTTCTCTGTATTTTACATTTTAAAACATGTGTCACAAAAACTCAAAGGACTCTTGGAGAGAAAAGGGGAGGCTGCACTAGAAAAATTACAGAAGCTGATTTGTTCCTGCGACCAACTTCTCCACTTTATCCCTCTTCAAGATATCATAGATCTCTCCTTTTATTTACTTAAGGTTGCCATACATCAGGAGTGTATTGGGCTAATTCATAGTTCTCCTGATGCCTGGGTCAGCAAAATGCAACATGTCAGAAATCCTAAATTTACAGATTCCAACCCAAAAATTATTAAATCATTGACTAAGTGATTTTTAACATGTTGGATTTTGCTGTTCCCTCAACAGCTACCGATCACCAACCGGCGTATCGGCATTAGGGTATCTGGAAATCAGCCAGTATATGTATGGCTTAATTTAAGACCTTACAAACTGTTTACATGCCCTAATTTAGAAAATGGTTAATTCATGCACATACTGTACTGTACCTTAATATGTCCAGAGTCTCAGAGTGGATATCAAGTTGAATAGTATCCCCTTAATGACTAAAAATCTCAATCCAAATACAGAGAAGGACATATTGTTCAAATTCTTATCTGTAAAAATAAACAAGAGAAAACATCATGAAATAGAAATGGTAACACCCAACCCACAAATACCCCTACATGCCCCAGCCCTTCGACTCTACGGGTTCAATGCTATTAGCTGCCCACAAGTTCCCTAGCAGTGTAAAGGCAGCTACAGTATACACTATGATGCACTTACTCTTCCTCCAGACTCACCTTTTTGGGGGAACAGTATAACTGACTATTAATATAGAACAATGTCTTAATACTGGCAAAAAATAAAGTGGAAATAAATATATGCAATATGCCAGTTTGCTGATTTATACGGATAATATCAGTGCTATACTGCACAGTTTACTCACATTAATTGTACACAGGGGAAGATTCAGGGGGGGACACCTGGGCATGTGTCTTTTGTAGCTGAGAACCGGGGCTTTCCAATGAGCCTAACGCTGCCTCGCTAGCCTCCTGGGAACCGGAGATACCCCCAGGCAAACCTCCAACATTTTACCAGGATAACATGCAACCTGCTACTGTAATTCTGACCCCCACCCGGTTCCGATGGCTGCTGGTTCCCCTGCCAGCATCACAGAAGCTTGTAACTGATTTCATTCAAACACAAATCGCCAGACCTTCAATCTGATATCAGGCTGCTCTATATTGGTCGATGGATTCCAGAGCTATTGTGGGTAAACCAATTTTTTTATTTCTATGGCTGTTCATGTTCTATGAGGGCAGATTTCTCTTGAACCAAATGTCCCAGTTTTACGGGTCGAAAGTTCTTTAATATGATACTGGTCTCGTGTAAATGGGTCAATTGGTTCTGAAGATATACCCAGTTAAACGATATAGCCAGTTAAAGGAGGGAGTGGTTTTCTCTCTCCCCTGACACCACAAAATGCATTGACTAGGCTGGTGGGAAAGGGGATGTCCCTGCATGATCAAGGGACCATATTCCCGGGTAAGACCCATTTTCTGGTGTGAAAGGGGTATTATTTCAAATAGCCAGGACCTGCAGTGCTCTGAATACAGCCAGGCAGCCCCCCCCCTCCCCTGCTCTCTGCCCGGCTGTCAATGGCTGTCACTTCTGCCCAGCGGCAGCTGTCCCTCAGTTTCCGCGAGCATGTATTCTCCCTTGGCAAAGAGCATGTAATTCCACATGGCAACGTGCATAAAACCCCTGGCAATGAACATGGAACCCCTGGCAATGAGCACGTAGGTAAGCAGCACTTATGTAGCATTATTTTTAATAGGAATTATGGTGTTTGCCATAATAAGTCATGGACATTATGGTGTGTGGCTTAACGTGTAATGGGCAATACGGTGTAAATTTTTGACGCGCAATGTCCCTGTTTATTAAGCATATTGTGAACTATGGATTAATCCATGTAGCATTATGTGAATTTTGGCTCAATCCGCTTGGCATTATGGGAATTTTAGCTCAGTCAGTATAGTATTATGTGATTTTTGGCTCAATCCGTGTGCCATTATGTGATTTTTGCTCATTCTATTTGGCATCATGTGTAAGGGGCAAGTATAATGGGTCCAGTATTTTGTTGCATATGTAGAAGTGGTATATGGTGTGGTATACTACACTCAAGGACATGCCCCCTTTTGATTGGCCACACCCCCTTTTTTAGAGCGCGCGCACCTTCGGCGTGCACATAACTACATCCTTCACTTTTGGCACCAAGGTGGACTTTGTACTTTGAATGCCAGGGCCTATATTTAATCCAATTCCCGCTCTCTCTCTGTTCTCCTCCTCTCTCTTGCCGCTCTCTGAACATGTACACTGGTACCACTAACACCCCATCTCCCATTTCTTCTCCTATAATAGTTCCCCACTCCCACCCCAAAAATATCGTATTCGATATTTCCTTGGCTGCACAGTAGATTTTTATGTTTGATTTTGTGAAAACGGGTGCGCGCATCGAATCAAATGTAGATCGGAGTGACACAAAAACCATTTGATTTCGTTTAGGATTCGATTCGATTTTGCTTCTATAAGCAAAATCAAATCGAAAATCGGGAAAAATCGATGCATGTGTACAGGGCTTAAGATTGATAGAAACGTAGAAACATAGAATTTTACGGCAGATAAGAACCATTTGGCCCATCTAGTCTGCCCCTTTTTTCAGCATATGCATGATTATATCAATATGTTTCAGTTCTTTTTTTATACATTGATAGAAATTTACATTTTACTGTTCTTTGGGGTAGATTTATTAATCATATTTTTTTTTATGTTTTCTGGTGGTTTTGTAATCCACTGATTTGCTAAAGGCCAAGCTGATGTAAAAAGACTAAACCACACTCAGAATAGAACATCGATAAACAATTGGTGTTTTTAACATTACAAGTATAGAAACTGGATTTATGGTGGTTTTAGAATCGGTCGCAAATTTGCCCAAATAATTGATCTGCATGTTTAATGACAGCACTGTATATGTTGATACATGTGCAGGCTTAAATATACAAGAATGTTTAGAAATGGTAAAATTGAATAAAAAGACGGTGTTAGGGTCTCCCTCAAATTGATAGCCAGACTCAGACTTACTGTAGGTTTCTTCACATAGGTTGGTTTTGGAAAATTTCAAAGTGTTACAGATAAGAGCCCTATGGTTGGTGTCCTCAGAGAGTACATTAATGGGGGAGGCTCTCCACTTCCTAGGGAATTCCTGTCCTGGTCCGACCAGTTTCGGGCTTTTGCATGCTGCATGTTTGCTTGCTATAGTATCAGCCTCGTTCAACAAAGTAGCGGTTATTGAAAAATTGGGGGGACCCCACATCATTTGTTCCCCCATATTTTTCAAAACCCAAGACAATCGACTTATAACCATTGGGGGATTCTCTTTGCTTTGTTGGCAGGTTTGCAGCAGACAGGGGCTTATAAATTGGGCATCAATGGCAGATTTAAAATGACAGCCATACCAAGGGGTAGATAGTTGCAGTTCTACACAGAGCTGGGGCTCAGGGCGCTTAAAACAGTGGACCCGTATTTTATTTGGGGGGCTGCTTTTAAACTGATTTTTTTTTGCTGAATTTATTGCACAAAACTAGCCATACTATATGCTGAATAGCATAAGAATTCACAGGGAAATCCATTTGTATGCATACCCATTGTGGGAAATTTACTAAGATGGCAGTTTTACGTCAAATCTTACTTTGGGCAACCAAACAGATATTATCTTTTATCTTCTAGAAGGTGCTAAATAAATAACACGTAGATTCTGATTGGTTACAAATAGCAACATCCCATGTGAAATAGAACTACCATCTTAGTAAGTTCCCATTCTATTAGTTATAATATACTCTGATCCTGGACTTTCCTCTTACTGTATGAATACCATCACCTGTGGTGAAACAATCTTCGCATCATTTAACTACCGTAGCTCAACACAGGTGATGGCAATCATACAGTAAGAGGGAAGTCCAGGAACAGAGCATTTTGTACCTATTGGAATTAGAGATGAGCGGGTCCGGATCCCCGAGATCTATTTGGAATGGGTCATGTTGGAGGGTATGTGCGCAGTATATCCCACCAGAAGGAAGTAAGTGAGGGTACTGTATTATATTACAGTATTAGTGGCTTGAAATTATGTTTAGTAAACATACTTGTTTTAAAACTCTCATCAAGTGTTCTGGATAGACAGGTCTGGTCAGTTGTATCTAAAATAAAACATACATACACTATACATTACTATACATTACACACATACATTAAATGTAAATGGTAAAGCCAATGTTCAAAGTGTCACATCTGCCATAATGTGTCCATTTATTGCTGTCAATCATTAATTACTATAGAATTCATTATTTGCCCCCCCCCCCCCCCCCCCCTGATTTAATAATATTTCATAAGAATTTAAGACTAGATTGATAATAAAACCAAGAATATTACAATTTACTTACAGGTTATTTCTTTGTTTAAAAGTAATGTTAGTGAATAGTGATACCTTTCAATATTTAGCATGATGATGTTTTCAATTGATCAGTTTATTGTAGGTAGATTGCTATCTTTATCAGTGACTTTAACTCCAGCCCTAAAGTACCACCTACTGCCCAGCTAATGCTTTGTGGAGTTCTTTAATCATGCACAATATTTCGCTGGCTCAGTAATTATCACATCTTTTCCCACAGACAGCAATCCTCTAAATATGATCTGTTGGAAAACCGTAAAGGTTGAAAGGGAAACATTATGTAGATCACTGGTTCTCAACAGATCTAGACACTATTCCACTTTAACACTAGATGCAAAATCTAAAAAAAAATAAGTTGTTATAACAAAAAACTTTCTATTGGCAAACCTTATTAGATACTCATAGCACAAAGTGATTACAGTAGATACATTTATATCAAGTACCTCTATCATATACTGGAACTATATCTGTAACACCATATTTTAGTGCACAATTAATGGGGTGAGAAGGATCTCCATCATTCCATGTCACTATGCTGTTCCTCCACACATCACTGTCAGACTTATCCAGCGCAGCCTCTGATGTTAGATTTCTATTATCCAACAACAGTGTCTCTCCCACAGATGGGATGTCAGTGATGAGGCAGACTGATTCCGGCAGACCTGGCTCAGAGGAATTGAGGTGATACACCGATGGGCTGTCCCTGTCTGTTTCTAAAAATAATCAGAAAAGAAAGAAGAGGTTACTTTTCTAATTCTGTTAAAATCTGCATTCCCAGCACTGACTGAGAGGTGCTCCATCTGTAGGCATGAACTATATACCAGAGAGGTGGTGAAATAAGTATATTTTCCATTAATGTAAAATAACTTGTTATAGTCACAAGTGAGCCACACTGTGCTCACATATGCTTACATAGACCAGTGCTGTATAGAGTTCAAACATCATCACTGCAGTCAAAGGAGACTGATAGAGGTTATGGTATAAAGGGTTTGCAGTCAAAAGGTCAACAGTGTCTAAGTCGCCACTAAATGGCCGACATGAACAAAATTGACACATGCAAAAGGTTGACATGGAAATGTTTTGTGTTAATTGGTAAATATCAGTATGAGGACCCCAAATTATTTTACACATACCCTCACATGGCTGACTTCAGTCACCAAGCTTTGGGCAAGCTGCCTCACTGCACTCAACACACTTTACCATCCCAATCAGAGTCCATGTGAAAAAAGTTAAGTGTGTAACTTGTAGTCTGGTGTCTGCTCCATAATGATAATGAAACCTGCCCTACAGTACAAGACACACACTGTTACCAATATCAATACAAGTACTGTACTTGCTACATATAGAGCGTACATGATTTACGGTCTGCGCTCAATAGTTACAATGTCCTAAAACCTTATACATATTCTTTGGGCAGACTTCCAATGTGAACGGATGTCACATAGATAACAATAAAATTGTGTGAGGGCTGCATAAGCCTGAACACATATAAGAGCCCTGACTTAGGTCATATAAAGTTCAAGAGTTGAAAAAACTTAGCCTGGGGTTTTCCTGCCTGGATACAAGCTAGGATCAGGCAGGAACCTATCAGGGACTAGTGGGAGTAGCCAGGTAAAGGTTATATAGGGCAGATGATCATGTGACCTCACCCTTCTCTTTCCAGTTTGGAAGTGCTGCAGTCCTGCGTGGATCTGAGGTAAGTGAGAAATTCTCTTTGTGGTATATTGCTTTATAATTGAACATGCCCTGTCCAAGACGCTCTGCGCCCCCCCCCCCCCCCGCCGCCTTGTGGATGCGGCCCGGCCGTTATCTGCGGCGGGGTACCGCCGTCCGCGGGTGAGGGTGCTTGGGGCGCAGGAGGCCTCTGTTGCCGCTGGCTCTCCTGTGGGGAGCCTAGCGGCGGGGCTTAGTCTACCTCCGTCCAGCCTGGCTGCCCCGGTGAGCGTGGCTAGCGCTCCACCGGGGGTGCTTGTTGCGGCTGCCTTAATAGGCGAGCCGGTGGGGAGTGAACCCGTCGAGGTCCGGGCCTTGCCGGGTCCCTCGACGGAGGTTGTTGTGCCCCTGCTGCCTCAGGTCGCGTCCGTCGTGGACGCGACGCTGGAGGCTTCCGACCCGGCGCCTGAGGTCATCGCTGACTCTCAGGCGGCGGGCGGGCTGCAAGTGATGGTGCGGGTCTCAGCGCCGGCTGGCGCGAGACCCGTTCTGGATACTCAGGCCGGAGGCAGGCTCGCAAGTGTGTCGCGAGCCCTGGCGCCGGCTGGCGCGGGGCTCGCGTCATCGGCGCCGTTGGACGGCGGGTCGCCGGGAGGGGATCAGGCCCCGGCGCCGGCTGACGCGAATGCAGCGTCATCAATGCCGGTGCCGGGTATCCCGGCGCCCCCTGTCCCAGTATTACAGGTCGCAGCATCGGAGGACGCGCGGCCTGCTTCTGTGACAGGAATAAATGAAAATGTGTTTTCCTCCCTTGCGGGGGGAAGCTTACAGGGGAACGCTGCTAGCGTTCATGGCGGCATAAATGAAGCAGGGGGCAGGGGGGAGGGGGGAGGGGTGGATTGGCAGGGGAATGATGGTAGCCGCAATAGGCTGGGGGGTTTTGTACATACAGGGGTGTCAGGAGAGTCTGCAGCAGCAGCTGCTGCGGGCTCTGGGGTGTTTGTACCCAGGCCAGCAGTTAGTACTGGCCTGGGAGGTTTTAACATGCCCCCCCCTGTTTTGGGGCCGAATCCCAGGGGGCCCGCAGGGAGGGGTTTGGGGGCCAGTCAGGCGTGGAATCCAGTGGGGTTTTCAACGGATATGCCCATGGGCACGGGGGGGTTGGGGCACATGGTATTCTCTAGTAGCTCGGTAGCGGCCTCAGTCCATTTGCAAGGTCCCTCCCTAGGGGCACAGCCCACATCATCTTGGGGGGGAGGTTTGTCAACACCATCTTGGCAGGGGACCCATTCAGGTTTCTTGGGGCAGTTTTCCCCCAGGGGGGGGCTTTCCCGGGCAGTGGCCCCCTGCGGGGTCCCCGTATTTCCAGGCTCATTTGGGGGGAGGGGGTTATGGGGCGTGGCCGCAGATCGCACCTTGGAGACACCAAGGGGTTCCGGCAATGGGGCCGCAGTTTTCTGCGGGCTTCCAGGGTGTGCCTACCAGTCAGCCTCTTCTGTGGTCCACGGGGTTACAGGGGCACAGTCCGCATGGCTCTGCCGGGTATGGTTGGGATCAGAGTTTTGGTCCTGAGGGGCTTTGGTCGTCCCCAAGGGGGCAGGGGGGAATATTGCCTCAGGTCAGTGGTAATGTTTTTGGGGCTCAAAGTGTTTTTCCTCCATTGGGAGTTCCCCCGTTGCCTAGGGGACCTCCACCCAGTGCCACGGTGTCAGCTCCCCCTCCCCCTCCATTGGATGCGCCGGTGGAGTCGGTAGGTGGGGGCATTTTGTTGTCTTCTTCCCCCCTCCCAGTTGTGTGTTCACAGGAAACAAGTGCCTTAGGATCATCGGTGGTTTCCAGAAGGAGAGGTCGGGAAGTCAGAGAAGAGTCAAGGACGACGGCGGGGTCAACGGCAGCAGGTTCCGGGTTGGCCGTTGCGGCCGACGAAGTTCCGGGGACGTCCGGTGCTGGTGAGTGCACAGTTACCTATTCAACATGTGATTCATCAGATAGTGATAGCACCAGCGTGGGGTCGGATTCCCCGCGTCGCCCGCGTAAGCTGGCCAGGCTCATTGCGCGTCACGTGGCGAAGGCAACAAATAAGGATAAGGTTGCGAGTTCTGCACCTCCTCCCACGGATCCCCCTTTGTTTACGGAAATGGTGCATTGTGCCAATACAGCAGTTACCAGGGGGCTCCGTAAGAGGATGAGAGAAAAGATTAAGAAGGGGAAGTATGTTGACATGTTCACCCTTACGGAGGACATGCGGCAGGCCTTTGAGAAGGCAAAAAAGGCGGATGGTATTGGTGAAAACTCCTTTAGGAACTTTCATCAATGGTTAAGGGGTTTTCTGGTTTTTGCGGCCTGCTATGCGGAGACCAGGCCGGCCGAATACCCAAATGTAGTTAAGTATTTGTTTTTGGTACATGAAATGTACTTGAAAACAAAGGGTTACTCCTGGAGAGACTACGACGAAAAGTTTCGTCGCAAACAGGACGGTAATTCCGTGTTGCCCATGGGCTTTAAGGACGTGGAGGTCTGGTTGGAGGTTACACAACAGACCAAACCCCCGGGGGAGGGGGTGGCAAAGAAAACAGTGGTGGCGGCATCTCCAGCCTCCAAGATAGCAGGAAAGGGGAAATGTTTTGCTTATAATGACGGCAAGTGCGCCAGGGGGGCGAACTGTCGTTTTCGACACTCATGCAGAGTGTGTGGGGGTAACCATGCAGCTAAGGACTGCTCCGCAGCCCCAGCTGGTAAGTCAAATGACGCCGGGGAAGCCGGTGGAAGTCACAAGTAAGGCGTATTCGCCGATAGTGGTTTCCGAACTGGTTAGGTGGCTCAGGGGTTACCCCGATGCCGAGGCGGCTCGTTTTTTATGGGAGGGTTTCAGTTGTGGTTTCCGGTTGCCCATTAGGGGTTCAGTTCATGTGGTGGCATCTAGGAATTTGAAGTCTGCGAGGGATTTCCCCCACATTGTTAAGGAGAAAGTTGTGGCAGAAATTAGGTTGGGGCGCATGTGTGGCCCTTTTAGTGTTCCCCCTTTGCAGGGTTTGTGTATTTCCCCGGTGGGGGTGGTTCCCAAAAGCACCCCCGGGAAATTTAGGTTGATACAGCATCTATCACATCCTCATGGGGGCTCGGTTAACGATGCCATACCTGAGGAGCTCTGCAGGGTTAGGTATCAGTTGTTCGAGGAGGCCCTTGTTTTGGTTCAGGAGTGTGGGCGGAACGCATTGATGGCGAAAGTGGATATTGAGTCAGCATTCAGGTTGCTTCCGGTCCACCCAGATTCCTTGCGGTTTTTGGGTTTTAAATTGAAGGGAGAGTTTTTTGTTGATAGGTGCTTGCCTATGGGCTGCTCAATATCCTGTGCGTATTTTGAAAAGTTTAGCTGTTTTCTTCATTGGTGCATTCAGAGAGCTTCGGGTTGTCAGGGTATTGCCCACTACCTTGATGATTTCCTCTTCGTGGGCCCTGAGGGTAGTCTTTTGTGCAAGAAATTGTTGGATACTACGGAACAGGTTTTAGGGGTGTTGGGGGTTCCCATAGCTGAGGGGAAGACTGAGGGACCCACGCACTGTCTATGTTATCTTGGGATTGAAATTGACACAAGGGAGGGTTGCTGTCATCTGCCAGCCAACAAGGTCCATAAATGGTTAGGCCTTATAGAGGATTGCCTGGCAAGGAGGAAGGTTAGGTTGAAGCAAGTCCAGTCCTTGTTGGGTTGTTTTAACTTTGCATGCAGGGTTATCCCCATGGGTCGGGCCTTCAGCAGGAAGTTGGAAAGGGCCACCGCTGGAGTTGCCAGGCAGCATCATTCGGTGTATTTGTCCAAAGAGATCAGGGAGGATTTGAGGACGTGGGCTTCCTTTTTGGAGACATTTAACAGGGTGGTGTTGTGGCCAGCTCCTCCTTGCTATAACAGTGCGTTGCAGCTTTTCACTGACGCATCAGGCAGTGTAGGCTTTGGGGCTTTCTTCGGGGTGGAATGGTGCGCGGAAGGGTGGCCTAGCTCATGGGTGGACAGGGGTTTCACCAGGAATTTATTGCTGTTGGAATTGTTCCCGATCGTGGTAGCCCTGGAGTTGTGGGCACGGGAGTTAGCGGATAGGCAGGTTGTTTTTCGGTGCGACAACATGGGCGTTGTGCACACCATCAACAATCAAAGGACCTCATGCCCTTTGGCCTTGCGGTTACTTAGGCATTTGGTTCTGCAATGTCTGCGTTTCAATGTGGTCTTCTCGGCTTGTCACGTTCCTGGCATCGACAATAACATAGCAGATGCCCTGTCTCGTTTTCAATGGACTAGATTCAGGGAGTTGGTGCCAGATGCAGCGGAAGTAGGTTTACCTTGCCCACCTTATATCTGGCAGATTGTCGAGCCGGTATAGTGGGATTGGCCAGAAATGCCTTGGCGCCTTCCACGCAGAAGGCTTATGACGCGGCTTGGAGGGATTGGCAGGCTTTTCTGAGCAGGTATGGTCAGGAAGGTGAGTCCTTGGAGGATAGGCTATGCGTATTTGCCTGGGAGCATTTCCAGGCAGGGAGAGCAAAAGGGGCCATGTCAGCTGCCCTTGCGGGCATTGCTTTCCACTCGCGGATGCGGGGTCTGGAGGATCCCACACGGTCTTTTGTCTTAAGGAAGGCAATGAAGGGTTGGGCTAAAGTAGTTCCGGTGGGTAAAGACGTGAGGCAACCTATTGACTTGGCCTTGTTAAAAGACTTAGTGAGGGTCCTGGCAGAAGTTGGGGAGTCTGAGTACGAGATACTGCTTTTTCGTACCGCTTTTGTTCTGGCATTTTTCGGGGCTTTCAGGGTCAGTGAACTGGTTGCCAAGAACAGGACGGATTGTAAGTCAGGGTTACTTTTCAGCGAAGTTCAACTGCGCAGCGACAGTGTGTGCTGCAGATTAACTAGATCCAAGACGGATCAGGTTGGCAGAGGTAAGTGGGTTATTCTGCAAGCGCAGGGCGAGGTGGAGATTTGCCCGGTGCAGTTGGCGCGGGCTTACTTGGGGATCCGACCAGTAGCAGTTGGGGGGCAGTTTTTAGTTCATAATGATAAGACTGCGCTTTCTAAATTTCAATTTGCTGCTGTTTTGAAGCGCTGTTTGAGTGTGTTGGGGCTCCCGCCTCAAGAGTATGGTACCCATTCCTTTCGGATTGGGTCGGCTACACAGGCTGCGGCAGCTGGGTTGTCCCCAGGGGCGATCCAGGCGCTAGGTCGGTGGAAGTCCGATTCGTATAAGAGTTACGTGAGGTTAGATAAATTGTAGTTGCGCCTGTTGCGCCAACCCTAAAACGCAGTTTACTCCCGGTTTTTGAACGACAGCGTTCAGAAATCGTGGGTGTGAAGGTTGTTTTTACTTTTTCCTCCGAGGGGGCCTTAATTCAATTGGCAAACCAAGGTCCACGGGAGGTTTTTTAAGTTTTCTCCTTCACATGGGTTGATTTTAAAGTTGTGTGATATATATATATATATAAGTTACTGACGGTAAGGATTCTTCTTTTTTCAGTTACAATGGAATCCTCGGGGGAGATATGGCTCATTGGCCATTCTTTTATTTATTGGGCAGGGAGACACCCAATGGGCAGGAGGTCACATGATTATCTAGGAGACAGGACGGTCAGGTGGATAGGTGTGAGGGGCATGCGCTGGGGTGAGTTCTTGAACGAACTTTTCAGGCATGAGAGGAATTGGGGCCGCCCCCAATGGTTGGTTATCCACCTGGGCGGCAATGATATGGGCATGGTCAAAGGAATCGACTTGATTCTAAGCATCAAATCCGATTTGGTGGCAGTACGGGCTCATTGGCCCGGGGTGAGGATAGTATGGTCGGAAATTATCCCTCGGTTCCATTGGCGAGGTGCGGTGCGAACCTCAGCCATTGAGAAGGCGAGGAAAAAGGTCAACTCTGCCATAGGAGTTTTTGTTAGAGCTATGGGGGGTAGTGTCGTAAGACATCCGTCATTGGTGCTAGATAACGTGAGGTACTATAGAGAAGATGGGGTGCATCTTTCCCCTGCGGGAAATTGCATGTTTCTGGAGGACATCTACCGGTTGTGGGCTTGAATAGGTAAATAGGTTTTTTCCCGGTTGGTTAGGTTTTTTCTTTTGGGGATGGCGGCTGCGGTTAGTTAACCTTTGCGGTGGCGGGAAGTCGCTACCAGCCAGCGGTCAAAGGGGGGCACAAGCGGTCATCGTGGGGCACCATCCCTTTCGTAGGACGGCGGGTGGTCCTTCCCGTGCGGGTGGACAGGGGGCGTTCCCCTGCGGGACCGTCCGCTAAGGGCTCAGCCAGGTTAAGGGGTGGTGAGACCCTCACGATGCAGGTTGTGTCAGCAGGAGGCGGTGGTGAGCCCCTCCTGCAGTGTTTTGCTGGTTTTTACGTATATCAAGTTGACTGGGCTGGCGTGTTGGTAGCGGCTTAGTCTTTGCCATCCTCCAACCTTTAGTTTAAAAGTTAGGGACTCAAAATCCAAATTTAAACCCAAATTTCTTAGTTAGCTTTCAAGGTCTCAATAAATATTCCTCTGACCTTTTTAAATTTAACCCTTGGTGTCAGTGTGGTTATTTCTTGTACGCGTGATTTATTTAGTGTCGTCTCAAATTATTTTAGATAAGGTTTTGGTTTAATATAAGGTAAAGGTATTTTAAGTTATGGGCTACTTAAATTGTGTGAGGGCTGCATAAGCCTGAACACATATAAGAGCCCTGACTTAGGTCATATAAAGTTCAAGAGTTGAAAAAACTTAGCCTGGGGTTTTCCTGCCTGGATACAAGCTAGGATCAGGCAGGAACCTATCAGGGACTAGTGGGAGTAGCCAGGTAAAGGTTATATAGGGCAGATGATCATGTGACCTCACCCTTCTCTTTCCAGTTTGGAAGCCCTCCCTCCCTCCCCAAGAGCGGGCTCACAAGCGGGATGGTTATCCCTGTGAGCAATTTTTTGGTGTTTTTGCAGAAGCGTTTCTGCAAAGAATTTTAATTTTGTGGCTTTCCAGCCAGCATGGCGGGAAGTCGCTACCAGCCAGCGGTCAAAGGGGGGCACAAGCGGTCATCGTGGGGCACCATCCCTTTCGTAGGACGGCGGGTGGTCCTTCCCGTGCGGGTGGACAGGGGGCGTTCCCCTGCGGGACCGTCCGCTAAGGGCTCAGCCAGGTTAAGGGGTGGTGAGACCCTCACGATGCAGGTTGTGTCAGCAGGAGGCGGTGGTGAGCCCCTCCTGCAGTGTTTTGCTGGTTTTTACGTATATCAAGTTGACTGGGCTGGCGTGTTGGTAGCGGCTTAGTCTTTGCCATCCTCCAACCTTTAGTTTAAAAGTTAGGGACTCAAAATCCAAATTTAAACCCAAATTTCTTAGTTAGCTTTCAAGGTCTCAATAAATATTCCTCTGACCTTTTTAAATTTAACCCTTGGTGTCAGTGTGGTTATTTCTTGTTCGCGTGATTTATTTTGTGTCGTCTCAAATTATTTTAGATAAGGTTTTGGTTTAATATAAGGTAAAGGTATTTTAAGTTATGGGCTACTTATACATTGTAACCCCCTTCCTCTCAGATCTCTAACAGGACTTTTACTAGTAGACATAGAAAATGTGTTCATCTTGTAGTAGTAATAGTTAGACATTAATCTATGTATTAATACTTACTACAGTAGGTGTCACAGTTAATATTGTACCTCTACCAAATGTGAGTCTAGAGCCATAAACTCAGTGACATCTTTATTAACTAAATCACCCGAACTCACAGAATGAGCTATATACACAGACTCATAATGTGTACTTTTATCCGATTACATAATGTTACACATAGGATTGAATAAATTGAGTTCACTTCAAATCTCATGCTCTTTTTTAATAATATTAATGCTAAAATTTGGATATTAAAAAATAAAATAAAAAATACACACAACTTGTGTGCACTGCCAGAGATTGCAGTGCATATAGGTCCACCCATACTTACCTGCATGTGATAAGCTTAGATACACCTGAATAGGAATGAAGTGTGGAAATCATCTTATATGATTGAAAACTTTAAGAGAACATATTTATTTTAAAGAGATGCGTATACTTACTAGGTATAACGGACAACTGTGTCCCTGATCCGAATATATTCTTGTTGGTGTTATAGCACAGTAATAGATGTCATAACAAAAACCTTTCCTAACATAACAAACTTGTAGAGAGAGATTTTTCTTACAATCTGGAGCAGCCAGTCAACAACTGAAAACCAAGGACTGACATGAACACTGCAGGTTTGTACTTTGTTAGAAAATAACTTCCAGTACTGCCTTAGACACTTACCACACATGTAGCTCCCCTTGTAATGCTGCTAAACACACGTGCATGGGAACTTAGGGACTCACTATTCATACTGCCCATATGCATGTAACAAAGCTTATTCAACTGACATGTAGGATCTTATGCTTGTGATGTGGGAAGGAAACTTTGGCTTTAGGCTGTCCAGCTGGCGCGGTAGCACAATGTACATAAAGTAATGGTTCCATCAGTAAGTTACATTGGCAGGGCCATCTGGCAGTCACCTTAAGAACTTTAACTCCAACAGTACATCGGGATGGGTGATAGCTAATAAGCATGGAATAGAATAATGCCTGTTTATTCCTCGGCTGTCATCTGCAAGGTGGCCCCCAGTCCTGGTGCCCTAGGCTGCAGCCTATTGGCTAATCAGGCCCTGATTCTATATAGTGTAGATGCATGTTTATTTAAGCTGCTAAAATACATCAGGGTATTTTCTTTCCCACATCTCCTCACTTTCCTCTTCCTATTGGCATTACTTTATTATATACTGTGGTGTGTCTGGAGGTACACCCCTTTGCTTTGAAAATATTTTACATTTTTTTTTATAATTATTATTATTATTATTATATTTTATCACTACCCAAATCATGCACAACTGAATGTCAGAAAACTCCAAACTGAGTTGCTCAATTGCCTACTATCAATCTGTGAACCACACTGCAAAATGCATTGCAACTGTTACCAGGTATAGAAATAATATGGACTTACTGGGGCTCCCATGCAGCTTGGTTTCATGCCCAAAGAAAAGCTTGTTGATCCCAGTAGTAACACAACCCCGAATGACATTGCAAAAAGCCAGGGCCTGCGCAGCTTAGAAACACAGCTACATTGCAAATACTTGTAAACTTGAATATTTAAATGTAGGTCATTAGGTCAGAGATGGCTCAGCGTGGTTACTGCAGAATCATTCTTTCTACTCCTTCTCACAGGAAATAATGGTAACCAGGTCTGTCAGCAGTCTCGTAGATGTAGTGTTCCAAAGCAATTATCTTATAAATTGTACATTTATTACAAAACTCAAAATGGGCATGTAATGTCAATTTGTTGGGTGTCCAATGACATTTAGAACAGACCTGGATTTAGAACAGACAGCGCTGTCCTTGCTGTGGGGATATGGCATTGCCACCTCCAGCTGTCAAGGGTCGATAGCTGCAGGGGGCAGAACGGTTTACACATTAGGTAAGAGCCAGGCATGCAATATAAAATATCGTAGCTATGCTAAGCCTCCTCCCGTGCCATAACACACGGGGATAGCGCATATTCTCCTGATCGACAGTTAATAAATCTACCCCTGAGCTCCCTGTCTGCAGGTCTCTAAGACCTAATGTTCATAGCCATTGCTTTCAGTTCAACCTAATATCACCTGTCGTCACATTTTCTCTGTAACAATTTCAGTGTGCCAGATTCTAAATCCATTCTCTGTGCACTGTATATGTCCCTCTACACCTGCGTCTTAGACTACTTACTCTAACTCTGTACCTACTGTATTTTTCATTATCTTTCTAAACTACACTATTGTACAGAAGCCATGGCTACTTGATCCAGTGCTATGCCTATTCACTCTGCATGCTCTCTTCCCCCTAGCAGGATGTGTTGCGGCATGGGACACAGTGCAGGGTTGGGGTTTGGGGGTGCAGATGGAGGACTACTTTGCCTGTCCACTTTCTCCAGTGGCGTAAGTTCATCCCAGTTGCCCGGAGGCAAGATACATGTTGGTGCCCCTTTCCCCATATATACCCCACAAAATCTTCAAATTAGGTTTCACGGATGCGTTACCTTGACATATCACTAACACAACAACACAAAAAAAATGAAATAACCAAAAAGACATAAAATAACAAATAAAAAAATAATAACTGAAAAAACACTCAGATCAATATCTATATACATACATCTATAGAACATATATATGTTCCCCTCAGCACTGCACCTCTGTCCCCTCCCTACCCCACAGCACTGCTCCTCTGTCCCCCTCCCTACCCCATGCACTGTATGCTCCTGTCCCCCTTACTGCCCCCAGCACTGTATGCTCCTGTCCCCCTCCCTGCCCCCAGCACTGTATGCTCTTGTCCCCCTCCCTGCCCCCAGCACTGTATGCTCTTGTCCCCCCCCCCCTGCCCCCAGCACTGTATGCTCTTGTCCCCCTCCCTGCCCCCAGCACTGTATGCTCCTGTCCCCCTCACTGCCCCAGCAGCACTGCTCCTCTTTTGTTGTCACCACAGCCACCCCCACAGCACCCAGCCAGCAACTTTATGTCTAAACCGCCCTCCCCTTCCAGGATCCTTTCATTTACTCCCCTACTCACAGCTCCCCCAGGCTCCGTGTATCCCTCCACACACATAGCTGCTTCCACAGTACACACCTCCACCCCACCATCCACAGAGCGGGTACTCACAAACAATTAACTGCAGTGCACTGCACTCTAGGCTGCAGGCAGGCAACAGCCTTTAGTCCCCGACTCCCTGGATGGAGAGCTTCAGCGTGGTCGCTGATGCTAAGCTCCTGCACACACATGACAATGCAGGAGCCTCAGCTCAGCAGCAGCAGCGACCACACGGACCTTCTCCTTGGTGGGCGGCCGGCCAGTGGTAGAGTAAATTATTCAGCAGACGGGAGGGGGGGCAGACATGCCTTAGTGACCCCTCTAAAACTGCCATGCAGGGGGGACCACTCATTGAATATGCACTGCCGCGGGTCTCTGCTCATTAGATATGCACAAGCTGCAACCCGGCCTGAGCAAGGAGTCGGGAGCCCATGCATATCTAATGAGTGGGGACCCAGCTCAATGCATATTCAATGAGCAGGTCCCTGCGCAATGTCACGGGTGATGGGCTGGATGAAGTCGTGTGGTGCACAGGAGCCGGAGGCGGACCAGAAGGAGAAGGGTTGAAACGTGCAGGTTTAATAACAGATTTCATAAATGATAAACTTCACTCAAATACTTCTTTAAGTGGCAGTTAGGGGTAAATCATAATAGAGTCCAGCACGGTACTTGGAAAAGGGGCAGGCAGTTCTGTGAACGTACACTTGAATGGCCAGAGTACATAGAAGAAGATAATGATCCGGAAAGAGATTGATTTTGGTGACAGAAGAAATGGATCCGGAAGACTGAAAGATGATGGAGATGAATCACTGGATGAAGGGAACCAGAGGAATGCTGTGCCGGGTAGCTTAGGGATACGAGCAGGTACAGGAGCTAGGTAGGACTTGCAGCATTGGTGTCAGGAGGGTAACTTCCCTAGTAGCCGGGCGCAGAGAGCAAGGCACCAGAGTCAGGAGAGAAGAGTCGGGATTCGGGAGTCAGCTGGGAGTTGTGAACGACTCAGAAGACTCATTGCACTGACGCTGAGCAGCCTAGGCAGATCCCCTATATCTCAAGAGGGCGGCTGCCATTGGCTGTCAGCGCAGAATGGGTGGAGACCTCTGATCTGGGCCAATCTGCTCCTTGCCCTGAAGCAAGATGGCGATGCCGGCCTCCCGGCGCCGCCAATGACGGAAGCGTCAGACTGCCGGAGCTCCCCTGCTGCCGTCCCTACCCTAGGCCGCCGCTGCCCGCTACCCCGATGCCGGAGCCCGCAATACGCTAGCCGGCGGCAGGCGCTGACGGGTGAGTACTGTACCCGCCGCGCTCCGCCGCGGCTGCGTGTGACACGCAACTTACAGTTAGAGGCGCTCCAGTTTGTGTTGGAGCCCAAACAAACACTTAGTAACTCTGGCAAGGTCTGCAGAGCCACACAACTCCCAGCTTGGAAAATGGAACTTGGGTGCCAATGGAGCCAATGTCCCTTTTAAGGCAGGTGCCCGGCGGCAGAGATCCCAGGGCTGGGATCTTCTGTTCATGAATAGCATGAATCAGGTTGATTGTACGACGCGTATTATCAAATAAAGCCTACCTGGTCGGGGTGGACCAGATCCGGGAGCAAAGGACCCAGCCTGTTGGCCAGCAGCTTTGCATATATCTTGATGTCCACATTAAGCAAGGACATAGAAAAGTCTTGTTAAAGAGAAAGTTGCTTGTGAAAGCTACATACCAAAATTTCAACAGCAGGGAATCTATACATGGTGATGTATGCAGTACTTGGCCTATTGGCCTACTTTTAATTTCCATTTTCTTTAAATTGAGTTATTACTGCTCTGTGACTGAAGAGGGTGCAAATTTACACAAAACAAGAGAACATCAGCAAACGACAGTGATGATGACTTTTGTGTGTAGCATAATCATTGGGATGTAATCCAGTCCGAGTTCACTGGAGGTGTAGGATCTTTTCAAAGCAGCAATAATTTACAAGGCAAAATGATGCATCCCACACCTCTGGCGAACTCTGTATTACATCCTGCCATATGTGTTTAACACATCTGTGATGCTGAGAGTATTTATGCCGTAATATTTTAATAAAATTGCAGGTAGACATATCATATTTTATTGTTATTTGCCCAGGAGCCTTCACAAACTTTAATCCGGCCATGTTCACAGCTAATATTTTTGTTGCAAGCAGTAGTGGATTTACCGTTATGTGGCCAATTGGCCTCCTAGGGCAACTCGGGTCTCAGGGTGCCCGGGCCACCTGCCGGCAAGACAGTGGACTTTACTGCATTTCTACTTCCAGGTCCCAGCAGACTGTCAGTGCATTAATTGAAGTGTGATAACTTGAGGTGCCTTCTCCACATCCACACTCTGCTTGTCTCCAGTCTCCACGTGTTGTGCTGATGTACGTGTGACTTCTTGGCTGATAGAATGAGGAGGACAATGCTGGTGGTCTAGAACCTGTGGGGACAGGACATAGCAGTGTTGCTAGAGGGCATTGCCCCTACATCTAATGGGCAGCGCCCATACATCTAATGGGCAGCTTGTGGGACATCAGAGCAGCAGGAACTGACTTTCAACCCCCTTCCATAGGTTAATGCTTTGACCAGGGGGACTTGTATAAAAAGTTTCCCTCCGGCTGTGGTTGGGCTTGGGGCTGGTTGGTTGGGCCTGGGGCTGGTTCTTAAAATACAGGGGACCCCTAGACATTTTGTCCCCCTGTATTTTGGGAACCAGCCCCGGCCCTAGAGCCTGGGGCTGGTTTTAAAAAATCGGGGAACCCCTATCTGGTTGATTTCGTTATTTTTTAATACCAGCCTCGGCTCTTTCAGCCTGGTGATGGTTCCGGCCGTGGGGGGTATCTGACTGATCCATACAGGCTAAAGCCAAATACGCCAGGAAATTGAAGTCTATTTCCCTGGCGTATTTGGCCGGCCGAAATACGTTAATTAGCGGCCGTATTTTCAATACAGCCGCTTAGTAAATTAGGAATCACCATTCTTTTGAATGGTGATTCCTATTCATATTTTCTGATGGTGTAAACATTCGTATTTGTAAATACAAATACGAATGTGCCAAAAATACAAATATGTGTATTTTTGGTATAGTAAATGCCAAAAATACGAATACGCTTAAAAAAATCATATTTTACTATGCAAATATGATTTTTTTAGGAATATTTGCCTTAGTAATTTTCCCCCACAGTGTCTAAATAGACAGGTTGATAGATGTACAGTGTCTAGATAGATGTACAGTGTCTAAATAGACAGTCAATGGAGCCTTGGTAGCAGGGTCCTCCGATGGTCATGTCCTTCCAGCATCTGCTGGGCAGAAGGGCGGAAGCATCGGGGACGTTGCTAGGCAATGCCCCGAACTTCCATCTTCTGGACTGTTTCTGCATATCAGTGTGCTACCTGCCTGCTCCAGCAAGACTTCTGGCTTATTTTGGTTATACCATCTATAACAGATACAGTAAGTTACAGGTTAACTCTTGTTTATCTGTTTTGTATTATCTCTATGCATTTTTTGCTTTTCCCGGATAGGGGGCTTGGTTCTGTTGTATTACCCCTTTGCCTCACAGCCTTCCTTTTGTGGGGTATTTGGTATTCATTGGTATAAGCTTGTGCATTGTTGCGCCCCTTGTATAATAGTAATTTGTATCCTAGGTAAGGCCTTGTGCATTGTTGCACCCATGATATAGTAGGAACTTATATCCTAGGGAAAACCTTGTGCATTTTTGCACCCATGGGTCCAACTCCCACATATAGGAAGTGGTGTGTTGTCAAGCCCTTTCAGACCCTCTTCTTGCAGGGCCAAGCCTCCTGCAAGCAGCCTTGTACTTAATTAAGACCTGGCAGCACCAGAGTGGGGGCAGACCGAATTTGCCCCCACAAACATGGTTGTTGTAGGAGAAGCCTTTGTTTGCAGGAGGCAAATTGGGTGATGTGGAGACCCGGTTGTGGCTGCCCAGCAGTCCTCTCTCCTAACAACAAGATTGACATAAGTCTTTCATGATTTTTTTGAACTGGCTTGTTTTTATTTCATCATCCATGTCCTCACAGAGGGAGAGCAACAAGCCCGAAGCAAGTGAGGGTACAAGTTACACTAATTGAGGGTCTGTGTCGACAGTTGTCAACATTGACACCAAAAATGGGGGGAAGGTTTGCATACAGTGGACTGTAACTGACAAAACATTCACTTGCCACTTCATTGTGTTGGGATAATGTTATTTAAAGTAGAGGCAGCCAAAATAGGGCCCCATGATGTCTAAACCCATCCTTGTTTGCAATCCATCTATCACAATATACAAATTCTATAACTGATATACAGATGGAGCGGGCATCATCCTTGGCCGGCGCTCGCCAGATCCCTTGCACTTACGAGAGCTGGCGATAGAGACTGGGACGCGCGTGCGTCTCACACGCACATGCGTCCCAGTATCGCGGCAGCTGGGGTCGGTGAAGCGAGGAGGACCAGCGGGGGAGGCGGGGGAGGCAGCAGGGACCGGAGAGCGTCTCGTGCGCACCCCTGGCGGAAGCCAGCCGTTATCGCCAGCCCCTGCAAAGATGGAGCTCGCTCCATCTGTATCAAACATTGAAATCATGCTCCATGAAAACACAATTTTAATAAACAGTCAGCAGGTTTATGTTTAGCAATAAACTTTCATTTATAAAGCAAACAATAGAGCTATAGAATAGAGTACAATTGTCATCCTTATGTAGCCTATATATCTGATTTGCTCATAGGCTAATCCATGAAATCTCTGTCTTTTGAAATATTTTGTTTTTAGCCTTATCCCATATAATTTTGGATTAACCCTACAAAGCCTGCAATAAAATTGGCATATTAGACTCTACCATGTCAGCTTTTCTAGGAATATGAAAATGTTATTATAATTTATAACTATTAGAAATATGTAACTTTTTTGTCAGTTTGTTAATAAAGTTTAAAAATTCATACAAGGAAGGAAAAGAGAAATGGACAATTGGTGAAATGTTTTACTGCTGTGTCATTTTGCCCCTTATGGTCTGTGTTCCATTTTGTCTGATTAGTGCTCTCATGAAAATGGCATACCTCCCAATTTTAATGGGACTGTCCTGTTGTACCACCAGTGGTGGGAGGGGCAATAAGGAGTCTCCCTGTCACTAGCTGCTCCTGTATATTTACAGGTGACAGATCTGGGAGCATGGCGATTAGCTCACAGAGCTCTGAGAATGCCCCCATAGTGACAAAAATGTGGCATTCTACAAGGTCATGCACCCTTTTACAGAAGCTTTGCCACCTGCAGGAATTTTGACACACCTGTTAAGAAAGTTTTGGAGATATGCCAGTCGTGTATCTATAATAACAGGAAAATTTTCACAAGGAAAAGAAATCAGGCGCTACGACAGTAGCTGTGGTTCTAAGTAAAGCAGCTGCTCAAAAATTGGGGGGGGGGGGGGAGTCAATCCCCACCTAGAAAAGAGGCATACAAACAATCAAGCACAAGGCATGTGAGCAGCGCTTAATAAATTTAAACCAGTTTGATGGATAACAGATAATATTTTACTACAATAAAAAACAAATATATGAACAATATATGAACATATGATTTTAATATAAGTTTTTTACTGTGTACCATATGTGCATATCTATTATCCATCAAACTGGTTTCAATTTATTAAGCGCTGCTCACATGCCTTGTGCGTGATTGTTTGTGTATATCTATAATATGTGCAGTGAAGTAGTTTTGCACATGTGCAGTAGGGAAATAAATGGGAAAATGACCACCGTGCCATTTCTTCATAGATTACACATTGCCACATTTCTGGATAGAGAGGCAGTGGACCTAGACATAGACCATACACAGGAACCCTCCAATTAATACAGCCCAACTCACAACTGACGAATGACAAGAATACACATTCTCATACTCTGAAATGATATACAGTATATATTATTTGTAAGACAACTGCAGCTTAATAGCTATTTCAAAATGTATCTAAGCACAGATACTGTAGATAGATAGATAGATAGATAGATAGATAGATAGATAGATAGATAGATAGATAGATAATATTTGCAATACAAGAGGTAGCTGATAGAAGAATCTTTCTGAGTAACTCTTCATTGGCTCCATGGCTCAACCGAACCTGAAAACAACAAATTATACCTTGTTTTTATTCAGAGGACTTGGTCAATTCCAAAAATACCATTAGTTTATTGCTCAACATACAGATGGGTACTTGCACATACACTTATATCGGCTTATTCACAGATGCCAATTGTCACAGCTTGTTGAGGATAATTGCACACACTACGGGTATGCATAAGGTAAATGTAAAGAAAGTGACCCAAACACAAACAAAACAGTATTTACATTTCGATAAATACCACAAATAAATATTTTGTGATTTAATTCATTGCTATAAATTTCAGAATTCTACATTCCACCCCCCCCCCCCCCCTAAAAAAAAAAAAAAAAAAACCTATGGTCCTTGGTCATTGGTGCCAGTGAAACATGATCTCTTAATGCAGTCTCTGACACCCCACCAATTAAAGTCACCAGCCAGGAACACCAGACTATTGTTCTTTATCATCATTAATTAAACATGTGTAATGTATTTTAAAGAGAAAATCTTGCCTTCTGATATATTTACAGTATTTACAGAAATTGCTGATATCTCAGTGAATAGTAGTAGTGCAGGAGAGAAGTTACCTCATAAATGCAAGAACTTTGCTGTCATAATGAGATTGAAGGCCAGAGCCTTGGTCAGTAATACTCTCACTCCAAGAACAGTCAGTGAGAGCAGGTTAATCCTTTCTGGAACACAGAAAAATGTGCGTAGAAGGATTTGTATCACAACATAGCTGCCAATGCCATCTGTCATGCAATTGTAGACTGATGTTTTGCAGATTACTTTGGGGGAGTCTTGTCACAATCTAGCTTTCATTAAACATATTCTATAAAATTATAGCCAAAAGCAAATTACATTTTTTTTTTTACTATAATTCACTTAGAGACCAAGCAGTAGGTGGTGGTAAGCATTGATACAAAGGGGATTTTTGTCATGAAGGGAAGAAAACGCAGGAAACAAGACCTCTGCTGGTGGTCTCCGCAGGAAACGAGACCTCTGTAGGTGATTAGCTAGGAGGAAAGCTGGTAGGCTTGGGCACAGTAAAGACGTATCTAAGGATAACTGTGTGTCCTGATATCTTGAGCATGATAAATGATGTAACTGTTTGTCATGATATCTAAAGCAGATCAGTGCATAAATAATGTTAGTGTATGATGAGATGAGACAAAAAGGTGGAATAGTGTCATTTTTATGGCATCCCAGGCAATCTGGAAGGTTAACTGGCTATTTCATATACACAATGATTATCCATATGCACCAGCTCAGAGCTTGCAGATATCTTGCCCTATACATATCCATATGTTATGACTGCATGATAATGACTAAATGATAATGACTATTCTCCATGTGATTGCAACACTCCAAACCTGGGAGAGTCCGCACACTCACATGCGCCTCAGTTATTGCTCCGCTAATGCATGCCGCCTCTCCTGCAATCTGATTGTGCACATGCTGCTCCCTATCTATGTAATTTTCTCTCTCTCCCTATTAGACTCTCATCCTCTCTTTAAAACTTCAAATGGGCTCTCTCAAGACCCAATCATTCATCAAACCCAGCTCACCCTAAGCCTCTGGTCCATGCTCCTTGTCTATCCTATCTGTGCCCCCCTGTCTGCCCCACCCCTTTAGAATGTAAGTTCTCACCAGCAGGTCCCTTTTACCCCATGTGCTTTCCTTCTCAGCTCTCACAAGCAGGTCCCTCTTCCCCCATATGTTTTCCTTCTCAGACTATATCCTACTCCATGCTCCTTACATTGGCACCTAGCCCTTGGCTTCAACATCCCTGATACAGCAATGTTTTATATATGTCTTCAATATGTGCTGACATTCCACTTGCCGACGCTTATTTCCTGTAGTATTTGATAGTAAGTAAACAGGAGGAGAGTAATAGAGAGAGATAAAGGACCAGCTGCTCATTACCATGCCATTATGGTAATTAGACTATTTTATTTGGAGGCCTGGAGTTGTTGTCCCGTCTTCCACGTTGTCAATCTGGCCCTGCTGATTTTTTGAGAACTGTACATTAAAAAACCAACACGTGTTCTACAAACGATAAAGATTAATATTCATTACTAAAACCATAAATGTTATTGTGTTTCTCTTACCAGGAGCTCTCTGACAGGCAATGAGGTCAGAACTGTCTCCATCTTTGGGCTGGATTTCCAGATCTATTATAAAAAGAAATAAAGAATTTGTGCTGTGAATCCTGAGTAAATTGTATAGTTTAGTACTGGAAGTTTTACTTTCTCAAATGTATAAAATACAGCTTTCATTATGGGCCAGATGTACTGTATTAAGCTTCATAAATTGATAAATGGAGAGTGATAAACAACCAACCAATCAGCTCCTACTTGTCATTTTTTCAAACCCAGCCTGTAAGATGGGAGCTAGGAGCTGAGTGGCTGGTTGTTTATCACTCTCCAACTTATAACTTTTTGAAGTTTGGTGCATCTGGCCCTATTAGAGATGAGTGTTTCAGTTTTATTGAAAATCGAACACACCCGAGCTTTGGGGTTTCAAGTACAACCAAGTCCTGGCTTGGGTCACTTTAGGGTTGATTCTCTGATCCGAAAAATGAATCTTGCATGTTTTTGATAGATTTTGATAATAATACTGTAGGAACAACATGTGGTCCCCCACAAATAAGATGGTTTTGGGTGTATTTATCAATTTGAAAATAAAAAATTCAAAACCAACGCTGAACAGAAACACTTGAGGGCAGTTTTTGCCAAAACCAAACACCACATTTCTTGGGTCCATGCACATGTCTAGTTATTATTACTGATATTTAGGGCAGTGTTTCCCAATTTTAGTTCTCAGTGACCTCTAACAGTGCTTTTTTTACAGATCTCCTCAGTAACACAATTAAAATATATTTAAAATATGCCAGCCAGCAGGAGCAGTTTGGCCCACTGGGACACCGGGCCAGTTCACCAGTGGGCCAGTACCATGCCCACCTCTGCAGGCTGGCTAATCGCAGGACTGGCCGCTGACACTGGCCTCTGGCTCTGACCATGCTTCCAGGATTTGTTTTCCAGCATCTGGAACGCAACTCGGAAGCATTCATCAGAGTGCCAGGAGGAAGGTGACTGGGTGCCGGGCTGGAGTACATGTCTGTGAGAGAGATGGATAGATGCAGGGCTTAGGTACAGGTGTGTTCCCAAGTAGGGGGAGCAGCCTCAGGTAAGGGAGCATGGCTTCCCTGGAATGTCCGTAGCTACTAGCTGCCTATTCCAGGCTTGTTGAAGGGTTTTGGTGGAGCCATGTCAGCTGCCAAGGGGAACACTGCCCCCATTTACAGTGCTGTTTTGACTTTTTTGGGGGGAGTGGTGTGACTCCACCTCCCTGGACAGTCCCTGTCTATTGCGTATTTCACCGTGATGCTGTTAGTGTTTCATAAATGCACCTTTTGAGTCTGAGTCTGTCACCCATATCTCCCGATGCTTGGCATGGCACTGCAAATTCTCTGTTCCCAGGTGGGCCACAAGGACAGCACAATACTTTCCCTTCCGAGAGAGAACTGTGGAGGCTTTTACAGGTCCAACATCACCATTAGTAGAATTCATGTAGATTTCAACATCCTTGGGGTAGAAATCCTTCACAAAACAGGCTGTAGAGGAAGTGTCTTTATGAGACAGCACAAATACTGAGGGGGAAGTGATCTTATTGTCACCTGCAATACAAAACAAATGTGCATTAAGACATAATAAGACGTGGTTATAAATGCTGGCTTCCTGTCAAACTGCGGCTACTATGCGAACAGAGATTTTATTGCAAATTTCATACACGCATATGCAATGCGACTTATGTGCCCGCGTTATTTGATAATCGGCCAGATTGCAATTTCTCTAATTAGCGATCCATTCTGAATTAGGCCCTAAGACAGATAAGTTATCAATATGGCTTTGCTTATATTAATTATTCATTTATATAGCTCCCTTAAGGCAATTAATGAATATGAATGCATTCATGTGAGTGAGGAATAGGGGTTCAGCGGCTTAGTACATCCTACACTAAAAACTATGTTAAAAATATTTGACATAATAAAAGTAGGTAAAAAGCAGTTACAAAAACTGGGGAAGTACAGAAAAAAAATACCATATTAAAAAATGACATGTAATAAGAAATGTTAAAAAACATAAGAGAGACAACAGACATAACAGAGGATAAAAATGTGCTTAACTTATTTAGAGGAGGAGGCAACATGCAGTACCCAACGCGTTTCATCAGTTTGAATGCATTTATAATTAACTTACCATTGTCCTATTAACTTTTCATATGAATAAAAGTAAGAACGTACATGCTATTTCAGATACATTGGTTTGTAGAAATATGTTATTATTTAAAAACTACTTAGTCAGTACTCTAGTAAGGATGTTCTGCTATATGTGCACATGGGATGCTAAAACATTTGCTTAGAAATTAATCCATAATTCTAAAAGAAAATTACTTAGTGGTGCTCCCTACATCACCTTTCAATGCACTTTCGGACTAATCCATTTTTGTATGTAATGTCCATGTTCACGCAACTGAGTGATAATCGGCAGATTTAAAAAGCAAATAAATTGAACAGCATTTGGGTAGGAGAAGATGATAGTCAGCTCTTGGGGTAATGCAGCTTACAGTATACAGTGCCATTCAATTAGATCTGCACATATAATTACAAGTAAACAAACTTGTTTGTTTCAAGAACATGATATTATTGCTATTCTAAAAAACAACATTAAGCAAAAGGGTAGATCTACAGTATTTTACTAATGTTCAGTTTCCTTTTCCTTCACCAACCCCAGATAACAACTTATAGGTTCTGTTAAACTTCATAAGTTATTATATATGTATGGTGCTATAAACCATAAACAATAAAACTACTAATTATTTGTCTGTAATCAGTGTAAATACTTATATAACACAGTTCTCTCTGAAGCTTTTACCATATAACATCCATTTTAGTCATACTGTATAATAATTATTTTATTCTTCAAAATAGGCTTACAACTGTACATGATGTGAGTCAACAACTAACATAGGTGCATATATTTATATATATATATATATATACATATATATATATATATATATATATTATACAGTACACAAAGTTATTCAGACTGTTTTTCTTACTTAAGCTAAACAGATACAAGCTGTACTCTCTCTGATTGCTTGTGGGCCTATGAATATTTGTATATGTTGACATGCTAATAAATTATCTACATTATGATTATATTGTCTTATGATCAATTTTTCAATCATGGAACGCCTCAGCAAATCTGTGCTCACCTGATTCCACTTTCAGTCTGGTACCCAGTCCAAACACTAGAGATCTCGCACCCCCAGCACAGTGACACACTGCTTTGTAGAAATTGTATTTATGTAAATTAGAGGTCAAGTAGCTGATAAATAAATAAACAGTATATTATTTTACTGAATAGTCACTAACCTTATATCAGATAATTAAGTAAATCTAAGCAAACCTTGATTGAAGTGTGACAGTAAAAATTAAACTAAATTACTGTATATAATATACTAATCTGACATCAGCTACTCACATTTCAAAAAGCTACATTTAAACCCAAGATAGATAACAGTATAATGTACCTAAGAAATAACAATATATTTTAAAAAAGGCACCACATAGTCTTACAATCTAAACTTATACAGATACCGAATTTCTTCATTTGTATTTTAACTTACATATTAAGTGCGGGTTAGGAACAGATGTGCTGAAGCCACATCTAAAGCATGTGCACCTCTAATTTCACATTGTGGATGTTCTAAAAAACACAGTGGAGAAAGCAATACATCTGTAAAAGACTCCAGTAAGCTTGTATCAAGGCACAGACATATGCTATTAGCACTTACGGTGAGGTAAAAATCTCAGGAGGCTCTCTCTCTCTCTATATATATATATATATTGTATACCAGCACATGTGCATATCGAGGAGGGGGAGAGGTGGAGTCTGAGCGATGGCAGCTGGCAGTGCTGTTTAATTTTCAGGATGGGCGCTGCTCAGACTTAAGGTGGCCATACACTTATAGGATTGAGGCCCATGGCTATACAGAGGTGGGGAGATATAGCTTCTCTCATTAGGTGCAGCTTCCAGGTCTGACTGTGGAACTGTCACCCACCGCCGCTGCCTTATTTGCTCATGTGACTTTATAGGCACAGCCCCCATGGTGAGGCATGCCTCTAATTATACTTCTCTTCAATAAAGCTTATGCCTGAAGCATGGCCCCAACACCAGCTCCAAGCAGTATTTTATTGAGAGATGAAGCTGATCTATTGCTGCCTAACATTGTCTCTCCCTGATATAATCTAATGATAAAAGAAGGATTTTATCATTTATAAAACAGTTTTTATGATTTTATATATGTGATTTTATATATGTATATATTTAAAACTAGATCCATCCGACTGGGGTAGCATATCAATGGTCCTTTGTGGGCGGCCGTACATACAGTACATAATTCCAACATGGATAGCACTCACCATGGCTTATCCTCATTTTCAAAACATTCTTTAATCAAGACAGTACAAAGTAAACACATCATGCATGAAAGTAAAGTCAATGTTTCAGCCACAACAATGTTTCCATAATAATGACCGCACCTCAGCACCAGGGCCGGCGCTACCCACTCAGCAGCTCCTGCAAAGTAGGGAGGCGCCATGCTGAAAAGGCGCTGTCTCCCTCTCTGCTAAAGCTGCCTCAGCCCTCACTGTCACTGCTTCCTGCACGCCGCCCGCAGCGCCTGTCTGACAGCGGGTGGCAGTATAAAGAACTGCTCCCTGCACCGCGCACACACTCTCCTCCTCCTGCGACCTGCCCCCCTCTTCCTCACGGACACTTGTGCTGAGGCATGTAGCGCTGTCTGTGATGCCTGGATGACATGTCACTTCCGAATCCACCCCCTACCCATTGCTCCCTGCGCCTGTCAGCTGTCAAATGACGAACAGGCAGCAGCGCCGCCCTTCCTTCCCTCTTCTCAGTGTGCTGTGCCAGTGCCACTGCCAGTCCTCAACACTCCGGCCCCTCTATCTCCTCCCCTCTTCTTCCATCTCCTCCTTCTCTCCCTCCTTTCCCCCCTCAGTCTCGAGAGGGGTGTAATGGAGTCCTCAGCGTGCCTACACAGATAGAAGAGGAGGGACTGCACAAGAGTTAAACAGCAAAAGAACAGTGAGTCTTTTATTATACATGTTTATAACAATTTTTTAAATAATTGTAGATTTTTTTATATTAATTTAGACACTTTTTAACCCCTTCCTGACACAGCATGTTTTTGCCTTCCTGACAGAGCCCTTTTTTTCAAATCTGACATGTATCACTTAAGTGGGGATAACTTTTTTTTGCTTTTACTTATCCCAATGATTTTGAGATTGTTTTCTCGTGACACATTGTACTTCAAATTAGTGGTAAATTTGGGTCGATACAGTCTGTGTTTTTTTTGTGAAAAATACCAAAATGTCGTAAAAAAATGGAAAATTTAGCAATTTGCAAAATGTTAAATTTTCTGCTTGTGAGACAAATAATCATACCACTCAAAATAGTTAATAACTAACATAGACCATATGTCTACTTTATGTTTCCATCATTATTTCAACTTCCTTTTAATTTTTTTGGACACTAGGAGGCTTACAATATGAATAGCAAATTTTCAAATTTTCAAGAAAATTTCAAACACTGATTTTTTTAGGGACCAGTTCAGTTCTGATGTGACTTTGAGGGACTTGTATGTGAGACACCCCCATAAATGATGCCATTTCAAAAACTGCACCCCTCACAGTATTCAAAACAGCATTTTGGAAGTTTGTTAACCCTTTAGGTGTTTCACAGGAATTAAAACAAAGTGTAGGTGAAATTTCAAAATTTCATTTTTTTTGCAGATTTGCAATTTTAATACATTTTTCTAAGGAACACAGTAGATTTTACTAGAGAAATGTGACTAAAAATTGATTCCCCCAATTCTTTTGTTTTCATAAATATCCTATATGTGGCCCTAGTGTGCACGTTGACCAAACCACAGGCTTCATAATAGAAGGAGCACCTACTTGATTTTGGAGCCTCCTTTTTATGAGATTATTTTTTAGGCACCATGTAGGTTTCTAGGCACCATAAGATGCTAAAAGTTAGGAACTCCCCCACAAGTGACCCCATTTTGCAAACTACACCCCTCAGGGAATTCATCTAGGGGTATAGTGTACATTTCAAACCCCCAGGGGTTTCACCAATTGTGGTACAACTGGGCAGTGAAAATGAAAAATTAATTTTTTTTACACAAAAATGGAGTTCTGGCTCAAAATTTTTCATTTTCACAAGGAATGAAGGAGACAAAGCACCCCAAAATCTGTGCCCCAATTTCTCCCGAGTACGGCAATGCCTCACATGTGACCAAAAAATACCATTTGGGTGCATGGCAGGACTCAGAAGGGAAGGAGTGATTTTTGGATTTTGCAGCTCAGATTCTGGTGGAATGTTGGTGGGTGCTATGTTGCATTAGCAAGACCCCCGAAGCACCAATACAGTGGAACCCCCCCACAAGTGACCCCATTTTGCAAACTACACCCCTCAGGGAATTCATCTAGGGGTATAGTGTACATTTCAAACCCCCAGGGGTTTCACCAATTTTGATACAACTGGGCTGTGCAAATGAAAAATTACATTTTTTACACAAAAATGCAGTTCTGGCTCAAAATTTTTCATTTTCAAAAGGAATGAAGGAGACAAAGCACCCCAAAATCTGTGCCCCAATTTCTCCCGAGTATGGCAATGTCTCACATGTGACCAAAAAATACCAGTTGGGTGCATGGCAGGACTCAGAAGGGAAGGAGTGATTTTTGGATTTTGCAGCTCAGATTCTGGTGGAATTTTGGTGGGTGCTATGTCGCATTAGCAAGACCGCCGAAGCACCAATACAGTGGAAGCCCCCCACAAGTGACCCCATTTTGCAAACTACACCCCTCTGGGAATTTATCTAGGGGTATAATGTACATTTCAAACCCCCAGGGGTTTCACCAATTGTGGTACAACTGGGCAGTGAAAATGAAAAATTAAATTTTTTACACAAAAATGCAGTTCTGGCTCAAAATTTTTCATTTTAACAAGGAATGAAGGAGAAAAAGCACCCCAAAATCTGTGCCCCAATTTCTCCCGAGTATGGCAATGCCTCACATGTGACCAAAAAATACCATTTGGGTGCATGGCAGGACTCAGAAGGGAAGGAGTGATATTTGGATTTTGCAGCACAGATTCTGGTGGAATTTTGGTGGGTGCTATGTCGCATTAGCAAGACCCCCAAAGCACCAATACAGTGGAAGCCCCCCACAAGTGACCCCATTTTGCAAACTACACCCCTCAGGGAATTCATCTAGGGGTATAGTGTACAATTCAAACCCCCAGGGGTTTCACCAATTTTGATACAACTGGGCTGTGCAAATGAAAAATTACATTTTTTTACACAAAAAAGCAGTTCTGGCTCAAAATTTTTCATTTTCAGAAGGTATGAAGGAGAAAAAGCACCCCAAAATCTGTGCCCCAATTTCTCCCGAGTATGGCAATGCCTCACATGTGACCAAAAAATACCAGTTGGGTGCATGGCAGGACTCAGAAGGGAAGGAGTGATTTTTGGATTTTGCAGCTCAGATTCTGGTGGAATTTTGGTGGGTGCTATGTCGCATTAGCAAGACCCCCGAAGCACCAATACAGAGGAACCCCCCCACAAGTGACCCCATTTTGCAAACTACACCCCTCAGGGAATTCAACTAGGGGTATAGTGTACATTTCAAACCCCCAGGGGTTTCACCAATTTTGATACAACTGGGCTGTGCAAATGAAAAATTACATTTTTTTACACAAAAAAGCAGTTCTGGCTCAAAATTTTTCATTTTCAGAAGGTATGAAGGAGAAAAAGCACCCCAAAATCTGTGCCCCAATTTCTCCCGAGTATGGCAATGCCTCACATGTGACCAAAAAATACCAGTTGGGTGCATGGCAGGACTCAGAAGGGAAGGAGTGATTTTTGGATTTTGCAGCTCAGATTCTGGTGGAATTTTGGTGGGTGCTATGTCGCATTAGCAAGACCCCCGAAGCACCAATACAGTGGAACCCCCCCACAAGTGACCCCATTTTGCAAACTACACCCCTCAGGGAATTCAACTAGGGGTATAGTGTACATTTCAAACCCCCAGGGGTTTCACCAATTTTGATACAACTGGGCAGTGAAAAGGAAAAATTACATTTTTTTACACAAAAATGCAGTTCTGGCTCAAAATTTTTCATTTTCATAAGGTATGAAGAAGAAAAAGCACCCCAAAATATGTGCCCCAATTTCTCCCGAGTATGGCAATGCCTCACATGTGACCAAAAAATACCAGTTGGGTGCATGGCAGGACTCAGAAGGGAAGGAGTGATTTTTGGATTTTGCAGCTCAGATTCTGGTGGAATTTTGGTGGGTGCTATGTCGCATTAGCAAGACCCCCGAAGCACCAATACAGTGGAAGCCCCCCACAAGTGACCCCATTTTGCAAACTACACCCCTCTGGGAATTCATCTAGGGGTATAATGTACATTTCAAACCCCCAGGGGTTTCACCAATTTTGATACAACTGGGCTGTGCAAATGAAAAATTACATTTTTTTACACAAAAAAGCAGTTCTGGCTCAAAATTTTTCATTTTCAGAAGGTATGAAGGAGAAAAAGCACCCCAAAATCTGTGCCCCAATTTCTCCCGAGTATGGCAATGCCTCACATGTGACCAAAAAATACCAGTTGGGTGCATGGCAGGACTCAGAAGGGAAGGAGTGATTTTTGGATTTTGCAGCTCAGATTCTGGTGGAATTTTGGTGGGTGCTATGTCGCATTAGCAAGACCCCCGAAGCACCAATACAGTGGAACCCCCCCACAAGTGACCCCATTTTGCAAACTACACCCCTCAGGGAATTCAACTAGGGGTATAGTGTACATTTCAAACCCCCAGGGGTTTCACCAATTTTGATACAACTGGGCAGTGAAAAGGAAAAATTACATTTTTTTACACAAAAATGCAGTTCTGGCTCAAAATTTTTCATTTTCATAAGGTATGAAGAAGAAAAAGCACCCCAAAATATGTGCCCCAATTTCTCCCGAGTATGGCAATGCCTCACATGTGACCAAAAAATACCAGTTGGGTGCATGGCAGGACTCAGAAGGGAAGGAGTGATTTTTGGATTTTGCAGCTCAGATTCTGGTGGAATTTTGGTGGGTGCTATGTCGCATTAGCAAGACCCCCGAAGCACCAATACAGTGGAAGCCCCCCACAAGTGACCCCATTTTGCAAACTACACCCCTCTGGGAATTCATCTAGGGGTATAATGTACATTTCAAACCCCCAGGGGTTTCACCAATTTTGATACAACTGGGCTGTGCAAATGAAAAATTACATTTTTTTACACAAAAAAGCAGTTCTGGCTCAAAATTTTTCATTTTCAGAAGGTATGAAGGAGAAAAAGCACCCCAAAATCTGTGCCCCAATTTCTCCCGAGTATGGCAATGCCTCACATGTGACCAAAAAATACCAGTTGGGTGCATGGCAGGACTCAGAAGGGAAGGAGTGATTTTTGGATTTTGCAGCTCAGATTCTGGTGGAATTTTGGTGGGTGCTATGTCGCATTAGCAAGACCCCCGAAGCACCAATACAGTGGAACCCCCCCACAAGTGACCCCATTTTGCAAACTACACCCCTCAGGGAATTCAACTAGGGGTATAGTGTACATTTCAAACCCCCAGGGGTTTCACCAATTTTGATACAACTGGGCAGTGAAAAGGAAAAATTACATTTTTTTACACAAAAATGCAGTTCTGGCTCAAAATTTTTCATTTTCATAAGGTATGAAGAAGAAAAAGCACCCCAAAATATGTGCCCCAATTTCTCCCGAGTATGGCAATGCCTCACATGTGACCAAAAAATACCAGTTGGGTGCATGGCAGGACTCAGAAGGGAAGGAGTGATTTTTGGATTTTGCAGCTCAGATTCTGGTGGAATTTTGGTGGGTGCTATGTCGCATTAGCAAGACCCCCGAAGCACCAATACAGTGGAAGCCCCCCACAAGTGACCCCATTTTGCAAACTACACCCCTCTGGGAATTCATCTAGGGGTATAATGTACATTTCAAACCCCCAGGGGTTTCACCAATTGTGGTACAACTGGGCAGTGAAAATGAAAAATTAAATTTTTTACACAAAAATGCAGTTCTGGCTCAAAATTTTTCATTTTCACAAGGAATGAAGGAGACAAAGCACCCCAAAATCTGTGCCCCAATTTCTCCCGAGTACGGCAATGCTTCATGTGTGACAAAAATGGCAGGACTCAGAAGGGAAGGAGTGATATTTGGATTTTGCAGCACAGATTCTGGTGGAATGTTGGTGGGTGCTATGTCGCATTAGCAAGACCCCCAAAGCACCAATACAGTGGAACCCCCCCACAAGTGACCCCATTTTGCAAACTACACCCCTCAGGGAATTCAACTAGGGGTATAGTGTACATTTCAAACCCCCAGGGGTTTCACCAATTGTGGTACAACTGGGCAGTGAAAATGAAAAATTACATTTTTTTACACAAAAATGCAGTTCTGGCTCAAAATTTTTCATTTTCAGAAGGTATGAAGGAGAAAAAGCACCCCAAAATCTGTGCCCCAATTTCTCCCGAGTACGGCAATGCCTCATGTGTGACCAAAAAATGGCAGGACTCAGAAGGGAAGGAGTGATATTTGGATTTTGCAGCACAGATTCTGGTGGAATGTTGGTGGGTGCTATGTCGCATTAGCAAGACCCCCAAAGCACGAATACAGTGGAACCCCCCACAAGTGACCCCATTTTGCAAACTACACCCCTCAGGGAATTTATCTAGGGGTATAGTGTACATTTCAAACCCCCGGGGGTTTCACCAATTTTGATACAACTGGGCAGTGAAAATGAAAAATTACATTTTTTTACACAAAAATGCAGTTCTGGCTCAAAATTTTTCATTTTCAGAAGGTATGAAGGAGAAAAAGCACCCCAAAATCTGTGCCCCAATTTCTCCCGAGTACGGCAATGCCTCACATGTGACCAAAAAATACCAGTTGGGTGCATGGCAGGACTCAGAAGGGAAGGAGTGATTTTTGGATTTTGCGGCTCAGATTCTGGTGGAATGAATGGTGGGTGCTATGTGGCATTAGCAAGACCCCCGAAGCACGGTGAAATGATGAACCTAATAATCCATAGATGTGTGGTATATTTTAAAACACTCCTTTATACATAGGCCGGGTTTGTCGGGGCAAGTGTCACACTGGAAAATAGTTTGCTTTCTTATTCCCTTTTTATAGCAAACTTTGCACCTTTTTTGTGTCCTGCCCTTTTTTCCAGTGGAGGGGATTTCATCAGGAAAATGCTGCCCTGGTACAATACGGGGGCCAGTACTAGAAGTACTGGGGCCCTCTGCCTGCTGGTTCCCAAATATTAGGCCCTTTATGACTTCCTCTTGAAAGTGCATAAATGTCCCCCTCTGGCTGGTAGAACGGAATAGCACGTAAGCGTTATACAGTGCCATCTGGATGATATACACGGCCAGCTTCTTGTACCAGATTTATGTTTTCCGCAGGGCACTGTACGGCTTCAGTACCTGATCTGAAAGATCCACTTCGCCCATGTACCTATTGTAATCCAGGATACAATTAGGTTTTGAGGTGTGGGTACTGGTACCTCGTACAGGGACGGAGGTGGTACTGTCTCCGTGAATTGTTGTCAGTATAAGGACATCCCTCTTGTCCTTATATTTGACCAACAACATATTTTCGGTGCATATTCCCCTGCTTTCACCCCTTCTCATTACTTGGGCAATGTGCGTTTTTGGGAGGCCTCTTTGGTTCTTGCACACAGTACCGCAAGCTGCTGTACCTCTTGAACCAAGGGCCTTAAACAGGGGGATGCTGGTGTAAAAGTGATCCACATAGAGGTGATAACCTTTATCCAGGAAGGGGTGCACTAAATCCCAGACAATTTTTCCACTAACACCTACGAGGGAGGGGGGGCATTCTGGCGGTTCAATTCTTGAATCCTTCCCTTCATATACCCTAAACCTGTGAGTGTACCCTGAGGTGCTTTCACACAGCTTATACATTTTTATGCCATACCTTGCCCTCTTACTGGGAAGGTACTGGCGGAATTTAACCCTTCCTTTAAAATGTATAAGGGACTCGTCTATGCAAATGAATTTATCTGGGATGTACATTTCTTCAAATTTGGCACTGAAGTGATCAATGACCGGCCTGACTTTGAATAGCCGGTCAAAGGTGGGATCATCTCTGGGTGGGCACTGTGCATTATCGTTGTAATGCAAAAATTTAAGGATTAACTCAAAACGAGTCCGGGTCATGGCCATACGGTAAAGTGGGGTGCTGTACAGAACATCTGTACTCCAATATTGCCTAATTTCTGGCTTTTTTACTATGCCCATATGAAACACCAGACCCCAAAACGTCATCATCTCTACTGCATCTACAGGGGTCCACCTAGCAAATGATGACGTGGGGTTTTGAGCAATAAACTGCTGGGCATATAAATTAGTTTGGTCCACCATTAAATTTATAAAATCATCAGAGAAAAATAATTTGAAAAAGTCAATTTCTCTGAGACCTGTGGAATCAAATTGGATTCCTGGGATGGCCAAAAACTCAGGAACCTGGGGCTCAAAATTGTCTGGTGGTGGGGTCCATACGAGATCAATTATTGGGGAGGGGGTCTCAGCTGCTCTACGGGGGCGTCTTTGAGGGGGTCCCTCATCACTAGAGGAGGAAGAGGAGCTTAAGATGAATCCTTCAAATTCCCCGCTTGCCTCACTGGCTGTGTCAGAGTCAGAGGCAAGCATGGCATATGCCTCCTCCGCTGAATACATTCTTCTGGATGACTGGGATGACATTTGGGATGACATTTGGGATGACATTTGGGATGCCATTTTTATTTTTGTGTTTCTGGTAGTGAAATGTTTCAACACGTGTATAGTGTAGGGGGGGTACAAACTTTATTTCAATGTAGTATGTAGTGTGTAGTGTGTATGTAGTGCAGAAAAAAAAAAAAAAAAGGTCCTGCGCCAAAAATTGAGCACAGATGTTGGTCAGTAACGTCCGTCACTGAACAGCGCTCAAAGGCAACAGGAATTTGATCAAAAAAATTTGATCAAAAAAAAAAAAAAATTAAAAAAAGACACCACAGCACCCTCAAAAAAAAAAAAAAGGTGATCAGTGATGCGACACTGATTACCAGTGAGGGGCAGCAGGTGCACAACCTTTGGTGCAACTGACAGTGCAACTGGCAGGTATATATAAAAAAAAACCTCTGCACCCCCAAAAAGTTGCTGATCACCTCAGATATAGTGATCAGCACAAAAGGGGGGGGCAGCAGACACAAAATATAGCACTCTCTATCTCTCTCTATCTCTCTATCTATAACTCTATCACACTGCAGCAGCACAAAATATAGCACTCTCTGTCACTAGCCCTCTCTATCTCTCTCTATCTCTCTCTCTCTATCTCTCTATCTATAACTCGAACACACTGCAGCAGCACAACACAGCACAGCACAACACAGGAAGTCACAAGAAGTAACAAGATCCAGGAACGCTACAAGCAGTGATCAGGTAAGTGTTTGCAAGGATCAGGTCAGTATATCGCGGCAGATAGGCACGGTGACCGCACTGCACGCAATTCCAGACCGGAATGGCGTCTGCAGTGCAGTCACCGTTAGTTTAAATCACCCTCCATGGCTGTGATTGGTTCGTCGGTCCGACGAACCAATCACGGCCTTTGGGGGCGGGTGAAGTGAGGTGGGGTGACACCAGTGTCACCCTTACACCCCGTGGTGATTGGTGCTGTACTTTACAGCACCAATCACC
The DNA here is from genome assembly GCF_055691185.1 of Crinia signifera. NCBI lineage: Eukaryota > Metazoa > Chordata > Amphibia > Anura > Myobatrachidae > Crinia > Crinia signifera. The sequence goes on from NC_139217.1 coordinate 328,971,366, forward strand.
ACCGATCCCTGTGTCACCGGCGAACGTTATTCGCCGGTGACACAGAAAACGCTGTAATTGGCTGTTCACACTGAACAGCCAATCACATTGATCGCCGACGGGGGGACGGCATCGCAGCCCTTCCTGGGCATGCAGGGACATGTCTGCTGTCAGGGACAGCAGACATGTTTAAACTGTCACCGTGTCTATAGACGCGGTGACAGTTAAATGGCATGACGTACATTTATGCCATGTGTCGGGAAGTACATCCCGGCCATGACGTAAATGTACGTCAAATGTCGGGAAGGGGTTAAATAATGGGCTGGGTTATGTGCCTAAAGGTGGCCATACACGCTGCATTAGCAGCGTGTGATGCGTTGTGCGCTCCTGCGGGCATCGCATCGCACAGTACAAAAAGTATGTGCTGCACATACTTTTTGTACTGCTTTCGGATCGCATCGCACACACATTGCATGCATGCCGTGCGATGCGATCTAGCCCATAACGTTTGCGATTCTTGCAGCGTGTATGGGCACCTTTAGTGCCTGCAACATTTTGCGGACACAGTACTGAGATGGTGTATGCATACATGTATATGCACCCGAGATCCTCCATAGGATCGCATGTTGTATACGTTCTCACAATGTGAAAGGGCACAAAACTTATGGATTGCAGGAGGGCGCCGCACACCCTAGCACCGCCCCTGCTCAGCACCATGATAAACTAACAAACCGTTTATTTACTGTTTGAACTTACAAAATGGTGAGTGACCTTTCAATCTTTTCTATGTATTGGATCACCCCAAATCTTTTGAGTTTTTTCCTGGGAGTTTCCCCGGATGTTGTGAACTTGTGGATGAGAGTGAGGTCTTACATAGACTAATATATAAAGTATATATGATACATACAGATGCCAAGGATGCCAGTGGCAGGCATCAACAACAACAAAGGTCAGGTAAGTATACTTATCCCTCACCCCATCTAACCCTCCCTTCTAGCAGCTTAAACCTAATCCCCATCTGAATATAAAGCTAACAAGGAAACTTTCCCTGCACATTGCATATTATTCAAATCAAAAAGTTATCAGATTATTTGAATCATTGAATAAATGATAAAAATATATGCAATAAATACCAAGGAATCTGGAAAAAAGTGCTGTACACAAAAAACTGATTCATCATCAATTTAATTTACAAAGCAAGTACTGGCTAAGTATCCCATATCCAAAATGATCAGGACCAGAAGCATTTTAAATAACAGATTATTAAGTATTTTGGAATATGTTTATATTTGAATGAGGTATCTTGCATTTATGCTGTATTTATGTTGTATATATACATCAAACACATGAAATACACACATATATATTTTATTTGTGCACGAAACAAGGTTTTAAAACATGAAACAAAGTTTGTGTACTATCTCAGGCATTGAATTTGAATGCCAACCAATAATTTTCTTGCACATATTTACCAGTTATATATCATTCATCCTGTAATGCCAGCTACAGATGTACCCAGTAGGTTTTCAGCAAAAAAATAAAAGTACATTTGGAAATTATGGTTTTCTGAATAATTTGGATAATGGATATTTGGATATGAAGGGATACTCAACCTGTCGTAAATATGGGCCGTGGGTATTTATGTGTGTGTGTATTTATGTAGGTGTATCTGTGAATTCTCCTTTGTATGAGTGACTATATTTGCCTTTTTTATCCCCCCTTTTTGTGTGTCTGATTTTAATTTTGTATGTGTTATTCTGTATCCCAATTTATCTCTCTTTGTAACTCTCATTTTTAATAATTTGTGCCCACATGGAGCGCGTTTTTTAACTGTCTGTCTGTATCTATGCCTTCACCTACTTAAATATATCTCCAACCTTCTTCTACCTGTCTCCACCATTAGCTTCTCCCCTGCGCCTTTCATAACCCACGTTTCCCATCCCCCTGCAAATGTATCTGTAATACCCTTCTAATTCCACTACCACCCTTTTTACACCTTACCGTCTTCTGATTGCCCTGCCTATAGCCCTGATATCACCATCAACAACCATGATGGCTGTAAGAGTATCTGACCAAAAAGGCTTCACCATGTTGTTTGTTCTTGTACGACTACAATACTTAATTAATTTATGTTAACAGATAAAATATTAAAATCATTTATTTACTTTTAACATGTGCTATTTGCCTAAAGCTTAACTTCATGTGTAAAGATTTTTTTAATGCCTTTGATCTTTTTCTAAAATTGTATAACAACATTTTATGTCTTCACTCCAACTTGCCCCTGACTTGCTGACCATATCAACACATCCATTGTACTGTATTACTATACAAATAATGTGACCACCTCTGCAACTGATAGTACTGGGAGTTCTCCCATCAGCTCTGATAATATGAGAAGTATCTGCCAGCCTAGCAATGTCTACTTAAGCACACTGACATTTTTTATAATTATAAACAACATCAAGTTCCCACAGTACCTGCAGTTCATCTTGAAACAAATACTATTTAATAAAGACATGAAAATAAAAAAATCTTTAAATTCACTCTTAATTTCCAGATTAAAAAAAAGAGAACTGTAATTTTAAAATGTCTACTATGCCCCCGTTCAGTTAGGCCATGCCCCCTTTTCAGTCAGCCAGGTCTTTAGGCGGGTTGGGGTGTTTGGTGTGTGTTAATGCAGTTCTGTTCTGAATAGATAGATGAACTTCTGTTCATCTATCTATTCCCCCATATGGTGCTATGTCTGCATATCTATGCCTCCTTCCCCTTCTGTCTATGCCCACAATTAGTGCTATGTCAATCTGTCCATCTTTGCCCACATTTGGTGTCCTGTCTGTCCTTATATGCCCCCTTCCTTTCATCAATGCTCACTACCAGTTGTCCTGCTACTGTATGCCCCCATATGGTTCTTTGTCCATCTATCTGCTTCTTCTATGCCCCCGCATGTCTTTCCATCTATGCCCCCTTCTGATGCTCTGTTAGTCTCTTTTCCCCTTCCCTTATGCAGTCCATCTATGCCACCATAATGCTGTCTGTCCATCTGTCCATTCATCTGTCTGTCTGCCCATCTATTCCCCTATATGGTGATCTGTTTGTCTGTGTGTATGCACATGCCCCTTTTTGTCTGTTTGTCTATGCCTTCCCATTCTGTGTTTTCAGGTAGCCTCTCTGCTCCTCGCACCTCCTCCCTCTCTCTTGCTCTCCTCCCTTTCTTTCTTAGTCTCCCTCCCTCACTTCCTGACACTGTATATTTCTCTTTAGGATACTTTTTTTTTATCTCCCTGACACTGTCTCTATTTTTCTACATACATAGTTACATAGTAGTTTAGGCTGAACGAAGAGGTATGTCCATCAAGTTCAACCTTTGTTTAGATGGTATGGTCTATTTGTTATATCCCTATATATAAATTGTGTATTTACATTTCATTTAAGATAAATTATGATTATTGGTTGTACCCCTGGATGTTTTTATCCAATAAATGTTTGTCCAGTCTTATTTTAAATGTATTTATTGTACTTGTTTCCTAGCACGGCGCCCGCGATTTTGATTGTATGCATCGGGTCGGAAAAATCGCATCGATCGCATCGCATGCCAACCAAATCACATGCGATGCGATCGACGCGATCGACCCGATTTTTACATTGGAATTAATGTAAAATGGTCCCTGAGACCCGATTTTACATTGATTTCAATGTAAAAAGCCCCAAAACCCCCCATTTTTATAGCAAACCCCCCCCTCATGTTTGAAATGCCCCCCCATTGTTAAAGCCACCCCACTGCTGACGTGAACCCGAAGCGTGGCGAGCGCAGCGAGCCCGCAAGGGGCGGCGGTACGCGTCCTCCGACCTTTTCATACCCCCACTATCCACGTCGGTGTGGAGTTGATTTTATAAAGTGTGCGAGCCACCGCATACCTTCACAGATATACGCCTCCGCTCGCCACACTTTATAAAATCAAATCCACGCCGACGTGGATAGTGGGGGTATGAAAAGGTCGTAGGATGCGTACCGCCGCCCCTATAATGGGCCGCGATAGACGCGATCAACGTAATTTTCTCTTTCACCGGCAAATTAGCTGCTGAGTGACAGAAAATCGTGTCCATCGCATTGATTGTATGCCTTAAGTACCTTAAACTTAAGGCATACAATCAATGAGACGGGCGCCGTGCTAGGAAACAAGTTCCGTATTTATTGTGTTTGCCAACACCACCTCTCCAGGAAGAGAGTTCCATAACTTATTTGCCCTGACCATTAAAAAGTTTGGTACTTGTGAGTTATCTGGGCTGCCGATTTTTTGATTGTATGCCTTAAGTTAAGGCATACAATCAGATGCGATGCGATGCGATATCGCATCGCATCGCATGCGATCATCGAATGCGATGACCCGATTTTTCCATAGGAATCAATGTTAAAATGGACTGAGTCCATTTTAACATGGAATTCAATGGGAAAAAGGGGTCCTTTTCATACCCCTACTATCCAAGTGGGCATGGAGTTGGATATAAACCTGTGGCGAGCTCAGCGAGCCACCGAGCCCGAAGCGTGGCGAGCGAACGGTATTCTGTGTCCCCTCGCGGGGCTCGCTACGCTCGCCACGCTTCGGGCTCGGTGGCTCGCTACGCTCGCCACAGGTTTATATCCAACTCCATGCCCACTTGGATAGTAGGGGTATGAAAAGGACCCCTTTCTCCCATTGAATTCCATGTTAAAATGGACTCAGTCCATTTTAACATTGATTCCTATGGAAAAATCGGGTCATCGCATCGCATCCGATGGTCGCATCCGATGGTCGCATGCGATGCGATGCGATGTGCCCGATCCGACCCAATTTAGAAATCGGCAGCCCGGATAACTCACAAGTACCAAAAGTTTTTCCTTCTAAGGGTATGAAATCTTCTCTCCACTAGTCACGCATGGCCACATGTCCTAGACTTCTTCCTCAAGTTAAAATGTATGCCTGACAGTTTGTTATTTTGGCCCCTGATATGTCTCCCCTCAAACATCTTTTTTTCCAATTTAAACAATCCCAATATGTCCAGTCTGTCTTCTTAGCTTAAGTACTCCAACCCTTTGATTAGCTCTTCTCTGGACTTTATCCAGTTCTATAATGTCCTTTTTGTACTGCAGAGCCTAATATTGAACTCCATTTGATTTGGTCTAGCTAATACATTGTAAAGTGGCATAATTATATTTGTGTCCATAGCCTCCATGCCCCTTTTTATAGAGGCTAGTATCCTGATGGTCTTATTTGCTGCTACATGACACTGAGCACTATGCCTCAGTTTGTTGTCAATTTGGACTCCTACTGTAGATCCTTTTCCAATTCTGATGTACCCAATGCCACCCTGCTTAGATTATAACTAGCACATTTATTATGTCTTCCAAGATTATAACCTTGCATTTATCAACATTGAACCTCATTTTCCAATTTTTCACCCTCTCATCTAGTTTATTTAGATCACTCTGAAGCATGAAGAAATCTTTGTCTGTTCTATTCACCCTGCACAGTTTTGTGTCATCCACAAAGATGGAAACTTTGCTGAGTAATCCCATCCCTCTCCCTTACCTGCTCTCTCTGACGCACTCTCCCTCCCTCTCTTTCTGAAACTGAAACAGCCTCTATCCTCTGACATTGTTTCTCTCCCTGACACTGTCTCGCACTGACACACACTCTCTGTCTTTCTCTGGCACTGTCTCTCTGACATAGTATCAGGGAGAGAAAGACAGTCTCTCTCTCTCCTTGACAGTCTCTCTCTTTTTTCTCTCCCTGACACAGTCTCTTTCTATCGCTTCTCTGTGAAACTCTATTTCTATCTTTCCCTCCCTCTCTCCCCTGAAATTGTTTATCTCACTGTTTTTCTTTTCCTGACACTGTCTCTTTTTCTCTGACACACCTTTTCCTCCGTTTCAGACATTGACACAGCCTCTCTCTTCCTGAAACTGTCTCTCTCTATTTCTCCCTGACACACTCTCTCTCCCTTACACTAACTCTCTATCTCTCTCCCTGACACTCTCGTTTTCTCTCTGATACTTTCTCTCTATCCTTGATACTCTTTCTCCCTGACACTTTCTCTCCCCCTGATACTGTCTCTCTTCTCTCTGACACTGTCATTGAGAGAGAGAGAGTGGCTTTTACATCCTGAAAGTAAAAGTTTATCAAACATAAACGCACACTCACACATACTTACCTACCTCCCTCATCATCCTTCAGTCCTTTGTCTTTAAAAAAAAAATCCTTCCCTAATTGGTACACTTCAGTCTAATTCAGCGTCAAATGCATACCTCCCAACTATGCCACGTCCTTCCCGCGGCCAGTAGTGTCCTGCGGGGGGCGGCAGTTGGGAGTACAAACTGTAATCAATGAATAGATGTGGTGCGCATGTGCACAGCGTCTATTTTTGCAGGAAGAGAGGCTGGGGGCACAGCCAGCAGCGCTCAGAGCTGCTGGGCATGCCCTCACAGCGGCAAAAAGGGTGTGTGGCCTTGTGGCAGTGTTGTAAGTATAGACCACACCCCTTTTGGTAGGTCGCGCCCCTTGAAATTTTGTTGCGCGTCTATGGCGCGCAAGCTGGTACCGTCTGCCTGCCTTCAAAAGTTGGGAGGTATGAAATGGGTTAAAAACAGCAATCACATTGCGATTTATCGCACATGTAATGCGATATATATTAAGTGCAGCACATAACATGTTCAGATGTGAGATTCGACCAGTGTGGCTGCGCATTACATCGGGGCACACATACAATCATGCGATTTATTGCACCAATGTGGTTGAAATAGAATGATTGTATGTAATACAGTGTATGAGCACCATTATTCTCCCTGCACATGTTACATCTACCCCACCTGCAGTGAAACATGGTTTTGTCCATTTGAAAAAGATTTTGCTTTTGCCAACTCTGAATGAGGCCTGAAGTATATATCAGCAGAGAGGGTTATAGTGCAGCTCAGACTCTGTGATGCACACAGTGCCATGCTCCAGAGCACAGTAGTAGTCTCCTGCATCAGAGAGCTGAATGTTTTTGATTGTCAGCTGAAAGGTTTTTGTATTAGGATCATGATAGGCAGAGTATCGCTCCCTGTACTCATCCTGATCACTTTTCTGTTTCTCATCATTGAGGATAAACACCAGAGACATCCCAGGCTTCTGCAAATACCAGATTAATATGTATTTGGTGGATGTGTAACTGCAATCCAGGGTGATGGTGTCACCTTCTTTTGCCGTTGCCTCATCATCACTTTGGGACACATCATTACCTAACACAAAACCTGTAAATTGAAAGATTATTGTTGAAATCACAGACATGCAGAATATGAGATTCATCGCTGTGAGAGAAGAGGGGGAAAGCAGCTGTGATCATGAAAGAGCAATGTCCTTCCTGCAGATGTCAAGGTAGTGAGTGAAGACTTTCTGGTATTGCCACAATATACACCACGCCTACACATGGATCATCAGTGTCAGATCGCTGAGATGTGAGGGACATATTACTTGTTATTAAGAACTCTATTAATTGGCATCAGGTAACTATGTCAATATGTGCTATAGTCAGATCCAGAAAATGTATTTGTATGGTAAGTTGGAACATAATACTAATAAGTGGACTCATTGCGTAAATACATTTTGTATGCGGCATATTTCTAAAACTAGCCACAAACACTGCAATACTTGAATGGAACATCATAAGGTACTTTACAGAATGCCCCATACACGCTAGATGAGAAAGTACAAAATATTGCTCAGAAGGGCCCTTCTGAGCGATATCTTTTACTTTCTTGCCTTGTGTGTACACTCAATATTGTTAACAATGTGCGCTCCTGTGGATTGTTAATTACCCCCTTATCTGTTCAGTGCAGACGAGGGAGGATCTCGTTAATGAGGGCCATGGTCCCCGCCCCCCTCCTCCAATGCTGGTGCTGCTCCAGGTCCCCCTACAGCCAATATTGCCACCATAGGCGTGCGCAGCCCATTTTATTAGGGGGTGCACCATTGGAGGGGCGTGTCCATCGCACCTGGCAGGCGCTGGATAAAGGTAACAAACTTAATAGCAATTGTTAAAAGAGGTTGCGCCGTATAACTGAGCCTGGGCACCTTCATTTACTGTGTCTGATAGCTGCATAGATTTATCCCCTACTAACATCACACTAGGAACATGAGGTATAGAGGTGAGAAGAAGCATTTCTGTACTCATACAAGGAATCTCTCAGCAACATAGCCATAATGACTGCTAAGATTTACATAGTCTGTGTATTTCTGCTCAGCCTAAGATTAGACAGTGGCTACAAACTACCAAAGAGAGATGTGGTGATGGAGCTCTCTAAGACCCTGCTCCCTGGTGCCCATCCCTGGCACACTCACCCTCCAGCAGCTCCAGCAGTGTCCCGCACACCTCCAGGAGAGGAACAGCATGGTGGCTGAGTCTGTCACCAGGAAGAGAAGAATGCACGCCCGCGCACAGCCCTCCGTTGATTGATGTCCTGCTGCTGTTGAGCTCCTGCGCATCAACACACAGCAGTGGGACACCAATCAACGGGGGCCGTGCGCGGACATGTAGGAGGCTGCAGGATACTGTACATAGGTGGGTAGAAGCGCAGGATACTGTACGCAGGTCGGTGGGCGGGCAGCAGCGGGGACTACAATACGCGGCTTGCAGTGCTCCGCTCAGCAGCCAGCCGCATTGTCACTGCTGCTGACGTTCTAAAGTAGGTGCAGCAATCGTGCGGCGGGTGCCATTAGGAGGTGCCTGTGCACCCCCGGCACCCCCCGTGCGCACGCCTATGATTGCCACCCCAAATAATGTCGCTCCCCCAATAATATTTGTGGTCAAATTGTGCAGTGATTCTATAGCTAGCCATACATCAGGACAACATGCTATAACTTAATTGGCTCTAGTTTTCAAATGATTAAAAAATGATAAATGTAAATTAGTTTCTCCAACTGAAGTACCTTACTAGTGTAGGACAATTTACTTAACCAAACAACTTAGAGCCTGGTTCAGACCTGTTCGATAGGCTGTGTGTAATCACATGTGATTTCAGCCGCCCACCCCAAGCAGGCTTCGCCACACCTGCATCTGGATGGAGATGCCCATAAAAAGTTGAAACTCGCTGTTTGATCCTGAGGTATGGGCATATTCAGGAATGCACATGTGCAAACTACAAACATCGGGGGATGAATTCGGACCCTAATGAACGGGTCTGAATCGGCCCCTTAGTTTTGCTTTTTTTTAACAACTACCTTCTTTTAACAATAACAAGCGTTTGTTTTCTTTGTGATAACGTAGCTGGTAGACATGTTTGATACATAACACATTCAGATCTTCTCACTAGGCAGAGACATATCTAAAAAACTAGTGCCAAGTGAAAAATAAACATGGCATGTTCATGATAAGGAGTACAAAATTAATCAACAGATTGACCCCAGTGTAATTATTGAAGAGCATTGCAAGTCCAGGCATGATGAGGTTGAGTGTATGCATTTAAGTCAAGCTAAAAAGAATACTAGGAGGAAATGTAATAATGTGTGTGTTTCATTTACTAAGCAAAATACTGCCACAAAATACTCTTTAGAAAAGAAAACATCAGCCCCTATATACAGACCACCATACATACAAAGGTGTGGGTTTTATAAAACACGACAAAATAGCCCCCAAAATGACTTGCCTCTGACAATTGTGTGGCTTTGTGGTGTTAGAGATGCAGAGATCACTTGGATTTTTTTGTGTAGTTTCACGGCGGCACTGCCCGCAGATCGCATCGTATGCAAATCGCATCATATGCAAATCACTCTGCATACGATTTGCATACTATTTGCATGCAATGCGATTAGCAAACCCCCACTATCACCGCCAGCCCGAAGCGTGGCGAGTACAGCATGCCCCGTGAGGGGCCGATGTATGCGTCCTCCCGACCTCTTCATACCCCCACTATCCACGTTGGCATGGAGTTGATGATATAAAGCAAAGCGAGCATAGCGAGCCCCACGAGGGGACGCAAAAAACAAGCCCGAAGTGTGGTGAGCACAGCGTGCCCTACGAGGGGCTGCGGAATACACATCAAGTAATACATGTAATACACGTCAAGTAATCCACGCCACGCTTCAGGTTCATTTTCCGCGTCCCCTCACCACGCTTCAGGCTTGGTGGCTTGCTGCGCTCACCACACTTTACAAGATGAACTCCACACCGACATGGATAGCGGGGGTATGAACAGGTCGGGAGGACGTGTACCGCGTCCGCTCACCATGCTTCGGGCTGGCGTGAATAGTGGGGGTGTGCAAATTGCATACCATGCGATCCACGGGCAGTGAAACTACACAAGTACCTTTTTTTTAATACTTTCCATTTATGTATGCAATTTTCCAATAATTTGGGTTTCAAAATTTATGAAGTGAAGCTGCCATCAGTATGGTATTTTGTTTTACTGTGCTCACCCGGTAATCTGTATCCTGGACACGCAACCTCCAACCCTGATGGAAGTGTGCTACTGTGTATAGTTTTGAATCAGGCCAATTATCTGTGGGGCCCATTTAAAGATCAATACAGTCACCGTTATTAGAGTTGTAGTGTTCTAATTTAAACAAACATACAGTACAGTTGTCTTAATAGACATGCACTAATATGCCTCAAAGATATAATGTTATTCATTTATTTAGAGACACCTTGTGGAAACTGTAGGGTAATGCAGCCACTTAATAAAAGTAAATCAACATATAACAAAAACAGCTTCATTTCAATATATAAAATAAATTTCCCAGATTTCCCAGATCCTGGATGAACCTCATCCCAGTGATGGTCAACTCCTGTCCCCGGCCTCACTGACTGATCCCCCCACACACACACACACACACACACACACAAACAAACATTGGCTCTTACCCCCAGCTGCAGCAGGGGCCCCTGACACACTGGCCCACCCCAGCCTCACAGAGGGACAGCCTCAGGATCCATCTACGCTGGCTGACTCCTGTGGTCTGCTGAAGGGGAGATGGCTGCTTAGGTGCTGTGCAACTCAGCAAATATGTGTTCCCATTTCTCCCCTGTCCTTGTCCTTCACCCTCCCCAGGGTACATCTAGTATATATCTGTATGAGTTATATGTATATATCTGTACTGTTCACTGTTTACTTTATATATACCTGAGCTGATACCCCGGCATTTGTCTTTTCACTTGGAGGCAAGTGAGATCCTTATACTGGGATATATATATATATATATATATATATATATATATATAGGGCGGTATTCAATGTGAATACCGGCGATGTGCAGCGAATCCTGTTTAGGATTCGCTGCACATTCGCCATGGGTCGCCGCGTTCCGGAGCCTCGCCGGCTCTGGTATTCAACGAGTCAGGGGCTCGCTGCCCCTGACCAGCAAATATGAGCTCCTGCGGGGAACGCCGCAGGGAGCCTGAGGACGGTGGCAGGCAGGGAGATGGAAGTCTCCCTGCCTGCCCCACAATGTTTGTGGGGGGGAGGTGGGCTCCCCGGGTGCCAGGCAGCACAGGCTGGCCCCTGGGGGTGCCAGCAGGGGACCGGTCATATTCACTACACCCGATCATGAATATGTAATGATCGGGTGAAGTGAATATATGAATATCTAATGAGCGGCTCGGCTCCGGCGCCCCCTGCTGGCTGGTCAGTGTAAAAAAAATATATATATATATATTTTTTTAAATTAACTATATATTCATGTGCTAACAGCACATGAATCAAAATAGCATGCCCCTCCTCAGAATAAAATTCCTGATTTTTTGACACCAAATGTAAAAAACAAAACACTTTATTTTAAAAGTTCACATTCCACTTCCCCATAAAAAGATAGCGATTGCTACTCTGTGAATCATGCCGAAAAAAACCTTCAAATGTATTCACCATCTGGTCATTGAATAGGATGATTCACCGTTTTAGTCAAAAATTCGCCAAACAGCACAAATTCGCCATAAAAACATGGCGAATCAGGCTCATTGAATACCGCCCATAGATATAGATATATATATATAGAGGGAGATATATATTGTGTGTGTGTGTGTGTGTGTGTGTGTGTGTCTGTGTGTGTGTGTGTGTGTGTTTGTGTGTGTGTGTGTGTGTGTGTGTGTGTGTGTGTGTAAAGAGAGGAGGCACAGTGGGTTGCTGCCCAGGGCCCCATGGTTCTAGGGCCTTTGAACAGGGGTGGGCTGGGCTGAGAGATGGTGCATCTGAAGCTTCTTGAGAGGCAGCTCGAGAATGCTTCCCGACTGCTCTGATTGTGAATTGCAGTCAATTACCATCTGCCTCTCAAACTGCAGCTAAACAGTAAATAGCTGCCAGCATTCTGATTGGTAGGTGTAGATAGAGAGAATGGGATCAGTATTATATCCATTATTTTAAATTAGCTACTGCCTGTAAGTAAATTGAACAGAATTTGTATTGAGAATTACTGTATTTGTAAAATATTTTCTTTCCCATTTGCATTTTTTATTATTTTTAAGTTTGAATGATTATCTGAATACATTTTGACCAGTAATATGTTTACATAAACCTTAGAGACCTCTTCCTCTAACAAGTTTGCTCAGCACAGCTTTCACCTTTTTATTACGTAAACTATAGATGACCGGGTTTAGCATTGGAGTGATGAGAGTGTAGAAAATAGCTATGAAGCTGTCTAGTGAGGTGCCGGAATAAGGTTGCATGTAAATAAATACACATGGAACATAAAAAAACATAACTACAGTAACATGAGAAGCACATGTAGAGAACGTCTTCCTTCTCGCATCCACCGTCTTCATCTTCATAATAGCAATAACAATATGAACGTACGATGTTAGAATTAAAATAAAGCAGAGCATGGCTATGGCTCCAATGTTGGCCAAGGTGATAGTCTTATTGATAGTAGTATCAGCACAAGCCAGCTTTAGAATGGGAATTATGTCACAGAAGAAATAGTCTATTGTGTTGGAACCACAGTAGGGCACATGGAAAGTTAATATTGTATGGATCATGGAGTGGAGAGAGCTAGTCAACCAACATCCAAAGGCAAAGCCCATGCACACCTTCCAGCTCATAAGGTTGCCATAGTGCAAAGGATGACATATGGCCACATACCGATCATACGCCATGACAGTATAAAGGAAACACTCGCAGCTTGCCAAGAAATGGAAAAAGTATAACTGGGATATACAACCACTAAAGGAAATCGTTTTTGCCAACAGGAAAGTCCCCAATAATTTTGGTAAAGTGACGGAAGAAAGACAAATATCCAGGAAAGAAAGATTTGAAAGAAAGAAATACATAGGGGTGTGAAGATCAGGAGTGCCTTTAACTGCCATAATGAGGGTAAAGTTACCCATTAAAGTAAAGATATATATCAAAGAGAAAATCATAACCAGGGGAAGCTGGAGCTCACTTGGGTGAGGTAGTCCTCTAAGGATGAATTCAGTTACTACAGTTGAGCTGTTCTTGTCCATTAGAAGATTGCAAACCCCAACAAATACAGTATGAGCAAAGAGCACCATGGATTCAAGATTCTAAACAAACTTATGTTAACCCCAAACCTTTTATGTTACGTAACTTCAACAACTTTAACAACTTTCTAACAAACAAATTATCTCTAAATATGAACATATACATGTAAGCTTTACCACGGAGAAGTAGCACAAAGGTCTGCATAAAATTATCACTTAATCAAAACAGCTTCATGTGTATAATATTAGTATAAATGAGAAAGTGCTGCTTAAATAAACATTTCAATTCTCTTAAGTGCTGCTGTTTTTTTCCCTAAAGATAAGAATAGTAAGCTTTGCGTTGATAATTTCTATTCAATCTAGGGAAACAGAATCTCCGAGGAATACAGTCAATGGGTAAACATCATACTTATTTATTATTATTATTATTAATTATTTGTATTATTATTATTATTATTATTATTATTTATAACATTCAATGACTTGATCTATATTTACACTGATGGAAAGGGGGAGGGTATGTCTTATGCTTATTTATACTTGATATATATATATATATATATATATATATATATATATATATATATATATATATATATATGTATAAATATATATATATATATATCTCTTATATATCTCTTGTATAACGTTCCCGCCCAGCGTTCTACACAAACCCGCCCCCCCCTAGGGAAAAGACCAGTGTGATACACACCACCACCCCCTTGACATCACCTCCCCCTGCACAGTCAGGGCTACAGTACACGCCCACCATCCACCATTGCTCCACAGCCACCAGTTGACACACACACCCCCTCTCGAGATTCGCGCTCCCCCTGTGCCCCCCCTCCCGTGATTCACGGCACACACACCCCCGCACCCCACCTCCCGCAATTCACGGACCCCCGCGGCCCCCCAGGACACCCCCCCCCCCCGTGCGCACCCTCCTGTGATTCACGGCACCCCCGCACCCCCCCCTCCCACGATTCGCGGACCCCAACGACCCCCCTTCTGTGATTCATGGCACCCCCGCGCCCCCTCCCGCAATTCACGGCACCCCCCGAACCCCTCTCATGATTTGCGGACCCCCGCGACCCTCCTTCCCATGATTCATGCCCCCCCGCGATTCACGGCACCCCCCGTGCCCCCTCCCGCGATTCATGGCCCCCCGCGCCCCCCCCTCCATCGATTTGCGCCCCCTCGATTCACGGACACCCCACAACCCCCCTTCCCGCAATTTGCGCCCCCCGCGACCTCCCCCTCCCACGATTCACTCCACCCTCCGCGATTCACTCCCCCCCCAGCAATTCGTGCCCCCTCCCGTGATTCACGGACCCCCACAACCCCCCCTCCCACAATTCGCGGACCCCCGCATCCCGACCTTCCCACAATTCACACCCCCCCCTCCCTTGATTCATGGCCCCCCCGCGCCCCCCCTTCCCACAATCTCCCCCCAGCGGACCCCCGCAACCACGCTCCCGCATTTCACGGACCCCTGTAAGAATGGGGGATCCTGTACCGCCACAAGAAGGTGCCGCCCCAAGGTGGGAAATCCAGCCCTGGCTACCGCGCTGCAGGTTCCCCCACTGCCAGAAGTATCCCTACTGTCTGCATCAGCACCACAACTTTTATCAATGTCTTGATTATACATACAGCCTTCTGCTCTCATGCACCCTCACTCCCTCCCAGTGGGAGGAGATGCTGACCCAATGCCGGGAGCTGCATACTGTCCCCCACCCTCCTCCAGTTCTAGGGATGCCTATCGACCATCAATGATTTCAAATCACCGATGGTTTATGGCCGATGTTGAATACTTTTGCCATTGATGTGGGAGGACCAGATGGTTTCCCTACATCGATGGCAAAAGAGAACCAATCAAGTTTCAATTTTTTTCTGATTGATCCACGGCCTATTCAGTCAGATATAATGGATGACCATCGATAACTACAACAATCGATGGTTATCTAAGTAATATTATATTACTACTATCGATGGCAGGGTGCAAAATCACCATCAATGCCAACCATTGATGGCATCTGCACCAATGGCCATCCCTACTCAGCAACAGCCAAAAACCTTTAATACCCCTCATGCCCAAACAACCCTATCACTTTCCTGCCTCCTGTTCTCCTGCCCCGTAACTTCTGCCAGTGGGGACCCGCTCACCCTGTGTTGCCCACATTCCCCTAACATGCTTTACCGCCCAGCCTCCTGCTCTCATGCACCCTAACTCCCACCCAGTAAGAGGAGACACTGACTCAGGGCCACCGTCCTGTACTCCTGTGCTGCCACGCTGGACCCTCACCCACTAGCAGAAGCTGCACAGTGTCCCCCACCCTCCTCTTTAGTCCCCCTTATGCCCACACACCCCTATCACTACCCAGCCTCCTGTTTTCCTGTGTAAGGCTGGGGGGGGGGGTAGGTTTAAGAACTAGGGGGGTAGGGCTATGGTGGTGGGAGGGTGGGTTAGTGTTACGCATTTGGAAAGGTGGGTTATGGTTAAGCAGCAGGGCGGGGGGGGTAAGTTAAGGTGATGGGGTATGGGGGTTAGGCATTAGTGGGAAGGGTTAGGCAGTGGGGAGGTAGAGTTGTCCAGATTCTCTCCTCCGGGATCCTGGATATAGGTTTAGGTGAAGGGGTGCGGGGATTACTCAACCTGTATGTAGAGATAATGCTTGCCCCAGTTCCCTTCTCCTGTGCTGTGGTTAAGAGGGCGGATGAGTCCGGGCACAGAGGATGAGGCCCCCTACCACTGCTGCCGAGTCAGGGCCACCGAGAAACCCAGCTCCGCTCTCTCCCCAGGGGCACATGACAGCCTCCACACACGCTGCTGTCTTGGAGGCTGTCACATCATCTCACCACACAGGGCTGATAGTGTCCGGAAGCAGCAAAGCTTCTCAACTGGTACAGCTCACCCACGGTACTGCAGGAAGGTGCGCTGGAATGATCTGCATATGCCTCCCGAGTCCCGGCCATTGCAAGTACTGTCTAAGTCCGTTTTTAACCCACACAGTGCCATTACTTCGCTCATGGAAGAAGGACATTTACCAGACCTATTATAAAAGATATAAATATTTATTCTTCATCATACACAAGAATGTAATTCAATACAATACCACATAACAAGACATCTTCACGTCTTGGCTTCCCCATCACAGCTTAACTCCTCTCCTTATGTGACACCCACGACCACCATACGACAAGCTCACCCTTGGGTGGAGTTGTGGCTAGTTTTATAACTTGATGATTTGGGTGGACACTCCTAGTAATACGTCATAGCCATCATTTCCTAAGTCCAAGTATGGTATTCTAACTGCGTATTCTATTGGCACTTAGTTTCCGTGTGTGAAGGGTCCTTTCCAAAGACTATTCTGGAAGGATCATTACATAACATATCCTGTTGTTTTCAACAGAACATCTGGATTTCATTAGATAACTAAAAGCTGCTAAAATCGTATAGGGCATAGGGCACCCGGCCCAGTCCACCACTGTTGCAGTGGCAGACTATGTGATCCCTGGGGGCCCCCCTGACCCTCGGGGCCCGTCACGGTTGTCCCCCTTGCCCCCCCCCCTGTCGCCAGGCCTGCCAGTGGGGAGCCACTGACTCAAAAACACCCTACTATACTATTGCACACACACACATAAACAACATGCACCCCCCACACCCACAAATGTCACTGTACCCTCCACACTATCAATGTACATCTTACTCTGTAACCGTAAACTCTGTAAACAAAACAATACACCCATCTTCTAAATCATATGCTCTCTATTTAACACATTTCACCCATAGGCGTGCGCACAGGGGGTGCCAGGGGTGCACAGGCACCTCCTAATGACCGGCACCCCCCCGCACAATTGCAGCACCTCTAATGACTGTCAGCGACAGTGCCCCCTCCCCCGGCTGGCTAGCAGTACCTGCGCTGGCCTGGCTGCAGTGGCTGGGCTCCTTCAGCACAAGTTTTTTTAAAGGGGGCGTGGCCACAGAGGTCCGTGATTAGGCCACGCCCCTGACATGTCCTGTGCTCGAGTGGAGACGAACTAGTGAAGCTGCAGCCTACCTAGTGAACTGTGGCAGGCTGGCTCCTGGCTGAAGCCTTCAGGTAATGTGTGCAGAGACTGGGGACAGGTGAATAAGGTTGTGTGTGACATATACTGTGAGGGAGTAGTGTGCTGTGTGTGAGAATGCAGTGAGGGGAAGTGAGGGGAACAAGGGGCCTGATTCAGGATCGTTCACTAAGTTGCAATGGTGCACCCCCTAAGGAAATGGGCTGCGCACGCCTATGATTTCACCTATAAATAAAGTTGCAATACAGGGCATCTTTCATACAATTCTAACCATATTTCTCACAATACAAACGTTCACAAATTAAGGGGGCGCAGCCGCTTACGCCAGTGTGAAGAGCGCCCGTAGGGCGCAATGAATCACCTAGTATATATATATGTTCTTATCACTCGGCACTCCACGGGTCCCAATATCAGCAGCTAAGATGCAAATCTCCAAACTTCATTCATATAACTCCAATAAAAAAATGGCACTCAGAGACTTAAGTAGTGAAAACAAAGTGTCTAACAGCAATAACAGAGCCAAATGTTTTCGGGGTAAACACCCTGTCCTCAGGGCTTGGGCTACAATGGAGAAAAACAACTCCACAACATAAGCATAAACAAATGTGCAAACTCACCTCATATGAATACCTCCTATTCAACCAGCCCGCCCGGTGTCTGTGCCGCCAGAATTAATCTGACCAGATGCTCCGGAAGTGTGTTCTGAGCGGACGTCCCCATTGTCATGGGAACTTGGGATCCACATGGCCGGCTATGCATTAAACCTATTCAGAGCTCTGGAAGAGCACCATCCGTCACCCGTTGCCATGGGAGCACACACACGCCTCCCCGGCACAAGTGGCAGGCAGTCTGCTCAATCAGGGGATCCCCAGTGTCCAGCGACATCAGAGTAGCTGTACACATATTATGTGCCTAAAACATGTGCATAATACAATCACATACAGTATATCATATGTGTTCAATCGTGTGCATATTACGATCACATAAAACTTGGAATTAGTGCATATAGAATATTCCACATAAATTTATATTCATATATCATATATCATTCATATATCAAATCTCAAACAATATATTATAATTCACTTATATATCTGAATCTAAATATCAAAAGTTAAAAATAAACTCAGTATTGATATCAAGCAAGGGATAATCAGGTCTATAGAGAAGAATTTTCAAATCTACCATAACAGATTACCACACTTAACATTAGAATAATGCATTCCAATTAATTGAATCATTAAGGCCGCCTGGTTTTGTGGTCCCCAATCTTACTATGCATTTTGACTATTTAACCAACAGTCTCCTGTCTTCTCCCCGTAAGGAAATTGACTCATGATCTATCATAAAATATTTTAGGGACTCTAAAGGATGTTGGTGGTCCCTAAAATGACGAGCCACCAATTGATCAATTTCTTTCTTGTCTAACATAATTTTGATAGCCGAACTATGAGCGTTCATCCGCTCTTATATTTTTGTGAAGTTTGTCCTACATATGCCAAACCACATGGACATACTGTACTGTATCAACATGTACACACATTCTGTAACTGGTGTTACATGTTAGGACATATCACAGGTAGTGTCCCTGTGGGGATCCTTAAACGTTTTGCATGGCACCAGATATTTGCAGGTGGTACAGTGTCCACAGCTATAGCATCCTGGTGCTTTAAATTGGGTGTCTGGGGGGGTATTTAGCAACCTGGTCGGTAATATCCGCATGTACCAATTTGTCTTGGAGGTTTCTACCCCTTCTGTGTGCAGCCATCAATCTCAATTCTTTAAATACTGGTAATTATCACACTTTACAATAGGCCACAATGCTTTTGTGGCTCTATCAATGATTGGACTTGCCAACTATGAGCAACACAAGGTTTACCAATGGCTATCGAATGGCAGCACACAGGGACAGCGTCGTCCATTCTTCAGACGCAAATATCCGAAAACTAAATTGGACACTGAGTCCTCACAGAAAGCAGGCAGCACTGGCAGAGAATCTGTGTAAAACTCCAATCAACATGGCCCTTTAGGCACAGTAACAAGGGCTCATTTGCCAAAACTTCACATAAATAAACAAGGAGGGGGGCCAATGCAAAAGGCAAAAGTCATGGAAAAAAGCCACCAGCAAACCCGAGGAAGAAGTAATATTCAATCTCTCCTCACATGACCTAACCAATGCGGGAACTAGCCTATTGAAAAAAGGACAATCATTCATCCCTAATTGTCCTCTTGATAAATGACCTGGCAAGTGGAAATATCCCATCTGACAAGACAACTGAAACTTTAAGCAGCCCATACATGCTGCTATTTAGGGCATGCTTCCTGTGCTGTACTAGCACGGATCACATTGAATTGCATTGCCTGTGCACACGTTGTGCATGCAATGCGATCCAATGTGATGTAACCTAAAGTACAAAAAGTATGTGCAAGCACTGCTCCCCAGATCCACCTTTGACGCTATGTCCAATAATGCCAGTATTAAAACCTTTATAGGCCTCCGTGACCAAGATGTATCTGCTTTGGCATTAAAACCCAATGGACAAAACACCCAAACCTTACACAGCTCGAATGAACTGCTATTAAATCATTAGCTGACAACTCCAACCTTATCATCTGTCCCATGGATAAAGAAGGAGCATTTGTCCTCCAGGACAAAACTGCCTACATTGATGAAATAAAGAGACAATTTGCGGACTTTGACACTTACTTACCTCTTGCTTTCCAAATGGAATTATGAAACGTAGTTGCCTTGAGTTTAGTTATGCATGTCATTGATAATCAACTGGTAGTAGCTCCATGCCCGGAATTTCCTCTTACACTATAATTATACACACTTCCAAAAATCCATAAAGATTTTGTACCTCCACCAGGATGACCGATCATTTCCTCCAGAGGATACTAATCACAACCCATTTCAATATTCCTGGACTTTGCTACAACCCTTGGTTAAAAAGCGACAGAACTTTTTGCTGGACACTACCTCGTTTCTTAACAAACTGAATGCTTTAAAGCATACAGTATGTCCACAGACACTTGGTTGGTGTGCGCAGATGTAGTTTACTTGTACACAGTCACCCCATGATGCAGGTATCACGGCGTACTCGTGTTCCTGGAGACGAACGGCAACTTTGGTAATGACTATACTCTGCAGCGAGCTTGCACACCCACAGGAGTAAGATTTATGCCTCTTCTAAATCGTATGTATAACAGCACATGCGTTGAAGAGACCCCTGTTTTGAGCAGTTTTTTGTTATTTTAAGCGATAATCGGCAGAACTTCGGGCTTATTGAAGTCCTATACCTCTGCAGGACAGAGGTTTTTCTAAGACTGATGTGGTCAGCGATTTAAAAAAAAACTACTGTTGGGTGAAATTTATTCTTACGGTACCATTCATATTGGATCCATATCTACCCCTGATCAAGTCCTAACGGACGAAACGCGTAGGGTTTCTTACCAAAGAAAATTGCTCTTAGATGTCGGATCAATTGACATTCACCTGAACAAATTGTGTCTGAATGTGGGATTACCCATTGAATCATGTACTAATTCTTCTATTTCTTCTTCTTTCTATATATATATATATATATATATATATATATATATATATATATATATATATATATATATATGTTCAATAAATGAGGATGCGGCGACTAATTGCTCTTAAAACATATAATATAAATAGTGCAATCTGCACTTATTAAAACAATGTATGCTGGTGTTTTAAAAAAGGGGGGACTGGAACCACTATATGTGGTTGGATGTACTATAAAAAGCAATGAAAAATATATATATAAATATGCCAGAAAGTCACTATGGCCCTTATTCTGGTTGGTGCGGTCAGAGCCGCACACGGGGCTCTGACCGCACAAACCAATCCCCGCCCACCCTACGGATCGCCACGGCCGTCCGTACACGGACGGCTGGCGATCCGCATAAAAATGGTGGAGGCGTACGCCTCCACCATGCTGGGAGCTGCCCCCTGCATTCGATGGTCGTCGACCATCGAAGGCAGGTCCGCACGCCGCGGCAGCTCCCGCAAGCTGAGACCACACGGACGATTGTCCGTGTGGTAGCTTGTATGGGGGCTGAAAGCTGACATCCGGCGACGTCAGCTTTCCGCCCCCATGAGTGGCGTCATGCCCTCATTACCATGCATACGCCCCGCGTTTGCATGGGAACGCCCATGAAACGCGGGGCGTACACATAGGGAAATGAGGGCATGATGCCTCTCACGCCCCTATACGCCCCCTTTGCGGCGGACGAAAGACGTCTGCGGCGAAGGGGGCTGCACATGCGCAGAATGACCTCTGCGCATGTGCAGAACAAAAACATCGGCGGTACGGCCGCACGCGGGCCGTACCGATCCGATCAGAATAAGGGCCTATATGTAGATAAAAATATAGATACATTTATTTAAGCAGTAAAAGATAATAAATAAAAACAGACAATTAAAGAGACTCCTATCCTAAAAACAGAGATAAGGCTCTCAGAATAAAAGGATCTATTTAAGGTGCAAAAAAAACAAATAAAGTGCTTATCTTTAGATGAGGCAGGAGGGCTAGAGTGCGGTAGGTGACAGGTACACCTACCGCACTGGTCACTTTATTGTTTAACACTTATAAATTTATTATAAAATACTTGAAGGATATATGTCACTGTACATCTCATTATTCTTAAATTATATAAATTACTCTGCAATTGCGAAAGTGTAACATAACAAGCCATATAAGTTCATTCATATGCTCTTCTTTATATTCTATGTAATGCCGTAAGGAAAATCCCACGGAAAATGGCCTCCGTTAATCACAAAGCCTTAATGAACCCACGGTCTTCAGTAAAATGGCGTCCGCAATATGAAAACAATGGAGAAGAACAACGCGATTCCCTGACACAGACCTCAAACAGAACACTAGAGGATTGGGAACACTAGAGGATTGGGACGCATACAGAGATGAAACAGCGGACGCATGCGCAGTTAGCGCGAACCGGGTCTCTGACAGTTCTTCAG
Source organism: Crinia signifera (assembly GCF_055691185.1). Lineage (NCBI taxonomy): Eukaryota > Metazoa > Chordata > Amphibia > Anura > Myobatrachidae > Crinia > Crinia signifera. Next base: position 328,993,858 of record NC_139217.1, read on the forward strand.
AGCAACTGGACGGCTTGTATTAGAACTAGCAGACGCAATTGCAGACACATGCGCAATAGCCCTCATTGGACACCGGAAGTGTGGCGGAAGTACCGCACACATAACTATTAAGACTATTTGTGGACTTTTGAAATGTTTTATGAACAGTTAGCAGGATATTTAAGAAGTTATTCCAGCGATTTATAACATGGACTGTGTATATTCATGTTTATTAGGTCTGAAAACCCAGATTGTTATTCATTAGTAAATTATGACAGGAAGTGATGTCAGAATAGGAGCAGGAGATATACTGGTATAAATACAGGTCAGGTCTCAGTCTACTTGCATCCCTTGATAAAGTCAGAAGGACGAAACGCGTTGGGTCACTCTAGCCCTCCTGCCTCATCTAAAGATAAGCACTTTATTTGTTTTTTTGCACCTTGAATAGATCCTTTTATTCTGAGAGCCTTATCTCTGTTTTTAGGATAGGAGTCTCTTTAATTGTCTGTTTTTTTTTATTATCTTTTACCGCTTAAATAAATGTATCTATATTTTTATCTACATATAGTGACTTTCTGGCATATTTATATATTTTTTTTTTCATTGCTTTTTATATTACATCCAACCACATATAGTGGTTCCAGTCCCCCCCCCTTTTTTAAAACACCAGCATACATTGTTTTAATAAGTGCAGATTGCACTATTTATATTATATGTTTTAAGAGCAATTAGTCGCCGCATCCTCATTTATTGAACACATCCCTTTGTTGTAAGTAACTTACCATTACTTGGACTTTGAGGATTGGCTGACACCCCATAAGTGAGACGGGGGACGTTGCCTAAATTTACTAAAAGTTGTTGGAGAAGCACAGGTGGCGCCACACATTTATTTTGCATATATTTATATTTATATATATATATATATATATATATATATATATATATTAATGGCATTTTTCGTCATTAAAGGCAGGGAAATGTTGCAATTGCCATGCCTCCCCACCGAATGCAACATGTTTGATTAGTGAGGGCACCCAGTCCAGTATTTATGCTGATATTGTGTGGATGTTTGCCGGTCTTCTGTTGGATATATATATATATATATATATATATATATATATATATATATATAGATCCACAAAAAGCCTGCACTCGCACAGTGTTTAGATAAAACAACCGTGGGGTGTTCTTTAAGGACCACAGGCAATGCCCGTGTCCATGTACAAAGGCAAAAAAGGTAAGAACACTCGCCAAAAAAGAAACAACTGGAAATACTCCTAGTTGTTTTTAAATATAAACACAGAGTCAAAATGAAAAGAGGTTATTTAACCTGTTTCTTAGGTCCATCTTCCAACGTTTCGGTCAGCCACTGTGACCTTTGTCAAGGAATGGAAACAAGGAGGTAACACTGCTGCACAGTAGTCTAGAGACAACGGGACCAATTCCCAGGAGAGAATGGCTTCCGTGGCTTCCTCTCTCCTGGGAATTGGTCCCGTTGTCTCTAGACTACTGTGCAGCAGTGTTACCTTCTTGTTTCCATTCCTTGACAAAGGTCACAGTGGCTGACCGAAACGTTGGAAGATGGACCTAAGAAAAAGGTTAAATAACCTCTTTTCATTTTGACTCTGTGTTTATATTTAAAAACAACTAGGAGTATTTCCAGTTGTTTCTTTTTTGGCGAGTGTTCTTACCTACCTCCGGTAGGCTTTTTTGCCTTCATATATATATATATATATATATATATATATATATATATATATATATATATATATATATATATATTGTCACAAGTTGCACTGAACTACCTGCCTATTCAGCTCGGGAATTGGCTAGACCTAACGCAGAGGTGCGGAGTCTAACCGTGCCGAGGGTTTTCTGCCAGTGACCCCTCCAATTGGGATTTGGGCTTCTGCGGCACTCGACACGTTGGTCGCGGTCCTCTGGTTAGGTTTCCCTTTATGAGCTGGAGGCCGGGAGTAGATGATATGGAGAAGCGGTCGTCTAGCCGGGTCGGTATCAATGCTGTCAATTAAGAGCCCAGGGGGGAGGCGAAGAAGGTCCAAAACAAGCCGGGTCATACACGGGAGACACTGTTGCGGTACACTGGGATGAGACGGAGGAATGGTCGGAAGCAAGCTGGGGTCATACACGAGAAGGTCACGAATGGAGTACAAGGGGTCAAGCGGGAGAATCGTCAGTAACAAGCCGGGTCAATCACAGTAGCAATGGAGATCAGAAACTAAGCACAGTAACGCTGGAGTAGGTGTGAGCCTATACTCTGGCAAAGTTCCCCTGCCAGAGACTTCCTTTTATTCCTTGCAGGCTGCTGCTCATTTCCTGCCTGTGCCTTTAAATCTTAGAACGTGCGGCGCGCACGCCCCTAGTGAGCGCGCGCCCGCGCACCCGGAAGCCGGACACACGCTGCTGGAGCTCCGACAGAGGGAGACCCCAGCAGCCTGCCAACTCGCCGGCTACCGCCCGCATCAGAACGGGAACCCCCAGACTGAACCGCCCGCTGCTTAGACGGCTCAGCCTGCCGCCCGCCATGCCCAGCCTGCCGCCCGTCCTGACCGTCCCGCTGCCCGCAGAACGCACGTCCCCGGACCCGGTAAGAGACTCCCGCGGTCCGGGAGACTGTGACATTACCCCCCACCCTAGGGGTGGGCACCGAACACCCTTTGAAAGGTTTCTTGGGGTATTTCTGATGGAACTTGCGGAGTAACTGTGGAGCGTGAACTTCGGAGGCCTTAACCCAGCAACGCTCTTCAGGACCGAATCCTTTCCAGTCGATGAGGAATTGAACACGCCCCCTGGAAACTCTTGAATCCAAAATTTGTCGTATTTCATATTCCTCATGACCTCCTACCAGAAGAAGTGTATAAGGCCATCTGAGAGAAGAAAACCTATTGAGAATAAGCGGTTTCAGAAGTGACACATGAAAGACGTTGGGAATCCTAAGGGATCTAGGAAGTTTGAGTCTTACCGCCACTGGATTAACTACTTGAAGGACATAAAAGAGGCCGCTTGCGATACGTGTGCTCAACACAAGTCTATACCACAAGCTCCAGTTGGGCTACTCCAGCCTCTTCCAGTCCCAAGTCACCCCTGGGTTGATATTTCGATGGATTTCATCACTGAGCTTCCTGTTAGCCAGAGTATTCTGTCACAAGTTGCACTGAACTACCTGCCTATTCAGCTCGGGAATTGGCTAGACCTAACGCAGAGGTGCGGAGTCTAACCGTGCCGAGGGTTTTCTGCCAGTGACCCCTCCAATTGGGATTTGGGCTTCTGCGGCACTCGACACGTCGGTCGCAGTCCTCTGGTTAGGTTTCCCTTTATGAGCTGGAGGCCGGGAGTAGATGATATGGAGAAGCGGTCGTCTAGCCGGGTCGGTATCAATGCTGTCAATTAAGAGCCCAGGGGGGCGGCGAAGAAGGTCCAAAACAAGCCGGGTCATACACGGGAGACACTGTTGCGGTACACTGGGATGAGACGGAGGAATGGTCGGAAGCAAGCTGGGGTCATATACGAGAAGGTCACGAATGGAGTACAAGGGGTCAAGCGGGAGAATCGTCAGTAACAAGCCGGGTCAATCACAGTAGCAATGGAGATCAGAAACTAAGCACAGTAACGCTGGAGTAGGTGTGAGCCTATACTCTGGCAGAGTTCCCCTGCCAGAGACTTCCTTTTATTCCCTGCAGGCTGCTGCTCATTTCCTGCCTGTGCCTTTAAATCTTAGAACGTGCGGCGCGCGCGCCCCTAGTGAGTGTGCGCCCGCGCACCCGGAAGCCGGACACACGCTGCTGGAGCTCCGACAGAGGGAGACCCCAGCAGCCTGCCAACTCGCCGGCTACCGCCCGCATCAGAACGGGAACCCCCAGACTGAACCGCCCGCTGCTTAGACGGCTCAGCCTGCCGCCCGCCATGCCCAGCCTGCCGCCCCTCCTGACCGGCCCGCAGAACACACGTCCCCGGACCCGGTAAGAGACTCCCGCGGTCCGGGAGACTGTGACATATATATATAAAAAGTGGGTTTCCAAAACGGCACTCAAAAAACATTAAAGTTGCAACTGTGGTGCAGGGTCCAGAAAGAAATTGATAATAGCACTTACCCAACCTTGTAGCAAGGAGAGAAACAGACCAGCACTCGTTTTTAGATGAAAAAAAGATAAGTGTATTGGAGAAGTATTACAACATGGCAAACATCTCAAGTTACATTAAACAGACCCGACAGGCTGTTTCAACTGGATTCCAACCAGTTGTCATCAGGGGTAAAGCATTGCAGCAATGGACCAGTATTTAACATATCATAAATGGCGCCAAGTACGCCCAGAACTTCAAATTGTGGTGCGCTGTCACTCAGCACCACCAACGGTGCTTGAGGCGTCATGTTGCTAAGCAACACCCGGCTGGCTGGGGGCGCGTCATGAGGGAGTCCCCGTCCGTGTAGCGGCTGATTGCTGATGCCGTTTAATGTGAATGGAGGGAGAGGGTGAGATGCGGCAGCCTCTGGCGCTGCCGTATGACTGAAGGGTAAGGTTATGCACGTCCGTGCAACCTGCGGGGGTTATTTAATAGCGGGATGGGAGTCAGGAGGTGAAAAGGGTACTTATCTAACCTGCGATAAGCCCTGTGATAAGTCTGTGACGTATCAGGATGCTGGATGTGTGGCCAGGTGACCAGGATGGGTGGAAATACATATGTGTACAGTATCTGGGAGTGATGCCGGGATGTAGGTGCCGCTGGCCACTTACTGGTGAGGGGGGGTGGGGGTAATATGTGAATCAGTCCACCAGGAAAAGGTGAGACCGGATATGTGCGCTAAGCAGTACAGTGCTGGTGGATGCAGATGATATGGTGAGGCGGCGTACAATTGGCTCAGCTGCTTTATATATACTGTGTGCTGGTGGAGATCCCTCTGGCCAGCTTCTGCTGGTTAATGGTTTACTCTACCCCCCAGGCTGGCTGGGAGCTGTGTAGGGACTGTTGAGCTTACACGTGCCAGTACTGGTGCAACATCATTATATCCTGCTTATTACAGATACAGCATCTATATATAAAAGTCTAATGCCAAACACACCATTTTGTGATAGAATCCTCATTGCATGCAGGTTTACAGTGGCACTTTGAGGCAGCAGAACCTTGAGGCATGCAACATCTGCCAATAATCTGTGGAACATCGGCTTTGTATGCTTCTTTGAATTTGGCCCTATGAAAAAAGGCTGCACTACTACTGTGGCCATAAGGGGCACTACTTGGATCCTGCTTTGTAGGTTAAAATGTAACAGTTACAAATGTATATAAGGGGTATTACTGTGTAGCATAACTTGTATAAGGGGTAATACTGTGTTATATTATATGTATACGGGGTGTATTCTATTGTTTATATCCTCTTCTTCTTTCAGCTACTGTATATAAATGCTTCTTTTTAGATGTGATGGCAAGCAATAATATAAAACCAAATTTGATATGCAAACTAAATAACTTGACATTTCACAAAAAATAACTGTGTATGGACCTTATTCTGGTTGAGTAGCAAAGCTGCAAATTTTGCAACTTTGCGAGTCCACGAAACACCACCCGCACAGCCTCCCGCCCCCCTTCACATGCCAAGTTTTCCCCGCATGCATGCGTCTGGATGTTTTGCATAAACATCCATCCGCATCTTGCGTGCGGGGAGGAAATAATTGATGGTCATCAATCATCGAATGATTTCTACAGCGATCACAAGCGGGCGGGCAGCTGACATCCACTGACGTGAGCTATCCGCCCAGGCACCCGTGTGATGAGCACATTTCCATGAGAATGCCCAGCATTTTCATGGGAACGCCCATGAAATGCTGGGTGTTCCCATGGGCGTGACCCCTTGCACCCCCGCCCTCACTTCTAGGTGCAAACGGGACAGCGAACAAGCTGTTTGCCACGACCGCTCACACCAGGCATCTGCACATGCGCATAAATGCTAAACATCGCTCCCCCCCATCGCCCGAGCAAACTTGTGGGGGAGCGAGACAACCAGAATAACCCCTATGTACAGCAAAGCCATAAACAATAGCAGCAATACAAATTAATCAGACCAGGGAGACAGACAAATGCTCACCTTACGGTCTAATGCTTAGACTGATAGGAACAGGGGCGTAACTAGAACTCTCTGGGACTCATAGCAAAATTTTAAGAGGGGCCCCATTGTACAGTAGGACAGACACATGGGTAGTGTGGGGATAACATTTGTCACAAAAACATTCACACAGGGTTAGGAGGGTACACAGTGTCATACACGGGAAGGGCATGTTTGGCAGGTATAAGGTGTCATAATACACAGACACGGGAAGGATGTAGGAGGGACAGGATTTCACACACACAGGGGTAGTGGGCTACAGGGGGGTCACGCACAGGATAGGGATTAGAGTGGGTCACACACACACACTGTGGATTAAAGGGTATGGGTGAGAAGGTTTCACACAGGGATAGGGGTCTGACACCGGGAGAGGAAATAATGTTTCACACATACACACACATACACACACATACAGGAGTTGTGGGGTCACACACCAGAGATTAGGGTGGTAGGGGGAACAAGGTGTAGGGGGGGGGGGGGTGATAAGGTCTGACATACACAGGGGTTCGCACGCTGGGGTGTAGGTGGGTATAGGGCTCACCAGGCACTTACCAATCTGTTAGTCAATGTATTGCAGGGTGTTAGTGAGACATAGGCATAGGTTGAAGGGGAAATCCTGAATTGGAATCCAGGATGTACTGCTGCAAGCAGATGGCCGCCAGGCTGGAAGCATGGGGAAGTCACCCCCGTGCAGGAGCAGGAGGCAGGACAAGCACTGCTACCCCCGGCTCACACACGCTGCAGCCCATCTGCTGGAGGATGACGATGGAGGTGCCGGGGCTGCTGGGCAGGGAGAGGGCGGATCTCGGGCGTCTGCGCGGGGGGGGGGGTGTCAGGGTTTTAGAGCAGCACAGGTGTCTCACTCTCCAGCGCCCGGGGGGGAGAGATTTTCAGATCTCTGATGTGGCGATGCCGGTGCCCTCTTCTACAGTGCAGTGTTACCAGGTGCAGGTGGGCCCTGGGGATGGCTCGGGCCCCATAGCAACTGCACCCCCTGCACCCTCGGTAGTTACGCCACTAAATAAGAACTTATTGCCATAAACATCAAGACAACAACTCAGTTTTCTGATTTATACTCTAGATTATCTTTTAACTAAATAATGAATTCATTGATTGATTACTGTAGATCAGTGACTATGGTTTCATACAGAATATATATTACAATTTAATTTTATTGTGTTCAACCACAAACCATGAACATACTCTCTCTTCCCAAACGGCTGCGACTCTATGGAACTTACTTCCCACACAGTTCCAGAGGCACCCACTACAGAATCCTTAAAATACAGACTCAAGACTTTCCTGTTTAGTCGGGCATGTCCTTAGTTGTCCCTTTAGCATAGCCATGCTCTGTGTATTTTATGAAAAGCTTCTCTGTACTTCATTGTGAGTCTTATTGAAGAAAGGGCACTGGATAAATACAATTATTATTACTTTTTTAAATTGAAATACATATATTTATTGATGTTCTTTTCTGTCTAAGTTCTTTGGAAACTGTGAAATTGTATTTCTAAGGGTATTCTTGATAGCGTTCTTGACCTCCTGGTTTCTTAGAGTGTAGATGATAGGGTTAAGCAGGGGCGTCAGTACTGTATAGAGCACAGACACTAACTTATCTGCTGAGTAGTTCACCGGTGGCCTCAAGTAGATGAACACACAGGGACCGAAGAAGAACGTAACAACCAGCAGGTGGGAAGCACATGTAGAGAAAGCCTTGTGTCTCCCTTCTGATGAACGAATCTTTAAGATTGTGGCTAGGATGCCAAGGTAGGATAACAGCAACACCACGAAGCAAGTAAGAGAAATCATCCCACTATTGGCTATGATAAACATATCAATAAAGTAAGTGTCAGAACAGGAAAGCACAGCAAGTGGATGGACATCACAGAAGAAGTGATTGATTTTATTGGGACCACAAAATGGCAGCTGGTAGGTGAGAAACGCCTGAGTGAAAGAGTGTAAAAAGCCTGCTAGCCAGGTAGAGGCCACCAACCAATAACAGAACTTGTGGTTCATGACAATGTGATACCTTAGTGGATTACAAATGGCCACATATCGGTCATATGCCATAGCAGTGAGCAGGAAACACTCTGTACCACCAAATAAATGTAGAAAGAAGAGCTGAGACATGCACTGGTTAAATGAGATGGTCTTCTGCTCTGATAGCGTATTATATAACATCTTTGGGATGGTGACAGTTGAATAACACATGTCCAAAAAAGACAAGTTGCTTAGAAAGAAATACATTGGAGAATGTAGACGCGGATCTTTTTGGACTGCTGTCATAATGAGAAGGTTTCCGGATAAAGTCATCAAATACAGGACCAGAAATAGTGCAAACAATGTGATTTGTATTTCAACTGAGTATGAGAGACCACTAAGGGTGAAATGAGTGACTGAGCTGTGATTTCTAGAAGCCATCTCAAGCTTTTGTGACCTCTGCTAAAGCACAGTGGGTATTATAAGATAGCTGTATTTATCAAAAGGCAGGGGAATAATGAAAAATATATTGAAAAATAAATGTAGCCATATTTCATCATCAGTCACAAATAACTAAATATATATATATATATATATATATATATATATATATATATATATATATATATATATATACATACATACATATTATTTAGGAAAGCAGGCAATCAAAAGGAACTTTAAAATAAAACTTTTTTTATGTATTGTAGATGTTGGCCCAGGACACATTCAGGGACCCGTTTTCTGATTGGTATGCGGTCAATGGGTCAACACTAATTTGGTCAATATGAAATAGGATGCCCACTATTGGTTGACAGGCTACAAGTTGACACCTTAAATGTCTACATTTCATAGGTTGACATGGTCAAAATGTTGACACAGGCAATAGGTCGACATGAAAAAGGTTGACATGAGTTTTTCAGGTTTTTCCAGAACAGGTGTTTTTATGCTTAACTATACACGTGGACATAGAGGGAGAATATAATAGTGTGCCAACAGTAGCTAAGCACTGTGCTCGGAGCATGGCGAGCGAATCGAGACATGTGCGGGGACACAGTACACTTATACAGTGCCCATGGTTACATAAGTTCTAAAAAATATATACATCATCTATATATATGTCTAATGTCCGTGAGTCTCTGAAACACTGCCATCTGCTGGCAGAGTGTGAAACTACATTCTCACATGCACAAACACAGAAGGTACAAATGAAGAAAAAAATGTTTTTGTTTATTGCAAATCCACATAGATCATCATATCAATCTATCATTTACTATATATTATAAAGTAATGCTGGCTGTGACTTTTTCCTGTATTTCCGTTATGAAGCACACTACAATCATTGTACTGGTTATGACAATATACATGTATATCAGGATCAGACCTTCCTATAATGTACTTACTGTAGTTGGAAGTACTTGCAGTGCTGTAATCTGTTCCTTCAAATCAGTGTATTATTTCTGGCTCGGCTTCTGAGCTTTTTATACAAAGTTGTTCCGCTCCTTTCAGCATCTTAAGCTCACAATTCTCTTCATAATTTTATGCAGGGTGGTAAATATGATGAAGACATTACACAACAAAAAAAATAAATTGGCAAACTAAAATCTAACACTGTTCCTGTACTTCGACTTTTGTTTGTGTTTTTGTACTTAATTTCTATTTACTTATAGCACGTGAAAGGTGTCATTTTTTTGTAATGCACTTGTTATTATTAACAGTGTATACAGCGCATTTAAATATCTCCTGTATTTTGCTGAGCTCTAATATATCTCATTAAAATGTAGCATTTATTCCCATTACTGGACATACAACATAGTTAATAAAAGACTGCACACACAAACTAATAAAACAAATCACAAAAGACAGACAAGAAAATAGTGAAATACACCAACAGTATGAGATATATATATATATATATATACAGTTCCAAGTATTAAAAATTATTTCTATAATAATAATTATAATAATAATACTTTTATTTATTTAGCACTTTTCCTCTAATAGGACAATGTCTAATAGGACAATACTTACACACGATCTGAGCGGCACCATGATGGTGTTAAATGGTTCTGTGTAACTAACCTTATATTTATATGATCCCTACTGGTGCATTTAGCATAATAAATTCCCTAGGAACAAGTAGGAAAAAAATAACTGCTGTGTTTGCAATTAATATAACAAATAAATATTTTTAATGAATTGAAGCATATTCTTAACTGGTTTAACATACAGTATTTTGTTTCCTATTTTTAAGCATAATCACAATAACTCTTTGCATTATAGCTGTAATAATGTTGCAAGATGTATTGCACTAATTTAGTATTAGGCTGAAGGTACATTAAAGTCACATTTCTACAGGCTTGGTGGCATCTTGAGTGTTGTAACGTATACCCCTTTCACATCAGAAAATGCAGGGACCTACCCGGGAATATGGCACAGGGATCATAACGGGTCATTCCCGGGTTGGCCCGTTTCACCCCAGAAAAGTCCCTGAATTTTCTGGTGTGTGAAGGGGGTGGGAAGGAGGCGGGGGAGAAGCCATCAGGAGGCGTACAGGCATCGGGCAGGCGGCTTGATGGCGGTGGGATGGCGGCAAGTATTCACTCCGGTTTCTGGTCTTCGGTGCAGGCCGGGGATCCCCACAGGTGGCGGGCGCAGATGACAGGTCAGATGGCAGTTGCAGATGACGCAGCTCTCCAGCGGCAATGAGAGCACCGGATAGCTGTGTCATCTTCATCTGCCGCCTGTCCTGTCATTTGCGCCTGCCGCCTGCGTGGATCCCCGCAAAAAGAGAAATGTTGTAAGCAGCGCTTAAAATTAATGATGGGTGAATCAATTATGTTAAAAAAGAACACATTTAATGTAATACAAATGAATAAAATAATTGCAATAGGTATAATCTTAAAAACAATGTAAAGTAGTTATTCCAGATCTCACGTGGTTGGGAATGTCCACAATCGAAATTTGTATGACCTGTACTGTCCTCACAGTCAATGGTTCCTATGAAGGGCAAGGTCCAAAAAGAAATAGCGACCCTGGAAGGATAAGTATGATGGTTGAGGGAGTGGCTGATGTTGGAGCCCGACTTCTACCTCTCCGCCGTTTGTATCCAATTTAGGGAAATGGTTTGGCTGTGGAAGTCCGGGAAAGGAGGATCTTGTGTTCAGACAGGTATACAGATAAAAGTCCAATGAAACACCACGGTTCTGGAAAGAGAACTAGCACCACCAACGCGTTTCACTGGGCTGCTGCCAGCTTTATCCTGGCAGCCCAGGAAATTAGGCTGGTGTGAAAGGGTTATTACTGTTGTAACTATAGTTTGCAAGAATCCACACACTTTGGGGGCGATTCTGATCACTACGCTCCCTTGCATGTTCACGCAAGGGAGCAATGGTGAGTGACTATGCATCCGGGGTGGGGGGGCAGCAGTAAGGGTCTGCGCCCATGGGAACGCCCAGCGATATATGGGTGTCCCCATGAAAATGCTGGGCGTTTCCATGTAAATTCACCAGTGACGTGTGTGTGGGGGGCAGGCAGCTGATGTCCTCGGATATCATCTGCCTGCCCACTTCACGTACAGGGCGCCTGCCGATGTAAGACACCAGAGAGGTGTCTTACATCTGCGAGTGCCTGCGAAATCATTCGATGGTTGGCGATCATCAAATTATTTTGTCCCTGCACTCAAGGCTGCGAATGGATGTTTATGCATCCATTCCCATGCGTGCAGGGATATTCTGCATGGGGGGAGGGGCATTCATGACAAGCAAAGCTGCGAATTTCAACCAGAATGACCTCCTTTATTTTTCTAGGGATTATGGTTGACACCGAGCAACAGCAAGTGGGTATAGGCAGCAAGCATCCTGACAAACTGCTGCCTGCAAGTTTATTCTTTTCTTCCATGATGATGGAATGCATGTGCCCTGGCCCAGACATGTGCACAGTAGCTTATTGGTGACAAACATGATCTCCAGGAAGGAAACCAAACTAAGGCAACAGATGTACATAAAGCTAAAGTCGATTCAGTCCTAGGAGGCAGCAAGCAATTTTTGTGCAAATTTCAGCTGCCATAAAGTGTGGTCACTATCACGATGATTCACTCCTGCAAAATCATCACATCACATAATAAGATCGACCCCGAAGAATGAAGCTCTGAAACTCTGTAGACAAGACCAACAGATTGGTACAGATAGCTAGAGCAATAAGTAGGGTAGGGGTGGGATCTGTTGCTAGGTGTTAACCCTAATCCAGGGGGGGATCCAGGAGAAAATATCAGGGGGGGGGGCACCATGATAGGAGAGGGTTTGGGAGGGGAAGGAGGGGATTAGTGGTGCCAGTGTACATGGTAAGAGAGTGGCGAGAGAGAGGAGAGCAGAGAGAGGGCGGGAATGGGATTAAAAATAGACCCTGGCATTTAAAGTACACAGGCCCACCTTGGCGACAAAAGTGAAGGATGCAGTTATGCGCACGCCGAAGGCGTGCTCCGGAAAATGGGTGTGGCCACTCAAAAGGGGGCGTGCCCTTGAGTGTAGTGTACCACACCATATACAACTTCTACACATTATGCAACAATATACTAGACCCCATTATACTTGCAAAGAAAGAAGAAAAAGACTCTTTTTTGTTGGGGCACTCTTATATGCAAATTATGTAACGTAATTTTTAATTTATGAGAAATAAATGGAGGTAGGTAGGGCAACGCGAAAGACTCAATCTGTCAATGCCCCTGATTCAGCAGTCAATGCTAGTATCACAGTATAAGGGAATGGGGATGTGTAAGGATAAGAGTTACGTGTATTAAGAATTAACTTTATTATTATCTCTAAAATAGGTACTAGACAGACATATATATTAAGCACAGAAAAGTTAAATATAAATCAAAAACACTTGTTACATTGGTATGCGGCAAATATAGGGTTCTAAGTGGTTCTGCCTCCAATCTCTATGCTAATATTAAGTTATTAGCTGCTAGAGAGAGAAAGTTTTTTCTCATAGGTGTCTGGTTCAGCCTAGAGGAATGTAACAAATCAGTTTTCCACAAGGTATGAATAACAAATGTATCAAACAGTGGCTACCACAGAGTTTATTGTGAAGAAACACTGTGTCGGATGAGAGATAAAACTCCAGCCTGTTGTTAATATTTATTGAGGCAAAGAATATATATTATTTAGATGTGTTTATTAGCGCAATAATTAAGCACAAAGCATACTTTAACCCTATATGAAGCGGTATCTACAGTTGACCACGTTTAGTTCAAGTAAGACAGTTATAAACAGGGCCGCCGACAGGGGGGTGCTGCGGGTACAGCTTTCCTGGGCCCCGGTCTCTGGAAGGGCCCGGGCAGCTTATTTTGCCCACCACAACACCCACCAACTGCCTCCACTGTGCTACATTCGTTGCACTGAACGAAGCACAGGCTTCTTTAAAGCAGGACACCGGCGGTCAATTAAAATGCTGCACCGGTTTATGAGCCAACCAGAGCTTGTGTACCATTAGCCAAAAAGAGTGGCTGCCGGTAGACAAGCTCTGTGGCAGCACAGTGGAGGCAGGAGTCGGGTAAGTGAAGGGAGGTGGGGGGTAGAGGGGGGGGGAAGGTCCCGGACTGGAAATCAGTCCCGGGCCCCAAAATTCCTAGTGGCAGCCCTGGTTATAAATTAATGTCTATGACTCTTAAAATATACCATTGTTTTGTTCCGCAGCAGAGGATAATCAAATAATTAATATGAAAACCATTTTTAAAGAATCTGTCTGGAAACTAGTTTTTTTTCTATTATTTGATCTCAATATTAATTTAATTGGGGATTCGCCGAATGATGGAAATTGACCAGGAAAATACTCCGCTAAGACACTTCTCAACTGTAAAAAGCTAAAAAAGTGTGTATGCGGTAGCCCAAACTCCTCCTTTAGCTGCAAGAAGGATTTAAGGCTCATTATATTATATAGCTGAGAGAGGGTGGTCACCATATGAGGGTGCCATGCTTCTTTGATCTGGAGTTCTTTAAGTTCCCTATATAATAGTAGGGCTTCTACTGGATATTCCCAGTCTATGAAATCAATTTCCATCATTTCATTTGCTTCGCACCATATTTTAATGGATTGGACCAGGAGTGGAGGGTCTGAGGCCAATTTATTATCCTGTAAGATCCTGTATAACGGGGTTTTGCCTGGAGACGAGGAGGTCACTAGAGCTATGGCCATGTCACTACCGTGTGACTCTTGGTCTAGCCATGAGCTTAACTGTGTTAACTGGGCAGCTATATAGTACCTTCTTATATCTGGTAAACCCAATCCGCCCCCCCACTCGCCCTCATTAGATTATTTAACTGAATTTTAGGTCGCGCCCCGTTCCAAATGAATGAGGAGATAATACTGTTCAGTTTTCTAAATACTGATTCAGGGAGGTAAATTGGTGAGTGTTGAATCACGTATAAGAATTTGGGAAGGACCGCCATCTTGACCAGGTTTATCCTGCCTGATCTTATCAATGGCAGTTTCTTCCAGGACTTTATTTTTTTCCCAAGCCAAAGCTTTTTGCAGTTCTTGACGACTTGGCAGGGATGGACCTGAAGCATCTACCTGATGGGAGAATATCAAACAAGTTATGGCCAACAATAAAAAAGTATAACAAAAAAATCTACTTTTAGTAAATATATACTGTTACACTTCTGTCCCGGACCAGCCGGGACAGACAGTGTAGACGAGTGCCGGGGGAGACGTTAGCAGCGTCGCACAGCAACGCCCCTGGCTTCCGTCCCCACGGCATCGTCAGCAGGCATCGGGGCGTTGCCGGGCAACGTCCCCGAGCGTCTCCGTCGGTGTGCCGGCGCGCTGACGTCATGCGTCCGGCAGTGCAGCGCACGTCAGCGTCAGCGGGGATTTTGAATAAAGAGCCGGCGTCTGCCCAGGACAGACGCCGGTTATAGCTTTTGCACCTCAGGGTCTCAAGTGTTCCTGGTTCCCGCTTACTCACTGCTCCTGGTTCCTGTGTCCAGTCGTCCTGTGTCCTGTCGTTCATTCCCAGCCGTGTCCTCCGTTCTGCCTCTTGTCCTCCTGGTGTCCGTGCGTTGTCCCAGCTGTCCGTACCCTGGTTCCCGCTGCCGTTGTCTCCTCGGAGCACAGATAAGTGGGGTTTATCCCCAGACTGCCCCTTACTTGTATCTTGATTCTTATGAAACACCTCTGTGTATTGTTACACCTGTTTGGTATTGATTTGTGTTACATCTCTACGTATTGTTACGTTTACCCAGTTTGTTACAGAGTAAGGGTGACCTCGCCTTCTTGGGTTAGTTAGTCATCCCCTTGTTCATCTTTGACATTGGTGGCAGCGTTGTCAACTCTCAAGACCTGGTGGCATCGGGGGCGGAGCCTGACTAACGGGCTCTGTCGAACGCGGCTATTATAGGCGAAGCCTAGCACTAGCACGCAGCCATCAATCCCATTCGATGACAACGGAGTTAGGGGTGGCGAGGACTCCCAGAATCCTAACATTATAACCGGCCAGACCATACTCTGAGACTGTTGTTGCCCCTACAGCTCAGAGGTTCGGTAGTCGTGGGGAAACCCAATCATGGATCCGTCACAGCAGGCCGCTGCCCACTCTCTTGCAGGACAGATGCACACACTGACGCAGAAATTGCAAGAGCTCACCCTACGGGTAAACTCACACGAGCAACGGTCTCAGTCTAGCTCCTCCTCCGGTGGGAGTCTGGAGCCCAGGTTAAATCTCCCTGACCGTTTTTCAGGTGACCGGTCTTTGTTTTTTAATTTTAAACAGTCATGTAGGCTTTATTTCAAATTGCGCCCAGGATCTTCTGGTTCTGAGGCTCAACGGGTTGGAATGGTTATTTCACTCCTGCAGGGAGATCCTCAGTCTTGGGCCTTCGGCCTTCCAGATGGTGCTGAGGCTCTCTCTTCTGTGGATGCATTCTTCTCAGCAATGGGGTTATTATACGATGACCCGGACCGGGCGGCCTCGGCCGAGTCTAATCTTAGGGCCCTGCGTCAGGGGCAGGACACAGCTGAGGCATACTGTACTAAGTTCAGACGTTGGGCTATTGATTCTGGCTGGAACGACCCAGCGCTTCGTAGTCAGTTTCGGATTGGGTTATCCGAATCCCTTAAGGATGCATTAGTACAGTACCCCACTCCCAAAGACATTGATGGGATCATGCAGTTAGCCATTAAAGTGGATAGGAGGTTTCGGGAGCGGCAGAGAGAAAGACGGTCTGGAGTGTTGCCTTCCTCATCTGTAGACGAGTCTACCGAGGTACCCGGAGACGAGCCTATGCAGTTGGGGGCCACTCGACTATCTTCATCCGAAAAAAACCGCCGACGTCTCAAGGGCCTCTGTTTGTATTGTGGGGGTCCCGGTCATCTTGCTGTTGCCTGTCCGCTGAAGGCGGGAAAAGACAGGGCCTAAGTGATACTTGGGGGGTTCACTTGGGCCTGTCGAGCTTTTCTCCCTCAGATTCTGTATTAATTCAGGTGTCAGTCTCTGTTACCGACCGTTCCTGGAACGGATTTGCCTTTGTGGACTGTGGGGCAGCCGGTAACTTTATAGATGAAGGCCTGGTGCAACAATTGGGCCTTACGCCCATACCCCTGGAAAATCCCGTTTCTGTTTGTGGGTTGGATGGCTGTCCACTGTCCAAAGGCGGTATATCTTTTAGGACTCCCTCCCTTCGGTTGTCGGTAGGGGCCCTTCATTCCGAAGATATCACCTTTCTTATTTTTCACTGTCCTCTCACTCCTATAGTCCTGGGACTGCCCTGGTTGAAAAAACACAACCCTGTATTTAATTGGGAAACTGGTGAGATCACTCGGTGGGGAGGGTCCTGTTCGGATGTTTGTCTCACTCTCCCGCTCCGTGTGATGCACCCCGATTTTCAAGCTCTCCCTCCTCAGTATCGTGATTTTTCAGACGTATTTTCTAAGAAAGAAGCCAACACCTTGCCTCCTCATCGCCCCTTTGATTGTGCCATTGATTTAGTGCCCAATGCCAGACTTCCTAAGGGTCGTTTATATGCGTTATCCGCACCTGAGTCCCAAGCCGTGGACCTCTACATTAAAGAAAGCCTTGAAAAGTTGTTCATTCGGCCCTCTAAATCACCGGTGGGGGCGGGGTTTTTTTTTTGTGGAGAAGAAAGATGGGTCTTTACGGCCCTGTATTGATTACAGAGCCCTTAACAAAATTTCAGTAAAAAATTCCTACCCATTACCCCTCATCTCCGTATTATTTGACCAGATTCGGGAGGCAGTGATTTTTTCCAAAATAGACCTCAGGGGGGCCTACAACTTAATTAGAATTAAAAGTGGTGATGAATGGAAGACCGCGTTTAATACCCACTCGGGGCATTTTGAGTATCTTGTGATGCCTTTTGGTCTAGCTAACGCCCCGGCAGTCTTCCAAGACTTTATCAACGAAGTCCTTCGACCGTTTTTAGGGGGTTTTGCCGTAGTTTACTTGGACGACATTCTCATTTTTTCCAAATCTCTTCCTGAGCATCGGCAGCACGTCCGCCTGGTGTTGCAGAAGCTACGGGAGAATCATCTATATGCCAAGTTGGAAAAATGTGAATTCGAAGTGTCACAGGTGACTTTTTTAGGGTATATTATTTCCCCTCAAGGTTTCTCCATGGATCCATCGAAGGTTCAGGCCATTCAATCCTGGGCTCGCCCAACCACGCTCAAGGCCATTCAGCGATTTCTTGGTTTTTCTAACTACTATCGCAAATTTATCCGCTCCTTTTCGGACATCGTGGCACCCATTGTGGACTTGACTCGGAAAGGGGCTGACCCAGGACAATGGTCTCAACGGGCGATGGATTCTTTCATAAAATTAAAAAAAGCGTTTTGCTCAGCTCCAATTCTGCACCACCCAGACCCCAGGCTTCCCTTTTTAATCGAAGTCGACGCCTCTGATGTGGGTGCTGGAGCAGTCCTGTCTCAGAAAGGTCCTCTGGATCAAAAGATTCATCCATGCGCTTACTTCTCCCGCAAATTCTCTCCAGCCGAGAGAAATTATGATGTGGGTAATCGTGAGTTATTGGCCATCAAATGGGCGTTTGAGGAGTGGCGGCACTGGCTTGAGGGAGCTCAGCATACCATCACCGTGATCACCGATCACAAGAATCTCTCTTATATTGAGTCCGCCAAACGCCTCAACCCACGACAGGCTCGGTGGGCACTGTTCTTCACCAGATTCCGGTTTATCATCACCTTTAGGCCGGGATCTAAGAACGTGAAGGCGGATGCCCTCTCCCGCAGTTTTCAGACTTTCCAGGGGTCCGAGGTGAAAGCATCTCCCATTGTCCCTTGCTCAGTAATCATGGCGGGCCTGACCCAAGATTTAGCCACCTTAGTCATTGCTGCCCAAGCGTCGGCTCCTCAACAGACCCCACAGGACCCCCAGAAATTACGGCAGGCGGTTCTCAGGGACTTTCACTCGGCAAAAAGCTCCGGGCATCCAGGTATTGCCAAAACTTTTGAACAGTTGGCCAGGACTGTTTGGTGGCCCTCTATGAGGCAAGATGTCGACAAATTTGTGGCCTCATGTCTGGTCTGTGCGCGACACAAATCGTCTCGACAGTCTCCTATTGGGCCGCTGTTCCCCTTGTCCATTCCCAAGAAACCATGGTCCCATATTTCTATGGACTTTATAGTTGACCTGCCTCCGTCTAGCAAGTTCACCACCATCTGGGTTACTGTGGATAGATTTTCCAAAATGGCTCACTTTACTCCTTTACATGGGCTTCCTACTGCAAAAATCCTAGCAAATTTATTCATCACCAACATCTTTAGGCTTCACGGACTCCCGGTCGATATTGTCTCAGATAGAGGTTCCCAGTTCGTGGCCAGGTTTTGGAGACAGTTTTGTGCAGCCTTAGGGATTCAGGTCAGTCTCTCCTCTGGCTATCACCCGCAGTCGAATGGACAGACCGAGAGGGTCAACCAGG
Organism: Crinia signifera; assembly: GCF_055691185.1. NCBI lineage: Eukaryota > Metazoa > Chordata > Amphibia > Anura > Myobatrachidae > Crinia > Crinia signifera. The sequence continues at coordinate 329,012,887 of NC_139217.1, forward strand.
CTTTGGAACAATACCTCCGCTGTTTCGTTTCAAAGTGCCAGGACAATTGGGCTGAGCTTATTCCATTAGCAGAGTTCGCATACAATAACTCTTATCATTCAGCCATCAAGAGCTCTCCTTTTTTCTGCAACTCAGGTTTGCACCCCAAGTGTAGTTCATTCATGCCCCCGGTTGATCCGTCAAGATCCTCATCCACTGTCTCGTTTTTTAGGAAAGCCTGGAAGAATGTACACATAGCCCTTAGACAATCCTCAGCCCGGTCTAAGATTTTCTTTGATAGGCACAGGAGACCGTGTCTCTTTAAAGTGGGTCAGAGAGTATGGTTATCCACACGTCATATTAGACTTCGACAGCAATGTCCCAAGTTGGGTCCCAGGTTTATCGGTCCATTTCCGATTATCGGACAAATTAACCCGGTGGCATTCAGACTTCAGCTTCCCAGGTCTCTGCGCATCAATAATGTCTTTCATTGTTCCCTGCTCAAACCTGTCATCGGAACCCTTCCATCCAGCTCTACACGTACTCAAAGACCTGTCTTGGTTCGGGGGCATAAGGAGTATGTGGTGGAACATATCTTGGACTCCAAGGTAGTCAGGGGTCAGCTCAAGTTTCTTGTCCACTGGAAGGGGTTTGGAGATGAGGAAAGATCTTGGGTCCCAGAAAAGTTTTTGCATGCGCCCCGACTGAGAGCGGAGTTCTTTAGAAAATTTCCCTGGAAACCAGGTTCTAAGGGTTCGGTGACCCCTCCTCAAGGGGGGGGTACTGTTACACTTCTGTCCCGGACCAGCCGGGACAGACAGTGTAGACGAGTGCCGGGGGAGACGTTAGCAGCGTCGCACAGCAACGCCCCTGGCTTCCGTCCCCACGGCATCGTCAGCAGGCATCGGGGCGTTGCCGGGCAACGTCCCCGAGCGTCTCCGTCGGTGTGCCGGCGCGCTGACGTCATGCGTCCGGCAGTGCAGCGCACGTCAGCGTCAGCGGGGATTTTGAATAAAGAGCCGGCGTCTGCCCAGGACAGCCCAGGACGCCGGTTATAGCTTTTGCACCTCAGGGTCTCAAGTGTTCCTGGTTCCCGCTTACTCACTGCTCCTGGTTCCTGTGTCCAGTCGTCCTGTGTCCTGTCGTTCATTCCCAGCCGTGTCCTCCGTTCTGCCTCTTGTCCTCCTGGTGTCCGTGCGTTGTCCCAGCTGTCCGTACCCTGGTTCCCGCTGCCGTTGTCTCCTCGGAGCACAGATAAGTGGGGTTTATCCCCAGACTGCCCCTTACTTGTATCTTGATTCTTATGAAACACCTCTGTGTATTGTTACACCTGTTTGGTATTGATTTGTGTTACATCTCTACGTATTGTTACGTTTACCCAGTTTGTTACAGAGTAAGGGTGACCTCGCCTTCTTGGGTTAGTTAGTCATCCCCTTGTTCATCTTTGACATTGGTGGCAGCGTTGTCAACTCTCAAGACCTGGTGGCATCGGGGGCGGAGCCTGACTAACGGGCTCTGTCGAACGCGGCTATTATAGGCGAAGCCTAGCACTAGCACGCAGCCATCAATCCCATTCGATGACAACGGAGTTAGGGGTGGCGAGGACTCCCAGAATCCTAACATATACCTTCTGATATACTGTAGATTACCAGTAGTTGGCAGGTTCGGACGTCACGAGATGCTTCACTTGTTTTGTTTGGCATGAAATGCAGTGCAGTCACAGCTCCTGAAATACTGTAACTATACTATTATGGTTCCTTTTCTCCCAGGCATTAGTATACCCCAAAGAGCCTTCATCAGAGATGGTAGGTAAAGAAATGTCCTGGTTTAGACCACCCTATTCATTCAGTAATAATGTTCTTATTGGCTGCATACAGATTCCATTAACGGTCATCATTCCTGTTCTATGTTAAGCATTAAGTATTTCATTATCATGCTCCTTTAATAATCTTTAAATATACTCAGCATACCATAAAGAATAGCTTTTTAGAAAGGTTACCTTTAAAATATGTTTTATTTTTCAATTCAAATAATTTAATTTCTATTTATTTCACGTTGCCTGTTGGCATTTTGACAATGTCTACATTGTAATTGTCATAACCATTTGCCTATATCCTGTTGTGTTTAGTGCCGGAGGGTTTTTTTCTTTCACAGTACTGTATTCTATTTTTATTTTTTTTATAAAGTAAAGCACATTGTTATGCCTATTTGAATGCATGCATTTCATTGTTAGCAAGAATAGTTTAGCAGATCAGTAAATCTAAAATACAAGTTGCCTTATAATAAATATGTAATGAACTAAACTTAGTTATATATGTTAGCTAGGTCCTTTTCATTTGTCAGCTTGCATCTGAGAGCTACATACTGTAAGTGACAGCAGTTCCTGAACGCTGACTGCCCCAGATAATATCACTGTGTCTCTAACTGCACAGAAGTACAGAGCAGTGTCTTCAGGCTCTGCGCAACTCTTCTCCAAACTCGTTGTTCTCTCATCTGGATTTGCTGACATTGAAAACGTCCCAGCTTCTCTTGTGCCATCAAATCCACTACCAAGAAATTCAATCCTTCCATGGATATTTTTTTTGTACCAGAACATGGTGTCCTTACTGGTAACATTCTGGTAGCATGAGATCGTCACTTGTTCTCCTTCATTTACTCTAATCTGTTCATCCTGGAACACCTTACATTGGGACATTCCAAGCACTGAAGTAAGAAAGGGAAATAACTCAGTTCCAAATTTATGACTGGCCATACAAATGGACACAAAGGGCCAAATGTATTGAGAGTTTCAGAAAGTGAGAGATTTTGGGAGAGTTTTCCAATTTTTTTAAAGCAGCAATCAATTACATGGCAACATCAACCTGGTTTTGAAAATAAGTACATGGAATGAATACCAAGAAAATCAAGGAAATATCTGACTTACCTATGATAAAATGATATGATGAAATTAGAAAATGCATGGCAGACGTAGAGCTGTCTGTTCTGCTGTAACTTTTGACTGTATGACAGGTGTAATATAGCATGCACTGCTGATCACTTCCTGTCTCATTAAAAGCCTCTCATGCTGCAATTGTAGTCTTTTACAGTACATCAGTTTTGTAACTCATCAAGTTATCATATAAACATACAGTATTATAGGTTTAACACAGGAAATGATCATAAGAGTAGCAACTCCTACCTTAGTGTAGGAGGAGGGCTGCCGCTGCCCACAATGCTAGCCCCACCTCCACCGCTGCTGCTGATTCCCACCATGGTCCCAGGACTGGCACATGCAGTGGTGTAGCTAGGTGCCACAATGCCCGGAGCACACACACCCCCCCCCCCCCCCCGATTTGTAGTAGGAGGGGCTCTTACATTATACCAGGCACCGTAATGCCCATTGCACATTTTAGCAAACTTTGTATTATCCATTACACATAAAGCCACACGCCGTAATGCCAATTACACATAAGGCCACACATGATGCCCATTACATACTATATAACAAACCATAATGCCCATTACACATTTGACACATAAGTGCCACTTACCTTTTCATGCTTGATGCCAGGGGCTTCATGCTTGATTCCAAGGGGCTTCATACTCATTGCCAAGGGAAACTTAAATTGCTCGTTGCCATGGGGGACTTAAATCGCTAGTTGCCAAGGAGGACTTAAATTGCTCGTTGCCAAGGGGGACTTAAATTGCTCATTGCCAAGGGGGAATACAGCCCACTCCCCCATCTGCCAAGCTTTCCCGCTCCCCGCTGTGCCCGGCTGAGCCAGAGCTCAATTCTCCCGCTGGACCGCTAGCCAATAGCCGCTCGCAGTCCAGCAGCCAATGCTGCTTCTGATTGGCTGCTGGACCGAAAGCACCTATTGGCTAGCAGTCCAGCGGGGGACTCTGTCTCCAGCCAGGCACAGCAGGGTAGGGAACGGGGAGTGGCAGGGGTGTAACTAGAACTTTAAAGGCCCCGTAGCAAAATCTTGAAAGGGCCCACCCAATACACCCACACTCACCATTGTCTCTACAATGCCCCATAGCGGGCAGAGGAAAGAGTGAGGTTAGTGATAGAAAAAGAAGGTGTCAGGAGAACTGAGTAGAGAAAGAGAGACATAGCAGTAGCCAGAGAGAGAGATTCATGGAAAAAATGGGAATGAGAGAAATAAAGAGGAGAGAGAGAGAAAATGTCAGGGAGGGAGAGAGAGAAAAAGAGGGACACAAGATACAGTGAGTGTAAGGGAGAGACAGGCAGAGAGAGGGGGACACCCAGAGAAAAAGAGTGGTAGTGTCAGGAAAAGAAAGGGGGAGAGACAGAGAGTGAGCGTGGCGGGAAGAGAGAAAGGCAGTGCTAGAGGAGAGAGAAAGCAGAGGGGGACAGGGGGAAAGGGTGAAAGAAAGAGGGGGTCAGGAGAGATGACCCGGGAGAGAAAAAGAGAGAAGTGATAATAAGGGGGAGGCAGCTAAAAAGTGGCAAGAGATGATGTGGGGAAAAAGATATGAGAGGTGGGGCTTCTGAGTTGGGTGCCGGATGAAGCACCGACAGGGGGATTCCGACAGTCGGTATCCCAATTTCAGAATCCCAACTGCCGGTGCTACAACAGGGGGATCTCAACTCACAGGGGCTATTCTCCCTTAGAGACCCCCATAGAGGGAGAACAGAACCACCAAGCCCGCAGCATTGCGAGCGCAGCGAGTCAGTAGCCCGACTGTCGGAGCACCGGCAGTCGGGCTACTGACCATCGGTTTTCCCGCTGTCGGAGCGCTATACCACACCCTTCTGGGTTTAAGGGGTCGCATAAGTGGTGTTAGGTAAACTGCACATGTGCAGGACTCATTATGCAGGAAACGTTCGGCACTCGCACTGCAGAGCAGCGTACTTGATTGACAGACAGAGGGAATATTGGGGAGAAAAAAAGATGGAGCGCTTTTCTCCATTTAAAAAATAGCCTCATTCATTGTAAACAAGAATAGGAGAATGTGGTGTTGTTCTCACAGAAAATGTCACAGTAATTATATGTTAGTTATTCCCAGAGATTATTGTACAGTTATATTATGGAACTCATACACTGTGCCACTCAAAGCACAGTAATACAATCCCGTGTCTGTCATGCTGACATCAGAAACTGTCAAGGAGATAACTTTCTTCTTTGTGTCGCGTTTTGCTGAAAACTTAGCATAAGATTTGACTTCTTCTGATGATTCAAAATTTCTTATAATACAAAGTGGACTTTTGCCAGGATATTGAACATACCAAAAGAGATAGGGAGATATATCTGTTGTGTCATATTCACAATCTAGAGTGATCGGCGCTTTAGCTTCTGCACTTATCACTGGTTGTGACTGTGTGACACTTTCTGATCTACCGATTCCTGTTGTAACAGAGAGAATAAGTATTAAGGTGGAGACACCGAGAAGAATTGTTTGCTATAAATCAGCTTTACTGTGAAATTACCTGATAAGGAAATATAGATCATTGTACACAGCCATAACTTCATTGCAAAAGAAGCAATCTTGTGTTAGCAGCTTGCACTAGATAGTTGTCACTACTGTTCCAGTGTAACACATACAAATACTCAGACAGGGGAGAGGAACAGGGAGGAGCTAATGTGCCTTCACTCACTGTACTGTGCTGTACAAGTGAATGGAAACAAAGACATCTCCCCACTGATTTATTGGAACAAAATCATCCATCAGATATACAATTACAGTATCTTCATTGTATTTGCTTGTGCTTAATTACCAGAGCACCTTGGGAATGTTTTGATAAACATCTGAATAACTTTGTGGATCATCAGTTAGTATGAGAGGATATTAATGACATATTTTCAGGATTGGCATGTGTGTACCTTGGCTTCTTGTTTCACTTTCCTTTCCGACTTCTTCATTCTGTTTGCTTCTGATTCTAGTCATCAAAACGTACACTTTTTTCCAGTCTCTCACAAATTTTGACCCTTATCATACAAGTTTGGAAATATATTGTAACTTACAATACAATATTGGGGTTCAGAGACTAGTGGCAGAACATATGCAGAGTACAGCTGGGGGCCTTTAGTGCGATTCATTCATCACTAGTTAAAATCCTGTCAAATGACGACTTCTACAATGTATATCTTATACTTTTACTTTAAGCTGTGACAGTTTTTAGCCCATAAACTCTCCACACCACCCCAGTCCTTATCTGCTCCTACCTCCATTATCTGCATTCACAGCTCCCTTATTCATACCTGCCAACCTTTTAAAACTCCTCTCCGGGAGAAGCCGGGAGAAAAGTGAAAGGGGGGGTGGGATGAGGCTACGTTTCGGGGGCGGGGTGAGGCTGACATCACCAAGACCCGTCCTTATGACAGGCAGCCGCATTCATTTGCGGGTCTGTGGATGGAGGGAAGGGCTAAAATTACACAAAATGACGCAATTCGCGTCATTTTAGCCCCATCACCTTCCCGCGGACCCTCGGAATTTTATACTGCAGGGAAGGGGGTAGCAGGGGCTGTGGCAATAATGCGGGAGACTTACCCACCTTCCCGGGGGGCCAGGAGGGGGACCCGATTTGCGCGAGCCTCCAGGCCATTTCAAAAGGGTAGGCAAGTATGCCCTCTTTCCATATCCAGCAAGTTTGAGAAGTACCATCAGTGACCACTAGAGGCCACTAGATGGACCAAATTCCTCCTTTGTATGCTAAAATATATCTCGACAGAAAGTGAAAGCAATTTTTGAAAGGTACAATGATCTACAGTATGTTAAACTTGTTGAATATGGAGAAAGTGAGACGAGGCTGAAGTTGGCTTCTTATTCGCCCAGCTTCTTATTCGAGCTCCAGCTTCTTATTCAGAACAATCACTTTTACAAGGCTTAATGAATCATGGACCACAAATTTGACTGCAGAAATCAACACAGGGGGGTCACGTACATATGACCCACTTGTCATTTCTTTTGACCAACAAGGATTTGGGCAGAAATAGGACACTAAAGTGGGCATAGGTCCCAGATGTCATCATTTTGAATAAGTAGCTGGTGTCCTGCAAGGGTTAAACAGCGTTGGTCAAAAAATGTTACACTTGGAATCCACACAGGGGGGTCACTTACATATGACCCACTTGCCATTTCTTTTGACCAAAAAGGATTTGGGCAGTAAAAGGGCAGTAAAGTGGGCATGGGTCACAGATTTCATCATTTTGAATAAGTAATTGGTGTCCTGCAAGGGTTAAACATAGTTGGTCAAACAGTATGACACTTGAAACCTGCACAGGGGGGTCAGATACATATGTCCCACTTGCAATTTCTTTTGACTAACAAGGATTTGGGCAGAAAATGGGCACAAAAATGGGCATGGGTCCCAGATATCATTTTGAATAAGTAGCTGGTGTCCTGCAAGGGTTAAACAGCGTTGGTCAAACAGTATGACACTTGAAACCTACACAGGGGAGTCAGGTACATATGACCCACTTGCAATTTCTTTTGACCAACAAGGATTTTGGCAGAAAATGGGCACTAAAGTGGGCATAGGTCCCAGATTTCATCATTTTGAATAAGTAGCTGGTGTCCCACAAGGGTTAAACAGCGTTGGTCAACAAATATTACACTGGAAACCCGCACAGGGGGGTCACTTACATATGACCCACTTGCCATTTCTTTTGACCAACAAGGATTTGGGCAGAAAATGGGCACTAAAGTGGGCATATGTCCCAGATGTCATCATTTTGAATAAGTAGCTGGTGTCCTGCAAGGGTTAAACAGCATTGGTCAAAAAATGTTACACTTGGAATCCACACAGGGGGGTCACTTACATATGACCCACTTGCAATTTCTTTTGACCAACAAGGATTTGGGCAGTAATAGGGCAGTAAAGTGGGCATGGGTCACAGATTTCATCATTTTGAATACGTAGCTGGTGTCCTGCAAGGGTTAAACAGCGTTGGTCAAACAGTATGACACTTGAAACCTGCACAGGGGGGTCACTTACATATGACCCCCTTGCTATTCTTTTTTCCCAACAAGGATTTGGGCAGAAAATGGGCACTAAAGTGGGCATAGGTCCCAGATTTCATCATTTTGAATAAGTAGCTGGTGTTCTGCAAGGGTTAAACAGCGTTGGTCAAAAAATATTACACTGGAAACCTGCACAGGGGGTCACTTACATATGACCCACTTGTCATTTCTTTTGAGAAAAAAGGATTTGGGCAGAAATAGGGCACTAAAGTGGGCATGGGTCCCAGATTTCATCATTTTGAATAAGTAGCTGGTGTCCTGCAAGGGTTAAACAGCGCTGGTCAACAAATATTACACTAAAAACCTGCACAAGGGGGTCACTTACATATGACCCACTTGGCAATTCTTTTGACCAACAAGGATTTGGGCAGAAAATGGGCACTAAAGTGGGCATAGGTCCCAGATTTCATCATTTTGAATAAGTAGCTGGTGTCCCGCAAGGGTTAAACAGCGTTGGTCAAAAAATTTTACACTTGGAATCCACACAGGGGGGTCACTTACATATGACTCACTTGCAATTTTTTTTGACCAACAAGGATTTGGGCAGTAATAGGGCAGTAAAGTGGGCATGGGTCACAGATTTCATCATTTTGAATAAGTAGCTGGTGTCCTGCAAGGGTTAAACAGCGTTGCTCAAAAGAAATGGCAAGTGGGTCATATGTAAGTGACCCCCCTGTGTGGATTTCAAGTGTAATATTTTTTGACCAACGCTGTTTAACCCTTGCAGGACACCAGCTACTTATTCAAAATGATATCTGGGACCCATGTCCATTTTTGTGCCCATTTTCTGCCCAAATCCTTGTTGGTCAAAAGAAATGGCAAGTGGGTCGGTCATATGTAGGTGACCCCCCTGTGTGGGTTTCAAGTGTAATATTTTTTGGCCATTGCTGTTTAACCCTTGCAGGACACCAGCTACTTAATCAAAATGATGACATCTGGGACCCATGCCCACTTTAGTGCCCTATTTCTGCCCAAATCCTTGTTGGTTAAAAGAAATGGCAAGTGGGTCATATGTAGGTGACCCCCCTGTGTGGGTTTCAAGTGTAATATGTTTTGACCAACGCTGTTTAACCCTTGCAGAACACCAGCTACTTATTCAAAATGATGACATCTGTGACTCATGCCCACTTTACTGCCCTATTACTGCCCAAATCCTTGTTGGTAAAAATAAATGGCAAGTGGGTCATATGTAAGTTACCCCCTGTGCGGGTTTCCAGTGTAATATTTGTTGACCAACGCTGTTTAACCCTTGCGGGACACCAGCTACTTATTCAAAATTATGAAATCTGGGACCTATGCCCACTTTAGTGCCCATTTTCTGCCCATATCCTTGTTGGTCAAAAGAAATAGCAAGTGGGTCATATGTAAGTGACCCCCCTGTGTGGATTCCAAGTGTAAAAAATTTTAAACAACGCTGTTTAACCCTTGCAGGACACCAGCTACTTATTCAAAATGATATCTGGGACCCATGTCCATTTTTGTGCCCATTTTCAGCCCAAATCCTTGTTGGTCAAAAGAAATGGCAAGTGGGTCATATGTAGGTGACCCCCCTGTGTAAGGTTCAAGTGTAATATGTTTTGACCAACACTGTTTAACCCTTGCAGGACACCAGCTACTTATTCAAAATGATGACATCTGGGACCCATGCCCACTTTAGTGCCCTATTTCTGTCCAAATCCTTGTTGGTCAAAAGAAATTGCAAGTGGGTCATATGTACCTGACCCCCCTGTGTAGGTTTCAAGTGTCATACTGTTTGACCAACGCTGTTTAACCCTTGCAGGACACCAGCTACTTATTCAAAATGATGACATCTGGGACCCATGCCCATTTTAGTGCCCTATTTCTGCCCAAGTCCTTGTTGGTCAAAAGAAATTGCAAGTGGTTCATATGTAGGTGACCCCCCTGTGTGGGTTTCAAGTGTAATATGTTTTGACCAACGCTGTTTAACCCTTGCGGGACATCAGCTACTTATTCAAAATGATGAAATCTGGGACCTATGCCCACTTTAGTGCCCATTTTCTGCCCAAATCCTTGTTGGTCAAAAGAAATTGCAAGTCGGTCATATGTAGGTGACCCCCCTGTGCAGGTTTCAAGTGTCATACTGTTTGACCAACGCTGTTTAACCCTTGCAGGACACCAGCTACTTATTCAAAATGATGAAATCTGTGACCCATGCCCACTTTACTGCCCTATTACTGCCCAAATCCTTGTTGGTCAAAAGAAATGGCAAGTGGGTCATATGTAAGTGACCCCCCTGTGTGGATTCCAAGTGTAACATTTTTTGACCAATGCTGTTTAACCCTTGCAGGACACCAGCTACTTATTCAAAATGATATCTGGGACCCATGCCCATTTTTGAGCCCATTTTCTGCCCAACTCCTTGTTGCTCAAAAGAAATTGCAAGTGGGTCATATGTAGGTGACCCCCCTGTGCAGGTTTCAAGTGTCATACTGTTTGACCAACGCTGTTTAACCCTTGCAGAACACCAGCTACTTATTCAAAATGATGAAATCTGTGACCCATGCCCACTTTACTGCCCTATTACTGCTCAAATCCTTGTTGGTCAAAATAACTTGCAAGTGGGTCATATGTAAGTGACCCCCCTGTGTGGATTCCAAGTGTAACATTTTTTGACCAACGCTGGTTAACCCTTGCAGGACACCAGTTACTTAGTCAAAATGATGACATCTGGGACCTATGCCCAATTTAGTGCCCATTTTTTGCCCAAATCCTTGTTGGTCAAAAGAAATTGCAAGTCAGTCATATGTATCTGACCCCCCTGTGCAGGTTTCAAGTGTCATACTGTTTGACCAACGCTGTTTAACCCTTGCAGGACACCAGCTACTTATTCAAAATGATGAAATCTGTGACCCATGCCCACTTTACTGCCCTATTACTGCCCAAATCCTTGTTGGTCAAAAGAAATGGCAGGTGGGTCATATGTAAGTGACCCCCCTGTGTGGATTCCAAGTGTAAAAATTTTTGACCAATGCTGTTTAACCCTTGCAGGACACCAGCTACTTATTCAAAATGACATCTGGGACCCATGCCCATTTTTGTGCCCATTTTCTGCCCAAATCCTTGTTGCTCAAAAGAAATTGCAAGTGGGTCATATGTAGGTGACCCCCCTGTGCAGGTTTCAAGTGTCATACTGTTTGACCAACGCTGTTTAACCCTTGCAGAACACCAGCTACTTATTCAAAATTATGAAATCTGTGACCCATGCCCACTTTACTGCCCTATTACTGCCCAAATCCTTGTTGGTCAAAAGAAATTGCAAGTGGGTCATATGTAAGTGACCCCCCTGTGTGGATTCCAAGTGTAACATTTTCTGACCAACGCTGGTTAACCCTTGCAGGACACCAGCTACTTCGTCAAAATGATGACATCTGGGACCCATGCCCACTTTACTGCCCTATTACTGCCCAAATCCTTGTTGGTCAAAAGAAAAGGCAAGTGGGTCATATGTAAGTGACCCCCCTGTGCGGGTTTACAGTGTAATATTTGTTGACCAACGCTGTTTAACCCTTGCAGGACACCAGCTACTTATTCAAAATGATGAAATCTGGGACCCATGCCCAATTTAGTGCCCTATTTCTGCCCAAATCCTTGTTGGTCAAAAGAAGTGACAAGTGGGTCATATGTAAGTGACCGCCCTGTGCGGGTTTCCAGTGTAACATTTTTTGACCAACGCTGTTTAACCCTTGCAGGACACCAGCTACTTATTCAAAATGATGACATCTGGGACCCATGCCCACTTTAGTGCCCTATTTCTGCCCAAATCCTTGTTGGTCAAAAGAAATTGCAAGTGGGTCATATGTATCTGACCCCCCTGTGCAGGTTTCAAGTGTCATACTGTTTGACCAACGCTGTTTAACCCTTGCAGGACACCAGCTACTTATTCAAAATGATGAAATCTGGGACCCCTGCCCACTTTAGTGCCCTATTACTGCCCAAATCCTTGTTGGTCAAAAGAAATGGCAAGTGGGTCATATGTAAGTGACCCCCCTTTGCAGGTTTCTAGTGTAATATTTTTTGACCAACTCTGTTTAACCCTTGCAGGACACCAGCTACTTATTCAAAATGATGACATCTGGGACCCAGGCCCACTTTAGTGCCCTATTTCTGCCCAAATCCTTGTTGGTCAAAAGAAATGACAAGTGGGTCATATGTAAGTGACCCCCCTGTGCGGGCTTCCAGTGTAATATTTGTTTACCAACGCTGTTTAACCCTTGCAGAACACCACCTAATTATTCAAAATGATGACATCTGTGACCCATGCCCACTTTACTGCCCTATTTCTGCCCAAATCCTTGTTGATCAAAAGAAATGACAAGTGGGTCATATGTAAGTGACCCCCCTGTGTGGGCTTTCAGTGTCATATTTGTTGACCAACGCTGTTTAACCCTTGCAGGACACCAGCTACTTATTCAAAATGATGACATCTTGGACCCATGCCCACTTTACTGGCCTATTACTGCCCAAATTCTTGTTGGTCAAAAGAAATTGCTAGTGGGTCATATGTACGTGACCCCCCTTTGTTGATTTCTGCAGTCAAATTTTTGGTCCATGATTCATTAACCCTTGTAAAAGTGATTGTTCTGAATAAGAAGCTGGAGCTCGAATAAGAAGCTGGAGCTCGAATAAGAAGCTGGCCGAATAAGAAGCCAACTTCAGCCTCGTGAAAGTGAGCTGGAAGATAGAGATTGGAGGTAAGAGCAGTCCGGATTCCGTTCGGAAACCAGTATGCGGGAATCTGGGGTCGGATTCTCGCGAGACACAGAGTCTATAAAAGCTCGGAGTCAGGAGAATTCGGCGCCATTTCACAGTGACACTTCCAGCTGTGCACAGCTCTGCAGTGGGGTCTGGGCATTGTACAGAGGGTGTTGTCAGTGTGCAGAGGGGTGTTGTGCAACTTGTGCAGAGGGGTGCAGTGCAGTCAGTGCAGAGGGGTGCTGTGAAGTGCAGAGGGGTGCAGTGCAGTCAGTGCAGTGAAAAACAGTGGGGTGGTGTTGTGGTTGTGCAGTGCAGACTTCAGAGGGGTTTGTGCTGTGCAGACTCAGAGGGGTGTTGTGCAGTGCAGAGGGGTATTGTGCAGTGCAGAGGGATTTGTGCAGTGCAGAGGGGTTTGTGTGGCAGTGCAGTACAGAGGGGTTTGTGTGCTGGGGTTTGTGCTGGGTTATATATTATATATATACCTAGTAATTGTAGTGGTCATGTGTTAGACAGGCTGTCAGTCAGTGTAGTGGGGTACAGTAGTACACAGGCAGGTTGCGTCAGCTTTTAATTTTTAATCGTTTTATCATTGTGGTGTGTGGTGTGCTGCACTGCAATCCAATACACCCTATACTACTGTCAGAACAAGTTCCGTGTGTGATTGTTCTGCCTTCATGGTCCACACAGTGTTATACAAGCCCCATCCATAAAAAAAATACAATATAAAAATAAATTTTGCTGTTACATAGTTACATAGTAGGTAAGGCTGAAAAAAGACTTGCGTCCATCAAGTTCAACCTGGAGTAGGTTCTGATATTTTACAGACATTTTATATTTGCTATTTGTACCCTTGGATGTTTTTATCCAGTAAATGTTTGTCTAATTTTGCCTTGAATGCATTTAATGAGCCAGCTGTTACCACCTCTCTGGGAAGAGAGTTCCAGAGTTTGACTGTTCTGACCGTAAAGAAATTCTTTCTACTAGCTGAATGAAATTTTTTTTCTTCTAATCTATACTCATGCCCTCGTGTCCTAGATTCCTTTCTATTAGAAAAGAGGGTGTGTGACAGTTCCTTATATTGGCCCTTGATATACTTGTACATGTTGAGCATGTCCCCCCTTAAATGTCTCTTTTCCAATGTAAATAGTCCCAAATTGCTTAATCTCTCCCCGTAGTTTAAATTCTCCATTCCCCTAATAAGCTTTGTTGCTCGCCTTTGGATTTTTTCTAATTGTATGATGTCCTTTTTGTAGTCTGGGGCCCAGAACTGCACTCCGTACTCGAGGTGAGGTCTCACCAATGCTTTGTACAGTGGCATAATTACCCTTGAGTCCCTAGTTTCCATTCCCCTCTTAATACATGCCAGAATTGTGTTGGCCTTTTTTCTAGCTACATTACAATGGGCACTACATCTCAGTTTGCTGTCTATTTGGACTCCTAGATCCTTTTCAAGTATGGAATTACCCAGTTCCTCTCCGCTAAGGTTGTAACTTGCACACTGGTTATGTCTCCCAAGGTGCATAACCTTACATTTATCGACATTGAACCTCATCTTCCATTTTTTTGCCCACTCATCTAGAATTGCAAGATCATTTTGAAGCATGGTGACATCTTCTGATGATTTGATGACTTTGCTAAGTTTTGTATTGTCCGCAAAGATGGATACATTGCTGAGTAATCCTATCCCAATATCATTAATAAAAATGTTAACTATTCTTTATTTTTTTGGTGTATACTGCACCCCAATAGTATACACCATAAGTTCTGTGTGTGATTGTTCTGCCTCCACGCAGCGTTATACAAGCTGCACATTACAACAATAAAAATGTAAAAAAAATTCTCTTTATTGTTTGTACAGTATGTTCTGCACCCATACTATACTGTCAGAAGTTCCCTGTGTTAATAACCAGCCAGCTTGCTGCAGACCTTGGCCTAAATTGAATAAAAACAACATTGTGATCTGTAAAGTGGTCAAAATTTTCTGGAAAGGAATGGAAATTAATGTTATTGAGGTTAATATGACTCTAAGGACAAAAAAACGCAAAATTACGAAATTTGGGCGTTTTTGACCATTGTTTTAAAAAATCCAAATCCAAAGATTTCACCGCTGTTTGACAAAGCCAAATCCAAATCCCGGCGACAAATCCGAATCCCGGCACTCATTTCTAATTTCTTTACCTTAAATGTTGCCTATTTTGTTATGTGCCTTGGGTAAAAGTGGTGCTCTTTGTAACATTTTCTAATAACTGACACCAAATCTAATTTACAGTATGTATAACGGTTCTGAATATCATTTATTCTCTAAAGGCCCCCATATACTACAGCGATTTGGGCAAATTTCACCCCTTCCCAGTGTATCCGGCAGAGAAATTGTCCCAAATCAGATGCCTTTAATGCCCCCTCAATGTCCGCGGTCCTGTGCGCATTGAACCTGAGTCAGAGGGTCAGACTTCAGAGAAGAGCCAGGTAAGAGTGCAAACAGAGGTAAGAAAAAGTAAAGAAGAGTTGACAGGATCTACTTTTATGCTTCCTGACCTCCCTAGTCTCCCCTGTTGGAAGACCATTGCAGGGGGAATATGGGGGTCCATCACATTGAGATTCATGTCTGAAGTGTGAGAGATGTAGTTTGTGGCAGTGATACTGAATTCACAGATATTCAAGGTATTGTTCTGGTCAAGATGCACAGAGCAGGGTGGTATTCTTATATTTAGCCAAAAGATGTCACTGTTGAGTCACCTAAGCGATCTCATTGCATCATGCATATTAACTAACGATTAGCAATTAAAGCTATGATCTGGTATTTTTTGAGCTATTGCTTGAAATAATCTAACAGATATTCTCCCTTTGCTGAAGCATTCCTAGGCAATTACAATATACGACAGAATTAGTTGTGTTGTGTTAGTGCGGGTATGCAGATAATAGTAAAAAGAGTATTATACTTACCTGAATCCAGTATGGTTAAGGTCTGTCCGAGTCACAGGCACAAGGTTCTGACGCTCCTGAGTGCGCGTTTCGGGGAAATTTACTAAAGGAAATTTGTAAAAAAATAGGTGTATTTGTATTCAGAAATACACTTATTTTTGACATTTACTATCCCGAAAATACGGCAATTCGTAGTTGTATTGATGTACTTTCAATACAAATACGAATTGCCGTATTTTCGGGATAGTAAATGTCAAACATAAGTGTATTTCTGGATACAAATACACCTATATTTTACAAATTTCCTTTAGTAAATTTCCCCCTTTGTATCAAATAGGCTTGTTCACCAAGTAGCAGGCAGATATTTTGAACCATTGTACTATACGACACAATGGTGGAATGTAGCAATGGGCAAATTGTACATGTCTATAAAATTTCTAAGCCTATCAAATTTATATTTTCCAATATATTTATAATCACTGCAGAAGGTCTGTCCTGTGTTCTCTATACACTTGCTGTGGAAGACTGGGCATACACAATGATGGCTCCAATTCAATAGAGATCGGACAGCTTTTGAAGCTGGTAACCTGATGTCAGGGGTATGGGTTAGAACAAAACGACAGGGGGCGTCGGATGCAGCTGTGGGGATGCAGATACTATAGAGTAGGAAGGGGGTGGGGTACAATTACGTGTAAAGTAAATGAATGTATAATGACTCTCATGGGGCCTACACACGGGGCAATGTGCAGCGGATCGGGGCCACGGATCGCTATGCCCCTATAGACACAGTGACGTAGGGGCATTTTCTTATCGATCTAGTGAGATTGATTAGAAAATGCCCCTAAATCGATAAGTGTATAGGTCCCATCAGAGTCAGCCAAGATTAATAAAACAAACAAAGGGTCAAAATTTCAAAGTGATTTAGGGGTAGATTTTTAAGCTCGGTGAAGTGATAAAGTGGCCTGTCATTTTTCAAACCAAGCCTATAGCTTCACAGTTAGGAGCTGATTGGCCGGTAATAAAAAACAGACAGTTTATCACTTCACCGAGCTTAATAAATCTGCCCCTGAGTTAGGAATTTTTTTCCACATACACCTCACATGAAAAAGAAGCATCAGGAAGGGCATGTGCAAGCAATTTTTAAAAAATATTACCCCCTATATCAATAGCGAATCTAGAATTATGGTAATGGGTGGTCCCACATCTAGACATAATAGCAGGGGGACCTTTGCACGGCGTAGCCGCATCATAAAAAGGGGTGTGGTATTACACTTTAGACCATACACAGTAATGCCCATTACACATTTTAGCAAACTCCGTAATACCCATTACACATAAAGCCACACGCCATAATGCCAATTACACATAAGGCCACACACCATAATGCCCATTACACATTGTGCCACACATCATGATGCCCATTACATACTATATAACATGCCCATTACATATTTGGCACATAAGTGCTGCTTACCTACGTACTCATTGCTAGGGGGTTCTTGCTTGATGGCACCATAGTACCCATTACACATGATGCCGCACACCATAGTACCCATTACACATGATGCTGCACACCATAATACCCATTACACATGATGCTGCACACCATAATACCCATTACACATGATGCTGCACAGCATAGTACCCATTACACATGATGCCGCGGACCATAGTACCCATTACACATGATGCTGCACACATAACGTCCCTTACGCATGATGCTGCACACATAATGTCCCTTACGCATGATGCTGCACACCGTAATTCCCCTTACGCATTAAGCCACACATTATGCGTAATGCCCTCACATACCGCCACTTGTAGCGTCCCTTAAGCAATGCCCCCAAAAGTGCCACTTACTGTAAATTTTTATATGAGCCTTCGCTGCTGCAGGGAGAGATGGAGAGCGGTGCAGCTGCTTCTATGGGGAGAGGAGCAGAGCGCAGAGCACGCTCCCACTCCCCTCCTGGTGTCCCCTCTAGCCGAGTGGACATTTGGAATATTGTGCGCACTGTTGTTGTGCGTGATGTCGGGGGAGCACGCCGGGCGCCGGCACCACATGATTAAAGGGGGGGGGGCGGGCTGAGGTGAAAGCGGGGAGAAGAATTGGAGCAGAAGCTGCAGGGGTGACAGTCATTGACAGCTGGGCAGAGAGCAGGGGGCTGCCCGGCTGTATTCAGAGCACTGCAGGTCACGGCTGTTTGAAATAATACCCCTTTCACAACAGAAAATGCAGGGATTTACCCGGGAATATGGTCCCAGGATCATGCAGGGACATTCCCAGGCTGACCCCTTATACACCAGCCTAGTCCCTGCATTTTCTGGTGTGAGGGGAGAGACAACCACTCACCTATCCCTACCCCCCTTTAACTAACCAGCTATATCTTCGGAACCAACTGACCCATTTACATGAGACCAGTATCATATTGAAGAACTTTTGAGTTGGCTTTGAATGATTTGGGTCCCGTGAAACTGGGCTGTTTGGTTCCAGAGAAATCTGCCCTCAAAGAACATAAACAATCATGAAATTATATTTAAGAAATGAAAAAAAAAACGGTTTAACCTCAATATCCCTGGAACCAATTAACCTATATGGATCCAGCCTGATATTAGATTGAAGGCCCAGCGATTTGGGCTTGACTGAGATCAACCTCGAACTTCAGTGATGCAGAAGGGGGAACTGGCAGCCGTTGAACTGGGTGGGAATTAGTGGGTCCCATGTTATCCATAGGGAAAACGTTCCAGCTTTGCCTGGCAGTATCTCCGGTTCCCAGGGGGCTCATTGGAAAGCCCCATCGCTCAGCTATAAGATGGGCTAATGGGTGGTCCTGTGCACCCCCGGACCACTCCCTAGATTCGCCTATGCCTATATCTCAAAAACTATGAGGCCTATAGAAGAAATATTTTGCATGGGTTAATATAGTAACGTGTTAGTATCAAATGTACAAAGCATCATGAAAATCTGAGTTGGTGGATGTCATGGCTGGTTGTACTGACATGGAGTGACCCATAATCTAATTAGAAATAGGTTTTTCTATTGAGAGAATCGCCATATACAGTATCCATTTACTTCCCGTACATTTACATGGAAATATACACAGCAAAATATATACCTAAATTCACACTAATTTGCACAATGTATATAATTATTTATTATAGAAATCATAGTTGACCAATGCAGTTTATGTATTTAAAGTTTTGCCTTTTAAACTTCTTTTTAGCACAACTTAAAAACTGAACTAAGTAAACGAAACTTTAGCTAGTGTTTTAGTTGTTTAGATGTGTTACCCAAGAGTGTATATTTGACTTCAAATGAGGAAGAACTTTTTATTATAGTATGATAATAATATAATTAGAAACGAGGGAGTTACTGATAACAGCACACTGTAGAATAAACTTGTGTTAATTCACAGGAAATGTTTTCCCAATGGACATGGTGATAAAATAAAACAGGTGCATTCTCGGTATGGACCGTATATGGCAGTCATATACAGATCGATGTTGCAAGGGACGATATCTGTGGAATAGGATTTTGGATTGTGACATTAAACACAATGAATGGGTAAGTACTATATATTAATCAACTTGTAACCTCCAATCTTTCATTTCTGACTGTATATGTTTTTGATATATGCTTTGAAAAATAAAGTTTCTAAAGAATTCAAGGAACTAAAATGTTTGTTATATCTCATTAGCTATTTTACAATGTTTTAGTATTTTTTTTACATAAAAGAAGCAGTTAATGTATATATTTTATTAGTTGTATGGCCAGAAAATCTAATTCATGATATTTGCATTCATAATATTTTATTAAAACTAAAGCACACACAAGGGCGGGAAACAGAGGGCTAACAAACGTTACCTAATTGTAGATTTACAGTCACAAAATAAGAAGTCACATATACCTGTAAATACACATATACCTGTTGTTTACAAAAGATGTAAATACATATCAGATTCTACCCTGACATTACAGCTATGCACATATGTAAGCGCTAATGGCTTTGAGAACTGGTACTTTTCTATACCCTCAGCCTTCTTTTGTTACAGATGCTTCTATTTTCAGCTCCATATAGTACATATTTTGATATTACTAACAGATTATCATGCGTTTTACTAATTTTGCTGTAAAAAGCCAATTCCTGAGTTGGTGTTCATTTATCAATATTATCTTTACTATAATAATGCGATTAATGTATTTTCACACCTTTTCATTTTAGTATCACCTAAATTTACTAAAGTGCAATTGGAGGAAAATTAGCAAGGGCCTGATTCATGTTTGTAAGTAAAGAGAAAAAAACAAGTTACTTTGTGTCTGGAATAAGCCATGCTGCATTTACATTTTTCCTGTGCAGGTTAATTACTGTCTACTTTTGCAGGTGGAAAAAGGGTAAGGTGGGTAATCCCCACACAACTAGCAGAAATGACACTGTGATAAATTAAACCAACGTATCCATGGATAAGTATAATTGTAAATGTACAGTGATGTTGGAGGTGCTTCTGGAACTAGAACTTCCAAATTTTCCAAAACAAATTTCGACTGAAAGAGTTCACTCAAAAGAAGAAAATTCCTTTGTGGAGCACTCATTTTTGATTAGTTAGAAATATGAAATATAGCATTTTATCCTTTCGTAAACCTATTTTAAACGCAAGGATTAAAAGCTATGTGTTACATTTATAACTAATAACTAACTATATCTAATGTATAACTAATCAAAAGAGAGTGCTCCACAAAGGAACTTTCTGCTTTAATATAATAAATACCAGAGGGAGTCCAGTAATAAAGTATTATTGAGAAATCATTATTCAGGCTACCCACTGGTTCCTCTACCTTTGCACAGCCTACTTTGCCTGCTGGCAGTGAAGGATGAGCTCAGATCTGGATCTGGAACATGTTTGTCTGAGAGATACTGGCTGATCACTGTATAAAAAACGAGAATCGGTGGGCTCCGGTCATCTGTTCCTGAGCTCCTATGTGACTCCGGTCATCATTTTACTTCCGGAGCTTGGAGTTCTGTTGCTATAGTTATATTATTTTATTTAAATAATAACAATGTCTTAATAATATATTTAAAACATATGCAGTGCTATTGAAAAGATAGATAGACTCTTCCTATAATTACCCCTGGCTCCGATGATGACTTCCGCGTCCATAACAGATCATCTAGGATGAGTCACGGGGAGAAGAACAATATATATAATTAATAAATAGAATGATGCAGTCGATTAAAATTATTAGACATTAATAAACATATATAAGAAGATAAAAAAAACATTGTTGTTCCACATGAAAGGTCAATATGAAGAAAGCTAATTAGCAGGCTTACAAATATGCGCAACAATATGTTGATGTACAACAGTGTTCTGGTTTTAACCCTAATACTATATGATCTGCTATGTTCCCCAGTAATAACAGCTGTCAGTCCAGATAGGTCCTACCCCATTAGGGATATTTACCAGTCTTTAGATATTAAGGTCCAGACAGTCCTTAGTAAGATGATTTTCATCGGTTTGGCTGTGGAGAGATGGAAATGGCTGGTGCAGTTGTTTCTGGGCAATATGAAATTCGAATTTGGAGGGTCCAGAGTAGTCACAGATCACAAACAGGGAAACACCTGCGATTGGCAGTCAGTAGTGAGGGAACAGGGCTACATGATGTAATTCCAGCCCTGTCCTCTTCCCACGGACTAATGCTGGTCATTATAACACCATCCTGTCAGCTTCACTAGGAAGAGAGCCTAATGAGGGAGAACGTCCTTCTCTTCTGGAGTTGCAGGGTGCTACCGCAAAAATCTGAAGCTTCCTGCAGCTTCCTGGAGGGTAGGCAATTATGCTCTATTTCCACTGAGTAATTAATGGTCAAACTGTCAGAAAACTGCATATATATATAATTGCCATTTCTTTTTTTATTTTATTTTTTGGGACTTTTTTTTTTTACATGGTTTGGTGTATTTTAGTTGTGAGGAAAATATGAATAGTATGCTGTGTCTCAATAATTATGTCATACTGTAATTTGAACACATTATTGAATAAACCGGAACCAACTGACATTTACTAACTCTTTCTCATTATACATTATAGATAATATGGCATTGGATTCATTTAATAACATATCAGAGAGCCATGTGAACTCACAGAAATCCCATATTTCTGGCACTACTATCGGTAAACATAATACAACTGAAGTGATAGAATTTGTTTTTGTGGCTTTCACCTTTCCCCACAGCCTGCAATATGCTATGTTCTCACTGTTTCTGCTGTTATACACTTTGCTTCTTTGTGGGAATATTTTAATCATGTTTACTATAAGAACAGATTATCATCTCCACAACCCAATGTACTTCTTCCTGGGTAAACTGTCTTTCATTGATCTTTGCTACTCATCTGTAACTGTACCAAAGATGTTGGTAGACTTCCTTTCTGACAGGAAATCCATTTCATTTAATGGCTGCATCACTCAACTGTATTTCTTTCACTTCTTTGCCTGTGCAGAATGTTTTATATTTATAGCTATGGGTTATGACCGCTATGCAGCCATCTGCAAACCACTGCAGTATTCCACCATCATGAGTAAACAGCGGTGTCTCTGGATGGTAGCTGCAACATGGGCCACTAGCTTTGTGCACTCCAACATCCAGACTACACTGACTATGGGGCTGCCATTTTGTGGCCCTAATGAAATAAACAGTTTCTTTTGTGACATCCCACCTCTAATAAGACTGGCATGTACTGACACAACCATGATCGATGCTATGATAGTGACCAACAGTGGTATTGTATCACTTGGCTGCTTCCTGGCTGTCCTAATATCTTATGTTGGCATTGGTAAGGCAATCTTTAAAATACGGAACGCTGAAGGCAGACGTAAGGCCTTTTCAACTTGTGTGTCCCATCTTACAGTGGTAACTTTTTTCTTCGGTCCCTGCGTCTTCATTTATATGAGACCATCCAAAACCTTTCAAGCAGATCAATTAGTGTCTGTGTTTTACACGATCATAGCACCAATGTTAAACCCCATCATCTATACTCTGAGGAATGAGGAAATGAAGATATCCATGAAAAAACTGTGGGGGAGAAAAACTAAATACATGTAGCATGATCATGGGAAGACTTGCTGCGTATGGCATGCTGCATGCTACACTTTATATATTTGAAAGCCTACAGGAAGGCAACATATACAGTAGCTTAGCATTGCTGATAGAGCAATAGTTTCCAGTCCAGTCATAGAGCATGTGTAACAACATGCTCTGTTTCACATATTTAAAAAAATATATTTATACATTTTGCAAGGTGCCTTCTGTATTAGGTAAACTTGTAATTTAGTGTTAATAGCTTTCTAATGCTATGGAAAAAATAAATTGTTCTAAACATTTTCCTTGTCTCCTCTCATCCATTAGTCCCCTTCTCTGGAGTGTCATGTCAATCTGCAAATAAAATGGCATTATTCAACTCAAATTTCTCTAACCTGCTCACGAGCAGTGCTGCCCCCCCCCCCCCCCCCCCCGACATATAACTTCTCCGGCTGCTCCCCCTTATGGGAACCTTTCCTTTACACAACCCCCCACTGCTTCTCCCTCTTGCTAATTCCTATTATGTCCTTGATCTGGCATTACACTTTAACTTTAAAATTTAATCTATCTACCGTGACAATTCCCTTCAACCTCCATTGCACCAGAGACTTTTTCTCCCAACTCCTTTCCTCTTTAATGCAGGAGCAGACGTGAGTTCTTAAACTCCGGTAGCATTCTGAAAAATGCGTCCGAAGTCTACGGACTTGCTGACGGTGGCATCACGTTGATGAGTTGGCACCGATACGGCATTGGGTGGGCACAGTGTAAACAATGCAGTCATGTCCTGTACCATTTGTGGTGTGGCTCAAGGTGGCTGGCATCACACACAGCTGCTGTTACTCAAAACATGGCTGTCCTGTGCCTGCCTTGCCCTGTGCTGGGCGGCCCCCCACATGTTAGCATTCTGAGTTGTAGTTTTGCGATTTTTTGCAAAACTACAACTCATGCTGTATCAGGCCCACTGGCCATTACTACAGACCAGATGTATCAAGCTTCAAAAGGTGATAAAGTGAAGAGTGATAAACAACCAGCCAATCAGCTCCTAAGTGTCATGTTACAGACTGGATTTGAAAGTGGCAGTTAGGAACTGACTGGCTGGTTGTTTACCACTTTATAACTTTTTAGAGCTTGATACATCTGGCCCTACATCTTTATATAAATGTTGTAGCTAAGCTGCATCTTATTGATATTCCCAAAGGCTGAAGCACCTAACCATCGATGTATATACAAAGAAACACTGTCAGTTTAATTGGCCAAATCATCCTATAAGGCACCAGCTCTATGGAATGCACAGAATGTCTTCTTATTTAAACACAGTGGTTAAACACAGTGGTTAAAACTGACATGACTGTGACATGCCCTCTGCTGGTAGCCAATTACCACCCAGGATAGCCCAACACATTTTATGGATATCCATGCAATTTCCAGCTATGCCTCTGTGTGGTAAACATTACGGCCCATGTGCAGTTCAGCTCAAATGTATGCCACTGAATGAAGGAATTCATTATAACTTGTAATGGGTTCTCTGTTTCCATTGCCAAATTATTCATATTGCGTAAATACCACATGTAATTAGCAAACTCAATTTGAAGCTGCAAAATAAATATACATCTCAAACAAGGAGAAAAGTAGAACGAGCTTTATTAACTTTGTTTACTATTAAAATGTAATTTGTATTATAAAGTTTCAAACTGCCCAAATGCAAGTGTACATTAAGATTAAATTAAGGTCAAGCTTGACCGTGGGTCAGTAAATTCTAGATTCACACCTACACTATAGTCCTTTTTACCCAATGACCGCATACCGATCTAAAAGGAGACACTATAGTCAGTATATCTGTGCTACTGAACATAGAGGATCAGGACCAGGGCCGGCGCCACCACTAGGCAGCTCTAGGCATTTGCCTAGGGCGCCGGCACCTGGAGGGCGGCAGTTCGCCCCTCACCTGACCCCCATGTGCATATAGCTGGCCGGGGTGTCCGTGCCGCAGGGGTACCTGCGGCGCTGTCCTGTGTATAAAGCTGCGGCAGCTTTATACACAGGACAGTGCCGCAGGTACCCCTGCGGCACGGACACTCCAGGGATCCCGCCGCCGCCAGCAGCAGCTTTACATAGGACAACGCCGCACGGACACTCCATGGATCCCGCCGCCGCCAGCAGCAGCTTTGCACACTGCACAGGACAGCGCCGCACGGACACTCCAGGGATGATGATCCCGCCGCCGCCGCCGAAAGCAGCAGCTATATCACAGAGTGACAGCGCCGCAGACCAGCACTGCAGGGACGGGCAATACAGGTACCACCCCCGGGCACCGGGGCGCCCCCAACCCGACTCGCCTGGGGCGCTCCGGTGCCTTGCACCGGCCCTGATCAGGACTCTGCCATGTCATTGGCCGGAATTAGTGAGCACCTGGTAACTGCTTCATGTGACTGTATTACTTATTGATGCCCCTGCTTCCATTTTAACTATTCTGATTACAGTTGTATTCTTTTCTTATATGGACCTGAGTTACTGAAAGAGCCCTTTCATTTGATGGCAGTAATAACGGGATCACTTTCCATGTAGGCAACAACAGAAGATGGATTAAAATGATATACGAAAAAAAAAATCAATAATGTATATCTGCAGGAAGGGATGCGGTCATTCGTCAGACTGCATTTAGGTCTACAGTCATTAGGTCGACCCCACTAGGTCGACTGGCAGGAAGGTCGACCTGACTTAAGGTCGACATGGGCCAAGGTCGACATGACTTAAGGTCGAATTTGCATAAAGGTCGACATGAGGAAGGTCGACTGGTCATAAGGTCGACATGGGTTTTTCACTGTTTTTTGAGCCGACATGCGGTATTTCATGCCCTACCATCCACTAGGGCGTGGTGGGAGAATAAAATAGTGTGCCGAGCGCAGCGAGGCACCGTGCCCGAAGCATCGCGAGCGAAGCGAGCAATGCGAGGGTCCGATTCTCATTGCCAACTGTGTCCATGTCGACTGTGTCGACATTCGGATAAAAAAACAGTGAAAAACCCATGTCGACCTTATGACCAGTCGACCTTCCTCATGTCGACCTTTATGCAAATTCGACCTTAAGTCATGTCGACCTTGGCCCATGTCGACCTTAAGTCAGGTCGACCTTCCTGCCAGTCGACCTAGTGGGGTCGACCTAATGACTGTAGACCTAAATGCAGTCTGACGAATGATCCCATTCCCTGCAGGAATGTGTTAATTGCAAAGAAGTAATATAACTGCAGCGGACACACACGCAGATGATAATAAAACAAGGGCCAAGAGAACCATCATACCAAGTATGAGGAATCAGAGGAAGAAGGAGGGCCAAGTGCAAGTAGAGAGTTCATTGACCAAGAATCACCAGCTGTGGGCAGTGGGGTGTAGCAACAAGAATACTTTGCATTGTTTGGAGATGGAGAAGCTCCTTATGACCAGTGGTGAAAGTGTCTGTACGCCTACCCACACTGGTGGTTGGGGTATAGAGATATACCAACCTATGAGGAAGCAAAATCTAATGATGACATTCATATGCATATTTTTGAGCCATTAATTGTGTTCCATTGAATTAAATAAGCAGAATGGGCCAAATATCTGGTGCCCAATCTTATGGAAAAGATAGCTGGGTACTTGTGAGTTATCCGGGCTGCCGATTTCTAAATCGGGTCGGATCGGGCACATCGCATCGCATCGCATGCGACCATCGGATGCGATGCGATGCGATGCGATGACCCGATTTTTCCATAGGAATCAATGTTAAAATGGACTGAGTCCATTTTAACATGGAATTCAATGGGGAAAAGGGGTCCTTTTCATACCCCTACTATCCAAGTGGGCATGGAGTTGGATATAAACCTGTGGCGAGCGTAGCGAGCCACCGAGCCCGAAGCGTGGCGAGCGTAGCGCGCCCCGCGAGGGGACACAGAATACCGTCCCCTCGCGGGGCTCGCTTCGCTCGCCACGCTTCGGGCTCGGTGGCTCGCTACGCTCGCCACAGGTTTATATCCAACTCCATGCCCACTTGGATAGTAGGGGTATGAAAAGGACCCCTTTTTCCCATTGAATTCCATGTTAAAATGGACTCAGTCAATTTTAACATTGATTCCTATGGAAAAATCGGGTCATCGCATCCGATGATCGCATGCGATGCGATGCGATATCGCATCGCATCTGATTGTATGCCTTAACTTAAGGCATACAATCAAAAAATCGGCAGCCCAGATAACTCACAAGTACCGATAGCTGCAAGAAGGATTTAAGGCCCATTATATTATATAGCTGAGAGAGGGTGGTCACCATATGCCATGCTTCTTTGATCTGGAGTTCTTTAAGTTCCCTATCTAATAGTAGGACTTCTACTGGATATTCCCGGTCTATGAAATCAATTTCCATCATTTAATTTGCTTTGCACCATATTTTAATGGATTAGAACAGGAGTGGAGGGTCTGAGGCTAATTTATTATCCTGTAAGATCCTGTATAACGGGGTTTTGCCTGGAGACGAGGAGGTCACTAGAGCTATGGCCATGTCACTACCGTGTGACTCTTGGTCTAGCCATGAGCTTAACTGTGTTAACTGGGCAGCTATATAATACCTTCTTATATCTGGTAAACCCAAGCCGACCTCCCCACTCGCCCTCATTAGATTATTTAACTGAATTTTAGGTCGCTCCCCGTTCCAAATGAATGAGGAGATAATACTGTTCAGTTTTCTAAATATTGATTCAGGGAGGTAAATTCGTGAGTGTTGAATCACGTATAAGAATTTGGGAAGGACCGCCATCTTGACCAGGTTTATCCTGCCTGATACTATCAATGGCAGCTTCTTCCAGGATTTTATTTTTTTCCCCAGCCAAAGCTTTTTGCGGTTCTTGACGACTTGGCTGGAGATGGACCTGAAGCATCTACCTGATGGGAGAATATCAAACAAGTCATGGCCAACAATAAAAAAGTATAACAAAAAATCAACTTTTAGTAAATATATACCTTCTGATATACTGTAGATTACCAGTAGTTGGCAGGTTCGGACGTCACGAGATGCTTCACTTGTTTTGTTTGGCATGAAATGCAGTGCAGTCACAGCTCCTGAAATACTGTAACTATGCTATTATGGTTTATTTTCTCCCAGGCATTAGTATACCCCAAAGAGCCTTCATCAGAGATGGTAGGTAAAGAAAATTCCTGGTTTAGACCACCCTATTCATTCAGTAATAATGTTCTTATTGGCTGCATACAGATTCCATTAACGGTCATCATTCCTGTTCTATGTTAAGCATTAAGTATTTCATTATCATGCTCCTTTAATAATCTTTAAATATACTCAGCATACCATAGAGAATAGCTTTTTAGAAAGGTTACCTTTAAAATATGTTTTATTTTTCAATTCAAATAATTTAATTTCTATTTATTTCACGTTGCCTGTTGGCATTTTGACAATGTCTATATTGTAATTGTCATAACCATTTGCCTATATCCTGTTGTGTTTAGTACCGGAGGGTTTTTTTCTTTCACAGTACTGTATTCTATATTTTTTTTTATAAAGTAAAGGACATTGTTATGCCTATTTGAATGCATGCATTTCATTGTGAGCAAGAATAGTTTAGCAGATCAGTAAATCTAAAATACAAGTTGCCTTATAATAAATATGTAATGAACTAAACTTAGTTATATATGTTAGCTAGGTCCTTTTCATTTGTCAGCTTGCATCTGAGAGCTACATACTGTAAGTGACAGCAGTTCCTGAACGCTGACTGCCCCAGATAATATCACTGTGTCTCTAACTGCACAGAAGTACAGAGCAGTGTCTTCAGGCTCTGCGCAACTCTTCTCCAAACTCGTTGTTCTCTCATCTGGATTTGCTGACATTGAAAACGTCCCAGCTTCTCTTGTGCCATCAAATCCACTACCAAGAAATTCAATCCTTCCATGGATATTTTTTTTGTACCAGAACATGGTGTCCTTACTGGTAACATTCTGGTAGCATGAGATCGTCACTTGTTCTCCTTCATTTACTCTAATCTGTTCATCCTGGAACACCTTACATTGGGACATTCCAAGCACTGAAGTAAGAAAGGGAAATAACTCAGTTCCAAATTTATGACTGGCCATACAAATGGACACAAAGGGCCAAATGTATTGAGAGTTTCAGAAAGTGAGAGATTTTGGGAGAGTTTTCCAATTTTTTTAAAGCAGCAATCAATTACATGGCAACATCAACCTGGTTTTGAAAATAAGTACATGGAATGAATACCAAGAAAATCAAGGAAATATCTGACTTACCTATGATAAAATGATATGATGAAATTAGATAATGCATGGCAGACGTAGAGCTGTCTGTTCTGCTGTAACTTTTGACTGTATGACAGGTGTAATTAGCATGCACTGCTGATCACTTCCTGTCTCATTAAAAGCCTCTCATGCTGCAATTGTAGTCTTTTACAGTACATCAGTTTTGTAACTCATCAAGTTATCATATAAACATACAGTATTATAGGTTTAACACAGGAAATGATCATAAGAGTAGCAACTCCTACCTTAGTGTAGGAGGAGGGCTGCCGCTGCCCACAATGCTAGCCCCACCTCCACCGCTGCTGCTGATTCCCACCATGGTCCCAGGACTGGCACATGCAGTGGTGTAGCTAGGTGCCACAATGCCCGGAGCACACACACCCCCCCCCCCCCCCCCCCCCCCGATTTGTAGTAGGAGGGGCTCTTACATTATACCAGGCACCGTAATGCCCATTGCACATTTTAGCAAACTTTGTATTATCCATTACACATAAAGCCACACGCCGTAATGCCAATTACACATAAGGCCACACATGATGCCCATTACATACTATATAACAAACCATAATGCCCATTACACATTTGACACATAAGTGCCACTTACCTTTTCATGCTTGATGCCAGGGGCTTCATGCTTGATTCCAAGGGGCTTCATACTCATTGCCAAGGGAAACTTAAATTGCTCGTTGCCATGGGGGACTTAAATCGCTAGTTGCCAAGGAGGACTTAAATTGCTCGTTGCCAAGGGGGACTTAAATTGCTCATTGCCAAGGGGGAATACAGCCCACTCCCCCATCTGCCAAGCTTTCCCGCTCCCCGCTGTGCCCGGCTGAGCCAGAGCTCAATTCTCCCGCTGGACCGCTAGCCAATAGCCGCTCGCAGTCCAGCAGCCAATGCTGCTTCTGATTGGCTGCTGGACCGAAAGCACCTATTGGCTAGCAGTCCAGCGGGGGACTCTGTCTCCAGCCAGGCACAGCAGGGTAG
The DNA here is from genome assembly GCF_055691185.1 of Crinia signifera. Lineage (NCBI taxonomy): Eukaryota > Metazoa > Chordata > Amphibia > Anura > Myobatrachidae > Crinia > Crinia signifera. Next base: position 329,042,815 of record NC_139217.1, read on the forward strand.
GGAACGGGGAGTGGCAGGGGTGTAACTAGAACTTTAAAGGCCCCGTAGCAAAATCTTGAAAGGGCCCACCCAATACACCCACACTCACCATTGTCTCTACAATGCCCCATAGCGGGCAGAGGAAAGAGTGAGGTTAGTGATAGAAAAAGAAGGTGTCAGGAGAACTGAGTAGAGAAAGAGAGACATAGCAGTAGCCAGAGAGAGAGATTCATGGAAAAAATGGGAATGAGAGAAATAAAGAGGAGAGAGAGAGAAAATGTCAGGGAGGGAGAGAGAGAAAAAGAGGGACACAAGATACAGTGAGTGTAAGGGAGAGACAGGCAGAGAGAGGGGGACACCCAGAGAAAAAGAGTGGTAGTGTCAGGAAAAGAAAGGGGGAGAGACAGAGAGTGAGCGTGGCGGGAAGAGAGAAAGGCAGTGCTAGAGGAGAGAGAAAGCAGAGGGGGACAGGGGGAAAGGGTGAAAGAAAGAGGGGGTCAGGAGAGATGACCCGGGAGAGAAAAAGAGAGAAGTGATAATAAGGGGGAGGCAGCTAAAAAGTGGCAAGAGATGATGTGGGGAAAAAGATATGAGAGGTGGGGCTTCTGAGTTGGGTGCCGGATGAAGCACCGACAGGGGGATTCCGACAGTCGGTATCCCAATTTCAGAATCCCAACTGCCGGTGCTACAACAGGGGGATCTCAACTCACAGGGGCTATTCTCCCTTAGAGACCCCCATAGAGGGAGAACAGAACCACCAAGCCCGCAGCATTGCGAGCGCAGCGAGTCAGTAGCCCGACTGTCGGAGCACCGGCAGTCGGGCTACTGACCATCGGTTTTCCCGCTGTCGGAGCGCTATACCACACCCTTCTGGGTTTAAGGGGTCGCATAAGTGGTGTTAGGTAAACTGCACATGTGCAGGACTCATTATGCAGGAAACGTTCGGCACTCGCACTGCAGAGCAGCGTACTTGATTGACAGACAGAGGGAATATTGGGGAGAAAAAAAGATGGAGCGCTTTTCTCCATTTAAAAAATAGCCTCATTCATTGTAAACAAGAATAGGAGAATGTGGTGTTGTTCTCACAGAAAATGTCACAGTAATTATATGTTAGTTATTCCCAGAGATTATTGTACAGTTATATTATGGAACTCATACACTGTGCCACTCAAAGCACAGTAATACAATCCCGTGTCTGTCATGCTGACATCAGAAACTGTCAAGGAGATAACTTTCTTCTTTGTGTCGCGTTTTGCTGAAAACTTAGCATAAGATTTGACTTCTTCTGATGATTCAAAATTTCTTATAATACAAAGTGGACTTTTGCCAGGATATTGAACATACCAAAAGAGATAGGGAGATATATCTGTTGTGTCATATTCACAATCTAGAGTGATCGGCGCTTTAGCTTCTGCACTTATCACTGGTTGTGACTGTGTGACACTTTCTGATCTACCGATTCCTGTTGTAACAGAGAGAATAAGTATTAAGGTGGAGACACCGAGAAGAATTGTTTGCTATAAATCAGCTTTACTGTGAAATTACCTGATAAGGAAATATAGATCATTGTACACAGCCATAACTTCATTGCAAAAGAAGCAATCTTGTGTTAGCAGCTTGCACTAGATAGTTGTCACTACTGTTCCAGTGTAACACATACAAATACTCAGACAGGGGAGAGGAACAGGGAGGAGCTAATGTGCCTTCACTCACTGTACTGTGCTGTACAAGTGAATGGAAACAAAGACATCTCCCCACTGATTTATTGGAACAAAATCATCCATCAGATATACAATTACAGTATCTTCATTGTATTTGCTTGTGCTTAATTACCAGAGCACCTTGGGAATGTTTTGATAAACATCTGAATAACTTTGTGGATCATCAGTTAGTATGAGAGGATATTAATGACATATTTTCAGGATTGGCATGTGTGTACCTTGGCTTCTTGTTTCACTTTCCTTTCCGACTTCTTCATTCTGTTTGCTTCTGATTCTAGTCATCAAAACGTACACTTTTTTCCAGTCTCTCACAAATTTTGACCCTTATCATACAAGTTTGGAAATATATTGTAACTTACAATACAATATTGGGGTTCAGAGACTAGTGGCAGAACATATGCAGAGTACAGCTGGGGGCCTTTAGTGCGATTCATTCATCACTAGTTAAAATCCTGTCAAATGACGACTTCTACAATGTATATCTTATACTTTTACTTTAAGCTGTGACAGTTTTTAGCCCATAAACTCTCCACACCACCCCAGTCCTTATCTGCTCCTACCTCCATTATCTGCATTCACAGCTCCCTTATTCATACCTGCCAACCTTTTAAAACTCCTCTCCGGGAGAAGCCGGGAGAAAAGTGAAAGGGGGGGTGGGATGAGGCTACGTTTCGGGGGCGGGGTGAGGCTGACATCACCAAGACCCGTCCTTATGACAGGCAGCCGCATTCATTTGCGGGTCTGTGGATGGAGGGAAGGGCTAAAATTACACAAAATGACGCAATTCGCGTCATTTTAGCCCCATCACCTTCCCGCGGACCCTCGGAATTTTATACTGCAGGGAAGGGGGGAGCAGGGGCTGTGGCAATAATGCGGGAGACTTACCCACCTTCCCGGGGGGCCAGGAGGGGGACCCGATTTGCGCGAGCCTCCAGGCCATTTCAAAAGGGTAGGCAAGTATGCCCTCTTTCCATATCCAGCAAGTTTGAGAAGTACCATCAGTGACCACTAGAGGCCACTAGATGGACCAAATTCCTCCTTTGTATGCTAAAATATATCTCGACAGAAAGTGAAAGCAATTTTTGAAAGGTACAATGATCTACAGTATGTTAAACTTGTTGAATATGGAGAAAGTGAGACGAGGCTGAAGTTGGCTTCTTATTCGCCCAGCTTCTTATTCGAGCTCCAGCTTCTTATTCAGAACAATCACTTTTACAAGGCTTAATGAATCATGGACCACAAATTTGACTGCAGAAATCAACACAGGGGGGTCACGTACATATGACCCACTTGTCATTTCTTTTGACCAACAAGGATTTGGGCAGAAATAGGACACTAAAGTGGGCATAGGTCCCAGATGTCATCATTTTGAATAAGTAGCTGGTGTCCTGCAAGGGTTAAACAGCGTTGGTCAAAAAATGTTACACTTGGAATCCACACAGGGGGGTCACTTACATATGACCCACTTGCCATTTCTTTTGACCAAAAAGGATTTGGGCAGTAAAAGGGCAGTAAAGTGGGCATGGGTCACAGATTTCATCATTTTGAATAAGTAATTGGTGTCCTGCAAGGGTTAAACATAGTTGGTCAAACAGTATGACACTTGAAACCTGCACAGGGGGGTCAGATACATATGTCCCACTTGCAATTTCTTTTGACTAACAAGGATTTGGGCAGAAAATGGGCACAAAAATGGGCATGGGTCCCAGATATCATTTTGAATAAGTAGCTGGTGTCCTGCAAGGGTTAAACAGCGTTGGTCAAACAGTATGACACTTGAAACCTACACAGGGGAGTCAGGTACATATGACCCACTTGCAATTTCTTTTGACCAACAAGGATTTTGGCAGAAAATGGGCACTAAAGTGGGCATAGGTCCCAGATTTCATCATTTTGAATAAGTAGCTGGTGTCCCACAAGGGTTAAACAGCGTTGGTCAACAAATATTACACTGGAAACCCGCACAGGGGGGTCACTTACATATGACCCACTTGCCATTTCTTTTGACCAACAAGGATTTGGGCAGAAAATGGGCACTAAAGTGGGCATATGTCCCAGATGTCATCATTTTGAATAAGTAGCTGGTGTCCTGCAAGGGTTAAACAGCATTGGTCAAAAAATGTTACACTTGGAATCCACACAGGGGGGTCACTTACATATGACCCACTTGCAATTTCTTTTGACCAACAAGGATTTGGGCAGTAATAGGGCAGTAAAGTGGGCATGGGTCACAGATTTCATCATTTTGAATACGTAGCTGGTGTCCTGCAAGGGTTAAACAGCGTTGGTCAAACAGTATGACACTTGAAACCTGCACAGGGGGGTCACTTACATATGACCCCCTTGCTATTCTTTTTTCCCAACAAGGATTTGGGCAGAAAATGGGCACTAAAGTGGGCATAGGTCCCAGATTTCATCATTTTGAATAAGTAGCTGGTGTTCTGCAAGGGTTAAACAGCGTTGGTCAAAAAATATTACACTGGAAACCTGCACAGGGGGTCACTTACATATGACCCACTTGTCATTTCTTTTGAGAAAAAAGGATTTGGGCAGAAATAGGGCACTAAAGTGGGCATGGGTCCCAGATTTCATCATTTTGAATAAGTAGCTGGTGTCCTGCAAGGGTTAAACAGCGCTGGTCAACAAATATTACACTGAAAACCTGCACAAGGGGGTCACTTACATATGACCCACTTGGCAATTCTTTTGACCAACAAGGATTTGGGCAGAAAATGGGCACTAAAGTGGGCATAGGTCCCAGATTTCATCATTTTGAATAAGTAGCTGGTGTCCCGCAAGGGTTAAACAGCGTTGGTCAAAAAATTTTACACTTGGAATCCACACAGGGGGGTCACTTACATATGACTCACTTGCAATTTTTTTTGACCAACAAGGATTTGGGCAGTAATAGGGCAGTAAAGTGGGCATGGGTCACAGATTTCATCATTTTGAATAAGTAGCTGGTGTCCTGCAAGGGTTAAACAGCGTTGCTCAAAAGAAATGGCAAGTGGGTCATATGTAAGTGACCCCCCTGTGTGGATTTCAAGTGTAATATTTTTTGACCAACGCTGTTTAACCCTTGCAGGACACCAGCTACTTATTCAAAATGATATCTGGGACCCATGTCCATTTTTGTGCCCATTTTCTGCCCAAATCCTTGTTGGTCAAAAGAAATGGCAAGTGGGTCGGTCATATGTAGGTGACCCCCCTGTGTGGGTTTCAAGTGTAATATTTTTTGGCCATTGCTGTTTAACCCTTGCAGGACACCAGCTACTTAATCAAAATGATGACATCTGGGACCCATGCCCACTTTAGTGCCCTATTTCTGCCCAAATCCTTGTTGGTTAAAAGAAATGGCAAGTGGGTCATATGTAGGTGACCCCCCTGTGTGGGTTTCAAGTGTAATATGTTTTGACCAACGCTGTTTAACCCTTGCAGAACACCAGCTACTTATTCAAAATGATGACATCTGTGACTCATGCCCACTTTACTGCCCTATTACTGCCCAAATCCTTGTTGGTAAAAATAAATGGCAAGTGGGTCATATGTAAGTTACCCCCTGTGCGGGTTTCCAGTGTAATATTTGTTGACCAACGCTGTTTAACCCTTGCGGGACACCAGCTACTTATTCAAAATTATGAAATCTGGGACCTATGCCCACTTTAGTGCCCATTTTCTGCCCATATCCTTGTTGGTCAAAAGAAATAGCAAGTGGGTCATATGTAAGTGACCCCCCTGTGTGGATTCCAAGTGTAAAAAATTTTAAACAACGCTGTTTAACCCTTGCAGGACACCAGCTACTTATTCAAAATGATATCTGGGACCCATGTCCATTTTTGTGCCCATTTTCAGCCCAAATCCTTGTTGGTCAAAAGAAATGGCAAGTGGGTCATATGTAGGTGACCCCCCTGTGTAAGGTTCAAGTGTAATATGTTTTGACCAACACTGTTTAACCCTTGCAGGACACCAGCTACTTATTCAAAATGATGACATCTGGGACCCATGCCCACTTTAGTGCCCTATTTCTGTCCAAATCCTTGTTGGTCAAAAGAAATTGCAAGTGGGTCATATGTACCTGACCCCCCTGTGTAGGTTTCAAGTGTCATACTGTTTGACCAACGCTGTTTAACCCTTGCAGGACACCAGCTACTTATTCAAAATGATGACATCTGGGACCCATGCCCATTTTAGTGCCCTATTTCTGCCCAAGTCCTTGTTGGTCAAAAGAAATTGCAAGTGGTTCATATGTAGGTGACCCCCCTGTGTGGGTTTCAAGTGTAATATGTTTTGACCAACGCTGTTTAACCCTTGCGGGACATCAGCTACTTATTCAAAATGATGAAATCTGGGACCTATGCCCACTTTAGTGCCCATTTTCTGCCCAAATCCTTGTTGGTCAAAAGAAATTGCAAGTCGGTCATATGTAGGTGACCCCCCTGTGCAGGTTTCAAGTGTCATACTGTTTGACCAACGCTGTTTAACCCTTGCAGGACACCAGCTACTTATTAAAAATGATGAAATCTGTGACCCATGCCCACTTTACTGCCCTATTACTGCCCAAATCCTTGTTGGTCAAAAGAAATGGCAAGTGGGTCATATGTAAGTGACCCCCCTGTGTGGATTCCAAGTGTAACATTTTTTGACCAATGCTGTTTAACCCTTGCAGGACACCAGCTACTTATTCAAAATGATATCTGGGACCCATGCCCATTTTTGAGCCCATTTTCTGCCCAACTCCTTGTTGCTCAAAAGAAATTGCAAGTGGGTCATATGTAGGTGACCCCCCTGTGCAGGTTTCAAGTGTCATACTGTTTGACCAACGCTGTTTAACCCTTGCAGAACACCAGCTACTTATTCAAAATGATGAAATCTGTGACCCATGCCCACTTTACTGCCCTATTACTGCTCAAATCCTTGTTGGTCAAAATAACTTGCAAGTGGGTCATATGTAAGTGACCCCCCTGTGTGGATTCCAAGTGTAACATTTTTTGACCAACGCTGGTTAACCCTTGCAGGACACCAGTTACTTAGTCAAAATGATGACATCTGGGACCTATGCCCAATTTAGTGCCCATTTTTTGCCCAAATCCTTGTTGGTCAAAAGAAATTGCAAGTCAGTCATATGTATCTGACCCCCCTGTGCAGGTTTCAAGTGTCATACTGTTTGACCAACGCTGTTTAACCCTTGCAGGACACCAGCTACTTATTCAAAATGATGAAATCTGTGACCCATGCCCACTTTACTGCCCTATTACTGCCCAAATCCTTGTTGGTCAAAAGAAATGGCAGGTGGGTCATATGTAAGTGACCCCCCTGTGTGGATTCCAAGTGTAAAAATTTTTGACCAATGCTGTTTAACCCTTGCAGGACACCAGCTACTTATTCAAAATGACATCTGGGACCCATGCCCATTTTTGTGCCCATTTTCTGCCCAAATCCTTGTTGCTCAAAAGAAATTGCAAGTGGGTCATATGTAGGTGACCCCCCTGTGCAGGTTTCAAGTGTCATACTGTTTGACCAACGCTGTTTAACCCTTGCAGAACACCAGCTACTTATTCAAAATTATGAAATCTGTGACCCATGCCCACTTTACTGCCCTATTACTGCCCAAATCCTTGTTGGTCAAAAGAAATTGCAAGTGGGTCATATGTAAGTGACCCCCCTGTGTGGATTCCAAGTGTAACATTTTCTGACCAACGCTGGTTAACCCTTGCAGGACACCAGCTACTTCGTCAAAATGATGACATCTGGGACCCATGCCCACTTTACTGCCCTATTACTGCCCAAATCCTTGTTGGTCAAAAGAAAAGGCAAGTGGGTCATATGTAAGTGACCCCCCTGTGCGGGTTTACAGTGTAATATTTGTTGACCAACGCTGTTTAACCCTTGCAGGACACCAGCTACTTATTCAAAATGATGAAATCTGGGACCCATGCCCAATTTAGTGCCCTATTTCTGCCCAAATCCTTGTTGGTCAAAAGAAGTGACAAGTGGGTCATATGTAAGTGACCGCCCTGTGCGGGTTTCCAGTGTAACATTTTTTGACCAACGCTGTTTAACCCTTGCAGGACACCAGCTACTTATTCAAAATGATGACATCTGGGACCCATGCCCACTTTAGTGCCCTATTTCTGCCCAAATCCTTGTTGGTCAAAAGAAATTGCAAGTGGGTCATATGTATCTGACCCCCCTGTGCAGGTTTCAAGTGTCATACTGTTTGACCAACGCTGTTTAACCCTTGCAGGACACCAGCTACTTATTCAAAATGATGAAATCTGGGACCCCTGCCCACTTTAGTGCCCTATTACTGCCCAAATCCTTGTTGGTCAAAAGAAATGGCAAGTGGGTCATATGTAAGTGACCCCCCTTTGCAGGTTTCTAGTGTAATATTTTTTGACCAACTCTGTTTAACCCTTGCAGGACACCAGCTACTTATTCAAAATGATGACATCTGGGACCCAGGCCCACTTTAGTGCCCTATTTCTGCCCAAATCCTTGTTGGTCAAAAGAAATGACAAGTGGGTCATATGTAAGTGACCCCCCTGTGCGGGCTTCCAGTGTAATATTTGTTTACCAACGCTGTTTAACCCTTGCAGAACACCACCTAATTATTCAAAATGATGACATCTGTGACCCATGCCCACTTTACTGCCCTATTTCTGCCCAAATCCTTGTTGATCAAAAGAAATGACAAGTGGGTCATATGTAAGTGACCCCCCTGTGTGGGCTTTCAGTGTCATATTTGTTGACCAACGCTGTTTAACCCTTGCAGGACACCAGCTACTTATTCAAAATGATGACATCTTGGACCCATGCCCACTTTACTGGCCTATTACTGCCCAAATTCTTGTTGGTCAAAAGAAATTGCTAGTGGGTCATATGTACGTGACCCCCCTTTGTTGATTTCTGCAGTCAAATTTTTGGTCCATGATTCATTAACCCTTGTAAAAGTGATTGTTCTGAATAAGAAGCTGGAGCTCGAATAAGAAGCTGGAGCTCGAATAAGAAGCTGGCCGAATAAGAAGCCAACTTCAGCCTCGTGAAAGTGAGCTGGAAGATAGAGATTGGAGGTAAGAGCAGTCCGGATTCCGTTCGGAAACCAGTATGCGGGAATCTGGGGTCGGATTCTCGCGAGACACAGAGTCTATAAAAGCTCGGAGTCAGGAGAATTCGGCGCCATTTCACAGTGACACTTCCAGCTGTGCACAGCTCTGCAGTGGGGTCTGGGCATTGTACAGAGGGTGTTGTCAGTGTGCAGAGGGGTGTTGTGCAACTTGTGCAGAGGGGTGCAGTGCAGTCAGTGCAGAGGGGTGCTGTGAAGTGCAGAGGGGTGCAGTGCAGTCAGTGCAGTGAAAAACAGTGGGGTGGTGTTGTGGTTGTGCAGTGCAGACTTCAGAGGGGTTTGTGCTGTGCAGACTCAGAGGGGTGTTGTGCAGTGCAGAGGGGTATTGTGCAGTGCAGAGGGATTTGTGCAGTGCAGAGGGGTTTGTGTGGCAGTGCAGTACAGAGGGGTTTGTGTGCTGGGGTTTGTGCTGGGTTATATATTATATATATACCTAGTAATTGTAGTGGTCATGTGTTAGACAGGCTGTCAGTCAGTGTAGTGGGGTACAGTAGTACACAGGCAGGTTGCGTCAGCTTTTAATTTTTAATCGTTTTATCATTGTGGTGTGTGGTGTGCTGCACTGCAATCCAATACACCCTATACTACTGTCAGAACAAGTTCCGTGTGTGATTGTTCTGCCTTCATGGTCCACACAGTGTTATACAAGCCCCATCCATAAAAAAAATACAATATAAAAATAAATTTTGCTGTTACATAGTTACATAGTAGGTAAGGCTGAAAAAAGACTTGCGTCCATCAAGTTCAACCTGGAGTAGGTTCTGATATTTTACAGACATTTTATATTTGCTATTTGTACCCTTGGATGTTTTTATCCAGTAAATGTTTGTCTAATTTTGCCTTGAATGCATTTAATGAGCCAGCTGTTACCACCTCTCTGGGAAGAGAGTTCCAGAGTTTGACTGTTCTGACCGTAAAGAAATTCTTTCTACTAGCTGAATGAAATTTTTTTTCTTCTAATCTATACTCATGCCCTCGTGTCCTAGATTCCTTTCTATTAGAAAAGAGGGTGTGTGACAGTTCCTTATATTGGCCCTTGATATACTTGTACATGTTGAGCATGTCCCCCCTTAAATGTCTCTTTTCCAATGTAAATAGTCCCAAATTGCTTAATCTCTCCCCGTAGTTTAAATTCTCCATTCCCCTAATAAGCTTTGTTGCTCGCCTTTGGATTTTTTCTAATTGTATGATGTCCTTTTTGTAGTCTGGGGCCCAGAACTGCACTCCGTACTCGAGGTGAGGTCTCACCAATGCTTTGTACAGTGGCATAATTACCCTTGAGTCCCTAGTTTCCATTCCCCTCTTAATACATGCCAGAATTGTGTTGGCCTTTTTTCTAGCTACATTACAATGGGCACTACATCTCAGTTTGCTGTCTATTTGGACTCCTAGATCCTTTTCAAGTATGGAATTACCCAGTTCCTCTCCGCTAAGGTTGTAACTTGCACACTGGTTATGTCTCCCAAGGTGCATAACCTTACATTTATCGACATTGAACCTCATCTTCCATTTTTTTGCCCACTCATCTAGAATTGCAAGATCATTTTGAAGCATGGTGACATCTTCTGATGATTTGATGACTTTGCTAAGTTTTGTATTGTCCGCAAAGATGGATACATTGCTGAGTAATCCTATCCCAATATCATTAATAAAAATGTTAACTATTCTTTATTTTTTTGGTGTATACTGCACCCCAATAGTATACACCATAAGTTCTGTGTGTGATTGTTCTGCCTCCACGCAGCGTTATACAAGCTGCACATTACAACAATAAAAATGTAAAAAAAATTCTCTTTATTGTTTGTACAGTATGTTCTGCACCCATACTATACTGTCAGAAGTTCCCTGTGTTAATAACCAGCCAGCTTGCTGCAGACCTTGGCCTAAATTGAATAAAAACAACATTGTGATCTGTAAAGTGGTCAAAATTTTCTGGAAAGGAATGGAAATTAATGTTATTGAGGTTAATATGACTCTAAGGACAAAAAAACGCAAAATTACGAAATTTGGGCGTTTTTGACCATTGTTTTAAAAAATCCAAATCCAAAGATTTCACCGCTGTTTGACAAAGCCAAATCCAAATCCCGGCGACAAATCCGAATCCCGGCACTCATTTCTAATTTCTTTACCTTAAATGTTGCCTATTTTGTTATGTGCCTTGGGTAAAAGTGGTGCTCTTTGTAACATTTTCTAATAACTGACACCAAATCTAATTTACAGTATGTATAACGGTTCTGAATATCATTTATTCTCTAAAGGCCCCCATATACTACAGCGATTTGGGCAAATTTCACCCCTTCCCAGTGTATCCGGCAGAGAAATTGTCCCAAATCAGATGCCTTTAATGCCCCCTCAATGTCCGCGGTCCTGTGCGCATTGAACCTGAGTCAGAGGGTCAGACTTCAGAGAAGAGCCAGGTAAGAGTGCAAACAGAGGTAAGAAAAAGTAAAGAAGAGTTGACAGGATCTACTTTTATGCTTCCTGACCTCCCTAGTCTCCCCTGTTGGAAGACCATTGCAGGGGGAATATGGGGGTCCATCACATTGAGATTCATGTCTGAAGTGTGAGAGATGTAGTTTGTGGCAGTGATACTGAATTCACAGATATTCAAGGTATTGTTCTGGTCAAGATGCACAGAGCAGGGTGGTATTCTTATATTTAGCCAAAAGATGTCACTGTTGAGTCACCTAAGCGATCTCATTGCATCATGCATATTAACTAACGATTAGCAATTAAAGCTATGATCTGGTATTTTTTGAGCTATTGCTTGAAATAATCTAACAGATATTCTCCCTTTGCTGAAGCATTCCTAGGCAATTACAATATACGACAGAATTAGTTGTGTTGTGTTAGTGCGGGTATGCAGATAATAGTAAAAAGAGTATTATACTTACCTGAATCCAGTATGGTTAAGGTCTGTCCGAGTCACAGGCACAAGGTTCTGACGCTCCTGAGTGCGCGTTTCGGGGAAATTTACTAAAGGAAATTTGTAAAAAAATAGGTGTATTTGTATTCAGAAATACACTTATTTTTGACATTTACTATCCCGAAAATACGGCAATTCGTAGTTGTATTGATGTACTTTCAATACAAATACGAATTGCCGTATTTTCGGGATAGTAAATGTCAAACATAAGTGTATTTCTGGATACAAATACACCTATATTTTACAAATTTCCTTTAGTAAATTTCCCCCTTTGTATCAAATAGGCTTGTTCACCAAGTAGCAGGCAGATATTTTGAACCATTGTACTATACGACACAATGGTGGAATGTAGCAATGGGCAAATTGTACATGTCTATAAAATTTCTAAGCCTATCAAATTTATATTTTCCAATATATTTATAATCACTGCAGAAGGTCTGTCCTGTGTTCTCTATACACTTGCTGTGGAAGACTGGGCATACACAATGATGGCTCCAATTCAATAGAGATCGGACAGCTTTTGAAGCTGGTAACCTGATGTCAGGGGTATGGGTTAGAACAAAACGACAGGGGGCGTCGGATGCAGCTGTGGGGATGCAGATACTATAGAGTAGGAAGGGGGTGGGGTACAATTACGTGTAAAGTAAATGAATGTATAATGACTCTCATGGGGCCTACACACGGGGCAATGTGCAGCGGATCGGGGCCACGGATCGCTATGCCCCTATAGACACAGTGACGTAGGGGCATTTTCTTATCGATCTAGTGAGATTGATTAGAAAATGCCCCTAAATCGATAAGTGTATAGGTCCCATCAGAGTCAGCCAAGATTAATAAAACAAACAAAGGGTCAAAATTTCAAAGTGATTTAGGGGTAGATTTTTAAGCTCGGTGAAGTGATAAAGTGGCCTGTCATTTTTCAAACCAAGCCTATAGCTTCACAGTTAGGAGCTGATTGGCCGGTAATAAAAAACAGACAGTTTATCACTTCACCGAGCTTAATAAATCTGCCCCTGAGTTAGGAATTTTTTTCCACATACACCTCACATGAAAAAGAAGCATCAGGAAGGGCATGTGCAAGCAATTTTTAAAAAATATTACCCCCTATATCAATAGCGAATCTAGAATTATGGTAATGGGTGGTCCCACATCTAGACATAATAGCAGGGGGACCTTTGCACGGCGTAGCCGCATCATAAAAAGGGGTGTGGTATTACACTTTAGACCATACACAGTAATGCCCATTACACATTTTAGCAAACTCCGTAATACCCATTACACATAAAGCCACACGCCATAATGCCAATTACACATAAGGCCACACACCATAATGCCCATTACACATTGTGCCACACATCATGATGCCCATTACATACTATATAACATGCCCATTACATATTTGGCACATAAGTGCTGCTTACCTACGTACTCATTGCTAGGGGGTTCTTGCTTGATGGCACCATAGTACCCATTACACATGATGCCGCACACCATAGTACCCATTACACATGATGCTGCACACCATAATACCCATTACACATGATGCTGCACACCATAATACCCATTACACATGATGCTGCACAGCATAGTACCCATTACACATGATGCCGCGGACCATAGTACCCATTACACATGATGCTGCACACATAACGTCCCTTACGCATGATGCTGCACACATAATGTCCCTTACGCATGATGCTGCACACCGTAATTCCCCTTACGCATTAAGCCACACATTATGCGTAATGCCCTCACATACCGCCACTTGTAGCGTCCCTTAAGCAATGCCCCCAAAAGTGCCACTTACTGTAAATTTTTATATGAGCCTTCGCTGCTGCAGGGAGAGATGGAGAGCGGTGCAGCTGCTTCTATGGGGAGAGGAGCAGAGCGCAGAGCACGCTCCCACTCCCCTCCTGGTGTCCCCTCTAGCCGAGTGGACATTTGGAATATTGTGCGCACTGTTGTTGTGCGTGATGTCGGGGGAGCACGCCGGGCGCCGGCACCACATGATTAAAGGGGGGGGGGCGGGCTGAGGTGAAAGCGGGGAGAAGAATTGGAGCAGAAGCTGCAGGGGTGACAGTCATTGACAGCTGGGCAGAGAGCAGGGGGCTGCCCGGCTGTATTCAGAGCACTGCAGGTCACGGCTGTTTGAAATAATACCCCTTTCACAACAGAAAATGCAGGGATTTACCCGGGAATATGGTCCCAGGATCATGCAGGGACATTCCCAGGCTGACCCCTTATACACCAGCCTAGTCCCTGCATTTTCTGGTGTGAGGGGAGAGACAACCACTCACCTATCCCTACCCCCCTTTAACTAACCAGCTATATCTTCGGAACCAACTGACCCATTTACATGAGACCAGTATCATATTGAAGAACTTTTGAGTTGGCTTTGAATGATTTGGGTCCCGTGAAACTGGGCTGTTTGGTTCCAGAGAAATCTGCCCTCAAAGAACATAAACAATCATGAAATTATATTTAAGAAATGAAAAAAAAAACGGTTTAACCTCAATATCCCTGGAACCAATTAACCTATATGGATCCAGCCTGATATTAGATTGAAGGCCCAGCGATTTGGGCTTGACTGAGATCAACCTCGAACTTCAGTGATGCAGAAGGGGGAACTGGCAGCCGTTGAACTGGGTGGGAATTAGTGGGTCCCATGTTATCCATAGGGAAAACGTTCCAGCTTTGCCTGGCAGTATCTCCGGTTCCCAGGGGGCTCATTGGAAAGCCCCATCGCTCAGCTATAAGATGGGCTAATGGGTGGTCCTGTGCACCCCCGGACCACTCCCTAGATTCGCCTATGCCTATATCTCAAAAACTATGAGGCCTATAGAAGAAATATTTTGCATGGGTTAATATAGTAACGTGTTAGTATCAAATGTACAAAGCATCATGAAAATCTGAGTTGGTGGATGTCATGGCTGGTTGTACTGACATGGAGTGACCCATAATCTAATTAGAAATAGGTTTTTCTATTGAGAGAATCGCCATATACAGTATCCATTTACTTCCCGTACATTTACATGGAAATATACACAGCAAAATATATACCTAAATTCACACTAATTTGCACAATGTATATAATTATTTATTATAGAAATCATAGTTGACCAATGCAGTTTATGTATTTAAAGTTTTGCCTTTTAAACTTCTTTTTAGCACAACTTAAAAACTGAACTAAGTAAACGAAACTTTAGCTAGTGTTTTAGTTGTTTAGATGTGTTACCCAAGAGTGTATATTTGACTTCAAATGAGGAAGAACTTTTTATTATAGTATGATAATAATATAATTAGAAACGAGGGAGTTACTGATAACAGCACACTGTAGAATAAACTTGTGTTAATTCACAGGAAATGTTTTCCCAATGGACATGGTGATAAAATAAAACAGGTGCATTCTCGGTATGGACCGTATATGGCAGTCATATACAGATCGATGTTGCAAGGGACGATATCTGTGGAATAGGATTTTGGATTGTGACATTAAACACAATGAATGGGTAAGTACTATATATTAATCAACTTGTAACCTCCAATCTTTCATTTCTGACTGTATATGTTTTTGATATATGCTTTGAAAAATAAAGTTTTCTAAAGAATTCAAGGAACTAAAATGTTTGTTATATCTCATTAGCTATTTTACAATGTTTTAGTATTTTTTTTACATAAAAGAAGCAGTTAATGTATATATTTTATTAGTTGTATGGCCAGAAAATCTAATTCATGATATTTGCATTCATAATATTTTATTAAAACTAAAGCACACACAAGGGCGGGAAACAGAGGGCTAACAAACGTTACCTAATTGTAGATTTACAGTCACAAAATAAGAAGTCACATATACCTGTAAATACACATATACCTGTTGTTTACAAAAGATGTAAATACATATCAGATTCTACCCTGACATTACAGCTATGCACATATGTAAGCGCTAATGGCTTTGAGAACTGGTACTTTTCTATACCCTCAGCCTTCTTTTGTTACAGATGCTTCTATTTTCAGCTCCATATAGTACATATTTTGATATTACTAACAGATTATCATGCGTTTTACTAATTTTGCTGTAAAAAGCCAATTCCTGAGTTGGTGTTCATTTATCAATATTATCTTTACTATAATAATGCGATTAATGTATTTTCACACCTTTTCATTTTAGTATCACCTAAATTTACTAAAGTGCAATTGGAGGAAAATTAGCAAGGGCCTGATTCATGTTTGTAAGTAAAGAGAAAAAAACAAGTTACTTTGTGTCTGGAATAAGCCATGCTGCATTTACATTTTTCCTGTGCAGGTTAATTACTGTCTACTTTTGCAGGTGGAAAAAGGGTAAGGTGGGTAATCCCCACACAACTAGCAGAAATGACACTGTGATAAATTAAACCAACGTATCCATGGATAAGTATAATTGTAAATGTACAGTGATGTTGGAGGTGCTTCTGGAACTAGAACTTCCAAATTTTCCAAAACAAATTTCGACTGAAAGAGTTCACTCAAAAGAAGAAAATTCCTTTGTGGAGCACTCATTTTTGATTAGTTAGAAATATGAAATATAGCATTTTATCCTTTCGTAAACCTATTTTAAACGCAAGGATTAAAAGCTATGTGTTACATTTATAACTAATAACTAACTATATCTAATGTATAACTAATCAAAAGAGAGTGCTCCACAAAGGAACTTTCTGCTTTAATATAATAAATACCAGAGGGAGTCCAGTAATAAAGTATTATTGAGAAATCATTATTCAGGCTACCCACTGGTTCCTCTACCTTTGCACAGCCTACTTTGCCTGCTGGCAGTGAAGGATGAGCTCAGATCTGGATCTGGAACATGTTTGTCTGAGAGATACTGGCTGATCACTGTATAAAAAACGAGAATCGGTGGGCTCCGGTCATCTGTTCCTGAGCTCCTATGTGACTCCGGTCATCATTTTACTTCCGGAGCTTGGAGTTCTGTTGCTATAGTTATATTATTTTATTTAAATAATAACAATGTCTTAATAATATATTTAAAACATATGCAGTGCTATTGAAAAGATAGATAGACTCTTCCTATAATTACCCCTGGCTCCGATGATGACTTCCGCGTCCATAACAGATCATCTAGGATGAGTCACGGGGAGAAGAACAATATATATAATTAATAAATAGAATGATGCAGTCGATTAAAATTATTAGACATTAATAAACATATATAAGAAGATAAAAAAAACATTGTTGTTCCACATGAAAGGTCAATATGAAGAAAGCTAATTAGCAGGCTTACAAATATGCGCAACAATATGTTGATGTACAACAGTGTTCTGGTTTTAACCCTAATACTATATGATCTGCTATGTTCCCCAGTAATAACAGCTGTCAGTCCAGATAGGTCCTACCCCATTAGGGATATTTACCAGTCTTTAGATATTAAGGTCCAGACAGTCCTTAGTAAGATGATTTTCATCGGTTTGGCTGTGGAGAGATGGAAATGGCTGGTGCAGTTGTTTCTGGGCAATATGAAATTCGAATTTGGAGGGTCCAGAGTAGTCACAGATCACAAACAGGGAAACACCTGCGATTGGCAGTCAGTAGTGAGGGAACAGGGCTACATGATGTAATTCCAGCCCTGTCCTCTTCCCACGGACTAATGCTGGTCATTATAACACCATCCTGTCAGCTTCACTAGGAAGAGAGCCTAATGAGGGAGAACGTCCTTCTCTTCTGGAGTTGCAGGGTGCTACCGCAAAAATCTGAAGCTTCCTGCAGCTTCCTGGAGGGTAGGCAATTATGCTCTATTTCCACTGAGTAATTAATGGTCAAACTGTCAGAAAACTGCATATATATATAATTGCCATTTCTTTTTTTATTTTATTTTTTGGGACTTTTTTTTTTTACATGGTTTGGTGTATTTTAGTTGTGAGGAAAATATGAATAGTATGCTGTGTCTCAATAATTATGTCATACTGTAATTTGAACACATTATTGAATAAACCGGAACCAACTGACATTTACTAACTCTTTCTCATTATACATTATAGATAATATGGCATTGGATTCATTTAATAACATATCAGAGAGCCATGTGAACTCACAGAAATCCCATATTTCTGGCACTACTATCGGTAAACATAATACAACTGAAGTGATAGAATTTGTTTTTGTGGCTTTCACCTTTCCCCACAGCCTGCAATATGCTATGTTCTCACTGTTTCTGCTGTTATACACTTTGCTTCTTTGTGGGAATATTTTAATCATGTTTACTATAAGAACAGATTATCATCTCCACAACCCAATGTACTTCTTCCTGGGTAAACTGTCTTTCATTGATCTTTGCTACTCATCTGTAACTGTACCAAAGATGTTGGTAGACTTCCTTTCTGACAGGAAATCCATTTCATTTAATGGCTGCATCACTCAACTGTATTTCTTTCACTTCTTTGCCTGTGCAGAATGTTTTATATTTATAGCTATGGGTTATGACCGCTATGCAGCCATCTGCAAACCACTGCAGTATTCCACCATCATGAGTAAACAGCGGTGTCTCTGGATGGTAGCTGCAACATGGGCCACTAGCTTTGTGCACTCCAACATCCAGACTACACTGACTATGGGGCTGCCATTTTGTGGCCCTAATGAAATAAACAGTTTCTTTTGTGACATCCCACCTCTAATAAGACTGGCATGTACTGACACAACCATGATCGATGCTATGATAGTGACCAACAGTGGTATTGTATCACTTGGCTGCTTCCTGGCTGTCCTAATATCTTATGTTGGCATTGGTAAGGCAATCTTTAAAATACGGAACGCTGAAGGCAGACGTAAGGCCTTTTCAACTTGTGTGTCCCATCTTACAGTGGTAACTTTTTTCTTCGGTCCCTGCGTCTTCATTTATATGAGACCATCCAAAACCTTTCAAGCAGATCAATTAGTGTCTGTGTTTTACACGATCATAGCACCAATGTTAAACCCCATCATCTATACTCTGAGGAATGAGGAAATGAAGATATCCATGAAAAAACTGTGGGGGAGAAAAACTAAATACATGTAGCATGATCATGGGAAGACTTGCTGCGTATGGCATGCTGCATGCTACACTTTATATATTTGAAAGCCTACAGGAAGGCAACATATACAGTAGCTTAGCATTGCTGATAGAGCAATAGTTTCCAGTCCAGTCATAGAGCATGTGTAACAACATGCTCTGTTTCACATATTTAAAAAAATATATTTATACATTTTGCAAGGTGCCTTCTGTATTAGGTAAACTTGTAATTTAGTGTTAATAGCTTTCTAATGCTATGGAAAAAATAAATTGTTCTAAACATTTTCCTTGTCTCCTCTCATCCATTAGTCCCCTTCTCTGGAGTGTCATGTCAATCTGCAAATAAAATGGCATTATTCAACTCAAATTTCTCTAACCTGCTCACGAGCAGTGCTGCCCCCCCCCCCCCCCCCCCCCGACATATAACTTCTCCGGCTGCTCCCCCTTATGGGAACCTTTCCTTTACACAACCCCCCACTGCTTCTCCCTCTTGCTAATTCCTATTATGTCCTTGATCTGGCATTACACTTTAACTTTAAAATTTAATCTATCTACCGTGACAATTCCCTTCAACCTCCATTGCACCAGAGACTTTTTCTCCCAACTCCTTTCCTCTTTAATGCAGGAGCAGACGTGAGTTCTTAAACTCCGGTAGCATTCTGAAAAATGCGTCCGAAGTCTACGGACTTGCTGACGGTGGCATCACGTTGATGAGTTGGCACCGATACGGCATTGGGTGGGCACAGTGTAAACAATGCAGTCATGTCCTGTACCATTTGTGGTGTGGCTCAAGGTGGCTGGCATCACACACAGCTGCTGTTACTCAAAACATGGCTGTCCTGTGCCTGCCTTGCCCTGTGCTGGGCGGCCCCCCACATGTTAGCATTCTGAGTTGTAGTTTTGCGATTTTTTGCAAAACTACAACTCATGCTGTATCAGGCCCACTGGCCATTACTACAGACCAGATGTATCAAGCTTCAAAAGGTGATAAAGTGAAGAGTGATAAACAACCAGCCAATCAGCTCCTAAGTGTCATGTTACAGACTGGATTTGAAAGTGGCAGTTAGGAACTGACTGGCTGGTTGTTTACCACTTTATAACTTTTTAGAGCTTGATACATCTGGCCCTACATCTTTATATAAATGTTGTAGCTAAGCTGCATCTTATTGATATTTCCAAAGGCTGAAGCACCTAACCATTGATGTATATACAAAGAAACACTGTCAGTTTAATTGGCCAAATCATCCTATAAGGCACCAGCTCTATGGAATGCACAGAATGTCTTCTTATTTAAACACAGTGGTTAAACACAGTGGTTAAAACTGACATGACTGTGACATGCCCTCTGCTGGTAGCCAATTACCACCCAGGATAGCCCAACACATTTTATGGATATCCATGCAATTTCCAGCTATGCCTCTGTGTGGTAAACATTACGGCCCATGTGCAGTTCAGCTCAAATGTATGCCACTGAATGAAGGAATTCATTATAACTTGTAATGGGTTCTCTGTTTCCATTGCCAAATTATTCATATTGCGTAAATACCACATGTAATTAGCAAACTCAATTTGAAGCTGCAAAATAAATATACATCTCAAACAAGGAGAAAAGTAGAACGAGCTTTATTAACTTTGTTTACTATTAAAATGTAATTTGTATTATAAAGTTTCAAACTGCCCAAATGCAAGTGTACATTAAGATTAAATTAAGGTCAAGCTTGACCGTGGGTCAGTAAATTCTAGATTCACACCTACACTATAGTCCTTTTTACCCAATGACCGCATACCGATCTAAAAGGAGACACTATAGTCAGTATATCTGTGCTACTGAACATAGAGGATCAGGACCAGGGCCGGCGCCACCACTAGGCAGCTCTAGGCATTTGCCTAGGGCGCCGGCACCTGGAGGGCGGCAGTTCGCCCCTCACCTGACCCCCATGTGCATATAGCTGGCCGGGGTGTCCGTGCCGCAGGGGTACCTGCGGCGCTGTCCTGTGTATAAAGCTGCGGCAGCTTTATACACAGGACAGTGCCGCAGGTACCCCTGCGGCACGGACACTCCAGGGATCCCGCCGCCGCCAGCAGCAGCTTTACATAGGACAACGCCGCACGGACACTCCATGGATCCCGCCGCCGCCAGCAGCAGCTTTGCACACTGCACAGGACAGCGCCGCACGGACACTCCAGGGATGATGATCCCGCCGCCGCCGCCGAAAGCAGCAGCTATATCACAGAGTGACAGCGCCGCAGACCAGCACTGCAGGGACGGGCAATACAGGTACCACCCCCGGGCACCGGGGCGCCCCCAACCCGACTCGCCTGGGGCGCTCCGGTGCCTTGCACCGGCCCTGATCAGGACTCTGCCATGTCATTGGCCGGAATTAGTGAGCACCTGGTAACTGCTTCATGTGACTGTATTACTTATTGATGCCCCTGCTTCCATTTTAACTATTCTGATTACAGTTGTATTCTTTTCTTATATGGACCTGAGTTACTGAAAGAGCCCTTTCATTTGATGGCAGTAATAACGGGATCACTTTCCATGTAGGCAACAACAGAAGATGGATTAAAATGATATACGAAAAAAAAAATCAATAATGTATATCTGCAGGAAGGGATGCGGTCATTCGTCAGACTGCATTTAGGTCTACAGTCATTAGGTCGACCCCACTAGGTCGACTGGCAGGAAGGTCGACCTGACTTAAGGTCGACATGGGCCAAGGTCGACATGACTTAAGGTCGAATTTGCATAAAGGTCGACATGAGGAAGGTCGACTGGTCATAAGGTCGACATGGGTTTTTCACTGTTTTTTGAGCCGACATGCGGTATTTCATGCCCTACCATCCACTAGGGCGTGGTGGGAGAATAAAATAGTGTGCCGAGCGCAGCGAGGCACCGTGCCCGAAGCATCGCGAGCGAAGCGAGCAATGCGAGGGTCCGATTCTCATTGCCAACTGTGTCCATGTCGACTGTGTCGACATTCGGATAAAAAAACAGTGAAAAACCCATGTCGACCTTATGACCAGTCGACCTTCCTCATGTCGACCTTTATGCAAATTCGACCTTAAGTCATGTCGACCTTGGCCCATGTCGACCTTAAGTCAGGTCGACCTTCCTGCCAGTCGACCTAGTGGGGTCGACCTAATGACTGTAGACCTAAATGCAGTCTGACGAATGATCCCATTCCCTGCAGGAATGTGTTAATTGCAAAGAAGTAATATAACTGCAGCGGACACACACGCAGATGATAATAAAACAAGGGCCAAGAGAACCATCATACCAAGTATGAGGAATCAGAGGAAGAAGGAGGGCCAAGTGCAAGTAGAGAGTTCATTGACCAAGAATCACCAGCTGTGGGCAGTGGGGTGTAGCAACAAGAATACTTTGCATTGTTTGGAGATGGAGAAGCTCCTTATGACCAGTGGTGAAAGTGTCTGTACGCCTACCCACACTGGTGGTTGGGGTATAGAGATATACCAACCTATGAGGAAGCAAAATCTAATGATGACATTCATATGCATATTTTTGAGCCATTAATTGTGTTCCATTGAATTAAATAAGCAGAATGGGCCAAATATCTGGTGCCCAATCTTATGGAAAAGATAGCTGGGTACTTGTGAGTTATCCGGGCTGCCGATTTCTAAATCGGGTCGGATCGGGCACATCGCATCGCATCGCATGCGACCATCGGATGCGATGCGATGCGATGCGATGACCCGATTTTTCCATAGGAATCAATGTTAAAATGGACTGAGTCCATTTTAACATGGAATTCAATGGGGAAAAGGGGTCCTTTTCATACCCCTACTATCCAAGTGGGCATGGAGTTGGATATAAACCTGTGGCGAGCGTAGCGAGCCACCGAGCCCGAAGCGTGGCGAGCGTAGCGCGCCCCGCGAGGGGACACAGAATACCGTCCCCTCGCGGGGCTCGCTTCGCTCGCCACGCTTCGGGCTCGGTGGCTCGCTACGCTCGCCACAGGTTTATATCCAACTCCATGCCCACTTGGATAGTAGGGGTATGAAAAGGACCCCTTTTTCCCATTGAATTCCATGTTAAAATGGACTCAGTCAATTTTAACATTGATTCCTATGGAAAAATCGGGTCATCGCATCCGATGATCGCATGCGATGCGATGCGATATCGCATCGCATCTGATTGTATGCCTTAACTTAAGGCATACAATCAAAAAATCGGCAGCCCAGATAACTCACAAGTACCGATAGCTGCAAGAAGGATTTAAGGCCCATTATATTATATAGCTGAGAGAGGGTGGTCACCATATGCCATGCTTCTTTGATCTGGAGTTCTTTAAGTTCCCTATCTAATAGTAGGACTTCTACTGGATATTCCCGGTCTATGAAATCAATTTCCATCATTTAATTTGCTTTGCACCATATTTTAATGGATTAGAACAGGAGTGGAGGGTCTGAGGCTAATTTATTATCCTGTAAGATCCTGTATAACGGGGTTTTGCCTGGAGACGAGGAGGTCACTAGAGCTATGGCCATGTCACTACCGTGTGACTCTTGGTCTAGCCATGAGCTTAACTGTGTTAACTGGGCAGCTATATAATACCTTCTTATATCTGGTAAACCCAAGCCGACCTCCCCACTCGCCCTCATTAGATTATTTAACTGAATTTTAGGTCGCTCCCCGTTCCAAATGAATGAGGAGATAATACTGTTCAGTTTTCTAAATATTGATTCAGGGAGGTAAATTCGTGAGTGTTGAATCACGTATAAGAATTTGGGAAGGACCGCCATCTTGACCAGGTTTATCCTGCCTGATACTATCAATGGCAGCTTCTTCCAGGATTTTATTTTTTTCCCCAGCCAAAGCTTTTTGCGGTTCTTGACGACTTGGCTGGAGATGGACCTGAAGCATCTACCTGATGGGAGAATATCAAACAAGTCATGGCCAACAATAAAAAAGTATAACAAAAAATCAACTTTTAGTAAATATATACCTTCTGATATACTGTAGATTACCAGTAGTTGGCAGGTTCGGACGTCACGAGATGCTTCACTTGTTTTGTTTGGCATGAAATGCAGTGCAGTCACAGCTCCTGAAATACTGTAACTATGCTATTATGGTTTATTTTCTCCCAGGCATTAGTATACCCCAAAGAGCCTTCATCAGAGATGGTAGGTAAAGAAAATTCCTGGTTTAGACCACCCTATTCATTCAGTAATAATGTTCTTATTGGCTGCATACAGATTCCATTAACGGTCATCATTCCTGTTCTATGTTAAGCATTAAGTATTACATTATCATGCTCCTTTAATAATCTTTAAATATACTCAGCATACCATAGAGCAGTGGTTCCCAACCTGGGGTACTAGTACCCCTGGGGGTACTCTGCAGACCAGTTGGGGGTACTTGAAAATAATATTGGTAATGGCGGAAAATTAAAAAAAAGTATTTTGATGGCAGAAGAAGAAGACCCATTGCTATGGAGAAGAACCATGTTGTGTCACTTATGGTTCTGTCTTCAGCGTCTCATTGTGCTTTTGCCTGACCAGCAATCCACTGGGAGCTACCTGTGCTGCCCTCAAACATCAGCGATCATCTGCCCTGCACTGACACAGGTGGAGGAAGCAGTGGCATTAATCCTACAGGTGTAAGTGGGAACCCTGGAGACAATACACAGCCAACGACCAGACACGGAAGGGCACGATTCCTCTCCGTTACTCCTTAATATAAGGACATGCATAAGAATACGCATATCACTCACTTCCACTCCACTCGTACTGACTATATTTTAAATTGACCCGTACCCCTTGATCAATGAATAGCCTAATCAAGGGGTACGGGAGAGAAAAAAGGTTGGGAACCACTGCCATAGAGGAAAGCTTTTTAGAAAGGTTACCTTTAAAATATGTTTTATTTTTCAATTCAAATAATTTAATTTCTATTTATTTCACGTTGCCTGTTGGCATTTTGACAATGTCTACATAGTAATTGTCAGAACCATTTGCCTATATCCTGTTGTGTTTAGTACCGGAGGGTTTTTTTCTTTCACAGTACTGTATTCTATATTTTTTTTTTATAAAGTAAAGCACATTGTTATGCCTATTTGAATGCATGCATTTCATTGTTAGCAAGAACAGTTTAGCAGATCAGTAAATCTAAAATACAAGTTGCCTTATAATAAATATGTAATGAACTAAACTTAGTTATATATGTTAGCCAGGTCCTTTTCATTTGTCAGCTTGCATCTGAGAGCTACATACTGTAAGTGACAGCAGTTCCTGAACGCTGACTGCCCCAGATAATATCACTGTGTCTCTAACTGCACAGAAGTACAGAGCAGTGTCTTCAGGCTCTGCGCAACTCTTCTCCAAACTCGTTGTTCTCTCATCTGGATTTGCTGACATTGAAAACGTCCCAGCTTCTCTTGTGCCATCAAATCCACTACCAAGAAATTCAATCCTTCCATGGATATTTTTTTTGTACCAGAACATGGTGTCCTTACTGGTAACATTCTGGTAGCATGAGATCGTCACTTGTTCTCCTTCATTTACTCTAATCTGTTCATCCTGGAACACCTTACATTGAGACATTGCAAGCACTGAAGTAAGAAAGGGAAATAACTCAGTTCCAAATTTATGACTGGCCATTCAAATGGACACAAAGGGCCAAATGTAATAGGGTGAGAGTTTCAGAAAGTGAGAGATTTTGGGAGAGTTTTCCCATTTTTTAAAGCAGCAATCAATTACATGGCAACATCAACCTGGTTTTGAAAATAAGTGCATGGAATGAATACCAAGAAAATCAAGGAAATATCTGACTTACCTATGATAAAATGATATGATGAAATTAGATAATGCATGTCAGACGTAGAGCTGTCTGTTCTGCTGTAACTTTTGTCTGTATGACAGGTGTAATTAGCATGCACTGCTGATCACTTCCTGTCTCATTAAAAGCCTCTCATGCTGCAATGGTAGTACAGTACATCAGTTTTGTAACTCATCTAGTTATCATCTAAACATACAATATTATAGGTTTAACACAGGAAATGATAATAAAAGTAGCAACTCCTTAGTGTAGGAGGAGGGCTGCCGCTGCCCACAATGCTAGCCCCACCTCCACTGCTGCCGCTGATTCCCACCACGGTCCCAGGACTGGCACATGCAGTGGTGTAGCTAGGTGCCACAGTGCCCAGAGTACCCCCCCCCCCCCCCGATTTGTAGTAGTAGGAGGGGCTCTTGCGCGGTGACAAGGGGGCGCGGCTTTACATTTTACCGCACACCGTAATGCCCATTGCACATTTTAGCAAACTTTGTATTATCCATTACACATAAAGCCACACGCTGTAATGCCAATTACACATAAGGCCACATATGATGCCCATTATATACTATATAACAAACCATAATGCCCATTACACATTTGACACATAAGTGCCACTTACCTTCATGATCGATGCCAGGGGCTTCATGCTTGATGCCAAGGGGCTTCATACTCATTGCCAAGGGGCACTTAAATTGCTCATTGCCAAGGGGGAATACAGCCCGCTCCCACATCCGCCCAGCTTTCCCTTTCCCCGCTGTTCCCGGCTGAGCCAGAGCTCAAGTCTCCCACTGGACCGCTAGCCAATAGGCACTTGCCGTAATGCCAATTACACATAAGGCCACACATGATGCCCATTATATACTATATAACAAACCATAATGCCCATTACACATTTGACACATAAGTGCCACTTACCTTCATGCTCGATGCCAAGGGGCTTCATGCTCATTGCCAAAGGAAACTTAAATTGCTCCTTGCCATGGGGGACTTAAATTGCTTGTTGCCAAGGGGGACTTAAATTGCTCGTTGCTAAGGGGGACTTAAATTGCTCAATGCCAAGAGGGAATACAGCCCGCTCCCCCATCCGCCCAACTTTCCCGCTCCCCGCTGTGCCCGGCTGAGCCAGAGCTCAATTCTCCCGCTGGACCGCTAGCCAATAGGCGCTCGCAGTCCAGCAGCCAATGCTGCTTCTGATTGGCTGCTGGACCGAAAGCACCTTTTAGCTAGCGGTCCAGCGGGGGACTCTGTCTCCAGCCAGGCACAGCAGGGTAGGGAATGGGGAGTGGCAGGGGCGTAACCAGAACTTTAAGGGCACCATTGCAAAATCTTGAAAGGGCCCACTCAATACACCCACACTCACCATTGTCTCTACGATGCCCCATAGGGGGCAGAGGAAAGAGTGAGGTTAGTGATAGAAAAAGAAGGTGTCAGGGAAACTGAGTAGAGAAAGAGAGACATAGCAGTAGTCAGAGAGAGAGATTTATGGAAAAAATGGGAATGAGAGAAATAAAGAGGAGAGAGAGAGAAAATGTCAGGGAGGAAGAGAGAGAAAAAGAGGGGCACAAGATACAGTGAGTGTCAGGGAGAGACAGGCAGAGAGAGGGGGACACCCAGAGAAAAAGAGTGGGAGTGTCAGGAAAAGAAAGGGGGAGAGACAGAGAGTGAGCGTGGCGGGAAGAGAGAAAGGCAGTGCCAGGGGAGAGAGAAAGCAGAGGGGGACAGGGGGAAAGGGTGAAAGAGAGAGGGGGTCAGGAGAGATGACATGGGAGAGAAAAAGAGAAAAGTGATAAAAAGGGGGAGGCAGCTAAACAGAGGCGAGAGATGATGTGGGGAAAAAGAGATGAGAGGTGGGGCTTCTGAGTTCGGTGCCGGATGAAGCACCGACAGGGGGATCCCGACAGTCGGTAGTCGGTATCCCAATGTCAGAATCCCAACTGCCGGTGCTACAACAGGGGGATCTCAACTCACAGGGGCTATTCTCCCTTAGAGACCCCCATAGAGGGAGAACAGAACCACCAAGCCCGCAGCATTGCGAGCGCACCGGCAGTTGGGCTACTGACCATCGGGATCCCCGCTGTCGGAGCGCCATACCACACCCTTCTGGGTTTAAGGGGTCGCA
The DNA here is from genome assembly GCF_055691185.1 of Crinia signifera. Taxonomy (NCBI): domain Eukaryota; kingdom Metazoa; phylum Chordata; class Amphibia; order Anura; family Myobatrachidae; genus Crinia; species Crinia signifera. The sequence goes on from NC_139217.1 coordinate 329,070,518, forward strand.
TAAGCGGTGTTAGGTAAACTGCACATGTGCAGGACTCATTATGCAGGAAACATTCGGCACTCGCACTGCAGAGCAGCGTACTTGATTGACAGACAGAGGGAATATTGGGGAGAAAAAAAGATGGAGAGCTTTTCTCCATTTAAAAAATAGCCTCATTCATTGTATATGTTAGTTATTCCCAGAGATTATTGTACAGTTATATTATGGAACTCATACACTGTGCCACTCAAAGCACAGTAATACAATCCCGTGTCTGTCATGCTGACATCAGAAACTGTCAAGGAGATAACTTTCTTCTTTGTGTCACGTTTTGCTGAAAACTTAGCATAAGATTTGACTTCTTCTGATGATTCAAAATTTCTTATAATACAAAGTGGACTTTTGCCAGGATATTGAACATACCAAAAGAGATAAGGAGATATATCTGTTGTGTCATATTCACAATCTAGTGTGATCGGCGCTTTAGCTTCTGCAATTATCGCTGGTTGTGACTGTGTGACACTTTCTGATCTACCGATTCCTGTTGTAACAGAGAGAATGAGAATTAAGGTGGAGACACTGAGAAGAAATGTTTGCTATAAATCAGCTTTACTGTGAAATTACCTGATAAGGAAATATAGATCATTGTACACAGCCATAACTTCATTGCAATAGAAGCAATCTTGTGTTAGCAGCTTGCACTAGATAGGTGTCACTACTGTTCCAGTGTAACACATACAAATACTCAGACAGGGGAGAGGAACAGGGAGGAGCTAATGTGCCTTCACTCACTGTACTGTGCTGTACAAGTGAATGGAAACAAAGACATCTCCCCACTGATTTATTGGAACAAAATCATCCATTAGATATACAATTACAGTATCTTCATTGTATTCGCTTGTGCTTAATTACCAGAGCACCTTGGGAATGTTTTGATAAACATCTGAATAACTTTGTGGATCATCAGTTAGTATGAGAGGATATTGATGACATATTTTCAGGATTGGCATGTGTGTACCTTGGCTTCTTGTTTCACTTTCCTTTCCGACCTCTTCATTCTGTTTGCATCTGATTCTAGTCATCAAAACGTACACTTTTTTCCAGTCTCTCACAAATTTGACCCTTATCATACAAGTTTGGAAATATATTGTAACTTACAATACAATATTGGGGTTCAGAGACTAGTGGCAGAACATATGCAGAGTACAGCTGGGGGCCTTTAGTGCGATTCATTCATCACTAGTTAAAATCCTGTCAAATGACGACTTCTACAATGTATATCTTATACTTTTACTTTAAGCTGTGACAGTTTTTAGCCCATAAACTCTCCACACCACCCCAGTCCTTATCTGCTCCTACCTCCATTCTCTGCATTCACAGCTCCCTTATTCATACCTGCCAACCTTTTAAAACTCCTCTCCGGGAGAAGCCGGGAGAAAAGTGAAAGGGGGGGTGGGATGAGGCTACGTTTCGGGGGCGGGGTGAGGCTGACATCACCAAGACCCGTCCCCATGACAGGCAGCCGCATTCATTTGCGGGTCTGTGGATGGAGGGAAGGGCTAAAATTACACAAAATGACGCAATTCGCGTCATTTTAGCCCCATCACCTTCCCGCGGACCCTCGGAATTTTATACTGCAGGGAAGGGGGGAGCAGGGGCTGTGGCAATAATGCGGGAGACTTACCCACCTTCCCGGGGGGCCAGGAGGGGGACCCGATTTGCGCGAGCCTCCAGGCCATTTCAAAAGGGTAGGCAAGTATGCCCTCTTTCCATATCCAGCAAGTTTGAGAAGTACCATCAGTGACCACTAGAGGCCACTAGATGGACCAAATTCCTCCTTTGTATGCTAAAATATATCTCGACAGAAAGTGAAAGCAATTTTTGAAAGGTACAATGATCTACAGTATGTTAAACTTGTTGAATATGGAGAAAGTGAGACGAGGCTGAAGTTGGCTTCTTATTCGCCCAGCTTCTTATTCGAGCTCCAGCTTCTTATTCAGAACAATCACTTTTACAAGGCTTAATGAATCATGGACCACAAATTTGACTGCAGAAATCAACACAGGGGGGTCACGTACATATGACCCACTTGTCATTTCTTTTGACCAACAAGGATTTGGGCAGAAATAGGACACTAAAGTGGGCATAGGTCCCAGATGTCATCATTTTGAATAAGTAGCTGGTGTCCTGCAAGGGTTAAACCGCGTTGGTCAAAAAATGTTACACTTGGAATCCACACAGGGGGGTCACTTACATATGACCCACTTGCCATTTCTTTTGACCAAAAAGGATTTGGGCAGTAATAGGGCAGTAAACTGGGCATGGGTCACAGATTTCATCATTTTGAATAAGTAATTGGTGTCCTGCAAGGGTTAAACATAGTTGGTCAAACAGTATGACACTTGAAACCTGCACAGGGGGGTCAGATACATATGTCCCACTTGCAATTTCTTTTGACTAACAAGGATTTGGGCAGAAAATGGGCACAAAAATGGGCATGGGTCCCAGATATCATTTTGAATAAGTAGCTGGTGTCCTGCAAGGGTTAAACAGCGTTGGTCAAACAGTATGACACTTGAAACCTACACAGGGGGGTCAGGTACATATGACCCACTTGCAATTTCTTTTGACCAACAAGGATTTTGGCAGAAAATGGGCACTAAAGTGGGCATAGGTCCCAGATTTCATCATTTTGAATAAGTAGCTGGTGTCCCACAAGGGTTAAACAGCGTTGGTCAACAAATATTACACTGGAAACCCGCACAGGGGGGTCACTTACATATGACCCACTTGCCATTTCTTTTGACCAACAAGGATTTGGGCAGAAAATGGGCACTAAAGTGGGCATATGTCCCAGATGTCATCATTTTGAATAAGTAGCTGGTGTCCTGCAAGGGTTAAACAGCATTGGTCAAAAAATGTTACACTTGGAATCCACACAGGGGGGTCACTTACATATGACCCACTTGCAATTTCTTTTGACCAACAAGGATTTGGGCAGTAATAGGGCAGTAAAGTGGGCATGGGTCACAGATTTCATCATTTTGAATACGTAGCTGGTGTCCTGCATAGGTTAAACAGCGTTGGTCAAACAGTATGACACTTGAAACCTGCACAGGGGGGTCAGATACATATGACCCACTCTCAATTTCTTTTGACCAACAAGGATTTGGGCAGAAATTGGGCACGAAACTGGGCATAGGTCCCAGATGTCATTATTTTGAATAAGTAGCTGGTGTCCTGCAAGGGTTAAACAGTGTTGGTCAAAACATATTACACTTGAAACCCACACAAGGGGGTCACCTACATTTGACCCACTTGCCATTTCTTTTGACCAACAAGGATTTGGGCAGAAATAGGGCACTAAAGTGGGCATGAGTCACAGAATTCATCATTTTGAATAAGTAGCTGGTGTCCTGCAAGGGTTAAACAGCGTTGGTCAAAAAATGTTACACTTGGAATCCACACAGGGGGGTCACTTACATATGACCCACTTGCTATTCTTTTTTCCCAACAAGGATTTGGGCAGAAAATGGGCACTAAAGTGGGCATAGGTCCCAGATTTCATCATTTTGAATAAGTAGCTGGTGTTCTGCAAGGGTTAAACAGCGTTGGTCAAAAAATATTACACTGGAAACCTGCACAGGGGGTCACTTACATATGACCCACTTGTCATTTCTTTTGAGAAAAAAGGATTTGAGCAGAAATAGGGCACTAAAGTGGGCATGGGTCCCAGATTTCATCATTTTGAATAAGTAGCTGGTGTCCTGCAAGGGTTAAACAGCGCTGGTCAACAAATATTACACTGAAAACCTGCACAAGGGGGTCACTTACATATGACCCACTTGGCAATTCTTTTGACCAACAAGGATTTGGGCAGAAAATGGGCACTAAAGTGGGCATAGGTCCCAGATTTCATCATTTTGAATAAGTAGCTGGTGTCCCGCAAGGGTTAAACAGCGTTGGTCAAAAAATTTTACACTTGGAATTCACACAGGGGGGTCACTTACATATGACTCACTTGCAATTTTTTTTGACCAACAAGGATTTGGGCAGTAATAGGGCAGTAAAGTGGGCATGGGTCACAGATTTCATCATTTTGAATAAGTAGCTGGTGTCCTGCAAGGGTTAAACAGCGTTGCTCAAAAGAAATGGCAAGTGGGTCATATGTAAGTGACCCCCCTGTGTGGATTTCAAGTGTAATATTTTTTGACCAACGCTGTTTAACCCTTGCAGGACACCAGCTACTTATTCAAAATGATATCTGGGACCCATGTCCATTTTTGTGCCCATTTTCTGCCCAAATCCTTGTTGGTCAAAAGAAATGGCAAGTGGGTCGGTCATATGTAGGTGACCCCCCTGTGTGGGTTTCAAGTGTAATATTTTTTGGCCATTGCTGTTTAACCCTTGCAGGACACCAGCTACTTAATCAAAATGATGACATCTGGGACCCATGCCCACTTTAGTGCCCTATTTCTGCCCAAATCCTTGTTGGTTAAAAGAAATGGCAAGTGGGTCATATGTAGGTGACCCCCCTGTGTGGGTTTCAAGTGTAATATGTTTTGACCAACGCTGTTTAACCCTTGCAGAACACCAGCTACTTATTCAAAATGATGACATCTGTGACTCATGCCCACTTTACTGCCCTATTACTGCCCAAATCCTTGTTGGTCAAAATAAATGGCAAGTGGGTCATATGTAAGTTACCCCCTGTGCGGGTTTCCAGTGTAATATTTGTTGACCAACGCTGTTTAACCCTTGCGGGACACCAGCTACTTATTCAAAATTATGAAATCTGGGACCTATGCCCACTTTAGTGCCCATTTTCTGCCCATATCCTTGTTGGTCAAAAGAAATAGCAAGTGGGTCATATGTAAGTGACCCCCCTGTGTGGATTCCAAGTGTAAAAAATTTTGAACAACGCTGTTTAACCCTTGCAGGACACCAGCTACTTATTCAAAATGATATCTGGGACCCATGTCCATTTTTGTGCCCATTTTCAGCCCAAATCCTTGTTGGTCAAAAGAAATGGCAAGTGGGTCATATGTAGGTGACCCCCCTGTGTAAGGTTCAAGTGTAATATGTTTTGACCAACACTGTTTAACCCTTGCAGGACACCAGCTAATTATTCAAAATGATGACATCTGGGACCCATGCCCACTTTAGTGCCCTATTTCTGTCCAAATCCTTGTTGGTCAAAAGAAATTGCAAGTGGGTCATATGTACCTGACCCCCCTGTGTAGGTTTCAAGTGTCATACTGTTTGACCAACGCTGTTTAACCCTTGCAGGACACCAGCTACTTATTCAAAATGATGACATCTGGGACCCATGCCCATTTTAGTGCCCTATTTCTGCCCAAGTCCTTGTTGGTCAAAAGAAATTGCAAGTGGTTCATATGTAGGTGACCCCCCTGTGTGGGTTTCAAGTGTAATATGTTTTGACCAACGCTGTTTAACCCTTGCGGGACATCAGCTACTTATTCAAAATGATGAAATCTGGGACCTATGCCCACTTTAGTGCCCATTTTCTGCCCAAATCCTTGTTGGTCAAAAGAAATTGCAAGTCGGTCATATGTAGGTGACCCCCCTGTGCAGGTTTCAAGTGTCATACTGTTTGACCAACGCTGTTTAACCCTTGCAGGACACCAGCTACTTATTCAAAATGATGAAATCTGTGACCCATGCCCACTTTACTGCCCTATTACTGCCCAAATCCTTGTTGGTCAAAAGAAATGGCAAGTGGGTCATATGTAAGTGACCCCCCTGTGTGGATTCCAAGTGTAACATTTTTTGACCAATGCTGTTTAACCCTTGCAGGACACCAGCTACTTATTCAAAATGACATCTGGGACCCATGCCCATTTTTGTGCCCATTTTCTGCCCAAATCCTTGTTGCTCAAAAGAAATTGCAAGTGGGTCATATGTAGGTGACCCCCCTGTGCAGGTTTCAAGTGTCATACTGTTTGACCAACGCTGTTTAACCCTTGCAGAACACCAGCTACTTATTCAAAATGATGAAATCTGTGACCCATGCCCACTTTACTGCCCTATTACTGCCCAAATCCTTGTTGGTCAAAAGAAATTGCAAGTGGGTCATATGTAAGTGACCCCCCTGTGTGGATTCCAAGTGTAACATTTTCTGACCAACGCTGGTTAACCCTTGCAGGACACCAGCTACTTCGTCAAAATGATGACATCTGGGACCCATGCCCACTTTACTGCCCTATTACTGCCCAAATCCTTGTTGGTCAAAAGAAAAGGCAAGTGGGTCATATGTAAGTGACCCCCCTGTGCGGGTTTACAGTGTAATATTTGTTGACCAACGCTGTTTAACCCTTGCAGGACACCAGCTACTTATTCAAAATGATGAAATCTGGGACCCATGCCCAATTTAGTGCCCTATTTCTGCCCAAATCCTTGTTGGTCAAAAGAAGTGACAAGTGGGTCATATGTAAGTGACCGCCCTGTGCGGGTTTCCAGTGTAACATTTTTTGACCAACGCTGTTTAACCCTTGCAGGACACCAGCTACTTATTCAAAATGATGACATCTGGGACCCATGCCCACTTTAGTGCCCTATTTCTGCCCAAATCCTTGTTGGTCAAAAGAAATTGCAAGTGGGTCATATGTATCTGACCCCCCTGTGCAGGTTTCAAGTGTCATACTGTTTGACCAACGCTGTTTAACCCTTGCAGGACACCAGCTACTTATTCAAAATGATGAAATCTGGGACCCCTGCCCACTTTAGTGCCCTATTACTGCCCAAATCCTTGTTGGTCAAAAGAAATGGCAAGTGGGTCATATGTAAGTGACCCCCCTTTGCAGGTTTCTAGTGTAATATTTTTTGACCAACTCTGTTTAACCCTTGCAGAACACCAGCTACTTATTCAAAATGATGACATCTGGGACCCAGGCCCACTTTAGTGCCCTATTTCTGCCCAAATCCTTGTTGGTCAAAAGAAATGACAAGTGGGTCATATGTAAGTGACCCCCCTGTGCGGGCTTCCAGTGTAATATTTGTTTACCAACGCTGTTTAACCCTTGCAGAACACCACCTAATTATTCAAAATGATGACATCTGTGACCCATGCCCACTTTACTGCCCTATTACTGCCCAAATCCTTGTTGATCAAAAGAAATGACAAGTGGGTCATATGTAAGTGACCCCCCTGTGTGGGCTTTCAGTGTCATATTTGTTGACCAACGCTGTTTAACCCTTGCAGGACACCAGCTACTTATTCAAAATGATGACATCTTGGACCCATGCCCACTTTACTGCCCTATTACTGCCCAAATTCTTGTTGGTCAAAAGAAATTGCTAGTGGGTCATATGTACGTGACCCCCCTTTGTTGATTTCTGCAGTCAAATTTTTGGTCCATGATTCATTAACCCTTGTAAAAGTGATTGTTCTGAATAAGAAGCTGGAGCTCGAATAAGAAGCTGGAGCTCGAATAAGAAGCTGGCCGAATAAGAAGCCAACTTCAGCCTCGTGAAAGTGAGCTGGAAGATAGAGATTGGAAGTAAGAGCAGTCCGGATTCCGTTCGGAAACCAGTATGCGGGAATCTGGGGTCGGATTCTCGCGAGACACAGAGGGCGAAATGTAATAGGGTGCGATTTTTAGACTAAAAAAAAATCGCACCAAATCGCACCTTTAAAAATCGCATTTTTTGCCGCGAATTCGCATATGTAATGAGATGCGAATTAGCGGCAAAAAATGCGATTTGCCGCGATTTGCCGCGATTTTTAGTCATGAAAATGTGCGCATTTTCAGTCATGAAAATGTGCGCATTTTCATAAATGCGATTTTGTTCAAAAAAAAAAAAGGAAAAAAAAAAACGGCGTGGGGTCCCCCCTCCTAAGCATAACCAGCCCCGGGCTCATTGAGCCGGACCTGGTTCCAAAAATACGGGGGGACAAAAAGCATAGGGGTCCCCCGTATTTCTGAAACCAGCCCCGGACTCTTGGACCGGTCCTGGTTCCAAAAATACGGGGGACAAAAAATCTGGGGGTCCCCCGTATTTTGAAACCAGCACCGGGCTCCAACAGCCCGCGGTGTCATGCCACAGCCGGGGGACACTTTTTATACAAGGTCCCCCGGCCAAAACATGAGCACCGTGGCTGGTCAGCCTTGGACGGGGTACCTGGAGGAGTGGGGACCCCCCCAATAAAGGGGTCCCCCCCCCCCAGGCTTCACCCGTCCAGGGCTGAAGCCCGGGGCTGTCACCGGCGTCCGTGGCCAGTGGACGCCGGCCTGATAGGGTTAAATCCATCATACATATCATTACATTGCTTTTTACTGGCGAACTACAAGTGCCAGCAGACCTCCCCCGCATGCTGGGACTTGGAGAACCACAAGTCCCAGCATGCGGGGCATTAATGGGCCCGCTGGGACTTGTAGTCCACCTGTAAAAAGAATGTTTATAAAAAACACACACACAGAGAAGTACAAGTTTATTACACACACACACCTCAATTTTACACCAGCATACTTACCATTCCTGGATCCAGCGCTGGTCTGGCTGCTTCACAGCCGGCTCCCCCCGCACTGACAGGCAGCGGGGAGAAGCGGCTGTCTCCGTCGCTTCTAACAGCCTCTGTAGCGCTGTCCGAGTGCTACAGAGGCTGAGAGCGTGATTGGCTGAGCTACAGTATGCGTCTCCATGGAGACGCATAGCTCAGCCAATCAGGACTGAGCTATGCGTCTCCATGGAGACGCATACTGTAGCTCAGCCAATCACGCTCTCAGCCTCTGTAGCACTCGGACAGCGCTACAGAGGCTGTTAGAAGCGACGGAGACAGCCGCTTCTCCCCGCTGCCTGTCAGTGCGGGGGGAGCCGGCTGTGAAGCAGCCAGACCAGCGCTGGATCCAGGAATGGTAAGTATGCTGGTGTAAAATTGAGGTGTGTGTGTGTAATAAACTTGTACTTCTCTGTGTGTGTGTTTTTTATAAACATTCTTTTTACAGGTGGACTACAAGTCCCAGCGGGCCCATTAATGCCCCGCATGCTGGGACTTGTGGTTCTCCAAGTCCCAGCATGCGGGGGAGGTCTGCTGGCACTTGTAGTTCGCCAGTAAAAAGCAATGTAATGATATGTATGATGGATTTAACCCTATCAGGCCGGCGTCCACTGGCCACGGACGCCGGTGACAGCCCCGGGCTTCAGCCCTGGACGGGTGAAGCCTGGGGGGGGGGGACCCCTTTATTGGGGGGTCCCCACTCCTCTAGGTACCCCGTCCAAGGCTGACCAGCCACGGTGCTCATGTTTTGGCCGGGGGACCTTGTATAAAAAGTGTCCCCCGGCTGTGGCATGACACCGCGGGCTGTTGGAGCCCGGTGCTGGTTTCAAAATACGGGGGACCCCCAGATTTTTTGTCCCCCGTATTTTTGGAACCAGGACCGGTCCAAGAGTCCGGGGCTGGTTTCAGAAATACGGGGGACCCCTATGCTTTTTGTCCCCCCGTATTTTTGGAACCAGGTCCGGCTCAATGAGCCCGGGGCTGGTTATGCTTAGGAGGGGGGACCCCACGCCGTTTTTTTTTTATAAAAACACTTTTACACATTTTTATTAACAGAACCATGCACAGATCTCAATGATCTGTGCATGGTTCTGTCAAATTCGCCTGTCAGAACCTGGTCTATTTTTTTTGCGATTTTTGGTAACATTTACCAAAAATCGCACCCTATTACATTTGCGAGTTGTATACTTTATAATGGGAAAACATCTGGATGCGAATTGAAATGTGACTAAAAATCGCACTTCTAAAAGTGCGATTTCGCGGTAAAAAGTGCGATTTTTTACCGCGATTTTCAACCTATTAAATGTGCGATTTTCGGAAAATGTGCGATGTCGGCCGTTTTTGACCAAAAATCGCACATGTCTAAAAAATCACACCCTATTACATTTCGCCCAGAGTCTATAAAAGCTCGGAGTCAGGAGAATTCGGCGCCATTTCACAGTGACACTTCCAGCTGTGCACAGCTCTGCAGTGGGGTCTGGGCATTGTACAGAGGGTGTTGTCAGTGTGCAGAGGGGTGTTGTGCAACTTGTGCAGAGGGGTGCAGTGCAGTCAGTGCAGAGGGGTGCTGTGAAGTGCAGAGGGGTGCAGTGCAGTCAGTGCAGTGAAAAACAGAGGGGTGGTGTTGTGGTTGTGCAGTGCAGACTTCAGAGGGGTTTGTGCTGTGCAGACTCAGAGGGGTGTTGTGCAGTGCAGAGGGGTATTGTGCAGTGCAGAGGGATTTGTGCAGTGCAGAGGGGTTTGTGTGGCAGTGCAGTACAGAGGGGTTTGTGTGCTGGGGTTTGTGCTGGGTTATATATTATATATATACCTAGTAATTGTAGTGGTCATGTGTTAGACAGGCTGTCAGTCAGTGTAGTGGGGTACAGTAGTACACAGGCAGGTTGCGTCAGCTTTTAATTTTTAATCGTTTTATCATTGTGGTGTGTGGTGTGCTGCACTGCAATCCAATACACCCTATACTACTGTCAGAACAAGTTCCGTGTGTGATTGTTCTGCCTTCATGGTCCACACAGTGTTATACAAGCCCCATCCATAAAAAAAATACAATATAAAAATAAATTTTGCTGTTACATAGTTACATAGTTACATAGTAGGTAAGGCTTAAAAAAAGACTTGCGTCCATCAAGTTCAACCTGGAGTAGGTTCTGATATTTTACAGACAGTTTATATTTCCTATTTGTACCCTTGGATGTTTTTATCCAGTAAATGTTTGTCTAATTTTGCCTTGAATGCATTTAATGAGCCAGCTGTTACCACCTCTCTGGGAAGAGAGTTCCAGAGTTTGACTGTTCTGACCGTAAAGAAATTCTTTCTACTAGCTGAATGAAATTTTTTTTCTTCTAATCTATACTCATGCCCTCGTGTCCTAGATTCCTTTCTATTAGAAAAGAGGGTGTGTGACAGTTCCTTATATTGGCCCTTGATATACTTGTACATGTTGAGCATGTCCCCCCTTAAATGTCTCTTTTCCAATGTAAATAGTCCCAAATTGCTTAATCTCTCCCCGTAGTTTAAATTCTCCATTCCCCTAATAAGCTTTGTTGCTCGCCTTTGGATTTTTTCTAATTGTATGATGTTCTTTTTGTAGTCTGGGGCCCAGAACTGCACTCCGTACTCGAGGTGAGGTCTCACCAATGCTTTATACAGTGGCATAATTACCCTTGAGTCCCTAGTTTCCATTCCCCTCTTAATACATGCCAGAATTGTGTTGGCCTTTTTTCTAGCTACATTACAATGGGCACTACATCTCAGTTTGCTGTCTATTTGGACTCCTAGATCCTTTTCAAGTATGGAATTACCCAGTTCCTCTCCGCTAAGGTTGTAACTTGCACACTGGTTATGTCTCCCAAGGTGCATAACCTTACATTTATCGACATTGAACCTCATCTTCCATTTTTTTGCCCACTCATCTAGAATTGCAAGATCATTTTGAAGCATGGTGATATCTTCTGATGATTTGATGACTTTGCTAAGTTTTGTATTGTCCGCAAAGATGGATACATTGCTGAGTAATCCTATCCCAATATCATTAATAAAAATGTTAACTATTCTTTATTTTTTTGGTGTATACTGCACCCCAATAGTATACACCATAAGTTCTGTGTGTGATTGTTCTGCCTCCACGCAGCGTTATACAAGCTGCACATTACAACAATAAAAATGTAAAAAAAAAATCTCTTTATTGTTTGTACAGTATGTTCTGCACCCATACTATACTGTCAGAAGTTCCCTGTGTTAATAACCAGCCAGCTTGCTGCAGACCTTGGCCTAAATTGAATAAAAACAACATTGTGATCTGTAAAGTGGTCAAAATTTTCTGGAAAGGAATAGAAATTAATGTTATTGAGGTTAATATGACTCTAAGGACAAAAAAACGCAAAATTAAGAAATTTGGGCGTTTTTGACCATTGTTTTAAAAAATCCAAATCCAAAGATTTCACCGCTGTTTGACAAAGCCAAATCCAAATCCCGGCGACAAATCCGAATCCCGGCACTCATTTCTAATTTCTTTACCTTAAATGTTGCCTATTTTGTTATGTGCCTTGGGTAAAAGTGGTGCTCTTTGTAACATTTTCTAATAACTGACACCAAATCTAATTTACAGTATGTATAACGGTTCTGAATATCATTCATTCTCTAAAGGCCCCCATATACTACAGCGATTTGGGCAAATTTCACCCCTTCCCAGTGTATCCGGCAGAGAAATTGTCCCAAATCAGATGCCTTTAATGCCCCCTCAATGTCCGCGGTCCTGTGCGCATTGAACCTGAGTCAGAGGGTCAGACTTCAGAGAAGAGCCAGGTAAGAGTGCAAACAGAGGTAAGAAAAAGTAAAGAAGAGTTGACAGGATCTACTTTTATGCTTCCTGACCTCCCTAGTCTCCCCTGTTGGAAGACCATTGCAGGGGGAATATGGGGGTCCATCACATTGAGATTCATGTCTGAAGTGTGAGAGATGTAGTTTGTGGCAGTGATACTGAATTCACAGATATTCAAGGTATTGTTCTGGTCAAGATGCACAGAGCAGGGTGGTATTCTTATATTTAGCCAAAAGATGTCACTGTTGAGTCACCTAAGCGATCTCATTGCATCATGCATATTAACTAACGATTAGCAATTTAAGCTATGATCTGGTATTTTTTGAGCTATTGCTTGAAATAATCTAACAGATATTCTCCCTTTGCTGAAGCATTCCTAGGCAATTACAATATACGACAGAATTAGTTGTGTTGTGTTAGTGCGGGTATGCAGATAATAGTAAAAAGAGTATTATACTTACCTGAATCCAGTATGGTTAAGGTCTGTCCGAGTCACAGGCACAAGGTTCTGACGCTCCTGAGTGCGCGTTTCGGGGAAATTTACTAAAGGAAATTTGTAAAAAAATAGGTGTATTTGTATCCAGAAATACACTTATTTTTGACATTTACTATCCCGAAAATACGGCAATTCGTAGTTGTATTGATGTACTTTCAATACAAATACGAATTGCCGTATTTTCGGGATAGTAAATGTCAAACATAAGTGTATTTCTGGATACAAATACACCTATATTTTACAAATTTCCTTTAGTAAATTTCCCCCTTTGTATCAAATAGGCTTGTTCACCAAGTAGCAGGCAGATATTTTGAACCATTGTACTATACGACACAATGGTGGAATGTAGCAATGGGCAAATTGTACATGTCTATAAAATTTCTAAGCCTATCAAATTTATATTTTCCAATATATTTATAATCACTGCAGAAGGTCTGTCCTGTGTTCTCTATACACTTGCTGTGGAAGACTGGGCATACACAATGATGGCTCCAATTCAATAGAGATCGGACAGCTTTTGAAGCTGGTAACCTGATGTCAGGGGTATGGGTTAGAACAAAACGACAGGGGGCGTCGGATGCAGCTGTGGGGATGCAGATACTATAGAGTAGGAAGGGGGTGGGGTACAATTACGTGTAAAGTAAATGAATGTATAATGACTCTCATGGGGCCTACACACGGGGCAATGTGCAGCGGATCGGGGCCACGGATCGCTATGCCCCTATAGACACAGTGACGTAGGGGCATTTTCTTATCGATCTAGTGAGATTGATTAGAAAATGCCCCTAAATCGATAAGTGTATAGGTCCCATCAGAGTCAGCCAAGATTAATAAAACAAACAAAGGGTCAAAATTTCAAAGTGATTTAGGGGTAGATTTTTAAGCTCGGTGAAGTGATAAAGTGGCCTGTCATTTTTCAAACCAAGCCTATAGCTTCACAGTTAGGAGCTGATTGGCCGGTAATAAAAAACAGACAGTTTATCACTTCACCGAGCTTAATAAATCTGCCCCTGAGTTAGGAATTTTTTTCCACATACACCTCACATGAAAAAGAAGCATCAGGAAGGGCATGTGCAAGCAATTTTAAAAAAATATTACCCCCTTATATCAATAGGCGAATCTAGAATTATGGTAATGGGTGGTCCCACATCTAGACATAATAGCAGGGGGACCTTTGCACGGCGTAGCCGCATCATAAAAAGGGGTGTGGTATTACACTTTAGACCATACACAGTAATGCCCATTACACATTTTAGCAAACTCCGTAATACCCATTACACATAAAGCCACACGCCATAATGCCAATTACACATAAGGCCACACACCATAATGCCCATTACACATTGTGCCACACATCATGATGCCCATTACATACTATATAACATGCCCATTACATATTTGGCACATAAGTGCTGCTTACCTACGTACTCATTGCTAGGGGGTTCTTGCTTGATGGCACCATAGTACCCATTACACATGATGCCGCACACCATAGTACCCATTACACATGATGCTGCACACCATAATACCCATTACACATGATGCTGCACAGCATAGTACCCATTACACATGATGCCGCGGACCATAGTACCCATTACACATGATGCTGCACACATAACGTCCCTTACGCATGATGCTGCACACATAATGTCCCTTACGCATGATGCTGCACACCGTAATTCCCCTTACGCATTAAGCCACACATTATGCGTAATGCCCTCACATACCGCCACTTGTAGCGTCCCTTAAGCAATGCCCCCAAAAGTGCCACTTACTGTAAATTTTTATATGAGCCTTCGCTGCTGCAGGGAGAGATGGAGAGCGGTGCAGCTGCTTCTATGGGGAGAGGAGCAGAGCGCAGAGCACGCTCCCACTCCCCTCCTGGTGTCCCCTCTAGCCGAGTGGACATTTGGAATATTGTGCGCACTGTTGTTGTGCGTGATGTCGGGGGAGCACGCCGGGCGCCGGCACCACATGATTAAAGGGGGGGGGCGGGCTGAGGTGAAAGCGGGGAGAAGAATTGGAGCAGAAGCTGCAGGGGTGACAGTCATTGACAGCTGGGCAGAGAGCAGGGGGCTGCCCGGCTGTATTCAGAGCACTGCAGGTCACGGCTGTTTGAAATAATACCCCTTTCACAACAGAAAATGCAGGGATTTACCCGGGAATATGGTCCCAGGATCATGCAGGGACATTCCCAGGCTGACCCCTTATACACCAGCCTAGTCCCTGCATTTTCTGGTGTGAGGGGAGAGACAACCACTCACCTATCCCTACCCCCCTTTAACTAACCAGCTATATCTTCTGAACCAACTGACCCATTTACATGAGACCAGTATCATATTGAAGAACTTTTGAGTTGGCTTTGAATGATTTGGGTCCCGTGAAACTGGGCTGTTTGGTTCCAGAGAAATCTGCCCTCAAAGAACATAAACAATCATGAAATTATATTTAAAAAATGAAAAAAAAAAAACGGTTTAACCTCAATATCCCTGGAACCAATTAACCTATATGGATCCAGCCTGGTATTAGATTGAAGGCCCAGCGATTTGGGCTTGACTGAGATCAACCTCGAACTTCAGTGATGCAGAAGGGGGAACTGGCAGCCGTTGAACTGGGTGGGAATTAGTGGGTCCCATGTTATCCATAGGGAAAACGTTCCAGCTTTGCCTGGCAGTATCTCCGGTTCCCAGGGGGCTCATTGGAAAGCCCCATCGCTCAGCTATAAGATGGGCTAATGGGTGGTCCTGTGCACCCCCGGACCACTCCCTAGATTCGCCTATGCCTATATCTCAAAAACTATGAGGCCTATAGAAGAAATATTTTGCATGGGTTAATATAATAACGTGTTAGTATCAAATGTACAAAGCATCATGAAAATCTGAGTTGGTGGATGTCATGGCTGGTTGTACTGACATGGAGTGACCCATAATCTAATTAGAAATAGGTTTTTCTATCGAGAGAATCGCCATATACAGTATCCATTTACTTCCCGTACATTTACATGGAAATATACACAGCAAAATATATACCTAAATTCACACTAATTTGCACAATGTATATAATTATTTATTATAGAAATCATAGTTGACCAATGCAGTTTATGTATTTAAAGTTTTGCCTTTTAAACTTCTTTTTAGCACAACTTAAAAACTGAACTAAGTAAACGAAACTTTAGCTAGTGTTTTAGTTGTTTAGATGTGTTACCCAAGAGTGTATATTTGACTTCAAATGAGGAAGAACTTTTTATTATAGTATGATAATAATATAATTAGAAACGAGGGAGTTACTGATAACAGCACACTGTAGAATAAACTTGTGTTAATTCACAGGAAATGTTTTCCCAATGGACATGGTGATAAAATAAAACAGGTGCATTCTCAGTATGGACCGTATATGGCAGTCATATACAGATCGATGTTGCAAGGGACGATATCTGTGGAATAGGATTTTGGATTGTGACATTAAACACAATGAATGGGTAAGTACTATATATTAATCAACTTGTAACCTCCAATCTTTCATTTCTGACTGTATATGTTTTTGATATATGCTTTGAAAAATAAAGTTTTCTAAAGAATTCAAGGAACTAAAATGTTTGTTATATCTCATTAGCTATTTTACAATGTTTTAGTATTTTTTTTACATAAAAGAAGCAGTTAATGTATATATTTTATTAGTTGTATGGCCAGAAAATCTAATTCATGATATTTGCATTCATAATATTTTATTAAAACTAAAGCACACACAAGGGCGGGAAACAGAGGGCTAACAAACGTTACCTAATTGTAGATTTACAGTCACAAAATAAGAAGTCACATATACCTGTAAATACACATATACCTGTTGTTTACAAAAGATGTAAATACATATCAGATTCTACCCTGACATTACAGCTATGCACATATGTAAGCGCTAATGGCTTTGAGAACTGGTACTTTTCTATACCCTCAGCCTTCTTTTGTTACAGATGCTTCTATTTTCAGCTCCATATAGTACATATTTTGATATTACTAACAGATTATCATGCGTTTTACTAATTTTGCTGTAAAAAGCCAATTCCTGAGTTGGTGTTCATTTATCAATATTATCTTTACTATAATAATGCGATTAATGTATTTTCACACCTTTTCATTTTAGTATCACCTAAATTTACTAAAGTGCAATTGGAGGAAAATTAGCAAGGGCCTGATTCATGTTTGTAAGTAAAGAGAAAAAAACAAGTTACTTTGTGTCTGGAATAAGCCATGCTGCATTTACATTTTTCCTGTGCAGGTTAATTACTGTCTACTTTTGCAGGTGGAAAAAGGGTAAGGTGGGTAATCCCCACACAACTAGCAGAAATGACACTGTGATAAATTAAACCAACGTATCCATGGATAAGTATAATTGTAAATGTACAGTGATGTTGGAGGTGCTTCTGGAACTAGAACTTCCAAATTTTCCAAAACAAATTTCGACTGAAAGAGTTCACTCAAAAGAAGAAAATTCCTTTGTGGAGCACTCATTTTTGATTAGTTAGAAATATGAAATATAGCATTTTATCCTTTCGTAAACCTATTTTAAACGCAAGGATTAAAAGCTATGTGTTACATTTATAACTAATAACTAACTATATCTAATGTATAACTAATCAAAAGAGAGTGCTCCACAAAGGAACTTTCTGCTTTAATATAATAAATACCAGAGGGAGTCCTGTAATAAAGTATTATTGAGAAATCATTATTCAGGCTACCCACTGGTTCCTCTACCTTTGCACAGCCTACTTTGCCTGCTGGCAGTGAAGGATGAGCTCAGATCTGGATCTGGAACATGTTTGTCTGAGAGATACTGGCTGATCACTGTATAAAAAACGAGAATCGGTGGGCTCCGGTCATCTGTTCCTGAGCTCCTATGTGACTCCGGTCATCATTTTACTTCCGGAGCTTGGAGTTCTGTTGCTATAGTTATATTATTTTATTTAAATAATAACAATGTCTTAATAATATATTTAAAACATATGCAGTGCTATTGAAAAGATAGATAGACTCTTCCTATAATTACCCCTGGCTCCGATGATGACTTCCGCGTCCATAACAGATCATCTAGGATGAGTCACGGGGAGAAGAACAATATATATAATTAATAAATAGAATGATGCAGTCGATTAAAATTATTAGACATTAATAAACATATATAAGAAGATAAAAAAAACATTGTTGTTCCACATGAAAGGTCAATATGAAGAAAGCTAATTAGCAGGCTTACAAATATGCGCAACAATATGTTGATGTACAACAGTGTTCTGGTTTTAACCCTAATACTATATGATCTGCTATGTTCCCCAGTAATAACAGCTGTCAGTCCAGATAGGTCCTACCCCATTAGGGATATTTACCAGTCTTTAGATATTAAGGTCCAGACAGTCCTTAGTAAGATGATTTTCATCGGTTTGGCTTCTGGAGTTGCAGGGTGCTACCGCAAAAATCTGAAGCTTCCTGCAGCTTCCTGGAGGGTAGGCAATTATGCTCTATTTCCACTGAGTAATTAATGGTCAAACTGTCAGAAAACTGCATATATATATATAATTGCCATTTCTTTTTTTATTTTATTTTTTGGGACTTTTTTTTTTTACATGGTTTGGTGTATTTTAGTTGTGAGGAAAATATGAATAGTATGCTGTGTCTCAATAATTATGTCATACTGTAATTTGAACACATTATTGAATAAACCGGAACCAACTGACATTTACTAACTCTTTCTCATTATACATTATAGATAATATGGCATTGGATTCATTTAATAACATATCAGAGAGCCATGTGAACTCACAGAAATCCCATATTTTTGGCACTACTATCGGTAAACATAATACAACTGAAGTGATAGAATTTGTTTTTGTGGCTTTCACCTTTCCCCACAGCCTGCAATATGCTATGTTCTCACTGTTTCTGCTGTTATACACTTTGCTTCTTTGTGGGAATATTTTAATCATGTTTACTATAAGAACAGATTATCATCTCCACAACCCAATGTACTTCTTCCTGGGTAAACTGTCTTTCATTGATCTTTGCTACTCATCTGTAACTGTACCAAAGATGTTGGTAGACTTCCTTTCTGACAGGAAATCCATTTCATTTAATGGCTGCATCACTCAACTGTATTTCTTTCACTTCTTTGCCTGTGCAGAATGTTTTATATTTATAGCTATGGGTTATGACCGCTATGCAGCCATCTGCAAACCACTGCAGTATTCCACCATCATGAGTAAACAGCGGTGTCTCTGGATGGTAGCTGCAACATGGGCCACTAGCTTTGTGCACTCCAACATCCAGACTACACTGACTATGGGGCTGCCATTTTGTGGCCCTAATGAAATAAACAGTTTCTTTTGTGACATCCCACCTCTAATAAGACTGGCATGTACTGACACAACCATGATCGATGCTATGATAGTGACCAACAGTGGTATTGTATCACTTGGCTGCTTCCTGGCTGTCCTAATATCTTATGTTGGCATTGGTAAGGCAATCTTTAAAATACGGAACGCTGAAGGCAGACGTAAGGCCTTTTCAACTTGTGTGTCCCATCTTACAGTGGTAACTTTTTTCTTCGGTCCCTGCGTCTTCATTTATATGAGACCATCCAAAACCTTTCAAGCAGATCAATTAGTGTCTGTGTTTTACACGATCATAGCACCAATGTTAAACCCCATCATCTATACTCTGAGGAATGAGGAAATGAAGATATCCATGAAAAAACTGTGGGGGAGAAAAACTAAATACATGTAGCATGATCATGGGAAGACTTGCTGCGTATGGCATGCTGCATGCTACACTTTATATATTTGAAAGCCTACAGGAAGGCAACATATACAGTAGCTTAGCATTGCTGATAGAGCAATAGTTTCCAGTCCAGTCATAGAGCTTGTGTAACAACATGCTCAGTTTCTCATATTTAAAAAAATATATTTATACATTTTGCAAGGTGCCTTCTGTATTAGGTAAACTTGTAATTTAGCTTTCTAATGCTATGGAAAAAATAAATTGTTCTCAACATTTTCCTTGTCTCCTCTCATCCATTAGTCCCCTTCTCTGGAGTGTCATGTCAATCTGCAAATAAAATGGCATTATTCAACTCAAATTTCTCTAACCTGCTCACGAGCAGTGCTGCCCCCCCCCCCCCCCTGACATATAACTTCTCCGGCTGCTCCCCCTTATGGGAACCTTTCCTTTACACAACCCCCCACTGCTTCTCCCTCTTGCTAATTCCTATTATGTCCTTGATCTGGCATTACACTTTAACTTTAAAATTTAATCTATCTACCGTGACAATTCCCTTCAACCTCCATTGCACCAGAGACTTTTCTCCCAACTCCTTTCCTCTTTAATGCAGGAGCAGACGTGAGTTCTTAAACTCCGGTAGCATTCTGAAAAATGCGTCCTAAGTCTACGGACTTGCTGACGGTGGCATCACGTTGATGAGTTGGCACTGATACGGCATTGGGTGGGCACAGTGTAAACAATGCAGTCATGTCCTGTACCATTTGTGGTGTGGCTCAAGGTGGCTGGCATCACACACAGCTGCTGTTACTCAAAACATGGCTGTCCTGTGCCTGCCTTGCCCTGTGCTGGGCGGTTCCCCACATGTTAGCATTCTGAGTTGTAGTTTTGCGATTTTTTGCAAAACTACAACTCATGCTGTATCAGGCCCACTGGCCATTACTACAGACCAGATGTATCAAGCTTCAAAAGGTGATAAAGTGAAGAGTGATAAACAACCAGCCAATCAGCTCCTAAGTGTCATGTTACAGACTGGATTTGAAAGTGGCAGTTAGGAACTGACTGGCTGGTTGTTTACCACTTTATAACTTTTTAGAGCTTGATACATCTGGCCCTACATCTTTATATAAATGTTGTAGCTAAGCTGCATCTTATTGATATTCCCAAAGGCTGAAGCACCTAACCATCGATGTATATACAAAGAAACACTGTCAGTTTAATTGGCCAAATCATCCTATAAGGCACCAGCTCTATGGAATGCACAGAATGTCTTCTTATTTAAACACAGTGGTTAAACACAGTGGTTAAAACTGACATGACTGTGACATGCCCTCTGCTGGTAGCCAATTACCACCCAGGATAGCCCAACACATTTTATGGATATCCATGCAATTTCCAGCTATGCCTCTGTGTGGTAAACATTACGGCCCATGTGCAGTTCAGCTCAAATGTATGCCACTGAATGAAGGAATTCTCTGTTTCCATTGCCAAATTATCCATATTGCGTAAATACCACATGTAATTAGCAAACTCAATTTGAAGCTGCAAAATAAATATACATCTCAAACAAGGAGAAAAGTGGAACAAGCTTTATTAACTTTGTTTACTATTAAAATGTAACTTGTATTATAAAGTTTCAAACTGCCCAAATGCAAGTGTACATTAAGATTAAATTAAGGTTAAGCTTGACCGTGGGTCAGTAAATTCTAGATTCGCAACTACACTATAGTCCTTTTTACCCAATGACCGCATACCGATCTAAAAGGAGACACTATAGTCAGTATATCTGTGCTACTGAACATAGAGGATCAGGACTCTGCCATGTCATTGGCCGGAATTAGTGAGCACCTGGTAACTGCTTCATGTGACTGTATTACTTATTGATGCCCCTGCTTTCATTTTAACTATTCTGATTACAGTTGTATTCTTTTCTTATATGGACCTGAGTTACTGAAAGAGCCCTTTCATTTGATGGCAGTAATAACGGGATCACTTTCCATGCAGGCAACAACAGAAGATGGATTGAAATGATATACGAAAAAAAAATCAATAATGTATATCTGCAGGAATGTGTTAATTGCAAAGAAGTAATATAACTGCAGCGGACACACAAGCAGATGATAATAAAACAAGGGCCAAGAGAACCCTCATACCAAGTATGAGGAATCAGAGGAAGAAGGAGGGCCAAGTGCAAGTAGAGAGTTCATTGACCAAGAATCACCAGCTGTGGGCAGTGGGGTGTAGCAACAAGAATACTTTGCATTGTTTGGAGATGGAGAAGCTCCTTATGACCAGTGGTGAAAGTGTCTGTACGCCTACCCACACTGGTGGTTGGGGTATAGAGATATACCAACCTATGAGGAAGCAAAATCTAATGATGACATTCATATGCATATTTTTGAGCCATTAATTGTGTTCCATTGAATTAAATAAGCAGAATGGGCCAAATATCTGGTGCCCAATCTTATGGAAAAGATAGCTGCAAGAAGGATTTAAGGCCCATTATATTATATAGCTGAGAGAGGGTGGTCACCATATGCCATGCTTCTTTGATCTGGAGTTCTTTAAGTTCCCTATCTAATAGTAGGGCTTCTACTGGATATTCCCGGTCTATGAAATCAATTTCCATCATTTAATTTGCTTTGCACCATATTTTAATGGATTAGAACAGGAGTGGAGGGTCTGAGGCCAATTTATTACCCTGTAAGATCCTGTATAACGGGGTTTTGCCTGGAGACGAGGAGGTCACTAGAGCTATGGCCATGTCACTACCGTGTGCCTCTTGGTCTAGCCATGAGCTTAACTGTGTTAACTGGGCAGCTATATAATACCTTCTTATATCTGGTAAACCCAAGCCGACCTCCCCACTCGCCCTCATTAGATTATTTAACTGAATTTTAGGTCGCGCCCCGTTCCAAATGAATGAGAAGATAATACTGTTCAGTTTTCTAAATATTTAGAGGGAGGTAAATTGGTGAGTGTTGAATCACGTATAAGAATTTGGGAAGGACCGCCATCTTGACCAGGTTAATCCTGCCTGATCTTATCAATGGCAGTTTCTTCCAGGACTTTATTTTTTTCCCAAGCCAAATTTTTTGCAGTTCTTGACGACTTGGCAGGGATGGACCTGAAGCATCTACCTGATGGGAGAATATCAAACAAGTTATGGCCAACAATAAAAAAGTATAACAAAAAAATCAACTTTTAGTAAATATATACCTTCTGATATACTGTAGATTACCAGTAGTTGGCAGGTTCGGACGCCACAAGATGCTTCACTTGTTTTGTTTGGCATGAAATGCAGTGCAGTCACAGCTCCTGATATACTGTAACTATGCTATTATGGTTTATTTTCTCCCAGGCATTAGTATACCCCAAAGAGCCTTCATCAGAGATGGTAGGTAAAGAAATGTCCTGGTTTAGACCACCCTATTCATTCAGTAATAATGTTCTTATTGGCTGCATACAGATTCCATTAATGGTCATCATTCCTGTTCTATGTTAAGCATTAAGTATTTCATTATCATGCTCCTTTAATAATCTTTAAATATACTCAGCATACCATAGAGAATAGCTTTTTAGAAAGGTTACCTTTAAAATATGTTTTATTTTTCAATTCAAATAATTTAATTTAGATTTATTTCACGTTGCCTGTTGGCATTTTGACAATGTCTATATTGTAATTGTCATAACCATTTGCCTATATCCTGTTGTGTTTAGAGTACTGGAGGTTTTTTTTCGGTACTTCTGTAGTTTCACGGCGCCGGAAGTGCAGAGGCTCGCGTGCCGCTCTAGCTATGAAACTTGGCAGCCTGCCAGAGGCTCTGTTTCACTGTCCGCGTGCCGCTCTAGCTCTGTCTGACTGAGCTTGTGCCGCTCTAGCTAGACGTAAACAGCGTAGTGGCCGGCCAGCAGCAGCAGCGGCGCTGCCCAGGCGCTGACAGGTCAATGTCACTGTGGCACTTGAAGTTCCACAGTGAAATAGGCAGCGCCTGGGCACCGCTGACAACGAGGGTATGTTAAAGTGGACACCCTGGCACAGCGATGCCGGGGCTTCTAAACTGTACGCGAGATTCAGACGCAACTGCGTCTGAATCTCGAGTCACATAGATAGCCGCTAAGAAGCCGGAAAGCCTGGATTCAGACGTGGCCCTAGGGGAACACTATTGAAACCCACCCTCAGTGCCACTAGTGGACGCCACAGCTGTGGACTGTGTAAATCCCACTATCCACGCCCACCTGATGCGTGGCGAGCGGCGGCGGTATGCGTCCTACGACCTTTTCATACCCCCACTATCCACGTCGGCGTGGAGTTGAGAATAGATAAGTGTGGCGAGCGCAGCGAGCCACCGAGCCCGAAGCGGGGCAAGCGCAGCGAGCCCCGCGAGGGGACGCGGATACCTTCACAGCTATCCGCGTCCCCTCGCGGGCTTCACAGGTGTCAGCGTCCGCTCGCCACGCACCGAGTCCGAAGCGAGGCGAGCGGATGCTGACACCTGTGAAGCCCGCGAGGGGATGCGGATAGCTGTGAAGGTATCCGCGTCCCCTCGCGGGGCTCGCTGCGCTCACCACGCTTCGGGCTCGGTGGCTCGCTGCGCTCGCCACACTAATCTATTCTCAACTCCACGCCGACGTGGATAGTGGGGGTATGAAAAGGTCGTAGGACGCGTACCGCCGCCCCTCGCTGCGCTCGCCACGCTTCGGGTGGGCGTGGATAGTGGGATTTACACGGTCCACAGCTGTGGCGTCCACTAGTGGCACTGAGGGTGGGTTTCAATAGTGTTCCCCTAGGGCCACCTAAACTTCTTAGCGGCTATCTATGTGACTCGAGATTCAGACGCAGTTGCGTCTGAATCCCGCGTACAGTTTAGAAGCTCCGGCATCACTGTGCCGGGTGTCCACTTTAACATACCCCCGTTGTCAGCGGTGCCCAGGCGCTGCCTATTTCACTGTGGAACTACAAGTGCCACAGTGACATTGACCTGTCAGCGCCTGGGCAGCGCCGCTGCTGCTGCTGCTGGCCGGCCGCTACGCTGTTTACGTTTACGTCCTGCTAGAGCGGAACAAGCTCAGTCAGACAGAGCTAGAGCAGCACGCGCACAGTGAAACAGAGCCTCTGGCAGGCTGCCAAGTTTCATAGCTAGAGCGGCACGCGAGCCTCTGCACTTCCGGCGCCGTGAAACTACAGAAGTACCTTTTTTTCTTTCACAGTACTGTATTCTATATTTTTTTTTATAAAGTAAAGGACATTGTTATGCCTATTTGAATGCATGCATTTCATTGTTAGCAAGAATAGTTTAGCAGATCAGTAAATCTAAAATACAAGTTGCCTTATAATAAATATGTAATGAACTAAACTTAGTTATATATGTTAGCCAGGTCCTTTTCATTTGTCAGCTTGCATCTGAGAGCTACATACTGTAAGTGACAGCAGTTCCTGAACGCTGACTGCCCCAGATAATATCACTGTGTCTCTAACTGCACAGAAGTACAGAGCAGTGTCTTCAGGCTCTGCGCAACTCTTCTCTAAACTCGTTGTTCTCTCATCTGGATTTGCTGACATCGAAAACGTCCCAGCTTCTCTTGTGCCATCAAATCCACTACCAAGAAATTCAATCCTTCCATGGATATTTTTTTTGTACCAGAACATGGTGTCCTTACTGGTAACATTCTGGTAGCATGAGATCGTCACTTGTTCTCCTTCATTTACTCTAATCTGTTCATCCTGGAACACCTTACATTGGGACATTGCAAGCACTGAAGTAAGAAAGGGAAATAACTCAGTTCCAAATTTATGACTGGCCACACAAATGGACACAAAGGGCCAAATGTAATAGGGTGAGAGTTTCAGAAAGTGAGAGATTTTGGGAGAGTTTTCCCATTTTTTTTAAAGCAGCAATCAATTACATGGCAACATCAACCTGGTTTTGAAAATAAGTGCATGGAATGAATACCAAGAAAATCAAGGAAATATCTGACTTACCTATGATAAAATGATAGGATGAAATTAGATAATGCATGGCAGACGTAGAGCTGTCTGTTCTGCTGTATCTTTTGTCTGTATGACAGGTGTAATTAGCATGCACTGCTGATCACTTCCTGTCTCATTAAAAGCCTCTCATGCTGCAATGGTAGTCTTTTACAGTACATCAGTTTTGTAACTCATCTAGTTATCATATAAACATACAGTATTATAGGTTTAACACAGGAAATGATAATAAAAGTAGCAACTCCTTAGTGTAGGAGGAGGGCTGCCGCTGCCCACAATGCTAGCCCCACCTCCACTGCTGCCGCTGATTCCCACCACGGTCCCAGGACTGGCACATGCAGTGGTGTAACTAGGTGCCACAGTGCCCAGAGTACCCCCCCCCCCCCCGATTTGTAGTAGGAGGGGCTCTTGCTCGGTGACAAGGGGGCGCGGCTTTACATTTAACCGCACACCGTAATGCCCATGGCACATTTTAGCAGACTTTGTATTATCCATTACACATAAAGCCACACGCTGTAATGCCAATTACACATAAGGCCACATATGATGCCCATTATATACTATATAACAAACCATAATGCCCATTACACATTTGCCACATAAGTGCCACTTACCTTCATGATCGATGCCAGGGGCTTCATGCTTGATGCCAAGGGGCTTCATACTCATTGCCAAGGGGCACTTAAATTGCTCATTGCCAAGGGGGAATACATCCTGCTCCCACATCCGCCCAGCTTTCCCGTTCCCCGCTGTTCCCGGCTGAGCCAGAGCTCAAGTCTCCCGCTGGACCGCTAGCCAATAGGCACTCGCCGTAATGCCAATTACACATAAGGCCACACATGATGCCCATTACATACTATATAACAAACCATAATGCCCATTACACGTTTGACACATAAGTGCCACTTACCTTCATGCTCGATGCCAGGGGCTTCATGCTCGATGCCAAGGGGCTTCATGCTCATTGCCAAGGGAAACTTAAATTGCTCCTTGCCATGGGGGACTTAAATTGCTTGTTGCCAAGGGGGACTTAAATTGCTCGTTGCTAAGGGGGACTTAAATTGCTCAATGCCAAGAGGGAATACAGCCCGCTCCCCCATCCGCCCAACTTTCCCACTCCCCGCTGTGCCCGGCTGAGCCAGGGCTCAATTCTCCCACTGGACCGCTAGCCAATAGGCGCTCGCAGTCCAGCAGCCAATGCTGCTTCTGATTGGCTGCTGGACCGAAAGCACCTATTAGCTAGCGGTCCAGCGGGGGACTCTGTCTCCAAGCCTGGCACAGCAGGGTAGGGAATGGGGAGTGGCAGGGGCGTAACCAGAACTTTAAGGGCACCATTGCAAAATCTTGACAGGGCCCACTCAATACACCCACACTCACCATTGTCTCTACGATGCCCCATAGGGGGCAGAGGAAAGAGTGAGGTTAGTGATAGAAAAAGAAGGTGTCAGGGAAACTGAGTAGAGAAAGAGAGACATAGCAGTAGTCAGAGAGAGAGATTCATGGAAAAAATGGGAATGAGAGAAATAAAGAGGAGAGAGAGAGAAAATGTCAGGGAGGAAGAGAGAGAAAAAGAGGGGCACAAGATACAGTGAGTGTCAGGGAGAGACAGGCAGAGAGAGGGAGACACCCAGAGAAAAAGAGTGGGAGTGTCAGGAAAAGAAAGGGGGAGAGACAGAGAGTGAGCGTGGCGGGAAGAGAGAAAGGCAGTGCCAGGGGTGAGAGAAAGCAGAGGGGGACAGGGGGAAAGGGTGAAAGAGAGAGGGGGTCAGGAAAGATGACATGGGAGAGAGAAAGAGAAAAGTGATAAAAAGGGGGAGGCAGCTAAACAGAGGCGAGAGATGATGTGGGGAAAAAGAGATGAGAGGTGGGGCTTCTGAGTTCGGTGCCGGATGAAGTACCAACAGGGGGATCCCGACAGTCGGTAGTCGGTATCCCAATGTCAGAATCCCAACTGCCGGTGCTACAACAGGGGGATCTCAACTCACAGGGGCTATTCTCCCTTAGAGACCCCATAGAAGGAGAACAGAACCACCAAGCCCGCAGCATTGCGAGCGCAGCGAGTCAGTAGCCCGACTGTCGGAGCACCGGCAGTTGGGCTACTGACCATCGGGATCCCCGCTGTCGGAGCGCCATACCACACCCTTCTGGGTTTAAGGGGTCGCATAAGCGGTGTTAGGTAAACTGCACATGTGCCGGACTCATTATGCAGGAAACATTCGGCACTCGCACTGCAGAGCAGCGTACTTGATTGACAGACAGAGGGAATATTGGGGAGAAAAAAGATGGAGCGCTTTTCTCCATTTAAAAAATAGCCTCATTCATTGTAAACAAGAATAGGAGAATGTGGTGTTGTTCTCACAGAAAATGTCACAGTAATTATATGTTAGTTATTCCCAGAGATTATTGTACAGTTATATTATGGAACTCATACACTGTGCCACTCAAAGCACAGTAATACAATCCCGTGTCTGTCATGCTGACATCAGAAACTGTCAAGGAGATAACTTTCTTCTTTGTCTCACGTTTTGCTGAAAACTTAGCATAAGATTTGACTTCTTCTGATGATTCAAAATTTCTTATAATGCACAGTGGACTTTTACCAGGATATTGAACATACCAAAAGAGATAGGGAGATATATCTGTTGTGTCATATTCACAATCTAGAGTGATCGGCGCTTTAGCTTCTGCAATTATCGCTGGTTGTGACTGTGTGACACTTTCTGATCTACTGGTTCCTGTTGTAAAAGAGAGAATAAGAATTAAGGTGGAGACACCGAGAAGAAATGTTTTCTATAAATCAGCATTACTGTGAAATTACCTGCTAAGGAAATATAGATCATTGTACACAGCCATAAGGCCCCCATACACTAGCCGATTTTGGTCAGATTTCAGCCAGATCAGTCGGATCTGGCCGAAATCGGACCAAAATCGGCTAGTTTTGATGTCCCCTCAGATCCGATGCGCGGTCCCGTGCGCATGGGATCTGCGTCGGGTGGTCGGACCTGCTGCACGTCCGACCACCCGACTTGGGACCTAGTGGGGCGGCGCGGCGGTGGAGGGAGCAGGTGGGGCTGGGGACGCGGCGCGGCTGCGGGGGACACAGGCGGCATAGAGCCGGGCAGGGGAAGCCGGCCGGGAGCTGTCAGTAATGAATAATAAAAAAAAGCCCATACAATGAATGGGCGGCCTGTGATTGGCTGAGCGCTCTCTCAGCCAGTCAGCAATTGGCTGAGAGAGCGCTCAGCAGCCAATCACAGGCTGCCCATTCATTGTATGGGCTTTTTTTTTTTTATTCATTACTGACAGCTCCCGGCCGGCTCCCCCTGCCCGGCTCTATGCCGCCTGTGTCCCCCGCAGCGTCCCCAGCCCCCCCTGCTCACTCTACCGCCTCGCACAGACGCTGTCCCCCGCAGCGTCCCCAGCAGCGGGGGACACAGACGTGTCGCCCGCAGCGTCCCCAGCCCCCCTGCTCCCACCTCTGTAGCCCCCACCCCCCCCCCCCCCCGCTCCCCGGGTTTTTTACATGTGATAAATCGAGACGATTTATCACATGTAAAAAATGGCACATCAAGCGCCAATCTAATCAAGCTCCCCCGGGGAGCAGCCGGGGAAGTTCAGGGGGAAGTCGGGGGCGACTTGTCCTAAGGACAAGTCGCCCTAGTGTATGGGGGCCTTTAACTTCATTGTAAATGAAGCAATCTTGTGTTAGCAGCTTGCACTAGATAGGTGTCACTACTGTTCCAGTGTAACACATACAAATACTCAGACAGGGGAGAGGAACAGGGAGGAGCTAATGTGCCTTCACTCACTGTACTTTACTGTACAACAAGTGAATGGAAACAAAGACATCTCCCCACTGATTTATTGGAACAAAATCATCCATTAGATATACAATTACAGTATCTTCATTGTATTCGCTTGTGCTTAATTACCAGAGAACCTTGGGAATGTTTTGATAAACATCTAAATAACTTTGTGGATCATCAGTTAGTATGAGAGGATATTGATGACATATTTGCAGGATTGGCATGTGTGTACCTTGGCTTCTTGTTTCCCTTTCCTTTCCTACCTCTTCATTCTGTTTGCTTCTGATTCTAGTCATCAAAACGTACACTTTTTTCCAGTCTCTCACAAAATTTGACCCTTATCATACAATTTTGGAAATATATTGTAACTTACAATATTGGGGTTTAGAGACTAGTGGCAGAACATATGCAGAGTACAGCTGGGGGCCTTTAGTGCAATTGATTCATCACTAGTTAAAAGCCTGTCAAAATGCCGACTTCTACAATGTATATGTTATACTTTTACTTTGAGCTGTGACAGTTTTTAGCCCATAAACTCTCCACACCACCCCAGTCCTTATCTGCTCCTACCTCCATTCTCTGCATTCACAGCTCCCTCATTCATACCTGACGACTTTTTAAAACTCCTCTCCGGGAGAAGCCCGGAGAGAAGTGAAAGGGGGGGTGGGATGAGGCTACATTTTGGGGGCGGGGTGAGGCTGACATCACCATGACCCGTCCCCATGACAGGCAGTCGCATTCATTTGCGGGTCTGTGGATGGAGGGAGGGGCTAAAATTACACAAAATGACGCAATTCGCATCATTTTAGCCCCATCACCTTCCCGCGGACCATCGGAATTTTATACTGCAGGGAAGGGGGGAGCAGGGCCTGTGGCAATAATGCGGGAGACTTACCCACCTTCCCGGGGGGCCAGGAGGGGGACCTGATTTGTGCGACCCTCCAGGCCATTTCAGAAGGGTAGGCAAGTATGCCCTCTTTCGATATCCAGCAAGTTTGAGAAGTACCGTCAGTGACCACTAGAGGCCACTCGATGGACCAAATTCCTCCTTTGTATGCTAAAATATATCTCGACAGAAAGTGAAAGCAATTTTTGCAGGTACAATGATCTATGTTAAATATGGAGAAAGTGAACTGGAAGATAGAGATTGGAGGTAAGAGCACATAGGGACTAGGGGGAGGGTGGATAGTTTGTGGGCTAAAACTGTCACAGCTCAATCTAAAAGTAAAAACTGTCTGAAAGTGAAAGTACATTGCAGAAACCATCATTTTGACAGGCTTTAACTAGTCTATTAATATTTGTTTTTCTGTGTTTTTTAAGAGTAAGAATTCCTGTCTATAGCTCTGTGTAGTCTGTACTTTAGTATATTGTGTATTTCTTTTAGAGATGAGCAGTCCGGATTCCGTTCGGAAACCCGTATGCGGGAATCTGGCGTCGGATTCTCGCGAGACGCAGAGTCTATAAAAGCTCGGAGTCAGGAGAATTTGGCGCCATTTCACAGTGACATTTCCAGCTGCGCACAGCTCTGCAGTGGGGTCTGGGCATTGTACAGAGGATGTTGTGAGTGTGCAGAGGGGTGTTGTGCAACTTGTGCAGAGGGGTGCAGTGCAGTTAGTGCAGAGGGGTGCTGTGAAGTGCAGAGTGGTGCAGTGCAGTCAGTGCAGTGAAGTGCAGAGGGGTGGTGTTGTGGTTGTGCAGTGCAGACTTCAGAGGGGTTTGTGCTGTGCAGACTCAGAGGGGTGTTGTGCAGTGCAGAGGGGTATTGTGCAGTGCAGAGGGATTTGTGCAGTGCAGAGGGGTTTGTGTGGCAGTGCAGTACAGAGGGGGTTGTGTGCTGGGGTTTATGCTGGGTTATATATTATATATATACCTAGTAATTGTACTGGCCATGTGTTAGACAGGCTGTCAGTCAGTGTAGTGGGGTACAGTAGTACACAGGCAGGCTGCCAGCCAGCTTTTAATTTTTAATCGTTTTTTCATTGTGGTGTGTGGTGTGCTGCACTGCAATCCAATACACCATATACTACTGTCAGAACAAGTTCCGTGTGTGATTGTTCTGCCTCCATGGTCTACACAGTGTTATACAAGCCCCATCCATAAAAAAAATACAATATAAAAATACATTTTGCTGTTCTTTATTTTTTTTTGTGTATACTGCAGCCCAATAGTATACACCATAAGTTCAGTGTGTGATTGTTCTGCCTCCACGCAGCGTTATACAAGCTGCACATTACAACAATAAAAATGTAAAACAATTTTTCTCTTTATTGTTTGTACAGTATGTTCTGCACCCATACTATACTGTCAGAAGTTCCATGTGTTAATAACCAGCCAGCTTGCTGCAGACCTTGGCCTAAATTGAATGAAAACAACATTGTGATCTGTAAAGTGGTAAAAATGTTCTGGAAAGGAATGGAAATTAATGTTATTGAGGTTAATATGACTCTAGGGGCAAAAAAAACACAAAATTACGAAATTTGGGCGTTTTTGACCACTTTTGAAAAAAATCCAAATCCAAAGATTTCACCGCTGTTTGACAAAGCCAAATTCAAATCCCGTCGACAAATCCAAATCCCGGCACTCATCTCTAATTTCTTTACCTTAAATGTTGCCTATTTTGTTATCTGCCTTGGGTAAAAGTGGTGCTCTTTGTAACATTTTCTAATAACTGACACCAAATCTAATTTACAGTATGTATAACGGTTCTGAATATCATTCATTCTCTAAAGGCCCCCATATATTACAGTGATTTGGGCCAATTTCACCCCTTCCCAGTGTATCCGGCAGAGAAATTGTCCCAAATCAGATGCCTTTAATGTCCCCTCAATGTCCGCGGTCCTGTGTGCATTGAACCTGAGTCAGAGGGTCAGACTTCAGAGAAGAGCCAGGTAAGAGTGCAAACAGAGGTAAGAAAAAGTAAAGAAGAGTTGACAGGCTCAACTGTTATGCTTACTGACCTCCCTAGTCACCCCTGTTGGAAGACCATTGCAGAAGGAATATCGGGGTCCATCACATTGAGATTCCTGTCTGAAGTGTGAGAGATGTAGTTTGTGGCAGTGATACTGAATTCACAATATTCAAGGTATTGTTCTGGTGAAGATACACAGAGCAGAGTGGTATTCTTATATTTAGCCAAAAGATGTCACTGTTGAGTCACCTAAGCGATCTCATTGCATCATGCATTTTAACGATTAGCAATTAAAGCTATGTTCTGGTTTTTTTTGGAGCTATTGCTTGAAATAATCTAACAGATATTCTTCCTTTGCTGAAGCGTTCCTAGACAATTACAATATACAACAGAATTAGTTGTGTTGTGTTAGTGCTGGTATGCAGATAATAGTAAAAAGAGTATTATACTTACCTGAATCCAGTATGGTTAAGGTCTGTCCAAGTCACAGACACAAGGTCCTGACGCTCCTGAGTGCGCGTTTCGGGGGAAATTTACTAAAGGAAATTTGTAAAAAAAATAGGTGTATTTGTATCCAGAAATACACTTATTTTTGACATTTACTATCCTGAAAATACGGCAATTCGTAGTTGTATTGATGTGCTATCAATACGAATACGAATTGCTGTATTTTCGGGATAGTAAATGTCAAAAATAAGTGTATTTCTGGATACAAATACACCTATATTTTACAAATTTCCTTTAGTAAATGTCCCCCTTTGTATCAAATAGGCTTGTTCACCAAGTAGCAAGCAGATATTTTGACCCATTGTACTATACGACACAATGGTGGAATGTAGCAATGGGCAAATTGTACATGTCTATAAAATTTCTAAGCCTATCAAATTTATATTTTCCAATATATTTATAATCACTGCAGAAGGTCTGTCCTGTGTTCTCTATGCACTTGCTGTGGAAGACTGGGCATACACAATGATGGCTACAATTCAATAGAGATCGGACAGCTTTTGAAGCTGGTAACCTGATGTCAGGGGTATGGGTTAGAACAAAACGACAGGGGGCGTCGGATGCAGCTGTGGGGATGCAGATACTATAGAGTAGGAAGGGGGTGGGGTACAATTACGTGTAAAGTAAATGAATGTATAATGACTCTCCTGGGGCCTACACACGGGGCAATGTGCAGCGGAACGGGGCCACGGATCGCTATGCCCCTGTAGACACAGTGACGTAGGGGCATTTTCTTATCGATCTAGTGAGATTGCTTACAAAATATGCCCCTAAATCGATAAGTGTATAGGTCCCATCAGAGTCACCCAAGATTAATAAAACAAACAAAGGGTCAAAATTTCAAAGTGATATGTGGATTAGGGATTTAGGGATAGATTTTTAAGCTCGGTGAAGTGATAAAGTGGCCTGTCATTTTTCAAACCAATTTAATTAGGGGGAAGGGGATGGAAGGGGGTTCTGGAGAGGGATGACCTGAGCACAAGTGACACTGGTAATACTGTTAGTAGTATAATAGAAATAGTTTCAAAGTAAGATGTAGCAAATGTAATTACCACTGTAAAATAATCAACCGCTGGTACGGTGGGTGATGACGTGGCGGTGCTCCCCTGAGAGTAAAAATTAGTACCAAAGTGAAAGAAGAGAAAGTACTCTCTTTTGTTTGGGGGCACTCTTTAAATTGTCAAAAAGATAGTGTTATTAATGAATAGTTATAAAATGTAACTTTTAATGATCATTTAAAATAAGAATTTGCAGACGGACAGACACACACACACACAACATTGAACATGTGTGTCATAGGTAGAGTAAAAGTAACTTTATAGAATAATTTAATACAATCCTATGAATATGGTAGGCTCCTGAAATTTGTCAGATGGGAGGAGCAGTAATTAAATAAGATATGATGCTATTTTGTCAATTTATCAATATTGTAGTCCCATCTTGACAATGGCCCTTATTCTGATCTGTGCGGATATTCCCGCATTCTTACGGAGCGGTCCGCACGCCACGGTGTTTTGCCGCATGCGGCCATCGTCCGTAGAAACGCCCACGTGTCCTCCGCATTCGGACGGACTCACTCTTTAAGAACAGGGCGTGTTTACGGACGACATACAAACCATGCGTGTGCGGGAGAAACACTCCGATTCGGCACGGTATTACAGAGTATTACAGAGTATGCTCGGGAATACCGCATCCGAACGGGAGCCAAGCGGTGCTACCGCACGTAAGCGGAGGATTTACGCCAAACAACCCACTATGAAGTATCTTCTGCAAGACATCACATGACCCACTTATTCAATTACCTATCCTCATAAAAAACTGCTTATTTGGAATTGGAATCAATTAGATTCCAATATATCCTTACAAGCATGCCTAACACATGCATAGCACACATTAACCCTTACAGCAATTGAAGTGCAATGGTTTCAATTAAAGCACTGACAAGCGTCCTATTAGTGAGTAATGAGTAAAGGAGTAGATTGTTATTGGGTTCAGGTGTTAATGGTTGTAGTCATTAGGCGTACGTTCGCCTACCGCATGAACGAGTGGTGTCCGCAAAGCAATAGTACACTTGTGGACACCGCACATTTCAGCCCTTTTTGCTCGCGTGCATTCGGAGTGGTTTCCGAATGTACGCCCCCCAACATAAGTGTACTCCCCCGTGTCCGCCCATGTTTCCGCCCCGTTTTGCCCACTTTGAAACTACGCCCATGTGTCATTCCGCATGACGCCCATAATACGCCCCTATTTCCCGACTGATTGCGGTGACCAGTTTTGGACGGGCTTTGTCCGAACTGGTACCGAGTCAAGGCGTGGCACATGCGCGTAGCGTTCTCCACGCATGCGCAGACGCCGTAAAGACGCGATCCGTAAGAACGCGGTAAAGTCCGCATCAATCAGAATAAGGGCCAATGACGGAAGTTTTTATAAGCGAAATATATTTTATTAGATTATAGTGACCAAAGAGGAGTTGTCCTACTCTGGTACAGTCCGGGACACTTATAATTGTACTAGGCAACAATTGTCTTGATAATGGAATACATTTATTGTTGTTGCCTTATTTTTATAAGCGAGGAGATGAGTACTAAGGTTGGGTATTTGTATTACGACGGTAACCACTCACATAGAGATACAGATTTATAGGTTAGAAGGTAAGTTAGTGACACTCACAGTAGTAAAGATCTCTGAGGCTGCTGCTGACTATCGCAACCGTCCAGGTTTCTATGAGAGTCAGTGAGCGGTCAGAAATATTATATCTGTATGAAAAGAGTGTCAGAGAAAGAAAAATAAGGGCATCTGTTGTCTCTTACTAGGTAGATCAAAACCCTGATATACCTTGGTCAGTGCAGGGTTAAATGATTACAATACCTTTCAGAGTAGAGAGTGCCCCTAGTAGCAGGTATATTAATTTACTAAGAAATTAACAGGTAGCGTCTTACTGTTAGGGGTAGGTGTGCTGCTTTCCGCTATGTGTTTATGTTAAACATTGATAGCGGATGAGCGACATCTGCCACTGGTCTGCGTGAGTGATAGTAAACCCCTAATAATGGGGAGACAAGAAAAAGAGTGCGCAGAACTGCTAGTAATTACTCATAATAACGTAGTGATAAACAGTGCGCATTAATAGAAGGTGGCGGTTACCGCCGCTTACCCGGAACTGTCTTAGTCTCACTCCTCTGGGAACCGGGACTGCTGTGAGCCGCTGAGTGCGGCAGAATGTAGGGATAAGCCGCTGGTGTGGCTGCAGTCAGGATCACAATCCTCTGAGAATCGGGACTGCTGAGAGCCGCTAAGTGCGGCGGGGTGTAGGGGTAAGCCGCTGGTGTGGCTGCAATCAGGATCAATCACACTCTTCTAAGAACCCGGACTGCTGTGAGCCGCTAAGTGCAGCGGGGTATAAGGGTAAGCCCCTGGTGTGGCTGTAGTCAGGATCAGACGGCCGTTTCGCTAGGTGGAGCTTCCTATGACACACATGTTCAATGTTGTGTGTGTGTGTGTCTGTCCGTCTGCAAATTCTTATTTTAAATGATCATTAAAAGTTACATTTTATAACTATTCATTAATAACACTATCTTTTTGACAATTTAAAGAGTGCCCCCAAACAAAAGAGAGTACTTTCTCTTCTTTCACTTTGATTTTTCAAACCAAGACATTTAACACAAAACATTTAGACATGTAGACAAATTAGGGTAACACTTAGATATCTGTGCCCATGGGGCAGTGTGTCCTCCTGTGATACCTCCACTGAGGTTGGTTATGTACGAAATCCCAGGTGAGATTGAAGCCTCCTCTGAGGTGGGTTGTGTATTGGAGTCCCTAGTGGGATGGTTGAGCCCTATCACTTGCAAAAAGTGGCTAAATCTCTGTTTGAAAGGTCCCTCGTTTCAGGAGGGGACTTAATAGTAGCGGGGTCAGAGGTTCCACTGATGAGACCTAGATGTTCCTGCACCGGGCGGGCCAAATCCCTGGGGTAACGATTGTGCAGAGAAAAAACCTATGCTCGGGGAGCTAGGTGGAGATCTTAGTGTCCAATCGGGTCCCTGGTTTCTCTATCAGTGTACTGGGTCCACCGTTTAGGGGATTAATTTTAGACACTGGGGTTCTTGTTTCCCATAAATGCGTCCACGCTAAGATCAGGTAATTCGTGTAACTATGGCCAGGGATATACCTTCTAGTACATCTCGGGTCAGGTTACTAGGTACATACAAAGGAAATCACATGGCATGCTACATATCTCACAAATAAGATAAAAAATTACCAGCATGAACTATCAACCCGTGTAACCCAATTTTCCTCTTTTTGGCGAGGAGATTATCAACAACGTTTAGCCCAAGAAAACCCCTTTGGATCTTTTACACTTCCCTGAAAGGAATCACAGTGCAGACATCAATTTCTAACTTAAGTCACAGTGTTACATTTCCTGAGCAATGATGTTCCCAGCAGGATTGACCTTTGTACAGAAATTGACTACAGTGTATGCAGTTTTACGGCTATGTGCTCATTGCACCATTACACCATTCTAAAGCATCCAAAAAATTGTCATTGCATCTATACACAAAATAAATACTAGGGATCTTTCAATATA
The DNA here is from genome assembly GCF_055691185.1 of Crinia signifera. Lineage (NCBI taxonomy): Eukaryota > Metazoa > Chordata > Amphibia > Anura > Myobatrachidae > Crinia > Crinia signifera. The sequence goes on from NC_139217.1 coordinate 329,107,884, forward strand.
TCATGGGTCTCGTTACTCATACAAGAGAACACAATATACCGGCCCGTAGTGGCCTAGTTACCAATAATCCCTTGGAAGGGTGAATATTTAGTTTTTCTGCCTCCCAAGCAAATACACAGTCTGTCTCACAAAGTCACGTGAGAACCACACAGTAGAAAGGCTGATTTAGGTGAAGCTTCACTGAGTTTACATGTTACATTTGTGAAATTATTTCAAAAAGACACATCTAAATCACGGGAAAAAGGTAGCAGTATAGACTAACTAATTCTCCCGCAAGGAGACAGGGATAGGGCTGAAAGGAGGGGGAGTAAGGGAGGGTGGGTGAGGAGAAGAGGCAAGTAGGGGTGAGAATTGGGTAGGAGTTAGGGGTTGGGGTCCCGGTCTGCCCAGTGGGTATGGGTGGTCCCACCGACTTTATATACCCGTAACAGAAGGGAGAGTCTGGTTCAAGGCAGGAAAGTCTCCTTTCCCCTCTAGCAGGTTATCTGCTCCAACTGTCAGCTGCCACTTGGTGAGAGTGGGCTTTTAAGGGTATTGTGGGGGATGTCGCCAACCTTATAGGGTATCGGGTCAGGGGTGAACAATGAAAGACTGCTCAAGGTGATCCTCTATAATAAGCAGCTGCTGCCCAGCTTTATATACCTGTGGGCTCAGGGTGGAATACTGTTCTATGGGAGAGGTCCCCCTTCTCTCACAGGACCTTCATACGCCCTGGGCCGGTTACCGTCAGTTTGTCGACGGACCTCAGAGGTATGGCGGGTGAGCGGGCTTATGTTGGCGCAACAAGAGGGATATGTCACAAGAGCAGTCAAGTGAGGAAACTGCTGTCAGGGCAGACCCCCAGATTCCCCTGTTTGGATAGTTTCCAGTGCAGGGTGAATCATGGGTGCTGTGCCCGGATGAGTGTTCCCCGAGCAGGGAGTAATACCCTGAATAGTATACAGTCAATGCTGGAATAGGTGTGCTGCTATCCTCCTCATATGAAGCGCCACTAATGGTGGAGGGTGAGCGGCACCTATCAGAGAGCCAGCTAGTGGGATAAGTAGAAGGCAGGTTGTATGGTGGGCAAGAGGTGGATAGAAATTTGGGGAAGGGGGGGAGAAGAAGGGGACGGGAGAGAAAAGAGGTGGATAACACTGGTCAGGAGAGGTAACGGGGGATGCAGGAGAAGGTGGTACCTGCCTGTGTACAGCGTACACATGTGTGGCACTTGAGACGTCTCCTGCAGGGAATGGAGGCTGCGCGAGACGGCGTCCTGTGTCTGCACCTATTGATCAGCTTTTGATCATCATTTCACCTATGGGCTTCGTCAGGGTGTGTGTCAACACACACCCTGACGAAGCCCATAGGTGAAACGATCGTTGGTAATTTTAGGGAGTGACGCTACTACCAAGCGCCTCCCTTAGCAGCCGCATCTAAGCGAGGAGACAGAGGGAAAGACGCTACTATCTAGCGTATCCCGCAGCAGCAGCATTTACGCTGACTACACGACACCGCTCGTGGGTCCTACCGCTTGGCGACCCTGGGGAAGCAGTCCTAACACTGAGTGTCCCCCGCAGCAGCCACCTGAGCCTGCTGAAGACTCCGGCAGCATCGGGCAGAAATTAGTCTAAAGCCGCACTCAAGGGGATTCCCCAGGTACCCTCCCGCCTCTTACAAAGCAGCCCGCACAGCCAGCTGATCAATAGGTGCAGACACAGGACGCCGTCTCGCGCAGCCTCCATTCCCTGCAGGAGACGTCTCAAGTGCCACACATGTGTACGCTGTACACAGGCAGGTACCACCTTCTCCTGCATCCCCCGTTACCTCTCCTGACCAGTGTTATCCACCTCTTTTCTCTCCCGTCCCCTTCTTCTCCCCCCCTTCCCCAAATTTCTATCCACCTCTTGCCCACCATACAACCTGCCTTCTACTTATCCCACTAGCTGGCTCTCTGATAGGTGCCGCTCACCCTCCACCATAAGTGGCGCTTCATATGAGGAGGATAGCAGCACACCTATCCCAGCATTGACTGTATACTATTCAGGGTATTACTCCCTGCTCGGGGAACACTCATCCGGGCACAGCACCCACGATTCACCCTGCACTGGAAACTATCCAAACAGGGGAATCTGGGGGTCTGCCCTGACAGCAGTTTCCTCACTTGACTGCTCTTGTGACATATGCCTCTTGTTGCGCCAACATAAGCCCGCTCACCCGCCATACCTCTGAGGTCCGTCGACAAACTGACGGTAACCGGCCCAGGGCGTATGAAGGTCCTGTGAGAGAAGGGGGACCTCTCCCATAGAACAGTATTCCACCCTGAGCCCACAGGTATATAAAGCTGGGCAGCAGCCGCTTATTATAGAGGATCACCTTGAGCAGTCTTTCATTGTTCACCCCTGACCCGATACCCTATAAGGTTGGCGACATCCCCCACAATACCCTTAAAGCCCACTCTCACCAAGTGGCAGCTGACAGTTGGAGCAGATAACCTGCTAGAGGGGAAAGGAGACTTTCCTGCCTTGAACCAGACTCTCCCTTCTGTTACGGGTATATAAAGTCGGTGGGACCACCCATACCCACTGGGCAGACCGGGACCCCAACCCCTAACTCCTACCCAATTCTCACCCCTACTTGCCTCTTCTCCTCAACCACCCTCCCTTACTCCCCCTCCTTTCAGCCCTATCCCTGTCTCCTTGCGGGAGAATTAGTTAGTCTATACTGCTACTTTTTTCCCGTGATTTAGATGTGTCTTTTTGAAATAATTTCACAAATGTAACATGTAAACTCAGTGAAGCTTCACCTAAATCAGCCTTTCTACTGTGCGGTTCTCACGTGACTTTGTGAGACAGACTGTGTATTTGCTTGGGAGGCAGAAAAACTAAATATTCACCCTTCCAAGGGATTATTGGTAACTAGGCCACTACGGGCCGGTATATTGTGTTCTCTTGTATGAGTAACGAGACCCATGATATATTGAAAGATCCCCTTCTCCTAGTATTTATTTTGTGTATAGATGCAATGACAATTTTTTGGATGCTTTAGAATGGTGTAATGGTGCAATGAGCACATAGCCGTAAAACTGCATACACTGTAGTCAATTTCTGTACAAAGGTCAATCCTGCTGGGAACATCATTGCTCAGGAAGTGTAACACTGTGACTTAAGTTAGAAATTGATGTCTGCACTGTGATTCCTTTCAGGGAAGTGTAAAAGATCCAAAGGGGTTTTCTTGGGCTAAACGTTGTTGATAATCTCCTCGCCAAAAAGAGGAAAATTGGGTTACACGGGTTGATAGTTCATGCTGGTAATTTTTTATCTTATTTGTGAGATATGTAGCATGCCATGTGATTTCCTTTGTATGTACCTAGTAACCTGACCCGAGATGTACTAGAAGGTATATCCCTGGCCATAGTTACACGAATTACCTGATCTTAGCGTGGACGCATTTATGGGAAACAAGAACCCCAGTGTCTAAAATTAATCCCCTAAACGGTGGACCCAGTACACTGATAGAGAAACCAGGGACCCGATTGGACACGAAGATCTCCACCTAGCTCCCCGAGCATAGGTTTTTTCTCTGCACAATCGTTACCCCAGGGATTTGGCCCGCCCGGTGCAGGAACGTCTAGGTCTCATCAGTGGAACCTCTGACCCCGCTACTATTAAGTCCCCTCCTGAAACGAGGGACCTTTCAAACAGAGATTGAGCCACTTTTTGCAAGTGATAGGGCTCAACCATCCCACTAGGGACTCCAATACACAACCCACCTCAGAGGAGGCTTCAATCCCACCTGGGATTTCGTACATAACCAACCTCAGTGGAGGTATCACAGGAGGACACACTGCCCCATGGGCACAGATATCTAAGTGTTACCCTAATTTGTCTACATGTCTAAATGTTTTGCGTTAAATGTCTGTAAATGTCTGTCTAGGAATTATTTTACCCTATACCTAATAAAAGTTAATTTTTAAACGCTAATAACTCACCTTGAGGTGGAACAGTCCACCCTCTAACACATTGTGCAACTAGCATTCTCCCACTTTACTCCCTATCTTTGAGCTAGTATCCTCAATCCCACCGATATTTCATTTCAGATAATCTAGTAATCATAACTGTATAGATTACTAGATATAATCATTAAACTAAGAGTGCCCCAACACAAAAGAGAGTCGTTCCTTCTTCTCCTTTCCAGTAATCCTTACTCTCTAGGGTGCACCTCCACACTCGTGATTTCTTGGGGAACCTCCTGTTCTCATAATTAAATTCTATTGTGGACAGCTATAATTATCCTTTTACACTTATACATTACAACACCAACCTGTGCACTGGTCCATCTTCCTCTCCCCCTTTCCCTTAAACGTCACATTTTTCAAACCAAGCCTATAGCTTCACAGTTAGGAGCTGATTGGCCGGTAATGAAAACCAGACAGTTTATCACTTCACCGAGCTTAATAAATCTGCCCCTGAGTTAGGAATTTTTTTCCACATAGACCTAACATGAAAAAGAAGTATCAGGAAGGGCATGTGCAAGCAATTTCTAAAAAATATTACCCCCTATATCCATAGGCGAATCTAGAATTATGGTAATGGTTGGTCCGACATCCAGACATAATAGCAGGGGGACCTTTGCGCGGCGTAGCCGCGAGTCAAAAAGGGGGCGTGGTCTCATGTGAAGGAGGCGTGGCATCATAAAAAGGGGTGTGGTATTACACATTAGACCATACACAGTAATGCCCATTACATATTTTAGCAAACTCCTTAATACCCATTACACATAAAGCCACACGCCATAATGCCAATTACACATAAGGCCACACACCATAATGCCCATTACTCATTGTGCCACACATCATGATGCCCATTACATACTATATAACAAACCGTAATGCCCATTACATATTTGCCACATAAGTGCTGCTTACCTACGTGCTCATTGCTAGGGGGTTCTTGCTTGATGGCACCATAGTACCCAATACACATGATGCCGCACACCATAATACCCATTACACATGATGCTGCACACCATAGTACCCATTACACATAATGCCACAGACCATAGTACCCATTACACATGATGCTGCACACATAATGTCCCTTACGCATGATGCTGCACACTGTAATGCCCCTTACACATTAAGCCACACATTATGCGTAATGCCCTCACATACCGCCACTTGTAGCGTCCCTTAAGCAATGCCCCCAAAAGTGCCACTTACTGTAAATTTCTATATGAGCCTTCGCTGCTGCTGCAGGGAGAGATGGAGAGCGGTGCAGCTGCTTCTATGGGGAGAGGAGCAGAGCGCAGAGCACGCTCCCACTCCCCTCCTGGTGTCCCCTCTAGCCGAGTGGACATTTGAAATATTGTGCGCGCTGTTGTTGTGCGTGACGTCGGGGGAGCACGCCGGGCGCCGGCACCACATGATTAAAGGGGGGGGCGGGCTGAGGTGAAAACGGGGAGAAGAATTGGAGCGGAAGCTGCAGGGGTGACAGTCTTTAACAGCTGGGCAGAGAGCAGGGAGCTGCCCGGCTGTATACAGAGCACGGCAGGTCACGGCTGTTTCGAATAATACCCCTTTCACAACAGAAAATGCAGGGTTTTACCCGGGAATATGGTCCCAGGATCATGCAGGGACATTCCCAGCCTGACCCCTTATACACCAGCCTAGTCCCTGCATTTTCTGGTGTGAGGAGGAGAGACAACCACTCACCTATCCCTACCCCCCTTTAACTAACCAGCTATATCTTCGGAACCAACTGACCCATTTACATGAGACCAGTATCATATTGAAGAACTTTTGAGTTGGCTTTGAATGATTTTGGTCCCGTGAAACTGGGCTGTTTGGTTCCGGAGAAATCTGCCCTCAAAGAACATAAACAATCATGAAATTACATTTAAGAAATGAAAAAAAAAAACGATTTAACCTCAATATCCCTGGAACCAATTAACCTATATGGATCCAGCCTGGTATCAGATTGAAGGCCCAGCGATTTTGGCTTGACTGAGATCAACCTCGAACTTCAGTGATGCCGAAGGGGGAACTGGCAGCCGTTGAACTGGGTGGGAATTAGTGGGTCCCATGTTATCCTATAGGGAAAACGTTCCAGCTTTGCCTGGCAGTATCTCCGGTTCCCAGGGGGCTAGAGACACGGGGCTTGGCTCGTTGGAAAGCCCCATCCATCAGCTACAAGATGGGCTAATGGGTGGTCCTGTGCACCCTCGGACCACCCTCTAGATTCACCTATGCCTATATCTCAAAAACTATGAGGCCTATATAAGAAATATTTTGCATGGGTTAATATAGTAACGTGTTAGTATCAAATGTACAAAGCATCATGAAAATCTGAGTTGGTGGATGTCATGGCTGGTTGTACTAACATGGAGTGACCCATAATCTAATTAGAAATAGGTTTTTCTATCGAGAGAATCGCCATATACAGTATGCATTTACTTCCCGTACATTTACATGGAAATATACACAGCAAAATATATACCTAAATTCACACTAATTTGCACAATGTATATAATTATTTATTATAGAAATCATAGTTGACCAATGCAGTTTATGTATTTAAAGTTTTGCCTTTTAAACTCCTTTTTAGCACAACTTAAAAACTGAACTAAGTAAACGAAACTTTAGCTAGTGCTTTAGTTGTTTAGATTTGTTACCCAAGAGTGCATAGTTGACTTCAAATGAGGAAGAACTTTTTATTATAGTATAATAATAATATAATTAGAAACAAGGGAGTTACTGATAACAGCACACTGTAGAATAAACTGGTATTAATTCACAGGAAATGTTTTCCCAATGGACATGGTGATAAAATAAAACAGGTGCATTCTCAGTATGGACCGTATATGGCAGTCATATACAGTACGATGTTGCAAGGGACGATATCTGTGGAATAGGATTTTGGATTGTGACAATAAACACAATGAATGGGTAAGTACTATATATCAATCAACTCGTAACCTCCAATCTTTCATTTCTGACTGTATATGTTTTTGATATATGCTTTGAAAAATAAAGTTTTCTAAAGAATTTAAGGAACTAAAATGTTTGTTATATCTCATTATCTATTTTATAATGTTTTAGTATTTTTTTTTACATAAAAGAAGCAGTTAATGTATATATTTTATTAGTTGTTTGGTCAGAAAATCTAATTCATGATATTTGCATTAATAATATTTTATTAAGACTAAAGCACACACAAGGGCGGGAAACAGAGTGCTAACAAACATTACCTAATAGTAGATTTACAGTCACAAAATAAGAAGTCACATATACCTGTAAATACACATATACCTGTTGTTTACAAAAGATGTAACTACATATCAGATTCTACCCTGACATTACAGCTATACACATATGTATGCGCTAATGGCTTTGAGAACTGGTACTTTTCTATACCCTCAGCCTTCTTTTGTTACAGATGCTTCTACTTTCAGTTCCATACAGTACATATTTTGATATAACTAACAGATTATCATGCGTTTTAATAATTTTGCTGTAAAAAGCCATTTCCTGTGTTGGTGTTCATTTATCAATATTATCTTTACTATAATAATGCGATTAATGTATTTTCACACCTTTTCATTTTAGTATCACCTAAATTTACTAAAGTGCAATTGGAGGAAAATTAGCAAGGGCCTGATTCATGTTTGTAAGTAAAGAGAAAAAAACAAGTTACTTTTGTCTGGAATAAGCCATGCTGCTTTTACATTTTTCCTGTGCAGGTTAATTACTGTCTACTTTTGCAGGTGGAAAAGGGGTAAGGTGGGTAATCAGCACACAACTAGCAGAAATGACACTGTGATAAATTAAACCAACGTATCCATGGATAAGTATAATTGTAAATGTACAGTGATGTTGGAGGTGCTTCTGGAACTAGAACTTCCAAATTTTCCAAAACAAATTTCGACTGAAAGAGTTCAGTCAAAAGAAGAAAATTCCTTTGTGGAGCACTCATTTTTGATTAAATAGAAATATGAAATATAGCATTTAATCCTTTCGTAAACCTATTTTAAACGCAAGGACTAAAAGCTATGTGTTACATTTATAACTAATAACTAACTATATCAAATGTAAAACTAATCAAAAGAGAGTGCTCCACAAAGGAACTTTCTGCTTTAATATAATAAATACCAGAGGGAGTCCTGTAATAAAGTATTATTGAGAAATCATTATTCAGTCTACCCACTGGTTCCTCTACCTTTGCACAGCCTACTTTGCCTGCTGGCAGTGAAGGATGAGCTCAGATCTGGATCTGGAACATGTTTGTCTGAGAGATTCTGGCTGATCACTGTATAAAAAACGAGAATCGGTGGGCTCCGGTCATCTGTTCCTGAGCTCCTATGTGACTCCGGTCATCATTTTACTTCCGGAGCTGGGAGTTCTGTTGCTATAGTTATTTTATTTTATTTAAATAATAACAATGTCTTAATAATATATTTAAAACATATGCAGTGCTATTGAAAAGATAGATAGACTCTTCCTATAATTACCCCTGGCTCCAATGATGACTTCCGCGTCCATAACAGATCATCTAGGATGAGTCACGGGGAGAAGAACAATATATATAATTAATAAATAGAATGATGCAGTCGATAAAAATTATTAGACATTAATAAACATATATAAGAAGATAAAAAAAAACACTGTTGTTCCACATGAAAGGTCAATATGAAGAAAGCTAATTAGCAGGCTTACAAATATGCACAACAATATGTTGATGTACAACAGTGTTCTGGTTTTAACCCTAATACTATATGATCTGCTATGTTCCCCAGTAATAACAGCTGTCAGTCCAGATAGGTCATACCCCATTAGGGATATTTACCAGTCCTTAGATATTAAGGTCCAGACAGTCCTTAGTAAGATGATTTTCAGGGGTTTGGCTGTGGATAGACAGGGAAACACCTGCGACTGGCAGTCAGTAGTGAGGGAACGGGGCTACATGATATAATTCCAGACATGTAGCCCTGTCCCCTTCCCACGGACTAATGCTGGTCATTATAACACCATCCTGTCAGCTTCACTAGGAAGAGAGCCTAATGAGGGAGAAGGTCCTTCTCTTCTGGAGTGGCAGGGTGCTACCGCAAAAATCTGAAGCTTCCTGCAGCTTCCAGGAGGGTAGGCAATTATGCTCTATTTCCACTGAGTAATTAATGGTCAAACTGTCAGAAAACTGCATATATATATATAATTGCCATTTCTTTTTATTTTTAGTTTTTGGGACTTTTTTTTTTACATGGTTTGGTTTATTTTAGTTGTGAGAAAAATATGAATAGTAGGCGGTGTCTCAATAATTATGTCATACTGTAATTTGAACACATTATTGAATAAACGGGAACTAACTTACATTTACTAACAATTTCTCATTATACATTATAGATAATATGGATTCATTTAATAACATATCAGAGAGCCATGTGAACTCACAGAAATCCCACATTTCTGGCACTACTATTGGTAAACATAATACAACTGAAGTGATAGAATTTGTTTTTGTGGCTTTCACCTTTCCCCACAGCCTGCAATATGCTATGTTCTCACTGTTTCTGCTGTTATACACTTTGCTTCTTTGTGGGAATATTTTAATCATGTTTACTATAAGAACAGATTATCATCTCCACAACCCAATGTACTTCTTCCTGGGTAAACTGTCTTTTATTGATCTTTGCTACTCATCTGTAACTGTGCCAAAGATGTTGGTAGATTTCCTTTCTGACAGGAAATCCATTTCATTTAATGGCTGCATCAGTCAACTGTATTTCTTTCACTTCTTTGCCTGTGCAGAATGTTTTATATTTATAGCTATGGGTTATGACCGCTATGCAGCCATCTGCAAACCACTGCAGTATTCCACCATCATGAGTAAACAGCGGTGTCTCTGGATGGTAGCTGCAACATGGGCCATTAGCTTTGTGCACTCCAACATCCAGACTACACTGACTATGGGGCTGCCATTTTGTGGCCCTAATGAAATAAACAGTTTCTTTTGTGACATCCCACCTCTAATAAAACTGGCATGTACTGACACAACCATGATCGATGCTATGATAGTGACCAACAGTGGTATTGTATCACTTGGCTGCTTCCTGGCTGTCCTAATATCTTATGTTGGCATTGGTAAGGCAATCTTTAAAATACGGAACGCTGAAGGCAGACGTAAGGCCTTTTCAACTTGTGCGTCCCATCTTACAGTGGTAACTTTTTTCTTCGGTCCCTGCGTCTTCATTTATATGAGACCATCCAAAACCTTTCAAGCAGATCAATTAGTGTCTGTGTTTTACACGATCATAGCACCAATGTTAAACCCCATCATCTATACTCTGAGGAATGAGGAAATGAAGATATCCATGAAAAAACTGTGGGGGAGAAAAACTAAATACATGTAGCATGATCATGGGAAGACTTGCTGCGTATGGTATGCTGCATGCTACACTTTATATATTTCAAAGCCTACAGGAAGGCAACATATACAGTAGCTTAGCATTGCTGATAGAACAATAGTTTCCAGTCCAGTCATAGAGCATGTGTAACAACATTCTCAGTTTCTCATATTTAAAAAAATATATTTATACATTTTGCAAGGTGCCTTCTGTATTAGGTAAACTTGTAATTTAGTGTTAATAGCTTTCTAATGCTATGGAAAAAATAAATTGTTCTAATCCTTTTCCTTGGCTCCTCTCATCCATTAGTCTCCTTCTCTGGAGTGTCATGTCAATCTGCAAATAAAATGTTATTATTCAACTGTAATTTCTTTAACCTGCTCACGAGTAGTGCTACCCCCCCCCCCCCCAGTAATATATAACCTCTCCGGCTGCTCCCCCTTATGGGAACCTTTCCTTTACACAACCCCCCACTGCTTCTCCCTCTTGCTAATTCCTATTATGTCCTTGATCTGGCATCACACTTAACTTTAAAATTGAATCTATCTACCGTGACAATCTCCATTGCAACAAAGACTTTTTCTCCCAACCCTCTTTCCACTTTAATGCAGGGGTGAGCAGACGTGAGCCCTTAAACTCCGGTAGCATTCTGTAAAATGTGACCAAAGTCTACGGATTTGCTGACGGTAGCATCACGTTGGTGAGTTGGCGCCAATACGGCGTTGGGTGGGCACAGTGTAAACAATGCAGGCATGTCCTGTTTCATTCAAGGTGGCTGTGTGACATCACACACAGCTGCTGTTACCCAAAACATGGCTGTCCTGTGCCTGCCTTGCCCTGTGCTGGGCGGCCCCCCACATGTTAGCACTCTGAGTTGTAGTTTTGCAATTTTTTGCAAAACTACAACTCATGCTGTATCAGGCCCACTGGCCATTACTACAGACCAGATGTATCAAGCTTCAAAAGGTGATAAAGTGAAGAGTGATAAACAACCAGCCAAGGCTCCTAAGTGTCATGTTACAGACTGGATTTGAAAGTGGCAGTTAGGAACTGACTGGCTGGTTGTTTACCACTTTATAACTTTTTAGAGCTTGATACATCTGGCCCTACATCTTTATATAAATGTTGTAGCTAAGCTGCATCTTATTGATATTCCCAAAGGCTGAAGCACCTAACCATCGATGTATATACAAAGAAACACTATCAGTTTAATTGGCCAAATCATCCTATAAGGCATCAGCTCTATGGAATGCACAGAATGTCTTCTTATTTAAACACAGTGGTTAAACACAGTGGTTAAAACTGACATGACTGTGACATGCCCTCTGCTGGTAGCCAATTACCGCCCAGGATAGCCCAACACATTTTATGGATATCCATGCAATTTCCAGCTATGCCTCTGTGTGGTAAACATTACGGCCCATGTGCAGTTCAGCTCAAATGTATGCCACTGAATGAAGGAATTCATTATAACTTGTGATGGGTTCTCTGTTTCCATTGCCAAATTATCCACATTGCGTAAATACCACATGTAATTAGCAAACTCAATTTGAAGCTGCAAAATAAATATACATCTCAAACAAGGAGAAAAGTGGAACGAGCTTTATTAACTTTGTTTACTATTAAAATGTAACTTGTATTATAAAGTTTCAAACTGCCCAAATGCAAGTGTACATTAAGATTAAATTAAGGTTAAGCTTGACCGTGGGTCAGTAAATTCTAGATTCACAACTACACTATAGTCCTTTTTACCCAATGACCGCATACCGATCTAAAAGGAGACACTATAGTCAGTATATCTGTGCTACTGAACATAGAGGATCAGGACTCTGTCATGTCATTGGCCGGAATTAGTGAGCACCTGGTAACTGCTTCATGTGACTGTATTACTTATTGATGCCCCTGCTTCCATTTTAACTATTCTGATTACAGTTGTATTCTTTTCTTATATGGACCTGAGTTACTGAAAGAGCCCTTTCATTTGATGGCAGTAATAACGGGATCACTTTCCATGCAGGCAACAACAGAAGATGGATTGAAATGATATACGAAAAAAAAAATCAATAATGTATATCTGCAGGAATGTGTTAATTGCAAAGAAATGATATAACTGCAGCGGACACACAAGCAGATCATAATAAAACAAGGGCCAAGAGAACCCTCATACCAAGTATGAGGAATCAGAGGAAGAAGGAGGGCCAAGTGCAAGTAGAGAGTTCATTGACCAAGAATCACCAGCTGTGGGCAGTGGGGTGTAGCAACAAGAATACTTTGCATTGTTTGGAGATGGAGAAGCTCCTTATGACCAGTGGTGAAAGTGTCTGTACGCCTACCCACACTGGTGGAACCAGCAAAACCTACACCTAGGTTGGGGTATAGAGATATACCAACCTATGAGGAAGCAACATCTAATGATGACATTCATATGCATATTTTTGAGCCATTGATTGTGTTCCATTGAATTAAATAAGCAGAATGGGCCAAATACCTGGTGCCCAATCTTATGGAAAAGATAATGGAAGCATATAACATCAGACACCCAGAAAACGGGGTAGAGTATGTACTGATTAAGAAGCCATTGACTTACATTGACAAATTCATAGAAATGGTGAGGTGGAGAGAGGCGTTCCTCATATGTTGTATAGAAATTGCAACCTTTAACTAGAAGGGAAGCAAGCTACAATAAATAACGTGTTTATCTTAGAACATCCCAAAAGATCAAAGAATAGGTCTAGGACAGAAAGTCCAGCACTTCTGAGCAAGTTGCACATTTTGATATATTCCTGGCCAACTATCATTAGTGGAGATTGAATGCCCAACTGAGGTCCAGAGGTAACACCTACACTTATCTTTACTCCCACCCATAAATAACTTGAATTCCAAGAGCAATGGCAATGTTTTACATCCCCGCAAGCCAGGGCACCTACAATTTTATTGAACAAAGGGTCTTGGGTGGTTCTCAAGTACTCACTCCCTGCCATCACATGTAGTTATGCGCCAGGAGCAGCAAGAGTTGGTGGAGGGAAATTACTACTAGCCTAATTCTCTATACTCAAAACAGTTAATCTGCCAGGTCAATGTTGTGGCTGCTGTTTGGAATATCACCATGAACATATGCAAGGGCTCCTGTAACTGTTTTTGACAGGAAAGGACTGTTTGGTGTAGGTTATGAGGAGTGGTAGCAAAACACAGATGTCTCATCACCATTTTCTGCCTTCAGCTTTGATAATTTACTGTATATAGAGAAACATTGCACCAGCATCGCTACTGCTGCTGCCAGTCTACAAGACCATAGTCTCACTCAGGGCCTTGATGTTCATTGTTATTAAGTAGATGCTGAATGCAGTATGTGTGCACAAATGCTGGGGACTTTGCAGTGGCTCCTGTGGGCATCTATATTCTTTTCTGGGTGGTACCTTTGTAATAATTAGTAAGTACATAGCCTTAAAAAAATAGCAACTCTGTTGATATGTGCATACAACAATGAATTAGTCGTCATGTCCCATTTGCTAAGAAATCACAGAGTCTGAATGACACTGGCATGAGGACAGATGACTGATACTCCCATGGACCATGAACACTCATATTGGGGGCAATACCTAAGGTACCATTGGGAATGGTGCCTGAAAACTTTTGAACCATTGCTGGTGAGTAACACTGACAATAGATATATACATACTTTATATGTAATGACCCTAATGTGAAATACTTAACTTCAGGAACTCAACGGATAGTTAAGGCAAACAAAGACCCCTCCACCTTCTGCACCTTCACCACCAAGGCAAAGTTTTCGCACATAAAATGATTTGTACAGACACAGATAATCCAAAATTGGGTGTAAAATATACAAAGTTTTTTTAACACGCTAAACCTCATGCCCAAATGGGTAATGAGCCCCAGCAGTCAGGATACTGAAATTAGGAAGACCATCAACAGAAATCCAATGGCCAGAGTATCCAAGTAAATATTTTTGCCTTAGCCCTAATCCTAGCCCTCCCCTTAATCAGCCATTCCATCACTTCTGCCTCCTGCAGCCTAAATCTAGCAGTTCCCTTATGCAGCCTAATCCTAACTGCCCAGTCCCTCAAAGCCAAAAGCTAACACCCCCCACCCCTGCCGCCTAACCTTAATTCCCTGTCATTGTATCAAGTTTGTTTTTAAAACTTTTATTGCATTTACAAATAAGTTATCCCTGGCAGTGGTATAAAGTTACTGTTATTTGTGGCAATGTTTAACTAGAGCAGTATCACATTCTAAAGCATAGTTGCCTACCCTGCAGGAGACTCCCAGAAATAACAGCAATTTCCATCTCTCCCTCATTAGTCTAGCAATCTCCCTCATTTCAGCTAGTCCACATTATGTAGCTGTTAATGTTTGTGGGGAAAAAGTAATGATAGATAGATACATTTACATTGAATCATCAGCACCGTTTCCCAACATTTTACTAAGTATAGTAGCTCTTACTAACTGCTTTGGGGCTCATCATTTGCATATAAGTAATTTTAAAAGATTCCTCTCAGATGTAGCAGTACACACCCACACTTTTAGTTGCCACGTTCACAATCTATTTTCACAATCTCTTTATATATGGAACTAGACACGCCCACCGGGTGGAGCATGATACGCCCCCTCAATGGGGCGCTGTGCAAAATTTTGCTACCAACAATAATCTTCTTGAAACTAGTTTTCATAAGTAGGCAAGTATGTTCTAAAGCAGTTTGAATTATCATTTCATAATCCTAAAATTACCATTTCTGAAATTCACAAAACATGACTAATTTTATTATGGATCTGTCCAGAATTTAAAATATCTATATGGAGATGATGCCAAGACAAGTAAACATACAGTAATTACAGTACTCGCATGTGACATGGTTATTGGCATTAATTATAGTATTTGTTAAAAAGGTCCAATAATGGATTTTATAGTGTACTTACTGGATTCTTCCTGCTAACATCCATATAGATGCTTTATGATTAGTAAATAAATTTAGAGATCAATTAGTGCTGACTCATCACAGCTGTTGTTATGATTCCGAGATCCACTGTGTACAACTCTTCCTCCCAGGGCTACAATAACTGCTCTATGGGAAAACACTTCCACATTACAGTAATATTTGTTTTTAACATTTGATTTTTCTATTACAGTTATTGCACTAAGGTTTAGCTATCTAAATATATTTCTGTGTTTTAAAGAGTCCTATGTTTAAATATAATAAGACTTTAAAAATTCAATATATTTATAAGCTGTAGTGACATTTAATATTTATATTTAATATTGTGATGTATATTTTATATTATACACATTGATCACAAAATTTATTTGTAATCAATATTTGCTGCTATTCCTTCAGTGAATAGCAGGAAATTATGCTTGGGGTGATCATACCACAAAAAAGCTGTCCTTGGGAGAAGCAGATCGTCTTGAAATCTGCACTTTTCATTGCAAAGCAGGCACTTACAGGAATCTGCAGTCACTTGAATTGATATTTGTTGGGGTTAAGGGGTATACATGGTATAAACACAGTTCCCCTGGCACATCTCATTAGAAACTCTGCCTCAGTTATGTTCCGCTGCAAAGTCAGGTTCCATTCAACAGAAACCTGATTGGAAAACCAACTTTCAGGGCACATTTGGGCCGGGGTTTGTAATACTGTATATGTATATATTGTATACCAGCATTTGCCTATGTCTTCACTCATTTATATGCCTGTTCTTGCTTAATGGAACTTATTTTACAAAGGCAGTAGTGCTATCTAATATTGTGATATTATTGTGATTGGGCCTCCACACAGTTTTTTGTGTGTGTGTGTGTGTGTGTGTGTGTGTTTAAAAAAAAAACTATTAAATTAATTTGAAACAAAAAAGCACTGCACATATCTGACTGATCTGTGTGGAAAAAGGTGGTCTACAGTATTTCCTAAATCTATTTTGAGTCAATTTACAGTTGTGCTTCGAGAAACACATTATGGTAAATTTCTATGTTGTAGTGGTGTCTATGGAAAGTGCACCTGTCCCAACACAGTCCACCTGTCCCAACCGCGGGTCACTACTCTGCTCTGCAGCTGGTGATTACCAGCAGCCAGTGGTCACTAAAAAGATTTTGTGCACATGGCATCTGTCATTGCAGAGACAGGTTCTGGGGGCCCACAAAATGACGGAAAAGTTCGATCAAGGCCCTGCTCTTCAACTCAATGCGCCACCCCTTTTTAAACCATGACTGCGGCAGGTCCCTCTTAACCATACTTGCCGACTTTTTCAAACTCCTCTCCGGGAGAAGCCCAGAGAGGAGTGAGAGGGGGGCGAGAAAGAGGCTACATTTTGGGGGTGGGGTGAGGCTGACGTCACTAAGCCCCGCCCCCATGACTGGCAGCTGCAACAATTTGCGAGTCCGTGGATGGTGGGAGGGGCTAAAATGACACGAAATGAAGCGAATCGTGTAATTTTATTCTGCATGCCTACACGCCCTCTCCCCGCAGACCCGCGGAATTCCGGGGTTTATACCACGGGGAAGGGGGGAACTGGGGCTGTGGGGAAAATGCGGTATACATGCCCCCCCTTCCCGGGGGGGGCCCGATTTGCGGGACCCTCACGGCCATTCCAGGAGGGTAGGCAGTAAGCTCTTAATATCATTTATTTTCTGTCACAGTAAGTATGCTCAGTCATATGAAATCATCAATATAATCATTTTAATTGACAGTCTTTCATGTTCCTAAATATGAATTATATCAGTAAACTAAGAGCTGTGTTTAGAGTTACCACGAGAGGTGTAATCACTAAAGTGGATGAGCTGGGAAATAAATATTACACTTAATTTTGTTACAGTTGAGGATTAGAGGATGTACTGTATGTTTTGATTCTTGCTCCAGGTCCTACATTCTAGTCCAGGTTCTGTGTAAACATATGCATCAATGCAAACTGTAAACAGATCATTAAAATAAGAGCATAGGGAAGTCTTCCCAACTTCCCCATAGGATATAAACACCATAATTACATTACCACTCCCTCCAGCTGCTATTGCACCCCACTGGATATAATTAGTATAAAAGGCTACTGTCTGACTGCAGGTTTGCATACCTTTCTTTCTGCAGACATACTGTAGCCACATATAAGTGTTCAATACTGTATGATACTAATTTTATATCAGTATACAATTTACAAGATGAGAAAAGGTGTTTACATGGGATATAAAAGACACTGTCATCTGTCATCCATTCACCCCGAACTAGTGAGACATCTTAATGAAAGAGAGCAATTGCAGTAATGACAGGAGCTAATTCTAAAGGTAGTGTATAAATAAATTAACTTTGTGTTACAGAAAACAAATGCAATAATTCCAAGGTGGGCAGCACAGTTTCTGTGAGTCAGTGCTTCAAAAGGGCTCTGAAGAGTTGAATTATTTTGCATGGCAAGTGGACAAAGCTATATTGGGCTGATTCAGCGGTGTACAGCCCAGGCCACAGTTGCTGGTTATAGGGAAATCGGGGAACTCCACTTAGTATTTTCCTCCTATTTTCCCATTCCAGGCGATACTGAGAGATTCTAGGCTGGATACCAATTTGGAGGGAATCCGCACATTTTACTTTTACATTTTAACACGTTCTTTGCTTTTTATAGTAGCAAAGCCTGCACTGATCATAGTGATCTATGCAGTGCTTCTCCAAATCTTGTGGGGCCCTAGGCAAGACACCGGTTTGGGGTCCCCTCCCTCAAACAATGCATAGCACTATCATTTTGTTCCTGATTGCAGGCAGCATTGCTAGAGTACATTGGAGCATGGGCAGTCTACCAATAAATGCTCAGTTGTGTGTAATACTTTTTGTCACATTTAAAGTAAACTGACTGCCCACATACAGTGGATGAATCCATTTTTGTTTCCAAACATTTCTCTCCTATTATAGAACATCATTTAACATTGCCACTAGACCCTAGTAAATCAATAGGATGCATTCTCAGGATTATTGGTCCAAGACCATGTATTTCTTGGACTGGAAAGGATCTACAGTAGGTGTATATGTGTGCTGTATACTCTGGGCCTAAATCTACACAAAGTCAATTAGATTTGTAAAAGAAGGACACCTACCCTAATCCTGACCACAGTAACTCACCCAAAACTTCATAATAACCATAATCTATAACCCCAATACCCCAATCAAAACTGCTACACCAACTTAAATACCCTTTCTCTAATAAATCTCTACCTATTATGCCATATATACAACACATAAGCGTAAGGATTAGAAGGTTGCAGTGGGGGCTTAGAGTGGGTTAGGGTACATGCACAGCAATGTATGTGACCGTTCCCAGCTTAGTTACTGTGACATAATGACATGATGAGTCATCAGAACAGACAATGGTGGGGTTCTCTTTCTCAGGCTGCCTGGCACAAGACTTTTCCCACTGCTTAACAGTGACATTACTGGGAGCCAAGGCAATGTGCTGGCAGTAGCAGCTGCTACTGTGCTGGGGCTAGGCTGCTTGCCCTCCTCACACAGTGAGATAGTGGGAGTCTTCTGCATACAGATAGTGGGACTCTTTACTGGGCCTCCTGAGACCTACTGGGCCCTAGGCGGCCTCTGCAGGCAGGTCTATTATTTGCAGTCCTATTGCCATTGGTTTTAAAACTAACCATTAGTAAATGCTACAGTTTCTATACACAGCTATGTAAAAACACCAATGTTTTTGTTGGTCCAATGTTTTAAAGTGTTTCATAGTCCAGTTTTCGGACCATTTTAACTTAAGTAGATGGACAGTTTCCAAATTCAATGGACAATATTATAAATCACCAAATCCACCTTTAATAATTTAGCCGTTAGTGTTTGAATGAAATGCAAATTCAAGGATCACTTAACCCTTGGTGCAAAATGTGAGCTAATGATGATAACAGACAGAGGTTTCTCACTGGTTGTGTTTTAAATGCTTTCCACTGATACTGTGTAGTGACTTTTATTAATATTACTATGGCTGCTACAAGCTATTCTCGTGATTACATTGATGTTGGCAATCAATCCACAGTTTGTAGAATGGGAGTCAGCAACCTTTTACGTAACGGGCGCCCAACTAACATATAAGTACCCCTTTTGCTACTAGTGTCTCAGCTAATATGTAATTAAGGCGAGCGTGTTTGCTTCCTTCCTATACATATAATAAAGCCTACTACTTACATATTGGTCCTATCTGGTAAATCATCCAAACTTTTGGTGAGGTACAAATATCTGTGTGCCAGAGGTTGCTAACACATGTTGATTATTATCCCTATAGTCAGCTTACATTTATAATACAGGTTGAGTATCCCGTATCCAAAATGCTCGGGACCAGGAGAATTTTGGATAACGGATTATTCCGTATTTTGAAATATTTTAATATTTCAATGATGTATTTTGAAGTATCTTGCATTTATGCTGTATAAACACATAAAAGAAACACAAATATATTTTATTACCACATAAAATACACACAAATATATTTTATTTGTTAAAAAAACAAGGTTTCAAAACAAGAAACAAAATTTGTGTACTATCACAGATATTGAATTTGAATGCCAAGCAATCATTTTCTTGTACATATATAGTGCCAGTTACATATCATGTCCTCAGTAGTGCTGTTACAAATGTCCCCAGTGAGTTTTTAGCTAAACAAATTATTTTTTCCACTTTCTGGAAAGTATGGTTTTCGGAATAATTTGGATAACGGATATTCGGATACGGGATACTCAACCTGTATACCTTTCGGTTCTCCTTTGAATTTTTTTACAAAAACTACTGTATGAATTTAGCAATTTCACTATTGTATAGATTAGTGACCTAAAAGGAAACTTATGGGGCCTACACACTTAACGATAAAGCGCTATTATTTCAGCAATCTAACTTAATTTGACTAGATCATTTAGAAATTAAACAGACATCGCTGTGTGTGTAGGACCCATAGGTATAGCGATGTGCGGCCCGCACCGGGAGGTTTATATCCAACTGCTGGATAAATCTAGTCCAATCGCTTAGTAAGAGACTGCACATCGCCCGTGTTTTTTGTGTAGTGGGCGACAGCGATCTGCGACCTTCATTTACTTGCTTAATTTAAATCTCCCATTCTTAATTTACTTTTTTAACTTAAATCTTCCATGCTTAATCTCTATGCTTAATCACTGGGGCACATAGCTGGCCCTTTCTGAACGATCTAGATTCAGGGAAGCTCAAGGGGAATCTCTCATGCTGAATATCCCATGCTAAATCTCTGGCACAAAGTGTTTAGGCCCCATTAGGTATGTATTATCTTGATGTGATATCATGGTGAACATTTATAAAGATAAAAACAGGCACTTGACACTTAGGAACTTATTCTGGTCCACACGCAATGCTGCAAAGTTTGCAGAGTTGCGTGTGGATTAAACGCGGCCCGGAACTCGCACAGGAATCCGGGATAGAAATCCCAATCAATCCAAGAAGGCTGATCTTCAATATCTATACAGTATCTGTAACCAAGTTTGTAGGACTCACCTTCCAGTGTTGAGTTGAGGTTGTCCAATTGTTAATAAATTTGTTGGTAAATGAAAGACCAGTGAGTAGGCAATTAAAAAGGCCCAGGTAAGTGGTATACAAGGCAATGCTAATGTATTTTGCTGCCGTGCTTTGGCAGCTTTATCAAAGGATGTTGTCAGTGCCAAACTTCCAGTTATAATTACCCCAACCAATCAGCAATGAATTGTAAACACAATGACTTGTTAAAGTTATAAGAGTTTAAAGAGTTAAAATCAAATATGAGAGACTAGGAGACAACGGGTTGGGGCTGGATACAATTTCTGCAAAGATTTCCAAGAGTGGAAATCAGCAGTTAAGGTATTCAATCCCTGCTGGGACTCACCTGCTACAGACTCACCTCCCTGTGGAGGTAAATCAGTGTTTTGTTGGAAACATCTGTGGATTGTGGAATCAACCATTCACCGGACTTTCCAACACTCAACAGCTGGAACATTGAATTCCGGCTTTCGAGTTACAGTCCTGTAAAGCAAAAATGTCCCAGGATTCAGATTATATAGATATATAATATGTAAGCCCACTTGAAGTAAATGCTTCGAAAGCTAGTCTGCTACCTTGTGATTGCATCTGTGTTTGTGCATGTGTAAGAGAGAAAGAGATGTAGTTCCATTCGCTGCCAACAGATGGCAGTGTTTCGGAGACACACAATCAGACACTAGACATATACAGCATATACATGTAGTGTGGATCAGCTCAAAACAGGCCCCCTTTTTAAATATTTTTATGTTTTTGATATATGGAAAATTCTTGTGAAATAAAGTGTTTA
The DNA here is from genome assembly GCF_055691185.1 of Crinia signifera. Taxonomy (NCBI): domain Eukaryota; kingdom Metazoa; phylum Chordata; class Amphibia; order Anura; family Myobatrachidae; genus Crinia; species Crinia signifera. The sequence continues at coordinate 329,129,559 of NC_139217.1, forward strand.
TGATATTGACTAAATATAATCGACTAGTGCTTTCTGACCAGACATTTTAGTTTTTAAGGAAACCGTTATAGGAGGATCCCAAGTATATACAAGTGAGCATTGCTTGTGAAAACATTTAAAGATACCTGTATGAGCATATACTGTGCATGCTTAATGTAAAGTAAGCATATAATTACAGCTTCGACAAAAGAGGTGACCCCTTAGGTGTCAACTTCTATTTGGCAGATAAGGGTATTGCCCTTTTAGCAGAGTTCACAGTATATGGCTCTAGACACCTAATATACATAACGGCAGTGGTGTAGCTAGGTGCCACGGCGCCCGGAGCAAAGGCATGTTTCGCGCCCCCTTCCCCCCGAATTTGTAGTAGGTGAGGCTCCTGCACAGTGAAAAGTGGGCAGGGACCAACATTATACCACACACCGCAATGCCCATTGGACATTTTAGTGAACTCTGTAATTCCAATTACACATAAGCCCACACATGATGCCTATTGCATACTATATAACATTCCGCAATGTCCATGACATACTAAATAACACCGTTATCCCCATAACATACTATATAACACACCGTAATGCCCATTTCATACTATATAACACACCGTAATGCCCATGACATACTATATAACACACCATAATGCCCATGACATACTATATAACACACCATAATGCCCATGACATACTATATAACACACCATAATGCCCATGACATACTATATAACACTCCGCAATGCCCATGACATACTATATAACACTCCGTAATGCCCATGACATACTATATAACACACGGCAATGCCCATGACATACTATATAACACTCCGCAATGCCCATGACATACTATAAAACACTCCGCAATGCCCATGACATACTATATAACACACCATAATGCCCATGACATACTATATAACACTCCGCAATGCCCATGACATACTATATAACACACCATAATGCCCATGACATACTATATAACACTCCGCAATGCCCATGACATACTATATAACACACCATAATCCCCATTACATACTATATAACACACCATAATGCCCATGACATACTATATAACACACCGTAATGCCCATGACATACTATATAACACTCCGCAATGCCCATGACATACTATATAACACTCCGCAATGCCCATTACATACAACACACCATAATGCCGATTACACATTTGACACATAAGTGCCACTTACCTCAATGCCAGGGGCTTCATGCTCAATGCCAAGGGGCTTCATGCTCGATGCCAAGGGGCTTCATGCTCGATGCCAAGGGGGCAGTAGGGTGCAGCAGGGTGGGCGGGTGCAGTAGGATGCAGCAGGGTGGGTGGGTGGGTGAGTGCAGTAGGATGCAGCAGGGTGGGTGGGTGAGTGCAGTAGGATGCAGCAGGGTGGGTGGGTGGGTGAGTGCAGTAAGATGCAGCAGGGTATGTGGGTGCAGTAGGATGCAGCAGGGTGGGTGGCTGCAGTAGGATGCAGCAGGGTGGGTGGGTGGCTGCAGTAAGGGGGGGTTTGTGGGTGCAGAAGGGTGGGTGGGTGGCTGCAGTAGGATGCAGCAGGGTGGGTGGCTGCAGTAGGGTGGGTTTGTGGGTGCAGCAGGGTGGGTGGGTTATGTGGTTAGGAGGGTGAGTGCAGCAGGGTGGGTGGAGGGTGGGAGTACACCATAGTTACAGCCAGGCGCCCCCCCCCCCCTGCCTGTGCTGACAGAGATAGTGTGTGTGTGCTGTGAGTGTGCACCCCTCCCCTCTCCTCCCCCCTGCCAGTGTGCACACTGCCGCCCGCTCACGGCTCTATGTGCTGTGTCCGGGGGAGAGATGCGGCTACGTAAAATTCATATCTCCCGCTGGACCACAAGCCAATAGGCGCTCGCGGTCCAGCAGCCATCAGTTGATTGGCTGCTGGACCGCAAGCGCCCATTGGCTAGCGGTCCAGCGGGACCCGTGAATTTTATAGCAGCAGCGAGCATGGAGTGGGGAAGCTAGCGGGCGGGCGGGGAAGCTAGCGGGCGGGCGGGGGAGCTGGCTGGCGAGCGAGCTGGCGGTGCCACAGCACAGCTCCGGCGCCATGCAATCATCCTGCGCCCGGAGCGTGTGCTCCGCCGGCACCGCCCTCGCTACGCCTCTGCATAACGGGCATTATTATTCAATCTTTTTCCCATTCCCAGAGAATATAAGAACAACGTCTCCAAGGACAGTGAGTGAAGAATCATAGTAACATCCTTATAAAGATAAAGATACCTTTATGAGAATATACAACATAAGCTAAATGTAAGCATGATGTAAGCACTTTCTAATATAGGAGAACACAGGAAGTGATCCTTAAAAGTACAAAAGACCACAACCTGAATAAGGAAAAGGTTGTACAAATTAAGACTTACCAGACCACATCTTTATTTTTATTTTTCCTTGGTTATGAGAACATTATAAAAAAAGGACTTGACAAGATGTCTCTTCAGTATGACATCCTCACTAACACAGGAGGAAAAGTATCAGGACCTAAGTATATGTATTTACTTGGTAGATTTTGATCATTTTATATATCCCTACTGTGGGGTGCCGCTTCCGCATTATACATATTTTTTCTGTTGGTAAATCCAAGGTAATAACACTTGGAAGGTTGTGTGCAGCCCCTTTCCAGCGCTAGAAAGAGTAACTTCTACATGTGGTATGTATATATATGTATGGGCCTTAAAAATACTTAAAAGACTGGACTATGGAATTGATTTGATTTCCCCTTAAATTGTATTTTATAGTTTATAGTAAAAAATAGAAACCGGGATTATTGATTATCAGTGTGCTATATCCTAATGGTACAATTATACCGTCTAAAGGAGATCTAATCTTTCCAAGATTTTCACCAAAGCTAAGCAAGCTTGACTTAGGCGATTAGCTGAAAGTATCCTGCTTTAAAGTGACTGCTCTACAAAGGAACCTAACTGAGCCAGAGATACTAACGTGATTTACCATATTCTCCTTATTCCCCAGATTTTCCTTTTAAATTGAATCACCAACAGTTTCCTGTAAGCATCTGCTTCACTATGATGATGACTAAGTTGTGGGGCAATTGCTCAGGTCTGCAGGGGTAGATCTCAGGACCAGCTGCTTCTTGCCAGTCTTACATGGCCTGCTCAAGAGTTAATAGCCCCAAGCATCTTTATGAGTTAATACCAGAAGGGCAAAAATACAAATATTGTATACAATAACATTTTGTGATCAATAACTATAAATACTACTGTCTTTGTAAAATAAGTTCTGCTGAGCAATAACAGACACCCATGAGAGCTAAGCCATGGACAAATGCTAGTTTGTAAGCGTGCAGCAGGGCCCTCCTACCTCCATGTCTGTCTGTTGTTCCACAGTTTATTCTATCACTGTCTACACTGTCGCAACGGAATCTGCTGCGCTATAGAAGGCTGGAGGGGAACGTCCATCATTTTATGGGCACCCCATTAAAACGCTGGGCATTCCACCGGTCATGCAGACGGGCCGATGCCTGATGAAAATTAGATGAGTTAGCATCCCCACCACCAGGATATTAAACGCGTTCCATTTAATAATACGATATCTCTAGAATAGGTTAGAAATATATTGTGCTAGGCTTGGTTTATATTACTTTATCATTGAAGCTGCTGCACATGACACATATTCAACAGTGTAATTCATTTTCTGATTTCTATAGATGGAAAATGTACCAGATCATAGGAACTATTCGTCAGTGACAGAATTCATCCTGTTCGGACTGCCTCACCCTGAGGTAATGAAGATTCCGCTATTCATGGTATTTATTTGTATTTACACATGTACTCTCATAGGAAATCTTATTTTAATTGTTGCAGTAAAAGGAGATTCTCAGCTCCACAAACCTATGTACCTATTTCTTTTGAATCTCTCATTTTTAGACATTTGGCTGTCTACAGTCACATTGCCAAAAATGCTGACCAACTTTCTGCAAGAACAAAATACCATCTCCTTCCGAGGCTGTATAACCCAGTTGTACTTCTTCCATTTTTTCGGAAGCACCGAGTGTTTTCTCTACACTGTCATGGCATATGATCGTTTTCTGGCTATATGCCGGCCATTACATTACCCTATCTTCATGAACCTCAGGCTGTGCACACAGTACGCTATTGGAATCTGGATAACTGGCTCACTACATTCAATGATACACACCACGTTAACCTTCAGGCTGCCATTTTGTGGTCCCAATAGGATTGACTACTTTTTCTGTGATGTTATTCCTATACTTAAACTTGCCTGTGCAGACACGACTATCAATAAAGCAATAATAATAACCAACATTGGAGCCATTGCTTTAATCTGCTTTCTCATCATTTTGATATCATATGTCCACATCTTGAAAACTATCATGAAGATCAAGAGTTCCGAAGGCCGACGGAAAACATTCTCCACTTGTGCATCACACATGATTGCTGTCACTTTCTATTACGGACCCCCTGTCTTCATTTATTTGAGTCCTAACTCTATGAACTATTTAGTAGAAGAAGCTATTGCTGTTTTCTATACTTTGGTGACCCCCATGTTGAATCCAATTATTTATTCTCTGAGAAACAATGAGGTAAAGACTTCTCTGAAACAAATGAAATGTAATAAGTAGGCCAAATGCAATAGGATGCTGGATTCTGAAACTGATGAGATGCCAGTGAGTTAGCAGTTCATTTAAAACAGTAGTGTTTAGCACAGCAAAAGCAACATTCTTTTGCATTACTAAACATTACCATTTTAAATTTGACTATTAACCACTTGAGTGGTATGCCCGGAAATTGCGCTGCCGCAGCGGGCTGTCCCGGAAAATCTCCGGGCATACCATTATGTATTGGTGAGCGCCAGTGGTGCCTCCAGCGGAGAACCACTGGCGCACTACCTTTAGGGGTCCCCCCGTCACACACACCCTCCTGTCGCCCACCCCCGCCCCCTCCGCTGCGCCATTTGCAGCAGTGACGTAGGCGACAGGGAAGGTCGGGCGGCTCGGGGGGACTCGGGAGCGCTCAGGAGATCAGGCGCCCGAGTCCTTCCGAGCCGCCGCAAACATCCCCGAGGTGAGGGGGGGCTTCCTGCATCCTGTGGTAGGTTTTGCTGGGGCTAGACATACCTGGTTAAGATGCTAAAATGTCATCAGATTCAAAATTCTGCACTCTATTACCTGTAGTTCATAATCGTATTATTATGCAATTGGCACTCTCACAAGCTAAGCCTCTTATACCGGCACACCTGGAAGATTTAGAAATAAGAGTTGCAGACCCTGGCCACTTCTCCAGTGAGGTAACAGTGCATAGCTCCATTGTTTCATCGCCCTCTCTGCTCAGTGACACAAATTGCAGAATTGAGCATTGACAACCATCATTGCTACTTGGAAACACAGGGAAAATGCAGATTTATATGTTTTATTATTGAACAAAGTATAAATCAGTAGATATAATTAGGTCACATTGATATATGCAGTCATTATATCAATATGCAGAATGACGGCAGCACGGCAATGGGGATAGAAGGTAGAGGGGAGGACAGAGGGATGGGGAGATGCAGGGGGGATAGGGGGCAGAGTGGTGCAGGTAGGGCAGAGGATGGAGAGGTGTACAGGGAATTGAGCGGTGCAGGGGGGATCGAAGGCAAATAGGACAGTGGATGCAGAGGTGCACAGGAAAATGGAGAGGTGCACAGGGAAATGGAGAGGTGCAGTGGGGATCAGGGGGCAGAGATCAGCAGGTAGGAAAGGAGAGGTGCAACGGATGGAGAGGTACAGAGAGGAAGTGAGAGATGCAGGGGTGGCAGGGGGACTGAGAGGTGGATATAAGGTGAGAGGTGACATGATTGAGAAGTGCAGCGGAGACGGGGACAGGGAGGTGCAGGGGTAACTGGTACAGAGTGGTGCAGGGAAAGAGGAAATGAGAGGTGACTGGGGCAGAGAGATGCAGGGAAGTGAGAGGTGCAAGGGGGGCAGAGAAGGTGCAGGGAAGGAGGTGTTTAGAGGTACATATATATATATATATATAGCGATCCAGGGTGTCCGGCACAGCCTCCTACGTGGGATACTGCATGGGTGCCTGCATATGGAAGTAGGTAGACTCGGATAGAAGATGCGGCACACCATTCACATACAAACGATTCTTTTAATGCAACGTTTCAATGCCTAGTATGGCATTTTCATCAGGCTAAGCCTGATGAAAATGCCATACTAGGCATTGAAACGTTGCATTAAAAGAATCGTTTGTACGTGAATGGTGTGCCGCATCTTCTATCCGAGTCTATATATATATATATATATATATATATATATATATATATATATATATATATATATATATGTGTATAATATAGATTTATTTTTATTATGATTTCATTTTAGACCTTAGGACCCCCCCCCCCCCTGTATTAAGTGCCATGGGCCCTCCAGAGTCTTAATCCGGCTCTGGCTGCTGGGACACGCTTAATGTAAAAAAAGCCTAATAGGTGCATTCAAGCTGCGTTGTAAATATATATATATATATATCCATAGAGGGAAATGTCCACAGAGCGCACTCACCAGACTTGAAAACGATAAAATTCCAATGCTTTAATTCATCTTGTTAAAAATTGCATCACAATTGTCGACGTTTCGGGTCCTTGCACAACCCTTTTTCAAGACCTCCAAACAGTCAGGTTCATTGCTGCCAATGATACCTAGACCACTCCAGATCAGCCTTAAATGACAAGCAGCCCGCCCACTTCATTAACACTCTATCCAATCATTACTTACAAACTATCAGAGAGGTGTAGTGCTTATGTAATTAAATTCAGCTGACATACCTGTCGCATACAGCTTGCTAGTCTGTGCAGCTGCACTAGCAAGCTGTATGCGACAGGTATGTCAGCTGAGAACCCCATCGTCAGGAGGAAGACATACAACATGTAATGCTCAAAGCTCACCTTTTTGTAGAGGACACAGGTACAGCATCCGCCGCCCACGACACCGCTAATCACGGAATCCGCATCACCTGTCCGTGGCACAGCATGATGACATCAGCCGGCTCACTCGGACTGGTTGCATAACAACCTTGGAATGCTAAATCCATGACTTACGGAGGGGCGTGCGTTAGCTAGCTACCTGCGTCGCTCACTACAATCAGATATACACACTGAGAACATCCAATACATATATAATATACATACAACAATAATAAAATCAATTTACAGATTCAAATCAAAGAGGAACATAAAACCAGTACAATTCCAGCCAGACATAATATAACACAATACCGTCAATACAGAGATGCACCAGTTACATTAGACTATTCCTTGCTATTCTCTCGTTCAGGCCCCTGGGTGAGACTGTTTCCAGTCTATAAATCCAGTATGCCTCTAGTCTAAGCAATTTTTTATTGCGATCTCCACCACAGATACTCTCCGGCACATGATAAATGATCTGATATTTTAGGGAACACAACGGGTGATTGCGATTTTTAAAATTATTGCGATTTTTAAAATGGAGGGCCACTGGTTGATCATTAGTTTTGCCTAACAGGGCTGCCTTAATGGTTCTTCCCACATAGTATAGCCCGCAAGGGCAAACAATAATGTAAACTACAAATCTGGTTTCACATGTTAATACATGCCTGATCTTGTATTGAAACCCACTGTGGGGATGTTTAAAAGTTCTACCCTGAATAAGGAAACCACACATCACACAATTAGGACATCTGTAACATCCCGGTTTCCTTACAGAGTTATTAACCCGGGAATTATATCCACTAATGTCAAAGTGAACCAGTTTATCACGTAGATTCCTACCCCGCCTATAGCATGACAAAGGTCTGACACCGTTGAAGCAGGTCAGATTCATATCGGACGCTACTATCGGCCACAGAGACTTAGTAGCAATGGGTAATACAGCGCTGGATGTGTCATAGGTAGTTACCAATGGAAAAATTCTCTTATTAACAGGTTGCAGTAGCGCACGCAGGGGGGGTTTCTGAGTACCCAAAAAAAAACCCCAGGCGTCTAAGGGCCCTAGCCTGAAAGCTGAGGGTCCCCTCTTTCCATGGGTACAAGAATTTTAAAAATCGGCCCTTGGGAACTGGAGATATCTGACTTCAAAGCAGTGGTCCCCATCCAAGCCTGTTAATTGCTCTTCCCAGTCAGATATTTCAGGTTCTGTCTGACTTAGAGTTTTTCTGAGGGTATATTCCAAAAGCTGGGACTCTCCCCCTTTAATGGACAATAGTAGCTTGTCTCTACTTTTCCCATAACCAGAGATATCAGCCTTCCAGCAGCTGGTTACTGTTCCAGCTCCACACACCTGGTTTGTGGTTTTATATCCTCATTGGCAGATTGCTCTGCCTCTTGAAATCTGATCCCCTAGTCCCCAATACCATTTGGTAGGTGGGATTCTCTAGATTTTAATTTCATTACAATCTAAGAAATCTATTTCTGGGAACTGGAGATATCTGCAGTCAAGCAAGCTGTCCTCCCACCAGAAAATTATGAATAATAAGCCCACTCCACTATACACCCCTCCTCTGCATATTAAACATCCTCTACCACCCTGGAAGTTATGTATCAGGGCCCCTTCATTCAGCCCAATGCCCCCTTCTCCCACCATCTGTGCAGTAAAGGGGTAATTAGTGAAAATTACTGATCCAGGCCCTACATGCTGAGCGGTTGACATAATACCCCCTACCACCCGCGGGACATCAAAGCTTCCGCTCATAGTACCCCCCACCCCTAATGCTGGAGGATCGGTAGGGGCCCCAACACATTGCTATGCCCAGGGTTCTACACTGCTGTTGACGCCCCTGTATGTATATATATATATATATATATATATATATATATGTATGTATGTATATTTATGTATTTGGTCTATCTATAATACTTTAACTGACCCAGCATATACTGGGTCAACTAAGTGTCCATCTCCGTGCTTTGCTCCGCCCCTCTGGAAACCCCCTTCTAAAAATCCTGCGTTTGCCACTGGGTGGTAACAATGTTTCCCTTCTCAACTTCAATACCTTCATTTTAGACTGCAATAAAGCTTTCATGTTGTAACCTCTTTCATGAAATGTAGACACAACTTTATCTAACTCTTGAGGTAGAGTCTGCCAATCCATGCAACCCTCACCATCTGCGAATAGGGCAAACCTTTCTTTAGCGGTGGAGGGTGGTGGCTGCTAGCCATCAATAAGGTGTTTCTATTGGTACTTTTTGAGAAGACAGAAGTTGAAATATCACTAAGACAGCAATTGATGTAGAACTCCACTTAAACATAAATTTGATGGGTGATGGGGAGATTGTTAATTTCCTTCATCATTAGTTCGAACCTATCCATGCCACCCTGCCATAACATAAACAGGTCATCAATATACCTGCAGAACATCCGGATGTAGCCACTGAATCTATGCTCAGAAAAATTGTTGTTCTAATTCGAACATAAAAATGTTCTCATATGATGGAGACACAGTGACTCCCATGGCACATCCGGATGTCTGCAGGTACATTTTACCATTGAATACTAAGTAATTGCGTGTTAGAATGAGTCTCAATAAGGATAGGAACAAGTCTATATCACAATTAAAAATCTCAATTTTATGACATAGAAAATTACGCACCACTGTTAATCCCTGTTCATGTGGTATGGACGTGTATAAGCTGGTGACGTCCATGACACACATGATCGTGTCCATCATAACGTCACCAACTTCAGCTAGTCTATTCAAAAAACTTGTTGGATCTTTCAAATGTGTGGGCTGCGCACACACATGTGGCTGCACCAACATGTCAAGTAACTGTGATGTAGGCTGGTATAAACTCCCCCGGTAATCCATGCTTTTATGTATTTAAGGGAGCGTATACAATGCTGGCACCACAGGATGAACTACTTTTAAGGCCATACAGCATTTGTTATCAATCTTCCCCTCCCGACATGCATGTTGTATGTCTTCCTCCTGACGACGGGGGAAGTCCTTGCAGTGCCGTGTTTGGTGACACTTGTTGTGGAACCTACTGCTGTTATATATATATATATGTGTGTGAGGATGGAGGATGGATACCAGGTTGCCTGTGCTGAATATGAGCTTGACCTTACCTGTTGTACTTATTCCTGATGACGGTCTATACTAGATCGAAACGTTACGTTACGTCGGATGTACCTACAATAAACTGATGTTGCTGATTAAGTCCTTGGTGAGTGCTCATTTCTTCATTCTATATATATGTGTGTGTGTATATACCCATTTGGGTGAGAGTGCGGTCATTCCACTTTCTATAGATTTTGAGGCCCTAAACCTCTTGACCTGACACCCACACCTGACCTGGTACCCTAGGACCAGGTGTCAGCACTTTGAACTGCTGCCCAATACTGTATCTACCAGGGTGCAGACCTCCCCTCCCTAACCACTGTCCACCTGTCTGTGTGTATCGTCTCTCCCTACCTGTGCTTTATTTGTTTTTCTCCTTAAGTGTAGGCCATCCACTATGGCCACAGGAGGTTTCCTAGACGACCTCCTCCTTTCACAGGCCGAACACGGCATAGTCTCACTTACCGACGACGACGCCGACAAAGTCTTATTCGACGCCACCGACTTTGACTCACTACCCAATGAGTCACCAACTGACCTCTATCAGAGGCTCCTAAAAATTAAAAAACGAGAGGTTGACCTGTCCCTACACGGACACTTCCTTTCTGAATATTATCGCAAGAAATTTATACCCAGGGGCTTTAGGGTCTCGAACGTACCCACCATCGGGAGACGAAACCCCACATTCTGCAGTCGCTGGTGTGGGGTTCTTAATAAATGCTCCTTCGACCTCATGCTACTCGTGGTCGAAGAGGTAGGAGTTGAGCTCAAAAAAGTTAGACAGGACATAGAAGACTTTGGTAACGCCCATCTGGCTACCATTAAAACTGACAAAAGCACCAACTTGATTGATAAAATTAAAACTCAGATTGAAGCTTATAAACAGGACCTACTGTCCTTTAAACACAATAAACTAGCGGTGGTCACTTCGGACTATCGCAATCACACCGTTTATAGGTGGCTAGTGGGGGAGTCAGGCTCATCCCGCCCACAGCGTCCATTCCGCCAGAGACGACAGAGGAATCCGTACCAATTTAACACCGGTTCCTCGACTTCAGCGTCTGAGACCGAGCAGTCTGAACCCCAGTCTGATTTTTTAGACGTAGGCCCAAGCAGCTCAGTAAAACCGGGAAAACCCCCCAGAGGCAGGGGCGGCGCCCACACCCCCGCTGCGGTCGTCTCCGGCAAAAGAATACGCAAGCAGGTGCAGAACTAGTGTTTAACCTTTCTGACTCTGAACTGACACCTGCTATGACCTCACTGCTCTCCAAAGGACTGTCTTTCGTCCCCACTCACCCCCATGACGGCTTTGAGACCACCATTGACATCTATAAATTTGGACGCAAATTGAGGCTACAAGAGCAATTTGCTGACAGCAACCCAGGACTCCCCAGATCTAAATTCCATAAACCCTCTGTGTTTGACCCTATGTCTACCAACCCAAGTATCAAAACATTTACCAGACTTGTTGAAAGGGACACACAACAATCACCCGCCAAACCAAGGTATGACAACCTGACCAGGACTGAACGGGAGGCACTCAAAGAACTAAAAGGGAACCCTAATTTAGTGATTAGACCGGCAGACAAAGGGGGTGCGGTGGTGGTGCAAAACTGGTCTGACTACCACTCTGAAGTGGTCCGACAGTTAGATGACACCAATACCTATAAGCCCGTACAGCATAACCCCCTACCTGAGTTCAAACGCATTATTGACAAGATCCTACAGAGAGGATTAACTAACAACTGTATTTTTAAAGATACCTCTGAATTCCTCACGGTAGAATTCCCAATATGCCCCATTATATATACCTTACCCAAGGTTCATAAATCCCACTCTCACCCACCTGGCAGGCCTATTATCTCGGCCCGTGGGTCCCTACTACAACCGTTGGCCATCTACGTCGACAGCCACCTCCAGCCTCTTGTCACCTCCAGTGATACTTACATCAGGGACACCTCGGATTTCATCAATCAACTAAAAATGGTTGACATTTCTTCACAACAAGTGCTCCTAGCCACGATGGACGTGAACTCCTTGTACACGGTAATTCCCCATACCGATGGCCTACGGACACTTCGAAACAGACTGGATGAACGCCCAACACTTACCCCCTCGACAGACTTCCTGGTTGAATTGGCTGAGGCAATACTCCACTACAATCACTTCATGTACCAGAAGAAATATTACGTCCAGGTGTCAGGGACCGCGATGGGGTCGAACCTGGCACCCTCCTATGCGTGTACCTACATGCTCGATTATGAACATAGGTACATCCTTCCACACTACAAGGACAAAATTAAATTCTACAAAAGGTACATCGACGATGTCTTTCTTATTTGGGCAGGCGCGCCAGAAGAATTCACTGAGATGGTTGACACACTCAACGCCAAGGACCACCCCAACAAGTTTACACACCTCAGCAATAATCAATCGATAAATTTCCTGGATATTAATGTTCGCATACTGGATGGTAGACTTCACACCAGCCTCTACCGAAAATCCACTGACAGAAACACCCTTCTCCTCACCTCAAGCCAGCATCCACCAACCCTGAAAGAACATCTGCCAATCTCACAATATATGAGAGTTATGCGTAACAATACAGATGACACAGCTATGGACTTCCAACTGGGCGAAATGACGGACCGTTTCAAACAGCGGGGATACTCCGAATCCACCCTCAAGCGTTGCCTATCAAAGGCCAAGAAGAAGATGAACCCCTCCAACCCTGAGACCCAGACTCCAAAACCACCAAGGATGGTCTTTGTTAACAAGTATGACCATACCTCCTCCAAAGTCCAGACCAGCCTAAGGAAACACTGGCCCATCCTGGCTTCCGACCAGTCGCTCAAATTACAACAGTATGGCCCACCGATGGTTGCGTACAAGAAAGGATCAAACCTCAAAGAACTCCTCATGCGACCCACTATCAGTCCACAAATTGACACGAACCTAACATGGCTCCATTCTAAACGCCCGGGTTGCTTCCGATGCGCTGGCTGTACAACCTGCAACAGCGTCACCCCAGGACCTACTTTCCCACACCCCCATACAGGTAAACCTATCAAAATAAGGTACCGTCTACACTGCCAGATGGATCACGTGATCTACCTCCTCTATTGCCCCTGTGGACTGGCCTATGTCGGCATGACGACACCTAAATTCAGGGAAAGGATGGCGAATCACCGCAACTCGATTAGAACTGCGATAGAGACAAACAAAGCTGAACTCCCTGTTCCCCGCCACTTCTTGGCAGCAGGACATCAGATTTCCAGCCTCCGATGCCGCATTATCGATTGGGTACCCCCACCCCTCCGTGGAGGTGACCGTGGACTGGCTCTAAGAAAACTGGAAAGTAGGTGGATCTACCGTTTGGACACACTTGCCCCCAAAGGTCTCAACGAGAACAATCCCCTTTCCATCTTCTTAAAATGAACCCCATGAGACTTTTTGCGTGCTTTGCCTTATTCAGACTTGCTCTTTCTGTTTTTGTTTTTGTTTTGGTTTTTGTTTAGTGTTTTTGTGTATAGTTTTTCAATATAATTATCTCTATTAATTGATGATTTGTGTTCTACCTATGGAAGTACCATGGATGAGTTATCCTAATTATGCTTCCACCACGCAGTTTTGACTATGTATGCTGATTTCATGATTTGGATATTTGCATCTGTGTCTCTATATGCCCACCATGCATCTTGCGTGAATTCTGTGTGTAGTCTACATATGCTCCTCTTTTCCATTTAGGGTTACTCCCTAGAATTATTGGGATCACAACCGCTACCTCTAGACGCACCAGTGCCCCCTATACTAAGTCAGCACTAACCCAGAGAGACCCTCACAGACACCGGTGATACACTGCCCAATCACCTATCACGCCCTCAGTCACCTCCTACTCATGTCTAATTATATTTTCAAGCCTGGTGCTCTCCGTAAGATGGATTACACACTATAACCCGCTACCCTTAGATGGGTAGCTTTTAATCTCAGTAATCACTATCCCACCAATCACGCACCGTGGTGTCCCTTTAAACCGTTATCACTTTTGGTGTCAGATCAATGCATTCCAACCCTGGCGCATTCACTATCACTATCCGCGATACACTCCTGTCAGTCACCCTGGTTTTTATAGAATAACCCCCCCGGCTTTTATACCTTGCTTTAATTGCAAACAGCATGGCTTTACTAACGCATTACTACTGACACGCCATAGACTATAGCCCATGTATTCTCCGTTGCCATGTTTACTCCGTGCGTGTAACAATATGTTGCCATAGTTACGCATAGCCCCGGTTCTCTTCCGGCAGCTATGCGCTCCAGAGCTGCGTTCCAGCGCCGGCCTCCGGCCGACGCACTTCCGGTTTCGCCGGAAGTACGACAGCGCCTGTCAGACCTGAGTCTGTGGCGCCTCCCAGCTCCATACCCCTCTTATGGTATAAATAGCCGGACGGGGGGGCAGTCAGATCAGCTGGCTGACCCTGTCCCTACCCAGGCTGTTCCTGCGCCGCTGATTATATGATGTCTCATTGAAAAACGTAACTATGCTTTGGCTTGTGTAACATGTACTTGTCATTTGATTCAGCAGTACATGTACCAACTGTCTGTATATATTTCTTTTTCTGTATACCTGTAGGCTCCTTGATAAAGGTCCATGTTGGGACCGAAACGTCGGGGCTTGTATACTTTGATTACCGTACGCTGTGTTGACCCAGCTGGAATTAAATACTTTTTCGTTTTATCACATGGCTGATGTGTGATTTAAGGAGAGTGCTCTGCTTCCATACCTACTGGTGTGGAAATCTGCGTTTATTTATTCGGGGCATGCTGTTGCATGTACCTCTGCTGGGCACCCCTCTGCTGTCTCCATTTGGGTGAGAGTGCGGTCATTCCACTTTCTATATATATATATATATATCACAAACAATAGTGTTAACAAGCGCCCAAATGATAATAGTCTTTCCCCTAATTTATACATCCAGGATCAACCAAGTTTTTATCAGAAATAAAACATTTATTAAAACAATGATAATCAACATACTACCATTGCAAAATTCAACAATACGCTTGTTTTATATCATTGTTTTAATAAATGTTTTATTTCTGGTTGTATAAATTAGGGGAAAGACTATTATCATTTGGGCGCTTGTTAACACTATTGTTTGTGGCATTGGATTGGTTGGTCTCTCTAGTAGGAGACTTAGGGTGACATTTATTAGAGATCGATGTTGGGTTTTTTGCCATTTTTTTCGCAAAAACAGCAGTTTTTTCATTTTTTTCCCAAATAGATTTTTTAATGGGTGGCGATTTGCGGCATAAATCGCACTTTTTGCAGCGAAATCGCACTTTTTGCCGCGAAATCGCACTTTCTGAAAGTGCGAATTTTTTTTAACTCCGGAATTCGCATCCAGATGTTTTCCCCATTGAAAAAGATACAAATCGCATTTTTAATGAGATGCGAATTTGGAAATCGCCCAAAAAAATGGTCTAAAGTTCCAAAAAAAAATAGACCTGATCCTGACTGGCGATTTTGTCAGAAACATGGCGATTTTGTCAGAACCATGCACAGATCATTGTGATCTGTGTATGGTTCTTTTGTAAAATATGTGTAAAAGTAATTATCTCTAATAAATGTCACCGCCGGTCTCTCTGCAGCAGAGCCGGACAGCCCGCACTGACAGCGGGCTGAACCGGCTTCCTCTGATGCAGCTAACAGCTTCTGTCGCGCTGTCCCAGGGCAACAGAGGCTGAGAGCGTCTCCGGCTTATGTGTCTCCATGGAGACGCATAGCTCAGCCAATCAGGACTGAGCTATGTGTGGCACCCCAGACTTTTTCATAGAGTCCCAGCAGCGGGACCTTAGGGGTTAACACCCCCGTGCAGTGCAGGGCGCTAAGGAGCGTCCCCAGGCTGACTGACAGCTCTGGGGGACGTATAGGGAGAGAGAGGAAGGGAGGAGAAGGAAGTTCCTGGAGGAGGAGGGACGGACACACAGCAGCAGCATGGAGAGGAAGAACTGTGAGCTGCAGTGAGGAAGCCGGAGCGGCGGCGCGGTGATGACCGCGTAACCCCCGCCGACCCCAGGACACGCTGAGAGCAGAGACTCGGCGCATGAAGCGCGCGACCTCCGCCGACCCTGAGGCACCCGCCGCAGAGACGAGGCGTGTGACCCCCGCCGACCCCGAGATGCACATGGGGAAGAACAGAGAGCGGCAGCAGAGACCGGAGTGCGGAGCCCAGCAGCGCAGAAGTGGCTGGCTGAGTGCGGCAACGCTGCAATAGCAGCGCCCACACTAGCAGCCCTCCTGCAGAAGAGTACCCAGCGCCAGAGACCGGGGGACCCGATCGCGACGGGCAGGAGCCTGCACCTTGCTGCTGACACCAGGTACCCCGTGTGCTGGTTGCCCCAGGCCTGCCTCTAAGTGCCCACTCCCTGCCACCAACGGGTACCCCCTTGCTCAAATTACCCAGAATGCCTCTAGCCCCTCACTGGCCAGCGGACTATATTCACTGTATGCCACCCAACAGGGTGAGGACAGCCCCCACCTATGCCTTAGTTACCAAAGGGGCACCCCACAGGATGAGGACGGTGCCACCTGTTACTTGTAGCACCAAGGAGCCCCACGTGAGTCCCACTACTTAGGGGAATCAGCCCTCCCTTCAGTGTACCTTTATTTGAAGGCTGTTTAAGGGTTGCAGAGACGTTGCTGTAACTGTACATATATAATGGAGAACCCTGCCATCTTGTGGCCGAAATTCATATTGCCTGGAGCCAATTGATCTCCCTATTTAAAGGGATAAAACTCATCCTTCGCCCCAGGACAGCATCCTAGAGTGTACACCTAGGAGGGCCTCATTCAGGACCGTGTTAATTGGATACGTTTAAGGTCACATTGTGTGTCTCATATTGCGTGTACTTTGTTTGCATTACATGTCATGTATGTCGTTATCCCATCTATTAGGAGGCTAGACCCACATAATGTTTGTAGCATTGTCGAGTGAAGGCACCCGCTTCCCCGAGCCTGAGTCATGGCCTACAGAAAGTGTGCCTACACTCTCCAGTGACGCGGAAGTTCCGCAGAGTATTCGAATGAGAGATTTTGTCCAGTTGAAGTAGTAACTTGCTAGGCGGGTGTAATGTCAATTTTATAGGGCTAAGCTGATTAGGCCGATTATAACTTTGAGGTACGGTGATGATTGTTTACTCTTTTATTTCCTCTAAATAAAACATAAGTAGTTGTACCTATTGGGCGCCTTGCTTGAGTCCCTGGGGTGGTGTGTTCTCTACGGCCGACACGGCGAAGAATCGGCGTGGAACCAAGAGTATCCAGCGACTCAAGGTATTTATCTACCCCCACCCGCGGCGTATCACATATGCGTCTCCATGGAGACGCATCGCCCAATCACGCTCTCAGCCTGTGTCGCGCTGAGACAGCGCGACAGAAGCTGTTAGCTGCATCGGAGAAAGCCGGTTCAGCCCGCTGTCAGTGCGGGCTGTCCGGCTCTGCTGCAGAGAGACCGGCGCTGGATCCTGGATCGGTATGTATAGCGGTGTAAAAGTGAGGTGTGTGTGGATGTGTGTGTATTAAAGTTATACTTTTCTGTGTGTGTACTTTATTTTAACATTCTTTTTACAGGTGGACTACAAGTCCCAGCGGGCCCATTAATGCCCTGCAGGCTGGGACTTGGAGTTCTCCAAGTCCCAGCCTGCGGGGGAGGTCTGCTGGCACTTGTAGTTCTCCTGTATTAAGCAATGTTAGGAATGTGAATTTAACACATCAGGCCGGCGTCCAATGGCCAGGGACGCCGGTGACAGCCCCGGGCTTCAGCCCTAGACGGGTGAAGCCTGGGGGGGGGACCCCTTTATTGGGGGGGTCCCCACTCCTCCAGGTACCCCGTCCATGGCTGACCAGCCACGGTGCTCATGGTACGGCCGGGGGACCTTTTGTAAAAAGTGTCCCCCGACTGTGGCATGACACTGCGGGCTGTTGGAGCCCGGTGCTGGTTTCAAAATACGGGGGACCCCCAGATTTTTTGTCCCCCGTATTTTTGGAACCAGGTCCGGCTCAATGAGCCCGGGGCTGGTTATGTACAGAAGGGGGGACCTCACGGCAATTTTTTTTTTTTTACAATCACAAAATCGCACATTTTTTAAAAAATCGCACCTTTTCATGACTAAAAAATCGCACTTTCCATCCCGAAAATCGCCCTACATCGCACTTTCTCGCACTTTTCATGCCGGAATACACACCTCATTAAATATTCGATTTCTGGAAAAAAATGCGATTTCAAAAAACGGCGATACAGGGCGATTTGTGCAAAAATCGCATTTTCGGAAAAACGGTAAACACAATAAATCTCACCCTTAGTGTTAATAGCGACCACACATATTCAGTGCAAATTCCAGAGATATTGTACTATATATATTAGAGATGAGCGGGTCCGGATCCCCGAGATCCGACAGATCCGAATATCGGGGATCCGGGCCAGATCCGAGCCGGCTCGGGTGTTCCCGCCTGAATTCCGGACCAA
Source organism: Crinia signifera (assembly GCF_055691185.1). Taxonomy (NCBI): domain Eukaryota; kingdom Metazoa; phylum Chordata; class Amphibia; order Anura; family Myobatrachidae; genus Crinia; species Crinia signifera. The sequence goes on from NC_139217.1 coordinate 329,148,154, forward strand.
TAACGAGGCCGAACGTCATCATCGCGCTGTCGGATTCTCGCGGGAGCGGGATCTTATAAAAGACGCACGCGCGCCCGCCATCTTCACTCCAATCTTGGAGAGGGAAGAGGGTGGTTGGGAAGCTCCGTGTGCTCCGTGCTGTGCTCTGTGCCATGTGCTCCGTGACCTGACCTGTGCCCTCACTGCCCTGTGCTGTGCTCCGTGCCATGTGCTCCGTGCTGTGCTCCGTGACCTGCCCTCACTGCCCTGTGCTGTGCTCCGTGCCATGTGCTCCGTGCTGTGCTGTGCCCTGTTTTGTAGACTTGTGGCCTGAGCCCTGTAGTGTGATTTAACTAACTAGGTGCTGCAGTGCTCACACGAAGGGGCTGCAGTGTCCACTGTCCAGGGGCTGTCCTGTGGCCCGTGCCCTGATGTGATTTATTTAGCCCTAAGCCCTGTGTTGTGATTTATTTTATTTAGCCCTGAACCCTGTGTTTTTTTTTGGGATTTAACTAACTCAGTGCTGCAGTGCTCACACACAGGGGCTGCAGTGCTGCTGAGTAGTACACTGTGTACAGGGGCAGCATTAATACAAGGGGCTGTGTCCAGTGTGACGGCCTATATCTTATCCATTGTCCAGTGTCACAAGTCACTCACAACATATATCCTGTGTCCTGTCCTGTGTGACGACTGACGACATATCCTGTGTCCAGTGTGACGACATATATCCTGTGTCCACTGTGACGACATATATCCATTGTCCAGTGTGACGACATATATCCTGTGTCCAGTGTGACGACATATATCCTGTGTCCACTGTGACGACATATATCCATTGTCCAGTGTGACGACATATATCCATTGTCCAGTGTGATGACATATATCCTGTGTCCAGCGTGACATATATCCATTGTCCAGTGTGATGACATATATCCGGTGTCCACTGTGACGACATATATCCAGTGTCCAGTGTGACGACATATATCCAGTGTCCAGTGTGACGACATATATCCAGTGTCCAGTGTGACGACATATATCCTGTGTCCAGTGTGACGACATATATCCTGTGTCCAGTGTGACGACATATATCCTGTGTCCAGTGTGACGACATATATCCTGTGTCCAGCGTGACATATATCCATTGTCCAGTGTGACGACATATATCCTGTGTCCAGTGTGACGACATATATCCAGTGTCCAGTGTGACGACATAAATCCAGTGTCCAGTGTGACGACATATATCCTGTGTAAAGGGCTGTGTCGTGCTGCAGTGTCCAGTGACCAGGGGCAGTGTCCAGTGTCACAGGCTGTGTCCAGTGTAAAAAATCAGAAAAATAAAAAAAAGTATTAAAAATTTTTTTTGGGGGGAGGATGATGGAGGAGGAAATAGTGGGAGATCAGCAACCTGATAGAACTTCTGAAGCTGCTACCACCAGTCAGATTCATGATGGCAAGGCCGATGGTCAAAGGCCTAGAGGCCATGTAAAAGCAAAGCAGAAATCAAATTTTACAATGGTCCATAAAAAAAAAATTAAGTCACGTGCGGAGAAAAATAAAATTGGCAATATGCCGTTCACCACACGCAGTGGGAAGGAAAGGCTACGGCCTTGGCCTTTGTTTCTGACTGATGGTACAGCGTCTCAGAAGAATGATGGTAGCCCTTCTGCTACTACAAAAAAAGAATGAAAGTTTTTAAGACAAAGGCGAGTTTACAAATGTCACAAATCCCAGAGGAGAGTCTAAGTGTGTCCGTGGATGCCATATGTGAGCCGGACCTTTCAAATACTGTTTGTGAAGAGGAGGTTCATTCCACCATTTGCATGCCCTCTGCAAGTGTGTGCGAGAGCATCCCCAGTCAAGATTTTGACCTGGTTATTGAGGATGCTTCTGAGGAATTGGATGTGGATTCTGTTGGTGAAGCTGGCACACAGAGGGATGCGGATGATGACGATGTTGGGGATGATGTTGTTTGTTTTAGGGCACCGACGGAGACAGTTGTTGTCCGGGGTGTGGAAAAGCCCATTGTCATGCCAGGGCAAAAGACCAAAAAATCCACCTCGTATGTATGGAATTATTTCTACCCAAATCCGGACAACAACTGTCAAGCCGTGTGTAGCGTTTGCAAAGCGATTGTAAGTAGAGGTAAGGACGTGCAGCACCTTGGGACCTCCTCACTGTTACGGCATTTGCAGCGCATCCATCAGAAGTTTTTGTCAAAAGAAACTGTGAACAAACATGTAGCAGCCCGCCCAGCGTCACCGTCCTGCTCCCCTTTCTCTGTTAAATCCAAGGTCCTGCAATCTCCTCAAACAACTGCATCATCCCCATCCTCAGAGATTATGGGATTGGGAAGTAGTCCTGCACCCAATGTCATGATCCTGACTGAATCCTCTCCTATCCTGGATTCCTAAGAAGCATCCTTATCAGGTACACCTGTTGCTTCTGCTGCTGCTGGTGCTGCTGCTGCTGCTTCAAGGAAAGGGACCAGGAATGCTAGTCCTGATCACTTAGCCAAGCAACTGACTGTAAGTCAATCCTTTGAAAGGGGGATGAAGTATGCCAGCAGTCACCCTGTTGCACAGCGTATTACTGACGCCATAACAACTATGTTGGTAATAGACGTGCGTCCAGTATCCGCAATTAATTCTGTGGGTTTTACCCAGTTGCTAGAGATCCTGTGTCCCCGTTACCAAATTCCATCTAGGTTCCACTTCTCCAGGAAGGCAATACCCTGGCTGTACAGGGACATTAAAAAAAGCGTTGTTACTGTCCTTAAAAATGCCTTTGTACCCACTGTCCACTTAACCACGGATATGTGGACAAGCGGAACAGGGCAAACAAAAGACTACATGTCTGTGACTGCTCACTGGGTGGATGTATTGCCTTCAGCAGCAGCACCAACAGCAGCAGCACCAACATCATCTCCCATTGCTATTCAGAGGCAGGCTACACTGTGTATCACCGGTTTCAGTAAAAGGCACACAGCGGAAAACCTCCTAGAAAAACTACGGGAAGTCATTGCGCAATGGCTTACCCCACTTGGACTCTCCTCGGGATTTGTGGTATCCGACAATGCTACCAATATTGTGAGTGCATTACATGTGGGCGAATTCCAACATGTCCCATGTTTTGCTCACACAGTAAATTTGGTGGTGCACCATTTCTTGAAAAAGGACAGGGGTGTTCAAGAGATGTTGTCCGTTGTTCGGAAAATTTGTGGACATTTTCGCCATTCTGCAAGTGCGTGCAGGAGATTGCAAGACTTGCAAGAAAAGCTAAATTTGTCCTGCCATCAGCTGAAGCAAGAGGTGGTCACGAGGTGGAATTCCACCCTCTATATGCTTCAGCGGATGGAGGAGCAGCAAAAGGCCATCCAAAGCTACACCTCGACCTATGACATAGGGAGAGGAACGGGAATGCACCTGAGCCAAGCTCAGTGGAGAATAATTTCCGTGGTGTGCAAGATCCTGCAGCCCTTTGAGGCTGCTACACGCGAAGTTAGTTCTGACACTGCCAGCTTGAGCCAGGTCATTCCCTTGATAGGTCTTTTGCAGAAGCAGTTGGAGAAATTGAAGGAGGAGTTGAAGTACACTGATTCTGCTAGATATGTTGGGCTAGTGGATCACGCCATTAGTTCCCTTTGCAACGATCCAAGGGTCGCGGATGTCTTACAATCAGATCTTTACATTTTGGGGACAATGCTGGATCCTAGGTTTAAGTCTTACATCGTGTCTTTGTTACCAATGGGAACAAATCTGCAGAGGTGCAAAGACCTCTTGGTCCAAAAATTGTCAGCTGAGGCGGAACGTGGCAGGCGCACAACTTCTCCTTCAATTTCTACCACAGGGGTTGCGAGGAAAAAGCTCAATTTTCCTAAAAGACCGACTGCTATTCAGTCCGGAAATCTATTTGACATCTGGTCCGGACTGAAGGAGCTTCCTAGCATCATGGACACGTCGACTGCCACAGACTATGATGCTATCACCATTGAAAGAATGGTGGATGACTACTTTGCTGATAGCATCAATATAGGTATGTCAGACTGTCCATTCCATTACTGGCAGGAAAAAAAGGCAATGTGGCATCCTTTGCACAAACTGGCTTTGCTTTATTTAAGTTGTCCACCCTCCAGTGTCTATTCTGAGAGAGTCTTCAGCGCAGCTGGGAACCTTGTTAGCGATCGGCGTAGGAGGTTACTTCCACAAAACGTGGAGAAGATGCTCTTCATAAAAATGAATTTCAAATTCCACGAACTGGACCTCCTTCACCAACACTTACGTCCTCCTACTGCACACAGTCCTCCTGTATTGGTTGATTCCAGCGACGACGAATTAATTGTGTGTCAAGAAGAGGATGAGGCTGAGGAATCTGACGCTGAGGATGACCTCTTGTAAAGCCAGTTTGTGCAATGCCCATTGCCTTTTATTTTTTGTGGGGGCCCAAACAAACCAATCATTTCAGCCACAGTTGACAGTCCCTCCCGCTGCAGTCCCTGTCGCTGAAATGATTGGTTTGTTAAACTGTGCATGTCCTGTATTCAACATAAGGGTGGGTGGCAGGGCCCAAGGACAATGTCATCTTGCACCTCTTTCTGCGTCGTTTTGTTGGCTGTTACTTCTTTTTGGATAGGATGTCCCGGATGGATGGATGGCTGGGTGGCAGGGCCCCAGCAAATCTTTTTCTTGCACCTCTTTCTGCGTCATTTGTTGGCTCTTTGTAGCATCATAAATTTTTACCTCTTTGGTGGATGAATGTTGGGGAGATAGGTGATTTCTCTCTCCACATCATCTATTATGGATGAAATTATGTCCTCATGGACATCCATGGTCTCATCCATTCCTATCGTACTTCTTTTTTGGATGGGATGTCCCGGATGGATGGCTGGGTGGCAGGGCCCCAGCAAATCTTTTTCTTGCACCTCTTTCTGCGTCATTTGTTGGCTCTTTGTAGCGTCCTAAATTTTTAAATCTTTGATGGATGAATGGTGGGGAGATGGGTGGTGTCTTTCTCCACATCATCTATTATGGATGAAAATATGTCCTCATGGACATCCATGGTCTTATCCCTTCCTATCGTACTTCTTTTTGGATAGGATGTCCCGGATGGATGGATGGCTGGGTGGCAGGGCCCCAGCAAATCTTTTTCTTGCACCTCTTTCTGCGTCATTTGTTGGCTCTTTGTAGCGTCCTAAATTTTTAAATCTTTGATGGATGAATGGTGGGGAGATGGGTGGTGTCTTTCTCCACATCATCTATTATGGATGAAAATATGTCCTCATGGACATCCATGGTCTTATCCCTTCCTATCGTACTTCTTTTTGGATAGGATGTCCCGGATGGATGGATGGCTGGGTGGCAGGGCCCCAGCAAATCTTTTTCTTGCACCTCTTTCTGCGTCATTTGTTGGCTCTTTGTAGCGTCCTAAATTTTTAAATCTTTGATGGATGAATGGTGGGGAGGTGGGTGGTTTCTCTCTCCACATCATCCATTATGGATGAAAATATGTCCTCATGGACATCCATGGTCTTATCCCTTCCTATCATACTTTTTGGATGGGATGTGATGGATGGATGGCTGGGTGGCAGGGCCCCAGCAAATCTTTTTCTTGCACCTCTTTCTGCGTCATTTGTTGGCTCTTTGTAGCGTCCTAAATTTTTAAATCTTTGATGGATGAATGGTGGGGAGATGGGTGGTGTCTTTCTCCACATCATCTATTATGGATGAAAATATGTCCTCATGGACATCCATGGTCTTATCCCTTCCTATCGTACTTCTTTTTGGATAGGATGTCCCGGATGGATGGATGGCTGGGTGGCAGGGCCCCAGCAAATCTTTTTCTTGCACCTCTTTCTGCGTCATTTGTTGGCTCTTTGTAGCATCATAAATTTTTAAATCTTTGATGGATGAATGGTGGGGAGATGGGTGGTGTCTTTCTCCACATCATCTATTATGGATGAAAATATGTCCTCATGGACATCCATGGTCTTATCCCTTCCTATCGTACTTTTTGGATAGGATGTCCCGGATGGATGGATGGCTGGGTGGCAGGGCCCCAGCAAATCTTTTTCTTGCACCTCTTTCTGCGTCATTTGTTGGCTCTTTGTAGCGTCCTAAATTTTTAAATCTTTGATGGATGAATGGTGGGGAGGTGGGTGGTTTCTCTCTCCACATCATCCATTATGAATGAAAATATGTCCTCATGGACATCCATGGTCTTATTCCTTCCTATCATACTTTTTGGATGGGATGTGATGGATGGATGGCTGGGTGGCAGGGCCCCAGCAAATCTTTTTCTTGCACCTCTTTCTGCGTCATTTGTTGGCTCTTTGTAGCGTCCTAAATTTTTAAATCTTTGATGGATGAATGGTGGGGAGATGGGTGGTGTCTTTCTCCACATCATCTATTATGGATGAAAATATGTCCTCATGGACATCCATGGTCTTATCCCTTCCTATCGTACTTCTTTTTGGATAGGATGTCCCGGATGGATGGATGGCTGGGTGGCAGGGCCCCAGCAAATCTTTTTCTTGCACCTCTTTCTGCGTCATTTGTTGGCTCTTTGTAGCGTCCTAAATTTTTAAATCTTTGATAGATGAATGGTGGGGAGATGGGTGGTGTCTTTCTCCACATCATCTATTATGGATGAAAATATGTCCTCATGGACATCCATGGTCTTATCCCTTCCTATCGTACTTCTTTTTGGATAGGATGTCCCGGATGGATGGATGGCTGGGTGGCAGGGCCCCAGCAAATCTTTTTCTTGCACCTCTTTCTGCGTCATTTGTTGGCTCTTTGTAGCGTCCTAAATTTTTAAATCTTTGATGGATGAATGGTGGGGAGGTGGGTGGTTTCTCTCTCCACATCATCCATTATGGATGAAAATATGTCCTCATGGACATCCATGGTCTTATCCCTTCCTATCATACTTTTTGGATGGGATGTGATGGATGGATGGCTGGGTGGCAGGGCCCCAGCAAATCTTTTTCTTGCACCTCTTTCTGCGTCATTTGTTGGCTCATTGTAGCGTCCTAAATTTTTAAATCTTTGATGGATGAATGGTGGGGAGATGGGTGGTGTCTTTCTCCACATCATCTATTATGGATGAAAATATGTCCTCATGGACATCCATGGTCTTATCCCTTCCTATCGTACTTCTTTTTGGATAGGATGTCCCGGATGGATGGATGGATGGCTGGGTGGCAGGGCCCCAGCAAATCTTTTTCTTGCACCTCTTTCTGCGTCATTTGTTGGCTCTTTGTAGCATCATACATTTTTAAATCTTTGATGGATGAATGGTGGGGAGATGGGTGGTGTCTTTCTCCACATCATCTATTATGGATGAAAATATGTCCTCATGGACATCCATGGTCTTATCCCTTCCTATCGTACTTTTTGGATAGGATGTCCCGGATGGATGGATGGCTGGGTGGCAGGGCCCCAGCAAATCTTTTTCTTGCACCTCTTTCTGCGTCATTTGTTGGCTCTTTGTAGCGTCCTAAATTTTTAAATCTTTGATGGATGAATGGTGGGGAGGTGGGTGGTTTCTCTCTCCACATCATCCATTATGAATGAAAATATGTCCTCATGGACATCCATGGTCTTATTCCTTCCTATCATACTTTTTGGATGGGATGTGATGGATGGATGGCTGGGTGGCAGGGCCCCAGCAAATCTTTTTCTTGCACCTCTTTCTGCGTCATTTGTTGGCTCTTTGTAGCATCCTAAATTTTTAAATCTTTGATGGATGAATGGTGGGGAGATGGGTGGTGTCTTTCTCCACATCATCTATTATGGATGAAAATATGTCCTCATGGACATCCATGGTCTTATCCCTTCCTATCGTACTTCTTTTTGGATAGGATGTCCCGGATGGATGGATGGCTGGGTGGCAGGGCCCCAGCAAATCTTTTTCTTGCACCTCTTTCTGCATCATTTGTTGGCTCTTTGTAGCGTCATAAATTTTTAAATCTTTGATGGATGAATGGTGGGGAGATGGGTGGTGTCTTTCTCCACATCATCTATTATGGATGAAAATATGTCCTCATGGACATCCATGGTCGTATCCCTTCCTATCGTACTTTTTGGATAGGATGTCCCGGATGGATGGATGGCTGGGTGGCAGGGCCCCAGCAAATCTTTTTCTTGCACCTCTTTCTGCGTCATTTGTTGGCTCTTTGTAGCGTCATAAATTTTTTAATCTTTGATGGATGAATGGTGGGGAGATGGGTGATTCGCTCTCCACCCCATCCATAATGGATGAAAATATGTCCTCAGGGACATCCATGGTCTTATTCATTTCTAGACCGAGTGCGTGGCTTCGGGAGGAACACACGTGATTTGGTGAAGTGGTGAGGGAGGTAAGGGAAAACACACCTAGCCAGCCAGCTCAAACAAATTAACCTTAGCGGTGAATTGGGTGACAGATGTAGCAGACTAATTGACCCTACTACATAGATAGCGGTCTATAAGGGTAGACCTATATAGGGATCTCCTAACCTGGGGTCCTAGAGAGGTGGAGGCCACCAATTACCCCACCCCTGCCACCAATTACCCCACCCCCCTCCACCCATTAGGTGATGGATGAGGAGGCAACTGGTAATGCTCCCAGCGTTCAGAAACCACGTGACCTCACGCCAGATAGGGGTCTTGTTAGATATTAAACTGATATAATCAGATACTACCTTGCAGACTAAATAAGTGCTGCACGAAACGCCCACTGCTCCTTGGCTGAACATGAGGAAGAGTGCTCAATCAAGCCAAACAGGGGTTTTGGTACTTGATTGGATCTTCTACCAGAGGAGCGCAGCTACTAGTATAGCTTTGAACGAAGATCGGTCCTTCTCTATTGGGGAAGAATAGATGTCATCAGTGACATCCAGAGTATATCGTCCTTTTGGGATAGTATGGATGGATTGATAAATGTTTGGGAAGAAGTAGTCTTAACAGCTGCTGATGGTCAGTGTACTAGACCAAGTGCGTGCCTTCGGGAGGAACACATGTAATGTGGTGAAGTGGTGAGGGAGGAAATGGAAAACGTATGCCTAGCCTGTCTGATCAAGTTTGATAAGGAGGTATCTTCACAAACCACGTGACCTCACGCCAGATAGGGGTCTTGTTAGATATTAAACTGATATAATCAGATACTACCTTGCAGACTAAATAAGTGCTGCACGAAACGCCCACTGCTCCTTGGCTGAACATGAGGAAGAGTGCTCAATCAAGCCAAACAGGGGTTTTGGTACTTGATTGGATCTTCTACCAGAGGAGCGCAGCTACTAGTATAGCTTTGAACGAAGATCGGTCCTTCTCTATTGGGGAAGAATAGATGTCATCAGTGACATCCAGAGTATATCCTCCTTTTGGGATAGTATGGATGGATTGATAAATGTTTGGGAAGAAGTAGTCCCAACAGCTGCTGATGGTCAGTGTACTAGACCAAGTGCGTGCCTTCGGGAGGAACACATGTAATGTGGTGAAGTGGTGAGGGAGGAAATGGAAAACGTACACCTAGCCTGTCTGATCAAGTTTGATAAGGAGGTATCTTCACAAACCACGTGACCTCACGCCAGATAGGGGTCTTGTTAGATATTAAACTAATCAAATGTTCTCTTCTCTTGCTAATGGTGTGGAGGTTCTAAAAGAGGAGTGCAGCTACAAGGGGGGGGGGGGGGGGTTATTAAACTGCCACAATGTCTGCCCCTGTAGTGCTGCTCTGCTTCCGACATGTGCCAGGTTGGAAGTGTATGGTCCACATGTATGTGATGCCCACTGCTGTCGCCTAGCTTAGTCATCCAGCTACATCGGGATAACCTTATGGCCCTACTACAGTAAATGAAAACGATTTTGTGAGCTGTGAAGTGATCAAAATTGTCTAGAAATGAGTGGAAACTAATGTTATTGAGCTCAATAACACTTTAGGGGCAAAAACAGGCCTGAAAACTATTATTTTAGCAATTTTTAGCATTTTTCCAAATAAATCCAGATCCAAAACCAAAACCAAAACCCGCAAGGGTGGTTTTGCCAAAACCAATCCAGATCCAAAACACGAAGGGAGATCCAAAACCAAAACCAAAACCCGAAAAAGTGGCCGCCGCACATCTCTAATATATATATATATATATATATATATATATATAGTCCCAATTGAAGTAGCACTCCTCTCCGTGGATCAATATCCGGTGCACGCCACAGTCCTGCTGGCAGCAGGCAAACACATGAACAGCGTAGAGGTGGCACACGGTAAAACAGCAATAAAGGCACGGACCCCTTAGTTAGGTCGACGTTTCGAAGCTTTAATATTACGCTTCTTCTTCAGGACTTGGTAACTAAGGGGTCCGTGCCTTTATTGCTGTTTTACCGTGTGCCACCTCTACGCTGTTCATGTATATATATATATATATATATATATATATATATATATATATATATATACACATTTTCATACCCAGCCACGTCATTTTCATTCTGTCATTCACTCATTTTTTTTACTGTGATTGCCAATGTCTGGGGGGGGGGTCAGAAATGTTTTTGGCTTGGGGGAGCAAAATTTCTAGTTACGCTACTGTGAGCAGCTTACAAATGGATTTGAAAATATTTGTTTTGCACGACTGTGAATAAATCTATACATAAGACACCTTTGATAAAGCTACCTTGAGCAGCGAAACTTGCCAATTATTGCCCATTTCTTTATCTGGAAATCTTATCGAGTCCCTGAACCAACCCCTGACCATTTCCATTGTGGATCCTAAAATTGCCTTTGATAAAGCCGCTGAGACAGCGAAACGCGTCAGTGGTTTGCCCACACCCAGTTTTATTGGACTGTTCCAGAAAAGCCTTGGACCCTTTCTTTTTGGACCACTCCTTGCCGCACTTTGGACATTGCCCACCACCTGGAAGGACTCCATTAACATCATTTGGACAATCAAGCTCTGGGTGACTCCCCTACTTTGGAAGGTGACTCGGCCCAAACTCCAACTCGGGCCTTGAGTCCCAGGGAGAGACAAACTACACACCCCAGCCTCCTATCTACAGGTGGACGGTAACCCTAAACCCTTTGTATGCATTTGCACTTTATGGTCCTGACCCCAGGCACAATAGGAATGGACAGTCCTCATATTGCATTTTAAATCCCCCAAAAAAGCCAGTTACAATTGGTACCGGTTGATTTATCGTTTTTATTGGTCATGTTATAATAAAATGTATTGTTTCTAAACTGTACAATCAGTCCAATCATTATCACACACATATATATAGCCAGCGCTGCTTCCCCCTTTCTCTTTTGTATTGCACAGTTGGGGTCTGACTAACCCGACATCTAACAGCAGCTGCTAGTGAAGCAACACAGGTCACAGCGCCACCTTCCCCCTCTCCTTCCTTGTGGAGGAGTACATTTCTTGGATCCTAAAATTGGTTGCTATATGGAATACCGCTGGTTATCTCGGACAACGCGTTTTCCACCACCTGCAGAGATCATACCCAGTAAGGAAGAGCTAGCTCATGTCTACTTAAATCTTGGGGGCAACCAGAGGAAGTGGTAATTATTGCTCCAATGTTAACTCTCCAGTGATTGAATCTTTGCATTGAACTGTTCGGGTGTATATAGGAATGGACAGTCACCAATTTTTCCCTTCATCTAAGTGAAATGATGCTTATTGTTGGCTTTTGCGATTTTATGTTTTTGTTTTGAGAATGAAAGTATTTACATTTACTATATTAAAAATTGTGAAGTATATCCAATCTTAGTTTACCATTGTTAGCCACACATCATCAATTAGCGCAGTATCATTGCTAAAAAAAATGCTCTTGGTGCATCATTAGACTTTGCTTATTCATTTAATATGCAACTGTGTGCGACTGAGTTCTGAATCTGTATACAAGTTCTTATTTATTATTATCATTTATTTATATAGCGCACACATATGCCGCAGTGCTGTACAGGGAATATTTGAACATTCACATCAGTCCCTGCCAGTAGCGTAACTATAGCCCCGCAGCCCACCGCTGTGGCGGGGAGGCGCTGAGTAACTATGGGCGCCGGTTTGCGGGGCTATAGTTACTTGACAGCGTTGCCCCCCCTCCCCGTAGACCCCCCACCCACCCGCCCAAGTAAAGTTAAGCACCCCCTTTACCCCTCCGCATGTCGCCGCTGCCGCATTCCAGGTCCCGCAGCGCAGATATCCTCCTAGCTCCGTCTCCTGCAGTTCTAATGAAAAATTATACCACAAAATGGCTGCCCCCATACAGCAGACAGGTTTTTAGGAATGTTAGAGGAGGCGGCGGCCCTTCCGGAGGCATCTGACATCAGAAGCCGTGGACGGAGTCGAGGACGGCGTGGCAAGTGCTGATTGGCTTGCCGCGGCCGTGCGCCATGGGCTCCCGATTCAGGAGCCCTGATTGGCTCCCGATTCAGGAGCCCTGATTGGCTCCCGAAGAGTGGCAGGTTTAAACCGCTGGGGGCGGCATTTCTTACTGGCGGGCATTAAGGCGCTAAATTCAAAATGCCACCGATTCGACGACCTCCACCGCACTGGCAGCGATGGGATTGGTGCCTTGATCTCAGCGCTGTCCCTCTCCCATACCTGCCACTGTTGCTGCTCCAGTGCTGGGAGCAGGGGAGCTGTCCCAGCACCGGGGCACATTATTGCAAGCGCATGAGTTCAAATTATAGATCTGTCCAAAAACATCTATGATACAGAACGCACACTGATGAGTTTCTAGATTCCCAGTGAGCAGGAAATGACCTGTGGCAGACTGCTGCAATGTGTTTCATTACAGTTACACCTTATGAATGTTCAGTAAGAGTGAGACTGTACCAACACAATAAACATCATGCTTCTGTTAACTTACTCTCTTCTGCTCCTCTATACGGGTAAGACACAAAACGTCCCAATATCTAGTCAGTATAGTGTCACCATTGCATATAACTCTGTCATGTACTTTCTGTTTTGCAGGAGTCACTTCTGATATTTTACTATTTCAAAATAGTTCAATAACTGTAACACAGGGAGAAAATGTGCGCCTATCATGTAAAATCTCTGGGAACGAGTTCACGTCTTATATTCTTTCCTGGCTGAAACATATTCCAGGCAAAGAACTTGTTCCGATTAAACAGAATTCCAACAAAAGGAAACCGGATTTTTTTACAAAAAGATTTAAACAAACAATGGATTATGCAAATACAATGGGCTACCTGGAAATAGTAAATGTTAGCTTTGAAGATGCAGCCATTTATTACTGTGCTCGGGAGGCACAGTGGTGACATTAATTACAGCCTCATACATATATTGTGCAGAATTTCTTTCTCTCACGGGGGTAAATTTACAAAGATGGAAGTTCTATTAAAGATGGGATGTTGTGCATAGCAACCAATCAGAGTATATCTATTATCTTTTAGAATGTGCTAAATAATTAAGAAGTAGGATCTGATTGGTTGCTAGGGGCAACATCCCATCTTCAGTAGATCTCGCATCTGCGTAAATATTACGAGCAGCAGCTTATGTCAGTACAAAAGAGCATAAAAATGTAAAGAGCCCGGAGAGGAGACTTGCAGCAGGTGTGGGGTGATGGGGCGGTCCAATAGCAGCCAGTGTTTCATGGTCAGCTGCCCGCCCACTTCCCTCTGAATGTGCACGTACAGTAGATCTAATGGTGCCCACACACGCACCAATCCCGGCGGTGCGATGCGATGGGGTGCGCGCTCCCGCGGCACCTCATCGCACAGTACAAAAAGTATGTGCTGCACGGATATGCGTGCATGTTCCATATCATTCAATGGCAGATAGCCCTTACTGGGGAAGCACAGTAAGGCATAGCTAAATAATTTATCCATATTTTGCTAAATATGGGACAAACTTATTCAACATGTGGCATAGGTGCTAGCACTCATTAAAACAGCAGCGCTAACCATTAGATTACGCAAGTGTAAAACACAATGGAATCTGCTGCGCTATATAGGAAACTACAGTATATATAAATAAATAAATAAATAAATAAATGTCAGATGTGAATGGCAGAGGTACTGTACTGTACTGGGCATAAAGCTTGCATTGGCTTGGACCACTAATCAGGGATAAGTTCAAGTTTTCCTTGGGACAGCAGGGTACTACAACTAGTTTGTACAGATGTACAGTACTATTGATAAACCAATTGAAGGACATCCTCTCCAATCTCCAGTGTTACAGCCCCCCCCCCCCCCCCCCCCCGCTTAAAAAAATAAAGCAGCCAGTATCTACCCTGCACAGAAACAAAATAACTCACCCAGGATTATGTCAGAAAGAGTGAACTAGAATAAGGCCCTGTGTGATAGAAACTAACATGATTTTCCCATAAGTTCCCTGTGTCCATTACCGGGAGTAAAGAGGGAGGCGGAGGACTGGCAGGCAGAGGAGTAGTGACCAGTGTTGGCTCCTACCTTGTTGGCTACAATGCCACCCCCTTACCCCTCCTGCTGGTGCCCGCTGCTTCCGCCCTGCCGCGGGACCAGCGCCTGGGCAGTAGCTTCCTCGGTACTGCGCATGTGCTGGCCCTCAGCTTTTATAGGCTGCTTTGACAACAGACCATAGAAGTTAAAATATGGTCCAGGCTCGTGTACAATGCAGATGACAGGCATCGGGACTGCAGGATGCGCAGTATCTTCTTCGGAAGTGCGCATGCGCCGACCCCTGAATCTGTGGGCTGCAGCTGTTGTCACAGTAAAGCCAGTGCAGTCTCACAGACTGGACCGTGCTTCACTTATTCAGGGCACAGTACATTAGCAGATTTTACCAGGAGGGTAGTGACATACAGTTATTTATACCCCTTTCACATTACAGCTAAAAACCGGTATATTGCAGATTTTTAAGGGCTTTAAAACGGTTCTAGCTGTAATGTGAAAGGTCCCTTCTGATTTTACCGGTTTAAGAAAACCGGTAATTCAAAACGGGTTAAAAGCAGTGTCCAACCCGTTTCAGAGCCGATCCAGTGTGTAGTGTGAATGGCTCTGAAATGGTATGCAGAACAAATTACTGTAATCAGGCAGGGGATAGGCTGTCTCCCTGCCTGATTACACTCTATGGTCCCTGCAGAGGATGGGCAGATAGTGGCGGGGTCCCTGCGGAGGATGGGAACTAGGAACTAGTTCCCATCCTCTGCAAGGACCCCACTGCTGTCTGCCCATCCGGAGCAGGGACCCCATGCCCCCCCTACCCCCGCATGCGCCGCCTGGACTCCGAAGCCCTGATTCTCAGCAGGGCTGGGGTCAGTGATGTAACTACCGAGTCCCTGATTGCATTGAAAGCCCACCAGTGCCGCTCACCCTTCACCTCTGCCGGAGAGAGCGTCAGCCCCTTCACCCCTGCCACCTGTCACCTTGCTGACTAGCTCCTCCGCCGCACTCAAAGAGCTGCAATCTCTGTACATCTCTGAGTACCGAGTCGGCTGGTCCTGTGCGGGATGTGGCAGTGGCGTCAGAGACTGCTCCTCCTACTCCATGTCCTTGACACATGCTAGACAGCGCAGCAAAGAGGTATCTTTTGAGAGGGGAATTTCAGGTCCCTGTACACTTTACATTATGTATATATATGCGTCAGTGTGCACTGCACATACAACTTTGTGTACCTTTACTATGTATGTGTGTGTGTCAGTGTGCCCGCCCCTATACAATGTGTGTGTCACAGTGTACCTGGTGCCTGTGTACTCCTGTCTCCTGTACAATATAGTGTACATGCTGGAGGATTTAGCGGCCACCCCACACAAAGTATGCCCCAGTCTGATCAACTACCTGCAGTGCTGCCATAAGAGGTATTTAGAGGTTGGGCCTAATACAGTGAAGTGCCTGCTCCCATCAGAGACCTGTGGCTATGGTGTAGTAGGTGTACACTATTGCTGTCACGTGTCATCTCCAAGTATCCCCTCACTGCTGCGCTGTCACTGTGCTCAGAAACGGGTTGAATATGAAAGGTACAAAAAACGGTATTGAAACAGTAATATACCGCTTACACCATGCAATGTGAAAGGGGTTTAACTGGCTTTTGACCCGTTTTAAGAAACGTTTACAAAAACTGGTTGAAAGCAGGTTTGCAATGTGAAAGCAGCATTAGCAAAAAGTCCAGTTTGAAAGTGACTTGGGCCACTATAGAAGCACAGTGGTAAGGTGAAGAAAACCAGTAGCTGCCAACTGCCACTTACACCCAGTGATAGAAGATATTTTATGGGATTCTCTGACATGCTTCGTATGATCCGTTTTTGGGTCAAAATGAGTGAATGGATATTGCCCAACAAACCAGGCATTGCCAGAATGGTGGAATTGTCCCAATTAGTAAAATTACCCCTCATAGTCCAAGAGAATGAACCTGGCTGCAGCAGCAGGCAGTGGAGTCTGGCTGGCTGGGGCAATAAGGTAATTACTCACATGAAGCTGTGCTGAAGGGTCAGAGGAGCATAGGCTGAGCTCTGATTGGAGGAGTCTGTCACATCCCCCCCCCCCCCTTCCCCGGAGATCAACAGCACATGAAGCTGTGTGACTGATGTTCTTCCAGATGCTGCCTGATGCTGCTGTGACTACATGGGGGCATTATGTGGGGCACTAGCGATGTAGGTTTCTAAAGTGTGTGGGTATGGGTGGGGTGCTTAGTGTGGCATAATATGAGGGCATTACAGTGTGGCATAATGTCATACTGTGTGGGCACTGCTGTGTGGCATAATATATGTGTACACCTCATCTTTCTAGGGTTTCCTTTCAGCCAAAAGGGATGGGGATTCGGAGGGAGGGGAGGCCCAGAGGTAAAAGTATACTGGACCCCAAGATTTCTGTTACCGGCTATGCATAGGCCCCAGAAGGTAACCACTAGGTGACTGGCATTATCTGTGTAGAGTATCACAGTACTCTACAGATGCAGTGGGCGAGATTTATTGTGTTTACCGTTTTTGACAAAATGCGATTTAAACTCAAATCGCTGTGTATCGCCATTTTTTTATATCGCATTTTTCCCCAGAAATCGTGTATTGAATGGCTGGCGCAAAACCGCCTGAAAAGTGCAATACATGGCGATAGACGGCGATAAGGTGCGAATTGAGTCGATGTAATGCGCCATAAAAGTGCGATTTCCGGGTTAGGTCTTGTGCGTATTTGCGGCCAACCGGAGTGCGATTTACACCAATACACCTGAACAGCCCATACAACATGCTAACCTATTGGCCCACCTTAGTCCCTTGCAATACGCATCACACCCCCTATATAAAGGGGCGCAGATGCCATTTTACCTTTGAAAGGGAGTAAGGTGTTTGAGATGGAGAGGAGAGGAGGATTTGTTAGATGCAGAGGAGGCAGAGGGACAGCCAGCTTGGGCCCAAACACCCCAACCACTGGGAGAGGTAGGGGAGTGAGAGCCAGCACTGGCAGAGGCAGGACAGGGAGAGCCAGCATGCTCCCAGCAAGAGCTGCGCCAGGGAGAGGCCACATGGTGGAAGCTGAGCAGGTGGCTATGGAGGATGAGGAGGAAGCAGGCACAAGCCAGGTGTCCTCACAGGAGTAACAGAGTGCCAGGCACACAGAGGAGGAGCTGCAAGATGGGAATTTCTCGGAGGTGGACTGGCCTGTGCAGGAGGCAGAGGAAGCTGAATTGGAGGTGCTGGGTGAAGAACCAGGACAGGAGGAGGAGGAGAAGGAGGAGGAGGAGGAAGAGGGTGAGGCTGGAAATGTGGAGGAGGATGATGCAGCTCATACAGCTAGTGGGAGGAAAGTCAGGTTCTCATATGAGGAGAACATGGCCCTGGTGCGTGCACTCCTGCCCCTGTATGACTGCCTACTTGGTCCTCACCATAATCGCACAAGTGTGGCAAGGAAGAAGGGGATGTGGGACAGTATCACCTCCGCGGTAAATGCAGTTAGCACACACAAGAGGAGTGTGCGCAACGTCAAAAAGCGTTACAATGACATCAAGCGCCTCCTCAAAGCCAAGCTTGCCCTGGAGAAGAAAGAGGCCTGTCGCACAGGAGGTGGCCCTAGGCAGGAGGTCCACTTTAAGGCCTATGAGAGGCTGCTACGCCGAATCATCCCACCGGAGGTGCTTCCCGGCATCCACATTGCCGACACAGACAGGCCCCCCACTCCACTGCCACCTGGTAAGTGTCCACACATGTCAATGTAACATTTTGGTATCTCATGTGCGCATGCTATTATGCTGCTATGCTTTATGTGTCCAAAAGATTGCTGTATGTGGAACTACATCTCCCAGCAAAATCACATTTTGCTACCTTGCATTGCTAAATAATGGACTCTGCATGTTGCTGGGTTATGTAGTTCCACAGCAGTAGCGCACGCAGGGGGGGTTTCTGAGTACCCAGAAACCCCCCAGGAGTCTAAGGGCCCTAGGCTGAAAGCTGAGGGTCCCCTCTTTTCATGGGTACAATAATTTAAAAAATCGGCCCTTGGGAACCGGGGATATCTGACTTCAAAACAGTGGTCCCAATCCAAGCCTGTTAATTGCTATTTCCAGTCAGATATTTCAGGTTATGTCTGACTTAGAGTTTTTCTGAGGGTATATTCCAAAAGCTGGGACTCTCCCCCTTTGATGGACACTAGTAGCTTGTTTCTACTTTTCCCAGAACCAGAGATATCAGCCTTCCAGCAGCTAGTTACTACTCCAGCTACACACACCTGGTATGTAGTTTTATATACTCATTGGCAGATTGCTCTGCCTCCTGAACTCTGATCCCCTAGACCCCAGTACCATTTGATAGGTGGGATTTTCTAGTTTTTAATTCCATTACAATCTAAGAAATCTAATTCTGGGAACTGGAGATATCTGCAGTCAAGCAAGCTGTCCTCCACCAGAAAATTATGAATAATAAGCCCACTCCACTATACACCCCTCCTCTGCATATAAACATCCTCTACCACCCTGGAAGTTATGTATCAGGGCCCCTTCATTCAGCCCAATGCCCCCTTCTACCACCCCATCTCCCACCATCTGTGCAGTAAAGGGGTAATTAGTGGAAATTACTGATCCAGGCCCTACATGCTGAGCGGTTGATATAATACCCCCTACCACCCGCGGGACATCAAAGCTTCTGCTCATAGCACCCCCTACCGCTGGAGGATCGGTAGGGGCCCCAATACATTGCTATGCCCAGGGGTCTACACTGCTGTTATGTATGTATATATATATATATATATATATATATATATATATATGTGTGTGTGTGTATATTATTTTTATTATTATTTATATACAATTGGTCTATCTATAATACTTTAACTGACCCGGCATATACTGGGTCACCTAAGTGTCCATCTCCGTGCTTTGCTCCGCCCCTCTGGAAACCCCCTTCTGAAAATCCTGCGTTTGCCACTGCACAGATCCAATTAATGTGTGCTGTCCTAAACACTGTAGGCCTGCAGTGTACTTGATTGTAAATCCTTATCAATCCTCTGGGTAGTTGGCAAAGCACTTTACAGTCACTTTTACATGTCTAATCTGCTGGTCTTTCCTGTTATTTGCAAGTGGATTTAAAATATTGTTCACAGTCATAATACTCAAATAACCACTTCAGTTCAAAGTCTTCAAATTCCTTATGTAATCATATGAGGGTCAAAAAGTTTGATTGAGGAAAAGTTTTTATCTGCATAATGCGAAAAATGCCAGTTAGGTGCAAATGAAAATAATAGAAAATGTCTTCTTCTTCAAACAGCTCCAGCTCTGGAGTCCCAGCCTGCTGTTGACCAACATCAGCCACATCCGATTGGTGACACTGTCCAGTCTGCAGGTGAGATATCATAGTGTTACACACACACATTGCACAAAACACACATGCCTGTCCCCACCACAGTAGCCTGTGCCAATGCATAATGCATGAGCAACACCTAACCATTCCAAATAAGGTAACATGACCCACCATACACCAATCTGCATAGCATACTTACCACTCTTTTCTCATGTGTAGGTCCTTCACAACCAATGCCTGAACCAACGGATCCCATGCAAAATATCGACGACATGAGTGAAATCATACTGGAGACGGTGACATCGTTGGAGCCTGCACAAAACCAAGCACACCCAGTCAATGAAGCCCCCTATACGCAGTCACATAGGCAGCAGCCCACAAGCATTGCACCCACCAACACCCCCACTAGTGCGGAGGAGTTGGCACAATCCATCCATATTTTTAAGGGGAAACAACTCGCTTTTATGGAGGTGCAGACCACCCAACTAGAAACGGTGAAGGGGTATGTGCGGAACATAGCTCTGCAAATGAGAAGAATTTCGCAAAGTGTGCGGGCTAATGTAGGGACACAAATTCGTCTTGTCTCTACATTAGACACACGCTTAGCAGAAATTGGCCAAGCCATTCAGGGTCAAACTACTAGTTTTAGAGGTCTAAATACCAACATGGTTGAACAGACCCAAGCAATTATGGGCAAACAACTGCGTTGATGTCCCTACAAACGCAAATCAGCCTCAGTGCAAATACTTTGTTAGGTCAGCACCAAACCACATCTACCCAAAGCAGTAGTGTATCCTCCACTCCCATGAGTGGGTCCCCCACTACTCCCCCACGGCGTAGTGTCCGTACTAGGGGTGGTGGTGCCACTACTGGTAAGGGTGCTAATACCCGGGGCAGTATTTAAACATGAATAATCTTCTTTGCATTTACATGTGTATCATGTTTATTCTTTTTTGCATTCACTGTTGCAGTGATTCTTCCTGCAAATGTTTCATATGCTATGGCCTATGGCTAAATGTTTCTGCAAGAAAAAATTATTTGCATCCAGCAAACTTGTTGTCATTTTTTCCAAATAATTACCCACACTGTTCTATTATGTATTGTCAACTAGTGACTTTTTAGCAGCCATGGGACTTTGGGTTGGGTGTGCTTATTAGTAATGGGATTTTAAGGAAATAGTCACATTTGAAGGGGATAAGCATTGGGAATTGCATACTGTATGTAGGCACCACTTGTTTTGCACCATTTCAAGCACCTGAGATCAATGATCCATGTCACCTCCATCCATGAAGCCTATGTTAATTTGTAGTTGCCAACATTTGCACACACTAAAAACTACAGTACTTACTTGACATGTTATAGGTGTAATCATGTTGCCAGGCATAAAGTATGCTGTGGTGGGGTAGCTTGCAGGTGTTGGCCATTAGTGTTGGTCTGCTTCTGGGCAATTAACATGGACAGGGAAAAATGTAATGTTACCAATGTATGTGTGTTACAGGTTCCCCATTACTATTCATTGTACACACACAAATTACCTGTGAAATGCTGCAGGATCATCCGTGTACGAACCACATCCCCCCTCCGTGTACTTCGCACTACAACATCAGTAGTTTGAGCTTCCTGCACGACTGCTGCAGGGGCCACATCGACATAAT
The DNA here is from genome assembly GCF_055691185.1 of Crinia signifera. Lineage (NCBI taxonomy): Eukaryota > Metazoa > Chordata > Amphibia > Anura > Myobatrachidae > Crinia > Crinia signifera. The sequence continues at coordinate 329,169,488 of NC_139217.1, forward strand.
TTGGTTGACCCAAAGCTATGTTATGCAGCATGCAGCAAGCCTGGACAACCAAAACCACTTTGGCAGGGTGGTATAGCAGTGAACCTGCTGACCTGTCCAAACACCGAAATCGGCTTTTCAGCACCCCAAAGGTGCGTTCCACTACATTGCGGGTAGCAATATGTGCAGCATTGTAGCGGTGCTGTGCAGGGCTTTGTGGGTTCCGCAGAGGTGTCATGAGCCACGAATGACACCCATATCCTGAGTCACCTAACATGTAAAGGGATTTGTGTGGTCACATATCATGTGGGTAATTGGTACATAATAGTAGCAGCCTATACTATATTGTTTGGCCTGGTATAAACAATTACAACAGAAATGACTCTTGATTAGAAGGTTCCACACATGGATGTTAAAGGTAAAGACATAGGTAAGCAAACAGCATGTAAACAGTGGTAAGTGACTTACCAAGTAGCCAGCCCTCTGGCATGGTGTTGTTGTGGAAACGGTCCCAGAGAGCTGAGTGCCGCAGGATATAGGCATCATGGCAGTTCCCGGGGTAGCCTGCAACCACACTGAGAATTCTGAGGTTGGCATCGCAGACCACCTGCACATTGAGGGAATGTCTGTCCCTGCGATTGACATAGACATGCTCCCTCACGTGCGGGGCCCGAATCCCAATGTGGGTGCAGTCTATGGCTCCCAGCACATTTGAAAATGCTGAGAGCCGATAGAATGCCACCTTCAGGTCCTGCCATTTGGACTCACAATGTGGGAATGTGATATATGTGCGCCACAGCTTCTTCAATGCATTTAACACTTGAGAAAAATGTTTAGAGAAAGTGGCTTGTGACACCCCCAAGGCCCATGAGCTCACAGACTGAGTGGAGCCTGTGGCAAACAAGTGGAGGGCGCACATTAATTTCTGCAGCCCAGACACTGCATAGTTGGCCCCCCCTAAGGGTCCAAATCATCTCTCACCTGCTCATATAAGTTCAACAGGTTCTGTCGGTTCAACCTAAACATGTCCACCACCTGTTGATCAGAGAGGGAGTCCAGGTACACCATAGCACGGTACCGACGAGAAGCACGGAGTGGTCGGGGTACCTGGATCTGGTGGGCAGTAGCAGCATCCCTCCTGTGTAGCTCCTCCAAACGCCCCAGCTCACACACTAGCACCTCCAGTCCACTGTGCAAAATGTCCATCTCAAACAGCCTCACAGGTGTCCATAATCATGTGGGAGTATATGTAGGGGAGTTAGTAAGTGGTATGTGGGTCACCTGTGAGAGATTTAACCGTTTCTACGCTCAAACGCTGGCGATTTTAAGCAAATCGCCACCCTGTACTTGGTCTGTTTTTTTTTTGCCCAAAAATCGCATTTTGCTGGCGATTTCCAAATGTGGCAGACATTAAATTAACGATTTGTATCTTTTTCAATGGAAAAACATCTGGATGCGATGTTGTAAATCGCCACTTCAGAAAGTGCGAATTAGCGGCAAAAAGTGTGATTTATGCCGCGATTTGCCACCCATTAAGTAGTCGATTTGGGAAAAAAAAAAAACTGCCGTTTTTGCGATATAAATCGCCAAAAACCCAACAACGATCTCTAATAAATGTCACCCTGTGTACCTAATGTACTTAACTCCTGAGGTAAGACACCCATTTACAACTGTTACTTCCATTATTACTGCACCGTGAAAATTATTACTGCTGTTATGCTGTTGTTACCAATTAACCAGCAACCTGCTTGACAATTGCTACAGCCAGGGACAGCACTGACCCTGCTGTGGTGAACGGGCAACAACCGCTGTGATGTCAGAATGGTAAGTGCCCAGTAATTTCACACACTTCTGTTCCATACATGGGGAGAAGAAATTCACTTTCACATCCTCTGTGCTCCTCTGTGCTCCTTAGAGTGCTGTGCTCCAATAGTCTATGGGCCTGATTCGTGTTTGTAATTAAAGAAAAAAAAGCAAGCAAATTGGCAAAACCATGTAAGATATGTAGCATATGGGTCAGATGTAATGTGCAGAGAGATTTGAGTGGGGTGTTTTCAAATTGAAATCTAAATTGCATTGTTAAAAAAAACTGTCTAATGTGTGGAGTGCATGCAAAAGCAGAGAGTATTTACCCTGCACAGAAAAAATATAAATGTATTTGCTCCCCTTGCATGGAAACATGGTGTATTCCAGAATTAAAGATGCTTGCTTTTTTGCTGTACATTACTTCTAAACATGAATCATGACCAATATCAGTAAACAATAGGTGAACTCAGGCAGTCATCCAAGACCAATGGTTCTCAACCTGGGGTACTTGTAATAATATTGATACTGGCCCAAGAAGTAGTCTCCCGATTGCTGAAGAAGTCTCCTATTACCATGGAGATGAACCATGTGGCATCACTTCCAGGTTCCATCAGCAGCAGCATCAGCATCTCCTTGTGCTTTTGCCCAACCAGCAGACACAGGTCTTTGGGAACATTGGGCCTAATTCAGGATGGTTTGCAAAAGCAAACACCTTCTTTAATGGACAAAATCATGTGCACTGCAGGTGGGGCAGATGTAACCTGTGCAGAGAGAGTTAAGGCCCCCATACACTGGCCCGATTTGTCCTAAGGACAAGTTGGATCAGTGTGCCCAGAGCCACCCAGCAGCTCCCCGGGAGGTTCACATGCAATCTGGCACTTGATGTGCCATTTGTACATGCATTAAATGGCATGCAATTTATTGCATGTAGTTCTCCCGGGGAGCTGCTGCGGTGGTGGGGGGGAGGGCAGCTCGTAGTGGCGGCAGCGGGGTCCGTCTGAAAGGTGGCGGCTGGGAGGCTGGAGCTTGTAGTGGCATTTTGCCAGGCAGCTGAATATTTTGAAATGACTGGCCATCCGTTGATTGGCTGAGAGTCTCAGCCTCCCAGCCACCGCCGCCGCTTGGACGGACCCCGCCACCCGCAACAACTATGAGCTGCCCGTCCACCACCACCACCAGCTGGCCGGTCCCCGCTGCCCACCCCCATAAAACTGAGCCAATTTGGCCTGAATTCACGGCCCGATTCATCGTAATCACCCAAAAACGGCACAAATTGGCTCGGTGCCTGGGCACCTTTACCTTTGGGTGGGTTGTGCTCAAACTGAAATCTAAATTGCAGTGTAAAAATAAAGCAGCCAGTATTTACTCTGCACAGAAACAAAATAAATCCCCAAATCTAACTCTCTGCACATGTTACATCTGCCCCACCTGCAGTATATACAGATAGTGGTAGATGCTCAAATTAGTTCAGTAAAACTTTTCAGGTGCATGCAAGGGAGGGGTTAATACTTAGTAAGTAACAAGACATTGGTTCCCCCGGCACACTAATTAGTTTTAGCAACCAATCGTGAACACTACATGATAATAGAATTCAGAGATATTGGTTACATATACCTGCGCAGGTGTATGATATGCCCCCAAGCCGCGTCAAGGCTTCTCTGTATATTGGGGGTCCCTAGCGCTATATCTAGGTGCAGGGAGTGGCACCCCAAAAACTATCATAACCTAGGAGGCCCAGTGCGGCATGCCAGTGAGATACTAAGTGTTAATAATTAGTGATAGGAAGCCGAAGCTATACATAAAGAGAGAGATAAATTAAATGTAATTAAAATAAGAGAGAGATAGTGTTAGTGAGGGAAATGTGTTAATAGAATGTAAGTTCAGGCCGCACTAAAGCCACCCAGTCCAACCAGTCATGGGGCACCACACCCCATACCACTGTTACCCTAAATTGGGTCTACAATTAGTCAGCAAGGAGCCACATGATAATGGCTCCTTACTTGGTATATCTGAACTAAGAGCTACCTACCTTGGAGCCAGGGGCGGATTGGCCATTCTATTTACCGGGAACTTTCCCGGGAGGCCGCTGCTACTGAGGCCGAATTGTGCAGCAGCCAGCAGGGGCAGCACAGAGCACGCTGCACAGTGTGCAAACATATACAGGCTGCTGAGCAGAGCCAGCGCTACAGCCTCAGGCAGGAGGCCGGCAGCTCACCTGGCTCAGGCCGCTCAGCAGTAGGCGGCGTCAGTATGACTGTCACTGGCTGGCTGCTGGACTGGCTGCAGTGCAGTCAGATATAGTGGCCCGGCCCCGCCTCCTCCTGCCCGCTGTTCTCCTATGAGAGATTGAGCCAGCGGGCAGCGGCGCTAGTCTACCTATTGTGACTGGCGTCCATTGCCCCGCCTCCTGGATCCTCTGCGCCGACCAGCCATCGACCACAATAAAATAAAAATATGAGTCCAGTCCCGCCAGGTTCCCTGATCAGCGGCCGCCGACGCCGCACTAATACTGTACGCCGGGACTCAGAGAACAGTGAGCAGGAGGAGGCGAGGCCGCATCTAGTGGCAGGGCACTGGGTGCGGCGGCGGCCGCTGATTGGGGACCCGGGACTAGACTCATATTTTTTTTTTACTATCAGCTCCCGCCCGCCGCCGGAAACAATTTACAGCCGGGCAGAGAGCAGATAGCTGCCCGGCTGTATTGTCAGGACACTGCAGTGCAGCAGCCCTAGGTCCCGACTCCCGGCTATTTTAAATCAATCTTGCGCTGCTGCAGCAGCCTGCCGGGTCCGCAAGCCAATCGGACCTCGTTCGTGGTCCAGCAGCCAATCAGGAGACACCACTCCTGATTGGCTGTCGGACCGCAAGCGAGCTCCGATTGGCTTGCGGACCCGGCAGGCAGCTGCAGCAGCGCAAGTTTTAAAATAACCGGGAGTCGGAACCTAGGGCTGCTGCAGGTGCAGTGTCCTGACAATGACAATACAGCCGGGCAGCTATCTGCTCTCTGCCCGGCTGTGAAGACACTAGTAAGATTTTGAAGCAAAAATTCTGTGCGCGGTCCCTGCATCACCCCACAGCCTGAACCCTTCACCCTGCGCCCCCACAACCTCCACACCCCTAACTGCCCACACACTGTGCCCCTTACACCCCTCACTCCCCACACCCTGCCCTCCACACCCCTCACTCCCCACACCCTGCACCCCCACAACCTCCACACCCCTAACTGCCCACACACTGTGCCCCTTACACCCCTCACTCCCCACACCCTGCCCTCCACACCCCTCACTCCCCACACCCTGCACCTCCACACCCCTCACCCCCCACACCCTGCGCCCCCACAACCTCCACACCCCTAACTCCCCACACACTGTGCCCCTTACACCCCTCACTCCCCACACCCTGCACCTCCACACTCCCACAACCTCCACACCCCTAACTGCCCACACACTGTGCCCCTCACTCCCCACACCCTGCCCTCCACACCCCTCACTCCCCACACCCTGCACCTCCACACCCCTCACTCCCCACACCCTGTGCCCCCACAACCTCCACACCCCTAACTCCCCACACACTGTGCCCCTTACACCCCTCACTCCCCACACCCTGCCTTCCACACCTCTCACTCCCCACACCCTGCACCTCCACACCCCTCACTCCCCACACCCTGCACCCCTATACTCTGCACCCGCACTATATACTGCACATGTATGTGCTAGAGCAACATGACATGCATGCATTGACAATAGAACTAGGTTCCTCTGTGGGAACCGTTATGCCTGTACACCATGTAGGCAATCATATGAAACATGGCTGTATAGTCAAACCATTATAATGTGACACCTGCTGGGGCATTGCACTGTGCAGCCTCTAATGAAGCCGGACATCTCTGCGGGGGGAAAGATAACGTTTAGCTATAAGCCACCCACCTGCAGCAGCAGGGAACAAAGGGGCACTTGTGGCTACTCCAGCTATTCTCTGCTAATTGCACTGATCCAGCAATCAATCCGTTCTCAGCCCCTGTGCCCGCTATGCTGCACCAATACTGGGTGCCAATGCGCCCACCCCCGCACTGAACACACACTCACCAGGACCCACTATTTCTTTCTGCATAAGCATCATTGGACACAAAAAAAAATTCCCACATGGCAATGAGCATGGAATCCCACATGGCAATGAGCATGGATTCCCTGGCAACGAGCATGAAGGTAAGCAGCACTTATGTAGCATAATTTGTAATTGGCATTATGGTGTTTGGCATTATACGTAATGGACATTATGATGTGTGGCTCAACGTGTAATGGTGCACATTTTTGACGCAATATCCCTATTTATGGAGCATGTTGTGAATACAGTATTGGCGTAATCTCTGTAGCATTATGTGAATTTTGGCTAAATCTGTGTTGCATCATGTGTAAGTGGCGGGTATAATGAGGTCTACTATTTTGTTGCATAATGTGTAGAAGTGGTATATGGTGTGGTACACTACACTCAAGATCACGCCCCCTTTTGAGTGGCCCCACCCCCTTTTTTGGAGCGGAGGAGTTAATATTAATCAATCTGATATTCAGACACTATTGATGCTTTAGTTTTGCCTGTCAAAGTATAGTGATGTGGTAATCCCGCCTACTGTTATGTTGGCTCCGCCCATTATTGATTTGTTGCCGCCCACATGAGGCCACTTCCAGAAATATTTCAGGGCCACTTTTAGTCCCCAATCCGCCCCTGCACAGAGACCGCCTTACCAGGGATGGTGACTTCAAACAGCCACTACTCCGGGGCGGGCCTCAGTTTGCCGCTTCTTCCGATGGGGCACTGGCACTGCTCCCAATCCTGCTCCCGGCTCCATAGTCCTGCTGGAGCGTTGGTGGTCTCGCTGCAGGGGGCGGCATTGGCACCTGCACACAGGAACCTGCGACCCTGCGTCCAGTCCCGGCCAAGCACACCTCCTCCCTCCCGCTGTTCTCCTCCAAGCCCTGCCTCCTCGAGTCCTCTTGAGTCGCCGTCCCAGTGCCCCCTGCGGCCCCGCCTCCTCCCGCCCGCTGTTCTCCGAGTCCCGCATACAGTAGCAGGGCGCCGATTAATGTGGTTGATGGAACAACCATAGAGGACTCGAGGAGGAGGTGGGGCAGTGGACAGCAGCGCCGCACGGAGAGAGCCTGAGAGGAGAACAGTGGGCGGGAGGAGGCGGGACCACTCTGGGAAGAATTTCCACTCCGACTGCAGCCACCAGTGACAGCCGGAGGAGGCGGGGCCACACGGGGACTGGGCTGAGGCTGAGCCTGCAAGTGAGGCCGCCTACCGCTGAGCAGTCAGCCCAGCCGGAGGTGAGCTGAGCTCGCTGTACATTTGTCTTGTTTATTTGTTTGCGCTGCATGCACATCTTTCGGCCTCACTACCGTCGGCCTCCCGGGAAAGTTCCCGGTAGATTTAATGGCCAATCCGCCCCTGTCTCTGTGTGACTGTGAATGTTGGATGGGGGATTAATATATGGGGGAGGGGGGGGGGGGGGGGCGTTTACTGGGTCGAAGTATATATTTGCATATAAATGGATGAGGGTGGAGGTAGGTGCATGTATGTATATATGAGACCATCAGTGTATGTATGAGAGCAGCAGTGTATGTATGTATAAAAGTGGTGGTATGAGTGGCAGGGTGTATGTATGTATGTATGAGAGCGGCAGGGTGTATGTATGTATGAGAGCGGCAGGGTGTATGTATGTATGAGAGCGGCAGGGTGTATGTATGTACATTATGTATGAGAGCGGCAGGGTGTATTTATGTACATTATGTATGAGACCGGCAGGGTGTATGTATGTATGTATGTATGTATGAGAGCAGCAGGGACCATGTATGTATGAGAGCGGCAGGATGTATGTATGAGAGCGGCAGGGTGTATGTATAAGGGCGTCAGGGACCATGTATGTATGAGAGCGGCAGGGACCGGGTGTATGTATGTATGAGAGCGGCAGGGACCGGGTGTATGTATGTATATATGAGACCATCAGTGTATGTATGAGAGCAGCAGTGTATGTATGTATAAAAGTGGTGGTATGAGTGGCAGGGTGTATGTATGTATGTATGAGAGCGGCAGGGTGTATGTATGTATGAGAGCGGCAGGGTGTATGTATGTATGAGAGCGGCAGGGTGTATGTATGTACATTATGTATGAGACCGGCAGGGTGTATGTATGTATGTATGTATGAGAGCAGCAGGGACCATGTATGTATGAGAGCGGCAGGATGTATGTATGAGAGCGGCATGGTGTATGTATAAGGGCGTCAGGGACCATGTATGTATGAGAGCGGCAGGGACCGGGTGTATGTATGTATGAGAGCGGCAGGGACCGGGTGTATGTATGTATGAGAGTGGCAGGGACCGGGTGTATATATGTATGTATGAGATCGTCAGGGACCGGGTGTATGTATGAGAGCGTCAGGGACCGGGTGTATGTATAAGAGTGGCAGGGTGTATGTATGAGAGCGGCAGGGACCATGTATGTATGTATGAGAGCGGCAGGGTGTATGTATGTATGTATGAGAACGGCAGGGTGTATGTATGTATGAGAGCGGCAGGATGTATCTATGAGAGCGGCAGAGTGTACGTATGTATGTATGAGAGCGGCAGAGACCGGGTGTATGTATGCATGAGAGCGGCAGGGTGTATGTATGTATGTATGAGAGCGGCAGGGTGTATGTATGCATGAGAGCGGCAGGGTGTATGTATGCATGAGAGCGGCAGGGTGTATGTATGTATGTATGAGAGCGGCAGGGTGTATGTACGTATGTATGAGAGCGGCAGGGTGTATGTACGTATGTATGAGAGCGGCAGGGTGTATGTATGTATGAGAGCGGCAGGGACCGGGTGTATGTATGTATGAGAGCATCAGGGACCGGGTGTATGTATGAGAGCGGCAGGGTGTATGTATGTATGAGAGTGGCAGGGACCATGTATGTATGTATGAGAGCGGCAGGGTGTATGTATGTATGTATGTATGAGAGCGGCAGGGTGTATGTATGTATGAGGGCGGCAGGGTGTATGTATGTATGAGGGCGGCAGGGTGTATGTATGTATGAGAGCGGCAGGGACCATGTATGTATGTATGTATGAGAGCAGCAGGGTGTATGTATGAGAGCAGCAGGGTGTATGTATGAGAGCGGCAGGATGTATGTATGAGAGCGGCATGGTGTATGTATAAGGGCGTCAGGGACCATGTATGTATGAGAGTGGCAGGGACCGGGTGTATGTATGTATGTATGAGAGCGGCAGGGTGTATGTATGAGAGCGGCAGGGTGTATGTATGTATGAGAGCGGCAGGGTGTATGTATGTATGAGAGCGGCAGGGTGTATGTATGTATGTATGTATGAGAGCAGCAGGGACCATGTATGTATGAGAGCGGCAGGATGTATGTATGAGAGCGGCATGGTGTATGTATAAGGGCGTCAGGGACCATGTATGTATGAGAGTGGCAGGGACCGGGTGTATGTATGTATGAGAGCGGCAGGGACCGGGTGTATGTATGTATGAGAGTGGCAGGGACCGGGTGTATATATGTATGTATGAGATCATCAGGGACCGGGTGTATGTAAAAGAGTGGCAGGGTGTATGTATGTATGAGAGCGCCAGGGACCGGGTACATGTATAAGAGTGGCAGGGTGTATGTATGTATGAGAGTGGCAGGGACAAGGTGTATGTATGCATGTATGTAGGAGAGTGGCAGGGACCATGTATGTATGTATGAGAGCAGCAGGGTATATGTATGTATGAGAGCGGCAGGAACCAGGTGTATGTATGTATGTATGTATGTATGTATGAGAGCGGCAGGGTGTATGTATGAGAGCGGCAGGGACAGGTGTATGTATGTATGTATGTATGAGAGCGGCAGGGTGTATGTATGTATGTATGTATGTATGAGAGCGGCAGGGTGTATGTATGTATGAGAGCGGCAGGGTGTATGTATGTATGAGAGCGGCAGGGTGTATGTATGTATGAGAGCGCCAGGGTGTATGTATGTATGAGAGCGGCATGGACCAGGTGTATGTATGAGAGCGGCAGGGTGTATGTATGTATGTATGGATGGATGAGAGCGGCAGGGTGTATGTATGTATGAGAGCGGCATGGACCAGGTGTATGTATGTATGAGAGTGGCAGGGTGTATGTATGAGAGTGGCAGGGTGTATGTATGTATGAGAGCGGCAGGAACCAGGTGTATGTATGTATGTATGTATGTATGTATGTATGTATGAGAGCGGCAGGTACCAGGTGTATGTATGTATGTATGTATGTATGAGTGCGGCAGGTTGTATGTATGAGAGCGCCAGGGTGTATGTATGTATGTATGTATGAGAGCGGCAGGGTGTATGTATGTATGGGAGCAGCAAGGTGTATGTATGAGAGCGGCAGGGTGTATGTATGTATGAGAGCGGCAGGGTGTATGTATGTATGAGAGCGGCAGGGTGTATGTATGTATGTATGAGAGCGGCAGGGTGTATGTATGTATGTATGGATGAGAACGGCAGGTTGTATGTATGTATGAGAGCGGCATGGACCAGGTGTATGTATGTATGAGAGTGGCAGGGACCAGGTGTATGTATGTATGAGATCGGCAGGGTGTATGTATGTATGTATGAGAGCGGCAGGGACCTGGTGCATGTATTTATGAGAGCCGCCATTATTGATTTGTAGCCGCCCACATGAGGCCACTGCCAGAAATTTTCCAGGGCCACTTTTAGTCCCCAATCCGCCCCTGCTGATGGACCCAGTAGACCCGTTGGGAGTGCTGGTTTCAGGTTGTTTTTAAAAACTGGATCATTCTTTTTAGAGGTCGTCTAGTTCAGTGGTTCTCAATCTCAGTCCTCAGGACTTCCAACAGTTCACGTTTTCCTGGTCTTCACACAGAATCGCAAGTGAAGTAATTAGACCCACCTGTGGATCTTTTAAAATGTTTTAGTGAATAATGAGTGCAGCTGTGCACCTACCGGGTGACCTAGAAAACGTGAAAATGTGAGGACTGAGGTTGAGAACTACTGGTCTAGTTCTTTATTAGAGGCCATCTTATACTCAACTAAGGAAACTGAAAGATTAAGATGGCAATAGTTCCCTTTGGGAAGGAGGACGGTTCTGCATCCCATGCGGTCAGGAGCATGTATACACTGGAGCGATTCCCATGACCGCCAATATAGTTAATATCGATATTGTTCAGGATATCGATCAGTGACGTCACTCGCCCCCCAACTTTCATACACGCAGTTGCTGATGAGATTATCAGATGTCCCCCCCCCATGTACAGATGACGGGGGTGGGGTGTCTATAATGACCCACGGTCACAAACATCAGTATCATATTGACCATTCACACAGTACGATATAGTCTATATCGCTAAGTAATATCACCCAGTGTATACCTCGCTTTAGGCATTATAGAGACAGCTGATTTTTGTATGCTGATGCTTAATAATAACATATAATACCCTTACTGTCTAGGTGTATATGCCATGCCCACAGGATATACAGTCCATAGGACACCACAGCACCAACAGACTGCCCCAAGGTGTATTGTGTATTAAACATAATATCAGGAAACATAACCCGCAGATAGACGGACACAGTTCTTACACCTATTCCCACTATAATGAACAGTGTATGGCATTATCTGTACAAGGAAGGTACAAATATTCTCAACTTTAGACACAATCCTGCACATACAATAGAGCAGCTGATCGGAGGTCTGGCCCCCTGGAACCGACTTGCCCAAGTTAGTGGATAGACAAAATGTGGGGGTAATATCCAAAGATATACTCGGGGGTCAATCCTCAACAATAATCGCTTGAATATCTACCGCACATCCCTTAAGGATAGCAAGCGTCTCCTCTTCTCCGCAACAGATAAGCACAAAAAGGGTAACCAAATTTCAGGATTCCCTCTAAACTTCAATGGACACAGGGTTCTCCTCCCATAAATGATTGTAGAAATCCAAAAAAGAGGAGAGGTACAGTATATAGTGTAACACCACTTTTATTTCATAAAAACACCACATAAAGCATGACAATTACGTCCCCTGAGAGAGAAGAGGAGTGGATTTTACCAGAAGAGATGGAGAACCGGAAAAAGGCTCTCATACAAGCATAGGTGGAACTTCAGATGACACAACCCGGGTAGGGTCCACACAGTACGCCCGATGAGAGTTCCACTTCTCTCGCTCCCTCAGTCCAAACACAGCACCTCCAACGCGTTTCGGACACCTACGTGTCCTTTTTCAAGGAGAAGAGCTGTGATTACCAATTGTTCCTTAATATAGTGAAACCTGTCATCTAGGGGGACATTTACCAAAATGGATTCGTAGAAAAAAGGTGTATTCGTAGGCAGAAATACACCTTTTTATTACGAATTTGTATTTTCGGGATTTACAATCCCAAAAATACAACAATTCGTATTCCTTAAGATGGAACATTCGTATTTGTATTTACAAATACGAATGTCCTACACCATCGATAGGATACGACAGAAATCACCATTCAAAAGAATGGTGATTCCTGATTTACTAAGCAGCCGTATGGATAATACGGCTGCTAAGTGGTGTAAAACACCCACGCAAATACGACAGGAAAATACACCTTGTTTTCCCTGTCGTATTTGCTTTAAGCCTGCATGGATCAGTCAGATCCGTGCAGGCTTTAGTGTAAAAAAAATAGAAAAATAAAATAAAAAAAACGGCGTGGGGTCCCCCCCACAGCCATAACCAGCACCAGGCTGACGGAGCCTGGAGCCGGTAATTAAAAATCAGGGAACCCGACAAATAGGGGTTCCCCGATTTTTAACAACCAGCCCCAGGCTCCTGCTCTGGGGCTGGTTCCCAAAATACGGGGGACAAAATGACTAGGGGTCCCCCGTATTTTAAGAACCAGCCCCAGGCAAAACCAGCCAGCAGGGTAATGCCACAGCCGGGGGGAGACTTTTTATACAAGTCCCCTCGGCCAAAGCATTCAACCCTGTGACCGGTCAGCCTGGCCAGGGGCCCTGGGGGAGTGGGGACCCCCCCAATGAAGGGGTCCCCCCCCCTCCAGGACTTACCTGACCAGGCTGAAGCCTGGTACTGTCCCCGATGCCCCTGGGCGGTGGGCATCGGGCTGATTATGGTGTAAAAAAAAAGATTAAACTATTGTTTTTTACTGTGGCACTACAAGTGCCAGCAAGCCTCCCCAGCAAGCTGGGACTTGGAGAACCACAAGTCCCAGCCTGCTGGGCATTAAAGGGCCCGCTGGCACTTGTAGTTCCACAGTTAAAAAAATAGTACAATAAACACACTGACACAATGAAAATAAAAGTTTAATACACACATTACATACATACTGATACTTACCTTTCTTGATCCCGTAGGTAGCCCTGGTCCTGATGTCCTGTGTCGTCCTCCAGGTCCATGTCGGCTGTCTGCGTTGTCCTTCAGGTCCATGGCGGTGTCCGGGTCCGAAGAAATCCATGTTGGAGCTGTGGAAGGAAATCCTACTCACCTGGTCCTGCACTGAAGAAGTCTTGTCTTGGTCCGCCGTAATCCAGGTAATGTTGAAGCTGTCGCCGGTCCCCGCTGTCTCCGCATCGCACTGAGGAGAGATGCTGAGATATTTCATACTCGGCGCCTCTCCTCAGGATGAATTCTATTGGCCGCTTAGCGGCCAATCAGGAGCCGACTTTCTAGGCTTTTTATATTTATTTTTTTATTATTTATTTTTACACCTTGCAGCCTGCACGGATCTGACTGATCCGTGCAGACTGCTAGAAAAATTCGTATTAGCGGCCGTATATATGGCCAGCTAATACGAATTGTTACACCATCGGAGGGTTACAAAGCAGTCGTATCTGACTGCTATGTAATTTCCCCTCCGGAACACGACTTTGCATACGACTAAAACAGTCGTATGCAGCCGTAGGGGAAACTAGGTTTTTCATATTGGTAAATTTCCCCCCTAATGTCCAATTGTCGGGTCCCGTTATTGCGGGCTTCCGGAATCGGCTTCTGGCTTCCGGCTTCTAGATGCACGCTGCCCCACTTCCGGGAGATTCCGATTCTGAAAACTTTTCAGTTTGTCATCCCTAAAGCCACAGTCTTTACTTGTCAGTCACAGTCTACTATCTCATCTTAAGTATTTATGTTGTTTCTTATATATATATACGCTTTCTCAAGTTTTTTCCTGTACCATCATTTCCATTGTTTGAATCAAGTTTCTTCATCTTATCCTGCTGCCTCTGTGTACTCCTTCCATTGGTATTCAGCTAACATCTCTGACCACCTGGGTCACGCCTGGGTCCACTCATCCCCAGTTGTGACACTTAGCAGTCATACCCAGGATATGTGTCACTGGAGGCAGACACCTTACTGATAGCTACTTGGTTGGGCACTGTTAGTATGTAGACTATGTATAATTGTTAGTTCAAAACCACCACCATTACACAGAGCTATGCATACTTCCTGTACAGAAGCAAATAGATCAATTAGCAAGGTAACTGCTGCTAGTGGAACAGGTCATGGGTTCTAATACGGGGTGTGACACTTGCAAAAATGATGTGCAGAATAAAGAGAGTGTAATGTCTATTGTCCTGCTAGGATGGGGAGTGTGCCACAGAAGTGATATTAAGCAGGGGAAGAGAGTGGTCCTCTTGGGAGCAGAGGACCAGCAGCAGAAGACTCCAATGCCTCCCAGAGTCATGACTCTGCCTGCAGCATACCTTCGCATCGCTGCAACAGTGGAGTGTGCACCTGTATTCTCTTTTTTTGTGTGTGTGTGAAGCACTAAATTGTGCTGGACCACAAGTGTCATTATGTTTTGAATTAGGGTTTTCAGACCAGCCCCCCATCCCCATAATGTTAACATTTCACCTTTCAGCATTCTCGTTGCCTATTGACATTTTAACAGTGATAACATTATAACTGTCAACATTATGATGTTGACAATTGTCATTGTTATCCTTTGACTGCATCCTGTCTGCAGGTTATATCCTCTCTTCTGGTTGGCCAAGCTTTTGTTATGGCTGGACAAACCCCCTATGATGGCAGGCCACACCCTGTAATCATGGGCCTCTACCACTGCATTCTCCCAGTGGGCCCATCCTCCCTTAGTTTGACACTGTCCTCCTGTGTGCTTAAGTCTACTTTGGCATATGTAGTCATCAATATATTTATTTAGAACATACCCAGTAAGCTAAAAATCTGTGAGAACCATCTGTATTTTCATTTGCATTCAACTCGAAATGAGCTCCAAAAGAATAATAATATAAAAGTATATATGTGAATAACCAGAACAAGGTCATATACTGGAAATTTTTGAGCAAAAAGCAAAAAATTATTTAATTCCTATTCATTTTAGTAGAGTTTACTCTTATTCTTGATAGCTTTATAATTGTCATACAACAGTTAACAATCGTTTATTATTAATGATCCTTGTAGAACTTTTGGCAAGAACCCAAAATGTCCATTTGGAATACTACACCCGTAATTCTCATCTGGGAGAGAACCCAGTATTAGGACAGACACGTTTCACTGTGTATGCCACTGAAGGACTGATATTTGGAACCGGAACCCAGCTTTATGTCTTGCCAAGTAAGTGAATTCATTGTATGTAAAGTGGGTTTTAATGTTTTACTTTATAACATTTCTGCATAACATAAAGATACACAGGATTTAATTAAGTAAATCCTTAATCTGAAACATTTAGTGATCTGATGATGAAATTAGTTAATAATACCATTTATTCTTGAAATGTTTTTAATAATTGTATTGCAGGTGGTTTATTTAGAGTTCTAATGTCACAGGAATATTAAACATATTAAGGTAATTTGCAGATAGAGTTGTTATTCTTGTAATATCAAATAATGGAGAAACAAGCAGATTTCTCAAATATATATATACACATATGAAGAACAATATTGTTTTCCATAATCACGGAGCATTTTGCATATTTTATCTGGTCTAAAAATATTTTTTATTGCACATTACCTTTATCTGATGAGCACGATTTTGGTAAAGTTAATGTTTGCAATAGAAACGTCCAATTAAAAAAAATAAAAAGCTTTTATGATAATTCAAAAATATCAACAATTAATGACCTTGCCTTGCATTGCAATGTGACCTTCATCTCGAGGCTGTTTCTCATCCCACTGTGAACTTTTACTCAGAGAGAATAATTACATTTCAGTTTGCAAAGGGCTTACCTTATTTTTAGGGCAAACAGCTTCTGTCTTGTTCCTCATTCAGATGTGCAGGATGTAGATTGGAGACAAGCTACTCCATTTGCTCCTCCAGTTGCCAGTCTGTCTCATTAATCCCAATGTTTTCATTGGTCTTGTATAATTTAGTGAAATTCCGTGTCCTAGGCTTCTGTGATATCATTGCTACCTGTTCCATTAAACGCATACAGTACGATACATGTCAGCCCTATTAATAGCAGAACAGGGTTGTATTGTTATCAACCAGCTGGTAACTATAAATTATACTGTAATCCTATTTTGTCAGAGTGAATGGAATTATACACTTATCATTTCTATACCTGTTGGTGGTGTATGGATGCAATTAATTAATAACCCTTGTCTATTAGACAAGCCAGGTCGCATCCTGGGTCCAGTCCAGGTAACTACCCAGAGTCCTGGGTTAGTCGACCCGCGATTTCTGCTTTGTACACGTTTCCACTAGCAAAAAACTAAGGTCGATGCAAATCCCCGCGCATTGAACCGGGCTATTTTTGCTACTGGAAAAGAGGTCTGACAGTCAAAATATGGATGGTCAAAGTTACTAACAACCATTGACAGTCAAAATACAGACACGTTCAAAATGGTGGCATTCATTATGCTAACTTGGTCAAAATGCAGGAATGCTCAAAATGCTCAACATTTCAAAAAGTCGCCATGAGTTTTTCATGATTTTTTTCATTAAACCGACATGTTCTTACTTCACGATTCAGCACAATCTCTCAGCAAACATCGAGGTGCACCCACTCAGCACACCGCAATGCTGTGTGCTGAACGATCATGCTGAGCGGGGCTTTGCCTATTTTCAATAGGTGAAGCCCCGCGATGTAGGGAAAGCCAGTGCAAGCACTGGCTGTCCTTGTGGTCGATTGCGATGCGCTGGACTGTGCTCGCCATCGCTGCAGGCCATGCATATGTGCTCCATTTCTAAGTGATCTAGTCAGATTGCATAGAAATGGGGCTTAAATCCCTGTGTGTATGCCCCATTAGATTAAAATAGTGTCATGCCATGCAAGGGGACCTTATGAGTTGTTAATGTCGAGACCCCAAGAAATTTTAACTTTTGACATTTCAACATTTTACGTGTCGATATTTGGACCGGATCAGCATTTTAACCATGTCAGCATAATTAATGTCAGTATTTTGACTGTCTGCCAATGCTTGTCGGTATTTTGACCATCAGTAGTTTGAATGTCGGGAAATCATAATGAAGCCTAATATATTCCTGTGTAGTAACTTCTACTGTATAAAGCACATATATTATGCCAGCAATGAGTTCTTATACATACTGTATACTTCCTGACATATAACAGTCTATACCGCATCCAGGATGCAGTGGTGATAAGGGGACCACATTAAATCTTCCTGTTACTGTGTGTAATGATTAGAACACATGCACACAGCCTGTACTGTAACTCCTCTACATTGCACTCAAACACAGTATCTGCACAACTTTTTAGGAAATATTTTTTAGAAATAAAGTTTTTATGTCTTATATATGCTCTATATCTGGGGTAGCCAACCCTAGTCCTCGAGAGCTACCAACAGTGCATGTTTTGCAGGTCTCCTCACAGAATCACAAGTGAGCTAATTAGCTCCATCTGTGGATCTATTTTAAAATGTGTCAGTGATTAATGAGTGCAGCTGTGCAGCAGCTAGGTTGTCTGGAAAATGTGAACTGTTGGTAGCTCTCGAGGGCTAGGGTTGGCTACCACTGCTCTTTATTATTTCTGTAGATAATACAACCTTTATTTAATGTATGCAAATATTTTGAATATTAAACTATAAAGACTGTCATTAGGTTTTGCTGACTACCTTCAGTGTTATAATGAATTCTGATCTATTATTATCGGGATCAGTATGCGTGACGGGCGAACTAGATGCCAGCAGTCAGAAGACTGAGAGTGGCATCCTGCTAAACAGAATCCTGACAAGGGCTGGGTATGCTTAATTTCTCCCCCTCCCCCCAATCCCAACTCTCCTTACCAGCAGCCGAACCATGACCACCAGCATCCCAATTGCTGGCATCATAACTGCATCTAAGGGTGTAACTACCATAGGTGCAAGGGATGCAGCTGCTATGGGGCCCAGAGCTGAAGGGGCCCATCCTTGCTGTCTAAGTAATATGTTTTACATACATTTATCACCATGAGTTGGTAAATGGGTGCCCTTACAAACTTTTGCTATGGGGCCTACTAATATCTAGGTATGCCTCTGACAGCATCCCCTATCGATTATCAGTTTCTTTTCAACAGAACAGGATCACGCTGTTTGTCCTTGTATCTGGAACTGGCAGTGCCACCAGGTGAGAACAGGGAGTCTTGCACTGTTTGTTTATTTATGTAAATATGATCAGAAATGTTCTGAAGCCAATTAGCGCTGACCACGGTGTTGATATATATGTGGTCATTGTGAAACCTGATTTGCTCTGCCCTTCATGACGTACAGTAGCTATACTGCTGGGCAGTGAAAATTTAAATGCATCTATTTTTGCCCACAGTACACATCTGCTTATGTATAGTCATATACAGTATACCATTAATTTATGACATTAGGGTACGGGCAAAATGAATAGTTCAAGGTACTGACATTTTAATTGGGGCTCTAAAATCAATCAGTGTAATTCACCCACCAGGTAGAAAAAAAATTATGTTTCCAAACTTTTAGTATTCTAAATCAGGGGTGTTCAACATGCCGTCCTCTAGTTGCTGTGGAACTACACATTCCAGCATATCTAGCTAAAGTTTCAGCATGTTCTAATAGAAAAACTGTGGCAGGGCATCCTGAGATCTTTCTTTCCACACATGCTGGAGGGCCACACGTTAAACAACTTTGCACTAAATCAGGGGTCCTCAGACTATTTTGCTCTGGGACCCCATCAGACAATAAAAATAATTACAGGACCCCAGCAAACCTCATCAGCCTGATGGTCAGCAACATGGAGTCATGACCCCATGCTGAGAAGGTGAGGACCCACTGTTTGAGAACCGCTGCACTAAATCAATCACGTAGGCATTATAGACTGACCAAAAACTCACAAATTTTGAGACGTGCCCTAGTGTCTATTCACAGCTGGTCTGCGTTCTGGGCGGGCAGAACGACCATTCAACAACAAAAAAACAGGATGGTCCCAGAAAAAGCGGGACAGTTGGGAGGTATGGTGTACAGTATTGGTTAAGTTTTCTATGAACCTTCTACCGAAAATGTCTGTGTTGTATCGCAATACAAATCAACTTTTCTTGTCAAAAAATTAAAAAACAGATAGATTTTTTTATACAAAGCACAGGAGTAAGAAAATGCAATGTCTAGCTGAATCCTCTAGTATTTTGTATAGTAATATTAGGATTGTGGGCCTGCTATATACTGTATTTCTAATGTCAGTGTTTGCTAAATCTCTATCTATGGTTTTCCTATACCAGGTAACAAAAATGTCACAGCTCCAATCATGTTTGTGTTGACACCCCAAGAAAAAGCCTCCTCCATTGCCTGCCTGGCAAAAGATTTCTATCCTGAAGGTTTTGAAATTTACCTTAATAATGTTAAACAAGAAAGGGTACCACTGAGCCTGTCCAAGGATGGACTGTACTCCTCAGCCGTTGTCATGGATACTCATTCAGATAACTATACATGCCAGGCCAAGCACCTTGGAACCCTGGTGACAAGTCTGGGGATTCCTTCAAAGCCCAAAGGTGATAATTAGCTGGTGTTATTTCTGCCTTTCCCTGTAACCTTATCAGTTTTATTTTAATGTTTATATTGATAGTTTACCGCACATGAACTACAAACCTGTTTAACATTCAAGCTTTTATAAACTAGAAACACAGAACTCATTGAAATCAGAAATGAACTAATTACATTCAAAGTATATGCAGTGTATAATGTAATATGGGCACCATGCATTAACATCAGCAAGGGAAATAATCAAGTATTATTTTTTACCTAGCATTGCCAGGAAATGCCTTGGCTATATAGTAGGAATGTTCTGGCCATAATACAACTCTTTATTGCCTATACAATGGGGATGCCCAGACCAGAGGACATCTTGTAATTTAAATTAAGTAGGTGACATCAGGGATCCTCTAGCGAGCAGTGCGATTTACTGGTTGAAAGTTTAATATTTTAAGCCATTGGCCTGCGGCAGATCAAGAAGATAGATCCAAAAAAGTGATCATAATAAGTCCCATACATGGCAGAAAAATATGGAGGGAATCCTTATTATTATTAGTAGTAATATTATTATTATTATTGTTATTATTATTATCAATTTTATTATTTCACACAAAGATTCATATAAATAATGACTATACATTTTATATCACAAACTGTACCCTTCTCTCACTGATAATTTATTAGTTATATTATTATATATATTAATATATGTTAAAACACCGGTTTGCTTTCCTCAATAAGGACCTTAATCAGATCCGTTCGCACCGGTCCCTACCTTCGCAGGGGGCCAATGTATTTCTGTGCATGTGCAGATGCAGGGTGCATGAGGCCATGGCAAACAAAATGGTCGCCAGGTGCACAAACCTAACATTGCATGTGGGGGGGGGGGCGGGGGACTCAGCGTTCCATGGGTGTTCCCATGAAAACGTTGGGAATTCCCATGGAAATCGCTCGGTGACGTTGGCCCGCCCATTTCCTCCAGAATATACACGCATAACTGAGTGACCTGAGAGTCACTTTTATTATACGTGCACTCACCACATCATTCGATGGTAGGCAACCATCGAATGATGTGAGTGTTCCCCCACAGCCTGTGAATGGATGTTTATGTTAAACATCCATTTGCAGCCAGTGTGTGCGAACAATGGCGGCCAGGCCACCATTTGCAAGGTGGGGTTGGTGGACTTGCAAGGTTGTGAATTTGCAGCCTTGCGAACCATCCAGAATGACCCCCTAAGTTCCCTTTTAGTAGGAACTAGACAGAATATACACAAAAATAGTGAGTTAGCTCCTCAACACACAATGTGTATAAGTCAGACCTTATTGGTCACCAAAGAGCCTATAGATCTATACTTGAAGGCCTTCAATTGAATACAATAAGAGGTTCAATTAAATTATTTTTAAACATGGTCATAAGTACGAAGTACGATATGCATTCAATAGCATAATTCCTTCTCCCCACTTCTTTTTGAGAGGAATGTGGATCCTGAGAAAACCCAACGCATTTCATCTATTGTCAAGACTTCATCAGGGGTATATCTATGAATGCAGAATATGTCACTTAAGACATTCATCCATGTATAAACACCCAGTATTTTGTACAATAGACATTCAAATGTATACAATAAAATATGTAAATAGGCTCATATGATGGCAGAAGAAATGAAAACAGGAAAAATGGGGAAAGATACAAATACATGGTCTTGTTAATCTTTTAAGAGACACATACCTTCAAATGAACACTAACATAATCAGCAATTGTATGTATGGGTCACCCATGTATACTTAAAAGTGATTGGAAGGGCCATTGATTCCTTAACATAATTGAAACAACCTATTAAAAATATGTGCATACTTTATTAAAATCATTAAAAGGATATTAGGATAACCTTGTTCAGGTGAAATCCCAGAGAGGGTAATTGTAACCTGATGAAAAGACACCATTATAAAGATATCGGTAGACCATATGGTCACATAATAGTAATTACCACATAGATCCAGATACAACCATCAAATGTATAGGTGGATTAATTACAAAATGTTTTTTGAGTAATCTAACTTTACTATTATAATGAAGACTCGGAGTAGATGGTTAGTCATTTCATAGAATTAGACCATGCTCATCATACAGCTGCCACATCTTATATACAGTATGCACAAACATCAGCACTAATTAATCCTGGTCAAGTTGAGAAATGTTTAACATGACATATAAATAATCTATACCCTTACCCCAAATTGGTCTCTGTTGCTCCTAAATTCCCCAAAACTGTTGGTGTTTAACTAGATACCTCCTTATATAGCAGGAGTGCTAATTACCTAATTTTATTTATTCTCTAATTGGTGAGTGATTAATAATATTAAATTATATTAAAATACGAAATTTGCTATAATTAAATAACCCATGTGCCTAATATACACTAGTGTTATGGTGATATTAGAATAGAATGTTTTTTAGAGCAAAAGCATAAAAAACGTGTTAATTATAAAACTGTCCCCTAATGCAAAGCGGTAGGGTAATGCAAGCCATAGCATTTCCTCCTCTGTATTCAATATACAGTAGTATCCAATATCCTTATCATGATATAGTGACAAATTGAAAGTATTATAATAAATATTTGTTCTTGTTGTCATGTGATACATCATAATCCAGTGCTTCCCAAACACTGTGCAATGGCACCCTGGGATGCCTCATGCCAAAAACAGGGGTGGCATGGGATGGTGGTCCAGGACCAACAAAGATTATTTACGGTCAATATAATAGGCAAAACCAGTGCTTGTGGGTTGCAATCATAATTTATTTAAACAAAAGCAAATGTTGTGTGTCACCACATAATTGAACCTAAGAATGACATCTAAACACAATATACTTAATTCAATATTTGAAAAAAATATTTTTGGCCTAGGGTTGCCGTGAAAAACAATTATACTCTTGGGGGTTATGATTCAAAAAAGTTTGGGAACCACTGTCATGAATGAATGAATGAAATGTGCAATAGATTATCTAAATTTCTTACCATGATATTTTGCAAAGCTTTAAATATTGTAATACATTTTAGTTTTTGTTGTCATGTGATACAGGTGATTATAATCAGTCTGGAGGAGAACAAAGATTAATGGGGAACGAATGTGGCATTTCCGGTCAGTGATACATACTCACAAAAGTTATTTAAATGAGGTATTGGCCAATTTATTAAGGAATATTTGTGAAGTAGACCACCAGGATGTATCTACAGGTTAATGGAAATATTTTCTGAAACCTGTGAGGGCTGCTTAATGGCTAAATTTGCCAAGCGCCCGGCAGATGATGATGGGCGGCAGCACTTCACTCCGGCTGGGCGGTACAGCGGGCGGCTCCATCTCTTCTGGCCGGACGGCGGCACCCAATGGGGCTCTGTAAGTTGCTGTGGGCGGTGGGGGCACCGCAGGTACCCCTCAGACCACGCGGACCGCACTGCTGCATAATACCCCTCCGCCGGATACCCCTCTGAGCGCGGCTTGTGCCACAGGGACCCCTCAGACTACACGGAGCCCCCCCTTCTGCATATAGCCGGGGGGGAGTTCACCTCCATCCGGGGGGGGGGGGAGCTGCTCCGAACTGTCGCCCTCCAGTGGCCGGCGCATTAGGCAAATTCCTAAAGCTGCTTAGTGGTGGCGCAGGCCCTGGCCATGGTTTATGACCGTGGCACCCCCACGAGGCCATGCCCCTTTCAGCAGAGGCCACGACCATTTTTGGGAACACCTCCACTGCTTAAGCGTACTGATCACCAAGGTAAAAATTTTGGGAGGTAAAGTGCAACATTCTGCATATTTATCAGATGGCAATGGAAAAACAGGAAGTGCATTTGCTGTACTTTGTATAGTCCTGTGCATGAATAAAGAAACAGTGCGAACATTTTTCTTCTAAAAACGTTGCTGTCTTCCAGTTCAGAGCAGTCCAAGAGTTAATATGTGCTCCTTAACTGTCCTGTGGATGAGGTTGCTGTTTGCTAAATCTCTGGTCTTCAACATGCTGCTGCTGACTGGGAAAGTCCTCATGGCCTAAGGTAAGAACCTAAAGCACATCCCGTTTACAATAAAGGCAACGGAAAAAGAGCAGAGTATATATGGGATAATGCCATACTTGCCTACTCTCCTGGAAGTTGCAAGGGAACCCTGATACTTCAGGTAGTCCCTTGTACCCCACGAAGAATGGGTGGATCTCCTGCATCCCACATAGGTCCTTGTGAAGTCGAAAGATGAAGAGATAATACTGGGAATCGTGGGTACATATGGATGGGACATGGCAAAAATAAGGGGAACTTCATCC
Organism: Crinia signifera; assembly: GCF_055691185.1. Classification (NCBI taxonomy): domain Eukaryota; kingdom Metazoa; phylum Chordata; class Amphibia; order Anura; family Myobatrachidae; genus Crinia; species Crinia signifera. The sequence goes on from NC_139217.1 coordinate 329,193,482, forward strand.
CCGCCCCTTCCTTGTGTACCCACTATTCAAATTTTTTAAGATTTGCCCCTATAGCATAACAAACACATATTACCCCATAGTCTCACACATATACGCTCTGCCCATAGCCTCCCACATACATGCTGACCCATAGCCTTGCACACATGCTGCTCCATAACACAAACACACACATGCTACCCTCATACCCTCACGCACCCACACACAAATACACAAATACACCACACACACACTGGCAGTGTGAGAGATATGCTCATGTGAGGAGTCTCGATCTGCATCTGCATCTGAGCAACAGGTAGAGCCTAAGGAGGCCGGGGACAAATGTTCATTTGGCAGCTGAATGCACAGGGCTGCACCCCTCCAAGCAATGGTACTCCAGTCAAAGGGAAGTATTCATTTTAGACAGTCAAAGGATAGCATGGGCAGAGTGGAAGCACATTTTTTTTATACCAGAGACCATATTATGGGTGATACTGGATTGACTGCTGGGAGATCACAGATGTGGTAGATGTATGAAGCAGTGACACTTGAGGAGAAGGGAGCCAGAGGAGAAGTGGTTCATGGCAACCAATCAGCACTGAAGTAACATCTATAATTTGCATGATATAAAATTATTCAGAGAAGATGATTGGAACCCATGGGCCACTTCTCCTCTGGCTCACTTCTCCTCTGGCTCACTTCTCCTCGCTTATCACTGCTTCATACATCTACCCCTATGTTCCTTATTAACTGCCCCAGCATGTCACTCTCGGAACTAGGAATCACAGAACAGAATAAGGATCCTTGGGGCATCTCACCTCATTGAATGCACAGCTGCACTAATGACACCAGTATGAATGTACAATTGTGATTAAAATTTAAAAAAAAAGGACAGATCTTCCAAAAATAGCAGCCTTTTGTGATGATAGGTCTCCAGGTTTATGACCTTAGATGCATTCTTCACATTTGTTGGCCAATGTGTAAGCTGCATGGGATACTGGGAGTAATCAAATTAGATTCCTCTCAGAGACGAATGCAAAAAGAAGCCCATAGGCTTCCATTAGGCAATGCCATCTTTGTTTGCCAGGTACAAAGATGATGATAATAATAATAATAATAATAATAATAATAATAATAATATTCTATGGCAAGTACTAAGGCATTGTCGACATATGTAAAAAGATCCTGAAATCAACACTTTATTCACATTTTAGCCTTAGCAAAGTACATCCCACCCAGACAGCGGGACTTAGCCAAAGGTCAGGACCACCAGCACAGGTGCTAGATCAAAGAACACAAGCAGGAAGGTCAGAGAAAAGATACTGAAAAAGAAATTGGTAAAAACATATTGCAAGCCAGAAAAGAACTATAATAGCTGGAGCAAATACTCTGGCAGTTTGTTGCAACCAAAGTGAGATTGGAATAGGCAGGCCAATTTTTGGGATTTTGACTCACCATAATATCAGTGATCAGATGATCCTTTAGGATATTGAAGATAGCCTAGAGGGATCTTTGACTGCAAAATGAAGTATATCTGGGGAAGAGGATGTCAGAGAGGCCACATAGCTGAGAGCACACAGTAGAAGATGGCACTACCTTGCTTTGCAGAGTAAAGACAGTAGGTTCTAAGTGCCAATGTTTGACTGTACCCCTAGGACTAGGACTATGCACTTCAGATTTGATTTCTTGAAGTGTAAGTAATAATGCATTTCAGATGCTTTGACAAAAGCATATTCTCCTGGACTAAACCTCCAGTCAGTAAGAAAATAAAGAGCACTTGGAATCAATAATGTATTTATATTATCTTTATATTCCTTCTACTGATGGATCTGAAGTGGAGCAAAACTAACTGACATCTAAACTAACTAGCATCTAAAGGATTTTTTTTTTAGTCACATGGAAAGGATTTGGGATGAAAAGTGAAGGTGGTGACACCAGCCTGAAGGCCACATGTGTTATCTTCTGAATCAGGGCCGTTTCTAGACAATTTAGCTCCCAGGGCAAAGAAATAAAAATGCGCCCCCCCCCCCCCCCCCAATACATAACATGGTATAGAAGAAATTGCGCGCGCCAAAGGCGCGCGCCGAAATAGGGGGCGTGGTTTATTTTAAAGGGGGCATGGCTTAATATAAGGGCGTGGTCTATCAGGAAACAATTACCTTACATCTCACTTTTGCAACCTGCACGTCTAGACATTGTCCTCCCGCACTTAAGTTGGCGGGCTGAAGGCCACACAGTGACATAAAAATATAAAGGCCCACACAGTTACCTAGTACGCCTCACAGATCAAGGCCAAACAATGACTGGCTACTTAATTCATTATACACTTTTTACCCGTGATGCCAATTACACATTACGCCGCACACTGTGATGACAATGACATATTACGCCGCACACCATGATGACAATTACACATTATGTCGCACACTGTGATGACAATCACATATTACGCCGCACACTGTGATGACAATTACACATTACGCACACTGTGATGACAATTACACATTACGCACACTGTGATGACAATTACATATTATGCCGCACACCATGATGGCAATTACACAATACTCCCCACAACGTAATGCCTATTACACATTAATTATGCCCCACACGCCGCTGCCATACAACTGATGCTGTTTACTAATATGCCCCCACAGTGGCAGATATGCCCCCACAGTGCCATACATATATGCCCCCACAGTGACAGCTATGCCCCCACAGTGCCATACATATATGCCCCCACAGTGCCACATATATATGCCCCCACAGTGCCACATATATATGCCCCCACAATGCCATACATATATGCCCCCACAGTGCCAAATATGTCCCCACAGTGCCACATATATGCCCCCACAGTGCCACATATATATGCCCCCACAGTGGCAGATATGCCCCCTCAGTGCCACACATATATGCCCCTACAGTGCCATACATATATGCCCCCACAGTGACAGCTATGCCCGCACAGTGCCACACATATATGCCCCCACAATGCCAAATATGCCCCCACAGTGCCAAACATGCCCCCACAGTGACAGCTATGCCCCCACAGTGACAGCTATGCCCCCACAATGCCACACATATATGCCCCCACAGTGCCAAATATGCCCGAACAGTGCCACATATATGCCCCCACAGTGCCACACATATGCCCCCACAGTGCTACACATATGCCCACACAGTGCCATATATGCCACCACAGTGCCACACATATGCCCCCCTCAGTGCAAGACCTATATGCCCCCTCAGTGCCACACATATATGCCCCTACAGTGCCATACATATATGCCCCCACAGTGACAGCTATGCCCGCACAGTGCCACACATATATGCCCCCACAATGCCAAATATGCCCCCACAGTGCCAAACATGCCCCCACAGTGACAGCTATGCCCCCACAGTGACAGCTATGCCCCCACAATGCCACACATATATGCCCCCACAGTGCCAAATATGCCCGAACAGTGCCACATATATGCCACCACAGTGCCACACATATGCCCCCACAGTGCTACACATATGCCCACACAGTGCCATATATGCCACCACAGTGCCACACATATGCCCCCCTCAGTGCAAGACCTATATGCCCCCACAGTGCTAGAATATTATATCCCAGCAGCAGCACAACTCACCATTGCTGCTGCTGGGGAAAGCAGAGTCCGGGTCTCCTGCTGCTGCTGTTGCTGCTTCATCAGTTCCCAGGGGAGGGGAGGGGATCAGGGGAGCGCATTCTAGCGCATCTCTCCTTCCCCTTCACTATGCCAATCATAACTCGCGGGCTGGCTCCTGATTGGCTGCCGGCCCGCGAGATGATTCGCTAACAGCCCAGTGACACAGACAGGGGAAGGCAGAGACGCGCTATGCGCTCCTCTCCTCCCCTTTCAAATCATCTGTTGCTGGTGTGGCCGCGGCGTACGTACGCCGGGGAGAGGTGGAGGAAGGGGGGGGCAGCGGCGTGGGGGGAGCTGCCGGGCGCCCCGGCTATCCAACAGTGTCGGAAGCCGGGGAGAGGCGGAGGAAGGTGGGGGCAGCGGCGTGGGGGGAGCTGCCGGGCGCCCCGGCTATTCAACAGAGGCGGACAAGCCGTGCTGCGCCCAGGGCGGCTGCACGGCTTGTCCGCCTCTAGAAACGGCCCTGTTCTGAATTGTTCTGAAAGTAATTGAGGAACAAATTCCATGCTTGGCAAGTTAAATCTGTTGAAATCTTTGGGCATAGAGTTTGGCTGCCTCACTGAGTTTTGTTCTTGTCCAGAGGATGGAGAACTTCTGTAGAATAGAAGATATATACTTTATATTTCATATTAAATGTACATAACCATAGCAGCATCCATTTATGCCAGACTCTCAACCATTTATTTTCTTTTGTTTAATAAAGATATCTGTGTGGCTTCCAAATCTTGATTTGCCATGTGTGCCAGCATTTACCGCTAAGACGTTATATAGAAAGGTTGTCCCTGGACGAGAGAGTTTTGTGGACACTGCTAACAAATGTTTCTTTTTGTAGATTTTGGTGTGCGGCCATGTGGATGTTTCATGAACTGAGCTTTATCCTCTCCTGCTACAACTTCTTCAGCGATGACAGCAATGACACTGTGCACCACCACTATGTTATATAAGTGGCTTCATTTCACTTCACTTCTATCTAGCAGTATGTATCTGTAAAATAAATGTCCTGTTCCTAGTAGAAGTTAAATGTTTAATTTTTTATATGACTTGTTTTGATCAGATAAATGCATACATTGTTTTTATTTTGCATTGATGTATGATCCTATACATTTTATATTCAAAGTATACTGTAAGCTCTGCAATTATGTATAAAATAAAGAATGGCTTTATGCAATCTATGTAGTTCCTGTTATATGATTTGTGTTGTGAGGGTCAGATGCATCAAGCTTCAAAAAATGATAAAGTGGAGAGTGATAAAAAGCCAGCCAATTAGCTCCTCACTGACATGTTACAGTCTGGGTTTGAAAAATTACAGTTGGGAGCTGATTGTTTATCACTCTCCGTTTTATCACTTTTTGAAGCTTGATGCATCTGGCCCTAGGACAGCACCATAATAAAATATTTCCTTGTCAAATTCCAAAGAGTATAAAAATAATAATGAATAAGAGAATGAAATATTTAACTGACAATGATTTACCTGTTAGTGGCTACTCACATAAAACATGTGGATGCAGTTGCATTCCCTGGTGTAAGATTTCCCTAGTGGCTGTTGCTGCCATTGTCTGCAGCCACTCGGTGGAGAGTCCTCAGTAGAAAGTCTTGGAACTAAGTTCAGAAATAGATAGGCCATTATACTTAAGTTTCAATTATTCTATTTAATCAGGCTTGGTGCCTAGGCGAATTGCAGACGTAGTGCCATTATTTTAAAAAGGGTAAGAAATCACATAAAGGAAATGATAGACCAATAAGTCTAACATAAGTAGGGAGGAATTTAATGGAGAGTGTTGAAAGAGATATCATTCAGGTTTACTTGGGGGTCAATAAGATTATTTGTGGGAATATTATTGTGAGGGATAGGTCATGTCAAACTAACTTAATTCGCTTCAATGAGTAAGTGATTGGGAACCTAGACCTGGCCAACACAGTAGATGTGTTCTACTTAGATATTGCTAGGTAGTTGGATACAGTGTCTCACATAAGGTTGATCAGTAACAAATGGAACTTGTTCTAGGAAACAGCCTCTGCACTTGGGTTATAAATTCAGTGGAGAATCAGAAACAGAGTGTTGTGGTAAATAAACACACAGAGAAAAACAAAGCAAAAAAATTGTATATAAGATAATACTAAGGACTATTAAGCTTTGCTGCTTTCAATTGTAATCTGAACATTACTGGGGAATATAATTAAAAGGGAGAGATAAGGGATAGGGGAGAGAAAGGGAGAGAGCAATCAAATCAATGTTTTAACCAAATGAAATGGTAAGCATGGAAAATTCTAAAAAATTGGTAATTAATACAATTGTATGTATGTATATATATATATATATAGGTGACACGCAAACGGTGTTTAGTCCCCGTTTACATTTATTTAATGAATTCTACATTCCTATTTTTTAATGACAGACACACCGCACCCGGAGACTTAATAGAGTAAATTTCATATAGGCCACATATACAAAAGAGCCATTTAGATGCCATTTCCGCATCCAGAATAATCGGATGTGATGTCACCACAGTTTCAGTATTTAAATGGGCCCATAAAGCCGGAGAGTATACTGTGTGCTGCTGGTCTTCAAATTGCTACTTGGTTGCAGGTAGGATACATTGTGATATACTGGATTCTGAATAATCTTACAACTGTGTCTATGTCATACATTTTGTTTAACTAATATGTAGCTATTTAGTTGGAGGCCTTTTGAAGTTTTGTCTGTTTGTCTATGATTCCACTGTAGAGCTCGCTAGGAGTTTCACACATAGAGTCTGGCTGTTTAAATAATAACAGCAATTTAATTGTATAAAAAGGATGTTTTGTCTGTATTTATGTATGGCATTGTAACAATAGGAGGAGAAGACCATTAAGTGCAATTTAATTCTATTATGACTGTTCAGTAGATGCTGAACATACACACTATGTTCTATTGCAGTGGTTCCCAACCTTTTTTCTCTCCCGTTCCCCTTGATTAAGCTTTTCATTGATAAGTACCCCTCCTCTCATTTTGAAATATGGACAGTACTTAGCGGTATGCGGATCCTTATGCATGTCCTTATATTAAGGAGAAGCAGAGGAGTAGTATACAGCAAGGAATCATGTCCTTCTGTGTCTAGACACTGGTTGTGTATTATCTCCAGGATTCCCGCCAACACCGGTAGGATTAATGCCGCTGCTTCCTCCACCTTTGTCAGTGCTGGGCAGATGACTGCTGATGTCGGAGGGCAGCATGGGAAGCTCCCAGTGAATTGCTGGCCAGGCATATGACACAACATGGTTTGTCTCCATGGCAATGGGTCTTCTTCAGCTATCAAAAGACCTTTTCATCGTCCGCCATTACCAATATTATTTTCAAGTACCCCAAACTGGTCTGCAGAGTACCCCCAGGGGTACTAGTACCCCAGGTTGGGAACCACTGTTCTATTGGACAACACAATCATTGTTATGGGATTTTCTTTATAGACCCTGATTTTGAGGTGCCAACCCCATTTCCTAGGGCACATTTACAGAGGCCTTTTTCGGGTGTGGACACTGTTCTGCACTGATCGTTGGAGAACATCTTGCCTTACTATTATTTTTTCATCGGGAAGGTAACATTTTCATCTTTTCATATTATTAGTTACCCATGACATATTAGCGTTAGTTATATATAAATAAATGAATAAATTGATGCATTTACTCCTTATTACTATTTAGATATTGAAGTGTCTGCTTGAGGGCGTAAATCAGATCGCCCTGAAGTATTACTTGTTCTCTTTATTGGACCACATCCTGCTATACGGCAATTACCGACATACATCTCCTGGAAGGCAACTTTCATTCCATTTACATATTGGGAGTTTCTAGTAACTTTATATAAAATTGTAAAAATGATAAAAGTAAAAAGTTCCGGTAAAATGATAAATTCATCCTCCTCCAAACAGGCTCCCCCCATCTAAAATGGCTGAACATGGAAGTAATAATTGACTTATTGTATGGGGAACAGTAGCCTCCAAGTTCATGTTCAAAGGAACAATTTATCACCCACTAAAGGTATATGTCTTATTTTTTTTTAAATATAAAAAAAAAATATATATATATTATTCTGCTCTCCAACATCATTTTGTTCTTTTAAACGTACTCTCCTCCCTGATCGCTGAGAAACAGTTTACCACATATTTTTAATTTTAATCATGATTTTCCAGATTGCGATTTTTTCGAAAAATTGATATTCACCATATGGTTAGAAACCTTCATTTCCATCTTTATCTTCATTCATTGTTTCATTGGTATGTACTCGTTTGTTTGTGAATATACCCCTTTGGACATTTGATGTTAACAATTGTTGTACATTTGTTATATTTGAATATTGATGTATAGTTTGACTTACATTTGGCATTTTTTCACCACCCGCAGTGTTTACCCTAAAAAAACCCTGATGAAGTCTTTCTAAAGACGAAACGCGTTGGGTTGTCATCATCTTTAAAGAAATGAATTAAGACATCATACAATTTTAAATTATAACTTTTTAATAAAAAGAACTGTTAAACTCTTCAGAAACTTGTATATGTTCTGTTGCATTTGAACTATTTGTACATTACACACAGGGTGGTGGAATCCTTTAGCGCTCTCTATCCATCTATATATATATATATATATATATACTGTTCGAGGTCCGGCACTCCTCACTTGCCCCTGCTACACTGGATATCTTGGCCTGGGTGCCCGCTGTTCGCTGGCTGTACCAGCGCTTGTCAATAGTATACAAAATAAAGCGTCACTCCAGGTGCTTGTTCGATAGCAGTTTACTGTTAGTCTACAGTGTTTCGGGCCGGAGCCCGTCTTCAGGACATAAACAGTGTCATACAATTGCTACAGGTGTTAAATAGCTTACCGAGTCCCTGCGTTGGCGTCGCCATTCCGCCCCCTCCTTGGCGTCGGGTCCTTCTTCCGGGTTGTCATGACCGGAAGTGACGCGGCGCCCTCACCAGGGACCTCATGCGTGCGCCTCACTGACTGTCTGCCAGTAGTTCATTCTGGCATCTGCAAACAAACAAGATACATTATCAAACTTGTGGTGGTTGGTCTCTATGCTGTGATGTATCAATCTCGTGTCTCCTTATATTGAAATAAAATCTCTTTTGTACATGTATTGAAATCTTGATTAGTGACTGCCTTACTGGTGTGCAATGCGTATTAACACAGGTGTATGGTGGCCAGGTTACCGCTAGATGGTGCTCATGCTCCTTGTGTTAGATTTTACACTTAACACTTAACATTGCTGCTCTCATCTTCGTGGTTTAACCTGTAGTATTAATCTAATTATGTGTGCTGTGCCATATAAAAGAGTTATCTCTAAACAATATAGGTAATAGGGATGGATCTATTTTTATAGATATGTGTCTGATGAACAGATATGTACGTATCTCAATCATTTGATTGAAACCAATCTAAAACGATCAATATATATTGAAGGTTCTTTTTGTGAAAATAAATTCCAAACTAATTTGTGTTGTGGCATGATTCGTTATCAGGCATATGTATGACTATGCCCCCTCTTGCCCTTAATTATCTATAAAGGATCCCTAAGTGATCAAAAATGTGTCTGTATGCAAAAATGAAACTATGATAATGAAAAATTAAAAAATTAAAAAATTAAAAAATTATAATAATATAAACTGTTCCAGTAAACGTCCACCCGTACTGTTCAGCTGTACTGTCAGACTGGGTGGATATCAATGGTGCTATTGTAAGATGGATTGGTGCTAGCAATAAGACCAAGTGCCGTCTGTTTTGTCGGGCTTGGATGTATGTGAAAAACCGTGAAAAAACTGCAAACAACAAAAGGTGAAAAAAATGCCTGGTGAAAATAAACTGTCATATATTTCTGCATGTTTTTGTTAGTTGAATTTTGTATCCCTATTACTATGCTGGTGTCTATACTATAAACATGATTAAAATAGACTTTAGTCTAATTGGTGTTTATACTCCACAAAAAGCTGTTATTCTTGTTGGTCTGCTACCTATCACAACTTAGTGTGAGTTATTATCCGATGATCCTGTAATTTTCTATCAATTACTGTGTTCTAATGTATTCATACAGTAGTGTGTCTCTATAGCGTTATAAGAAACATTTGAAGTTAAGAGCCTCATTTAGACCGTTGGGGCTCACAGTATTGAGCCTACTGATCCATCGGCATTCCAGCTGCAATAGTCTCTTATCCCTGTCTCCTCCACGCAGTGAGGCAGGGACATGGTCGATGATTCTGTATCGGAGAGTAGCCATTCCATGTTTTTTCTCTCCGAAGTGCCGTGCTACAGCTTGATCACTGGTTCCACTTTGTATGGCGTCTCTTATGGCCTTCCGATGTTGTGCCATCCTTTCTTTGAATTGTCTTGCTGTCTTGCCCACGTAGTGTTGCCCACACGGACAAGACAGCAAGTATACCACATGTGTGGTGGTACATGTTACCACATGTTTGATTTTGAACATGTGGCCTGTGTAGGGATGTCGGAATTGGTCACCTGTGACCATATAGTTGCATGTCACACACCCCAGACACTTGTAGCATCCGGGTTTTTTTGTCAGGAAGTTGGCTACTTTCGTGACACCCAGACCTGTCACATCCGTTTTTACCAGAAGGTCCTTCAAATTGGGCCCCCGTACATAGCTCGGCATGATACGTTTGCCCATTAGGCTTTTCAACTCTGGGTCCGTGTTGACTATGGGCCAGTAAGATTTCACCTTCTGTACGATCTTGGGGCTCTTATTGGTGTATTTCGTAACCCATGTCATCGTGTCTTCTTTTACCTCCTGATTGAGGATGGACAGATCCACACACAACTATATTCAAAACCAACCGACCGGAACACCATCCTACATAGTCACAGCTTCCACCCTAAACACACAATCTCCAGTTTGCCGTATTTACAATTCCTGCGGGTATGCCGCATCAACAGCAACCAAAGAATACGAGAGGAACAACTAGATGAGATGCATGAGAAATTCATAGCAAGAGGGTATCAACAAGAAGCTCTGCTCAAGGCCAGACAAAAAGCATGCGCTAAAACCAGGCCCAAACTCCTTGTAAGTAAAAACAAGGAGGTAAAAGAAGACACGATGACATGGGTTACGAAATACACCAATAAGAGCCCCAAGATCGTACAGAAGGTGAAATCTTACTGGCCCATAGTCAACACGGACCCAGAGTTGAAAAGCCTAATGGGCAAACGTATCATGCCGAGCTATGTACGGGGGCCCAATTTGAAGGACCTTCTAGTAAAAACGGATGTGACAGGTCTGGGTGTCACGAAAGTAGCCAACTTCCTGACAAAAAAACCCGGATGCTACAAGTGTCTGGGGTGTGTGACATGCAACTATATGGTCACAGGTGACCAATTCCGACATCCCTACACAGGCCACATGTTCAAAATCAAACATGTGGTAACATGTACCACCACACATGTGGTATACTTGCTGTCTTGTCCGTGTGGGAAACACTACGTGGGCAAGACAGCAAGACAATTCAAAGAAAGGATGGCACAACATCGGAAGGCCATAAGAGACGCCATACAAAGTGGAACCAGTGATCAAGCTGTAGCACGGCACTTCGGAGAGAAAAAACATGGAATGGCTACTCTCCGATACAGAATCATTGACCATGTCCCTGCCTCACTGCGTGGAGGAGACAGGGACAAGAGACTATTGCAGCTGGAATGCCGATGGATCAGTAGGCTCAATACTGTGAGCCCCAACGGTCTAAATGAGGCTCTTAACTTCAAATGTTTCTTATAACGCTATAGAGACACACTACTGTATGAATACATTAGAACACAGTAATTGATAGAAAATTACAGGATCATCGGATAATAACTCACACTAAGTTGTGATAGGTAGCAGACCAACAAGAATAACAGCTTTTTGTGGAGTATAAACACCAATTAGACTAAAGTCTATTTTAATCATGTTTATAGTATAGACACCAGCATAGTAATAGGGATACAAAATTCAACTAACAAAAACATGCAGAAATATATGACAGTTTATTTTCACCAGGCATTTTTTTCACCTTTTGTTGTTTGCAGTTTTTTCACGGTTTTTCACATACATCCAAGCCCGACAAAACAGACAGCACTTGGTCTTATTGCTAGCACCAATCCATCTTACAATAGCACCATTGATATCCACCCAGTCTGACAGTACAGCTGAACAGTACGGGTGGACGTTTATTGGAACAGTTTATATTATTATAATTTTTGAATTTTTGAATTTTTCATTATCATAGTTTCATTTTTGCATACAGACACATTTTTGATCACTTAGGGATCCTTTATAGATAATTAAGGGCAAGAGGGGGCATAGTCATACATATGCCTGATAACGAATCATGCCACAACACAAATTAGTTTGGAATTTATTTTCACAAAAAAAACCTTCAATATATATTGATCGTTTTAGATTGGTTTCAATCAAATGATTGAGATACATACATATCTGTTCATCAGACACATATCTATAAAAATAGATCCATCCCTATTACCTATATTGTTTAGAGATAACTCTTTTATATGGCACAGCACACATAATTAGATTAATACTACAGGTTAAACCACGAAGATGAGAGCAGCAATGTTAAGTGTTAAGTGTAAAATCTAACACAAGGAGCATGAGCACCATCTAGCGGTAACCTGGCCACCATACACCTGTGTTAATACGCATTGCACACCAGTAAGGCAGTCAATAATCAAGATTTTAATACATGTACAAAAGAGATTTTATTTCAATATAAGGAGACACGAGATTGATACATCACAGCATAGAGACCAACCACCACAAGTTTGATAATGTATCTTGTTTGTTTGCAGATGCCAGAATGAACTACTGGCAGACAGTCAGTGAGGCGCACGCATGAGGTCCCCGGTGAGGGCGCCGCGTCACTTCCGGTCATGACAACCTGGAAGAAGGACCCGACGCCAAGGAGGGGGCGGAATGGCGACGCCAACGCAGGGACTCGGTAAGCTATTTAACACCTGTAGCAATTGTATGACACTGTTTATGTCCTGAAGACGGGCTCCGGCCCGAAACACTGTAGACTAACAGTAAACTGCTATCGAACAAGCACCTGGAGTGACGCTTTATTTTGTATACTATATATATATATATATATATATATATATATATATATATCATAAAAGCAGAGAACTGAATTCAACCTTCAGAATGCAAAATTAACTTCAATGAACACTGAATTATATTGGATAATCAGGAAATAAAGTGTTTTGTAGCAGATCACTGTCTTGTAATAAATGACTGTGATAACACCTTCCAATATCACCACATAGGATGAATTGGGACCATGACTTGTTGGAAATTCCACGGTGAGCTGTTAACAGCTCATAATTAACTGCCCCCCATGATGCAAAAGCTGGCCAGCACTTAGGCTGTGTACACACGGGGCAATTTTGTCTAATATCGCGGGCAATATGGTCGCTGAGCGACCATATTGCCCGCGATGGGAGTGTGCACCGGCGATATATGGCCGGGTGCGCGTTCCCATAGTGATTGCTGGTCGTAGAAACATGCTCCTGCGACCAGCTGATTTCCACTGCAGGGCTCCCCGGCCATCTCTGGTCGCTGATGCAAACGGGACACTGAGCGATATATCGCTCATCGTGAGCGATATATCGCTCAGCGATATATCCCCCCCATGTGTACAGGGATTTACAATCTATGATCGCTGTCAGGATCACACTCCACTTGTAACGGCAGGTGATGTTGTGGGTAGGGAGGATCCCGATGGACTGGTGCTTTTTCTTAGGTAAAGGTGCTGCTGTGGGCAGATTGCTGGGTCACCTTCAGAGCTGCAGATGTACCAATGGCACAGTCAGGATGGCGGAGCAGGCTGGTAAAGCTGGGTGGAATTGCGGATAGAGCCGCCGCATTCACCTCTTTACTGCAGAACACAATGCTGTCATAGATGGTAAGTAGCACTGAAGAGAGGTGTCTGTGGCTCAATGTTTGCTCCTGAGGAAACCGCCTTATGCTACAGTGCGGAGAAACGCGGTAAGGATTTTGGGATCACTTATCCATACTTATCCAACTACTGTGCATCTGTTTTCCCCCTTGCCTAAGCTTAATGCCAAATACCCAAAGGAGCAGTACATCCAAAGCTGTCACAAACGATGAGGGAGTTAATCTCTTTTTAATGCAATTATATATATTGCTAACCATGGCTTTCCAACTTTTATTCTTCCGTAGCACTTACGAAGATCTTTCTGGAGAATATTATGTAAAGTAGCCAATAGACAACAATACATGATAATGGCTTTAGCTTTTGTGCACTAGCTATGATCATAGGCAAACGCGGGGGGGGGGGGGGGGGGGGGGGTTCTGGTTGCTCGGAAACCCCCCTCCTCTTGGCAAGTGCCTTAAATTATGACAACAATAGCACTGGTATATAATATGATCATTAGAGCTGCTACCTCATCATGCAGTGTGATGCACAGAGCAAAGCTGCTACACATGCCTAGTGTACCATCTTCTTTTACCACATTTACTGTATGTGTGGATCTGAGCCCTCAAACATCGCAATGGACCAGAGAGCAGCTTCCATAAGGAAGAAACATGAGCCTTACCATTTAGTGGGAGATTGTGAGCTTAGAAAGTGCAGTATTGGTTCTATTATGTTTGTGAATTTATTTATTATGATATGTTTAACCTTTTCCTGACCATTTAACTTATTTAAATGTTTGAAACAGCCTATACTTTAGATCACGGGTGTCAAACACAAGGCCCGCGGGCCAAATCCGGCCCGCCAGACCTCATTATGTGGCCCGCGCAGCCGCCGCCAGCCTTCACCTTTTATTCTCGCTTCTTTTTTTGACACAAGAAAGCCGCCTCTTCAGAGCATGCACGGCAGCCTACAAGCCAGAGAACGTCTGCCCTCTAGCGGCACCGGCCGTTCTACACAGGAAACCTCCACTTGTTTTTATATTGAGCGCATGCCATCCTGTGATGTGACAGAAAGTACGATTTGGGGTGGTCAAACGCACAGGACAAAATTTCTACCTATATATAAACAGGTGGCCCCCCATCAGGGTATATTGTCAACAATTGTAATGGACTTCCAGGGGGTGTGCTACCACAGGACAAATATGTATGGATTCAGGCAAAAGGAGAAAAAGGGTTTGTCGCGGTAGTGGTGCACCTCAGATAAATTGTAAGACTTAAAACATACTTTTTATTAGGGCAATTTAAAAAAGAAATAGGCTGCGAAATATGACAGACAACATGTAACATGTAACACGGACAGTGCTGATGTGAATTTAAAAACTTGGGCTCATGCGGCGTCCCTTAGCACTTATGGTTGGATTGGTATAACTCTTAATGATAAGTCTCACCCTTGGTGCTGGCTATGTTGCCTATGGTGCACCTAGGGGGACATAATATTGCTGTTATAGGCAATTAATCGTCTGCCTGTGTCCTATTTATATGCACATCACGTTTATATATACACATAGAAGAAAATTTCTATAACATGTGTGGTAAAGCGCTGACGGCTGGGCAGTCGCTTATATTTTAACTGGAATGCACTGCTGTGTACTCATATGATAGTGATTTCCTCGATATATATAAACACTGTGCAACGAAAAGATCCTGTAGGTGGATCAGCACAGTGACAAGGTGGAGTCTTGAGCAGTCGGCGCGATCGCCTAGTGTGTACTGCCCAACTCACCCAATAAATCACTTCTCATAACAGTGCATATAAGTAACCAGTATATATTACCAAAAATATATTTGGACAATGTTCCCAGCGTACAGCGGGTATCTGTAATGCTGCAGGCAGTGTCACATAGGGTCTGGCAGCTGTGTCCCGTCCCTGTCAGATCGTGGGGTCACAGGTAAGTATCACCCAGGACTGGCAGGCGGAATGACTAACAGCTAACTGCTGATCTCCTAGAGTCCTTAAAAGGACTAGAAATGGTAACAATCAGGCAGGAAAATAATAAAGCTAAGGGAGCGACCGCACGGCTCGTGGAGGCCGGCGTACGCTTCGCAGTTCTTCCTCAGGGCAACCTGTATCACCGTCACCAGCGGGTTTAAGTAGGTGCTCTTATTTCGTAGTACCAATGGGATGCTATGTACCGCCCCTGTCGCCGCCCCCTTCACAGGTGTATTGCGTACGTAATAGTCCCAGCCCCATTGGTGTTCTGTCATTCTGTTAGCCCTGGCAACCGTATCCAGGGTGCCGTTGTCAGAGACATGCGTGTTATAAATGCCGCTATGATCAGTTATGCTATGTACACATAAGCGGTGAGTAGGACCATAAATGGATCAACATAATAAATGGATTAACGTAGTAGTCCCAGCCCTATTGGTGGTCTGTCGTTCTGTTAACCCTGGCAGCCGTAGCTAGGGTGCCGTTGTCAGAGACATACGTGTTATAGATGCTGCTATGTTCAGTTATACTTTGGACACATAAGCGGTGAATATGGCCATAAGTGGATCAATTCCCTCGTTAATTATAGATGAGTAGCGTTGATATATTCTTCCTGATTGCTTAGAGGTGGGTGCTGGTGATGCTTATTCATATTGCGGGCGGGCGTTCCATCTGTCACCCTTCCTAGTTATGCATCGGTCAACCAGGTGGTGTCGACACTGGTATGTTATGTCGCCTCTATGTGCAGTCGCACAATGTGTGCATGAAAAAGGGGGGGGGGAGGAAGGAATTGGCTACTCTTGGATTGGTAGGTATCGCTCCTTATCAGGGGCATGCATGTGCTCTATGTAGGTTCGTACGGGGGGGGAAATTGATATATACATGTAGCGTGAGAGCCAGGGTGTCAAACGACATCTGACACTTCCTAGTTTGATGGTATCAGTACCATGCTGAGTTGGTGAGTATCAGGGCTATGGATGTACCATACTAACTCGTTGTATCGTCTCTCTATATAGATCGCCTGATGTGTATGTAAAGTAAAAAAACTTAACCATTTATATCCCGGTGGGTACCCTTGGTTCATAGAGGCCCCAGGAGAATTCCTGCGGGAGGAGGGTTAGGGTGTTAGTGACAGATCCAACAGCTGCCTGAACCCTTCTCTCCTAGATATGATGTATGTGGGGGGGGGGGGGGGTCTGCTTATTATTCTGCTTAAAAGTCTGATTATAATTAATTTGAGAATATAATTCCAGTAGGAAGGATGCACACTGCTGATATCATCCGCAAGAAAACTTTATTGGAGACTGCTCAGACAGAAGAACATGGTATTAGGTCTGAGCAGTCTCCAATAAAGTGTCTTGTGGACAATATCAGCGATGTTTGACCCTCCTTTTCTGACTTGCATCATCTGCTACTGAAATGTGAGTGGGCTCTGCGTTGGTCTGCACCTGCCCTTCACAGCACTGCAATGGTTACATACCATGGCAGGTGGAGCGATAAACTTTGGATATACTGACCACTTCCATGTCACTTTACAGTGGTATAGGGACCATAAACTACAATCAAATACCTCATTATTCTGACTATGTTTCTGCTTTCAGAGCTAGTTATTACTTACATTATTACAAAAAACAGTAATAATTGAATGCAGTGACAATAATTTATGATAATAAAGAGTGGACACATAGTCCTACAGATACAACCGGCCCTTTGAGGGTGACCAAACTGCTGATGCGGCCCCCGATGAATTTGAGTTTGACACTCCTGCTTTAGATCATCTGTACTGTTAAATTTTAATGCTGTATTCCATACAGTGGCGTAGCTTTACATTTTTGCGTTTGCCACCTATGATATATTTTTTGGACATATTGTAGCTTCATAGAAATGTTCATCTCCAGTTCACCTATCATTACAATAGACCAGGCATATCCAAACTGTGGCCCTCTGTATGACCCTCCAGCTGTTGTGAAACTACACATCCCAGCATGTCTTGCCATCGTTTTAGCATTTCCTAATAGCAAGACTGTGGAAAGGCATGCTGGGATGTGTATTTTCACAACAGCTGGAGGGTCATACAGTAGTTTGGACATGCCTGCAATAGACTGTTCAATTTATGCAAATAACCCAAACCCTTACTAATTTCAGCACAGGGAGCTGAGCTGTGATAGTAAATTACAAAGTGGATGAGGTCAAGTTGGAGGATCTACAAACTTTTATATGACAGGGGAAGACATACATTGCAATATGAAAAATTCCCACATGGTGGCAGTCTATACTTTATAATGCATCCACTACAAGAAACCAAAGAATATAGCAGGTTGCTTAATTAGCCTGAATGAAAAAAATAATGCCCATAGTCTCTTTCAGTGCATGGATATCCACAGGTTTTATGCAGTTTTAGCTGGGGGTTCTCAATTTAGTTAGCAGTGTATATCTTCCTGCTTTTTAGCATGTATCACAGTCCTGCAGGACACTGCGGAGCTAAAATGACAAAATCGCGTCATTTTAGCCCCGCCCCCTCCACGGAGATCCTCAAATTCACCTGTTTAACATAATGGGGCGGGGCTTAGTGACGTCACGCTCAAATTTAATTAATTCAAAAGTTATGTACGTATTGAGTTGGAGGGATTAATAAGGACAATAAAGGTCACTTATGCTGGGAGTTACTTGGCATGAACAAAGGAAAGGGGGAATTGGTGTGACAAAGGTAAACTGAATGAAAATTATGGAAAATGAGGTACGGCAAGACCACATGGGGTAAGAATCCTTGAGAATCCTAATGAAATATTCAGTTTTGTGTTAAATGAATGGCTTTTCCATATAATGACTACTATGAGAAAGCAGTCAATATTAGTAAATATGTGATGATATATAAGGCAAGGTGGAAAACAACAACATAGAAAAAGTGGTAAGGAGGGAGGTAGAAGGGACATAAAATAGAGGGAACAACCTAAAAGCAGGGAATAATAGTTAATAAATTATTAATATAGTCAAATCATTTCACATAAAACTGTTAAAACTAGAGAAGTTAGCAATTAAGTGTAAACTAATTATTTTAACATACAGGTTTGGATGACCTTATATGGGGTGTAGGGCATTCATAAAGCAGGAGAATGCTGACATTGTTATACAGTTATATCAACATTCTTCACGAAGACCGCGCTGAAATGTTGACATGTTAGAATGTTTTTATGACTGTAAGGGAGATGGGGCCAGATTCTCTAAGCTTCAAAAGTGATAAACTGGAGAGTGATAAACAGCCAGCCAATCAGCTCCTACCTGCCATGTCACAGACTGTGTTTGAAAAATGTCAGACAGGAGCTGATTGGCTGGCTGTTTATCACTCTCCATTTTATCACTTTTGAAGCTTAGAGAATCTGGCCCATGATCTTTTGAGCCCTCTACTGCTGGCTGTTGCAATGACCAGTGGCGCCGCTGATTGCCGCCTAGGCGCTGTGCAGCTCGGCAAACACATGTTCCCTGCGTCTATAATCCCCAGGGTACATCTAACCTATACCTGTATGTGTTTTGTGTATCCGTACTGTCACTGTTTTACTGTTACTAGCTGTTGCACAGCAATCCAAATCCAATTCCTAGTATACGCAAGTATACCTGGCCAATAAAGCTGATACTGATTCCGGTATCATCTCTGATGGCCAAGCATTGATTGGCCTGCTCCTGAAAGTGGAAGCCACCCAAGCCAAAGGAACCTCCAGGATCCCATTGATCATGTGACATTCACTGCTTTGTCTGATTTGGGATCCTCTAACATTCAAGTGGGTATTTCTCCACTAATTCTAACGCCTAGCCATCCCTCTAGTGCCTAACCCAAACCTTTCATCATAACTGTCGAAATTGTGGTGTTGACATCATAACTATTGACATTGTGCCTACCAGATGAATATCAATATTGTTATTGTCCATCTTATCACTACATCCACTTATGTGGCTAGAATTACTAGATGCCTACACATTGCTATAAACATTCTATGTTATAAACATAGCATAGCATTTTTAAAACTTCCTAAAAAATCTCACAATTAGATATAGGGGGTTATTCTGGTCAATTCGCACGGACCAGAACATTCGCACAGGGACCGATGGTGGGCATATGCACATGTGCAGGGTCAGCCTTGCAAATCAACCAGAATAACCCCCATATTGAACAACCTAATGATAATGCAATATATAATCCATGGTTGGATAAGTGTGAGGTAAACTGAAAAATATGCATTGATTTACTAGCACGATAGACTTGCGACAGGCTTGAGAAATTGAGCTTATTGTCCCCACTGAATAAGACATGAATAAGATTCAGTAAGGTTGGACTTTAGTTGATTCAGTGATTTCAGCTATTCTTTTTTGTTATGGAAAGGTCAAGGGCCAGATTCTCTAAGCTCCAAAAGTGATAAAATAGAGAGTGATAAACAGCCATCCAATCAGCTCCTGTCTGACATTTTTTTGACAAACACAGCCTGTGACATGGCTGGTAGGAGCTGATTGGCTGGCTGTTTATCACTCTCCATTTTATCACTTTTGAAGCTTAGAGAATCTGGCCCCTTATCTTTAAGGCCCCCATACATTAGTCCGACTTGTCCTAGGGACAAGTCGGACCTGATTTCACCCTGCAGCTCCCCGGGAGGGGGACACACGATTAGGCACTTGATGTGCCAAGGTTTGCATATGATAAATCGCATGGATTTATCATATGCAGTCCCTGGGGAGCTGCAGGAGGAGGGAGCCATGCGGGGGAAATCAGCGGGCGGGTGATGCCGGCGAATAGAGAGCGGAACAGGGGGAGGCAGCATAGGGAGCCGGGCAGGAGGAGGCTGTTGTGGTGGGGTGACAGCGGGAGCAGAGCGCCGGGCAGCGGCGGGAGCCGGCCCGGGAGGAACAGATAACTTGAAGAAAAAAAAAAGCCCATACAGATGACTAGCAAGCCATTGATTGGCTGAGACCTCTCTCAGCCAATCAGCGATTGGCTGAGAGAGGTCTCAGCCAATCAATGGCTTGCTAGTCATCTGTATGGACTTTTTTTTCAAGTTATCTATTCCTCCCAGCTCGCGCCGCTGCCCAGCAGCCAGCTTCATCCTCCCTGCCCGGTGCCCTGCTCCTGCTGTCACCCCACCACAACAGCTTCAAGTGCCTCCTGCCCAGCTCCCTATGCAGCCCCCCCCCCTGCTCGGCTCTCTATAGCCGGCATCCCCCGCCCACTGTCATCCCCCGCACGGCTCCAGGGCTGGGCTGCACATAAGATTTAGCAAATCTTATGTGCAGCCCGTCCGACCTCCCGACCCCGATCCGATGCGCACGGGACCGCGCATCAGATCGGAGGGGGTGTCTGCAAGTGCGATTTGGGCCGATTTCACGGCCCGATTCGTCCGAATCGGGTGAAATTGTGCCCAAATCGCATAGTGTATGGGGGCCTTTAGACAAATGTTTCGTTATTGTTCACTCAGGCATTGGTGGGTTGGTCTTTGTGGTTGAGGAGAGCTCCTTTGTGCGGTAAGTCTATTAGGCTCTATCAAGATTCTAGCTTGAATAATATCTCGTTCTAATGTTTTTGTGAAGTAAGTTTAATTTTCAGCAACTAGCAGAGGTTGGAAAATACAATATGTGTCTGACTTTATATTGGTGAATCATTTCCATTACTGTCTGTAAGCCTTTACATGTTTGTATTGTAGAGAATGCCATATCTTGAAATATCTACATGTTCATATTTTGAGTCTACGTATAGGTATCCCAGAAACTATTTCTTCCCTTTTTTAAATAATGTAGGTGGACTGTTATATCTCTTTGCGGCCAGCCTTGATGTGAGGCTCTACAGTATGCGCCTGGTCAATAAGAAATTCTATTTAATATAAATCTGGTATGAGATGGTAATTACAGTCCTTGAGGGAGTTCCTGAGAAATGTATCTATTATATGTATTGTCAGAAATCTTACTTATTCTGTAGTATTCCTACATGATTCATATTCGGGGGTTTATTTACTAAGATGGGAGTTCTAGTGAATATGAGATGTTGCTATGGGCAACCAATCAGATTTTATCTATTATCTTCTAGAATGTGCTAAAAAAAATGAGAAGTAGATTCTGATTGGTTGTTCATAGCAACATCCCACCCTGAGTGTCCTCTTGTTTCTCTTTGAGTAAATCTATTTCAGAGGATATCCAGATGACTGGTAGACAATGTCAACACAAAACGCTCAACATTAACAATGGTTGACTTGTAAAAAGGTTGACATGAGTTTTGGGGGATTTTTTTAAAAAAAGTGTAACTTTTTACCTTGGCCTGAAACATTGTGAGCAAAGCAAGCCATGCAAGAGGGCGCAGTACACTAATTGGGGATACACGTGCTCAGGTAGTGACATTGACATACAAAAAGTTAAAAACTAATGTCAACCTTTTTACGGTTTGACCTTATCCAAGTTGACCTTTTGCTTGGGTTGACCTTTTGTCATTATCAACTTTGTGCATGACTACCTTCTGTTGTCAGCCTACACATTGTCTGTGTCCTATACCACACCCATTTCAGAGGGCATGATTTCCAATTCATGATTTAAAAATTGACCTACACTTCTCATCTAAGATGCCTGAATTTTTTTTTAATTTCCTGTTGGAAGGTCAATTTAAGAAGATTTATTAGGTTTATTTATTGGATGATCACCTGGGTTTCTGACCCAAGGGCCTGATTCAGACCTGATCGCTGATGGGTGATTTTGCAGAGCCCTGTGTTTAGGTAATCATCACCCTGCCAGAGTGAAAACCTGCCTTGTGCAAGGCTGCGAATGGCTTGCGAAAACTACGTCAATCGGCTGCAAAATCCATATGCAAGCTGCTCGCTATGAAATTATTTTTCCATTGTGAGCAGTCTGTGCGTAAACCAGGACATACTCTTCCTGTGCGATAGAAAGAAGCTGTTCAGAAATGAAACTGATGTCACAAACCCTCCCTGAAAATGCTTGGGTACACCTGCGTTTTTCCTGACACCTCCAAAAAATTATTGGGTAACACCCACAATAGTCAACTTCCTGTCAATCATCTTGTGAATGGCTAGCAATCAAAAAAGACGCTCGCTTTTGACACTGTTTGGCCTTGTGCATGCGCTCTACAATCTGTACGTATTCGCAGTTGACCGATAATCGGATCTGAATCGCATCACCAGTTCTTTGTCTGATGGAAGAAGAAAACTGGGAGAGCTATATTGTGAGTAGTAACTGATTTTTATTTTTAAATTAAGAACTGAGCAAATTGATATGGTTATTCTGTTTCTCTGTCACACCGTCTTGAAGCTATCCTGTTTATGTTGAACAAGTGGTGAGCAAAAGGAGGATAAGACTCAAAACAGACAATAACAGTTATTTGAACACTTAAAAGACTTTTAAGAGCCTGGGCAAAGAGTATGGAACACATCATGTTAAAGGTTAGCACACAGGGAGACTGATTTGAGTGGTAAATATGTTTATTTTAAATATTAAATAAAAGTAATATTAGGCAAGAGTGGGTAAGGGAAATTGGGAGCGGGATGCCAGAAACAGATGAAGACAGAATGAAGGAAAAAAGGAGAAAGAAAATTAGTCTACTTATTTTAGCTAAAGAAAGCAATTCAGTCATGCAATGATACTATATTACCAACTGTAGGTTAAAAGACTGCTGATGAAAATATAATCTAGTGTGCATATCTGGGCTGCCGACTCTCCCGGAATGTCTGTGAGACTCCCGGAATCATGGGATATCTCACGGACTCCCGGAAGACGGACCCTTTCTCCCGCAGCTGCTGCTTCGCTTCCTACACATTGCGGCAATAGTACCTGCATTAGCTAGGAGAGTGGAGACCTCCCAGATCTCCACCTATGGCCGGGCACACAGTACAGTGTGCAAGTGAAGCCGTCCCTCCCTATCAGCAACGGGTGACAGCGGCTTCCACCTCCGTCCTCCAGGCAGGGGACTATGTACAGCTACTAGTAGTGATGCCTTTTCCAGCAGCAGCACACAGTGACAGGCGGCTCCGTGCTTTCAGGCAGCACACGGAGACTGCATAAGTAAGGTAATTGGATACTTTCATCTAGGTTTCTAGTGTGAGTTCCCTGCTCTGGCTTCTGTGTATCACAGTTCACTAGCCAGGACAGCAGATATCCCCTTAACCCTTGCCTTAAAGTAAACAGTGCCCGGCAAGCAGCAAAGTTGCTGCAATAATATCCTCTCCCTCGAGTCTGTTCTCCTCCCTCCTCCAGAAAGTATGTTACATGTTTTGTCATTCATATGTTATGCCATTCATATAGGGGCATAGGGCACATCACAGAACCATGTAACCCTTTGAGGACTACAGTGCAGGCGATCCACAAATATATTTTTCTGATTGGTTGCGGACCAAATTAATACACAAACATATTTCATGCCCAAATCTGTCTGCATGCTTATCAAAAGTACTGTAGGCCCACCCCCTGTCGACGCAAGGTCCGCCCTCTGGTGACGAATGCAAGGCCCGCCCCTTGGCTTTTATTTTTCTCCCTGAAATTATTTTTCAAAAGTAGGCAACCCTGGTGCATATGTGTGCTTGGGTATATGGGAATTTAGATGATAAGCATAGACTAATATGAATGGCAAATTTTCTTTGCACAGCATGCATAATAATAATAATAATAATAATAATAATAATAATAATAATAATAATAATTTAATATGGTGATTTTATTTATGAACTTCTGAAATATCTATACATACCACTAGGTGGCAGCAAAGTACTTGTCACAACAATTGCAAAAGCTCTAGCAATAGGATATTACTGTACCTGTTGTCAAATATTGACTAAATATGCAAATGTTTTTAAATTTCCCTCCCCCCCCCTAAAAAAAACTATTTGTGAGCTAGATACAGTTACATTGAATCATCAGCACCATTTCCCAGCACTTTACCAGGTATAGTATCTCTTACTAACTGCTTTGGGGCTCATCTACATGTGGATATAAGTTATTTTAAAAGATTCCTCTCAGATGTAGAAGTACACAGCCACGCTTCTAGGTGACACGTTCACAATCTCTTTTAACAATCTCTCCATATATGGAACTACACACGCCCTTTGGGTGGAGCATGACACCCATGCACTGTGTAAAATTCTACTAACAACTATAATCTCCCTGAAACTAGTTTTCAAAAGTGGGCAAGTATGTATAACACCATTTCACCATTCTATGGGCCCAATTCCGGTTTAATCGCAAGGCTGCATTTTCGTTATGGTAAAACTGCTGTTTTCAGAAATTCCCACATATTGTATTCTATGTATGAAGCAAGGAGTGACCAATGCAGATATTTCCAATATCTGCCACTGTCTCACATTTCCAACTGCAAAAACTACCCAACAATTTTCTGTGGGGACTGCTAAAATGTCAGATTTACCAAGCTGCAGAATTGAGGCACCCCTAATGTTGTGTATGAGCACCCCCTAACCAGCACACTGTATGAGCACACCAAACCACATTATTACTTGAGGTGGAAGATGCTATTCAAAAAAAAAGTCTGCACATATGGAGGGAGCTTGATCAAATCTTGGAGAGAGAGACAATGGAGAGAGATAAAAGGGGTAATTCAGACCTGATCACATGGCTGCAAATGCACACATCAGCCGATTATTGATAGACTGAGCATGTGTATGGGTCAGAGTACGCATGTGTGAGGCCGTCCTGTGATGAAAGCCTGCTGCTTTTTCTGATCGCTGGCCATTCGCAAAGTGATTGACAGGAAATAGGCGTTTGGGGGTGGTAACCGGACCATTAGTGGGGGTTTTTATTTAAAAACTGATATAGCTGAGTATAGATTAGCAGCCATACACATCTATACATATAACCAATTTGAGTAATACAATATTCAAGGTGCAAAATACATAAAAAATAAATAATAAAAATAAAACGTTACAATGGAATGTGTCCCTTATTAGTTTGATTTCTTTATTCTTCCCCTTTTTTCTGTTTCGCTGTTGGAATGTCCTTTACAATAAGGTCACTCAATTCACGAGAAAAAAATAAAAGAAACAAAACAACAAATGCGGCGTATTGTTTAGGAATGGTACAAATAATAATATTCTGTGAAAACTGTTAGCAGACATGGTGTACCAAACTCACACTAGAGGTGGAGTTGAGATGTCTATCTCAGTTTCTTTATCTTGTGAAGTAGAGGTGAAGTGGATTACAATTGCATAACGAACATTAGAAGTTTATAAAGGTTTCTTTGTGCAATTTCTTTATTAAGCTTCAATGTTCATCAGTGAAATGCCATGCTCCAAGGTAAAATAAAACAAAAACAAAATATGTGTAGGATTGTTTGAAAAAAGGGGTTAGAGATAGAATACCGTTTGTGTAGTGGCCTGGAAACTCAGCAGTGATTGGACACACTCCCACCAACACATGATAAGGTTAAATCAATGTGTATCAAGGTTTCTTTGCTACAGTACATCAGAAGAAAAGCTTTCACCTTCTAAGGAAAACACCCGAATTGAATGTGCATACCTTCTTACAACAAGTATGGTTCAAAAAAGCAAGCGGTTTACAGGGTGGTTGTTCTGTGTACCCAACTCACATCAGGGAAGATCGGTTCAAACAACATCAAGGTATCTTATAAGGCCACTTATTTAGTAGTAAAGTTCCTCCCTTGGGGCCTTATTTTGGTTCATTCTTTCTGACAAAATCCTTCTTAGATGGGCAAAACCATGTGCACTGCAGGTGGGGCAGGTGTTACTTGTGCAGAGAGAATTAGATTTGGGTGGGGTTTTACTTCAAAGTGAGATCTATATTGCAGTGTAAAAATAAAGCAGTCAGTATTTTCCCTGCACAGAAACAAAATTACTCACCCAAATCTAATTCTCTCTGCACATGTTACATCTGCCCCCCCTGCAGTGCACATGATTTTGTCCATCTAAGAAGGATTTTGTCAGAAAGAATGAACCAAAATAAGGCCCTTGGTATATCGAAGGGAGGAACTTTACTACCAAATTCAGGCAAACAAAATGTATTTCCTCAGAGTAAAAAGATTGATTTTAATTAGGCAAAAGAGGAGAGTAAAGTTCTACAAAATCAAGGTACCCTCTTTGCAAATGGAATACAGGTCATTCAAACAGCATGATTCCACAAAAAAAGTCCAAACCATTTCCACATAAAAAATTTGCACTAAATTTTCTTTTTTAATTTTGCACATTTATTCGCACAGCGATCACATTAATTTGCAAGGTGGTATTTCACTCTAGTAGGACTGCGTCTACCTGAACGCTGGCCACTGCACATTTGCATGTCTAGTTCTAATTAAAGATTAACGCTTTTACTTGCATAGTCTGTAAAATTACAGAGGCTAATTGGTTGGCACTTTGGGGCTAATTCAGCCCTGATCGCACTGCTACAAATTTTCAGTGGCCAGTGTTCAGGTAGACGCAGTAACCCCCTATATCGTTTGTCCAGAATGTGTACAGGAGCTGCAACATGCATAGGTTTCTAGCTATGTGATGCATTGCAGAGATTGATGCCTGCAGTTAATGCCATATGTAAACAGCATTAGCCAACTGTTGGCTATGGGCTACAGATTGGAGATTTAGGGTCTGAATCAAACCCAATCTCAAATGTCTGAAGATCACAATATTTGGACAACTGTGAGGGTTGGTAAACTAAATTGTTTTAAGGGTATGTTTGAGGGATGAAAGGATCCATAAAAGTCTAATAAACCTAGGAAGTACTACCCACATTTGGGTGCAGGGCAGGATTAAGGGGCCCACACCCAACACACACCCACCCACAAACCCACACACGGATGTGCACACTTAACCAGGAGCTTTGCCCATGGCACCTGTTGCTCCTCTGACAGGCCTATCTTTAATGGGGGAATGGGAAGTTTTAGTCTGGCGATGTTTGGAGGATGACTCAGTTGAAGAACTTTTAAGTAAACGAACAAAGTTTTAATGTAACTCTGAATGGGACATAGAGCATACTTGCCGACTCTGACTGATTGTCAGGGAGACTCCCTGAAACAGTAGCAATCTTTCTGACTCCCTGAAAAGTCTAGAAATCTCCAATTATGTAGCACTTATAGTCTTGGGAAACAAAAGGAAGCCAGAAATCTATACATTCAAATGGGATCATCAGTGCTATTTTACTGCATTGGTTATAAAGCACAATGATCCCTATGGCTACATGCTTTTTTTTACTAAGGTTTTCTTGTAGCCACTTAAATGGGACCTCAGGGACACAGTATACAGGCAAGCAGAGTAATATATCAGTGTCTTTTCATCCACACGTATATCTTTCTAACTGCTCTTTTACCGTCGGATGTAAGCCATTTTTACATGATTGTTCAAAAGAAGGCAAGTTGGTGTCAAGGCAATGAGAGGGCATGAAATTAGCAGCGTGAACCTATATTTTAAAAAGTAAATTTTACTTATTTTGTAACCAGAATTTTTAAAGAAAAAATTGAGATCCCTCGAGTACACAGAGTGCAGTGATATAAGTCTGTCCTACTGCACTACTTCCGTCTCACCACTACGGTTTTCTATAATTGCTTATAAATATAAATGGAGTCATTTGGTTTCACCGTAATATACCAAATTATTCACCGATCTTTTTCCATGTCCACATTTTTCATGTCAACCTTTTTGCTTGTGTCAACTGTTTGACCATGTTGATCTAATGCATGTCCAACTTTTTCATGTGTCCACCTTTTGACTGTTGGCCAATAGTGGTCAACCTTTTGACTGTCGACCTAGACACTGTTAACCTAATGACCTTATACCGTTGTTGAGACATATAACTGGTTAACTGTCTGATTCTCTAGTTTTTTCCAAACTTTTTTCCCTAAACCATTAGTGCTTTTTGTATGTCCTTCCGATCGTATCTGGTCGTTGGATCGACAGTGTCTAGATCGACCATGTTATGGACAACCACGCTTAGTCGAATGCGTCTCGTTAGATGCCTAAATATAGTCGACAGCGTCTAGATCGGCATTAACAAAAGTTAGACACAAGCGTTAGATCGATGGGAACGTGATCGACAGACACGAGGTCGACATAAGTTTTTCAAATGTTTTAGCTTTTTTAAATTTTTTAGCTTTTAGACCGACTTGGTTCATACTTTACCATACAGGTGGGCAAAGAGTTAGATTATAAGTGTGCGGAGCATAGCGTAGCAAGCCACGCGAGGGGAAATTGTGAACGTATTTGGTGTCCATGTTGACCCATGTTGACATTGCCACCAAAAAAAACTTGAAAAACTCATGACAACTTGTGACTGTCGACCTAATGCTTACATCTAACTTTCGTTACTGTCGATCTAGACACTGTCGACTTTCTTTAGACATCTAACTAGTCAGGTTAGACTAAGCTTGGTCGACAATAACATAGTGGATCTAGACACCATTGATCAACTATACCAAAACAACCCCTTCCATCAGGCAACCAGTCCATGTAGGACAAGGTTGTCTTTCATTGGTGTGAGATGAGGGTGGTCTGGTAACACTAAATCACTATTATCTTGGTCCTGTTCTAGACTGTTTGGGGTAAGAGTTTTAAACTGACAAATTTTCAGCTACTTTATAGGCTGTTGTTTTAGTGTTATGCCTATTTCCGAAATCCGATCTTTAAGGGTCACTCTTGTAGATCAGCAGTCACACTTACCATGAAAACATGCCTCAGGGTGTGGAAGCCAGCTAGAGACTAATGTAACTGTCCTGGCACACAACGGTCCCCATTCATACAGCTACAGAGTATTCTGCTAAGAAGATTACATTACTAGATGCTTTGAAATATGAAAAGAGAACATTCCTTTAGTTATAAGATAAATCAAGAGACAAATGCCTCTTGGTGAGGGATCCTTTTTTAGGGCTTGACCTGTTGTCAGAAGTATCAGACACACACATATTTGATATAGGGATGTACAACAACATTCGATGGTTTAGCATCATCTGTTTCTCTTGCTGTGATAGTGTTTTCACCATTGGCTGTCGGCCTCCCGATTGCATCCACCATCATATGATGTGGAAGTGACGGCTGTCCTATACATCTGAATTCAGAGAACTACAGCAGGTCACTATTGTACATGCACAAATGTTTATTTCCACATATGTATATAAACATTGAATACTTTTCATGCTATGGTTATTTACAATCGCACAATAAGCTTGGATGGCGGAATTTGAGACATCATTTGATTGTGAGTTTCAAATGTACATCCCTTAGAGTCTGCTACATAATGCATACATGACGGAATTTAGAGTCTGTTTATCCTAATTAATAAACACAAACAGGCAAGCCTTAAAAAGAGGTGGCAGTCAATTACAATTATTGATCTCTTTTCCTGAAGAAGCTTACATCAATGAGTGAAATGCGTTGAAGGGACATGATGATTGAAGGCATCCTACAAGTACCATATACAGCAGGGCTGCCATTAAGGTGGGTCTGGGGGTACTTGAGTTCCAGGCCTTAGCAGAAATGGGGCCCAGGTGACAGCATCAGGGTTAGTACTGGGCTGCCTGCAGGGGCGTCGGAATGGGGGGGGGGACAGTTCGCTCCCTCCAAACATGGGAGAGATGCTTACACTAAGGAGCAGAGTAGAGGTGCGTTGTCCATACCCACAATCACC
This sequence comes from Crinia signifera, assembly GCF_055691185.1. NCBI lineage: Eukaryota > Metazoa > Chordata > Amphibia > Anura > Myobatrachidae > Crinia > Crinia signifera. The sequence continues at coordinate 329,223,645 of NC_139217.1, forward strand.
CAACTGTGCCCTCTGCTGCGGTTCCGCTGTGTAATGTATTATGCGGGCGCCGGGGGGGCAGGTCAGCTGGGTGATGTGGTGAGCTGTCACTGTGCTGCCTGCAGTAAACTAGCCTCCTTCCTATTCATGCTCCGCTGCTGCCATGCTCATCCGCTTCTACAGATAAAAAGCTTTACATGGCTGAAGGTACAGTAAATATTGCAACCGATGCTCCCGATATTGCATCTTTTGTACGTAAGCATTAGATCTGAGACGCCTGCAGTGGGTATCTCATCTCAGCAGCTTCGGCATTAGCATATTTTTGCATGTCTGCTGCATTTAAATGTTAAATAAAGCAAAAGGAACTGAGAGTATACTGATAGAAAAAGCTGTGAACCACGACAATGTTAAAACTGGTAAGATCAAATAAGGTACATCCATTTTAGAACTTCTAAGCAACGGTCTGGCAATTGGTTGTTTATATTTATAGAATATATGACATAGAGCAGTGGTTCCCAAACTTTTTTGAATCACGGCACCCTAGAGCATCAGAATATTTTTCAGGGCACCCCTAGGCCAAAGTTTGTTACCAATAATTTTTTTTTTTTTTTTTTTTATGAAATAAGTTGTGCTTAAATGTCATCCTTAGGTCCAGTTATGTGGTGAGGAACACAATTCACTTCTGTTTCCCCAAATATTTTATAATTGGAAGCCCCAAGCACTGATTGTGCCTGTTTCATTGGCCATAAATAATTTGAATTGGGTCTGGACCACCAACCTGAGGCACCCCTGCAAGTGCTCCGAGGCACCCCAGGGAGCCTAGGCGCACAGTTTGGGAACCACTGACATAGAGGCTGCAGTTTTAGATTATTATTATAGATTATTATGTTTGGCGGTTTTAGATAATATACAGTTGTTAAGCAATGTTCTTTATTTCTTGTCTTGTTTACTGTTGTCATTGGTTCTTTATAATATCTGAACTCTTATCCAGTAACCTTTATCTTACAAATTTATATTTCTTAAAGTTTTCTAAAATATGCCGACCCCTTCTAATAACTTTCAACTTGCTTTTGCGTTGTCAGCTCTAGACCCGGTATTGGATCTGCTCCCTGAACATTGCAATGACACTGTTCTGGCCCCTGCAGTATGGAAATGGTTAAGGTCACCGGATTTCCTGTGGCACTACAAATTGGTTGAACACATATCCCTCAGTATCCTGTTGAGGCTGTGTTTGCGACAACACTTTCAAATGATACATCTAGAGGACATCTGCTGTGTGACTACATAGACAATTTTACTGACACCCCTCCCAATGCCTACCTCCACTCACTGTCCCTTTTTTCCCCTCTATACTCCCCCGCCTTCATTTTGCCCCCTGCAGAGAAATTGTTCTTTGCAAGAACTTCATGACAGGCTGAATGAGAGGGGGATCAAAGAGACTCAGAAGAATAGATCATTCAGTGGTTCATCCAAAACTAGTAATACAGGTTTTAGAATAAAGTTTATAAAATGATTCAATGGTATTTAGATTATTTGAATGTTAGAACTTGTGTAGGTGTTTATTAGCTAACAACTAAAAGAGTGAACAATTACGATAAAGATATACCAAAGTATAGAAACTAAACAAGAATATAAAATATAAATTATTTGTAACTATACTCTGTAAACTTCTTAAAATATGAATGTTGTTTTTTTAGTAGTTATTGCGTTTCAGCAAAAAAAATATATATATATATTGTCACTTTTAGGAAGTTACAGTCTTTTTTTTACAGTCTATCATTTGTAGCCTATGGGGGAAATTTACTAAGACGGGAGTTGTATTTCACATAGGATGTTGCTATGGCAACCAATCATATCCTATCTATTAACTTCTAGAAGGTGCTAAATAAATAAAAATTCTATTCTGAATGGTTGCCCATAGCAACATCCCATGTGAAATACAACTCCCATCTTAGTAAATTTCCCCCTATGTCCTTTTGAGTAGACAGTACATATTAGTGTAGGTGTAGACGGACATACAGCCTTCAAAATGTATTCAAAAGTAACTTTAGAAATGTACTAGATTGTAAGCTCCTCTGAGCAGGGCCCTCTTCCCTCCTTTTGTCAAAGCCCACTTCTCTTCACATGTCACTCGCAGCTCTCCTATACTCCAACACTCAGTGACCATCTTTGTCCGCATACTCATCTCCATCATTGGCCTCAAGCCTCTAGTAGTACGTTGATTGAGTGCTCACTACTTATATTTAAGCTGTAATGTTTATTGAACTGTGGCGCTCTTTACCTGTACTCTATTTTTGTTATTTATTCAATATAATGGCAAGTTTTGTCTCCCTGTACTGTTCCTTTGTACGGCGCTGCAAAACACTTGTGGCGCCTTATAAATAAAATTATAATAATAATAATAGAAATGGAGGAAAATATATGTAGGAAAAGACATCATTCCCTCTCCAAGTGCTTATAGCCCTCAATATTACAGCATACAAAAACACAATAGAACCGATGTATGCATCTAACAAAGATGAGGGGTTATCTTCAGTTATGTTCAGTTGTTGAGGAAAGAAAACCAGAAACGTTTGGAAGTTGGCAACATGAAAAGAAATCAGCAGGATTTACATTGTGTTCAGTGCTGGAATATCAGACGTTCTAAACAAGTGCTGTGGCACGTCAGAATACAAGACAACAGGTGAAACTTAATAGAATGAGAGATTCAGAAAGTGAGAGATTTGGTAAGAAATTTCCAGGTTTTTTTTTTTAAAGCGGCAATCATTTACACTTCCAAATCAAACTGGATTTGCAGTGTAAATGATTGCCGCTTTAAAAAAAACAACCCACAGGAGATTTCTTACCAAATTTCTCACTTTCTTAATCTCTCATCCTATTACATTTCACCCAACAAATCTGAATTATCCTATATAATAAGAGGCTAACACTGAGCATCTAGCATCTACCAGGGTTCTCATCTCTACGTGATACAAGGCCCTTTCCCCCCCTTGTTCAGAGGTGAGAGAATCTTATTAGAGGGCTTGGGAGATTGATCTAGGGGAAGCCCTACATGACAAGGATTGGAATGAGGTGTATTCCAACATGGCCTCTAGCACAGATACTGGAACATTTTTACACATATGGTGGAATTGTCCAAAACTAGTTCCATTATAGAAGGTGATTTGCGCTCTCAACAGCTCAATCCTACACATTCCTATGCTTCTCAGTCCAAAATACTTTCTCCTATCACTGCGTGTACCTGACGAATCCCATCATCAGCATTGCTGCATTGCTGGAGAAAACTGAAGCACTTGTTTTCTGAGATATTATAGCCAAAATGGACACATCCAGAAGTTCATCTAGGAAATTCACTTAGAAGTGGGAACCCTGGACCTCATCCCCTTGTCTCACTTTCTCCCTGTTTTCTTTTTATCCTTTACATCCTCTATCTATCCTTTTCTGTTACTGTAAAATACTTCCTTTCTGTCTTATAAAATTAGGTTGAGACTGTATGCAATTGTTCCTTTGATTGCATTTGCCTAGCTTTCGTTTTTTTCTTGGGACCTCTTGAAGATCTTTTATGTATTATCTCTCATCCTTTCAATAAAATTTGAATTAAAAAAAAAGCTAATGCTGTTCCTCACCGCCTAGGGGGGAATTCAAGTGTTTTATGGCTGGCAGCTACTAACCAACAGAGCAATTTAAGTGTTCCTCTGTTCAGGCGCGCATAGCTACTGGCGCAGGCATTACTGTTATGTTACTGTCAATTTTGACGGGCTGGTGACTACTGTGTTGTTATAATAGGCAATGCTGGCCTAAACAAGATAACTTTATTCATCCCAAAAATATAAATGATTTTAGTGGAATTAAGACACAGAAAAACAAAATCAAGACGTCTATGTACTAATCATTGGAGAGAGATATAAAGTTGACAGAGATAAAGGGGGGGTATTCAATCCCCTGCCGCTATTTCTGACAGGAGAAATAGCGGTGGCCGTTTGTCTTTCATGACAGCATTGAACAGGCATCTCGGTAAAACAAGTCAGACTTTAAAAGCAGTTGGGCTTGTTTTGCCAAGAACGGGCAGGGATTGTCGACCTCATGGCCGGATCTCAGCGATCCACGGCCATTTCTCGCGGCCACGCCCCCTTTTCAGCACTCGACAGGCGGGACATTGAATCCCGCCTGTGGAGATCAAGTTGAGTGGACCGAAAACGGGACCGGGGCACAACTGTCAGGCCAGCCCAACAGTCCTGAACGGGGATTGAATACCCCCCAAATTACCAACCAACAAGCTACTAACTGTCATTTTTCAAACACAGCCTGTGACATGGATGTTAAGAGCTGATTGGCTAGTACTTTATCTCTCTCAGATCTATCTCTCTTCCATGACCCCAAAGTACCAGTACCATCAAAGTACCAGCCAGTACATATACCCCAAAGTGCCAGCCAATCCGCCCCTAACTGCCATGTTACCATCTGTGTTTCAAAAAGGGCAATTAGGAGCTGGTTGGTTGGTACTTTCTCTCTGTCCACTTTATCTCTATGCCCTATGCCCTTTGTATGGTGCTGCGAACCACTTGTGGTGCCTTCTAAATAAAATGTAACCATAATAATAATATTTCTCTCTAACATCAGGTACACACTAGAGCACAGGTTCTCAAACTCAGTCCTTAGGACCCCACACATTTCATCATAAACTGTCACAGTTGGTGATACAAAGTGCACTTGTTGGGTGACCAGTGTTGCAAGTAAGGTGGTACGGGGTGGTACGGAGTACCTGTAAGAAATATGTTGCAGGTACGCAGTACCACTTACCCCCTGACCCACTGTCATTTCTATTTTTATTTTAAGTTTAAATATAATGCATCCGCAGCCTGCCCACCAAGCGTTATGAGTGGTGCTGTATGCAGCTATCGGCTACTGTTGATTTAGTCTGTCACACCAACAGACATCAGCAGCGCCGACAGCATGAAGAGCAGGCTCCACAATTGTAAGCACAAGCTGCCTGGCTCTCCCCCAAGCAAGAGCCAACCCAACCCCTGACATTCCCTGTTTCTCATTCCTTGTCTCCTGATGCCAAGCCACTATTGTCATTTAGTCACTCCTCTAGCATTGTGTGACCACGCCCCCTCAGGACACATGGCCACACCCATTTTTGGTGGAGGCTATTAGTACCACCAAGAAAAAAATTCTACTTGCACCACTGTGGGTGACCTTCAAACATGAACTGTGTGTGGTCCTGAGGGCTAAGGGGTAGAGGTACTAAGGCATCACATATTATGCCACTATAGTCCCTTCCTGTGATCTCACATTTCTACAAATATGTTTACAAGACAGAGGTTCTGACAAGGCTGAAACAAAGTACAGTAATCTTCTGAATTAGTTCAATGAACTATCAGAGAACAGGTTACTTAAATTGGGGGTTATATTTTATCGTAACTAATTAATTTGAATCAAAATGGAAATTTTCCTTTTGGGTAGAATCAGCCCTTACATAGAGTCATGAACAAATGTTTCAGAGGGAGAGACTGTAATTATCATTATAAAGCTGATAGTGAACAAGAAACTTCCAGTTGAGTATTGCATGTAAAATTTCTTTTTCCATCATATCTAAAGGGATGTACACACGCTTCGATCCGGCAGCCGGCGATAATGATTTGATATCAACGGCCGCCGAGACCCGGCATGTACCAACATCAACAGGGAGGGAGAGAGGGATGGTTGGCGCGTGGGGGGAGGGGGGATGCTGCATTCGATCTGCTAGATCGAAGCAGAAATAGACTTGCCAGGCAGGTCTATTTCTGCTTTCGATCCTGATGCAGTAGCGCATGCAGGGGGGTTTCTGAGTACCCAGAAACCCCCCCAGGAGTCTAAGGCCTACTGAAAGCTGAGGGTCCCCTCTTTCCATGGGTACAAGAATTTTAAAAATTGGTCCTTGGGAACCGGAGATATCTGACTTCAAAGCAGTGGTCCCATCCAAGCCTGTTAATTGCTCTTCCCAGTCAGATATTTCAGGTTCTGTCTGACATAAAGTTTTTCTGAGGGTATATTCCAAAAGCTGGGACTCTCCCCCTTTGAAGGACACTAGTAGCTTGTCTCTACTTTTCCCAGAACCAGAGATATTAGCCTTCCAGCAGCTGGTTATTGCTCCAGCTTCACACACCTTGTATGCAGTTTTATATACTCGTTGGCAGATTGCTCTGCCTCCTGAACTCTGATCCCCTAGTCCCCAGTACCATTTGGTAGGTGGGATTCTCTAGTTTTTAATTCCATTAAAGTCTAAGAAATCTATTTCCGGGAACTGGAGATATCTGCAGTCAAGCAAGCTGTCCTCCCACCAGAAAATTATGAATAATAAGCCCACTCCACTAAACACCCCTCCTCTGCATATTAAACATCCTCTACCACCCTGGAAGTTATGTATCAGGGCCCCTTCATTCAGCCCAATGCCCCCTTCTCCCACCCCATCTCCCACCATCTGAGCAGTAAAGGGGTAATTAGTGGAAATTACTGATCCAGGCCCTACATGCTGAGCGGTTGATATAATAAACCCCCTACCACCTGCGGGACATCAAAGCTTCCCCCACCCTTACCGATGGAGAATCGGTAGGGGCCCCAATACATTGTTATGCCCAGGGGCCTACACTGCTGTTGATGCCCCTGTATATATATGTATATATATATATTTTTTTTATTATTATTATTATTATTATTATTTATATACATTTGGTCTATCTATAATACTTTATACTGGGTCACCTAAGTGTCCATCTCCGTGCTTTGCTCCGCCCCTCTGGAAACCCCCTTCTGAAAATCCTGTGATGCCGAAGGGCCGAACATCAGGATCAATCTTATGCAGCTAAAAACTGTTCGATTCAGGGTCATTTTCAATTTGATTTGGACTATGTAGTCCAAATCGAATAAAAAATTACCAAGAATCTAAGCGTGTGTGCACAGCATTAGAGCAGCTGTAACTTTGCTAGAGTAAAGCTGTGTACACACTATACAATTTCAGCCTGAGACTATGGGCCAAATGTAATAGGGTGTGAGAATCAGAAAGTGAGAGATTTTGGGACAGTTTTCCCATTGTCTTATAGCGGCAATCATTTACATGGCAAAATCAACCTGTTTTTTTTTTGTTTGTTTGTTTTTTCAGTGTAAATGATTGCCGCTTTAAGAAAATGGGAAAACAATCCCAAAATCTCTCACTACTACATTTGGCCCTATATGTCCGATTTTGGGTCGCTGGCATGAGAATTGTTTGGTATGTACCACGGCCAATTGATAACTCATTGGATCCATGACCGATATAGCATTTGCTGCACAAATGGTCGGTCCTGCTGGAAAGATAACATGTGCCATTTGTGGTGTGTACAGAGATCGGCCTGATCCTGCTTACAAAAAAATGTCACCTCAAACATTTGAAGTCAGGGTGATTATATGAAATGAAGCAATTATCGTCTAGTGTGTACACTCCACATCTAGGCCTTTATTCAGATCTAATCGCAGTACACATTTGTTTGGAAAATGGGCAAAACCATGTGCACTGCAGGTGGGGCAGATGTAACATGTGTAGAGAGAGTTAGATTTGTGTGAGTTATTTTGTTTCTGTGCGGGGTAAATACTGGCTGCATTATTTTTACACTGCAATTTAGATTTCAGTTTCAACACACCCCACCCAAATTTAACTCTCTCTGCACATGTTACATCTGCCCCACCTGCAGTGCACATGGTTTTGCCCATTTTCCAAACAAATTTGTACTGCGATCAGAGCTGAATAAGAGCCCTAGTGTTATTGGGATCATTTTGATCGTTGGAATTTATCTAGTCATTGGCAAACCTGTCAGGTGCACCTACAGTAGCGTAACCCCTAAAAGTTTGCATATCCATAGTTGTCATTGGGGTAGGTGTATTAAGCCTTAACAAGAGATAAATGCAAGGATGATAAAAGAGATAAACGTCCAGCCAATCGCCTGCTAACTGCCATGTTACAGGCTGTCTTTGAAAAAAGTCAGTAAGGAGGTGATTGGCTGGACGTTTATCTCTCTTTATCAGCCTTGCATTTAACTCAATACATCTGCCCCATAGCTACCAAACCAAATACACACTTTGTATTTGCACGGTGTAAATCACACCGCAAATCACTAACCAGAATTCTCTCTGCATTAATCCAGATGTAACTTTATCTAACACAACAAAATCACAGTGACACATCTTGAACATTGTAAATACAATTCTTTGAAATGCATCGCTAGTGACATTGAGCAGAGAAATGTGGTAACTTCAAACAATTCCTACTAAATATATGAGAAATATATCTAACGTCTGCAAAGTCACTGAATCAGTAGCGATTTTGCCAGCTCTCCATCATATATGAAATAGCAATAATTATCCAAATTTCAACCAAGAAATAACATTTGGTGCTGAATGCCAGCCATAAAGCCGACTTGAAAAGCAACATTCTTCAAACTGTCCTTTTCTACTAAAAGCAAGGTGACACTGGGGGAGGGCTAGGCACCCATTTCACTGGGGCAATCAGTCAATTTCATGGAATTCTTGTCTTATTTGTCACAATAAGTGGGAGTTGGAAAAAGTAGGAGTGTCTGATCAGTAGCTGACCAACTGTGATGTGCCTGAGAGTTTGGGACAAGAGCCTCAGATAAAGCAAACACAGGGAGAGATTAAATATGCCACAGGCAGAGAGACAAAGAAAGTTCCTGCTACATTTGGAAGGTTGGATAGATAGATAGATAGATAGATAGATAGATAGATAGATAGATAGATAGATAGATAGATAGAGAGATTTAGGGATTGTTATAAGATTAGCTATGTTAAATGGCATCCAGTATTGAGGAGGAAAGGGGACAAAGAAGAAGAATCTAGCCCATTGTGAAGGAGCAGAGGAGATCGGATTCTGCACTTGTTCTGTGGAAGTGGTGTGTTAAGCACAAATCAGTGGTTGCAATGTCACGCAGGAAACAGAGGAAACCTCAGCAGCTCATCTCTGACTGTGACAACTCAACCTCTTCAGAGAATGGTAAGGACAGAGATGGGGCAACCACAGGGAGAGGAGAATATGTATGTGTGCTAGGTGTGCTAGCAGGGAATCATATGACTTCAGCTGTAACTCATCAGCAACTCCTTACGGGAAGGAGTATGTGAGTCTGTGTTTGAGACTGTGTGTGAGCCTGTGTGTGTGAGCCTGTGTGTGTGAGCCTGTGTGTGTGAGCCTGGTTTTCAAACAGTTGACCAAATTTCCACTAGCAAAAAGATTATATGTGGTTGTCTTTTATGTTTCTTATAATACGTATTACAGATAAATTAAAAGACAGCACTGCATTTATTAATATTTAATGCATAAATGCCCATAAGACTGTACGACACAGGCAGATGATCCATTAATTGCTAAAACAATTACATAATGCAAACTGCTTCTATGTTAAACGCAATCCAGCATGTGTATTGCATACCTGTAATATGGCTTTATATGATATACAGTAACTGGCGGTTCCTTTATAAACCACTGTCTTCTATTACAGCATAGCAGGATATTATTCATTCATGTTATATGAAGATAAGTCTATATGGGATATTTCAGGATAATAAATACAAATACTGTAAATATTAAGTAGAGCAATTATATCACTTTCCCAAGTGCAGGATAGGAAGACTACAACATAATATAATGGTGATGTAGGAATGTATGTGTGGTAACTCTTCTTGTATTAGAGGTATAGCATATTATCCCCAGGGTGTATAGCAATTAGGTGCATTGTACAAGCTGTGGTGATTCCTGTGTGTAGGCACAGTGAGGAACATTGCTGGTAAGGTTGCAGAACATTCCATGTGACTTTTCAGATCATCTGACTTAATTCAGCAAGTTTCATATAGGGAGTAAGGGAGTAAAAGCATGTCGTGAGCCTAAGGATGATACGCATACTGTCATGTTCAGAAGACATCGACTACACTAAACATGCTGGCAGATTTTTTCCTTTTTTTTTAATGATGTCCATGCTGGAAAGTTTCACAAGTCCTAAACATTATCTGACAAGTCATAAACTTAATATAATATAATACAATGAAATTAATATATTATCAGATAAATCATATTGTAGTGTATAATTTTTTTGAATAAGTTCATAAGAAGTTTTTTTTCATCACTGTTCATCGATGAATATTCTGCTAAACATATAACGATGATAATAATAATAATATTATATCTCATTTATATTGTGTCACAAGGGGTCCTGGGCACAGTGAGGACACAACAAGAAAAAAGTGTAACGGTACAGAACACAGCAAGAAATGAGCAGGGTTTAGAAACATTTCTGCAGCACTAGTCACAGTACCCAAGCAAGCAGTGGGGCGGCCGAACCCATAGGTTTGGTGAGGTTGTTGGCCGTTGGATGATAATGATGGTTTAAGAGAGAAAAAACGACAGGGGGGCAGAGAGACCTGTTTATAGGAGCTTACAATCTAAAGGGGAATGTTTTATTTATTAACACTTATTTATATAGCCCTAGGATATTTTATAGCCCATTCCAATTAGAATATATTTTTGTTGTGAAATTAAGTATTAATTATTAACTATAAAAACAGACTTGTTCTTACCTGTGTATCTTCACTATTACTAATACAAAACAAACCCCAGAAATACACTGATAAAGTACTATTTAGTCTGTGTTCACCATATCTACCGACATCCCATCTACACTCACCATATCTACCGACATCCCATCTACACTCACCATATCTACCGACATCCCATCTACACTCTCCGTGAAGAACTCATTCATGTATACATAGAAATGTTGCAGTCTTAAAGGTTTTGGTGGTTACGTCGGTAGAAAGTTGCCTTACAATCAGGTGCCGGTATTAATAGTTACCCGATGAGAAGTATTTGTAACTTTTCTCTGTACCAGAACCTCATGTAAAACTTGCAGTTGTCTGTTAATTTCAGCTTAAAAAATATGTTTATTTGTGTTTTATTTTTTCACTTAAAAAGCAAATTTACAAATATACCCAACAGTGTGTGCGTTTCTTTTCAGAATAATATTAATCTAAGCAGATGTTTATTTTAATGTAGAACTACTGGCATTCGCAGTGATGTAAGGGCAAATTAGTTTTCAAAAAGTAGAACAATACTTGTTTTATGCTGCAAACTCCTGGAGTTGTACACTCTAAAAACTGGGTTACGATCGATCATAACATGTCTGTAAAAGTTAAATTACCTATACTTCATCCATCTGCTATTTCTTGTGTAGGAACCCATGTTACATTTTTATTTACTTTTTTTTAAAAAGAGCGAAACAACTTGACACACAGGTAATTAAGAGATCTATTAAAACACAGTGCTAACTAAAAACAATAATATTAATAATTGTATTTATATAGTGCTTTTCTACAAAATTAAGTTACTTACAGGAACCATGAAAATACAGTGGTTTAGATTTTTGTAAAATACAGAATCTATGAATCTAATACATATGTGAGGCAGACATTTTGGGTCATCAATTCCTAGGATTATCCATTATACCCAGGTGAGGCAGCCATTTTAGGCACCCTACATAGGATTACAGTGCGCATAATAAGCAATGTCTTTAAGAGAGGACAAAACCATCATAACTATGCATTGTTAAATCTAGACATGATCTAGAACAGACAAGACAAGGCAGACATCTTGGGCGCACTAAATAGGTTAAAATGTGCAATACAAACAACATGGAGTAAATTTACTAAGATGGGAGTTCTATTAAAGATGGACTGTTGCACATTATCAACCAATCAGATTATACTTCTTATTTATTTAGCACCTTCTAGAAGATAATAGATAAAATGTGATTGGTTGCTATGGGAAACCTCCCATCTTCAATAGAATTCTCAATAAATTAAAATGACATGTCTAATATCAAGGGTAAAGTGAAAAATGATTAACTGAATCCTAATCGTATAATTTGTACAAGTTGCTCTACCCCTGTAGTACCAGGTGAGGCAGCCACCTAGGGAGCACTAAATAAGTCACAGTGGGCAATGTTAGCAATTCATAGAAGTGGAACAAGCAGTGAGGAACTACAGGGAATACAAAAGTACAGTAGGCCAAAGATATTGAGTGTAAGTGAGATTGGGAAGAAGGGGAACGAGCAAGAGATGGTAGAACAGAAGGTTCACGATGAAGCAACATTGAAGGAGATGGATAGTAGGGACACATGTAATAGGGTGTGAGAATTAGAAAGTGAGAGATTTTGGGAGAGTTTTCCCATTTTTTAAAGCTGCAATCATTTACACTAAAAACCAGGTTGATTTTGCCATGTGATTGCTGCTTTAAAAAAAAATTGGGAACGCTCTCCCAAAATCCCATAATGTATTGCAGATAGATATACATGGCAAAATCACATACTTCTGTGAGGGTATTCTCCCCTTCACTGATCGTCTTATGCTGGCAAGAAAGGGTAACAGAACAATGCGCTTGCGCACCAGCCTTTAAATTGAGGTCTATGGGAACGGCAGCAAGCTGCACTAAATAGGTGAGCAGATCCTTTACTTTCTGATGGTTCAAGGAACACACAATCTGTTTCATGCACAAAACTATTCAAAATATTTCATGAAATCGGCCGGATTCAGAGTTGATCACTGATGTGCGAATTTGCAATTCTTCCAGTTATTCAATGACTGTGCATGCAAACAGATCGTAGCACACATGCAACAGAAATAGTAAAAATATCTAAAAGCAATCCCCTCGCAGTTTGACAGGAAGTCAGCGTTTTAAGGGAGGGTATGTGAAGTCAGTGCTGGCCTCAAACAGCCTGTATGTGTTACAGAGTTCAATGGTGAGTGAATTGCATATGGTTGCGCAACAGGATAGAATACCTCCCAACTGTCCCGCTTATCGTGGGAACGTCCCAGTGTCCCGCGGCAGGGAGGCAGTTGGGAATCCCCCCTGTCACCCTGAATAGACGCTGTGCCCATGCACACAGCGTCTATTCCTGCAGCTGGAGGGGCCAGGGGCATCGCCAGTAGCTCATGGAGCTGCTGGGCATGCCCCCACAGTGGCGAAAACAGCCGCGTGGCCTCGCAGGGGAGCTGCGAGTATAGGCCATGCCCCCTTTCATTAGGCCCCACCCCAGAAAATTCCGGCGCACCTTCGACGCGCTTGTGGATGTCCCTCCTCCGGAGGGATGAAAGTTGGGAGGTATGGGATAGCAGATTGCTAAATTTTCACAATTCACTTGCAGATTTACACAGGGCGGTTTATTACTCTGTCTGGGCGGTGGCTGACTACTCACAGTCATCTGCAAATTTGCAGATGAGAGTTCAGGTCTGAATCAGGCCCTATGTGTATAAAGTGTATATGACACATAAATGCATTTTGTGGATACACTTGGGTCCCATTTCCAAAATATCTCATACGAAAACTCCAAAATACAGAAAAATTCAAAATACTTCTAATCCTAAGCATTTGGGGTATGGGAGGCTCAACCTGTATAAAACAATCGGAAATTTCGGAAAACATTTTTAGTGTAGACAAATAGGGGGAGTAAAATGATATTATTCTCCCTATGTTCTGCTACTGACACAGTTCTACAGATAGAGATATAACACCTTATGTATAGAAAATTGCCTTCCATTCTTCTATAATGCTGGATATAATTACAGGTTCTGAGGCATTTTACCTACAATAGTGGATTTTGGCAATTTGGAAACGCAGCCTTTGGCACTAATATGATTACATAGGACAACATATTAACTCTAATACAATTCACATGATTCTAATATGCTGAATGCAAGAGCATAAATTATGCTTCTTAGAACATCTAGATAATAGACGTGAAAGGCAGCTGACAAGAAAAGTAAGACGGACCAGGCAGGTGACCCTGTGATTGTACTTTGGGACAGGGCCACCATAACGTTCTGTTATTTGTCTTAACCCTTTGAGTGCCAACATCCGTGAGAGATGTGCAAAATATTCGCTAAAAATGCCAGTGTCACTTACATTTGTTATATAAATTCAAATAAAAAATGTTGTGTAAAAAAAAAAAAGATTATATTTCCTGTATAAGGTAAACATTACAGGTCATTCTGATAAATAAAAATGTTTGCTTGTCAATTTTCACACCTCTTTGGTCACATTCACTTGGCACTCAAAGAGTTATTAGACAGTTTTAGCAACTTTTGCAACTTTTGCTTTAAGTTATCGTAACAACAAAAACAAATACTTGTGTTATGTGTTTCCATGTTCATTTAGTTTTAATAAGATAATACAAAACTATTGTGACACAGACGGGTTTAAAATCTGCAAATTGAAGGTCTATGTAAGTGCATAGCCATTCATAAAAATGCATATATATATATATATATATATATATATATATATATATATATATATATATATATATAAATGCAGAGTGTTCCACACATATGTTTTTCAGGTGGTTTAGCATGACCCATCCATGCACTGATATGAGGGTGCCCATTCCTTATTCTATTCACCAACCTCTATAATTACAGTACTAGTAGCTTCCACTTCCATGAATCTCAAACACCAGTAGAAGTGGTGCAGGGACACGCACTATTCTTAGGCAGAATTGCAGACTTATTTGATTGTGTATCATTAAAGACTGTGCTATTTGTATAGTTACGAGTGTGGCATGTGGGCAGGGGTTAAAGTGAGGGAGAACGGGGTGGGACTGAGTTCCACCACCTTTAATGGTGAGTTGGAACATTTTAACCTCCACATTGGCCCTGCACAGTAATTCTCAAATAAAAGCATTCTAGATTGCAGGGGCATGCCAAAACCCCCACCACTGGCCCTGTCTGCCTAATGGGGGTAGGGGAGAGGAGGTAATTATGTGGCATAGAGAAATGGGAATTGGAAGTGGTTTTTCTCTGATAAGCAATCTGGTTTCATTTTTCCCAATATTCAAAACAGGAATGTTGTCAAATACCTAGAAGTCATTTACTTGTGCTATTAAAACATGTCCCTTTATTTTATATATGATGTTATTTTTAGTTAGTAATGCCTGGTGAGCTGTTTCTTCTTCCACTATAATAATCACTATGACTATTTACTCTCCAGGTTATTATTGGATGGTATGACTGGTGCCCCCCTGCAGTATAGTCATGCATGTGGCTATATTTATACTCTCCAGGTTATTATTGTAGCGTATGAATGGTGCCTCCTCCTGTAGCATAGTCATGTCTGTTACTGCCCAGGTTATTATTGTAGGGTATGATTGGTGCCTTCTGTCACATAGTCATGTGTGTAGCTATTTATTCTCCAGGTTATTGTTGTAGGGTATGATTGGTGCCTCCTGTAGCATAGTCATGTCTTTTACTGTCCAGGTTATTATTGTAGGGTATGATTGGTGCCTCCTGTAGCATAGTCATGTGTGTGGCTATTTATTCTCCAGGTTATTATTGTAGGGTATGATTGCTGCCTTCTGTAGCATAGTCATGTGTGTGGCTATTTATTCTCCAGGTTATTATTGTAGGGTATGATTGTTGCCTTCTGAAGCATAGACATGTATGTTAGTGTCCAGGTTATTATTGTAGGGTATGATCGGTGCCTCCTGTAGCATAGACATGTATGTTACTGTCCAGGCTATTATAGTAGGGAATGACTGGTTCCTCCTGCAGCATAGACGTGTATGTGGCTATTTATTCTATTGAATCTATGGGGAGAAATCTGTGATTTGATAAATTCCTGCAGTTCTTCCCAAAAGTCTGTATTTACTTTTAAAATATATGATTGTACATAATATGTATATTACTACATGTTAATATGATTTGTACTGTTTGTATGTACATTTTAAACTGTGCACATGGCTGTTGAAATCCAAAAACGTGTTAAAAACATTTTAAGAGGTTTTAAAGCTTATTATCAAAGACTCCCTGCAGCATGCTGCCTCCCTGCAGCCTACATAACAAATATGGTTTGGACATCACATAGATGTTTTGCAAACATTGATGTTGTACTCATGAATGCTGATAGGTTGATGTTTCTTGTCCTTGCTGTCGGGGAACATCTCCAACTAGGCAATCAGCAGTTCATGTTTTCTACTTTCACAATATATAAGTCACTGGTGTTATATGTGTATAGTGTATTTTGGACCTTATTCTGGTCCACATGCAATGCTGCGAAACTGGCAGCATTGCGTGTGAATGTAACACCGCCCGCCGCAGACACGGCCAGTGCGTGCATAAGTAAGACATCTCTCTGGTGTCTTACATTTGCATGCTCCCAGTACGGGAAGCGGGCGGGCAGCTGACATCCGCTGAAGTCAACTGTTCGCCGCCCCGCACCTGGGTCATTGATCAATTACCATGGAAACACCTAGTGTTTGCATGGGAATGCCCATGAAACGCTGGGTGTTCCCATGTGGGCATCCTCTCGCCGCCGAGAAAGTCGGCTCCTGATTGGCCGCTAGGCGGCCAATAGAATTCAGTCTGAGGAGAGGCGCCGAGTATGAAATATCTCAGCATCTCTCCTCAGCGCGATGCGGAGACAGCGGGGACCGGCGACAGCTTCAACATTACCTGGATTACGTCGGATCAAGAGAAGACTTCTTCAGCGCAGGACCAGGTGAGTAGGATTTCCTTCCACAGCTCCAACATGGATTTCTTCGGACCCGGACACCGCCATGGACCTGGAGGACGACACAGACCGTCGACATGGACCTGGAGGACGACGCGGACAGCCGACATGGACCTGGCGGACGACACAGGACATCAGGACCAGGGCTACCTACGGGATCAAGAAAGGTAAGTATCAGTATGTATGTAATGTGTGTATTAAACTTTTATTTTCATCGTGTCAGTGTGTTTATTGTACTATTTTTTTAACTGTGGAACTACAAGTGCCAGCGGGCCCTTTAATGCCCAGCAGGCTGGGACTTGTGGTTCTCCAAGTCCCAGCTTGCTGGGGAGGCTTGCTGGCACTTGTAGTGCCACAGTAAAAAACAATTGTTTCATCTTTTTTTTTACACCATAATCAGCCCGATGCCCACCGCCCAGGGGCATCGGGGACAGTACCAGGCTTCAGCCTGGTCAGGTAAGTCCTGGAGGGGGGGGACCCCTTCATTGGGGGGGTCCCCACTCCCCCAGGGCCCCTGGCCAGGCTGACTGGTCGGTAGGGATGAATGCTTTGGCCGGGGGGACTTGTATAAAAAGTCTCCCCCCGGCTGTGGCATTACCCTGCTGGCTGGTTTTGCCTGGGGCTGGTTCTTAAAATACGGGGGACCCCTAGTCATTTTGTCCCCCGTATTTTGGGAACCAGCCCCAGAGCAGGAGCCTGGGGCTGGTTGTTAAAAATCGGGGAACCCCTATTTGTCGGGTTCCCTGATTTTTAATTACCGGCTCCAGGCTCCGTCAGCCTGGTGCTGGTTTCGGCTGTGGGGGGACCCCACGCCGGTTTTTTTTTTAAATTTATTTATTTCTCTATTTTTTTTTACACTCTGCAGCCTGCACGGATCTGACTGATCCGTGCAGACTGCCTGTACGAATTCGTATTAGCAGCCGTATATATGTGCCGCTAATACGAATAGTTACACCATCGGAGGGTTACAAAGCAGTCGTATCTGACTGCTTTGTAATTTCCCCTCCGGAACACGACTTTGCATACGACTAAAACAGTCGTATGCAGCCGTAGGGGAAATACCAATATGAAAAACTAGGTTTTTCATATTGGTAAATTTCCCCCAATGTGTTTTAAATAGCTAAAACTAATTGATGAATGTGCCCCCTAAAGTGCTGTTCAATGTGATATAGTCTCCTGTTCTTGGTTTTACTGAGAGCAAAGTTAGGCTTGGAAGACCAAAAAAGACCATCTGTATATGTCGTCCAAGACTCAGGAGCCAATGTTTTCATTGTTAAACATTTATGATTAAGCATGCTTTTACATTGTTTTGAGGCATTAGCTATAATAAGGAATTGGTTAAACCCCTTATTATACCTTTCTATAACATGATCATCACTGCGAAAGCATGCAGATAATTGTCTTGTTTAACTATGCTTGCCTACTGGAGAGCAGATGCAGTGCTCTAGCGATGGAGTCAGGTTCTCACCTTATTAGGACAATTACGCCAAAATGCTACAATTCCCGTGTCCATGGGCAGGGTTCGAATTATGCAAATTGCATAATGTTAGCCTTGTCCAATCCATATAAACCAATGATCCTTGGTATTACCTCCCCAATCTGCCCACATCCCTAGGAAATGGTCAGAATGTGGGAGATCCACCCCCTCTTCTGGAGTCCTGAAATATTGTGAGTCTACTTAGAGGAGAGTAGGTAAATATGGCTTTATGGCCCAAACCATTGATATTTAGTAGCTGGTTTCATAATATTGACAGTCATGGTAACATTAATGTTTAGCATTCAATGTCCATCAAACATTTTAGTTTAGGCCAGGCATGTCCAAACTATGGCCCTCCAGCTATTTTGAAATTACAAGTCCCATCATGCCTTGCCACAGTTTTGTTATTAGGAAATACTAAAACTATGGCAAGGCATGCTGGGATGTGTAGTTTCACAACAGCTGGAGGGCCATAGTTTGGCCATGCCTGGTTTAGGCTGTTAATAAAGAATTAGCGACCATGGCAGCTGAGCAATTGTCAGCATTTCAATCACCCTGACTGGCAGTGATAAGAGTAGTATTACTCTTGACAAGGCCATTCATTTGTCTATCAACTTCTCAGATAATGCATGCATAGTGGAATTGGGCTTCTATTTCCAGTTTCACCCCCTCAGTTTCAAAAAGTCAACAATCAAGTTAGAAATACAATTGGGAACAAAATAGCTTTATTTTTGTAGTAAAGCTTTTTTCATCATAGGTACCCCTGCCTAATGCCATCCTGAGATGATGCTAGCAATTGGAGGACAACTGACCGGTAAAGGTGACGGTAAAGGCTAATATTGCTGCTTGAAAAGGTCAATCTGGATGTTAAACTCCGGGTCTCCGACCCTGCAAATGACCAGGGTCAGAGACCAGGAGTTTAAGATCCTTGATGACCTTTTCACACAGGCAAAAAACGTGTTGTAATAGAGCACATTTCCGGGTCTAAATTTTAGACCAGGAGATTTGCTCTCCTGTGTGAAGAGGGTCTGACAGCGGTGGCCAAATAACCCGGCGCTTCAAATTCTGGGTAATTGCCGATAATTGGCGGGTTATTCTGCCGCCACTGTGTGAAAGTAGTAATTCTGTGAACCAGGCTATTCAGTAGTCGCACCCGCGTCACCGGGCCATGAGGGGAATGTCCAGCGTTTTTATTGGAACGCCCATTAAAAGCTGGGCTGCTTGATGCAAAACTGTAAAAAAAAATCAATGTACAGTATAGAAACATAGAATGTATAGAAACATAGAATTTGATGGCAGATAAGAATGACCTGGCTCATCTAGTCTTCCCCTTTTTTAACCATATGGATAACTCAAACCACATTTGATCATTATTTCTTTGTAAGGATATCAATATGCCTATCCCAAGCATGTTTACATTGCTCTACTGTATTTGCCTCTACCACCTCCGTATTTGCCTCTACCACCTCTGATGGGGGTAATCACATTTTGGTACCTATGGAGATTTGGCCATAAACATACAACTAAGTCTCCTATAGGTTTCAAGTGAATGTCTCTTCTCCTACAAATAATGCAAATACATCAGGAGGTGTGGCTCTGTTGTGAGTACACAAATGGGCAAAATCGCTGTACACAAGTCATGCATATTACAGTGGCTGGAATGTATAGATAATAATGATAAAGTTGTATCTTTTTTTTTTAAGTACATACTAATAAACATGTCTGCAGCCTTCTTCATAAACAGGAATCACTTTTTTATTTTTATCAAGTGTTCAGTACACTAATAAATAATAATAATAATATTGCTAATAAATTGCAGCAGTTACAGATGTGTCTATTTAGCCTCATTATGGGCCAGATGTACTAAGCTTGAAAAGTGATAAAATGGAGAGTGATAAACCACCAGCCAATCAGCTCCTACCTGCCATGTCACAGGCTATGTTAGAAAATTGCATTTTATCACTATTCAAGGCTTTGTACATCTCACCCTATGCCACAAAGTGGGAGATGCCTGGTGTGAGTGAGCTATCAGGTCCTGTACAACTCCACTAGCGTGGGGTATTTTTTTTATTTTTGCTGAAATCACATGTTAGCCGCAGTGTGATGCGACTAGCATGCACTATTAGATTGCTGTTTCATTTTACATGTGGCACCTGCATATCTGTGTGTAGCATGGAAAAAAGCAACATCTGCTGCATCGGACTTGTAGCATGGAAAAAAGCCACATCCAATGCATCGTAGCACTTCGTATACAGATTTATAGACTAAGTTATGCACAGATATAAGTGTTACATATTAACAGGTATATGTGTTCAGTGGCAAATGCAGGAATTTTAGAGGGGTGTTTCCAAATGTAATCCAAAATCTCTCACTCTACAGCGCATTGAAGTAAGTACGGGAGTCTGGGGGAGCAGTAACAGCCCTGAAAATTGGTATTTTTATACATTGGATACATAGTACATTAATATTTAACAGTACAGAGGGTCTATAGTATAGACCAGTGTTTTTCAACCACTGTGCCTTGGAACACTAGTGTGCCTTGAGCTGTTCTCAAGTGTGCCTCCAGATCTAGAGATGCCCAAACTAGTTTACAGCCAGCACCAGTTCAAGTGTTATTTACTGGTCTCTTCTTTTCATGTATTTTATTTGTGTTACCTGTGGGGACCAGTGTGATTGCTTTTTTATATGGGGGCAATAGGTTTGTTTTTTTCCTGTGGGGGCCAATGTGTTTTGCCCTGTGGGGATCTCATGGTGTGCCTTGGCAATTTTAAAATCTTATTTAGTGTGCCGCAAGGTAAAAAGGTTGAAAATCACTGGTATAGACTGTTTCAAACATTTAAATAAGATAAGTGGTCAGGAAAAGGTTAAGCATGTCATAAATAAATACACAAACATAATAGAACCAGTACTGTAACCAGTACTGTAATCTCCCACTTCACGGTAAGGCTCCTGACTCTTCCTCTTGGCAGTTACTCTCTTGTCCAGTGCAGTATTTAAGGGCTCAGATCCACACATACAGTAAATGTAGTAGAAGAAGCTGGTACACTAGGCATGTTCAGCAGCTCTGCTCTGTACCTTAAAATAAATTATGTAGTGGCAGCTCTAATGATCATATTATATACCAGTGCTATTGTTGTCATAATTTAAGGCAACCTGAACACCCCCCCACCCACACACACACACACACACACACACACACACACACACACCCTTTGCCTATGGTAATGCATACCAGCACAGTCTCCTAGTGAGTCTACGCAATTGCATTATGACTAAGATACATTTTTAGCAGAAAAGACGACCAACATTAGCAGGAGCTGTTTGACACAATTGCAATAAAGATGTATGAGAAAACATCTGTATACTGTGCTTGCATATATCAGATTCAGTCATCATTAGCCTCCAACTTTCAGAACCGCAAGTCATCAGCCTCAATACAGGGGCAATGATGACTATTAGGTTGCCATCTTGGGATGTATTTATGTCAACACTCCCCTTACTGTACTATAGCTATGACTACACGCCCTTCCAACCCCCTACTCATGCCCCTTGGAGCAAGTAGCCATAAGTGCAAGAAACAGCCTGGTTGCAAAAGCAAAAAACATAATACTATCTACCAGGACCAGATTTACTGGTAGGAAACCATAGTTCCAGCAAATCTCAAGAGATCCATGGCCAGGCCCCCAAAAATCGAGTCCAGATTGGGGGGTCCCTGGAATGCTAGCTGCATGGGAGGGCCGAGTGATCCCCAGGCTGTTAGCTGCAGTGGAGTATCAGGCAGATCTGTCAAATGAAGCATTATTGGCCTTGGTGGGGTAGGATATTATAGGGGATCACTAAGGGCTAAGCTGGGGAGTAACTGGGGAACACCAGAACTCTCATTCACCATCTCCTCTCTGCCACTAAGTGGAAGTTTCAACCGGGAGCTCTAAGCCACAGTAGGATGCGCCACAATATTGTACAGTGTATGGGGGAGTGCCGATAAAATGACAGCCCACAATGGACAGGGATTTTGGAAGATGCGGTCCAGTTGGTTCTGTGGCCGGCCAGACCACAGTCCAGCCAGTCAGAAAGAAAAGGATCATGGGTACGGAAAACCCCTGACAATGAGCAGTAAAAGGAAGTAGGTCAGCTGCAAATCACGAGCACCCAAATAGGAAGCAGCCTCCCAGTCTAGTAAGTAAGAGGCTGACATGTGCAATGGGCATTATAGGGTGTGGCATATGTGTAAGGGACATTATGCTGTGTGCATAATGATAAGGGGAATTACAGTGAGTGGGATGTTGTACAAGCGGCATTACTGTGTGTGACATAATGTTTAAGGGGTATTATGGTATGTGGCATAATGTGTATGGGTACAGTATTATGGTTTATAGCACAAGTTTTAAGGGTCATTACATTGTATGGCATAATGTGGAAGGTGTATTTTGGTGTGAGGGATAATGTGTAAGATAACAATGAGAAATCTTACTCCGCACAGGACAAAGTGTGAATTTGCCACAGTCAAATAACCAACAATCATATATATTAATCCTTGTCACATAGGATGATTAGGTGCTGTTGGAGGTGCCCCCCGAGAAATCTAATAATCCGATACTCATAGATAGTGGCGGTTGACTGTAGAGGCAGTCCCCCACTGCAGGGAACGTACCCACTGTCCTCAGGTGTAATGGTTAGCAGTAACCATTACACCATCCGTGCTGCCCCAATTAAAAGTTGTTTTAACTAACTCATATCATTCATTGTAATAAAAGTGTGCCTCCCACAAAGAAATCTCTTTTGTGACGGTTTGCCTGCCCTTTACAGTCAACCGCCACTATCTATGAGTATCATAATGTGTAAGATGTATTATTGTGTGTGGCATAATGTAGTAAAAGGGGCATTACTAATAAGTAAATATTACTAATAATGTGAGGGGCATGAATCTGGTAAGAAATGAATTGTTTGAGGAAGGAGGTAAACCGATATTTTGCCGAGGGCCATGCAAGCTCTAAATCCAGCTCTGCTATGCACACTTAAAAGAAGAGGAAAGGTGCTGGGGGGGGGAAACCTACAACTTGCATTTTCAGTCTAGCCTGAATGAGATTCACTGTGTCCAAACAAGTTAATCTTATACTAAGCTTATACTGTCGAGCAATCAGGACGATGTAAGGAGGGATGACTCCCATTGAACTTAATTGCCTGTATACTGTAAAGATTTAATGAAGACTGAAATTATCACTGTTCTATCCTTTATTTGCATAACATTGGTTATTAGAGATGGACGTCTGGTTGGCTGTGCAGGATGGCTGATGAACGCCTATCATTTACAACTGCACTAGCTCGCAAATCAGACACACTGAGCAACATAGCCACTTTGTCCTTGCAATACAGAAAATCTTCCCAACATTGCTCCAGTGTGTACCCATCATTAGGAACCAAAATGCTAAGATGTTATATTTTATTAGATTTAATTTTTTGCACTCCCATGACCAACACTAAAAAAAACATGTGCAAACTTGCGACAGAGATAAAGGGGGGTATTCAATCCCAATCAAAATTTCCTGGCCACACAAAAAATCAGCAATTATGCGCCAATTAGTACTTAATCATGGGCGTTTTCACCCCTTTTTGAGTCCATTTTCTCTGATGCCATTTCACTATTTTATTTTGGGGGGGGTGAATCGGAATGCGCAAAAATGGACACAAAAACGTGCTAAAATGCAAATTTGTCGATCCACACGGTTTTCGCCAATGCTGGATTTTTTTTCAAATGGTCAAAAATTTTAGATTTTTCGCCTGGTAAAAAATATGCACGGGGTTGAATACCCCCAAACTGGAGAAGTTGCCAATAAGCTTCTAGCTATCATTTACTTAGCATAGTGATTAAAATGGCATTTAGAAGCTGTTTGGTTGCTATGGACAATTTTTCAATGGTATCTATTGGAAAGGATTGAGACCAGTGGCGTAACTATAGCACCGCAGCCCCCGCCACCGCGGGGGGCGCTGTGCATATGGGGGCGCCGGGGGCTGTGGTGCTATAGTTACACCTCCCCCCAATCCCCCGCAGGCTTACCTATTTCGCTGGTCCCGGCGGCTCCGTTCTTCTGCTGAGAACCACCACAAAATGGCCGCCCCCATATAGCACAGAGTTCTCTGAAACTGTCTGCTGTATGGGGGCGGCCATTTTGTGGTGGTCCTCAGCAGAAGAACGGAGCCGTCGGGACCAGCGCGAAAGGTAAGGCTGCGGGGGATTGGGGGGGTTTGAATGGGTGGCGGGGGGCGCCCAAAACGTAGCTACGCCGCTGATTGAGACATTTCCCCACAGGGTGTGGATCGCTTAGTTGACACATGAATAAGGCTGACATGCAGGGTGAAATTTAATAGGATGAGAGATTCAAAAAAGTAAGAGATTTGGTAAGAAATCTCCAGTTTTTTGAAAGCGGCAATCATTTACACTGCAAAACCAGTTTGATTTTCTCGTGTAAATGATTGCTGCTTTAAAAAAAACTGGAGATTTCTTACCAAATCTCTCACTTTTTGAATCTCTCATCCTATTAAATTTCACCCCCTATTTTTAATTTATCACATTACATTTTTAATACTGTTGAGATGTGATAATGGACATATGTACAAAGCAAATCTAATGCTGGGTACACACCAGGACGACTAGGGTCCGATCCCCTTAATCTAGATCCAATTCCGACCAATTGGATGTAGATTGTGTGGTGATTAGGCCCTTTTCTGTCCTGGTGTGGACCGATACCGATCTGATGCGCGGTCCCGCGGGTCGGTCGGTCGTTATGAGATCCTACCTGCTGCAGGTAGGATCTGAATGACGACCATACAGCCGGGTGCGGGTCGCCATTGGATCGGACCCGCTCACGGTGCACATCGTGAGCGGGTCGTGCCCCCCCGCGTCACCGTGGGTCGGACGAGACACTGACGACCCGCTCACGATGTGCATCGTGAGCGGGTCGTCGTGGTGTGTACCCTGCATAAGCCTGCTTCTCTGGTATCCAACAGAAAGTAGCACATACACTACTATAGAAGATGGCATTAGCTGTCAGGGTCAAGCTCTGAAATGGTTTGGTTACTCTCACAATTTAGCATATTGGAACATATATTAGGAATCATTGTTTTGAAACTAAGTAGGTTTGTCAATGGTATTTTGTGGAAACTATACAATAGGAGTATTTTCATTGACCAATACTGATTGCAATAATATTGTTTTTTAATAGATTAATTTATTCCAATCTTCAAAAAAAAGTTATTTAATGTATAATTCTTTTTGATTTCAAAGATTTTCATTGTTTTCACAAACAGAAATTTACAGGCAATATTGTCAGAAAAAAACAATGGCGGTAATAAGATGAGTATGAGAACGATGGTCTCCCCAGTTTTTATAATCTGGTATAACATGTGGGAAGAGGGTGTGACTACTAGAGTGTCCCCGCGACTAATATGGGATAACATCTTCGTAGGTAAACTTTTAAAAATTGTTGGCGCACTTCTTGCTAAACAGTAAAGATATATACATTTATATTTCAGGCGACAGACAAGACAAGGGGAATAAGGGGGCGGTAAGAAGAGAAGGGAATTGAATGTACCAGGGAGAGCATGATATGATAACAATTATGATGGGAGCAATATTATCAAATTTAAGCTGAGTGGGTTGTGTTGTATGCCGCAGTTTGAACGTCTGATGAGTATGATAAGTGTAGTGAGGTGTTATGGTGTATCTGTATGTGTGGGAGAATTTTTAATATTCTAGCCTCTAAACTCCACAAGGAGTTCCAGGTAGTTGAGGGCTGCGTTGTTACTCTTTCGGAGCAGGAACTGGAATGAGGGAGGACAGCACTTTTGATTGAAGATCCTGATCAAGAGATTTGATGAAGGGGTCCCATTTGGAAAGGAAAGATTGTGGGTCGCCATGGAGACCCAGCATCACAGTACGTCTGTCAAACAGTAGAATTTGGTAGAGTCTGCTCTTTAACTCGCTTAGGGGCGGGGCTGTGGATACTGTCCAGTGGATGAGTATCAACTTTTTCGCTAAGGTAAGTATTATAGTAAGTAGAGGTATATGTCCATTGGCGGTTGATGGGAGTGAAATTTATGCACAAACATGCTAAAGGGGCGGGTAGTAGTTGAAGAGAAAGGAGGGTGTTACTTTGCACCAATATTTCAGGACCTGAAGTAATGAAAGAATTTTGCATTTGACATTTTACATTTACAGCAATTCCCAGTAGCAAAATGGACCTCCTGTAGATAGGAGGATTGGAGTATTTTCTGTGTTTTGGCATATGTTATAAGTAGGTCATTAGGGGATTTGATTTCAGGGATAACTCGTGACCAGGCTTGGTACAATGAGTGTAGAGGAGTGTCTGGTAAGGATTGAAGAAGGCTGTCATAGACGTTACTTGTTTTATATCTATGATGGTAGAGTAGCATGAACAACGGAGTTAAAGGGTCTGGATAATCAAGAGAGAGGATGGAAGGAATCAGGGGGGCGATGTAGTGCCGTGTTTGGAGGTACATGAAGAAGTGGTTTCTTGTTAGGTCATAGCGTGATTGGAGTACAGCAAAGGGAAAGAACAAACCATTTAGTGGCTAGATCTAGGCCCTTGTGGCACTAGTCCATATATGTATTGTGGAGCAGAGATGGAGGAAAGTTAGGGTTTCCCCAGATAGGAAAAAATGTCATTTTAGGGTTCCTTTGTAGTTTCTTATTTACCTGCAACCACGCGCCATACGTGCCTTTGAAAAGGATGTGATCAAGTGTAGACGGGGGGATGAGGGATATGGGAGTGTGTAAGACGGCGCTGGGTGAAAGGGGTGAAATAGGGTTCTGTCTAGGTTCATATCGGTGTAGGTAGAATTGTTATACAACCAATCGGTGATATATCGAAAATGTATGGACCATGCGTAAAACTGGAAGTTCTCCAGTGGTGTTTAGATCTGGAAAGTTTTGAGAGAGACATTCTGGGTCTCTTGCCACACCATAATATAATAACCTGGACATGAGGCCATTCAATCTTTGAATGTCATCGATCGGTAGTATGCAGAGTAACATTTGCAAGCAGTAAAAGATTTTCGGAAATATAATGCTTTTTAACACTGCTGCTCTGCCTAATAAGGAATAAGTACATTTTGTTCAGTAGGGGTGTAAATATTATGTGGGTTACTTGTTGCCCAAGTATTTCACAGATGTCTTTTGGATGGTGAATTGGGATATAGCAGGATCTGACATGATATCATTTATTATTCTTTTTATAATCAATTGTATGTTTTTGAAATGATATAAATGATATTGGGCCTTATTTTGGTTCACTCTTTCTGACAAAATCCTTCTTAGATGGGCAAAACCATGTGCACTGCAGGTGGGGCAGATGTAACATGTGCAGAGAGAATTAGATTTGGGTGGGGTTTTACTTCAAAGTGAGATCTATATTGCAGTGTAAAAATAAAGCAGTCAGTATTTTCCCTGCACAGAAACAAAATTACTCACCCAAATCTAATTCTCTCTGCACATGTTACATCTGCCCCCTGCAGTGCACATGGTTTTGTCCATCTAAGAAGGATTTTGTCAGAAAGAATGAACCAAAATAAGGCCCATTGTGTGGTACTTTAAAACTTGTGATACATCCACTCTCTTTTTAGATACATCCCTGAGGAAGTCCTTTTCCACTTAATGCGTTGTGTGAATATATATACTAATATACCAAAAGTGGGCTAAACGTGCAGTTGGGCATTGGCATTACTAAGGGGTGTGAGCCGAGTGTCACCCTCCAAGCGATGACATAAAAATGACGTCTCTTCCTCAGTGCCAAGGGCTGAGTGCTGCACTACAACATTACGTGCAGCACCCAGCTCCAGTCACAGTGTATTAGCCATCACTGCAGGCTAATTGGTCCCCGGGTGGTTCCCAGTATCTCTAGACCCCTAACATGACAAAAACAGGGTTTTTGTCAATGAGGTCACATCCCCTACCCATAAGGCCATGCCCCCTATCTTGACTGTTCAATGGGCGGGTGTCATTAAAGGTAGGGACACTGTTGTTGCTGGGTATGCTTCAATAGAGTTACAGTACAGACAGTGAAAAGGTCGGTCCCAAATGACTGACATGCAAAAGGTCAACAGGGTGAAAAGGGTTACATGGAATAGGTAGACAATACAAAAGGGTGACAGGTTTAAAAGGGTTACATGGTGAAAAGATTGACATGAAAATGGTAAACACAAAAATGGTTGACAATGGAAAGTGTACCCTTGCCATGCTTTGAGCAAGGTGCATTGGCTTATATTACTATTCCCAATCCTAGTCCATGTGGATGGTAAATGATAAAAGTAAATGATGAAAGGGTTGGGAAAAACTTTTGTCGACATACTGTATGTGAGTTGACCATTGTTATGTCTACCTTTTTAACCTGTTGACCTTTACTACTGTTTACCGATTTCATGTAGATCTTCTGACCATATTGACCATGTCGATCCGTGCTTGCATGCGTTTCCTTCAGCAACTCCAGTTTCCTCTAAAACTATATTGGTAGGTTAATTGACTCCCAACAAAAAATTATGAAATTGGATGTGTGTGCATGTACATGTGGTAGGGAATATTGATTGTAAGCTCCACTAGGGAAGGGACTGATGTAAATGGCCAAATAATTCTGTAAACTGCTGCAGAACATGTTTGCACTATGAAATAATTAGTAATAATAATAATAATGCTTAAAAGGTCCACTATTCCAGGTCCAAAAAAGGCAGCAGCTCCTGTGTTCCACCAACATGTTTCGACATTGTCAGTCTTTGTCAAGTGACCCATAACAGACTTTTATCTCTATTCAGTATCTGGTACTTTCTAGTATGTGGTTGTGTTCCAAAGATACATCATCAATTCAATATAAAATTATACTTTCTCTTTATTATAAGATATTAATATTTTAACCACTGAAAGTGGTTCAGAATATTTTTGGGTGAATTCATAAATATCATTTTAGTGTTCTGGATATTTTGGCTTATATGCTACATCACAACTCTAAGCTGAGAGTGCGCTAAAAAAACACCTTTATTGTACTATGATTATTTTATCTAGAGGAGGAACCTGCAGTAGATGTTTTTGCACACCAACTTTATTTTACATGGAAGTTGTGCAGCTAGCTCCATAAACCTTTTTTTGCACAATAATTGACACCTGCTCCAGCCCCATGGGATCTCTCAGCCACTAGGATCTCTCAGCCGAGCCACTGATTGGCTGAGAGAGAGAGCATTCTCAGCCAATCAGAAGCCGGCCCTATCCTTTGGATTTTTTTCTGGTGAGATCGCTTAGAAAATGCCCTGAAATCGTCCCGTGTGTAGGCCCCATATGGCACCTCCAATGCCTCCTTACAATTGTGAGTACTTGAACATGGTGCAGGGAAATTGGATCTGATCCTTTCGTATGCAACCCCACGAATGCTGAGTGCTCTGCAGAATGCAATATATTTTACTACAAAAAGAAAAAATTAGCATAACCTATAAAATGAGCTAGTGTTTTCCTATTAAAGGTACAGTGCATTTAGAACAGACTTACCCCTGTCCTATGCTAACCCAATACTGCAATAACCTTATTACTATACAAGCCCATGCAGTAGCTGAGGGTACGTAATGGAGGAAGGACTGGAATATTTTAATATGCAGGTTTTCACAAACATCTACAAAGTGCCAGAGATTCCATTGTTAATTGCCTATTATATGGTACTGTGGAATATGTTGGCATCCCACAAATACATAATATTAATGCAAGGCCACACACAGTGTGGGTGAGATAAAGCCTCTCTGGCTTGTAGAGTTAGCAGCAAAGCTTGGATGGGAATTCAGGGGGGTTGGCTCCATTCTCAGCTCATTGGGTTGGGACACTTTCTTTGCATTGTCGCTGTGATGAGAGGGGGCTTTTGTGACTCACAACCTTAGTTCAGCCAGCTGCAAAATCTCTTTCCCAGGATCTGAATAGGAAAAAGCGGAGGGTATAGGAGGGGGAAGAAGCAGAGCTGGTGAGGAGGGGGAGGATTGAGTAAGGAGCGTGGAAGGGTCTACACACAGACAAAAGAGCTTCCTTAGCATATCAGTCTTGCATAGACAGGGTGAACTGCCTCACCTGATAAGCATCATAGCAACAGGCAAGGCACCCCAATTATGGCAGCTTACATTCATATAGAAGTCAGGTCTCTCTGTAGTAGTGTTCAACACACATGTGAGGAGCTGTTTATAGAGACACAATGTAATAGTCTTTTACATTTACCAGAAAAGAGAGAAGACATATTAACTTTACGCTTGTAAAAGTTTTATGACTGGTTACTGTAAGTTTTAAGTAAAAAACACAGGAAAATTACCCCCGAGAACAAGTTTAACAACTATAATCAGACATATAAACCTGGTAAGATGCAAGGCTATATATGTCTAAACCTCTCATGCTATACTGTATAGGAAATCTAACCCTATATACTGTATATGATCAAAAGTAATAAGCGAGAATTATTTTAACATTACTTTTTCCATTTGCCAGAAGTAAAGAGAACCATAGTATTCAGTCCATGGTAAAGACTCTTTTATATGTGGTTTTGTGCTGCCTCATGGGAATAATGGGGATACAGTATCTCAAGTTAACAATGTGACATGCAAGTGGGGATTCTTGGGCAAGTCAGGTATTTCCCAGAATATTAGTGTCACACAAGTGACAAGTGATCCAAGATTTTTCAGGCCATTAACTCTTTGTCACCAAAGTGATCAGCACTGTCTCCTGCTAACACTGTCGCACAACAAGAGATGAACTTTTATTGCAGGGGTGTAACCAGACATTCATAGGCCCCATAGCAAAAGTTTGTAAGGGCCCCTATTTAGCAACTGATGGTGATAAATGTATAGAGCACATATAGACTTTAAAGATGGGCCCCCTTCAGCTCTGGGCCCCATAGCAGCGGGATGCGGTCATTTGGACTACAGCATGATGGTTGACAGTCATTAGATCGACACCATTAGGTCAACATGGGAAAAGGTCGACATGGTTCTAGGTCGAAAGGTCATTAGTTCAACAGGTCATTAGTTCGACAGTGTCTAGGTAGACAGTCCAAAGGTCGACATGGGGTTTTTCACTGTTTTTTGAGTCGACATGTGCCAACAGGCGGTATTTCATGCCCTACCATCCACTAAGACGGGGTGGGAGAATAAAATAGTGTGCCGAGCGTAGCGAGGCACCGTGCCCAAAGCATTGCAAGCGCAGCTAGCGATGCGAGAGGATGCGGTGCATGTTAAACTGTGTCCATGTCGACCGTTTTGACATTCGGGTCAAAAACCAGTGGAAAACCCCATATCGACCTTTTGACTGTCGACATAGGCACTGTCAAACTAATGACCTGTCGAACTACTGATCTTTCAACCTTTTCCCATGTCGACCTTTTCTCATGTCGACCTAGACCCATGTTGACCTAATGGTGTCGGCCTAATGACTGTCAACCATCATGCTGTAGACCAAATGATCCCAACCCATAGCAGCTGAGCCCCTTGCACCTATGGTAGTTACGCCCTTGTTTTCTTGTCTGTATATTATTATTATTATTATAATTTTATTTATAAGGTGCCACAAGTGTTTCGCAGCGCCGTACAAAGGAAAAGTACAGGGAGACAAAATAGTATTACATTGCATAAATAACAAAAATAGAGTACAGGTAAAGAGCGACACAGTTCAATACAAATTACAGCTTAAATATAAGTAGTGAGGACTTGATCAATGTACTACTAGAGGCTTGAGGCCAATGATGGAGATGAGTATGCAGACAAAGATGGTCACTGAGTGTTTGAGTATGGGAGAGCTGTGAGTGACATGTGAAGAGAAGAGGGCTTTGACAACAGGAGGGAAGAGGGCCCTGCTCTGAGGAGTTTACAATCTAGTAGGAAGGGGAGACAGACAGATTACATGAGGTGCAAGCAAGTGGGCGGTGGCTTGATAGCAGGATGTAGGCAGTCAGGGGGTCAGAGAATTAGCTTCAGTGCATTTCACTGAAGAGGTGCAGCACGAGCAAAGTCCTGAACTCTAGCATGGGAAGCAGTGATCAGGGTGGAGGAGAGACCTATTAGGGAACTTTGGACTATAAGACAAGATGTTGAATTGAAAAGGTAAAATGTTATTATTACTGTAAGTGGGTTGAATATTTAGCTGAGATTTATAAAAAGTGGATATTTTATATAGACTATAATAACATATGTAATTTAGGATGTGCCAGACTGCAACACTACACAACTGCTCCCCCACACTGTCTTCCCATGCTAATGGTGTTATATAATTCCATACATTTTTATGAACACATAACTAGCAACTCAGGCGCCATTTCATTACGTAAACATGCTGGTGTTTTATGGATTCTGTGCTACATACAGTGGCGTATTTATAATGGGTGCAGTGTGCCCGGTGCACACAGGCCCCTGAGTGCTAGGGGGACCTTCACCGCACACACTGCACCATTCTTCTAATACCCCCCAAAGACCAGTGTCGGCAGCAAAAACTATGCCGAAATCGCAGTAAAAATGGCACGGTAGGCATTGCGCAGTGCAGTCTGAGTGCTCTAGTGCTCAGACTCCACAATGAATTAATGCAGAAATTGGCAGAAAAATGGTCGCCGTACCATTTTTTCTGGAGATTCACATATGCGCAGTAGGGTCTAGTACTCAGACCCTACTACACAGCCTGGAGCAAAGAAGAGGGGGCCCGGGCGGAGGAGGCTGCACACGGGCCTCCTCTCTTAAAATGCCCCTTGCATGCTCTCACGCTTAGGGTTCTCTCAGCACAAATGTAGTAGGTGAGGTTCTAAATACAGCGCATGTCAAGAAGAAAATATAAGTATTTTTGTGCATGTCCGTTTTATTCGGAGTTTGGCAGAACTTGGCTGATCTGTTTTTCTGTGACCTAGGACACTCCGGGTGGGAACTGGGTGGTGACAATGCAATTACAGATAACCACCATGTATGTTTCATGAATGTGTCATGTGAGGAGGTCATTATCATATTCCTACTAGTTTCGATGTGTATGGGAAGAGAAACTAGTTTCTAGCGTATCTCCTGCAATTGCATGTCTTTTGTGCAATCACTTATCCTAAAGACGACAGTTGCATCGGCCAGGGTAAAATCAATAAAAAGTACAGGTTTTCATTTGCAGATGACCAAACCTTTTCCCCACATTAGTTGTATGGATTCTAGCATTAAGTTTGATATAACTCCTCCTTTAAGACATAATAAGTTGATAACAGATAATTATATAGAAACACAGATCAGTGATTTTTTTTTTTTATGTAATTTTTTCTATGGCCACTGTACCCCACTATATCGCATGGCATCGCATCGCATGTCCTGCAAAATCGCATGCGATCGCATGCAAATTTATAGGGTGTGCGATGCAATAACATTAGGCATACAATAATGTGATTGTATGTCCCAAAAATAGGTTTAACGCACCCCCCCCCCCACACTATCCACGCCACCCCAAAGCGTGGCGAGCTCAGCGAGCAGCGGCGGAACGCGTCCTCCGACTTTTTCATTACCCCACTATTCACATTGGCGTAGAGTTGATTTCATATAGTGTGACGAGCGCAGCGAGCCACCGAGCCCGAAGCGTGGCGAGGGGACGCGGATTACTTTACATGTATTCCGTGTCCCCTCGCAGTACTCGCTGCGCTCGCCACACTATATAAAATCAACTCCACGCCGACATGGATAGTGGGGTAATGAAAAAGTCGGAGGACACGTTCCGCCAACCATCGCGGCGCTCGCCACGCTTCGGGGTGGTGTGGATAGTGAGGGGGTGCGTTACACCTATTTTTCGGGCATACAATCATATTATTGTATACCTAATGGCATGGCATAGCACCCCAGAATTTTTTTTATGCAGTATAGCCCTCTACGCAATTAACGTAGTGGGCGCCGTGCTAGGAAACAAGTACCATAATTTTTATTATATTTTGTGCCATGGGTTGAATAAGACATACTGTAATAGGGATGCCAATCCTGGGGCAATTTTTCAATCCCTGTATCCGGGATTGAGAAATGCTCAATCCTGAGATTCCCGAGATCCTGGGATTCTCCTCGGGCCGGCTGGATTCACATCCCGGTAATTTTAAGGCCAAATCCCAGGATCCAAATCCCACGATTTTCCACCTTAATTCTCTGCAGTGTAACAGTTATCACCCCCTGAGCCTCTACCAAGATTTGTGGGGAACTAGTGTTCTTGCTCAGAACATTAAAATGTTTCATTACATTCTGAAGCAGTCCTTATACTGTTTAATATATGTATATGTTATATATGTTATATATTTCTAGCTTTGACATCCATAACACCAACCCCCCAACCTCGATTTCGAATCAGTTTTGCTTATATAAGCAAAATCGAATAGACAAATAGATAAAATCGAACCGTGTGTCTATTAGTCTTTGCACATTCAGCCACATGGTTGATGCAGCTGCGGTCGCTTCTGTATCCACCTCTGAATCAGACCACTGCCTCCTACAATTGAACAATCAGAACACATTCTAAATTATTCTGTGCTGCAGTTAGCATACCAAAAACCTGATTACCCACATTATGCTTTTCCCTAATGTATTCAACATTGTTGGCTGAACAAAGAAGTATATGTTGACCGGACAAAAAAAGCCCTCTGACACCAGTAAAATTCAATATATACTGTAAATGTCTGAGAATTGATTATTTATTTTATTGTTTCTAAATACTGCTTGAATCAGTCAGTGATAAAGTATGGGTATATTATATTATGTTTGTAGGAAATTTAAGAATTGTCATGTGCGTCAAATGTGAGACATTCCAATGCACCTGGAAAAATCAACTGTACACATTGGGGTCATTTTAATTAATTATTGCAGAGCACAGTGAGTGGGAGGAATGGGTCATAAGACGATTGGGAGCTGAAAGTATTGGATTGTGGCATCTGTCATGTGGTACTTCACTCCTCTCATCAGAGTTACCTACTCATTAAAACACTCTGGGTCTCATTTATAAACTAGTGATAAAACTTGTGAGTGATAAAACTCATTGTGTATGATAAATGGTGATCCAGCCAATAAGTTGGAGAACCATTTATCAAACGGTTTCAGTACTAAATCCTGACCACCGAAATCACAACAAGCCCTTTGTGGGCTCGCTGCACTTGCCACGCAGCAGGCCCGGTGCCTCGCTACGCTCGGCACACTATTTTATTCTCCCTCTGTGGGTGTCGTGAACACCCATAGAGGGACAAAGTGCCGGGATTTTGGTGGTCGGGATTTCGGCGGTCGGGATTCCGGCGTATGTATTTTGACTGCCGGGATTCCGACCGCCGGGATTTTAACTCCATCCGTATCAAACTAAGGGCCTGATTCTGTAAGGTTCGTAAAGAGACAAATTCAGGGGTTTATTCTAGTTCATTCTTTCTGCCAAAATCCTTCTTAGATGGACAAAACCATGTGCACTGCAGGGGGGCAGATGTAACATGTGCAGAGAGAATTAGATTTGGGTGAGTTATTTTGTTTCTGTGCAGGGAAAATACTGACTGCATGATTTTACACTTCAATATAGATCTCACTTTGAAGAAAAACCCCACCCAAATCTAATTCTCTCTGCACAAGTTACATCTGCCCCACCCGCAGTGCACATGGTTTTGTCCATCTAAGAAGGATTTTGTCAGAAAGAATGGACTAGAATAACCCCCTCAGTCCGGGGGTCGATGTTGAGTATTATCATTCACAACGAGTTTTATCACTTGTGAAAATACTAAAGTGTAATCTGATTACTGCTTAGTATTTTATATATGTCTGATGTTTTTATGTTTGTTTTTATATATTGATATTGTGAAGAACCGGTTGTTCATGTGATACATCATCTAACATTCATACTATTGAAAAATAAAACCTTATTTGGTATAACATTTATAGGGCCCGATTCTGATCGCTTTGGTCCCCGGCGTCTTCGCAATGGGGACCAATGTTTTAGCACTGCACATGCACATACTCGCTTATGCGCATGTGCAAGGCTTCTGTGCGGGCACCTTCAGAGACTTGCAACATCTCCATGGTGCTAGCACAGGGGTATATGGAGGTGGGTGGGATGCACTCAGGAAAACACTGGGCATCCCCATGCAAACACAGGCGGGAACAGGACGTCAGCTGCCCACCCTTTTCTTGGACCCGGACGTGGCAAGAGTAAGTCAGCCCAGACTGATTTAGATATGCAAGCATGGTAGAAATCCTTCGATGGTTGCCAATCATCAAATGATTTCGGCCTTGCACATTACCATGCGAATGGGTGTTTATGCAATACATCCATTCGCAAAGTGGATGGGATATTCGCTGGACGACGGGGGCGGGCGATGTTAAAAGGCTCGCTAAGCAGCAAAATAATGCTGATTAGTGAGCCAACCAGAATGACCCCATAGTGTGTATTTAGATATCAGACTCCAGAGTGATTTTTAATAACAGCGCAAAACTCTCCAAATTCTGTGTTTGTTTTTTTATATACAAGAGCCAGTATATAAAGTGTATGTTCCTTAGCATACAGGAGGGTAATAGTTTGCTACTTGATTTATTGATATATTACATTATTGGTTAATTATTGTAATTAAAAGCACCTGGACCTTTTTTGTTTGTTTTTTATACTTGGAGAAAGAATAGCAATCTCTCACAGAAGTCCCTCCCATTTTAATTCATTTCAAAAAAGACAGATTGAGGTTTTATGAGTTTGTACACCAACATCACAAAGATAGTTACGTCTCTTGATTTCCTGATGTAATTTCAGTTAGTTTTCTATTTTGTTCTTATAAAAATAGAGACCGTTGTATTAGAATCTGTCAAATTGGGGGACTGTGCATAAAGGTACAAGTTCTGTTGACCTTCTGTTTCATGCACATATTATAAGAAAGTGGCACAAAGCCAGGAGTTGGATCATACATTGAACCACTGGCAGAAGACTTTGCCAATAACATACACGCATATGTTATGTACATGAATTCAATAATATAGAAGATGAAAGCAAATTCCAAAAAGCAGTTACTTGGTACTGTGTACGCTCTCTTCCCAAGCTGTGTCTCAAAGCCCTGGTACCCCCCAGCTAATTCAACAAGTTTAATTAAGCTCGAAGAACCCGGGAGTAAATTAGCCAGAACAAGGGACAGTTACCATGAAAGCATTACCATATCAATGCTTGGAAGTCGGTCCCCTTGGCTCTTGTGTGAATACAAATCAATTACCAGGAGCTGTGAAGCTGGCTTTTCTCTCCGGAGTATTAATGCTTGACAAAAGCCGGGATACAAAGAGAGTCCTGTTAAATGAAGAAAGAGTGTGTGTGTGTGTGTTTGTGTGGGGGCAGAGGAAAATAGAAATGGGGGTTTCGTGTTAAAATTAAGATGACTGATATTGTAAGTTAACCTGAATTGTGAATATTATGTAAAGTAAATGGTTTCCCTAAATATATCATGTACATATTCCAAGTAACAGCAGGACAAAAATTCTGTGTAAACAGAAAGGTGTAAGATTCACAGACTATTAAAAATATCTACTTTTTAAATTGTGGGAAAACTCTTTTTCAAAACCAGTTTGAGAATCTGTACCGTATGCTACTTGGTCCAATGTAATTTTTTAATATGATCTTTTCACAGGTGACACAGGTGAAGAAGTTCAGGTATGCAGGAAATGCTGTGCACAGTTTGATGAACCTTCTGATTTCACCAAACACAAGGAATGCTGTCCACTTGACAACCAAGTTGTTGTGATTGTGGAGAACCAAGTGGAATCTAATACAAAGAGCAAGCGACCTAGCATCAGTGAGGAGTCTCGTTCACAGCCTAGTTCTCCAGAAAGTTTTGGATCAGAAAATAAAATAATGGTGACTGAACAGTGCGACAGAGGAACAAGTTCTATGGCCTCTTTGAGACAAGAAATGGACAAGAAGGGAGTTGGCCCATCTCAGCGCTTCCTAATACCCAATGGAGGATTGATTATGGAAGGGATGGCAGGACCAAAGGTGGGCTTGGCTCCAATGAGTCAGGAAGCTGTTCCTGGGGGTCAGACAGCTTCAGCTCCCATAAACATTCCCATGATCTTGGAAGAACTCAGAGTTCTCCAGCAAAGGCAGATACGCCAGATGCAAATAACAGAGCAAATATGTCAACAGGTACTAATGCTTGGATCTCTATCCATGACTACTCCTACTACAACAACATCCTCACCAGAAAGAACAAGTAGCACCAGACCTTTACCTGTTTTCAGTCCATCAAAATCATCTGAATGTGGGCCTGAATCAGCAAAAACATTCTGCAGAGATGAAACATCCAAACAGACTTTTCTTCATCTCTACAATCATATGGGGCAAACATTTGGAGCCAGAACCATTCCCAGTATGAAGGACAAAGTGATGAGTGGGTTTGGTGACAAGACAGTTTCAGGGCAAGCTTCACTTCCAAGCTCACCATCAAGCCAACTTATTTCTCCACATGCAATTTTTCCACCAGGTTTACCTACTTTGCCAGCTGGATTATTTTTAGGGGCAAGAGTACTGGAGAATGCCCCAAGCCTTTTAAAGCAGAAAAACACTGATTCCCTTCGTGGAGAAAGTCAGCAGGAAAGGGCATCAGGAAAGCACAAATGTCGTTTCTGTGCAAAAGTTTTTGGCAGTGACAGTGCCCTGCAAATCCACTTGCGCTCTCACACTGGTGAAAGACCGTACAAATGCAACATATGTGGAAATCGCTTTACTACCAGAGGCAATCTGAAAGTGCACTTTCATCGGCATCGGGAAAAGTACCCTCATATACAAATGAACCCACATCCTGTTCCTGAACATTTGGACTATGTTTTGACTAGTACAGGACTACCTTATGGCATGTCAGTACCTCCAGAGAAGGCAGAAGAAGAGACAATAGAAAAGAAGCCAGTAATACCTCCAATAATGGCCACAGAGGGCTTAAATCTATTCTCAAGCTCAGGTACTCAAGGACTACAGTCAATTAACAAACTAGTACTTATGAAAGGTGATGATGGCTCTGGTGGACTAAAGGCTCCCAATGTTTGTGCAAAAACCAAGTCAGATGAAAATACCCCTCCAGTTGAAAGGGCAGGGACTGGCGGAGCTGATGTTACTGGAAGGATGCAACTTAGCAAGCTTGTTACCTCTCTTCCAAGTTGGGCATTGTTAGCCAGTCACTTTAAATCTGGAAACTTCCCTTTTTCATATGCTGTAGAACCACTGGGATATTCGGAGACGTCAAAACTCCAACAATTGGTAGAAAAAATAGACAAGCAAGCAACTGTGCCTAACCAGTGTGTCATCTGCTTAAGAGTGTTAAGTTGTCCCAGGGCACTTAGACTTCATTATAACCAACATGGTGGGGAAAGGCCATTCAAGTGTAAGATATGTGGGCGTGCCTTCTCAACAAAAGGCAATTTGAAAGCTCACTTTGTAGGCCATAAATCCAGTTTATCATCAAAGCCTCAAAATTCATGTCCAATTTGCCAGAAAAAGTTTACCAATGCGGTTACTCTCCAGCAGCATATAAGGATGCATCTCGGCGGCCAGATACCAAATGGAGATATTCCCCATGGAGGTGGCACCAAAACAGATTCCATAGAAGAGAAGACTACTCCAGACTATTCAGATGAGATTAGCACAGATGAAGACTCTTTGGATGCCAGTGAATCAGAGAGTGAAAAAGCAGCATTAGTAGAGTCAGAGATATCAAGCATGGATGATGATGCTGCTGCCTCTGCTGTGAAGAAGAAGGATGAGAATAGCACAACTGCCCTTCCCACTGTTCAACATGTTCCATTTGCAGCCACTGAAGTAGTTACACCATCAGAACCCAGTATAACCACTAACCCAGCTTCTGAAGAAGCTCTGCAAAAAGAAATCAGTGATCCTTTAAGTAATGAAGATGATAAAACAGACATAAACCAGTTTTCTGAAAATGAACAACTTCAAGTTCAAACCAATACAGAAAGTAAGCAAGAACCAGAGACAGATATGAGCAACATACCAGAAGGAAGCCCAAGTAAAGAAGAAGCCCACATCTGTGACCTATGTTCTGAAAAACTGCCCAGTATGGAGTCTCTGGAAGAACACAA
Organism: Crinia signifera; assembly: GCF_055691185.1. Lineage (NCBI taxonomy): Eukaryota > Metazoa > Chordata > Amphibia > Anura > Myobatrachidae > Crinia > Crinia signifera. Next base: position 329,263,778 of record NC_139217.1, read on the forward strand.
GAAATGCCACACCAAAGATGGGCTGTTCCATTGCTTGGTTTGCAAGCAGAGCTTCCTGGAGGCATCCATACTGACGAAGCATGTGCTTCATGCACACCAGGTGAGACAAAATTTCCCTCCTCAGCCAGTCAGCAGTCCCAAACACCCAATTGCAGACTTGCCAACTCCAGCCCACACATTTCTGGTGAGCGCAGTGAAGAGTGAAGTGTTAAGCCCACCCCAGACATTGGCACTGGTCCAGCTTCCTCGGCTGCCGGTGCCTTCTTCCCTGTCCCCTCCTTTGAGACGCAGCCCTAAGCAGCATCTGTGCGTAGTATGTAAGAAGACGTTCTCCTCGGCCAGTGCTTTGCAGATTCATGAGAGGACACATACAGGAGAGAAGCCTTTTTCCTGCAATATGTGTGGAAGGGCGTTCACCACACGAGGGAACCTAAAGGTAGGCTCTCCATGTAAATTAACTATTCAGTGAAATACAAGTCTTGTGAGAATCACTGAACTATAGTAACAGCACTAAGCAACCATACAGCACATAGAAGAAGTGTTCAGATAACCTTCCTTAAAATCAAAGTATATTATATCATATTTACCAGCATTCCAAACAGCAAACAGCATTTACATTAATCATAATATTTGTATATACTTTCCCAATTAATCACCATGAAATTTACTGTTTTCCTGCTGGAAGAGACTTCAAGGAAATGTCATCTGTTGCTCTCAATACCCAATGGGTACTGATTCTGTCAAACATGGGGTTTCCAAGGCATCAGTTTTCCTAAATAGAAGTGGTTTATTTATACTTTCTCCCTAAGAAACTTTCTCCCTTTTTCATTATTTCAGTGGCACTACACATTTTCCTGATAACCTGATTAGACTCCTAATACAAATGTCAATTAAAAAATGGAGTAGAAATGTAAATTGCATCCTCTATATAAAGTGTACGGTTAAATGGATCCCTCTATGTGCCCTGCATTAGTGTATGTAATTTCTCACTTATTTGAGAGAACATCTGTACTGCCATGGCTTGTATTTGAGTATTTATGTTTTAAAACATTTAGACTTTACTCAATATAGGCAATCAAAACAGGCTAACTGTTAATATTGTAATGTTCGTTACCCTCTCTTTTTATCTGTAGGTCCACATGAGTACTCATGTATGGAATAATAGCACATCCAGAAGAGGAAGACGTCTCTCTCTGGATAACCTTGGTCCTTTGCTCTCAGGAACCCCAGTGAGGCTGCAGGATTTCCTTTCTAGAGATATCCCTACACAACTGGTTGGAGTTAGCCCATTATCATTTTGGAACCAATACACTGCTTATCTCACAAGTGGCCCTCCGCCATCTAATGTTAACATTACATCTACAGGTGCTGTCATCCCACCTCCTGTTCCGATTGGCTTGCAGACAGCTAAAGTTGGGCACACCCCCACTGGAGCACTAATTGAAGTCAAGGAAAAGAAATCAAGTGTAACAGAAGCATTATATGAGAGTCCAGTAAAGGAAGAAAAATAGACTAGTGCTTATAAAACTTACAGAATAGAGAATGACTGCTGTTTCAATATTACTGAGTCTACTCTCTATATAAATAATAACTCCCTTATCAACTATGGAGTTAAAGACTTACTTAGGGAGTGCGTTTTCTCCTGACATATGACTAAAGTAGTTGCACTGTTTTCTAATAGTTTTCAAATTCTGAAAATCCAATAAAGTCTCAATGAGATATGGAAAAAGGGCTTATAATTAGTAATCCCAAATGTCCAAGTTTACCAGGGACTGTCCTGGTTTTTGACACATTAAAAGCTAAATGTCAGAAATGTTTTTCCTTTAGAAATCACATTAAACAATAATTAAGTGGGTCATTGGATACCTATTCCTAGCGTGGAATACTCAAAATAGATATTGAAAAGTAATTGTGGAGCAGTTTGCCATTTTACATGGCTGTATAGATTATTTTTCTGATAAAGTGGCCTCTAGTTATTGAGATAGGAGCATATATTCTGTAATACTATCGACTACTGAGGTATGCAACGGCAAATATTACACATGCACTGGAAACACCTTATTATATTCTGAAGGAAACAAGTGTGGAAAACTTTCTAAAGAATGAATAGCATCTGTGCAAAGCTCCAACACGGTTCAGGGATTTGAACACTAGAATAAACCATTGTTTTAATGCAGATGAAGGAGATTTAAATGGTTGATCTGCCTTGGAAGCTCTAACACAATCTAATACAGGTTGAGTGTCCCTTATCCAAAATGCTCGGGACCAGAAGAATTTGGGATAATGGATTATTCCGTATTTCAGAATATTTTTATATTTCAATGATGTATCTTGAGGTATCTTGCATTTATGTTGTACAAACACAACAAACGCATGAAATACACACAAATATATTTTATTTGTGCATAAAACAAGGTTTCAAAACATGAAACAAAGTTTTTGTACTATCTCAGATACTGAATTTAATGGCAAGTAATCATTTTCTTGCACATATTTAGTGCCAGTTACATATCATGTCCTCAGTAGTGCTGTTACAGATATCCCCACTTTCTGGAATGTATGGTTTTCGGAACAATTTAGATAACGGATATTGGATAAGGGATTCTCAACCTGTAATTATAACTGATACATGACAATGTTTAGGAAGCAAGGTGAGAAAATGAACCACTGAGCACAAAAAGTTTCAAACACAGGGGTCCATTTACTAAGCCTTGGACATAGAAAAAACAGCCAATCAGCTCCTAACTGCCATGTGACAGTTAAGATCCATACACACTGGGCGATTATGCCCAGTATGTATGGACAGCGATGACCACTGTCATCACTGGGGGGAAAGCCGCTCAGGGGCTGTCAGCTGGGCCGGACAGCTTTGCATAGCGCAGCGTCCACAAAGCCGCTTATCTGCTGGTAATACAAGCAAATCAACGCTCATCGCCGGGCCGTACACACTGGTGTTCGGTGTTTTGAAGCGGCTTTCAGCTCAAAATCGCCCAGTGTGTATGGGCCTTTAGGCACTGTTTGGCTAGTACTTTATCTCTGTCCACTCCATCCAAGGTTTAGTAAATAGACTCCACAGTAACTTAAGTTCTGACAAACTGTTGAAAACTTTACAACTGCATGTGTGAAAGCGTTACCATGTTTTTCAGAAGGGAACAGCTCATATTGTTGCTATATAAATGCTTTGGGACAGACTTCAGTCAACAGATACATTTTGTTAGAGACTTAGTAGAAATAAAGAATTAATTCTGTTTTTAATTAGTGCATATGCTGATTTTTGCTATGAATAACTATACTCATACTTCCAAACTTTCTATATCCATGGTGTCAAGGCACCGATTTACAAACCGCTACCTGCTGTACCCTCTTTTGTTGCTTTATTAAACTTTTAGGGAATATACTCACAAGATGTTGGTTCTGTTAGGACTACAGTAAGCAGAATTTACAAGCGAGTAGCTTATTGCTAAAATAGTTTCCATATGAAATGTTTTCTCTTAATAAAAGTAATCTCTTTAATAAAACAGATTGACAATTTTATTCTAATGCTTTATATGTTTGCAACATACTTGCCAGCTTTTGAAGAACCTCATGCTTGGCAGTCATGGAGTGGGTAGAAATCACAGAGTGTCATCATGGCCCTTCCCCAATACACAGTATTGTACATTGGTGAAGGGGGCAAAATTACAAAATGAATGTGAATTGCATCATTAAACCCCCAGGTCACCCACTTCAGACTGAAACACTCTCTCAGGAGTTTGTGAGAGCCTCCAAAATGTAGATCTCTCCCAGATATTCAAGGAGCATGTTTATGCTTCGCAATAGGGGGCATTGATGAAAACTGGTGCTCGGGTAACTGCAAAATGGTACTTTTACCCATATCAACCAACCAGTGTATTGGTTTATATGGGTAGTACAGAAAATAAATAAAGGCAAATATTGTTATAAATGAATGGCACTGTTTTACCTTCATAAATGACACATGATATGTATTCCTGTCTAGTGGCTGCATCGGTTTAGGTGACACCTGGTGCAGCCAAAAGCCTCCCACTCAGAAATGAGTAGGGGGCATGGCCTCCTCTAAATACCCCACTACAGGCGGTGTGGCCTCATGAAAAGTCCCAGAATACCTCACTACTGGTGCGGCCAGCGTCCCTGGAGATATTGCACTACCCCAGAGACTCTGGCTTCTTAGTGACACATACCTCCCAACATGATACATTCCAGGAGGGACAACATGATCTGTTCCTGGAATTCCTTGCCAGTGATAGTTGCAGATAGGGAGCTGTAGCACAGTCCAAAATTTAAATAGGGGTTTTTCTCTCCAAATTAAAGGTAATTGCAACCCATAATAAAAATAAAAAATTAAATATCACAATTTAATAAATACTCATCTACTTTGTCTGTTCAGGCTGGGTAAGGTTGGTTGGGGACGTTTGAGATCTTACCACAGATTTCAATGGAATTAAGGTTGTTTAATTTTGAACCAACCTAATATTACTCCTATAGTTGGTTTGGATGATTTTTCTGTTTCAAGACAAGTTTCCACATTGAGCATATTGGTAAAAAAAAAAAAAAAAAAGTAGGTCTGTGTCAATGAGTTGCCTACAATGTGTGCCATTCATCTTTCCATTGTTCCTGCTGCCAGCGAGCAGCATAAATGAATTCCACCATGCCATAATTCATGGTGAGTATAATGCTGCCTGGGTGGGGTGCAGTGTTCTAAATGCATTCAGCAACAGAAACCTGCAGGACAAAAAGTTCCACTTTAGTCTCATTAGTCCATAAGACTTTCCTACATAGTACCTTGCAGATGGTGTTTTGCAAACACTTTGTGGGCAAGGATTTTTTTGTTTTGTTTTTCTCTTTCAGCCAGGACACTATGGACTCCAATACTGCATACATACTTCACTTCTCTACAATGGATTGCCCTCAGCAACCTGGCATTTCAGTAGCAATGGTCTTCTACCCAAACCCAGTTATGTATCTATGTATATTCCTGTCTCTTACTTATTTTGGAATACTATTTCTTCTTCATGTAAGTAGCTACCATGCTGTAGTAACTCACAGAGAGGGGTATGTATATGTGCATCAATTGTTTTAATGACCACAACTTTTGAGGCAATATATTGCACCTCTGCACATTTGAGCTTATTACTTTTTCATTTGATCTGGGTCTTCAAACTGCGGCCCTCCAGATGTTGTGAAACTACAAATCCCAGCATGCCTTGCCACAGTTTTGCTATAAGGGAGTGTTAAAACTGTGGCAAGGCATGCTGGGATTTGTAGTTTCACAACATCTGGAGGGCCACAGTTTGAAGACCCATGATCCAAATGTATTGTACAACAGAAATTGAGCATATTGTAACAACACATACCTCCCAACATGACCCTCTCCAGGAGGGACACATTGCTCTGCTCCTGCACTTCCCTATTTATGTATGATTACCATCACCGGTGTTGAAACACCTTTCTTATCAGTTAACCTGTTCAACACAGATGAAGATAATCATACATTAAGAAGAAAGCCCAGCAGAGCATTGTGTCCCTCAAAGTTATCTAATTGAATTAGATGGTGGTGGTGGTGGGGGGGGGGACTACTAAAAATCACAGTTGATACAAGTTGAAATGGTAATCTGAAAGAATTTAGTACTTTTATTTTACGCAAAATGTTATTCTATACATTGCGTAGAAATGTATTTCCATCTGTCAAATTCAGAATCTGCATTAACAAGATGAAGTAAAAGTTTTGTGTGCTGAATACTTTAACAGGGTACTGTACATCTTAATGTCATCAAGATTGTGCAGCTTGCCAATGCTGCATATTAAAAGGTGGTGTGTTTCCATGGCTCCTCTCTTAATTTTCAGGCATTGTAGCAGCTGAGCATAGGGCTGATGCTCATTCTTCTCACAGATTGGAAGAAGATGGGATCAAGAGGTCCTGGTTACAGATAATATTATTTAAGCGATTATGTTTGACTTGCCAGGCTCACGCCGCAGATATCCCCCACTGTTAGACCAGCTGGCTGCTTCTTCCCTATTCAGCCAAACTTCCTGCCAACTGAGCCTGGACTTAATCCCTTTAAAGCACTTGGGTGAACATTTCCTCTTTATCTCTTTTATTTTACCCATTTTCATTCACACACTTTCTTGCCTTTCATTTTTATTTTATTTTCCTCCTACATAATAAATATGAAGATACATTCATAGAGCTTGCTTTATTAACTATATAACTCTAGTATTATATGTTTTAATTATTATTAACACAATTGTATCTCTGTGATATCTGAGTACTAAGAAAGTGATAGGGGCAAGTGGGCAGTACTCATTTTACAGTAATGGCAGAAGAGCAGGTGTGCTACAGTTAGTGCTCGGCAGTGCACAGTCACTGATTGCTGAATGCCTATACATATAGACATATAGACTTCCTCACACGGCTTTAGAAAGGTACTAGGTACAACTATAACTGTACTGTACAAGGATGAATTCATACATTCCATAATTGTCTGTATGATGGGCAGTGCTGCTATTCCATGGACTGTGGCCACTATTCTGGTTCACTCTCAAAGGCAAATTCCTTCTCAAATGGACAAAACCATTTGCACTGCAGGTGGGGCAAATGTAGTATGTGCAGAGAGAATTAGATTTCAGATGAAAAACTGCGCTGCTGAATAAAACTGTGAAAAAACTGCGCAGCTGAATAGACGCTGTGCGCATGCGCATAGCGTCTATTCTGTCAGATTGGGGGGGACTCCCAACTGCCCCTCCGCAGCGGGACACCGCTGGCCACGGGAGGGATGCGGGAACGTCCCCAAAAACTGGGTCGTTTCCGCGTTTAGCAGGACAGTTGGGTTATATGTTGTTGACCATCATCCTTATAACTATCAACCTAAAGTCCTGATACCAAAAAAAAGTAAGGCATTTTCCCAAATGACCAAGCCTTAGCTTTGCAATTGTAGTGGAATAGATAGTGTTCACTGTAGGATTTGTTTAGCACAGGGGTGCTGAACACAAAGTAGGACATATCAGCGCACACAAAAGCAGAGCCATGACTATACATTTTGGTGCCCTGTGTACATAAAAAGGGGGAGTGACCAGACAATAGTACAAAAAGGGCATGGCAATAAAATGCTAATTAAATCACACAGTAATGCCTTTTATTCATGTTACGTTACAAAGCAGTGGACCTCATTGACACTATGCAATGCAGTAGCAGTGGCCCTTAGACCACAGTATGTGGCGCACAGTAGTGCCCATTATACAATATGCCACACTAAGTAATGCCCCTTATAAAACATTATGTGGGTAAATGTGAAAACCGAAACAAAAATGTAAGTACAAATTTGTCTCTATATATGAAGATAAATTGGCACTCCAGTATGTAGGGAACCTTCATACATCAAGCTAAGTAGCTCTCAATCTCAGATCAAGGCAACATCATCTTAAATCCTTTGCGTGCCAACATCTCTGTAAGAGATGCGTAAAAAATCCGTTCAAAATGCCAGAGTGGCTCACATTTGTTATATAAACTCAAATAAAAAATGTTGCCAACAAAAAAGATTATATTTCCTGTATAAGGTAAACAATACAGGTCATTATGGTGAATAAATGTGTTTGCTTGGCAATTTTCATACCTATTTTGACAAATTCACTTGGAACTCAAAGGGTTAAGCTAGATGTCGGAGATGCTGTCCATTGTGTCTGTTGCCACTGTTTTAAACTGGTGTCCATCCAGGGTCCTCATCAGTCACCTCTGCGTCTCCACTTGCATTTCATACACTACCCGGCATGATGTACCCAGCAAAAGTATATAATACTAGCTAATTACCATAGGTAAGTGTATCCCATGTTCTAAACTTTTATCTATAATGCATCCCATTCAAATAGGTTGTGTGTATATGTAAGTATATCAACATCCTGTATAGAAATATATTAATTTGTATACTATGTATGGGGTGGTGAGAAATGTGTTTGTGGGAATACCGAGACCCGGGTCTCCATCTTCCAACACAGATTTCCTGACCTCAGCGACAAACTGCTACGCCGGTCTGTGTAGCTTCATGTATTACTCAGCCAGCCAATAGTGTCACAAGTGATCTGTTCTTGCATCTTCCGATGCAGTGGTGGATCACACATTCATGCATTCGTGTCTACTAGATGCTTCCTGTTAATGCTCATTCCAACCATACCTGAATCACCACCTTATGCACTGTGACTAGAGTAATGGCTTAGTTCATTCTAGGCACTATAGCAGTGTCCTAGTTAACAGTATGCTATATTGTAGTGCTATAAGTAGATAGTATGCCACACAGTGCTCCCAGTTCAGTTTCTTCAGTACATATTAAAAACCTTCAACATATCATTGTAGTCTCCATTTAAAATTTGGCCACGTTGTAATGCTCCCAGTTGATATAGTTAATATTCATATTATGCCACATTATATGGCCATAGTTTATATATTAATATTGGGAATATTTTCATTACTAATAGGCATTTTTTACTTATTTATATGAGTTAATTGACTAGATAAGCACTGTTCATAATCACTCTAATGGTGGGTACACACTAGACAACTCCTGCAGCCGCTGATGATATTGAGCATACACTGTCACCGATATTGTTAACGATATCGGCCAGTGATCTACTCCGCCAACCCCTCCCCCCGCACATGCGGCCACTGGAGGGCGGCACTTGGGACAGAGCAGTTGTAAAACCCCCCACCCACCCTAGAGCCAGGTGAGGAGGGAGCGGCCCTGGAGCACCGAGGAGCGTCGGCTGTGCAGGGATCCTATGTATCACCTCCGGGGTAGTCCCGTCTGCCATCCGGCCGGCGGTGGTCTCCCCTCACGCCCCACCCCCCCATGGAGTGACCCGGCGTTGGTGACCCGGCGGCGCATCCAAACACCCCCCCCCCCACGGCATTGCCCCCCACAGCGCTGGTGACCCGGCGGCGCATCATCCCACCCCGGCGTTGGTGACCTGGCGGTTCATCATTACCCCGGCGTTGGTGTCCCGGCGGCGCATCCCCCCCTAGTGGGTGAGCGGTGGGGTGCCCCTTCCCCCCTCCGCCTGCTGCGCTGCAATGAGTAGCATCGGCCCTGCGCACGCGCTCAGTACATGCAGGCTCTGACAATATTATCAGATTGAGCTAAATGCCTAAAAACAAACAATAGTAATTCAAATAAATTAATCAAAGCCAGTTGATTTATCAAACTAATCCGAACAATCCTACAACCCAGGATTTTTTCAATCCTTTTCATGACCAAGGTAGAACACTGCTCTGATACGGGTCAAGGTGCAGTGTGAATGGGTAATCCGGGTCTCCTGCCCCCTGATGACACACCACTGCTCCGCCGAACCCCTATGTAACATCAGCAAACCATCAATAAGCCAGGTTGGACACGGAGCTTGCAGACCGCAAATGCCGGGATTGCTCCTGATATGGATCCATGTCGTAATCCCGGGTGCAACGCGGCATTTGAGGTCTGAAAGGGCTATTATATGCTTTGCTAGGAAATAAGTATCCTTTGTTTTACATTAATGCATAGTATCTGTTTAACGTTTCAAATGATATAAATGATCACTCATTCTAATAAAAGTCCTTATTAGTGATGTGGAGTTCATTCTTGTCCAAGCAGCTTTATCATTTGTTAAGAACTGCTAAAAGACTTGCTGAGATACTAAGTACATTGCCTTTAGAACACAGGTTTATACTAATGTATCAAAGTTACACCAAATAAGTAGAAAGACTGGATAAAATCAGTTTCTATTCTCTTAGCTAGGACACAAGATCCAACACATTCTATTCCCCTGGGTTCTTTTGGCCACTAAGCAATCGGAGATTAATACAGAGGGGGTAGACATTAGCAGACAGCGGGTGCAGGGAGAATTAGTGAAGTAGAAACGAATAGACAAAAGAAAGTAGGAAAAACATGTAAAGAAAGAAAATCCTTGGGGCCTTGGACAATATAACAGTCTTGGATGACCAAGAAATGAATGCAAATTTTGTGTAAACCTTTCCAAAGGAATTCGTGGGAATGGAAAAGAAAACATTGTGAACTGGAGTAAAGGAGGTCACCTGTTTGAAATAAAGTGCCTGATTGAAAAGGAAGCTGATTATATACTGTGTGCAAGAGAATTAAATAAATGACAAATTTAACATGATGCTGAGCAGGATTAGGTTTAGGTTGGGAGGTCAATGGTCTCTGGACGGCTGCTATGCCTGAACTAATCTGTAAAAATGATATTAACTACTTAATTAGCAATTTAAAAAAAAAAAAATGCGTAATAATTGTAATGGTTGTTGTAATTCGAATTAAGGTGCCAATACACGCACCGATTTTGTGAGCTGTGCGTTTTTGAACTTCAAGCTGCCATGCGATTTTGGCACTTGAAGTGGATGCAATGCGACGCAATGCGACGCAATGTACTGTTCTTTGCGGGTGCGATGCGATGAGATGCGATTTTAGCCTCTTTTTTTTTTTTAAGTTAATAGTTACTAATGGACCCTGTATGTACTCCTGTACTGATGCGATGCAATGAAGCACAAAAAGTACTGCCTGAAGATACTTTTTGTGCTTTACAATATTGTACCCGCGGGGACGCGCATCGCATCACATCCCCGCAGGTACACAGTGCGATTATCGGATATGCGTTTTGAACTTTAGAAGTACAAAATACATGCGATAATCGCATCGTGTATGGGCACCTTTAGGTTACCCAACACAAGTATATTTATAATTATCTGTAAAGTATTTTTTTTTTTAAAAACATTGGTACATGAGTGGTACTGTATCAGATCACCGAACATCACAACACTTGTATGCCACCATTCTGGCTGCTCCCTTTGTATCAACCTTTATAGGTCTCATAGTATTCTGAATAGCCCTTAGAACACCCCATAAGAAACAGGGCCATTAGAAGTGTGTGATAATCGGGGAGACAGGCTCATCATGAAGGATATATATGTATGTATGTATGTATGTATGTATGTATGTATGTATATATATATATATATATATATATATATATATATGTCCAATCCTGCCAGCACTCCAACAATGAAACAACAGGCCCCGTTGTACTGTTGTTATTGCCTCCTGAGTGCCATCATTCCTTTGGAGTTGGTATATATATATATATATATATATATATATGGGGAGCAGACTCTTGTTTCGCGCCACCAACTTATTATTTACTGTATCTAGGCTGCCGGACTTACAAGGACCCCTGTTGGACGGGGGAAAGGAGAATGTGGATAGCAGTTGTAAGATGGCGCCCCTGTTATGACCTTTAATGATTAGGTCTCTATTAGCCTTTGACAAAATTCAAAGTAAATAAAAGTGAAGTCCAAAATTTATAATTATTTATTAAAAAGTCTCTTATACCACACAACAGTGGTGGGTGTTCCAGACCATAAAAGGTTCAATGGTGTGTTTCAGATATTTCAATAAAGCAAACAAACGTGCCCAACGCGTTTCGTCCCATGCAAGAGACTTCATCAGGGGTTCGCGAATAGCATTGACATAATTTACAAGATTTTCATACACGAGATGTATCCCCAACCAGGTGTATAACAATAGATCCTTTAACAATGCTGAGGTGCACTCTTATTTATGGGACTTATTCCTTCAGTGGCTAGATCGGTGTAGTGGTCTTTTATTTCTTGTTTTGAATTATACCTGCGTATATTTAAACAAAAGGCTTTGTGGATTTGAGAATTACTCCGAGGTGTATATATATCTCCAATATTGGATCAATCTCGGTTAAGGCGGTATCTCTATTGGGTGACACCAGTGTATGCTTAAAGGTGAATATACTCAATATAGAATCATGAGCTGTACAGATTGTGGTTCTCTCTGCCTGATAGGTAAATCTCAATTTGAAGCCCACCAATAAGTACTATTGGAAAGGAACTACCAATACAGAGCTGTGGTTTGTTCACAATGTGGTTTTCACTGTCCCTTGGGAGATGTGTGCTGGTGAACCTTTCACCAGCACACATTTAACCGAGATTGATCCAATATTGGAGATATATATACACCTCGGAGTAATTCTCAAATCCACAAAGCCTTTTGTTTAAATATACGCAGGTATAATTTAAAACAAGAAATAAAAGACCACTACACCGATCTAGCCACTGAAGGAATAAGTCCCATAAATAAGAGTGCACCTCAGCATTGTTAAAGGATCTATTGTTATACACCCGATTCGGGATACATCTCGTGTATGAAAATCTTGGATATTATGTCAATGCTATTCGTGAACCCCTGATAAAGTCCCATGCATGGGACGAAACGCGTTGGAACGTTTGTTTGCTTTATTGAAATATCTGAAACACACCATTGAACCTTTTATGGTCTGGAACACCCACCACTGTTGTGTGGTATAAGAGACTTTTTAATAAATAATTATACATTTTGGACTTCACTTTTATTTACTTTGAATTTTGTCAAAGGCTAATAGAGACCTAATCATTAAAGGTCATAACAGGGGCACTATATATATATATATATATATATATATATATATATATATAGAGAGAGAGAGAGAGAGAGAGAGAGAGAGAGAGAGAGAGAGAGAGAGAGAGAGAGAGAGAGAGAGAGAGAGAGAATGCCCAGCACTCCGGTTGTCCAAAGATAACTGCTTGCTGTCTGTGCCTTCACGTGGCCACTGCGGGTCCAGGCAATATAGCGGGATAAGTGCGGCACTTCACAGACTATTCAAGTAGTAAAAATCCTTTATTTGCCCAACGGCGTTTCGGGGTATATCTCCCCGTCTTCAGGGACTTGCAGTTGGGCAAATAAAGGATTTTTACTACTTGAATAATATGTGAAGTGCCGCGCTTATCCCGCTATATATATATATATATATATATATATATATATATATATATATATATATATATACAGAAGGCAAAGGTACCCAAAAATCCGCGCCCCAGTAGAGAACAGCAGCAACTCTGAGAGTCCCCCGTTAGCTGAGACCCAGAACAAATAGAAATACAGAACAGGAACAGAGTGCGCTTAAGAGTGAAAGTACACAACTTTTTCCACAATATAAAAATTTAATAAAAGCCAACAACACGGCTCATAAAAGATACAGAGTTAGTACGGTCATATATTGGAATCAATTGACAGAATCTGTGGTAATTCAGTACAACAGCAGGGCCTGAATTACCACAGATTCTGTCAATTGATTCCAATATATGACCGTACTAACTCTGTATCTTTTATGAGCCGTGTTGTTGGCTTTTATTAAATTTTTATATTGTGGAAAAAGTTGTGTACTTTCACTCTTAAGCGCACTCTGTTCCTGTTCTATATATATATATATATATATATATATAGACTTCTTGCTGCCCGGCACTCACTGCTGAATACTTTAATAATACCCAGTGCCTTCCACGACGGGATATTCCACCCTTGTAGATAATGGATACAGATAGGCGGCACTCACAGGCTTTCTTAGTGATGAAAAACGTGAAGTTTTATTCAAACACGATCCAACATGTTTCGGGTCTAGCCCGTCCTCAGGGATCAACAGTGTAAATACAAGTGCACATATTTAAACATCTAGACAGAACCCGCCCCCTAATCAAAACACACTTCACCTGGAAAAGCTCACCTACGGCATCCATCGCCAGGTCCGGCTCCCGCCACCTCCACGTGCGTCGCTCCGCCAATGACGTCATGTTGGGCACGCCACACTCCGTCCAGGAGTTGCCCGCTACGTCATCAGCCGTCGCCCCACATCGTGAACCGCAGCTCACAGCCAAGCCTCGCTCTGGGCGCCGTGGTGCGCCATCTCCATAGTGATATATCTAAAGCAAAAAAAACAAACCAAAATGTAAAAACATGATTAAGAGGCTTAATATAAGCCATTTAAGAGGCAGTGAACTGCCATATCACTTGTGGTTATACATAATTAAGTGAGAAAAGTGAAAAAACATGAAATACATAAAATACATATGCAACATATGTAACGCTGGAAATACATTTGTACACTGGGAGGTCACACAGTTCTTCATGTAAATACATTATCTTCACAGTTATAGGCACAATCTCAATGTGATACTAGTGCTTTGGTTGGTACAGTGCCTTTAATTAACTTCTACCAGTGTAGCTAAGGAGACCCCCTTTGATCTCCATTAGGGGTGAACGAACTTCACGGCTATCAGAGCTAAATACATAGAGTTAATATAACTTAGGGCTTTGCCACCATATGGTCATATATAGCTCTGCAGCCCATGCTGCTCGTTCAACCCCCTTGGTGACAAGGTGTCCAAAACAAAAATCCATTTGGATTCAGCTTGTAGCAGTTTCCTACTCCTATTGCCGCCTCTGACACTCTGGGGAATGTGATCAATGATCTTAAATCTTATGCTTGCCAGGCTATGCTTTAAGAGGGCGCAGTGTCTTGCGACTGGCTGGTCACTGGTGCCTGTGCTGAGGGCCTGCCGGATAGATGACCTGTGGTTTGCCATGCGTTCTTTAAATTGGCATTCTGTCTTGCCCACGTAATATAAACCACATGGACAAGACAGAACATAAACCACGTACTTTGTGGAGCATGTCACAGAGTGTTTAATAGGTATTTTACGACCTGTGTGTGGATGACTCACTGTGCTCCCAACAAGCATGGCTCTACAGGTGGTACACCCAATACATTTATAACACCCCTTAGGGCGAGTTAGGAAATGGCTAGCTACTGGTCTCTTAGTAAGCTCAGTCACATCCACCTTGACCAGCATATCAGCAAGATTCCTGCCCCTCCTGTACGCTGGCATGATTTTTCTATTGTGCAAGCTTTTTAATTCCCTGTCAGACGAGACTATAGGCCACAGGGATTTCACTCTTTTAGTGTGCACCTCACTGTTGGCCGCATGCTGTGTTACCCATGGAATTCTATCTTTAAGTTGTTGGTCTGTATCATTGTGTTTCTTATTATTGGATGTAAGGGCCATTTCCCTAGACATTTCTAACACTTTTTGTTTAGTGGCTGCTAAGTCCTCCTTCCTGTAGCCTCGCTCAACAAATCTGTCCTGCATGATGTCTAAGTCCCTTTTTGTCTGTTCTTCATCACTTGTGATCCTTTTGACACGCAACATCTGTGAGTATGGGAGACCATAACGTAGCGCCTTTGGGTGGCAGCTCTCATACCTCAACAGAGTGTTGTGGTCTGTCTCTTTTACAAAAATGGATGTTTGCAGTTTGTTGTTTCTCAAGCTGATTTTAACATCCAAGAAGTTAACATCCTGTGTACTCATATTATATGTCAGTTTTGCTGGGCAGTTACTTTGATTGTGAGTGTCAAGAATGTTACACAGTTCCTCCTTTCTGCCCAACCAAAATATCAAAAGATCATCTATGTAGCGGAGGTACAAAAGCACCTTCCCCGCAAGGAGGAACTGTGTAACATTCTTGACACTCACAATCAAAGTAACTGCCCAGCAAAACTGACATATAATATGAGTACACAGGATGTTAACTTCTTGGATGTTAAAATCAGCTTGAGAAACAACAAACTGCAAACATCCATTTTTGTAAAAGAGACAGACCGCAACACTCTGTTGAGGTATGAGAGCTGCCACCCAAAGGCGCTACGTTATGGTCTCCCATACTCACAGATGTTGCGTGTCAAAAGGATCACAAGTGATGAAGAACAGACAAAAAGGGACTTAGACATCATGCAGGACAGATTTGTTGAGCGAGGCTACAGGAAGGAGGACTTAGCAGCCACTAAACAAAAAGTGTTAGAAATGTCTAGGGAAATGGCCCTTACATCCAATAATAAGAAACACAATGATACAGACCAACAACTTAAAGATAGAATTCCATGGGTAACACAGCATGCGGCCAACAGTGAGGTGCACACTAAAAGAGTGAAATCCCTGTGGCCTATAGTCTCGTCTGACAGGGAATTAAAAAGCTTGCACAATAGAAAAATCATGCCAGCGTACAGGAGGGGCAGGAATCTTGCTGATATGCTGGTCAAGGTGGATGTGACTGAGCTTACTAAGAGACCAGTAGCTAGCCATTTCCTAACTCGCCCTAAGGGGTGTTATAAATGTATCGGGTGTACCACCTGTAGAGCCATGCTTGTTGGGAGCACAGTGAGTCATCCACACACAGGTCGTAAAATACCTATTAAACACTCTGTGACATGCTCCACAAAGTACGTGGTTTATGTTCTGTCTTGTCCATGTGGTTTATATTACGTGGGCAAGACAGAATGCCAATTTAAAGAACGCATGGCAAACCACAGGTCATCTATCCGGCAGGCCCTCAGCACAGGCACCAGTGACCAGCCAGTCGCAAGACACTGCGCCCTCTTAAAGCATAGCCTGGCAAGCATAAGATTTAAGATCATTGATCACATTCCCCAGAGTGTCAGAGGCGGCAATAGGAGTAGGAAACTGCTACAAGCTGAATCCAAATGGATTTTTGTTTTGGACACCTTGTCACCAAGGGGGTTGAACGAGCAGCATGGGCTGCAGAGCTATATATGACCATATGGTGGCAAAGCCCTAAGTTATATTAACTCTATGTATTTAGCTCTGATAGCCGTGAAGTTCGTTCACCCCTAATGGAGATCAAAGGGGGTCTCCTTAGCTACACTGGTAGAAGTTAATTAAAGGCACTGTACCAACCAAAGCACTAGTATCACATTGAGATTGTGCCTATAACTGTGAAGATAATGTATTTACATGAAGAACTGTGTGACCTCCCAGTGTACAAATGTATTTCCAGCGTTACATATGTTGCATATGTATTTTATGTATTTCATGTTTTTTCACTTTTCTCACTTAATTATGTATAACCACAAGTGATATGGCAGTTCACTGCCTCTTAAATGGCTTATATTAAGCCTCTTAATCATGTTTTTACATTTTGGTTTGTTTTTTTTTGCTTTAGATATATCACTATGGAGATGGCGCACCACGGCGCCCAGAGCGAGGCTTGGCTGTGAGCTGCGGTTCACGATGTGGGGCGACGGCTGATGACGTAGCGGGCAACTCCTGGACGGAGTGTGGCGTGCCCAACATGACGTCATTGGCGGAGCGACGCACGTGGAGGTGGCGGGAGCCGGACCTGGCGATGGACGCCGTAGGTGAGCTTTTCCAGGTGAAGTGTGTTTTGATTAGGGGGCGGGTTCTGTCTAGATGTTTAAATATGTGCACTTGTATTTACACTGTTGATCCCTGAGGACGGGCTAGACCCGAAACATGTTGGATCGTGTTTGAATAAAACTTCACGTTTTTCATCACTAAGAAAGCCTGTGAGTGCCGCCTATCTGTATCCATTATATATATATATATATATATATATATATAATGCTAATTATTTATTAATAGTTTCTTATACAGTACAGCAGGTTCACATCTTTTATACCTACCGCATTGTCCACGAGTGTACCAATCGATGACCCTGGACCACACAAGGAGGAAGCACCGTTCCAGAGATATCGTTATATGCCATGTTTTCATCATTCAGTCGGTACACATTTAGAACACTTGTTTAAGGATTTTATACATCACCTATACATTTATACAAGGCGCAAAGTTCATCGATGAACACTTAATTTAACTTTTTTGGAAAACGGAAAACCCTGAGAACTGTTTGCAGCCACCATACGTATTGAGAGTGTTTATTTGAATATTTTTATATGTATGTTGCATAAATGTGCAAACATTGAGTGATATCTTGATATACACTGTTATAATTTACTATTTGTCTACTTACCTTGACCGTTCAAGGTTGGTCATTAAAGGTGGTAGCAGAGCGGACCTCCAGACCACCTTATTTACTGATCTTGGGCCATGACTTTCCATTACGGCAGGATCTGGTTACCTGGCATTACACCAACAAACTGACCGCCACTAGAGCAACTCAGGGGCCAGAGACTACCAAAGTTTGGCATCTGGGAGAGATGCTGCCAGTCCTGAACCACCCCAAGAAACTGAGTCTGGGGCCCAATGGAACCCAGTTGGTGAAAAGATATCACTTTGGCGATGACAGCAATTTGGTACACACCTTCGAGACTGTTAAAGTGGTTAACAGCAGGGTAATTGATGCTTTATTATCAGAGGGTGTACCCTACTTTGTTTTGAAAAAGTATTTGCTATATCGTGTTGCTACTGTATAAGGGAGAAGGGTAGATCAGCTCTAAAGCTGTGTACACACAGGGGCGATAGGGGTTGAAGTCGCTGGAAATATGGTCGCTCGGGACCATATTGCCAGTGATGGTAGTGTGCCCCGGCGATAAATCGCCGAGTGTGCGCTCCCGTTTTCAGCCCCGTTCTAATCGCTGGTCGCAGGAGCTTGCTCCTGCGACCAGCTGATTACCTCTGCGGCACCACCGGCAGAGGTTCCCTTTCATCAGCGACCATCTCTAGTCTGTGATGAAAAGGAGAAACTGAGCAATATATTGTTTTCAGCCCCGTTCTAATCGCTGGTCTCTGATGAAAAGGAGAAACTGAGCAATATATCTCCCCCCGTGTGTACGCACCTTTAGTTCCCCAAAAACTGGAGCAGTTGGTATTAGAAGCCGCACATACGCATTTGTGGGGTGGCCATCTGGGGGAGGAGAAAACACTCCAACGCATCCAGCTAAGGTTCTTTTGGCCTGGCATCTATGCTTCCATTAAGAGGTATTGTCAGGAATTCCCAGTGTGCAAGAGGACAGCCCCATGGCCAGAGTTTAGGGCTCCACTGGTACCCCTCCCTATTATTTTGATGCCTTTTGAGTGTATTGGTATGGATCTGATAGGGCCAGTGGAAAAATCTGCTTGAGGGCACCACTACATATTGTTGGTAGTGATTATGCCACCAGGTACCCAGAGGTAATACCCTTGTGCAATATGAAATCTGGCACCATTGCCAGATAGCTATTAACCATGTATACCCTCTTAGGAATACTGTAAGTCTTAACGGACCAAGGTACACCTTTTTGGGGGAAATTTACTTAAATGTGAATTCTACTTCACATGTGATGTTGCTATGGGCAACCAATCAAATCCTGTCTACTATCTTCTAGAGGTTGCTAAATAAATAATAAGTAGATTCTGATTTGTTGTGGAGTAAATCACATCTTAGTAAATTTACCCCTTTGTGTCAAGACTCATGAAGGATTTATGCCGGTTGCTAAAACTATACAGGATTACCACCTCAGTGTACCACACTCGAACAGATGGCCTGGAAGAAAGATTTAATAAAACCCTAAAGCAAATGATAAAGAAGGTAGTGTCTCAAGAAAAACAAGATTGGGATCTACCCCAATCCTCTACAGCAGGGGTGTCCAAACTTTTTGTGATGAGGGCCAGATTTGGTACGGTGAACATATGGGGGGCCGACCATTCAGCCTGACATTCTTTGAACCATTAATCACATCAGAATGGTCCCCCACTCACTCTATGTCTCCCAGCCTGCCCCTTCACTGTATATTCCCCAGCCTGCCCCCCTTCTCTGTATTCCCCCCAGCCTGCCCGCATTCACTGCATGCCCCCCACTCTGCCCCCCAGCCTGCCCCCCTTCTCCGAATGTCCATCACTACCTCAATTCACTGTATGTCCCCAAGCCTGTCCCTCCTTCACTGTATGTCCCCCAATCAGCCCCCATTCACTGTATGTCCCCCAGCCTGCTCCTCCACTGTATGACTGCCATTTACAGTATGTCCCCCACTCTGCCTCCATTCACTATGTCCCCCAGCCTGCCCCTCCTGCACTGTATGTCCCCCACTCTGCCCCCATTGACTGTATGTCCCCATGCCTGCCCCCACAAGTGGCCCTTTGTGTGAGCCAGAGGATGGAGAGGTAAAGCAGGCACTGCAAGGACAGGAGACAGATGCTTGGACTCCCGCTGCCGCCCTCCTCCGCTCTACATGTTACGGGAGCAAGCTTCCCCCTTGCTGCACCCCCTCCCCACACACTGCTGTCACTGTGAATGCGGAGGAGGGTGATATACGATTGTAGCAGCAGGGGTTCTGCCTGCTCTGCCTGCTTCAGGCTGGAGGCTGCGGGCCGCTTGAAGTGACAGCACGGGCTGCAATTGGCCCCCGGGCCGGACTTTGAACATGCCTGCTCTACAGGGTTAAGTTCCTTTGAGCTCCTCTATGGGAGACAGTCCAGAGGAATTCTAGATCTATTAAAATAAGGATGGGAAGACCAACCGTGCCAGAACCCTAACGTCGTTCAGTTTGTGGCCCAGTTATAAGGCCGTCTATTAGATTCGATTAGGCTATAAGAGAATGAATATAGCTCTTCTATCTCAAAGGCCTGGACATAATGGCAATTAACCTACTTGGCTTACTTTGGGGGGAAAATAAATTTCTCCAATAAGTGATAAGCCTGCCTATAACATTCAAAGCAATTATCATTAGTATTGTAAACTCTAAAGGCCAAAGCCAAGCCTCCTGTACAGGTTTGTTTTGAGGCCTCTCCTCTAAATTTATTTTTTGGTACATAAATATTATGAACAGTGGTGTTCCAATGTTATCATCGAGAAATTTATTTAATTGAAAGTCAGCATATTTTTAAAAGTCTTCAGGCTGGGATAGGAAAGCAGGGAAGTGCCATAGACCAGAGGATGGCACACGTGAAGGATAATAAAGGGTCAAATAAATAGGGGCATGATCAGAACTAATATTACTGGTGGTCACAGTCTGCACAAATGAAAATAAGTAGTCCACAACTAAGATGTAATAAATTCTAGCGGTATGGTGAACTGCAGGGAGATGTGTGGGTATGATCGTTCAGTAGGGTTTAAGCATGTGTCATAAGTCCGATATCCCCTGCAGGGATTTGAATCAAGAAAGAACATTTTCAGAAAGAGGAATGGAGTATGCGGTGGATGGAAATTTATCCTGTCTGGCATCATCGACTGCATTAAAATTTCCAGCCATAATTAATCCCACAGTATCTTGCTGGGCCAGGAAATTAAAGAGTTCCAAACAAAACCAAGTTTGGGAGCAAATACATTCAACAATGTATATTTCATATTGGAAATAATAAGGTTAAGAAGAATAAATGGGTCTCAGATCCAAATATTAGCTTGTGATAGTATAATGGGGGAGATGTATTAAGCCTGGAGAAGAGATAAAGTGGAGATAAAGTGAAGAAAAAGTGGAAGGAGATAACACTAATCAGCTGTGTTTGAAATATGACAGTTGGGAGTTGATTGGCTGGTGCATTATCTCCTTCCACTTTACCTCCACTTTATCTCCTCGCCAGACTTAATACATCTGCCTCATAGATACAGCTCAATAATATAGCGACTCCCCTAAATTTAGATATGAAAGGGGCAGAAATACAATTGTTGATCCAAGTGTCTATCAAACCCATATAAAATAAAAATTCTATTTGCACTCTAGAACTTTTAAGAAGTGACCCAATTTTTTTTGACAGGCTCAGTCCATGAGATTATTTTAAAATAGTACAGGACTGTGGAGAATCCCTTGTGGGGACTTTATAACATACATAAAGTAATTTTCTATAAGGACTACTGCAGAATACAACCAAACCTACCAAATAGGAATGCAGCACCTTCCAGAAATCTCGGGAAGATTGTGCTGGACTAGCAGAAATACTTGCTTTAACATTACATACAAAGACGTTTTTGGTTTTCTGATATTTATTTCAGTGTTTTTTGCAGCTGTTTATATGCCCTGTATTTGTTCTATATTGTCTTGAACTGTTATCTTGTTTTGCTTATTTGTTTATGCACTTTGTAATTTGGTGCTGCAGCTCCCTTGTGGCACCATATAAAGAATAATAATAATAATAATAATAATAATAATAATAATAATAAATTTTGTTTCAGATCTTGAAACAAAATTAAATATAAAACAAAGACAGCTTGAATAAACACAAAATACAGTTTTTCAATTATTTCATTTATTGAAGGAAAAAGGTTATCCAACACCATCTGGCACCATATGAAATAGTAATTGCCCCCATTAAACCAATAAATCAATTTGAATTGATAATTAAGTTAAATTAAACTAGACACAATCAAACTTGATTTCTTCCTGCTTGGTGTATTTAAGCATCACTTAATTAGACCCTTTCCAGCAATGTGAAGTTGGTTAAAGGTCTCAACAAGCAGCACAGAATGGCACAATAAAAATAAATTATGTAAAAATAAGATAGTTATTAAGATATTTGAGTATGAAAAGGGTTACAAAGCCATTTGTAAAGCACCATACACACTAGACGACCCGCTGGACCAATATCGCAGGGGACTATATTGTGCATACGCTCTGAACGATAATGTTACTGATATCTTTCAGTGTCGATACTGGGACCCAGATGAAAATGCGAGACGTTGGCTACATAGCCAAAATTTATAGCCAACTATGTTCAGGGCCCTTCTGAGTGATAGCTTTTAAAAAAAAAACTGGGTAGGGTATATGAGGCTTAAAGCTCTGGAACCAAAGGCAACTACAGTGTTAACAATTATCACCAAATCAAGAGAACATTCATGGTTCCACCATAATAAAGAGACTGCCCAAAAATGGTATCCATGGGAGAGTGGCAAAGCTAACCAATAGGAATACAAAGTATCATCTTACAGCACTACTAATGCATATCAATCAGAAAGTGTATAATTGTTGCTCAATCACAGCCAAACCTTTAAATTAATTGACTTGACAACTGGCATAAGGATAGTTTAGAGCAGTGGTTGCCAAACTTTTCAATCACGGCACCCTAGAGTATCAGAATTGTTTTCACGGCACCCCTAGGCCTAAAATGTTTTATTCTGAAATATTAAATTAAGTAATTTGTTTTTATACGTCATACTTGGGTTTAACTATGTGATGAGGGACAAGATTTGTTTGTGTTTGTCCACATTTTGTATGATTGCCAGCCACCAACACTGTATTTGCCTATACTGAATTGGTCCTGGGCCAACCTAGGGCACCCCTGCAAGTGTCCCGAAGCACTTCAGGGTGTCATGGTATACAGTTTGGAAACCACTAGTTTAGAGTCTAGATTATGTTTTCCCATAGCTCCCACTCACATTCACTATTTATAGGTTCTCAGTACCAACGCTAACAAGCATGCACTGCTCGGCACTCACCACTCAAAGCACATAATAGAGACACCTGTAGCCAGTTGCACGGGCATTTTTTGTTTACAATATGTGTAGAATGAATTGTGCCTTACATTTTAAGTGAGCTATTCTGGGTCACACATAAATGACCATGTTACTGGCAGCACTACAGATCTCCCTATTATGTGCACTGCGTAGTGAGTTCCGAGCCGAGAATGCACATTGGATTTGTATGCCAGAACCTAAAACATGTGCATGGCAGCCTTGGTAAAATATATAGCCTATGAGCTATGAAAAGGGAAAATCCTGTACGACAGGTTCGGATGGAAACTCGTCTCCAGCAATAAGCTGCTTTTGTGCCTTGGTTTTTTTAAACAGTTTAGTCAGAAATGTATCTCCAATTATCGATATTGTCACATCTAGTCAATACTTTCTGTGCTACTTTCATATGAAAATCTGATGGAGCCAGAGAGGGATTTCAGTTTGGTGATAAAATGATCAAGTATTTTTGGGTCACAGTCCACACCATAAACAGATAATAAATAAATCAAACATACATGGCTATATTACTGGTGTATTCAACATCTGCCATAATGTGGTTGTTCTCATACTGAAACATAAATAAATTGGCATACAATGGGGCCATGTTAAACCCCATATCAGTGCCATTTAATTGCAAATAAAATACATTATCAAAAAGAAAATAATTTTGTGCAAACTTAACTCAATAAGGGCGAGATGTATTAAAATACATTGCCGCCTGGCCGCACCGATGCTAGTGCATATGTATTAACATATGTGGCTAGCATCGCAGTGCGGTGATAGAGCCCCCCCGCGATACCTGTGATGTGGTGTCCGTCACCTAACTCGGCACCTCCTCTTCCCCTCACGCTGGGAATCCTAAGCAGGATGTCCCCAGTGCCTCCTCCTCCCCCCTGCAGCCGGAAGGACGTCCGGCTGCGTTGCTAGGGGGAGGAGGGGTTTACCTTCAGGGTCCAGGAGGACCTGCAGGAAGGTAAGCCAGGGGGAGGGTCGACGGAGGCGGCGGGTTTGCGGCTGGCGGCGATAGAAGCCCATAGGCTTCTGTAGGGTATCGCCACCCAAAGGTGTAAAAGCTATAAAGCTTTTTTGAAAGCTTTAGCCGTGGAGTGCCACCATTTGGCACAAAAAGACTTTTCAAATGTTTAAGGAAACATCTGAAACGTAAAATTTCCACCCATTGTGCTATACTCTTTGTGCAACCATTGATTTGTTTTCTTATGTGTTACATTCATGATGAAGCTTTTCTGTCTTTTGTTGACCTATACCCTAATAATTCTGCTGGTCATTTTCTTGACTCCTAAACTCAGTAAGACCCCAACACTGAACCATTTATTGTATTTTTTTGTGACCTTTAATTTCTTGACCCCAATGCTATACAAAATGTACATCAATTTTGCAAGTCGTCAGCATTACTATGTGTTGCTTTTCAGTCTAATGGTAAATAAATGGATACTGCAAAGCCACTGAATGGCTCAAACAATTCTAAGAGAAACACTGCAAGACATTAATGTCTCTTTTATTGCTTTACTACAAAGGCATGAGTTAAAGTACGAAATAACGTAAATGCAAAACTAATATATTAGCAAATGAAAAGCTCAGAAACACAAAACTAGCCTGATCACCGTTTCCATTAGTAACCCTTTGGTTAAAACTGATGTTCATTCTGAATTTCTAAAGGCAGGATATCATAGGGTTCCTTGTGTAATCTTTCTTCTATGCTTTGTTAGAAGCCTGAGTCACAGCTCTAACAAAATAGGCAGTTTAAAAAAAAATAGCATGAAGCTGCCCCATATTTTTCTCTATTATATCCAGTTAATGATGATTTGCATATTATGGCTATTCGTTTTTCTTAGTTTACTTGAATGCAGGCTGCCTAAGGTTTTCCTTATTATAAAAAGTGTACACAGTCTGCATTTTGCCTGCAGCAATGACACTTTTCGGAGCCCAGTGAGCAGGTTAAGGCCGCCCCAAGCCGCACTGCTCTGGTGAAATCTCACCCAGTTGTACAGCTGCGAATGCATTCGCAGCTGTGCACACAGGGGTATATCCATTTGGAATCACCCTGTTTGCAAGTGCCAAGTAAGTCTAGACTTACTCAGTGCTGCAAAGGCCAGAGCTGTAACTCAAAATGTATCTGGCCTGCCCCCCAGCATGTGACATCATGAGGTGGCTGTCCCTGGAAATACAGACTCTCCTTGAGCAGCTGCAGATCTCTTAGCGGCTCTGCAGCTGCTTGCCCCTGGAACTGCTAGTGGCCATGGATGCTCAAGGTGGGACTGGAGCGGGTTGCATGGGAGCGGAGGGTGCTGAAGGAAGGCAGAGAAGAACTGTTCAGAGGGAGGGGGTGAAGCAGCCCAGAAAGGGTACTTCCTCCTGACACTGCCTGTATTACCTGTGATGTCAGCTGCATTGCACCCCTCGGCCCAATACTTTTTGACTGGTGAATCCCAAAAATGGGGGGGGGGGGGAGTGTACAACAGAAAATGAACCCTAGGATGACTGTGTATGTGTGTACATGTGGTAGGGGTTATAGAATGTAAGCTCCACTAGGGCAAGGACTGAGGCATACTTGCCTACCTGACCGTCTCCAGGGAGAAAAATGCTCTTTTCCTGGACTTCCCTAGTCATGTATGATTGCCATCACCTGTGCTTGTAGAATAATAGGCATCATTTTCCTGATAACTGAAATGTGTGTGGCAGAGATATAAGTATATACTTGGGTGCAGCATGGGGACCCAACTGCACTGCAAATAGCACAAATATCCCCATGTCCCAACACCATAGGCACATAATTAAAAACTGAAGTGATTTAAGGGCTGGAGACAATAAGTGAGGCAAATCCCTAGCCTGACAAGGTGGCAGAAATTGTTTACTTGCAGCTGGACCCATTGTAGGATTCACCGAACGGGATACGGTCATTAGATCAACAAGCATTAGGTCGATACCACTAGGTCGACATGCGTGAAGGTCAACAGGGTCATTAGGTCGACAGTCAAAAGGTCAACATGGGGTTTTTCACTTTTTTTTGGAGCCGATATGTGCCGACAAGCGGTATTTCATGCCCTACCATCCACTAGAGCGTAGTGGGAGAATAAAATAGTGTGCCGAGCCGTGCCAAAGCATGGCGAGCGCACATGGTGCTACGTTTTAGTGTCCATGGTGACGGTATAGACATTCGGGTAAAAAAAAAATGAAAAAAACCCATGTTGACCTTTTTGACTGTCGACCTTCCCCGTGTCAACATGTTTGTGTCCACCTAATTACCCTATCGACCTTCAGTCACGTTGACCTTCCTGCACGTCGACCTAGTGTTGGTGACCTAATGCTTGTCGACCTAGTTGGTGTCTATCCAATGATCCATACCCCACTGAACTTCATTAACACACTGTATCAATAAACTTCACTGATACCATGATGTTAACTGAATCCCCTTCTACAGTCTATGCATAACCAATCAAACAGAATTACTTTTTCATACTCTGACGAATTAGAGCAAAGTCACTCCTTATTGGTCAATTCGTGACAAACCTGGTCTACCATTGCATTATTGTTATACAAGGTACTGGGATCCGATTGGTCAGCGGTGATTAGGTTGGCAGTCAATAGGTTGACCACTATTGGTCGACATGCAATAGATGGATACATGAAAAAGGTTGACAGGCTTTAGGTTGACATTACCAAGCAAAATGTTGGCACGAAAAATAGTAGACACAAGAAAAAGGTCATCATAAGTTTTTGATTTTTTTTTTTAAACCAACTTGTCCTTACTTTACGATCCAAGTGGGCATAGAGTTAGATTACAATAATGTGCCGGAAGCATGGCAAGCACAGCATGCCATGTGAGGGGAGTTGGTACAATTATATGTTGTCCATGGCTGCAGATTTTGACATAGACAACAACAACAAAAAAGAAAACATTATTACGACATTTTCTGGTGTCGACCATTTCCATGTTGACATTTGCTTGTGTTGACCTAATGCCAATGTCAACTTAAAGCCTGTCGACCTTTTTACTGTTGCTCTAATGATCCACACCCGTGGTATTACACTACATGTCCCTCATGGCCCAGGATGCCATGGTAATTATCACACTTTTAGTTCTACAAGTGCCAGCATGCAAAAGCAGTGTATGGCTGCAGTGGCATATTTCATCCCTTCACATTTCAGTATTCAACACTGGTAACACTCACCAAACATGGGTGTTGGGAGGTGCACTTGAGCTATTTTCCTAGGGGGAATAAAGTCTGCATTTTGTTTTCTCTAGGAAATCCGACTTGAGCTGTGTCACTTTATTTTAGAGGGACTGTACTACAAGGTTCCGTTATAATGTGACCAGCCCGAGTTCTGGCTTTTGCGAGGGAAACAGCATGCATTTTTCCACAGTATTAGCCCAAAGAGGGCACTTACAGTATATTTCTTCATGTAATGCTTGTAAGGAATCAACAGCAGCAATGTCTTGGAGTATCAGTAGCTTGATAAGAGTCAGATACTCGGATAGGTTGCTGATGCTGAGTGCATTGTATAGAGACCCATGAGTGCCATCTGTGGGCTAACATATGGAATTTTTTCTTTAAACACTGCAAATGTCCATACTGATGATCATCACATACCTCCCAACTGTCACGATTTTAGAGGGACAGTCCCGATTTTCGGGTCCTGTCCCGCTGCAGGCATTGTCCCGCTGCGGGGGGGTGACAGTTGGGAGACCCCCAATCTAGTAGAATAGAATAGCACAGCGTCTATTCTCGTATGAAAATGAGGTTGTGGCTAATTAGCATAAGCCACGCCTCATTTGCATACGCCCCGCCCCTTTTTCCGCGCGAGTGTCCCTATTTCATACGGACAAAAGTTGGGAGGTATGTCATCAGCACAGATCTTTGCTCTAGGGGCCTGAGTCTGGTTCACTTGCAAAATCAAAATCTCTCTCTAATGGACAAAACTATGTGCACTGCAGGTTGGGCAGATGGAACATGTGCAGAGAGAGTGATGTGGGGTACACACCAAGACGATATGGCCCAAAATGAGCCAATTTAGATACAATCTCGACCGATTGTTTGTAAATCGGCCATGTTTTGGGCCATTTCGCTGCCCTTTTGATGCGATCCCTACTAGCTGCAAGTAGATCTCAGAAACGACCATTGTAGTGGGTGCGGGTCGCGATCGGATCGCGATCACATCAGGGGCTTTTTCTGTGCCGGTCGGCGGCTCCGTCAGCTCGTGTGCGGGTCATACTTTTCTGTGATGAGCAGCATTGTGCTGGTGTGTACCCAACATTAGATTTGGGTGTTATTTTGTTGCTTTAGGTTTACACTGCAATATAGATATCAGTGTGAAGTACAAACCCCACCCAAATCTAACTCTCTCTGCACATGTTACATTTTTATATATGTTTTGTTTTTGTTTCCCTCCCGATTGAAAAAAGTGCCCTGCCTGGTGGTCAGAACCCGCCCCTAAATAAATCCTAGAGTGAACACTAATTCCTATACAGATATGGGGCCGGATTAAGACATGTTCACTAGGCTGCGTATATTCGCAGCCTAGCAAACAGGTAAACGTTGCAAAGAAGATCGCCTGGCCCCTAAATCCCCCTCACTAATGTATACGCTAATACATCCCCTCACATGCGAAATCTTTCGATGATCGCTCACCATCTAATGATATCTCCTGCTTTTGCTAAGACAAGTCAGCCTGGACTGACTTTTCCAGCTCCTGCTATCCTCCGAATTCATGTCATGTGACGTCAACCGCCCGCGCCCAAGCCGCTCGATCCCAGGCAGTTAAAAACAAAACATGCAAGGTAAACCTATCTGGCCCTTTCCAAATGTTTCCATAGGGTGAATTAAAACTGCAGCTGTTCTCTCCAATTGAGCAGCTTGTTCGGTACTTGTGAGTTATCCGGGCTGCCGATTTCTAAATCGGGTCGGATCGGGCACATCGCATCGCATCGCATGCGACCTTTTCATACCCCTACTATCCAAGTGGGCATGGAGTTGGATATAAACCTGTGGCGAGCGTAGCGAGCCACCGAGCCCGAAGCGTGGCGAGCGTAGCGAGCCCCGCGAGGGGACACAGAATACCGTTCGCTCGCCACGCTTCGGGCTCGGTGGCTCGCTACGCTCGCCACAGGTTTATATCCAACTCCATGCCCACTTGGATAGTAGGGGTATGAAAAGGACCCCTTTTTCCCATTGAATTCCATGTTAAAATGGACTCAGTCCATTTTAACATTGATTCCTATGGAAAAATCGGGTCATCGCATCCGATGATCGCATGCGATGCGATGCGATATCGCATCGCATCTGATTGTATGCCTTAACTTAAGGCATACTATCAAAAAATCGGCAGCCCAGATAACTCACAAGTACCGCTTGTTCATGCAAATTGGAGGAGAGAGGAAATGGTGTAATACAGATTTTTTTATATATATATATGACAATAAAATACAATCACACAAAACAAAATGTTGGAACAGGATATATCCAGCAGGACAGTAGTGGTGAATAATAACCAGATGCTATTAGAACTGAGGCCAAACAGTTCCAAAATTGGCATAATCAAATTGGATATGGAGACCCGGAGACTCTGCCTCCTCCCAGATAAATGCTTGCAGGCTACTCCTCACCACACTCCTGGATATCCTCCGTTCAGTCACCTACGCATTTCTACCCCGACTGGGGTCTTTTTCAAGGTGTTCAGAAGTTAGTGTGATAATCCCTGTTAAATGAGCTAGCTTTAAACTCCTTCTATCCAATCAGAGTCCGATTCACACAGATAGGTCCTTTACATTGATTCTCTGCAAGTCCTTTGACCCCTGCATTCAGACATCTGATTGGTTCTACTTGTTGCAATAGCAACCTAACTAAATGGCCTCCTATTGTCCCACACGCGGCTGTGTTAGTTCCGCATCCGGAAGATGCCACAACGTCACTTTCAGACTGTTGTCATGGAGACAGGGCAAACATATCTCCTGCTTGTTTATACCAGGGATGTTATCCTTTCACTACACACTCAGTCAGTGTTCTCTGGTGAAAACACTGGCCCTGACGGATTAATATCCAGCTGCAGGATATTAATTGCCGGGCGATAACGACGCGCAGGGCCATGCATCCCTATGGCCCTCTACACATGGAGCGATGTAGGAGCATTGGCCATACTGTACATCAGAAAGACCGGTCATATTACAATAATTATTGGGTTCAATTTCCCTTCAACTCCCCAGCATTTCTTGGTGGTTTTTGGACACAGAGTGTACTGACAATCTGTCATACAATTCATCTGCTGCATGTTTGTATGATTTGTATGATTGAAGCTTAATTTAAATAGGGGGCTGGCCTACTAGGATCAAAAGGATAGGAGTACCAAAAATCCTGTTGTTTTTATTAATTTACAGGATGCCAGCAACTACCAATCTGCTGTGTTATGCCATCATTAAATAGCCCTAATGAAGCAATCCTCTGAAAACTGTTTTCAGAGTAGTGACAGAATTGTGCAAAATGACGTGCACCGCTTTTTTCAGCCGCCTACCCGTCTGCCACTTGGAAACTTCTGCAACTCCTAGCATCTGCTGCCAAGAAGCTGTACCTCTCTTCTCTGCTAGTCAAGGAGGGAATGTTGTATGAGCCATCTAAAGACAAATTGCATGTACTTAAAAGCACATGCAATCTGCTCCCAATTCCAACTGATCTGACGTGCAGCACTTCAGATCAGACGACCAATCCTCCAATCTCCCAGGGCCGGAAGATTGTGTGATTGCGTACACACGATGTGCACGCAATCTGCATACAATCCATTTTACAATCCATTGAGATTGTATGATTGGGTGCAATGTCTTTCAGGTGTATGGGGGGGGGGCTTTAGATTAACACACGTACACGTGTGCACATCCTCCCTGCCCACATGTACATCTCTGTCTGAGCTCTATCACAACCCTGCTCCCACTTGGTTACAGCTAGTTCTAGTTCAGGGTTGCCTACCTGACCCTCTCCTTCAGGGAGAAAATGCTCTGCTCTTTATGACTGCCATCACCGTAGTGAAACACCTTTCTTATCAGTTACCTAGCTCCCCATGGCAATCATACATTACCAGGGAAGTCCAGGAACAGAGCATTTTCTATCTGAAGGAGAGGGTCAGGTAGGCAAACCTGATCTAGTTACTGTGAGAAACGTCCCATGCCTGGCACTGGCAGCCTGGTAAATTACTGTCGTGAAGAGATGTGTAGGGGAAGTGTGCACAGGCTGCTCTCTTCCCCGCTTCCGGCGTAGTCTGTACACATCCGGTGGGCGCTTTACAGTGCAGTGAGTGGTCCCGGTGCTGGTATTACAGAGGGGAGAGGTGTATGTAACCAGCTTGGAATCAGTGCGGGAGGGTACCCGGCCTCTCAAATTGCAGCGCGATGTCCGACACATGGAGCTCCATCCAGGCTCACAAGAAGCAGCTGGACTATCTACGGGAGCGGCTGCAGCGGCGGCGAAAGGATGTCACGTCCCAGCTTGCCCTGGGTAGGATGCGTCCCTCAGTTACTCGGTATGCACCCGCCGGGCTACTACATCCCAGAGTGACCCCTCTCTCCCTCCTCCTCTCCCGCAGATCTGCAGAACCCGGAGGCCGGGCTGGCGCCATCTCTCCGCAGTGACAGCCCTGTCCCTGCAACATCAGCACAGTGCTCCAAAGGCGGCAGCGGCTCTACAGAGGTGACCCCAGACCCCGAGCTGGAGAACAAACTTCTGCACCACCTGTCAGACCTCTCCCTCGTGCTGCCGGCGGACTCTGTGTCTATCCAGCAGGCTATTACCACGGTGAGGGCTATGGCTTCATGTATACTAGTCATGTCTATGTACTACGTACTGAAACTTTAGCGCTAAAGTACCAGCCAATCAGCTTCCAGCTGCCTTGTTACAGGCTGCTTCAAAATGACAGGAGCTGGTTGGTTGGTACCTTATCTCTGTCCACTTTATCATCACCTGTGCGGTCTCCTTTGCTCACACTGATGTCGGTTTCTGTGTTTTCTATTTACATTTTGCCACAAACATATGCAGAATGTCATTTAAACGATATGACTGTAAACTTGATTTACAACCAACCCAAGTCATCAGTTCCACAAAATACTCAAATTTCATGGAAGCACTGTGTACCCTTCTTCCCTTCAGGTCAGATGTACGAAAAGTGATCAGGTGGAGAGTGATAAACAGCCAACCAGCTCCTGTCACTTGTCAAACCCAGCCTATAGCATGGCATGTGATTGGAATCCCGACACTTGTCAAGGGCCCCATACTCTATGCTGTTTAGGCCTGATTTCACCCAAATCCGGCAGATCAGATTAAAAAAATATTTAGATAAATATATAATTAAACATTGGGTCTGTTTACCCAATACAGGAAAATAAGAGCCCAGCCTGGTCTAACGTCACAAGACGTTTCAATGTTCTGTAATCATGGATGGATTTTGTGTTTTATCGGAGTCCAGTTCCATCACGAGTATATTGTCCTTTGTCTTTTTTTTTCCCAACAATTCCTTTTTTTTTTTTTCAAGACTTCTTTTACTGGAATCAACTATAAGCTTTAACTTATTTATGATGAAAGTTTTATGTTCATTATTCAACTTTATTCAGGCTATGGGACATTTTTTTAAATTTACCTAAATGTCACATTGGCCCTGACATATTTTATGACCTTCTATTTTTATGCTGTGGAATATGGTACAGCATAATCAATAACAATTATATATAACACTGCAGTAGAAGGGAATGGTTGAACACAATCCTTGTTTCTTTTTTCATTTCTTGCTTGGTACACTTGATGGTACCCTTCATACAATTCATGGTCAAATATTGGGTAAACCGCCAACGATTGTATAGGCATGTATGCAGTACGGCTGCAGGAGTGTTAGCCAGTAAACCGCTTATAGTGCTCCTACACTGTTTGCGATCGGAAGGTCGTGTCTTATGTGCTGGTGTAATATTTCTTGGCCCATCCTGCCAATCCCATAAAAGTCCATTCACACTGAACTATCTCTGATACAGTGTGTATGGGGGACCACAAGCAGCTAACAAGGTCCAGCTAGGGCTACACTGCTTTTCTGATTGGAAGCGTAAAGCTGTGTACACACGGTGCAATATATTGCTCAGTGTCTCCTTTTCATCAGCGACCAGAGATGGTCGCTGATGAACAGGCGACTTTGCCGGGGGAGCTGCAGAGGGAAACAGCTGATCGCAGGCTGAACAGGGGAGCATGCACCCGGTGATTTATTGCTGCAGCACAAACAAATCGCTCAGCGACTATATACCAGATTTATTTGTTTTGCCAATTCATAAAAAACTGTCAAACCATTTTCTCTGTCATTGTAGCCAGATTTTCCCGTGTCACGCCAAGCTGTTGAAAGCCTTTTACAGAAATTTGCTGCCCAAGAGCTAATTGAAGTAAAAGGCTGGGAACATGAAGATGATGACCGACCAACTGTAGTAACTTTTGCTGATCACTCTAAGCTTTCTGCTATGATGGTAGCCTTAACTGAAAGAAAAGGTCCAACCATTGCATCAGGAACCAAGAAGAGAAGAAATCAAGAGAATGATCCATTGTCCTCATCATTAGCTACCTCTGCTGCAGGTATTTCAGGTGAGAAAAAAATATTAGAACCCCAAAAGAAGGCACGTAAAAATGCATCTCATGTGGACTTGGAAATAGAAAGCTTGCTAAGTCAACAATCCACCAAAGAGCAACAAACTAAAAAGGTAAGTCTGTTATTCATTCATATATTTATTTATTTTGAAAGCACATATATTGAAAAAGATTATATTGACATCACAATAATGGGGACACAATGTAGCAGTCTTAAATACTCTCTACAAATTAGCATGGGTGGTTTGGTTAGTTATAATTTATTTTTCTCCAAAACATAGGGCTTCAGCAATAACCTGCGTGATTGGATGAAATAAATAAGCATTGAAGCACAGTATTGCATATTCTATTTGTAATTAGTTACAGTTTTATTACTTTTTTTTTTTTTTCCTTTCTTGGATTTTACTATTCTTTGCATTATTGTACATTAGGTAAGTCAGGAGATCCTAGAGCTTCTAAACACCAGTACAGCCAAGGAGCAGTCCATTGTAGAGAAATTCCGGTCCCGTGGGAGGGCTCAGGTCCAAGAGTTCTGTGACTATGGAACTAAAGAAGAATGTATGAGAGGGGCAGGAGCGGACACTCCGTGTCAGAGGCTGCACTTTAGGTAATACTTAGCCATTTTGTCAAGAATTTAAATGTTTTTTTCTTTCTGCACATCCTGTGTTTCAACGGAGCAATTCAGTTGTTGCTCTGTTTGAATACGCCAATTATTTCTGCTTGTTCCCTCCTAACAAGGTGAGCGGAAAAGCACGAAAAGATTGTATTTTCTTGTCTAATATTATAGAAGAGGGCCGCCCGGCACTAGAACAAACCTTTTGCATACGGGCACTAAAAAATATTTGGGACACTCCATTTTTCATTGGTACAGTGCCCTCATACATCTTTGCTGCAGTCCTGTCAAACTGCCCCTCTTGGCACACCATGTCACGTGAGAATCTTAGCATTATTTATTTAAAAAAAAATAAAAAATCTGTTATTCATCTGTTGCTGTCAGGTCCCGTGCAACTATGCTAATTGGGCTTTTTTTTTGCCAAAAAATGCATCTTTATGGCAATGCAAGGCCATTGTGGCACATGCTTCATTTGATATAACACTTGCTTATCTGTTTGTTACTGAGTCTCTGGCCAACAGTGTTGTTGCCATCTATGGCTATATAAAGTGTCCATTGATGGTCACCAACTATGCAGCCGATTACCATCAACCCGATGGTCAACCCTGGTCTTAGGCTGGCCCGTGGGCCATTCAGAACCTGGGTTTCAGTTATGCTGTGCCCTTGATTTGAGGGAAATTATCTGGTTCTCCCCCATCGATTGCAAAAGCATTTGACACCAACTCTTGATGGTGGCAAATGTCAACTATGAAACGGGAAGTGCTATATATGTGTCATATCAAATTAATTATTCCAGTCTTATGAGCACCCTAGTTGTGTTGTGACAGATGCATTTTTGGGAAAAAAGATGCCTGACAGTTAAGAGTTGCACATGACCTGGCTGCTCACCCATGCCAGCTATCTTGCTCTGCATGGCATATTGAGGCTAGATGTATGAGGACACATCTGTACTGTACATCAACATTTACTTTTGCAAAAAAGTCTTTCACTTATCGGAGTACTTTCAGCATATTAGTTTTACTAAAAAATCAGGTTTGTGTGACATTTAAAATGCAGAAATTATATTCTCATAGGGATAAATGTTAGATTTCTCATCACTTCTCATATTTTATTTATTATTACAGGCGCATCATTAATCTGCACACTGATGAGTCTCTCGGTGACTGCTCCTTTCTTAATACATGTTTCCACATGGACACTTGTAAATATGTTCATTATGAGATTGATGCATGGGTAGAGACTGGAGCGACAGCAGTTGGATCTGAATCTACTCCCAGCCAAGAAATGCCCCTGGTTAAAGGTGTTGGAGACCCAAGTGTAGGACGTCTTTTCCCTCCACAGGTAAAACAGATGTAATGAGTTACAGAATATTGGGGTAAATGTGTGAAGCTTGGAGAAGTAGTTTCTATCCCCATAAAGAACAAGGTGCAAGGTGATAGTGCTGCAGCCAATAAGCTCCTAACTGTAAATTTACATATTGGGCTGATTGGGTAATATCCTCCTAATGCTTAATGAGGTCTCATTTTACACATCAACGATTAACGGGTGTATTCAATCACCAGCGACCATCTCCCGACGGGCTAGATGGCCGCCGGGCCTTATTCAGAGTCTCCCTCTACAGCATTGAACAGGTGGAGCTCGGCAGAATGAGCCCAACTTCACAAGCTGTCGGGCTCGTTCTGCCGGGAAGTGACTAGCTTTCAGCTGCAGCTCGCCTCTTCCTGGCCGCAGCTCGCGGCCACGCCCCCGCCCCGATACAGGCAGGACAATGGGCAGTATTCAATGAGAAAAATTCGCTGTGATTTCTGGAGAGTTTGTGCTTTTCACGCGGTGGAGAGAGGTTTTTTTTCTCCAAAGGCGAGCCACCCTATTCAATGTGAAATATTCTCCGTCTTTCTAAGTGATTCTCGCCGTCTCTCTCCGTGTAGAAATTCTCCATCTTTTGATGGAGAGCAGGAATGTGAACTTTTAAACTAAAAGGGTGTTTTATTTAATTTTGGTGTCAAAAAATCAGGTTTTTTTTTCTGTGAAGTGGCATGTTATTTTTATTCATGTGCCTATAGCACATGAATATATATTTAATTTTAAAAAAAATATTTTTTTAAATTTTTTTTTTTTTTTTTTTACACAGTGCAGCCAGCAGGGGGCCGGAGCGCTCGAGCCGCTCATTAGATATTCATATATTCACTGCACCCGATGCACGTTCGGGTACAGTGAATACTGGGTCCCCCGCTGGCTATAGGGGGGGCAGCCTGTGCTGCCTGGGTCCAGGGGAGCCCTGCTCCCCTCCCCATATCCCCTGCAGCAGCCAAGAGAGACTTTAATCTCTCTTGCCTGCTACGTCCCCCGGCTCCCTGACAGCTCCCTGCCGCGGACGCTCGTCCGCTGCAGGGGTTAAGACTCGCCGCGAGTGGCGGCGAGTCTTTAACACGTTGAATAGGGGGAGCAGGAGGCTCCGGAACACGGAGAGTGCATGGCGAGAGAAAAAATCTCTCGCCATGCACGGAGAAAATTTCACATTGAATACTGCCCATTGAATCCCACCTGCAAATTCTCAGTCGAGCTGACCTCGAATGGGACAGGGTCACGGCTGTGGAGTAAGCTCAACAGCCGTGACCCCAGATTGAATACCCCCCTAAATGTTAAATATTGCAAACCTTCAAAAGAGGGTAGAAAATACCCATAGCGACCATATTTCATGTACTTACTATAAAATTATTTTTAGAAGCTGGGTGCTGTGGGCAACTTCTCCACTTGCTTTCTTTTCCACTCTTTTTAGAGGGCTTGATATATTTCCTAAAAATGCTTAAAAGGAAGAGGAGCAACAGAACACAAGGATATGCACTGAAACTAATGAGGAATTTTGAGGGAAAAATGACTTCAGAAAGGGTAGTGGATAAGTGGAATAGCCTCTAATCAGAGGTGGTAGAGGCAAATACAGTAGAGCAATTTAAACATGCTTGGGATAGGCATATTGATATCCTTACAAATAAATAAGGATCAAATATAGTTTGAGGTAACATGTTTATCTGCCATCAAATTCTATGTTTCTATGTGTTAGGAACAAGTTTTTTTTGTAGATCTGGAGTACTTGATGTGGATCACTTATGAGACATTATGAAAATACTTCAGTACAGGCATTCACCATCCTAGTCCTCCACGGTCATAGTTTGGTTTTTCTTCTTAATCATGTACAGATGTGTGGCAGTGGTAATCATTCAGTGCTGGTAGGGCTGGGTGTTTCTCATAGCTTGGAAGTTTTGAGTGTGGGGTTCTATTAGTTACTGTGGAGGTGCTGTATACTTTTACCAGAGCTTGAGTGTGTTTATTGTTTTTTTTTTGTTTTTGTTTTTTTTTTTTAAACCTGGTTTGACTTTGGCTCAGTGGATCCGTTGTGATATTCGTTATTTGGATGTCGGCATCTTGGGCAAGTTCTCAGTGGTAATGGCTGACCCACCATGGGATATTCACATGGAGCTGCCTTATGGGACATTGACTGATGATGAAATGAGGAAACTGCAGATCCCTGTACTGCAGGATGATGGATTCCTCTTCCTCTGGGTCACTGGAAGGTAGGGTCTTGTATCACCAACACTGATCATATATATTGAGAAATATTAGACGTTCATTAACACAAGATAATAAAAAAAATACTCTAAAGCAGGATTATGGCTCCACATTGTGCAAATTTAAAGTTCTACCAGCAAAACCGTGTTCATGAATGTTTGCTGGTATTTCAAATTTATGTTGCAATTTCTCTTTCAATGGTCCTGGTGACACAGCTCAACACTGGGATGTAGGAGGGTCCGAAGGAGCCAGGCACCTATCCTAAAGCTTTAGAGGGTAGGCTCCTCCCCTACTGCATCCCTGGACTCTTCAGTTCGTGTTAGGTGCCCACTGGAGTGGGTGCTATTCTAAAGGGCTGCAGGAGCAGCCGAAGAATTAGAGTAGTTAGGGGATTTTTATTATTTTATTAACTTTTACCCTAGCTAGGTAGGCACAGTGTGAGGATTCTCATAGTGAATCCTCACACTGCTTGCGCAGCAGGAGCTGACAGAAGCGCGTCCTGTCAGCTCACTGTGCACAGGGGAGACACTGTCTGGTCCCCCCTGTGCAGCGCTTATAGCCTTTTCTAAAAGGCTGCCTGGGCTCCGGAGTACCCTGAAACCGGCTCCACGCTTAGGTGGGGATCATGGGGGACAGGCGCTCCGTGATGGCGGCGGCCATTTTATGCGGAGCTTACACGCTGAGCTCCTAGATGAGAGGACAGCAGCGTTGTGACAGGCATGTTCCAAGTGATCCCCATTTGAGGGGGAGACACTGGAACTAGGAAATCCTACCTAAGGAGCGGCTTGCTGGGGGTGGTTGGCGCCAAAAGGTCACGGACCCCGCAGCAGCAGGGACCTGTGGTCTCTTCCTTCACTCTGACTTTGGCGCCTTTCAGAACGCTTGCAGCGGAGCTGAGCTGGCTTACTGATCCTGGCAGAGTGACTTGGATTTCCTGGGCATCGCTTCCCCGCAGTTGAAACCAACAGACAGATAAGTGATTGGGTGCATTGCCTCTGTATAAACGCTTGTACATTGTTTGCACTGTGTATACTGATAGATATACATTTATCACTTGCGTCATGTCTGAGCATCAGGCTGTGGTTTTGGGGGAGGGAGCCCTTAATGCACTGAGCGCGTGCAATGTTTGCACACAAAAATTTGTCCCTGAGCAGATGGCCAAGGGGGGCTTATGTATTACTTGCGCTGATGTGAGACCCATGGGCAGTGATCCCCATAGGGCAGAGCATATGGAACCTGCGTGGGCCAGGGCCCTAGGCAGGTCAGTAAACGCTTTGGTGCAGCTTTTGGACAGGCAGAGTGATGGGCTGGTAGAATCACAGAGACCTATGCCATCTTTTCAGCAGTCGTCTGGCTCCTTGCCTCTTACCCAGGCAGATCCTGCACTTATCCAGGTGATGCAGGATACTGCAAAAGGGATTAACAGGTTCAGTGAAATGCTGGACAAAATGGATGATGTGGCAGGGACCCCTAGAAGGTCTTATGCCTTAACCACTGTGGTAGATGAAGAGGAAGGAGAGTATACTGACATCCCCTGGGATCAGGGTGATGATTTGGAAGAGAACTCTGCTGCTGGTATAGAGGATCTCATTATAGCTGTGAAGCAGGCTTTAAAGCTGACTGTGGAGGATAAGACTCCTGTTAAAGGTGTTTTTAAGCGACAGCGGAAGGAGGCTGTTACTTTTCCTTCAGATGAGGGGTTACAGGAATTGTTAGAAGGGGCTTGGAAAACTCCTGATAAGAGGCTTCAGATGCCTAAGCGATTCCTTAGTCTGTACCCCATGCCAGAGTCTCATGCGGAGCTCTGGGAAAAGGTCCCAGTTGTGGACGCTTCAGTGGCACGTTTGTCCAAGGCTACTGTATTACCAGTACAGGGCGGTGCAGCTTTTAAAGATTCTGTGGATAAAAAGCTGGAGGGAAACCTCAAGGCTATCTTTGAAGGGGTGGGGTTTACCTTACGACCCCTTATTGCTTCAGCCTGGGTTTCTAAGGCCATGATAGAGTGGGCTGGTGAATTATGCACCATGCTGCAGGCTGACCCGGGTGCATTACTGCTGGCAGAAAAGATTAAGGCAGCAGCAGAATATGCAGTTGAAGCAGAGGAGGAAGCTATTAAAATGGCAACCAGAGTGTCCACAGTCTCCATTAATGCCAGGAGAGTGCTTTGGCTAAAAGCCTGGGAAGCAGACAATGAGTCCAAGAAGGCTCTGGAAACATTAGCCTTCAAAGGAAAGGTACTCTTTGGTACCGAATTAGAGGAGATTATAAAACAGGCCACAGGCGGCAAAAGTACATTCCTGCCGGCCTCCTCAGCAAATAAATGATGGGGAAAGGACAGGTAGGAACTTTGTCTGCACACTCTTAATGGGTCGTCAATAACTCTATTTTTAGACCCTTGTTGCCCGCTATTTTTAGTTCATTTGCGGGGGTGCCACTCAGGGTAACTTTGGGTATACAGAAGACTGTAGTAGCTGGGCATAAGCCAATAATAGGCAACAGTGCATAGACACAATAAGACCCAGGGAATACCTGCGATAAAATTACAACATTGAAAAAATTGAAAAAATCAAATTAAGTGCAGCAGACCACGGGCTCTGACATTCTTTTGTTTTAAACATTCTATTCTTCTACACCCTCTCATTTCATTTTCTTGTATGAGCACCATGTCTAAATGTAAACAATTTTAATTCTATATTTCACCTAGAAAACCCAATCCTCTTTTTTCCTATGAACATAAAGGAATAAAAATAAAGAGGACATCTTTTAAAAGCAAGTGTATTAAAAGTTAAATTTTATTATATACTCATGATTACAATACAGTAACAGTAAAAACAAAACGTGACAGTGTGCACTCTAACAGCGTAACCTCTTTTCCTGGCACCACTCTTCGTGCTACTACAGTCTTCTGGCCTCCTCAGCAAAGCAGACGTCCAGATTTTCTGCTTTTAAGCCGTCCTTTCGGCCCTCCCCTAGAGGTGGTGCGTCCTTTCGAGGACAGTCTTTCAGGGGAAGGTTTCAGCCCTCTAGAGGCAAGACACAAAAGGTCAAAATTTGGCTCTTTTCACAAGAAGCCTGCCAATAAAGGAGAGGATAAACCCTCTGCATGACTGTCAGGGGCTTTGCCCGACAGTGACAAAAGTGGGCGGGCGTCTCACGCTCTTCAGGGACGCTTGGGCTTCTCTAGACCAGGATGCCTGGGTGCTAGACATCATAACACAGGGTTACAAAATCCCTTTCAGAGGGCCACCTCCGAAGAGGTTCATTCCCACATCCTTACCAAAGGAGGCACGGCTGCGTACAGCTCTTGTGAGAGCAGCGCACTCCCTTTTGAAAAAAGGGGTGGTGACACTAGTCCCCAAGACAGAGTGGAAGAAAGGCTTTTACTCCACGCTGTTCCTGGTGCCCAAACCAGACGGGTCTTTCAGACCAATACTAAATTTGAAGTCTCTAAATGTTCATTTATGGGTAGACCATTTCAAAATGGAGTCTCTACGGTCAGTACTCCTGAGTCTGGACCAGGGAGAATTTTTGGCGTCCATGGATGTCCAGGACGCATATTTGCACGTTCCTATACACCCGGAGCATCAGACCTTGTTGAGGTTTGCCATAGGAGACCTGCATTTACAATTCCGGGCGTTACCCTTTGGGCTAGCAACCGCGCCAAGGGTATTCGCAAAGATAATGTCAGTAATGGCGGCGGTGCTGAGGCTCAGGGGAATCACAGTAATACCCTATTTGGACGATTTCCTGTTCAAAGCAGAGTCAGCAGCCATGCTGCAGAGTCACTTGGCAGAGGCCATCAGTTTTTTGCAGGCTCACGGCTGGATTTTAAATTTGCAAAAATCTCAGTTGGTACCGTCACAAAGGCTCCAATTCTTGGGAGTCATACTGGACACCCATCTTCATCGGGTATTCCTCCCGGAGGTAAAGGCCAGGGATCTGGTCACCCTAGTCCAGGAGATTTTCAGGGCTCAGAGCATTTCAGTATGGAGGTGCCTCAAGCTCCTGGGGAAGATGGTGGCGTCATTCGAGACGCTTCAATTTGCCAGGTTCCACTCTCGGAGGTTCCAATGGAACATTTTGTCAGCTTGGTCAGGAAACACTTTGACCATGAAATCCGAGATGATAGTGCTGTCTTCGGACACCCGAGAATCCTTGAAATGGTGGACAGAAGTAGATTCCCTTCAGTGGGGTCGGTCATTACAGACCTGGGACTGGTTGATAGTAACTACCGACGCCAGTCTCAGGGGCTGGGGGGCAATAGTCCTGGATCTCAGGCTTCAGGGCCTGTGGACGGCAGAGGAATCAGCGTTACCAATCAACATTTTGGAGCTGAGAGCTGTCTGGAAAGTCATTTCCTTGGCGGGAGACAGGTTACAGAACCTCCCTTTGAGGATTCAGACCGACAATGCCACAGCTGTGGCGTATCTGAATCACCAGGGAGGTACACGCAGCAGATTGGCCATGTGGGAGGTATCCAGAACCTTCCTATGGGCGGAACAGAATGTTCCAGCTGTATCGGCTATATTCATCCCAGGAATAGAGAATATAGAAGCCGACTTCCTGAGCAGGGAGGAGCTCAAGGAAGGGGAATGGAGCTTACACCCTCAGGTGTTTCACCAAATCACTTCGATGTGGGGAACTCCGGATGTGGACCTGATGGCATCCAGGATCAACCGTCAAGTGCCCAGGTTCTATGCCAGAACAAGGGATCCACTAGCGGAGGCAGTGGATGCCATGACTATTCACTGGCAGGGAGATCTCCTTTATGCATTCCCACCAGTACCAATGTTACCGAGACTTCTGAAGAAAATACAGGGGCAGAAGGTTCCAGTGATCTTAGTGGCCCCAGATTGGCCAAGGAGATCCTGGTACTCGAGGCTTCAGAGGTTGTCTGTGGACTCATGGCGTCTACCTCTGAGACCAGACCTTCTAAGACAAGGCCCTTTCAATCACCTGGATTCAGATCGATTGATTTTGACGGCCTGGCTATTGAAACCACCATTTTGAAAAGAAAAGGGTTTTCTGAGGCAGTAGTACAGACTATGATAAAAGCCAGAAAAGCTGTATCTTCGGCAAATTATTATAGAGTCTGGAAGACTTACATTCGATGGTGTGAGAGAAGAAAGGCTCATACATCTCATTTTAAGCTATCAAGAATGATGGAATTCTTACAAGATGGTTTTTCATCGGGCCTAAGCCTTCAGTCACTGAAGGTGCAGATTTCGGCCTTGTCCATCTATTTCCAGAAAAAGATAGCCATTTTGCCGGAAATTCAAACCTTTTTACAAGGAGTATCCAGGTTGAAACCTCCATACAAGCAACCAGTAGCACCTTGGGATCTATCACTGGTTTTGGAATGCCTTCAAAAGGCACCTTTTGAACCTTTAAGGTCGGCTGACTTTAAGTTTCTTACGTGGAAGCTAGTGTTTTTGTTAGCAGTAGCATCTGCTAAAAGAGTTTCAGAATTGGGAGCTTTGTCATGTAAATCTCCCTTCTTAATTTTTCATGATGACAGGGCTGTTTTAAGAACAGTGCCTCAGTTTTTACCGAAGGTGGTATCTACCTTCCTTTTAAATCAGGAGATAGTTCTACCTGTGTTTCAACCCCCAGAGGGTTCTAAGAAAAGGGACAAGTTGAGAACTTTGGATGTTGTGCGTGCCTTACGCATATATGTGGACAGAGTGAAGAGTGTCAGGAAGACTGACACATTGTTGGTATTGTATGACGTACACAAGATTGGTTGGCCTGCATCTAAGCAGACTATTGCTAGGTGGTTGCGGTCTGTGATAGCCTTTGCATACACCAAAGTGGGTAGACCAGTACCGGCCAAAATAAATGCGCATACCACCAGGTCAGTTGCCACCTCTTGGGCGGTTCGACATGGGGCCACAGCTGAGCAGGTTTGCAGAGCTGCCACTTGGTCATCTGTTCACACATTTGCCAAATTCTATAGATTCCATGAGTTCGCGTCGGAGGACGCATCATTCGGGCGAGCAGTGCTGAGAGCTGCAGACCTGAGCGTACCCTCCCAAAGGACCGGCTCTGGAACGTCCCAGTGTTGAGCTGTGTCACCAGGACCATTGAAAGAGAAAAAGGGATTTTTGTAAGAACTTACCGTTCAAATCCCTTTCTCTGATATGGTCCTGGTGACACAGCGATCCCTCCCTTACGCTCAGTAAGTATGCCAGAAGTTTCATGATGTTCATGTTAAAATGGTTAAAAGTTAACAGTTTTCTGTTATAAAATGTGCATATAATATGTGCAGGCGTTTGTACTGAGTTAATGTATTCCAGTGGCTTTGAAAGATGAACTGAAGAGTCCAGGGATGCAGTAGGGGAGGAGCCTACCCTCTAAAGCTTTAGGATAGGTGCCTGGCTCCTTCGGACCCTCCTACATCCCAGTGTTGAGCTGTGTCACCAGGACCATATCAGAGAAAG
The DNA here is from genome assembly GCF_055691185.1 of Crinia signifera. Taxonomy (NCBI): domain Eukaryota; kingdom Metazoa; phylum Chordata; class Amphibia; order Anura; family Myobatrachidae; genus Crinia; species Crinia signifera. The sequence goes on from NC_139217.1 coordinate 329,308,098, forward strand.
GGATTCGAACGGTAAGTTCTTACAAAAATCCCTTTTTCCCTTTGATACATTTATGAACAGAGCAGCATAGTTTTCATGTCCAATACGGGTCACGATTCAGTTTTTGTTTTTCAAAACACAGCGGTGAAAAAGTGATGCCGTTGCTCTGGTGTTTTTTGTGACAGTTTGGGGTGTTTTACTACATTTGGAGTTACTGTAGTTCTGTCGGAAAAAGAATAATAAGTGTTTTCTGCATTTGTACACAAACTACCTAACCAAGCATTACACGTTTGGAAAATCTGACTCCGATCTGATCATTATATAGTTAATCAGTACATCATTAATTTGTCTGTCTGTTCTGCTTATTCTATCCTATTTGTGCAGCAGTTATATGGAAATGCTATGATCCTTTGACGTGAGAGTACATGGGTTGTGTTTCATATTTTGATCTCTCTGGTTCTAGGGCTATGGAATTGGGCCGGGAATGCTTGAAACTGTGGGGGTGAGTATATAGTACCTTTCTTTATAACATAAGACTGACCTGTAACTTTATATTGATTTGTCACTATACTATGTTTTCTACAGATATGAGCGAGTGGATGAAATTATTTGGGTCAAAACCAACCAGTTGCAACGAATTATACGGACTGGCCGGACTGGCCATTGGCTTAATCACGGCAAAGAGCACTGCCTGGTAATCATTGTTATTGTGTTCTGTCTTATCACTGCTTTTATATTTACTCTGATGTCCCTAAGCCTCGTGCTCAGATGTCTGCATTGTTTATTTTGTAGGTTGGTGTTAAAGGAAACCCGCAGGGTTTTAATAGGGGTCTAGACTGTGACGTTATTGTGGCAGAGGTAAGTTATTTGCACTATTTGTTATTTTTACAGTGTTTAAAGCATTGCTTTAAAATAATAATAATAATAATAATAATAATAATAATAATAATAATAATAATAATAATAATAATAATAATAATTATTATAATTTTATTTATAAGGCGCCACAAGTGTTTCGCAGCGCCGTACAAAGTAACAATACAGGGAGACAAAACTTGGCATAACATTGAATAAATAACAAAAATACAGTACAAATAAAGAGCGCCACAGATCAATACACATTACAGCTTGGATATAAGTAGTGATGACTCAATCCACATACAACTAGAGGCTTGAGGCCAATGATGGAGATGAGTATGCAGACGAAGATGGTCACTGAGTGTTGGAGTATAGGAGAGCTGTGAGTGAAATGTGAAGAGAAGTGGGCTTTGACAACAGGAGGGAAGAGGGCCCTACTCGGAGGAGCTTACAATCTAGTAGGAAGGGGAGACAGACAGATTACAAGAGGTGCAAGCGAGGGGGTGGTGGTTAGATAGCAGGATGTAAACAGGAAACAGGCAAGGGGTCGGAGAACCAGCTGGTTTATGCAGTGGAAGGGTACGCTTTGATGAATAGGTGAGTTTTCAGTGCCCGTTTGAAGCTTTGCAAGGTCGGGGAGAGTCTAATGGAGCGAGGGAGTGCGTTCCACTGAAGGGGTGCAGCACGGGACTAATTAGCAGTCCTACAACAGTACAATAAGTTCTGTATGATATAAATGGATGGTCTGAGAACTATGTCTTGTTAGAACAGAGGGTGTCAATATTTTGCATCTGACTTCCACTCTCTCCAGCAAGTTTTGATTTTGAATAGGAAATCACAAACTAAGGCAAAAGGCATGTATATATTTAAAGATGGATACATACTTGACGCTTGCAGTCAAAAGGCTGACACCGACATCCCGAGAATACCATTAAGGCCCGCATAGGTACCCTTCCCATTAGTGCCTATTGCTAACCATCCTACCCTGATGTCTGACTCCATCCCTAAGTCTCTCCTAGTCCCTTAGCCTAATCCTTATATGCCCAACACTGCAAGACGCTTGCGATTAGGTTTCCCGTCACTCAGAATTCCATCATTAAGCATGATAATCTATGTCAGAGTTCTGGCACCGGTCTTCTAGGTGCAGCTTGGATTCTAGCGATGGTATGCCATTCCAAGTCTGTGATCTAAACAAGTGGACATCCATTTTAAACCAAAATATTTTTTTATTATGTTTTCAGCAATATCTGGATATTTATGAGCATAATTGCTACTATTTAGAGTAAATCTCCAATAAAGCATTCACTGCTGATGGTAAATCCTTTATCCCCTGCATAGAACATTATATTTAAAAAAGAACACTTTGGAAAGCTATTGATCAGCCACTCTGCTGCCACTTCTGCCAGAGGAAGTCTGCTCTTGGCAAGTGTTCTTATGAAGCTGCATCGGATAAACAGATTGATATTGTATCATATGCTGCAAAACTTTGATCCCAATTTAACTAGAAAGACCTGTAACATTTTTGTTTTATTTTTCACAAGCACATGTGTGACTGGGATTTTTATAACAAGTCAGTTTTCAGATACTACCTTATTGTAGTACAATATCATTGCATTTTCTACACAACCATCCTATACCCACATTTTTGTGCTGATTTTGTTTTCTTTTTACTGTACATTCTGAACTGGTCTTCAGCTACCTTGCACTTAACATTCTTTAATGCCATTTATTCATCTTTCTAGGTACGGTCTACAAGTCACAAACCTGATGAGATATATGGGATGATTGAACGTCTCTCTCCTGGCACCCGCAAGATTGAACTTTTCGGACGTCCACACAATGTGCAGCCAAATTGGTAAGTTTTTCCCGTGAATGATGAAATCTTACCATGCAAAGTCCTCTTAATAGAGAAGCCTTACCGTCATCTTAAAACTTTAGCTTGTTCCTTGCTCGGACTTTGAACAACAGCATCCTAAACCTAGTGATAATGGTAACGGGAGATGAGGCCTACAATACGTTAAGAAAGCAATGGGACATCCAAAAAGAGATAGTTGGAAATACAAGTGAGAAAAGAGGGAGACAGATCAGTAGAAATGAAAAACCCTCTGTTATTGACGATTAACGCTTGACCCATATCAGTCTGGCTTCCATCTTCTTTACTCCACAAACTGCCCTCACGAAAGTCTGCAATGACCCCCATCCTGCCAAATCTAAGGGGAACTACTCTGCTGCTTTTGACACTTCCTTAGTCGGTGTGATACTGCTCTCTCCTGGCTATCCTCCTACCTCTCTTCTGTCTCCTCTCATGACTCCACCTCTCCCACTTCAATTAACTGTAGGTGTCCTCCAATGCTGTGTTCTTGAACCTCTCCTTTTATGTCTTTATAGGTCATCTTTAGACCAGTATCGCCTCTATGCTGATGACACTCAATTCTACCGCTCCTCTACTGATCTGTCTCCCTCTTCTCACTTGTATTTCCAACTATCTCTTTTTGGTTGTCCCAGTGCTTTCTTAAACATTAACATGTCTAAGACTGAGCTGATCATCTTCCACATATCCCACATCTTCACTGATGATGTAACAACTATTTCCTATAAGTATGCTGCCTTGAAGTTATTTTTGATTGATTCCTCTCCTTTAAACCACACAATCGGCACCTCTAAAGGTGCCCATACACTGCCTGCGACGTCTCGCAGCAGTGTACGGACACCCGATGGGCTGCAAGCCGCCGGGACCTTCCGGCGGCAGGGACACATGCGATCCGTTGTGATGGATCGCATGCGTCACTGATTAGCGCCCCTCCCAGAACGGGTGGTCGGACGGCCAGCCGGTCCGACCACCTAGTCGGGTCCGATGCGCACGGGACCGCGCATCGGACCCGACTACATGTCAGGGAGAGGCGATTTGGTCCGATTTAACTGGCCGATTGGTCGCAATCGGACCAAATCGCCTTGATGTATGCCCAGCATTACACTCCTGCAGTTTCCAACACAAATATATTTCCAGGATTAGAACCTTTCTAACTCTGTATGCTCCAAAGACAACTCACTGGTCCTCTCCAGATTGGACTATTGTAATCTACTCCCTGACAAATGCCTCTCTACACCAATCTATTCGCCATGCTGCCTGGTTCATCTTTTCCAAACCTATTACGCCCTACACTTGTTCCCCTTCTGAATTCAATTCAAGCTCCTCACACTCCCTTACAAAGCCCTCACCTATTACTCTCCCACTTATACCACTTGTACACGAAGCAAAAACCTGGGATGGAACCGGGACAGCATTGGTGTAAAAGGGGTAGCTGAAAAAAAAAAAGCCAGGTAGGGGGCAGTAAACTGGTATGCCGGGTCATCCTACCTGGCTCCCATTTACAGCAATGGGGAAGCCCAACCTCTGGACCTCAGCGGTCAGTGTGGGGGTAGGGGGGGGGGGGGGGCACACAGCCTCTGCTGCTGTCTGTTGTACTGTGCAGACAGCAGCGGAAGCAGGGAGGAGGTGAATGGATGTCTGTGTGCGGCATCCATTCACCTCGTGGATGGGGGGTGCAGGGAGGCTGGGGGCAGCCCAGCAGCTTACCTTTGGTTTGCCCCCAGCACAGCGATCCAGGGCCAGGCCGCGGTGATTGTAGGTCCTGAAGCTTGTAATCTCCCAGGTCGGCACCGCAGTGTAAACGGAGTAAATTCGGGATCAGACCTGGCTTGGAACTATGTTCCAAATACTGGGTCGGATTCATAGTTATCCACTCTTCCACCAGACCTCTTCACTCCAAAAATGCATACCGCCTCTCCTGCCAACTGTTTAATTCCTCCCTCTCCTTGCATTTTGCTATTTATCTGTGAATTCTCTACCACTCCCTATCAGACTCTCCACCTTTCTACAAAAGTGGGCTCTCAGGACCCACTTCTTCATTAAACCCAGCCATCTCTCACCAGAACCTTCTGTTTATGCTCATCTCTACCGCTTCGGTGCCACTCTTGTCTACACTGCCCCATTAGAATGTAAGCACTTAAGAGGATGGCCCTCCTCATGTGCTTTTTTTTTTTTTTATTTTTTTTTTACTTTCTTAGAAAATGTATAATTACTTATTACAAAGGGGTAAATGCCTAGCCTTTGTCTCTGCTACCCTAATAATTATTATTTCAGTGTCCTGGCCCTTATGTAAATATCTTTTATTTGGGTGCCGGGGAGCCTCCCCAGAATCAGGACTGTTAAAAGCCTGACAGTCAGGATCCCAACTTACAGGGGCTATTCTCCCTTGTGGGGGGTACCACAACCCCCATAGAGGGAGAATAGAAGCTGGCTTTGCAGCGCGCCACCGAGCCCACATGAGGCTTTGCAGCGCTTGCTCCCCTGTCCCGGCAGTCGGGATTCTGACATCAGTCTAATGACTGACAGAATCCCGCCTATCGGCAGCTCATACCACACCCCTTTATTTATCCTGTACTTAGCCTAAATTCTTGTACTGTAGATTTTATTCTTTTTGCTCATTTATGTATTGTTAGGCACTGCAGAACCCATGTGGCACCATGTAAAACCGCATGAATAATATTATAATGGCTGAGTGTGTGAAATATTGCTGTGGATAAAAGTTGGCATGAGCAATTTCATCATAGGGACCAGGTTAACTGTTGAGGCTCAGTGTGCAGATTAAGCAAGAAAAAGGCCACAATCTATGCAGAGTATTGTGAATATATAGAAGCTTTTATTGGAGAGATTTTGTCCAGTGCTCGATGTAGATGGGGAAATACATTTATTCAGGATCAATAAGATTTATTGGTAAAATATATAGAACCATTTAATGAAGTGAATTTTGAATATGTTGCAGGAAGATTTTTTGTTTTTTGTCTCACCACCATTTTCTTTTGTCCAGGATCACATTAGGAAATCAGCTAGATGGGATTCATTTATTAGATCCAGATGTGGTGGCTCGGTTTAAGCAACAGTATCCAGATGGAGTTATTTCAAAACCGAAGAACATGTGAACACATTATGGGCATGAAGAATTTTTTTACTTTTTTCCAAAGAAATTTGGTCATGAATTGTAAATAGTAATTTTATGGTATCATTTCTTTTTGCTAACATAAAAAAAAAGAATAAAGACAGAATGCGCTTTACCTTTGTATAATGGTGTTTGCTTCCACACTGTTTAGTAGGAGACATCATTGTTTATGTAAGGCAGGGGTGGCCAAACCTGTCCTCAAGATCTACCAATCTACAAACAATGTATGTTTTCCAGACAACCTGTGGATCTATAGTAGGAATGAATGCAGCATGTTTTAAAATGTGACAGTTAGTAATGACTAGGTAACCTGGAAAAGGTGGACCGTTGGTAGATCTCGAGGACTGGTTTGGCCACCCCTGATGTAAGGTGTAGAGTCACAGCGGAATAATATGCACATGCCATATTTTACTTCCCAGAATAAAAACATGCCTCCTTCTGATGCAGGGCCACATATAAAGAGATTTATGTTCTTGCCTGGTTAAATCCCTTTATTTGACTCCATATGGAGCACTGGGATACACAAGGTATTGTATAGAACATATGATGACTTTTACATTTATGGAATTCCTTAATATGATATGTCAATTGTGTCGTAAATTATGTAAATTCCAGACTCTTTTTTTCCTCCCACATACACAGGTGTGGCAGTTACATTTGTGGTATCTGCTAGTTGTGATGGCAACTTTTTTTCCAAAATGACTTGATAGAGATAAGGACTTTGGGCTAGATCCTCTAAACTTCAAAAGTGATAAACTGGAGAGTGATAACAGCCATCCAATCAGCTCCTACCTGCCATGTCACAGACTTTGTTTGAAAAACATCAGACAGGAGCTGATTGGTTGGCTGTTTATCACTCTCCATTTTATCACTTTTGAAGCTTAGAGAATCTGGCCCATTATCTTCAGACTGCTCATCCTGAAATGGGGAAGTCTTTAAAACCATTAGGCCTCTTGGGATCAGATCACCGTCCAGATACTTCTGTAGGGTGATCTGATCCCACCAATGATGAGTCTCTGACATCATTGCATGTCTAGGCAGTCATTATCTTGGAGTGTTGCCCCTCTAACAATATTATCTTTCAAATAAGAAGCCCTTCTCTGCATTCTCTCTGTTCTACAGAACAATGGCAAAATGGTTGTTTGCAGCTCGGTTTGGAATATTTTAACCCCAAAGGGGATTAAAAAAAAATAAAGGATAACACAGCACAAATCCACAGGTCAAAGCCAATCTGCTGCTGTTTATAAGGGATACTTAACCCTTTAAAGAAACACCAAATAAACAGCGTATCTGAGGAAGCCGCTGATAAGCTAGAAGGTGGGGAAACACGTTACAAACTATCCATTTGTTGCACACTTACCACCGACTCAGGACGCTGCAATACAGGTTCTGTTATCCAGACAAGCCTGCATTCTAAAGGCCCCCATACATTAGGCCGACTTGTCCGAAGGACAAGTCGGACCTAATCTACTGACAACTCCCCTGGGGGGGGTCACATACGATTTGGCACTTGATGTGCCAGGTTTTGCATGTGATAAATCGCATGCGATTTATCACATGCAGTCCCCCCGGGGAGCTGAGCAGGGCATGGGGGCTGCAAGCAGGCAGTGGACGCAGCCTGTAGTACCTGTGGTGGAGGGAGCCAGATGCCGAGCGGGGGACTGCAAGCAGGGAGCCAGGCAGGGGAGGCAGTGGGCGCACTGGTCCAGGCGGTGAACTCCACGAGGGGACCAGAGAGCAGAGACCGGGTAGCGTAGGGGAAGCCGGGCAGCAGCGGGCGGACATAGAAATTAATTAACAGTCAGTGATTGGCTGAGAGCTCTCAGCCAATTACTGGCTGTCCATTCATTTCTATGTGCCCGGCTTCCCCTACGCTACCCGGTCTCTGATCCCCTTGCGGCGTTCACCGCCTGGAAGTATCTATTTGCGGCATTCCCCCCCCGCCCAGGATAGTGCGCCCACTGCCTCTCTAGCCCGGCTCCCTGCTTACAGTCCCCCGCTCGGCTCCCTCCACCGCACGTACTATACGCTGCGTCCCCTGCCCGCCTTGGGCTGCACATGAGATTTAACAAATCTTATGTGCAGCCCGTCCGACCTCCCAAATCCGACCCGATGCGCACGGGACCATGCATCGGGTCGGATGGGATGTCTGCACATGCGATTTGGCCCGATTTCACGGCCCGATTCCTCCAAATCAGGCCCAAATCGCTTCGTGTGTTGCGGCCTTAAGGGTGGCACCAGCAGCTGGGATCGCACCTGTGGATACACCTACATTGCCCAGTATGTGGTTTTCACCTTCTGGATGGGACAAAGCTATGGACTAAGTATAGCAAAAAGAAAAAGGATTTGTGTACCAGTGCTGGCTGTAAAATAATATAATGAACCGTTTCTTCTAGAAGCTGGAGACACTACTCCAGGGAAATGTGTTGAGCTCCACCACAGAGCATATACCACTTAATGACCACACTGGACATTCTTTATTCAGGATTAACCCCTATTGGACTGCCCCCACCAAACTACCAACCTTTTTCCGTAGGCTGATCCGGGACCGTAGATCAATTGGTGGATCCAACATATCCACCAATTCCATTTGGATCGTACTCATTTGTTGCTATAATAAAGACTGGAGCCTAGGGTGCCCATACACGTTGCGATTATCGCATCCGTTTTGTACTTTTAAAGTACAAAACGCATCTCATGTGCGATAATCGCGCCGTGTACCTGCGGGGATGCGATGCACGTTCCAGCAGGTACAATATTGTAAAACACAAAATATATGCATGCAGTACTTTTTGTGCTTCATTGCATTGCATCGGTACAGGAGTACATGCGAAGCGATGTCCATTAGTAGCTATCAACGTAAAAAAAAAAAATCGAATTGCATCGCACTGGCACATTGCATCCCCCTACACGTGCCAGAATCGTACGGCACGTTTTAAAGTACAAAACATACAGCCCCATATCTGAACGTGTATGGGCACCATTAGTCCTAAATCAACCATACTTAACATCCAGTGGTAATATGCTCTATACTATTTGATTTATATGTATATTTATTTAATTCCATGTTTTTATAATTATGAATTTTTATTAATACTGTTTTTATAACAATAAATCTTTAGATCTAGAAGAAATAGTTTATTATATTATTTTACAGCTGGTGCTGGTACACAAATCCTTTTTCTTTTTGCTATACCTATTTAGGGGCTGACAACCCTCGTACCAGCTGCCCGATAGAACCGCACCTCCTACCTTCCTTTTGTTACCTAAGGACTAAAGGTGCCCATATGCAGTACGTTACAATTATTGTATACAATATCGCATCTCGGTTTTGCGATGAGATGAGATCTAGTACAAAAAGTTTGTGCAGCATATATTGTATACAATAATTGTAACATGTATGGGCACCTTAAGTATATCTACAAATCATGTGCTACTAATTACTGCTAAGAATAAAGTGCATTTGACTATAACAAGCTTTCTAACATCTTGCTGCTATTGTAAATATACATAACCTTTAAGGAATTAACACCTAATAACTCATTTGATTATACATTGGAGCTAATAAACAAATTAGATTATTTTGCAGAGAAGTAGTTTCTATTTAGTTTATGATATGTTGTGGTAACACTCACCAGGGAGTGTTGGTGAACACTAGCAAGGTTTTCCTGGGGAACGCCTGGAGGGTGACGGAACAGATGAAAGGGCAGGACCACTATGGTTACTGGACTGCAGGTCTTCAGTCGAGGGGCCTCTGGACATCTTCTGGGTGGCCACCCAGGCCTAAGTCCACAGAGCACACAAGCGAGCCTTCTTGCCAATAACATCCCTTTTTCATTCATGCCAATGGTGGTCACTGGGACAGTGGGGTGTGGGTGGAGCTTCAGCTACAGGCACCAAGTAGAATAGAGTTCTTCAAGTGCAGCCCAGGCTCCTCCTCCTCCACGCCCCTACAGGCTTCAGTTGTTTCTTGGTGCCTCAAGGCACAGGTACCATGAGACAGGGCTCCGTGCCCTGTCTGATTTCTTCATTTTTATTTTATTAATTTTTTCTTTTTACACGGAGACAGCGTTACGCTGCTCCCCTGTGGCTGGCAGCGGCGCGCTGACTTGCATAGCCAGACCCGCCGCTCTCCTCATGACACGGAGGACGCCGCGCTCCACCACAGGTAAGCGGGCCCTCCATGTGAGGTGACACGCGCACCAATCGGGTGCGCACCGCTAGCGGTCGAGTCACCGGGCGGGGTGCAGCCCGGGTGACCCTGGCAGTGGCACCCAGTCTTTTCTGCGCGGCCACTAGACCACCAGGGAGCCGTACTGTGGAACGCCATTTTGGTTAATGGCGCAGGGCACTGATGGTTCCAGGGGAGGCGGGGCCTTGATCCACAGCTCCCCGCCTCCACGCTCAGAGCGGCATAACGCTGGTTTTCCCGCCTGAGCTTAGCTTCCCCACGCCCCAACAGCGTTCTGAAGACGCCATTACGTGGGACTACACTGTGGGAGAAGTGCACCGGAATCCCTGCTCCTCTACACGCTACAGGAACAGGTTTTTCAGCAGCCCTCTGTACCTCAGTATTTACCTGAGTGTCAGAGAGGATAGTGTCTTATTTTCTACTGTCATCCATCTGTATACTTTTATAGTTTCAGAGGGTGTTACTGTCCACTGCATTTATTGTTATCAGTGCACACAGGGCCTGTCTGTGTTAACATGTCACAGAAAAACCCCAAAGCAAAGCCAGCTAGGGAATCACCTAAACTGCATGCTTATACATGCACTAACTGTAAGGAGAATTATTCCTCCATACAGGATCAAGCTGGTTTGTGTGAACGCTGTTCTGCACAAGACTCCCTGGGGGGCCCCTCAGTCCCAACACATGGGGAACCCAGTTGGGCTTCCACTCTCTCAGCTGCCATGAAGGAGTTAGCAACTCAGTTAGCTGCAAACAGAGAGTCTGCTGCGCAGCCATTGCCAGCTCAGCCTACTGTTGCTGCATCAGAGCCGTCCTGGGTACAGGGTTTGTCCTCCTCTGTTCAGGATTTAGTCCAGGTGTCTGCTTCTCTGCAGTCTGCATTGAGGGCTCCACCTAAGCGCAAAGCACAAGCCCCTTTAGCCTCTAATCAATTAGATGCTGGGGATGACTTGGACGACCAGGTGCTGGTCGACACAGACGATGATCCTGACATAGAGGATGTCGACATAGATGAACCTGACAAGGAGGAAAGGATGACCCAGTCCAGAGTAGACTCCTTAGTTAAGGCTGTAAGGATGTCTCTCAATATACAGGACACCCAGGCCACAACACCTGACACACTTCTTTTTAAGAAGAAAAAGAAGGAGTTGGCTCTTTTTCCCTCAAATTCAGACTTAAATGAGGTTTTATCTGAGGCGTGGCAACACCCTAACAAAAAGTTTCTAGTGTCCAAACGCCTCATTTCCTTCTTTCCGTTCGCGCCAGCGGACCGTAAGAAATGGGAGGAGCCTCCACAGGTTGATGCTCACGTGGCCCGCCTAGTTAAGGCCACAACCCTTCCCATCCCTACAGTGGCCTCTCTGAAGGATCCTACTGATAGGAAGATTGAGCACTGCCTAAAGTCTGTGTTTTCAAATGCTGGTGTGTCAGCAAGGCCGGCTATGGCTTCAGCCTGGGTGGCAAAGGCAATTGCAACTTGGGCTGACTCCTTACAGGAGCAAATATCCTCAGGTACACGTCGCTCTGAAATGTTGTCAACGGTGGACCTCATTAGGGAAGGGGCCACATACCTGGAAGAGGCAGCGATAGATGCAGCGGCCCTCTCCTCAAAAATTTCAGCCTCTTCAATTGCTGCCCGGCGTGCACTGTGGCTGCGCACTTGGAACGCAGATTCTGATTCCAAAAAGGCATTAGAAGCCCTTCCTTTTTCAGGGGAGGTACTGTTCGGCTCTGAGCTGGACAAGATTGTAGCCACCATTGCTACGTCCAAAACAGCTTTTCTGCCTTCGGCACCAGCTAGGCCTAGATCTCAGTCCTTTCGGACCTTCCGTCCACAGGGGAGGCCCAGGGGTCAGCCTTCATCAAGGGCACAGCCCGCCGCAAGGCGTCCATCCGCTCCCAAACCCAAACAGTCCTGGGCGGGTCGCCGTCAGGCTCCTAAACAGGCCGACAAGCCCTCAGCATGAGGATCAGGCGGCCCACCAACCACGTCAGGTGGGCGGTCGCCTGTTGTCTTTTGCCGGGGTTTGGCAGGCCACTACCACCGACAGGTGGGTAAACACCATAGTGGCACAGGGTTACTCCCTCTCTTTTCAGGGGCGTCCGCCATCTCGGTTTTTCACAACAGGCATGCCCCGGGAGAAGGACAGAGCGGCTGCTCTGACCAGCTCCATTCACTCCCTGCTGGCAGCAGGGGTCATAGTACCTGTCCCACTTTCTCAGCGAGGAGCAGGCTTCTATTCAAGCCTGTTCCTGGTGACAAAGCCGGACGGGTCTTTCCGGCCCATCCTCAACTTGAAGGGCCTGAACAAACATCTCTGCGTTCCCAAGTTCAGGATGGAGTCCCTCAGGTCTATCCTGCAGGCTCTGGAACCGGGGGACTTCATGGCATCCCTGGACATCCAGGATGCCTACCTCCATGTGCCAATTCGGCCGGACAGCCAGTGCTACCTCAGGTTTGCAATCAAAACCAACCACTACCAGTTCATAGCCCTCCCCTTCGGGCTGGCGACAGCGCCACGAATCTTTACAAAGATTATGGCCACCATGGCGGCGGCCTTGAGGGCCCAGGGCGTTCGGCTACTACCGTATCTAGACGACCTCTTAATACTGGCTCAATCCGCACAGACACTCCAGTGCCATCTGGAGCTAACGGTTTCCCTCCTGCGGACCCACGGCTGGCTCATAAATTGGAAGAAGTCCTCAACAACCCCATCACAGCGGATGGTGCATCTCGGAGCCGTGATAGACACAAAAACCCTCAGGGTTTACCTGCCGGAGGACAAGTGGATACTCCTCAGAGACCTCCTGAAGCTCTTCCTGAAGCAGCACAGGGTCTCTGTGCACTTGTGCATGAAAGTCCTAGGCAAGATGGTCTCTTGTTACGACATGGCGGAATTTGCGCAGTTCCATTCCAGGCCACTGCAGAGGGAAATGCTGCGTCACTGGAACCGTTCCCAGCCAAGCTTAAAATCACAGACCTTTGTTCTGTCCAGGCAGACACGTCTGTCGCTCACATGGTGGCTCAGTCCTCTAAACCTTCAAAAAGGGCGCCAGTTTGTCATCCCTCAGTGGGTGATGTTAACGACGGACGCCAGCCTCCGAGGGTGGGGAGCTGTTCTGGCAGAACACTCCTTCCAGGGCCGTTGGTCAAGGGAAGAGGCGCTACTCCCAATAAACATACTGGAGCTAAGAGCCATCCTGTTAGCCCTCAAGTCGGCAGGCCCTCTGATTCACTCCAAGCCGGTGAAAATACAATCGGACAATGCCACTGCGGTGGCATATGTCAACCACCAGGGGGGGACCAGGAGCCTAGCGGCCATGAGGGAGGTAACAGCCATTCTGCAGTGGGCAGAACATCACCTGTTAGCTCTGTCAGCGGTACACATCCCAGGGGTTCAGAACTGGGAGGCCGACTTTCTAAGTCGCCAGGAGGTACAATCAAGCGAGTGGGAGCTCCACGAGGATGTGTTCCAGGAACTAGTCAACAAATGGGGACTCCCACAAATAGACCTAATGGCCTCAAGCGTCAACAAAAAGTTACCCCGTTACGGGGCTCGCGCAAGGGACCCACAGGCATATCTGGTGGATGCCCTGTCGGCTCCATGGCCATTCTCCCTGGTCTACATTTTTCCCCCAGTGGCACTGCTACCAAGAGTCATCAGGCGCCTCAAGCAAGAAGGGACCACAGCAATCCTCCTGGCACCAGACTGGCCCCGCAGAGCCTGGTACTCAGACCTTCGGGAGATGTCTCTACAGCCACCTTGGAGGCTGCCAGCTCGTCCGGACTTGCTAGTACAAGGCCCATGCCTTCACCCGAATCTAGGCAGACTAGCTTTGACGGCGTGGCTCTTGAAACGGAAGTTTTAAGAGAGAAGGGTTTTTCCTTACCAGTAATAAAAACCATGATAGCGGCAAGGAAACCGGCCTCTTCCCGGATCTACTATAGAATCTGGAAGGCTTTTTTCATCTGGTGTGCAAAGAAGAACTTTCCGCCTAGGGAGTTTCGGCTTTCCAGGATCCTGGCCTTCTTGCAGGCGGGCCTGGATTTGGGCCTTAGGTTGTCCTCCTTAAAGGTCCAAGTTTCCGCTCTCTCTATTTTGTTTCAGCGGAAATTAGCAAAGAGGATGGCTATACAGACCTTTCTGCAAGGCGTCCTTCACATACAGCCTCCCTTTGTGCCTCCAATCCAGCCTTGGGACCTCACAGTGGTTCTCTCAGCACTACAAAAACCACCGTTTGAGCCTCTAGAATCAGCAGAGCTCAGGTGGTTAACATGGAAAACAGTGTTCCTGCTGGCTATTTCTTCAGCCAGAAGAGTTTCGGACCTGTCAGCATTATCCAGTGCATCACCGTACCTGGTGTTCCACCAGGACAGGGCAGTCTTAAGAACAAAAAAGGAGTTCCTGCCGAAAGTTGTTTCCAGTTTTCACATAAACCAGGATATCGTTGTTCCTGCCTTCTCCCAGTTGGAGGACTCCCCAGAGTTACGCTCTTTGGATGTTACAAGAGCTTTAAAGGTTTACGTTAATAGGACTCAATCCTTACGCAAGACAGAGGCCCTGTTCGTGCTCTATGATGCAAACAAGAGAGGTTGGCCGGCAACGAAGCAGACATTGGCTCGATGGTTGCGACTAACCATAAAACAGGCTTATGTATCGGCTAATAAGCCAGTTCCATCCTCTATCAGAGCCCACTCCACACGGGCGGTAGCAGCCTCTTGGGCGGCTCATCAGGGAGCCTCTGCAGAACAGTTGTGTCGCGCGGCCACTTGGTCCTCTCCACACACCTTTCTAAAATTTTACCATTTTGACACATTCGCCAGGGCAGATTCTGTTTTTGGCCAACGCGTCATCAGTGCAGCTCAGGTGCGTTCCCTCCCGTAAAAGGGACAGCTTTGGGACGTCCCACTGTCCCAGTGACCACCATTGGCATGAATGAAAAAAGGGGATTTTGGTCCTACCTGTAAAATCCTTTTTTCTGAATCCATGGTGGACACTGGGCGCCCGCCCTCGCACACTGATCTACAGTAATGGGGGTCGGCTTACACCTTCCTGAAACTTATTCTTCCTTCGGGTTGCTGGTTTCTTTCCTATTTCTCTTCCTTTTCCTGTACCTTGCGGGTAAGCTGTTGAACAAACTGAAGCCTGTAGGGGCGTGGAGGAGGAGGAGCCTGGGCTGCACTTGAAGAACTCTATTCTACTTGGTGCCTGTAGCTGAAGCTCCACCCACACCCCACTGTCCCAGTGTCCACCATGGATTCAGAAAAAAGGATTTTACAGGTAGGACCAAAATCCCCTTTTTCCCATAAGACTGTATACATCTACTGGTACTTGTATGCCGCCGGGTCTTACGTCGGCAAGTGGCAGTGTTCGGGACTGGCAGTGACACTTCGTCCCGGCTGCTTAGCAACGGCCCGGGACCAGCGCTGCAGGACCCGGCTGCACCGGGCAAGCACCGCTAATGCGGCCTCTAACACTTATGGATTGTATATTACATTTATTAATAATTTGTGTTTTAAATCTTTTTATACTGGCCGGTTAAAACGACTTTGGTGTATTGTGTTTTATTTGTGAGAAAAGAAAAAATATATAATTCGTCTAATCCAAAATGCTGATTATTTTGTATTTATCCCTGGAACTGTCCATGTCACTACATCCATGGTAATTGTACAACTGTGAAGCATTTGATTTTCCGGGGGGGGGGGCGTGACCACGGCAGTCTGTGAGTGAGGAGAGAGGTCCGGCTCTCCAGGGTATACAGCGTTGCTAAGCCTGCGTCTCTCTTCCCCCCACCCCCCGCAGCCCTGAGCACACAGATGTGGGAGCTGACTGAAGACTGCACCGTCCTCGGAAAATACCTGGCTGTCGGGTGAGAGCTGCTCAGAGGAGTCGGAGCCCGGAGGTGAAGGAGCGGGTCACGTGGGACGGGCGAACGGCGCATGCGCGGTCCCTCTGACAGGACGCCGGAGCCTCCCGCAATCATCCCCTGCCGGAGAGCACAGCGGGCAAAACCCTAGTGGCAAGGAGAGGACTGTCGCTGGTGGGCGCTGATACCCGCGATTGGCTAATGGTGACCAGTGGTGCAAACGGCAAAAATAGCTGACGGAGGGCAAGTGGGCGCTGATATCTGTGGATGGTAGCTGGTGACCAGGGTTGAAAGCAGCAAAAGACAGTCAGTAGCCCAGAGGTCCCTGAGAAGACATCAGCTGAAAGGGAGAGCGGGAGCAAAGGGATAGAGAGTGGAGGAGCTGGGACCTTCATGAGGACTGGAGTACTCCCCTCTCCCCATCTGCAACGCGTGGTAGCTCAGTGTGAAACCTGAGCTGAAATCTGAGACCCAAGCAGGCTGGTAAGCCACTTTCTCTATTGACTGTTCACTTTGTCTCCCATAATACTGTACCTGGGAAGTGTGGGTTCTATGAAGAGAGTTTTCGTTATATAACTCCCTTATAACACACTCGCTGGTGTAACTTGGACAGAGTACTGTTGTATAAAAATCCACCTAGCTGTAGCAGGTGAGGGGTTAACAGGAAGCAACACCAGCAGGACAGCGAAGATTAAAACAGCACGATACTGGTACCAGATTGAGGGGATAAAGTAAACTATTTGACACCATCTGGTGAACAGCCTTACATTGCAATCTATTATAGCCCCCTCGCTCCCTAACTGCTACCTCTTCCTCTCATAAATAGACCGAACTTTGGCTGAGAGTAAAAGGGGGAAATGGGGAAAACAGGGCAAAACACAGCTGCAGCGTGGCTTGAAAAATATGCCCGCTCACAAACGAACGTCACAAATAGTTCTCAAGTGGTTACACCACAGACAACTCCCTCAAAAAGTACCAGTGCTCCCCAAACCCCAGAAGTGACCCTACAACAGGTCTTGGACGCAGTAAATAAATGTGAGGTTCGACTCTCCGAACAAATAAACCAAGTTCAAACGGACATTATGTTAATAAGAAATGATGCCCAAAAAGTCAGGGAGCGGGTAACTGAAATAGAAAGCCGCATTTCCTTAATTGAGGATGCTTCTGGTCCCTTGCAAAAGCAAGTTAATAATATGACTGGGCAGCTAAGCGAGCTGCGCCACAAGATCTCGGACATCGAAGGTCGGATGAGGCGTAACAATGTGCGGTTCGTGGGGCTGGAGGAGCGGGCAGAGGGAAGAGCCCCTGAAAAGTTTCTTGAGGAGTGGATGAAAAATGAGTTTGGGGAAGGGGCATTCTCGGCACAATTTGCAGTAGAGAGGGCACATCGTGTACCAGCTCGCCCTCCCCCCCCCAGGAGGACCACCACGGACGTTCATAGCCAAAATCCTTCACTTCAAAGACAGGGACACAATACTAAGGATGGCTCGGGAAAAAGGAGACTTTGGGTACAAGGGCGCAAGGATCTCTGTTTTCCCTGACTTTTCGCTGGATGTGCAACGAGAGAGAGCCAAGTACCGTGAAGTCAAAACCAGATTGAGAGAAATTGATCTTAAATATTCCATGATGTACCCCTCAAAATTGAGTTATCTCAGATGGTGAAACAAAATTTTTCCTATCTCCGGGCGAAGCAGCCAAGTGGCTAGATAAAAACTACCCGGCTAGGAAGCAACTTGACACAAACGGATGATAGGAGTATGGTTGATATGTAAAGGGTAACATCAAGCTAGGAGGGAGGGAGGCGGAGAGGGGGATAAAGAAAATGTGATGAATATTGACTGGGACGGGAAAGTGCTCGGGGCGCGGGGACTTGGGGGGGGGGTGGGGAGGTGGGTATATACAGTGTTAGTTACTATGAAATAAGTACTGGAGATCCGGCCGGGCGTTGGGTGGCCATTAATAAAGTAGTCCCTTGGTAGGTCTTAGATTAAGGGGTTTGTAAGGGAATAAGGTATGCCTAGTAGGGTAGGTGATACAGGGTGGGGGGAGGAGGGGGGGTGTATGTTAAGTGTTATGTGTGTGTTTATGTGCAGCGTACAACCAGAAATGATTAAGGTTCCTAGAAACAGCATGATGGGGGCTAGTCCCAAATGGTTGGGCCAATCAGGCCTAAAAATAGCTCTTAAATATAAAAATGGAGAAATGTGTCCAAAATTGAAGATGTATAAAAGGGGTCCAGATAATAATAAGCGGCAATGGTTATGTTAATGACCTGGAATGTGAGGGGTTTGAATGAAAAACTAAAACGCTCACTTGTACTTAAACAATGTAAAATGTTAGAGGCAGATATCATCTGTCTCCAGGAGACCCATTTGTGTGGAGAAAAATTGCTGTCATTGAGGCGTCCCTGGATTGGCTGGTCATATCATGCCCCGTTCACATCTGCATCCCGAGGGGTCTCAATTATTGTAAAAAAAAACAATCTCCTTTAAATGCATATATATTCTTGGACTGTCTTATTAATTCTACTCGGTTTTGTATTATGTCAGTGTATGTGCCTCCCCCCTTTACATATGAGATTCTGAAACTGGCGGTGGATTTTTCAGCTGCATATTCAGAAAATAACATAATTTGTCTGGGTGATTTTAATGTGGTAATGAATCCAACAATGGACAGATGGAGTAATAAAGGGGAGACAGTTAAATCAAGGTGAGGTATAGCAGATTTTATTAGAGAAATAGGATGGTGTGATGTCTGGAGGGATAGGCACCCTACAGTAAGACAATATTCTTGTTTTTTTTTTTTTTTTTTGTTTAAACGGTTTTTATTGAATTAGCATAAGAAAACAAAATATACTTTCCATTCACATTGCAAAGCTTTTTTACATTGCATATTTGAACAAATGAACTGTGTTGTAATGAATAAAGCACTGTAGTACAATCAATCTCAGTTTGTGCATCACTTTTACTCTATACAGTATTAGCCATATATTCTTTTCCAAAAATTCTTGGCCATAGTTACCTATAAGTCTGTTTAGAATAGCCGTGGTATGTTATTTCTTCAGTTACAACTTTGCAGCATAACATAGAGTTAACTTATACTAAACACCCCTTTAACCCTCCCCCCTTAAACTAAAACTGAACGAATCCCCCCACCTCCCTCTTTTCCCACCCACCCTCCCCCCTCCCCTTTAGAGACTCGGTGCATCTTGATTATTAGATAATGATTTGAGCAAGTACCAGGTTGTGCCCTCAAATAGTTTCATGATATGTTTCTGTGCATCTTCTTCCAGCGAGTTAATATACGTTCCCCATTTTGCATAAAAATTTTTGGCCCCTTCCTCCACCAATGGGAGAGTGGCTCTCCTATCGAAATAAAGCATTTGTAACAGGGCTGCCTTTACGTCCTGCAAAAAGGGAGGAGTGGCCACCGTCCAATTCCTTAATATAACTTTTTTTGCTACTGTCACCATTATAGTCAGGAATGGGAACAGCTCTGTCTTTCGACCATGTATATTCCAGTTGGAGAAGTTTGCACAGAGCATTGCTAGTGG
This sequence comes from Crinia signifera, assembly GCF_055691185.1. Lineage (NCBI taxonomy): Eukaryota > Metazoa > Chordata > Amphibia > Anura > Myobatrachidae > Crinia > Crinia signifera. Next base: position 329,327,545 of record NC_139217.1, read on the forward strand.
GTCTTTTGTAAGTTTTAAACCACATACTGTATTTATATAGGCCGTGACCTTGTCCCAAAATTTTCTAATTTTCCCACACTCCCACATATGGTGGAAAAATGTGGCGTTGGACCCCTTACATTTGAGACAAATTCCCAACTCTCCAGGGACAAAGTATTTTCTCTGGGCTTGAGAAATGTATGCCCTATGCATGGTTTTTATATGAACCTCTTGCAGCATGGCCGAATGTAATACCTTCAATGTTTTTTCCATGTGTTTACATAATATTTCCTCCGAGGTTATCCCCGGAATGTCGGCCTGCCACCTGGGGACCATAGCCTTCCAAACCACCTCTGGCGTGGCTGGAAGTATATTTCCATAGATGTATCTAATTCTAAAAGGTCCAGTGGTACTCAACGCAAAGACCTGTTTCATCACATCTTGTTGTTCTACATCCCACATGGGTCCTCCCTTTGACTGAATGAAATGTCTGACCTGCAGGAACATGAAGAAGTCCCTGTTGGGCAACGAGTATTTGGTCGACAGATCACTAAATGAGAGAAGATGTCCCCCGGGGTCAAACACATCTTTAACTGCCATTATTCCATTCTTCCGCCACCTGTCATATCCTATCTCTGTCAAGCCCGGTGTGAAGCCTGGGTTTCCCCAGAGTGTGTCATATTTAGTATTCTGGTGATTTCGGCCTAGTCGTTTGTTAATTTATAACCATGCGGAGTATGTGTCTTTGAATAGTATGTTATTTCGGACCTTTTGGGGTAATTTGGCCCGTGGGACATGTAACAATCCTGCCAGGGAGAACGGCGCTACCATGTTTTCCTCCAATACTTTATGAGTATATGAATTTGCCCCCATCATCCAGTCTAAAATATATCGCATAAACACTGCCTGGTTAAAGGCTAAGACATTTGGTATCCCTAATCCTCCATCTGTCCTTTTAAGATAAACTTTGTGTCTGGCAATCCGCGCCTTTTTACCTTGCCATAAGAATTCAAAGAAGGCCTTATTTATTCTTTGTATGCTATTTCTGGATAGTTTTAGCGGCAGCATCTGCATACAGTAAGACATCTTTGGGAATGCTATTGCCTGTAATACCGTGGCCCTTCCCAGCAATGAGAGTGGTAGTGATTTCCATATTTTCAGCAGCCTCTCTATTTCTGCAATGATGGGGGAATAATTTGAGTGGTATAAATCGCTTGTCTTACCTGGGATATTAATGCCTAGGTATTTGATGGCTTTAGTGTTTAACTTGAACGGGAATGTAATGTGAGTGGTGGCCTCAGTAACCCGGGGTCCCAGTACTTGTAGGATTTCTGATTTGTGGAAGTTGATTCTATATCCCGCAAATGATCCAAATTTAGTAATAATTCCCCTAATAGCTGGCAAGGACTTGGTTAGATTTGTCACAAATAATAACATGTCGTCCGCAAAGAGACTGACCTTCAGTTCTACTGATCCCATTCTGATACCCGTAAATTGCTGACTTGTTCTCAACGCTACCGCCAATGGCTCCAAAGCCAATGCGAACAGCAATGGGGACAGCGGGCACCCCTGCCTCGTCCCCTTTTGAATAAGGAAGGGTGAGGATATGAAACCGTTACACGCCACTTGGGTATAGGGCAAAGTGTATAGGGACTTTATGATATTAATAAAGGCTAACGGGAACCCGAATCTCCCCAGTGTTTCATAAAGGTGGTCCCAGGTGACCAGGTCAAACGCCTTTTCAGCGTCCATAGAAATTACGACCTGATCCCCCGAGCCGCCCTCCTCCCCTAATTTTTGTACCACCGCCAACAGTTTGCGTACATTCACCACCGAATGGCGGCCATGTATAAATCCGGTCTGGTCCTCAGAGATGACTGTAGGCAAAATGTGCTTAATTCTCTCGGATATTATTTTAGTTAACAGCTTATAGTCGGTGTTGAGGAGCGAGATAGGTCTGTAAGAGCCAGGATCCTCCGGATCCCTTCCCGGTTTCGGGAGCACCTTAACCACCGCAGAATTAAAGTATAATGGTAGCTGTTGTCCCTTGAGTATCATGTTAAAGACTGTGGCTAGGGTTTCACTCAGTTTTGGTTTTAAGATTTTGTAAAATTCTCCTGAATAGCCATCTGGTCCTGGGGCTTTGAGGGGTTTCAGCTTGGCTATGGCCTGCTCAACCTCTTCCCCCAATATAGGAGCCAGAATGCGATCGGCTGCCTCCTTGGATATTTGGGGCAGCTCGATGTCATTCCAGAACTTCTCCTTCTCCTCTTGATCAATCTCTCCCTGTGAGTATAGTTTGGAATAGAACTTTCTAAGTGTCTCTAGGATGTCTGTCCCCTTATGCACCCTGTCCCCGTCTGTTGTTTTTAGAGTTTATAAGTGTTGGGGGTCTAGCACCTCTCATCAGGTTGGATAGCAAACGCCCATTTTTGTTCCCATGTCTGTAAAACTGAAAAATAGTGTTGTTCATATGTTTTAGCGTTTGAGATTCAAGCAGTGCATCAAACTGGGTCTTTGCCTGGGAATATTCCTTTTTATGTTCCAGAGTTGGGGAGGAGCTATATGTAGCATATGTATTCGTTAAATATTCTTGGGCCTTAACTATATCTGCCGATCTCTCTTTGCGGTATTTGTTTACAAAGGATATAATCTCCCCCCTCAGTACTGCTTTGGCTGCCTGCCACTTAAGTAATGGATCAGAATTATGTTCCTCATTATTAAGTTGATACTCCATCCACTTGGCCTCCAGGGCGTCTCTAAATGTTTTTGAGGACGCCAAGTATGAGGGGAACCTCCACTGACGATGGCCCCCAACATCCAAGGCCGTCTCTATAATTATCCATATCATGGAGTGGTCCGAAACACAGATCGGCTCCATTCCTGCCTCGAGCAGTCGGCCACAGAGGCCAGTGGACAGGAGTATGTAGTCGATACGCGACAGAGTCCCATGTGCCGCCGAGAGACATGAATATTCCCTATCCGTGGGATGTAGCATCCTCCAGCTATCTACCAGCTGGAGCTGTGCTGAAAGCTCTCCTATACCCAGTGGCGGTTTTACAGGCTTGCTTTTGGGCTGGGAGGATTTATCTAGTGTTGGTTGGGCTACCATATTGAAATCTCCCCCTAATATTAATCGTGAGTCAGCATAGGGGTACAGCTTTGAAAGTAAACTGGTAAAGAATTTTCTGGAATAAGTATTGGGCGCGTAGATATTACATACGATGAATTGTTCTCCCTGTATCAACATTTCTGTTATTACAAAACGTCCCTCTGGGTCTTTAACTATTTTGGTGACTGCTACTCCTAATGTTTTCCTTGATAATATGGCCACCCCCCTAGCCTTTGAGTTATAAGAGGCATACGCCTCAACTTTAAATCCCATGATCCCTAGCTTGTCATGTTCACTATCTGTAAGATGGGTCTCCTGAAGTAGTATTATATCTGCCCTCTGCTTTCTGAGGTATAACAGGAGTTTTTTCCGCTTTATCGGGGAGTTTATGCCCCCCACATTCCACGAGCACAGCCTAATATTAGACATTTAACATTACTGGTAAAATAATAGCTGACCATCGATGCATCAAGTCCCTCCCTTCCCCTTCCCTAAACCAGTACCCTCCCCTCCCAACAATGATGTGCAGTAAATTCCCTCCCCCTTCTCCCCTCCCTGTACAGGAAAGGATTCCCTTGAGAGTGTGGTCACTCTCATGTCTTACAATGTATAAAATGCAACTTCTAGCAGCAAAGGATCAGGCCACAAACAACTAGCCCTCTCCCCGCTAACACAATTCTATTGGCAGTTTGCCAAACTTCCGTCTACCTCTACGCACCTGGTTTGGCGAGATCCAACCAATCTCCCAGACTGCGTAGTCGGGTCGGCACCCCTAATAGTAACAATTAACTTTTAACAATTTGAACCACGTTCCCCATATCATCCTATGAGTATCCCTTAAAATGTATATAACATAACTAGTCATACACATACGTATGTATGAGAGGCTGAGTTATCTGGATACTCAACTGCATTAATCATTCTCGTGTGTACTCTCCGTCATAAATATACTTATCGGTCATTCTGCATAGCGTCCATGGGGCAATAATCAGTCGCCTCCCATCGGGCCTGCAGAGCCACAAGGCGAGGCGGCGTCTGTATTTTCCATTCTAAGGTATGCTCTTGCATCTGCCGCTGTAGAGAAGTCCTTAAATGAGTCTCCTTCAAACACCCTAAGGCGAGCAGGGTAAAGCAGAGCAAACTTCTTCTTGTCTGAAATCAATCTGGAGCAAATACTAGTGAATTCCTTACGCGCTCTGGTAACCTCAGCTGAATAGTCTTGGAAAAGGTGCAGTTTATGGCCCTCCCACTGTAATGACTTCTGCTTGCGCGATGCTGTCCACATTGTCTCCTTGTGTAAATAATTCAAACATTTGAATATGGTTACTCGTGGTCTAACATTCACCCCTTCTTTTTCGGGTCCCAGTCTATGGGCTCTCTCAATAACCATGTCTGCGCAATCCTGTTCCACTCCTAGTAAGGCCGGTAGGGTATTGCGGATAAAATGGTGTAGGGCCGGTCCCCTGACCGTCTCTGGGAGACCCACCAATCTCAGATTTGATCTCCTTGATCTATTTTCAAGGTCGTCGACCTTATTGGTTAGTGTATACACAGACTTCTGTAAAGCATTGTTGTGGGCTTTCAGCTCTTGGACATCATGGAACGTTGCCCCTATCTGTGCTTCGTTATGTGAGACTCTCTGTGTAAGCTGCGACATGTGCCCCTTTAAGTCAGCAAAACTTTGGTTAAATGCCTCTGCCTGTTCTCTGAACATAGGGGTAATGGTGGCTTTAATTGCCCGTACCATGCTTTGGTATGCCTCATTCCTTGTGTCCTCCTCATCCCCTCTGCTGATATCTCTGATTAAACATTCTGGGGTGCCTCGGAGGGATGCCGTGGGGGAATCTGGGGATCCCCTTGTTACCTGCTGCTGCTGGCTGGGCTGAGGCTGTAACTGCCGCGTTGGGGAGCGTCTTGGCTGGTCCTGCAGGGACCCGGTGTCAGCGTGTGTGAGTGCGGTCGCCATCTTGGGCTGCTGCGGCGTCTGTGCGGGCGCTGTGGCTCGGCGGCTCTGGCGCTTCGACATGGGAGAGAGACCCCTCTCTCTGCACCGCGCCTGCCTCTCTGTTGTGTCCTCCACTCGGCCGAGCTGTTGGGGACCATGGTCCGGCAGGTTAGGGGTGCCGCCCGCCTCGCCGTCCACGGAGCTCCGTACTCACGCGGCCGTCTTGCTCGGGGCCGGAAGCGGAATCGACAATATTCTTGTTATTCCCCTGCAAAAAATTCCTTTTCCAGGATAGATATGATATTCTCATCTGAAAATATGCTAAATAGTATATCTCAAATAGATTATAAATCATGTGGGATATCTGACCATTCTCCAATGGTCATTCAAATAGATTTAGAAAAGGAAGTGGGATTTCGATACTGGAGACTCCAAGCCGTATGGCTGGATCAATTAGATAATATAGAGGATATAGAGGGCTTCTTTAATACCAACCTTGGATCAACTAATCCCACTCGTATATGGGATACTTTTAAAGCGTTCTTCAGAGGATGCATGATCAAGAAAATAGCATCAATAAAAAGAGCTTCTCAAGAAAAAGCACTAGAGTTGGAGGCAAGAATTATAGATCTTGAACAGGGATACACTATAGGTAAAACTGAAAATGATAGAAAAGCATGGCTGAGTGCTCAGAAAAACTGGGTCGAGCATCTGCAGAATATGACCAAATGTAGACTACTCAAAAATTCCCATGAAATATATTTAAATATGGACCAAGCAGGGAAATATATGGCCCTACTCTCCAGGGTGGACAAACCCACAAATATCGTGAGTAAGATCACCTCAGAGAAAGGAGACATTTTTACCAATACATCTAAAATCACTGCAGCTTTTGTTAAATACTTCAAGGAAGTCTATGAATCTAAAATAAAAGATGGGGGGGAAGGAGATATTCAAAGCTACGTGGGAAGTATAGACTTACCAAAACTAACCCCAGAGGCCGTGAATATGCTGGAGTCTCCCCTTACCTTAGAAGAAGTGGAGGGTGCAGTTAAAACACTATCAAATGGTAAGGCCCCGGGGATTGATGGGTTGCCGGGGGAGGTTTATAGGAAATTTGGTCAGATCTTGATACCCAGGCTACTAGACCTGTTTCAGAAAATGGAGGAAGAGGGCCGTATGGCAGATTCAATGACAGAAGCGGTCATAACAGTTATTCCCAAGAGTGGCAAGGACCCGATGAGTGTGGAGTCATATCGCCCAATTTCCCTGATTACGGCAGATGTTAAAATCTTTGCCAAAATACTGGCCAATAGACTTGGTAGGGTAATTCAGGATATTGTGCACCCAGACCAAACGGGGTTTATGAGGGAGAAATCCACTTCAATAAATCTTAGAAGGGTCTTTACATATCTCCAGACACTGGAAAATACTGGGGCTGAAGCTGCAGTGGCTTCGCTCGATGCCAATAAGGCTTTTGACTCAGTCAAATGGCCTTATCTTTGCTGTGTATTGGATGCCTTTGGCTTTGGTCCTAGGTATATCGGTTGGATCTTCTGCTATACAGGAACCCGAGTGCCAGAGTCGCCATTAATGGTTATGTGTCAGAAGCATTTTCTCTGTCAAGAGGTACCCGTCAGGGGTGCCCTCTATCGCCACTGCTTTTTGCAGTGGCGATCGAGCCAATAGCATGTAGGATAAGGGCGACTCTGGGGATCGGGAGGATTCCAAGGCCTGGGAACTTTAACATTGTTTCCCTGTACGCAGACGATCTGCTGGTCGGGATTTCGGATTATGGTAGGGACTTGCCAATCGTGATAGATACCCTTGAGGAGTTCGGGCGCTTTTCAGGATTGACGGTAAATTGGAACAAATCTCATCTCCTGCTAACGCAAGAGGTAATGCGGGGGGAGCATAGGATCGATACTCCTCTTCTAGTGTCAAATAAATTTAAATATTTGGGAATTACTGTCTCTAGAGACCCAAAAAATTTCTATATAGACAATATTGCCCCTCTAATAGAAGAAATTAAAATCAAATGTAAATGCTGGATGAAGCTGCCACTGAATTTAATGGGTCGTATTAATTTAATAAAAATGGTAATTTTGCCTAAATTTTTGTACATCTTCCAACAATCTCCCATATTTATTACAGATGACATCTTCAGAAAGATCAATAGTATAATCATATCCTTTGTCTGGAGAAATAAACGCCCAAGAATAAAAAGTGACACCTTGACCAGAGAACGAGAAAAAGGAGGTCTGGCAATGCCAAATCTCAGGCTCTATTATTTTGCTGCCCAGCTAGCTCATATATGTAATTGGGTTCGGGAGAATGAAGTGCCGCCAGGATTGGCAGACCTTATTGGAGTGGCTGCTCCCGGTCCCACCCCACTACAAATTGTGTTGAGGGGTGAGTGTGGTCGGGGGTCGCCGTCAATCCTTGTGCAAGCAAATAAAGTCTGGAAGCAAGTGGGCAAAATGTTAAACTATGAGGGGCTCGATCCAGACACCTACCTATTTTCTTTAAAACATCTGAAAGAGTTGAATATAGAACAGGGGGGTAAAGTTTGGAATTACTATGGGATTAACTCAATCGGACAGCTTTATAATGGTAATATATTAAAATCCTTTGGGCAATTGCAGATTGAATATGGGCTTCCTAAAAGAATGTTCTATAGATACCTACAATTAAGAAGTGCTATCTCTAATCAGGTCGGACCGAGAAACACTCAAATTATCGAAACACCCTTCAAAAGTTTTATTAAAAAAATCAGTAGTGAGAATAGAGTGTCTAAATTATATAAATATCTCCTAGATCTCAACCATAAGGAAGATCTCCCAGAACTAAGATCTAAATGGATGATAGACATCCCAGAAATTAGTGAGGAGGACTGGAAGATTGCTTTGTCGATACCTAAGGTTGCCACAACTCTCTTAGAATTCAGCAGGTCCAGATTAACATCTTACACAGAACGTATATAACCCCTGTAAAGTTGAAAAAATTCCTAGCTAACAAATTAGACAGTTGTCCAAAGTGTCGTGAGCTGAGATGCTCATTCTTCCACTTAATGTGGCAGTGTAAACAGGTGCAGGCTTTCTGGCAAAAAGTCAATAAGGTATTAGTAGATATCGGTATCCCCCCCAGTGTCTCCAGCCAATAAACTGTATTTTGGGCATATGGCCTAAAGACAATATGACATCGGAAATGAGACAAAATGCGATAAATCTGTGCTCTATCGCTAAAGTGATTATAGCACGATCCTGGATGGCCAAAGAAGGTCCAGACATTATAGAATGGATAAAACTAGTAGATAACATAATAGAGCACGAGAAATATATACACATATCAAGAAAGTCAGTAACAAAATTCTACAAGGTATGGGGGGGTTGGTATTATAGGGGGACAGGGGGAGGGGGTGGGGATGGGGCACTGTGATATGCGTTAGAGGAGGAATCTTTTTGTGCTATTTCCACCTAAAAATATAAAAAATAAAAAATAAAAAAAGTGCACTAATAAACACATTTAAATATATAAATGGAAAAAAAGAAAAAGGGAGAAAAATTATTATTGTTTTTTTTTTTTGTGTTTCCTTTTGTTCTTTCACAGAATTAACAAGTAGATCACGTTTAATAAATACACGAGATGGGGAAGAGAAAAAAGGAAAAAAAGACCCCATATAATTAAATATAGTCACGAATAAAACTCGCACTTTAACAAAGAGTCTACAATGAAATCAATAGTGGTATATCTAGGGCACGGAGAACATTCCTGAGGGGTGGTTAAGTAAGCTTTGGGAAAAATAATAGTTGGTTATCTAGGAAAATCGTCCCCTAAATCCCCCGAAGAGAAGGGGGACAGGGTTAATCATGAAGGGGAGAGGGAAGAAGGAGGAAAAAAAAAGGAGAAAATAAAAATTAAAAAGGAGAAAACAGAGAAGTATGGGGGTATAAAGAAGTAATTGGAAAGGAAACGGGACTAGCAGAACCTAAGGTGGAAGTAGAGGGTAACCTATTGTAGGTATCGAACGAAGTATAGGAACCTTTTCAATAATAGATTAATTGTTTAAGGCTGTATGTAGTGTAATGTTTGTGATATATGTCTAATGATATGTGTATGTGTTGTTTTTTTTCAAAAATATCTAATAAAAAAGGATAAAAAAAAAAAAAAAAGAATGAAGTGCATTTGACTATAACAAGCTTTCTAACATCTTGCTGCTATTGTAAATATACATAACCTTTAAGGAATTAACACCTAATAACTCATTTGATTATACATTGGAGCTAATAAACAAATTAGATTATTTTGCAGAGTAGTTTCTATTTAGTTTATGATATGTTGTGGTAACACTCACCAGGGAGTGTTGGTGAACACTAGCAAGGTTTTCCTGGGGAACGCCTGGAGGGTGACGGAACAGATGAAAGGGCAGGACCACTATGGTTACTGGACTGCAGGTCTTCAGCCGAGGGGCCTCTGGACGTCTTCTGGGTGGCCACCCAGGCCTAAGTCCACAGAGCACACAAGCGAGCCTTCTTGCCAATAACAGCCCTTTTCCCATAAGACTGTATACATCTACTGGTACTTGTATGCCGCCGGGTCTTACGTCGGCAAGTGGCAGTGTTCGGGACTGGCAGTGACACTTCGTCCCGGCTGCTTAGCAACGGCCCGTGACCAGCGCTGCAGAAGCCGGCTGCACCGGGCAAGCACCGCTAATGCGGCCTCTAACACTTATGGATTGTATATTACATTTATTAATAATTTGTGTTTTAAATCTTTTTATACTGGCCGGTTAAAACGACTTTGGTGTATTGTGTTTTATTTGTGAGAAAAGAAAAAATATATAATTCGTCTAATCCAAAATGCTGATTATTTTGTATTTATCCCTGGAACTGTCCATGTCACTACATCCATGGTAATTGTACAACTGTGAAGACTCTGTAAAAATTGACGCAAACAATTCTATGCTTTTTAATAAACAGAATTGAGTTATTTGGGTGAATTATGATGTAGACCAGGGGTGTCCAAACTTTTTGCGACGAGGGCCAGTTTTGGTGAGGTGAAAATGTGGGGAGCCGACCATTCAGCCTGACATTCTTTGAATCATTAATCACATCAGAATGGTCCCCCACTCTGCCCCCATTCACTTTATGTCCCCCAGCCTGCCCCTTCACTGTAAATTCCCTAGACTGCCCCCATTCACAGTGTATTCCCCTGCCTGACCATCCTTCTCTCTATGTCCCCCAGCCTGCTCCTCCTTCACTGTATGTCCCCCACTCTGCCCCATTCACTGTATGTCCCCCTGCCTGCGCCCTACCTTCTCTGTATGTTTCCGAGCCCCTTGTGTGAGCCAGAGGACGGAGAGGCAAAGCAGGAACTGCAAGGACAGGCGATGCTTGGGCTCCCGCTGCTGCCCTCCTCCACTCTGCATGTTATGGGAGCAAGCTTCCCCCTTGCTACACCCCCTCCCCACATACTGCTGTCACTGTGATTGTGGAGGAGGGTGATATACAATTGCAGCTGCAGGGGATGGATGCATACTCACCTGAAAGACGCCAAACACATCTCACTGTGGCGGCCGTCACCTCCTCACTGCTGTAGACAGCAGGGTAAAGGTACGCACACAGGGGCCCCACCCTTAGTGCTGTGTCCTGCATCTGATGCTCCACCTGCTTCTGGAGCTGCGTGCCGCTTGAAATTACAGCACGGGCCGCAATTCGACATGTCTGATGTAGACCTTGTTCGGGTCACAAAATGGTGAACATTGCATTGGCACCTGTCCTCCATTGGGGGTGTGTGTGTGTGTGTGTGTAGGACTCCTCCTATTGGAGGAAGACTCATTGCATTGGCACCGGTCTTCCATTTGTGTGTGTGACCTCCTATTGGAGGAAGACTACAGAAATTTGTACATATATGGCAGGATTCAAAGACAAATGGACTCTAGAAGTTGTGTCGGGAGATTACCAACTAGAATTCAACAGTACCTCAACAGAGGGAAGGTTTATAAAGTCAAGAGTTCTGTCAACAAGATACGAAATCAAGGTTCTGCAGCAGATAATCCAGGATCTATTAAGGTCAAAGGCTGTGGAACGGGTTCCCTTTCAAGAAAAGGATTTTACTCCAGACTGTTTCTAGTTCAAAAATCATCAGGCCAATTCAGAGCCATTCTGGATCTCAGAGATTTAAATGAGTTCATGGAAGTAAAGAAATTTCACGTGGAAACGTTGAAGTTGATTCTATCAAATGAGATTTCATTGCCTCAATAAACTTACAAGACACTTCCTTTCATGTCCCAGTATGCAGGGGAAGCAGAAAGTTGAGGTTGTGCATCTTGAATCGACATTTGCATTCACGTGCCTCCCATTTGGGTTATCAGCATCCCCGAGTATCTTCACAAAGTTTTGTTGTCGCTCATTGCATACATGCAAGGGGTAACAATATATACATACTTGGACAACTTGTTCATTCGTAGGAAGACAGAGGACGTGGTGAAGTGAGCAATCGAAAGAACACTTTCTATTCTACAATCACACGGCGGGTTAATCAACTGGGAAAAAAGCCAGTTGGAGCCATGTCAGAAGCTATGGTTTCTAGGCGTGATTGTGGACACGGGCAGATTTATTAAGCTTGGTGAAGTGATAATGTGGCTGGTACTTTATCACCGGCCAATCAGCTCTCAACTGTGTAGTTACAGGATTGGTTTGAAAAATGACAGGTAGGATCTGATTGGCCGGTAATAAAGTACCAGCCACTTTATCACTTCACCATGCTTAATAATTCTGCCTCACAGTGAATTATGCAATTGCTCTCTCAGAGGACAGATGCGTCAGGTGCTTTGGTTGCTGGGTATGCTGGCATTCACAATAGAGGTGGTGCTCTGGGCAAGATGGAGGATGAGAGAGCTTCAAAGACATGTTCTGCCCTTTGTGAGAAAAGGAACAACATTGGAATATAAGATAAGCTTGAGTTGGACTGCAAGAATCTCCCTGAATTGGTGGTTAAGTACAGAGCTGCAAGCCAGGGAGATTTCCGTCACAGCCTCCGTATACAGTTCTAACAACAGATGCAAGTACGACAGGCAGGGGCATTCATCTGAGAGAAAAGAATTGCCAGGGAACATGGTCTTGACAAGAAAAACTAATGTCCTCAAATCAGAGGGAGATGGGAGCAGTACGGAGGGCAGTAATGGACTTCCAGGACCTCATTGTGAATACACATTTAAGAATCCTATCGGCCAATACATTGGTAGTAGCCTACCTGAATCGTCAAGAATCAGGTTCTGTGGGAAGAAGTCTCATAAATTCTATCTTGTGCAGAAAGAAGCCTGCTCTCCCTGTCAGCACTGCATGTTAAAGAAATACTGTCGCAGATTTCCTCAGCAGGCACGAAATTTTACCAGGAGAATGGGAACTAGATCAACAATTTTTTATGAAGGTAGTGAAAAGATTCAAAATGCCTCAGATAGATTTGATGGCGACAAATCAGAACAAGAAAAAAGGGATTTTTGTAAGAACTTACCGTTCGAATCCCTTTCTCTGATATGGTCCTGGTGACACAGCTCAACACTGGGATGTAGGAGGGTCCGAAGGAGCCAGGCACCTATCCTAAAGCTTTAGAGGGTAGGCTCCTCCCCTACTGCATCCCAGACTCTTCAGTTCAATCTTTCAAAGCCACTGGAATACATTAACTCTGTACAAACGCCTGCACATATCATATGCACATTTTATAACAGTAACTGTTAACTTTTAACCATTTTAACATGAACATCATGAAACTTCTGGCATACTTACTGAGCGTAAGGGAGGGATCACTGTGTCACCAGGACCATATCAGAGAAAGTGATTCGAACGGTAAAGGCCCCCATACACTATCAGATTTATCTGACCTGTGAAATTGCATCCAATTTCCCTTGAATTTCCCCGGCAGCTTCCCAGGAGGCCTACATACAATTTGACACTAGATGTACCATTCTTTACATCCAATTTGCGTCAGATAAATCACATGTGATTTATCTGATGTAAATTTGGATGTGTCACTGAGACAATGCAGGCTGGCACCTAGCACACTGGCTAAAGGCCCCCATACATTAGGCCGAATTGTCCTAAGGACAATTCGGACCCAATTCTCCTGCGAGCTTCCCGGCAGCTCCCCGGGAGGCTCACAAACAATTTGGCACTTGATGTGCAATTTTTTACATGTGATAAATCGCATGCGATTTATCACATGTAAAAAAAAACGGGGAGCTGCAGGGCGGTGAGGAGCAGTGGGGCGGGCAGCAGCGGTGCCGGTGAAGAGCAGGCAGGGGGCAGCAGCGGTTCCTGTGAGGAGCAGTGGGGGCGGGCTGCAGCGGATCTTAAATGATCATCAGTGTGCACCGCCGCAGCGGCGGCTATTACAACTTTAAAATCATGTGTCGAATGACTGTCCGGCTTTTGATTGACTGAGATAGAGCACTCTTAGCCAATCAGCGGCCTCCCTCTGGCGGCCGCTAATTGGCTGAGAGTGCTCTATCTCAGCCAATCAGAAGACGGACAGTCAATGGACACATTATTTTAAAGTTGTAATTGCCGCTGCTGGCTGCCCCCTGCACACAGCACACTGATGATCACCGCCGTGGCTGCACTGCTTCCTCACCGGCACCCCCCGCTGCACCCGCCGGCCACTCATTTAGGAGCTGCCGTTGCCCGCCCACTGCAGGAGGTCAGGCGTGATCACACACATGCTGCACGTCCGATCCGGTACGATGAGCATGTCCGATGCGCACATGCGATTTTGAGCCGATTTCACGCGGTTTATCGGCCCAAGTGCCGAAATCGCGTGGAATCGGTCCAAAATCGCATAGTGTATGGGGGCCTTAAAGCGTCCCTGGGACAATGCAGACTGGCACCTAGCACACTGGGTACAGAGGGGCAGATGTATTAAAGATCGATATGAGGGAGAAGGGGTATCAGCACACGTTATGTGCACTGATACCGCATCTCCCCAATGTATTAAGGAGCCAGCATGCAGTAAATGACAGGGGCGCTATGCGCCTCTGTCTATATCGGCGCTGCTATCTAAATGATAGCAGGCCAAATGTATGAATGGTCAACACTGCTGACCATTCAGCCCGCTGCTGGTTTTGCGCCAGCAGCAGGCTGGCGTAGCCCTATCTCTACAGCAGGGACAGCGCTGTGCTATGCTGGGGATCTTGCAAGTAGCGAGATCACGCACATGCGCAGTCCAGCCGGCCGGGGGACAGGAGACAGCGCAGCAGTGTAAACTGATGCGCTATCTTCAAGAGGGGACATCGCCGGAGGGGGGGAGTTTGCGCTCCCCCGCTTTGGCAGACAAGATGTTAATACATCTTGTCGGTCTCCCATCCTGCTTCGCCTCGCTAATCAGGCGAAGCAGGAAGTATTACAGTGGTGCGATAAGCACCACTATAATATATCTGCCCCAGAGACACTGAGACAATGCAGGCTGGCACTGGGTACTAGTACTGCCAGTCCAGCACTGCCCCAATGTGACACTGGCACAGGTAAACTGGGGCAGTGTTTGTCCTGCCACCTATCCCACTGGGTACAGTGTCACAGGACAGTCCATGCTGCTGCCTGTCAGGCAGCTAATACGGATATGCGTAATTACAGCAGGGGAGAGGGGAGGGTGTCGGGCTGTGCTGCCTGCACGGACGCTGACCGACCTCCAGCAGCAGGGGAGAGGGGGTCGGGCTCTGCTGGCCACACCGTCACCTCCAGCACTGAGCAGAGGGGAGGGGGAGTCCCGTTCTCCGTACAACTACTCTGCTGCTTCCTCCCTCCCTTCTACCTACAGGAATGCTCTGCTATCTCTGCCGGGCAGGGAGGACGGAGCTCAGACTGAGCTCCAGAGAATTATTTACTGTGTGTGTTGACGGGATGGGACGCTGTCACACTGACTCGCTGAGTGCAGCTGCTGCTGCTATGGCTCCTGTCCTGTTGTGCCTGCCCCCAGTGACGTGTTTCTGCTGCTGCGCCGGGTTGGAGGAGTGGACAGCCGCACGGAAGGAGGTACCTGGAGCTGTACACAATGATATATCGGATCTGAAACATCGTGGGTGCTAAAAAGCACCCACGATGTGCCCATGATGGGTCAGATGCCAATATATCTTATGTGCTGCAGGTCCGACGCCCTGATCCGATCTGATGCGCACGGGACCGCGCATCAGATCAAATCAGATGTCAAACACATGCGATTTTCGGCCGATTTATCGGCCCAAAGGGCCGAAATCGGGTGAAATCGGCCGAAAATCGCATAGTGTATGGGGGCCTTAAGTTCTTACAAAAATCCCTTTTTCTCTTTCAATGGTCCTGGTGACACAGCTCAACACTGGGACATTCCAGAGCCGGACCTTTGGGAGGGTACGCTTAGGTCTGCAGCTCTCAGCACTGCTCGCCCGAATGATGCGTCCTCCGACGCGAACTCATGGAATCTATAGAATTTGGCAAAGGTGTGAACAGATGACCAAGTGGCAGCCCTGCAAACCTGCTCAGCTGTGGCCTCATGTCGAACCGCCCAAGAGGTGGCAACTGACCTGGTGGTATGCGCATTAATTCTGGCCGGTACAGGCCTACCCACTTTGGTGTATGCAAAGGCTATCACAGATCGCAACCACCTAGGGTTACCACCTAGTCCCTTTAATTCCGGACACATGTTAATTACACAGGTTCTGTGGCAGTTTAAAATCAGGTGAAGTGGAGTCTTGAAGTCAGCCAGCCACAGAACCTGTGTAATTAATATGTGTCCGGAATTAAAGGGACTAGGTGGTAACCCTACAACCACCTAGCAATAGTCTGCTTAGATGCAGGCCAACCAATTTTGTGTACGTCATACAGTACCAATAATGTGTCAGTCTTTCTGACACTCTTTACTCTGTCCACATAGATGCGTAAAGCACGCACAACATCCAAAGTTTTCAACTTGTCCCTTTTCTTAGAACCCTCTGGGGGTTGAAACACAGGTAGAACTATCTCCTGATTTAAATGGAAGGCAGAGACTACCTTCGGTAAAAACTGAGGCACTGTTCTCAGAACAGCCCTGTCATCATGAAAAATTAGGAAGGGAGATTTGCATGACAAAGCTCCCAACTCTGACACTCTTTTAGCAGATGCTACTGCCAACAAAAATACCAGCTTCCACGTGAGAAACTTAAAGTCCGCCGACCTTAAAGGTTCAAATGGTGCCTTCTGAAGGCAGTCCAAAACCAGTTACAGATCCCAAGGCGCCAGTTGCTTGTATGGGGGTTTCAACCTGGATACCCCTTGTAAAAAGGTTTGAATTTCCGGCAAAATGGCTATCCTCTTTTGGAAATAGATGGACAAGGCCGAAATCTGCACCTTCAATGACTGAAGGCTTAGGCCCGATGAAAAACCATCTTGTAAGAATTCCAACATTCTTGATAACTTGAAGTGAGATGTGTTAGCCTTTCGTCTCTCACACCATCTAATGTAAGTCTTCCAGACTCTATAATAATTTGCCGAGGATACAGCTTTCCTGGCTTTTATCATAGTCTGCACTACTGCCTCAGAAAACCCTTTCCTTTTCAAAATGGAGGCTTCAATAGCCAGGCCGTCAAAATCAATCGATCGGAATCCAGGTGATTGAATGGGCCTTGTCTTAGCAGATCTGGTCTCAGAGGTAGACACCATGAGTCCACAGACAACCTCTGAAGTCTCGAGTACCAAGACCTCCTTGGCCAATCTGGGGCCACTAGGATCACCGGAACCTTCTGGTCCTGTATTCTCTTCAAAATTCTCGCTAACATTGGCACTGGAGGGAATGCGTAAAGAAGATCTCCCTGCCATTGAATAGTCATGGCATCCACTGCCTCCGCTAATGGATCCCTTGTTCTGGAATAGAACCTGGGCACTTGATGATTGAACCTGGATGCCATCAGGTCCACATCCGGAGTTCCCCACTTCAAAGTGATCTGTTGAAACACCTGAGGGTGTAGGCTCCATTCCCCTTCCTTGAGCTCCTCCCTGCTCAGGAAGTCGGCTTCTATATTCTCTACTCCTGAAATGAATATAGCCGATACAGCTGGAACATTCTGTTCCGCCCATAGGAAGATTCTGGACACCTCCCACATGGCCAATTTGCTGCGTGTACCTCCCTGGTGATTCAGATACGCCACAGCTGTGGCATTGTCTGTCTGAATCCTCAAAGGGAGGTTTCGTAACCTGTCTCCCGCCAAGGAAATCACTTTCCAGACCGCTCTCAGCTCCAAGATGTTTATTGGTAACACTGATTCCTCTGCCGTCCACAGGCCCTGCAGCCTGAGATCCAGGACTACTGCCCCCCAGCCCTTTAGGCTGGCGTCGGTAGTTACTACCAACCAGTTCCAGGTCTGTAATGACCGACCCACTGAAGGCAATCCACTTCTGTCCACCATTTCAAGGAGTCTCGAGTGTCCGAAGACAGCACTATCATCTCCGACTTCATGGTCAGAGTGTTCCCTGACCAAGCTGACAAAATGTTCCATTGGAACACCCGAGAGTGGAACCTGGCAAATTGAAGCGTCTCGAATGACGCCACCATTTTCCCCAGGAGCTTGAGACACCTCAACACTGAGATGCTCCGAGCCCTGAGAATCTCCTGGACTAAGGTGACCAGGTCCCTGGCCTTTACCTCCGGGAGAAATACCCGGTGGAGATGGGTATCTAGAATGACCCCCAAGAATTGGAGCCTCTGTGATGGTACCAACTGAGATTTTTGCAAATTTAAAATCCAGCCTGTAAAAAACTGATGGCCTCTGCCAAGTGACTCTGAAGCATGTCTGCTGACTCTGCTTTGAACAGGAGATCGTCCAAATAGGGTATTACTGTGATTCCCCTGAGTCTCAGCACCGCCGCCATCACTGCCATTATTTTGGTGAATACCCTTGGTGCGGTTGCTAGCCCAAAGGGTAACGCCCGGAATTGTAAATGCAGGTCTCCTATAGCAAACCTCAACAGGGTCTGATGTTCCGGGTGTATAGGGACGTGCAGATATGCGTCCTGGACATCCATGGACGCCAAAAATTCTCCCTGGTCCAGACTCAGGAGTACTGACCGTAAGGACTCCATTTTGAAATGGTCCACCCATAGATGAACATTTAGGGATTTCAAATTTAGTATTGGTCTGAAAGACCCGTCTGGTTTGGGCACCAGGAACAGCGTGGAGTAAAAGCCTTTCTTCCACTCTGCCCTAGGAACCGGAGTAACCACCCCTTTTTCCAATAGGGAATGAGCTGCTCTCATAAGAGCTGTGCGAAGGAGCGCCTGTTTTGGCAAGGATGTGGGGATGAACCTCTTCGGAGGCGGACCTCTGAAAGGGATTTTGTAACCCTGGGTTATAATCAATGTTCCCTCTAATTTTACGAAGGCTGTGTGCGGCAAAAGATTTTGGTTGTGCAACTTTGGAAGGAAATTTCCATTTTTGTGCGTCACATATATAACTGGAAAATGACGTTCAGCATTTGTGTTAACTTTACTTCAAAATTATATTAAACATTCAAAATACAGCACACAATGTAGTTAATGGGTGAAACACACATAAATTGAGTCCACAACTGCAAAAAGGGGCCACTGCTGCTTTGTGCGCTCTGTTATAATGTCTGTGCGCACGCTCGTCGAGTTGTGTGCGCGCGCACGCGCGCACAGCTTAGAGGGAACACTGGTTATAATATCCAACACCCAGGCATCCTGGCCTAGAGAAGCCCATGCGTCCCTGAAGTGTGTGAGACGCCCCCCCACCTTTATCACTGTCGGGCACATCCCCTGACAGTCATGCGGAGGGTTTGTCCTCTCCTTTGGAGGCAGGCTTCTTGTGAAAGGAGCCAAACTTGGACTTTTGTGCCTTGCCCCTAGAGGACTGAAACTTTCCCCTGAAAGACTGTCCTCAAAAGGACGCACCACCTCTAGGGGAGGGCCGAAAGGACGGCCTAAAAGCAGAGAATCTGG
The DNA here is from genome assembly GCF_055691185.1 of Crinia signifera. NCBI lineage: Eukaryota > Metazoa > Chordata > Amphibia > Anura > Myobatrachidae > Crinia > Crinia signifera. The sequence goes on from NC_139217.1 coordinate 329,346,536, forward strand.
ATGTCTGCTTTGCTGAGGGAGCCGGCAGAAATGTACTCTTGCCGCCCGTGGCCTGTTTTATAATGTCCTCTAATTCAGTACCAAAAAGTAACTTTCCCTTGAAAGCTAACGTTTCTAGGGCCTTCTTGGACTCATTGTCCGCTTCCCAGGCCTTAAGCCAGAGCACTCTCCTGGCATTAATAGAGACTGTGGACACTCTGGTCGCCATTTTAAGAGCTTCCTCCTCTGCTTCCACCGTATACTCTGCAGCAGCCTTAATTTTTTCTGCTAGCAGCATTGCACCAGGGTCAGCCTGCAGCATTGTGCATAATTCACCAGCCCACTCTATCATGGCCTTAGAGACCCAGGCTGAAGCAATAAGGGGGCGTAGGGTGAATCCCACCCCTTCAAAAATAGCCTTGAGGTTTCCCTCCAGCTTTTTATCCACAGCATCTTTAAAAGCTGCACCGCCCTGTACTGGCAATACCGTGACCTTGGATAAACGTGCCACTGAAGCATCCACAACAGGCACCTTTTCCCAAAGCTCCGCATGAGACTCAGGCATGGGGTACAGACTAAGGAATCTCTTAGGCATCTGTAGCCTCTTATCAGGGGTTTTCCAAGCCCCTTCCAACAATTCCTGTAACCCCTCATCTGAAGGAAAAGTAACAGCCTCCTTCCGCTGTCGCTTAAAAACACCTTTAACAGGAGTCTTATCCTCCACAGACAGTTTTAAAGCCTGTTTCACAGCTACAATAAGATCCTCTATACCAGCAGAAGAGGTCTCTTCAAAATCATCACCCTGATCCCAGGGGATGTCAGTATACGCTCCCTCCTCCTCATCTACCACAGTAGGCATAGCATAAGACCTTTTAGGGGTCCCTGCAACATCAACATCCATTTTGTCTAGTATTTCACTAAACCTGTTGATCCCCTTAGCAGTATCCTGCATCACCTGAATAAGAGCAGGATCTGCCTGGGTAAGAGGCAAGGAGCCAGAAGACTGCTGAGATGATGGCATAGGTCTCTGTGATTCTACAAACACATCACTCTGCCTGTCCAGAAGCTGCACCAAAGCGTTTACTGACCTGCCTAGGGCACTGGCCCACGCGGGTTCAATCTGCTCTGCCCTATGGGGTTCACTCCCCATGGGTCTCACATCAGCGCAAGTAATACATAAGCCCCCCTTGGCCATCTGCTCAGGGACAAATTTCTGTGTGCAAACATTGCACGCGCTCAGTGCACTAAGGGCTCCCTCCCCCAAAACCACAGCCTGATGCTCAGACATGATGCAAGTGAAAATATATATATATACAGTGCAAACAATGTTTACAAAAAAGAGATACCAGTAGGCGCCTCTTGCACACAAGTATACAATTTATTTAGTAAACATATCATACAACCATTATTTGCATTAATCAAATTAATAAACACAGGATATAAAAATACAAATATAAATAAAAAATAAAAATAAAAATAAATATAAAAAAAGGTTAGAAAAGCAAGTACAGAAATATATATATAAAAACGGTAATCTTAAAAAGCATGTGCAATATTAGCAATTGATTGGAGTGCAGTATATAGTTACCAAGTCCTGGTCATTTAGTTTCCTTTCATATGCGCATATGAAGCCAGGTAACTGTGTCCCGATTGGGGGGTAAGTTATCCAACACTCCGGGAAGATAAAGGAAGGCTGTAGACTGACCCAGCTGGGTATTTGTAATCCACAACGTTGCTTTTCCAAAAGCTTTAAAATAGCAGCAAAAGGAATAATGTGGCACTTTAGTCGACACTGGTGTCGATGAAGGCGGCAGCTCCAGATCTTATGTAGCGGTGAATACTCTGCAGTAGATCTTGGTGAGGAAAATAGACCGTGCCGAGTGCCCTGCGTACTGTGTCAGATGTTGACAGAGCGGCTGTGCCGGCCAGACAGCCAAACACGCGCCGCTGGACACTGACGCGGGCAGGGGCTATTTGCAAGTACCGGTCTCCTGCGCTCCACTGTAAACACGGCAGCTGAGTGCTGCAGAGAGTTCAAATGGCTGCTGTCGTCTTCAGCCAAACGCCGCTGCTGCGCCTATGGATGATGACCAGGGACCGAGGTGGGGTAGATGTAATAAGATTCAGTAATTGAAGTTTACCTCCAGGTCCACTGGTTCGAGAGGCGGCAGCGGGGCTCCTATTCAAGGTTGTATGATATGTTTACTAAATAAATTGTATACTTGTGTGCAAGAGGCGCCTACTGGTATCTCTTTTTTGTAAACTCCTGTCTTTTGGGGGCGGCAACCCCCTCCTAGAGGGCAGCCATTTGCACACAGCACACACACACTAACCCATAGCGCTCAGAATCTTTTGCTGTTTTGCAAACAATGTACCAGCGTTTATACAGAGTCAATGCACCCAATCACTTAGCTGTCTGTTGGTTTCAGATGCGGGGAAACGATGCCCAGGAAATCCAAGTCACTCTGCCAGGATCAGTAAGCCAGCTCAGCCCCGCTGCAAGCGTTCTGAAAGGCGCCAAAGTCAGAGTGAGGGAAGAGACCAAAAGCCCCTGCTGCTGCGGGGTCCGTGACTTTTGGCGCCAACCACCCCCAGTCAGCCGCTCCCTAGATAGGATTTCCTAGTTCCAGTGTCTCCCCCTCGACTGGGGACCACTTGGAACATGCCTGTCACAACGCTGCTGTCCTCTCATATAGGAGCTCAGTGTGTAAGCTCTGCATAAAATGGCCGCCGCCATCACGGAGCGCCTGTCCCCCATGATCCCCACCTAAACGTGGAGCCGGTTTCAGGGTACTCCGGAGCGCAGGCAGCCTCTTAATAGAGGCTGTAAGCGCTGCACAGGGAGGCCAGACAGCGTCTCCCCTGTGCACAGTGAGCTGACAGGACGCGATTCTGTCAGCTCCTGCTGCGCTAGCAGTGTGAGGATTCACTATGAGAATCCTCACACTGTGCCTACCTAGCTAGGGTGAAAGTTAATAAAACAATAAAAATTCCCTAACTACTCTAATTCTTCGGCTGCTCCTGCAGCCCTTTTGAATAGCACCCACTCCAGTGGGCACCTAACACGAACTGAAGAGTCCGGGATGCAGTAGGGGAGGAGCCTACCCTCTAAAGCTTTAGGATAGGTGCCTGGCTCCTTCGGACCCTCCTACATCCCAGTGTTGAGCTGTGTCACCAGGACCATTGAAAGAGAAATGTATCACTTCTATTCAAGGTATCATCTACCCGGGACGGCAGGGATAGACGCTTTCTCTCTGAAGTGGGTCTTCGACCTGGGATACGTGTTTCCACCTTTCCTGGACTCTAAAGAAGATCATGGAGGAACAAGCCACAGTTTTAGCAATTTTCCCCTTCTGTCCGAGAAGGGGGTGGTTTCCCACAGCATTAAGGATGTCAACACAGAAACCCTGGAAATTGAGCAGTCAATTCTGATTAGAAAAGGAGTCTCTGACCAAGTGCCACAGTTTCTGTTGAAAGCGAGATAAAAGGTTTCTTCTAATATCTACTACAGAATTTGGCATTGTTTTCTCTCCGGACACTAAAAGGTTCAAGGTTCCTTGTGTTTTGCCATATGCACAGGAAGGCTTTGAGAAGGGTCTGGTAGCCTCAACTCTTACGTTCAAATCTCGGCATTGAGCATTCTATTAGATAAGTTGCCTGAATATAATCTGATTAGAAGATTTTGCCAGGTGCTTAAAAGAGAACGACCAATAATTAAATCACTGTTAGCTCAATGGGATTTAAATTTGATTCTGAATGCGTTTATGGTTCAACCATTTGAATGAGGTACCATTGAAATTTGTCACTTGGAAAAGTGGTTTTATTGACTGTCATAACCTCAGCTAAGAGGGTTGATGAGTTATAGGCAGAGGAACCCTACTTTTTTCCTGATAAAGCAATACTTAGAACCAATCCGAGTCTCCTACCAAAAGTGGTTTCCAAGTTCCACCTAAACCAAGAAGTAGGGTTACCTGGTTTCTTCACTGATACAAAAGATGAGAATGAAGAGAAATTGCACATGCTAGATGTTCTTCAGGCAATTTCCATTTTTCTAGAAAGAGTAAAGAAATTACATAAGACTAAACAATTATTTACTCTACATTCCGGTGCGAAGAAGGGTGAGGCTCCTTCTAAACTTATTATCTCATGGTGGATAAAATAATCAAATTACTTTAGTCTACGAGAAGAGTGGTCTGGAGGTCTGAGTAGCTAAAGGCACATTCCACCAGGGCCATTCCTACCTCGAGGACAAGGAAGGTATAAGTATCTGTGAGGGATATCTGTGCTGCAGCAACATGGTCTTCTATCCATACCTTTACCAGTTATTATAATATTGATGTTTCTGCCACCCACTTTGGGAAAGTTGTACTTGAACAGGTAGTGTTATAATAAAGTACTGGGCAAGCATTGGAGCACTTCATTTGTTGCTCTGATCGGGTGCCCATTATAGGTGACGCACGCAAATGCACTGTTAAGTTTAGCAAATTGGTTAAACCAGTTTAATGTCCTGGTTACTGCATCTAAAGAAGACTTCTTGCAAGTTATTTTTTCTCAACTTTCTCAGAGGCAGCAAGAAGTAATGTATCTGCCGCAGCTCAAAATGGGTGCTTACCTCCACCTCAGCTATTGTGTATTTTCCATACTCCGTGGTATGGGTTGTTGTTTTTTAAAGACTGTGGGCCAGATTCTCTAAGCTTCAAAAGTGATCAAATGGAGAGTGATAAACAGCCAGCCAATCAGCTCCTGTCTGACATTTTTCAAACAGTCTGTGACATGGCAGGTAGGAGCTGATTGGCTAGCTGTTTATCACTCTCCATTTTATCACTTTTGAAGCTTAGAGAATCTAGCCCAGACTTCCTTAAATAAAAACTTAAGCATAAGAATCAAGACTTCAAGCTATATTTTATCAGAAAAATGTTCTTCTTTCCAACAATGGCACTTTGCCCCCCTCGTGCAGAAGACAGTGTATTAGTCATTTTATACCACTATGGTAGGCTGGTACTGTGGTTCTCTATGGCCTAGCTTCATGATGAAGGATCAACCCTGAGATTTTCCTATTCTTTCTTAACTATGACACACTGGACTACCAAGACTGTAATGATAGTCCAAAGACCTGTTCCACTAAGAGTGGATCTGGACTATATAACTAACTGTGAGCGGCTTCAAATAAATTGCATAGCTTTAATACTCGATACTATCTCCCTGAACTTAAAGCAAAGAGCAACTAATAATTTCTTGATGAGTGTTCAGAGACTTCTTCCGTCTTTAGATTGGGAAGCTTCCCATTCCTCTGTAAAGGCCCATATAGACTATAAAATTATCTTTCCAATCTGGCTGGTTGCGATAAAAATCTGGACATTTCTGAGAGCAAATAACAATTCAGTTTGCTCACAAAAACATGGAAAACAGACAAAAGTGGTAATTCAGATAAATTGGTTAAATCTATTTATGCAGGTTTTTCTCCACCTTTTGGCAGCAAATGGTTGATTGTAATTTGTTCCCAGAAATTTCCAGATTTTCTTTCCAACCAGCCAGATTGGAAAGATAGTGTATATAGGCATTTAGAAAGGCTCTTGAAACTATGGACCCATAAAATTCATATGATGGCCTGAAACAAGGAACAACGCCTTCAGTCCAACTGTGGGAGTCTTATGGGGCTTACATGCATAGCGATGTCAGACGATTTTCTGAGCGATATTACTTCATTTAACTCCATCACTCTGTGTGTAGGGTGATAGCGATGCGCAGCCCTGCACAACGCTATCGCCCCAGCAATCAATATCCAGCATGCTGGATATAACTTTATCACCGGGTAGGGCTAGTGTGGGGTAGGGCTCAGTACACAGCGCTGGCACATCGCTGTGTGCTAAGTGATCTTGCTCAGTGTTCTGAGCAACCTAGCATCACTCAGAATAATTACTGCTTGTAGGCCCCGTAAGTCTTAACAGTTATCTGAAACTGGGTCATAAGGAGAGATGCAGATCTGTCTTTTTATTAGACGAAAAAAAAAAAAAAAGAGAGTACCACCAGCATAAAAAAAAAGTTGTTATGAGCAGTACTATGCACCTGAGACGTTTTGTGATTTGCTGATTTTAGGAAACTTAAGTTTAAAATTGTTGATATCCAAACACTGTTAAAGTATAACAAAGCATTTAGTCTTAAATTCTTACTGAAAACATGCACGTTTAGATCATTTTTTCAAAAAGAAATATCGGCATGACCAAAGTATCAATTTTACCACCTAGAAATAACAATCATTCAAAATAATTTATTGTTACCCAATATTTCACAGCTCTTGATGTCCTTAAAATACCCCATGTTAAATATGTCATAAAACAAACAAGAGTGTAAAATCTCTACAAGGCAAGTGATTTCTCTTCAGATAAGTATCCGTAACATTTGTCAAACTATTTATACAATAGGTGACATTGATCATTATAACAGTCAGATAGAATGCCAGACCTGAATTCTGACACTTTAAAGTTGTTTTTCAAGAGCCTGTTAAATGAGTTCATAGAATTCACATTTTCTCTTGTATGTTTCAAATCAGATTGGATTTAATAGTTGAAGAAGTTGGGAGAAAATACTCTTGCTAAAGTGGAAGGGGAAAAAAATACTGCTATTCAAAACAATATAGAGCACATTCTCCCCTTGCAGAATGGCCATCTGATAAAAGCATTGAACAGGCTGAACACAGTATTTCTAATAAATACGAGCTTGGCTTTAATAGTGTGCCCAGAATTATTATTCAAACTCTGCCTAACCCATGCTGGGAACATTCATTACCAATCTGTCCCCAAGTAATAGACAAAATACATTGTTACTTTGGAAAAAATAAAAAGGTGGAAAATACATCACAAATGTATTCCAGATATATACAACAATGGACATATACTGCCTTGTAGAGATATATTGGTGCATGGACAAAATGTAGCTCTTGTTCTGAGACTTTCCGACCCAGTCCTTCACTTCCGTTATTATCTAACTTGCCTATTGAAACAATGGACTGGATGCATTTCCGTCAAGTAAATAGCTGAATGAGCCCTTGTATAGGAAGAGGTGGACTGACTAATTTGTACTGTCCCTGTAAGATCACAGAACCAGCCTTCTTTTAAACATGAATATTGCCATTAAAACAAAGGCCAATGGTAAAATAAAAATAATTTTGATCTGAAAAAGTCAATAATTTGCACAGGCATCTCGAGCTCAACATAAAACTGCCCGTTTACCATATTAAATAACGTTTACTAGGCCTCTTGTGAATTAGGCATATAAAAGGCTAACTAAGACACAAACAATTTTGCCATACCTTCAAATACCCTAATATAAATCACAGACAAGACATTTTAAATCGTAAACATACATAATCAGTGTATCTGCAATGTTAACTACTTCGCTAGCCATTTAGTTGTTGGTGAGAATGCATTCTTAGAAAGTTCAGACATGAACAAGTCAGCCCCAAGCAAACAATAAACAAGACTAAGATTGTGTCCTTCACCCTTGGTTGTTTCACTGATAAATGTAGGTTAGAAAATAAGCAAAGAAACAAAAAATGATGTTCGTAAATAATTTGCTTTTCCAGTAGGCCAATAAAGCCTTTTTCTTGGTCTGTACAACTACACAAACTCCATACAACAATCCACTGCAAGATAGGGTCAGAGAGGAAAATAGAATTTGGTTCCAAAACGCAGATACAAGGCTGTTCGCTTTTGCTTCGTAATGCATCGATGACCAGGAGAGAAGTGGTTAAAGCTTGCCCCATCCTATGAAGTCCTTGCTCACATAATATTTACAAAGTAGTCAATAAAAATCTGTCTCTGGCTATTGGCATTTTCCTTGTGAGTTATCAGCCTCTCAGTTTTCCACAAAACACCCCTACTGGGGAGAACAAGGGTTATTTCACAGATGCAAGTGTCCCCTGATTTCGTGCAGCAACCCAAGCCAGGAAGGTATCTCTGAAATAGAAAATATTTCTGGTTAGAATGCAAAAACAAGAACATTAAAAAGCCTAGTTAATTGTTTTCTTCATTAGTAGGCACAATATAAATTGAAACCTCTTAATCTATTATAAAGAAACTAGCATATGTAAGGCACAGTGCAACGTACTCACCTGCAGTGTTTCACTACACACTCATTGCTGCAATACTCATTGTCCCAATCCTTGCTCTCTATTGGGGGATTCTCACATCCAGAACGTACACATTGAGGCTGGGGAGAAGGGCTGCGAGCAGGAGAACCACTCACCAGTTCCACATCCATCTGTGTTGGAGGTGACACCTAGAGAGCATAATCAGTAAAACAAAAAAAGTAATATTCTGGAATGGGTGATGGCAATCAAAAATAACCATTCAAACAGCAGAAATGGGTTTGGAAGAAGGTAGATTTGTGGCAGTTGTTGCAGACTTAATAATGCAGACATTTAAACACCTTGTTATGACGTGTGAATATGACGGAGCTCTGTTTGAGACAATGCACCACCCACCATACACTGCCCCTATATACACTGCACCACCCCCATCCTCTTTCATTTTCTGCACACCCAATCATACACTTCCCCCTATAAAACACGCTGAACCCCCCCCCCATACCCCTCAATATAGTGCCCCCCTATATACAGGGCAACCCTCTCCACCATATACCATTCTGCTACCCCAGGACTAAGCAACAACTAGCAGCATTAACCAGGAAACTGATGCAGGAACCACCAGACGGTCTGCAGAGGGGAGAAGGTGAATCTGGCCAGCAGGAAAGAGAGAGACCCTGTGAAATGTAAGCATTGCTGCCATTTGTATAACATGCAAGATGTCATCAGTGGATGAAATATGTAAATGCTTTCAGCATAAATCAGAAAATTAATTCAAATGAGAATTTTTAATTAGGTTCCACTGCCCTTAAACAATTGTTTAAAGATCTATTCTATATTGTTCCTTGTCAATAGATTATCAGAATATAGCACAAATCGATTTGGAAGCTATAACATACTTCTAAGAAGCCATATTGTAACTTCAAGCAATGAAGATACTTAATCAAATACAGGAAATAGCCAGTTATGCACAATTTCTATTTGATTAGAAAGGTATTTAAAACTTACCTCTTGCACTACTTCTGTCAATAGTTCCAGGTGTTCAGGAGAGGAAGGTGCTTCTGGCGAGGTGGGTACACTGATGATTGGAATGGTTTGTGCTTGGACTTGAACAGTCTGAGGTTGGGGCTGAAGAGGAGGGGGTATAATCTTTATCTGTAATGGGGGAGGCTGATGCAAACTGAGTCGCACTTTCTGCATTGACTGTAAAGGTGGAGGGGACTGTAGGATGGTGATTGAAGGTTGCTGGGCAGGAGCCATCTGCTGTAGCCGAGGGGGTTGCTGCATCTGCTGTAATGGAGGAGGCTGTAGGCGCGGTGGAAGTTGCATTGCTGCCTGTAACACTGATCGTGTAATTCGTGCCTGTGGACTAGGCTGCAATTGGTGAAGGGGTAAACCTCTGGACGTCACCACAGTGGCTGGGATTACGGTCACCATACCACCTTGTGACATTGCAATGGATGTAGGGATCTGCCCAGCTTGTAGCATCTGCTTGGAAATTATTATTTTAGCAATGCTTGGCTGAGGAGCAATTGTTTGAGGCTGTTGGGTGGGAGCAGGAGTTTGCATTGGCGCCTGAGTAATAGTTGGCGCAGGAGGTGATGTAACACATTGTTGAATGCTGGGGGCTGTCACTAAAGTGGGTGAATGAATTGGAGATTCCGACAGTACAGCAGCAGGAGGGTCCAAATCCAATGTCTCAACAACAACCTGTTTAGAATATGCAATACACAGATCTTTAGTAATGTACAAATAACCACACAATATCTAAATACATTTATAAATGACTTCCCATGCTCCTAGTATCTCCATATAGTGACCATAGGTTATTTAAATCAGCTATCTTTATCATGGAGAGACTTTTTCACTTCTCTAAATGAAATTTTAACTTATGTTAATGTCTTTTTCCTGAATTCATTGGACACTGAAAAAGAGCAGGCTCAGGTAGTAGTTTTGTAATCTGACAACTCTGAACATCTAACAACATTTTAAGACCAAAAGACTCTGAAAACAGACATAAAAGCTATTGCCCAGTCCCAAAAGGTGAAGGGGATGACCTTGGTGCAGAATGTCAGCCACCAGAGAAACAATGGTCATGTCCTTGAGACAGTGCAATGGACTAACTAGTTGGGTGATGGTCTGATTTGCTTTTAAACAGACTGTTTTCTATTGAGGCATCTAGAACACAACCATCAACCTGAGTAATAATCCCTACAATGAGATAATTATATCTTCTGGCATGCATAGCCTACTTCTGCCTGGTCATACAGAAGCCCTCTTTTACTAGGTTAGATTTCTGGGGCTAAATTTAATAGGGTCTACGTTGCCAAATGTGTGAATTCAGTGGTAAACTTTTGTCAACTCAATCAATGTAATAGGAGGCGGGAACATGCAAACTCCCTTGTTTCCTGCAATCCTAAAACTCACAATGGCAAAACTACCATCCAGATGTTTTGCCATTGTACACTTATCTGAACCCCCCCCCCCCCCCCCCAAATTGAAGAAAATAAAAAGTCACACACCCCAAAATCTTTGTCTGGAGCAACGGTTCTAACCATTCAAGTTAAATCACTTACGTATTTAAGAGTCAGCCTTGCTAAAGATATTGACATATTGGAATGTAACTATAATGGATTAAAGTCAAGAATTTTGCAAGATTAATGAGTCTAGACAAGGAATAATGGTGTCAATGCCTAATTTTTCCCAGCATATAATTTCCATAATTATAATTATAACCATGCCCATAACATTAATATAGTCAGGGATAAATAATCATTTTATCTCATAGGCCAGGAAATATTGCATATCAAGTTACACATTCCAGCATACATGTCATGTTTAGTCTCTAAATGTGTAGAATTATATTGGCTGTCAGATGACAGTTATTAGAATTTCATATCATATTGCACTCACATGTTATAACAAATTATAAGTTCACACTAGATTAAGGTACAGTAACAAAGGGGCGTGTCTATAGGCTATTGATAGAGTGTGATGAATGGTCCCGGGGAAAGACAAAGGGATTCACCTGAGCCAGTCACAGGATACCGTAAACAAATGTGAATGAATGGATTCTCCCCTCCCCCGAGAGTTCTCTTGGAAAGCAAGGGAAAATCAAATGGTTCAGTGTGTGTTTGTAGCAGCAGACGGAAGGAGCTATGGGACTGAATTCGCCAGGACATGTTTGAGGGATAAGTATCAAATGTTTATTTACTGTGTATCAGGCATGGCTCGGAATATTGATAAGGGATAGAGCTTATTCATGAGAGTATGGTTCAGGTATGGAGTGTTAAAGGTCTGAGAAGGTCAAATGATTGGAAGGTATGTGAAACGTGACTGTAAGAGATAAAGAAAGGATTGGAATCTGATATATATATGGGTATGTGTAGCTGTTATGATTTGTGAGCAAGGATATGCTTAAATTGGTAGAGATAGCTGTGTACGTTTACATGTGGATAAAGTGTAGGCCTATCGGCTGTGTGCCATGTGCTCAGCCATGTGCTATCATCATGGATTGTATTGTGTTTCACAATAGCTACATATAGCAGCGGTTGGTAGATTATGGATAAACATATAGATTGGTATTTGAAAGGATAAGCTGTAGTGATTAAACTGATTTGAACATGGTGGATGCTATTACTATGTAAGCAGAATGAGGCCTGGAATCAATTGTAGACATGTGCTCAGGCCCCGGCCTGCAATGTGTCCTTTGTGTAGGTAAACGGTTAACATTGGTGTTTGGACTGGCCCTTTTGTGTCCTAGTGTGGTTGCAAAGGAGTTCTGTAGTATATTGTATGGACTCTTTGTTTGCAAGTGAGTGTGTTTGCTAAAAGGGAAGCATGTATTTGAAAGCATGTGTAAGGCTATGCGTGAGCATGAATGGACGCTTTGTATTGAAGAGTGGGAATGCTTTGTGTAATATCCAGTAAGAATATCTAGATAAACTGGCGGAATAAACCAACCTATATGTAACAGGTGTTGTTAGCATGATGCTCGGATTGTGTGTGTGTAATGGCATGTGATGTGATTATGGTATGATTAGTCCTTAGATTGTATAGTGCCATTTAAGTGGTCTGTACAGAAGTACATTGTAGCTTAATGATATTCAGATAGTGTATGCTGCAGGGATAGTGTGTTTGATGAATGTGCACGTTATATTCAGGATTGTGAGTATCGCATGATGCTGGTTAGAGGTAATTTGGAGTAAATGTTGTGGGCAGAATATATGAATGTACAGGCAGTTTATGTGTGATTGCCAGGCAGCTGTTTAAGCCTGTAGATTGTTTAGGTTCTTTTGTGTGCCATGTGGAGGAATCTAAGATGGCGGAATGCCATGCGGCAGACCAACATGTGTTCTGGCTAAGATGGCCGACAATTAGTTATTCCAAAATGGCGGCTGCCTCATTGCCACGCCCCCCCCCAGCTCTGTATTCACATTCATATATATACATCACTGAGGTTAGCTTTATTTAACCCCTTCCCGACATTTGACGTACATTTACGTCATGGTCGGGAAGCACTTCCCGACACATGGCGTAAATGTACGTCATGGATTTAAACTGTCACCTCGTCTATAGACGCGGTGACAGTTTCAACATGTCTGCTGTCCCTGACAGCAGACATGTCCGTGCATGCCCAGGGGGGGCTGCGATGCCGTCCCCCCGTCGGCGATCGCTGTGATTGGCTGTTCAGTGTGAACAGCCATTCACAGCGTTTTCCTGTGTCACCGGCGAATAACGTTCGCCGGTGACACGGGATCAGAGGTGATTGGTGCTGTAAAGTACAGCACCAATCACCGCGGGGTGTAAGGGTGACACTGGTGTCACCCCACCTCACCCCGCCCGCCCCCAAAGGCCGTGATTGGTCCGTCGGACCGACGGACCAATCACAGCCAAGGAGGGGGATTTAAACTAACGGTGACTGCACTGCAGACGCCATTCCGGTCTGGAATAGCGTGCAGTGCGGTCACCGTGCCCACCTGCCGCCATATACTGACCAGAACCTTGCTCCATACTTACCTGATCGCTGCTTCATCACTGCTTGATCACTGCTTGATCTGTGCTTGTAGTGTGCTGGATGCTTCCTGGATCCTGTTGCTACTTGTGCCTTCCTGTGCTGTGAAATTGTGCTGCTGCAGTGTAATAGCTAGATAGAGAGATAGATAGAGAGAGATAGAGAGAGATAGAGAGAGATAGAGAGAGATAGAGAGAGATAGAGAGAGAGATAGTGTCAGAGAGTGCTATATTTTGTGCTGCTGCAGTGTGATATAGTTATAGAGAGAGAGATAGAGAGATAGAGAGAGATAGAGAGAGAGAGATAGATAGAGAGGCCTAGTGACAGAGTGCTATATTTTGTGCTGCTGCAGTGTGATAGTTATAGAGAGATAGAGAGAGATAGAGAGAGAGAGATAGAGAGAGATAGTGACAGATTGTGCTATATATTTTTTATATAACTGACTGCTGCCCCCTCCTTTTGTGCTGATCAGTATAAATTAACTGATCAGCAACTTTTTGGGGGCGCAGGTTTTTTTTTATATATAGATATACCTGTCAGTGCTGCTGCTGCAGTGTCATAGAGTGATAGATAGTGAGAGATAGAGAGATAGAGAGAGATAGTGACAGAGAGTGATAGAGAGTGCTAAATTTTGTGTCTGCTGCCCCCGCCTTTTGTGCTGATCACTATATCTGAGGTGATCAGCAACTTTTTTGGGGGTACAGAGGTTTTTTTTTTTTTATATATATACCTGTCAGTTGCACTGTCAGTTGCACCAAAGGTTGTGCACCTGCTGCACCTCACTGGTAATCAGTGTCGCATCACTGATCACCTTTTTTTTTTGTGTGTGTGCTGTGGGGTCTTTTTTTAATTTTTTTTTTACACACACTGTGATTTTGTGGGTGTCCTGTGGCCGCTGTGCGCTGATCAGTGACGTACATCACTGATCATCTTTTTCGGCACAGGGTTGATCTATTTTTTTTGATCAAATTCCTGTTGCCTTTGAGCGCTGTTCAGTGACAGACGTTACTGACCAACATCTGTGCTCAATTTTTGGCGCAGGACCTTTTTTTTTTTTTTTTTTTTTAACCCCTTCAATTTTTTATTTTTAACCCCTTCATTTTTTTTTTTTTTATTGGTATAAAGTATTTTTTTTTTTTCTGCACTACATACACACTACACACTACATACCCCCCGGGTTGAAATAAAGTTTGTACCCCCCCCTACACTATACACGTGTTGAAACATTTCACTACCAGTAACACAAAAATAAAAATGGCATCCCAAATGTCCTCCCAAATGTCCTCCCAGTCATCCAGGAGAATGTATTCAGTGGAGGAGGCATATGCCATGCTTGCCTCTGACTCAGACACAGCCAGTGATGCAAGCGGGGAATTTGAAGGATTCGTCTTAAGCTCCTCTTCCTCCTCTGGTGATGAGGGACCCCCTCAAAGACGCCCCCGTAGAGCAGCTGAGACCCCCCCCCAACAATTGATCTCGTATGGACCCCACCACCAGACAATTTTGAGCCCCAGGTTCCTGAGTTTTTGGCCATGCCAGGAATCCAATTTGATTCCACAGGTCTCAGAGAAATTGACTTTTTCAAATTATTTTTTTCTGATGATTTTATAAATTTAATGGTGGACCAAACTAATTTATATGCCCAGCAGTTTATTGCTCAAAACCCCACGTCATCATTTGCTAGGTGGACCCCTGTAGATGCAGTAGAGATGATGACGTTTTGGGGTCTGGTGTTTCATATGGGCATAGTAAAAAAGCCAGAAATTAGGCAATATTGGAGTACAGATGTTCTGTACAGTACTCCATTTTACCGTATGGCCATGACCCGGACTCGATTTGAGACAATTCTTAAATTTATACATTACACCGATAATGCACAGTGCCCACCCAGAGATGATCCCACCTTTGACCGGCTATTCAAAGTCAGGCCGGTCATTGATCATTTCAGTGCCAAATTTGAAGAGGTGTACATCCCTGAAAAATTTATTTGTATCGACGAGTCCCTTATACATTTTAAAGGAAGGGTTAAATTCCGCCAGTACCTTCCCAGTAAGAGGGCAAGGTATGGCATAAAAATGTATAAACTGTGTGAAAGCACCTCAGGGTACACCCACAGGTTTAGGGTTTATGAAGGGAAGGATTCAAGAATTGAACCGCCAGAATGCCCCCCCTCCCTCGTAGGTGTTAGTGGGAAAATTGTCTGGGATTTAGTGCACCCCTTCCTGGATAAAGGTTATCACCTCTATGTGGATAACTTTTACACTAGCATCCCCCTGTTTAAGGCCCTTGGTTCAAGAGGTACAGCAGCTTGCGGTACTGTGCGCAAGAACCAAAGAGGCCTCCCAAAAACGCACATTGCCCAAGTAATGAGAAGAGGTGAAAGCAGGGGAATATGCAACGAAAATATGTTGTTGGTCAAATATAAGGACAAGAGGGATGTCCTTATACTGACAACAATTCACGGAGACAGTACCACCTCCGTCCCTGTACGAGGTACCAGTACCCACACCTCCAAACCTAATTGTATCCTGGATTACAATAGGTACATGGGCGGAGTGGATCTTTCAGATCAGGTACTGAAGCCGTACAGTGCCCTGCGGAAAACAAAAATCTGGTACAAGAAGGTGGCCGTGTATATCATCCAGATGGCACTGTATAACGCTTACGTGCTATTCCGTTCTACCGGCCAGAGGGGGACATTTATGCACTTTCAAGAGGAAGTCATAAAGGGCCTATTATTTGGGAACCAGCAGGCAGAGGGCCCCAGTACTTCTAGTACTGGCCCCCGTATTGTACCAGGGCAGCATTTTCCTGATGAAATCCCCTCCACTGGAAAAAAGGGCAGGACACAAAAAAGGTGCAAAGTTTGCTATAAAAAGGGAATAAGAAAGCAAACTATTTTCCAGTGTGACACTTGCCCCGACAAACCCGGCCTATGTATAAAGGAGTGTTTTAAAATATACCACACATCTATGGAATATTAGGTTCATAATTTCACCGTGCCTTGGGGGTCTTGCTAATGCCACATAGCACCCACCATTCATTCCACCAGAATCTGAGCCGCAAAATCCAAAAATCACTCCTTCCCTTCTGAGTCCTGCCATGCACCCAACTGGTATTTTTTGGTCACATGTGAGGCATTGCCGTACTTGGGAGATATTGGGGCACAGATTTTGGGGTGCTTTTTCTCCTTCATTCCTTGTGAAAATGAAAAATTTTGAGCCAGAACTGCATTTTTGTGTAAAAAAATGTAATTTTTCATGTTCACTGCCCAGTTTTATCAAAATTGGTGAAACCCCTTGGGGTTTGAAATGTACACTATACCCCTAGATGAATTCCCTGAGGGGTGTAGTTTGCAAAATGGGGTCACTTGTGGGGGGGTTCCACTGTATTGGTGCTTTGGGGGTCTTGCTAATGCGACATAGCACCCACCATCATTCCACCAGAATTTGTGCTGCAAACTCCAAATATCACTCCTTCCCTTCTGAGTCCTGCCACTTTTTGGTCACACATGAGGCATTGCCGTACTCGGGAGAAATTGGGGCACAGATTTTGGGGTGCTTTGTCTCCTTCATTCCTTCTGAAAATGAAAAATTTTGAGCCAGAACTGCATTTTTGTGTAAAAAAATGTAATTTTTCATTTTCACTGCCCACTTGTATCAAAATTGGTGAAACCCCTGGGGGTTTGAAATGTACACTATACCCCTAGATGAATTCCCTGAGGGGTGTACTTCGCAAAATGGGGTGACTTGTGGGGGGGTTCCACTGTATTGGTGCAACATAGCACCCACCATTCATTCCACCAAAATCTGTGCTGCAAAATCCAAAAATCACTCCTTCCCTTCTGAGTCCTGCCATGCACCCAACTGGTATTTTTTGTTCACATGTGAGGCATTGCCGTACTCTGGAGAAATTGGGGCACAGATTTTGGGGTGCTTTTTCTCCTTCATACCTTCTGAAAATGAAAAATTTTGAGCCAGAACTGCATTTTTGTGTAAAAAAATGTAATTTTTCATGTTCACTGCCCACTTGTATCAAAATTGGTGAAACCCCTGGGGGTTTGAAATGTACACTATACCCCTAGATGAATTCCCTGAGGGGTGTAGTTTGCAAAATGGGGTCACTTGTGGGGGGGTTCCACTGTATTGGTGCTTTGGGGGTCTTGCTAATGCGACATAGCACCCACCAAAATTCCACCAGAATCTGAGCTGCAAAATCCAAAAATCACTCCTTCCCTTCTGAGTCCTGCCATGCACCCAACTGGTATTTTTTGGTCACATGTGAGGCATTGCCGTACTCGGGAGAAATTGGGGCACAGATTTTGGGGTGCTTTTTCTCCTTCATACCTTCTGAAAATGAAAAATTTTGAGCCAGAACTGCATTTTTGTGTAAAAAAATGTAATTTTTCATGTTCACTGCCCACTTGTATCAAAATTGGTGAAACCCCTGGGGGTTTGAAATGTACACTATACCCCTAGATGAATTCCCTGAGGGGTGTAGTTTGCAAAATGGGGTCACTTGTGGGGGGGTTCCACTGTCTTGGTGCTTGGGGGGTCTTGCAAATGCGACATAGCACCCACCAAAATTCCACCAGAATCTGAGCTGCAAAATCCAAAAATCACTCCTTCCCTTCTGAGTCCTGCCATGCACCCAACTGGTATTTTTTGGTCACATGTGAGGCATTGCCGTACTCGGGAGAAATTGGGGCACAGATTTTGGGGTGCTTTTTCTCCTTCATACCTTCTGAAAATGAAAAATTTTGAGCCAGAACTGCATTTTTGTGTAAAAAAATGTAATTTTTCATGTTCACTGCCCACTTGTATCAAAATTGGTGAAACCCCTGGGGGTTTGAAATGTACACTATACCCCTAGATGAATTCCCTGAGGGGTGTACTTTGCAAAATGGGGTGACTTGTGGGGGGGTTCCACTGTATTGGTGCAACATAGCACCCACCATTCATTCCACCAAAATCTGTGCTGCAAAATCCAAAAATCACTCCTTCCCTTCTGAGTCCTGCCATGCACCCAACTGGTATTTTTTGTTCACATGTGAGGCATTGCCGTACTCGGGAGAAATTGGGGCACAGATTTTGGGGTGCTTTTTCTCCTTCATACCTTCTGAAAATTAAAAATTTTGAGCCAGAACTGCATTTTTGTGTAAAAAATGTAATTTTTCATTTTCACTGCCCAGTTGTACCACAATTGGTGAAACCCCTGGGGGTTTGAAATGTACACTATACCCCTAGATGAATTCCCTGAGGGGTGTAGTTTGCAAAATGGGGTAACTTGTGGGGGGGTTCCTAAATTTTAGCATCTTATGGTGCCTAGAAACCTACATGGTGCCTAAAAAATAATCTCATAAAAAGGAGGCTCCAAAATCAAGTAGGTGCTCCTTCTATTATGAAGCCTGTGGTTTGGTCAACGTGCACACTAGGGCCACATATAGGATATTTTTGAAAACAAAAGAATTGGGGGAATCAATTTTTAGTCACATTTCTCTAGTAAAATGTACTGTGTTCCTTAGAAAAATGTATTAAAATTGCAAATCTGCAAAAAAAATGAAATTTTGAAATTTCACCTACACTTTGTTTTAATTCCTGTGAAACACCTAAAGGGTTAACAAACTTCCAAAATGCTGTTTTTCCATTTTTTCACGACATTTTGGTATTTTTCACAAAAAAACACAGACTGTATCGACCCAAATTTACCACTAATTTGAAGTACAATGTGTCACGAAAAAACAATCTCAAAATCACTGGGATAAGTAAAAGCAAAAAAAAGTTATCCCCACTTAAGTGAGACATGTCAGATTTGAAAAAAATGGCTCTGTCAGGAACGCAAAAACTAGCTCTGTCAGGAAGGGGTTAAGGATGCTGGAGTAATAATCGTCTATAAGTATAATACCTGTATTGTTATATTTATTATCCATGATACAGTTTCATCTGGTTACACTTATAAATAATATTCATTGATTATAAATCTGGACATTCGCTTATTGGTTGCGTGCGACATGAATAAATTAGATAGACTTTGCATATATAAATAAATGGACTTTCTTAATGGTCTTTCAACTGGACATCAAAAGACTGTTCACACATGTCATAACATTTGTTAACATCCTTGATATTGTAGCCAGAGAAAGTAAAAAAAAAAATTAAATAAATAAATGCGGGACTCTCGACTAGGGATGCCAATCCCGAGGCATTTTTTTCAATCCCGAGAATCGGGATTGAAAAAAAATGCTCAATCCCGGGATCGGCATCCCTAATAAGAAAACCACCCCACTCTCCCCCACATTGTCTTACTCTGAGCGGTGCAGGCGGCAGTGGAATGGACGGAGGCTGCTGGTGTGACACCGGAGGTACGGTAGGTTAGTCAGTGACACACTGGACTGTGCAGCCGGGAGAAGTCGGGCGGCAAGCGGGTTCAGTGCTGCGGCCTGCGCAGCGTGACCCATAGGTCACGCTGCGCAGGCCGCAGCTCTCCACCTCCGGAGTCACAACAACTCGCTCGCCGCCTGACCTCTCCCAGCCGCATAGTCACACCTGGTCACAGTGGAAGGAGGTGACATCTCAGTGAAGACTGGAGCTCTGGGACCAGTAGTACAGAGCAGCGGCGTGTTCAGTTGGCTGCACAGTGTGATGTGCAGCGTGACCTCTGACCACGCTGCGCGTCTGAGCTGCACAACCAGGACGGGAGTAGCTGGGCAGCGTCTGAGCGAGTGCTCAGACGCTGCCCAGCATTAACTAGTTTAATCCCGAATCCCGGCAATTTTGGGGCCAAATCCCGGGATTGGCCACCCTACTCTCGACTAATCGGAATGCACTAATGACAGTCACAGACTGTGAATTACAGATTGTACCATGCAAGCACGGTTTGCTTTAAGGCCATATGTATCATGAACTCTTTGCTTCATGCTATTTTTGGAAGACCTCAGAATCCATCTTAAACCTTACCACTACAATTGGCTTAGAAAAGGACAGCAGATTAACCCTTCGTTGCATACTGTTGCTAATTTGCTACATACCCAAATATCTCACTATAAAACACTAGAAGCTCAGACAGTCAACCGTTTCATGTTGGGGACTATTTGCTACAGAGAGTTTTTGTCAAAATAAATCTTTTAGTTTTTTGCCTGTGATATTTTTCATTATTTTTTCTTGTCAGTACAATACACAACAAGTATGAAAATATTTAAATAATAAAATAAATCATGCAACGAAGGATTACAACCAGGGTGCCCATCTAGTCTGCCCCTTTTAAATATGGACATCAAAAGTCAATGGTTAGCAAGCATCAATGTGCCCGATCCAATGGAAGTACTTTCTCTAGTGAATTCCAGGTTTTTGATGGTTGCAGCTTTGATACCCACGCAATGCTAACTATATGTATGCAGCTGCGGACACACTGAAATGATGCCTGCAGCTTAGTGCATGTGCGCAAAGCTCTGGCTGCTTTTGCATAGATAGTAACTACAGATGGTTATACAAATGAACGGTTTTGATGCAATGGCTAGTAACCATCACGTCCTTTGATTTGACGTCAGGCTTCTGATATTCATCTTTAAGGGGCCCATTTACTATTGAATTGTTATGTTTACCACTAAGTATTCCCTGAATGTATCTAGGACGGACTGATGCAGGAATATCCAATACCTGTTGTGATCCCTCCTGTCCTGCTCGCTGCCGCAATCTCCATAGCCCAATATCGGGCAGCATCACATAGGCTCCCGCAGCTACCGCCATTCTGAGATGGTGGTAACCCACTGTAGCTTATGGGTTACTTACCACACTGCTGGCGGGAAGTGCAGTCAACGGGGTCAGCAATGGCCGCACCCCTTTGAAGTTGTGAGATTGAAGATTTAGCTTCCCAATATATTTAGCCTGTGCAAATATAGAGCCAGCAATAGGGTTATTTGTGCCTAGTGACAGGCTGCTATCCCGTGCAGGTCTTCCTTTGACCCTCTACACACTTGCAAATCCTGGTTACTTGTGTATAGTATTGTGACCAAGGATGTCACAACCTGCAGCACTTTCTCTGCCTGCAACTAGCAACATACAGTAACAGCCTGTATGAAAGCACTCGCAGCACCTGATTTCCTGTACAAAACAGAATGAAAGGTCTGATATTTAATCTAATCAGCTCCAAACTACCATGAGACATGCGGTTTGAAAAATACCAGTTAGGAGCTGATTGTCTGGTCTGTTATCTCCCTCCACTTTAGCTCTTGTTAAGGCATAAAACATTTGGCCCACTATTTGTTAAATAGCTTAGTGAGGTTTTCACTTTTTACATATTATATGAAAAGAAGGTAAGTAGATTGTATGTTTATACTGCGTACCTGTGACATTTGGTTTTCCTTGTACAAAGCTAAAGCTTTCAAATATTCCTTCTTGGCTGCTTCAGTTTTTCTCTTGTAAACCTAGAGGAGAAATGGCCAGTGATTACTAAAGTATCCAGATGGTTGATCGGCAATGTCTAGGTTGACATGGTCAATAGGTTGACACAAGCAATAATCAACTTATTTTCCTGCTGTTTCACACTTACCGTTTGCAAGTAAAGAAAGTAATTTGGGCCGAAGCATGGCAAGCGAAGTGGACAATAATTTTATGGTCCTCGTGCTCAGGTGTCTAAATTGTCACCACAAAAATGTGAAAACTCTTTTCAACCATTTCTGTGTCAACCTAGACATTGTTGACCTAATATACTACATGATTGATACAACATCTACATATGTATAGTAAACACTACTGGAATTCTTTAATTTTCATGTCAGATTTCATACCACTCTAGAAAATCTATGTCATTAAATGAAATCTGTAAGCTAAACTGAGGGGCAGATTTATTAAGCCTGGTGAAATAATAAAGTTGCCGGTGATTAAACAGCAGCCAATTGGCTCCTAACTGCCATGTCACATGCTAGATTTGGTAAATGAGTTAGGAACGGATAGGCTGGTGCGTTATCACCGGATGCTTTATCACTCCACCAAGCTTAACATTAAGTGTTTAAAGGAGAAAAAAAGGTACTTCCTCATCTTTGCAGCCACCACTTATGCCAGTTACATTAGCCGCTTTCAGAATAGCATCATTGTCCGCTCACCACACTTTGGGCTTATGAAAGGTAATAGATGGTGGTGTGGACACAGAAGGGTGGCGTGGGCCCAGGGTGGTGCGCCGCACACTACATAAGTTCCGTAGAGTAAGCAGTGGGCGCAAAGATGAGGAGGTACCGAAAATAATTGAGGACATAGAAATGAAATGCAGGTTAGAACAAGATGCGCCCCCCCCCAAAAAATTTTTTACAAATAAAAAGAGGCATGATCGTCCAGTTACCTGCTTCTGCTCCTCACCAAGACTGTCCCACATAGAGGCCACGATTTTGGATACTTCGCCAAAGGTGGCATTGGGGTTTTGCCCCTTGATGGCTGCTTGGGTGTCACGAAAGAACAGTGCATATGCAGACAAAGGTTTTTGAGGCTCATTAGGATCTTTCTTCTTCCTTTTTTTGGAAGCTTTTGGTTTCTTTGGCTGTTCCACAACAATGTTCTTAGGAGCAGTTATCTGTAGGAAAATCAGAAAATGTAGCACTGTCATGATGCACAGTAAAAGGGCTGCTCACTGAAGAGAAGTATCAGAGTCACTGGAAAAATACTTGGGGTACTCTTTACCTAGAAGGGCGCCCGTCGTGGTGATCGCGGGTACATTTATGTCTGGCCGCGACGCGACCGACGCGATGCTCGCGATTTCCCATTGAAACCCATGTTAAACATGGAAATCGCGTCGGTCGCGTCGCGGCTGTCCATAAATGTACCCGCGACGCGATGCACCCGATTTCCCATAGGAATCAATGTTAAATGGCCCGACCGACGCGATTTTACTGTTAAATGCATCAATGGACCCGATTTGGCCATAGGAATCAATGTTAAATGGGCTACAGAGCCCAAATAGGCACAATTAACCCTTAAATGTCCCCCCAAATTTTTAACGCCACCCCACGATCCACGCCAACCCGAAGCGTGGCGAGCGCCGCGAGCCCGCGAGGGGCGGCGGTACGCGTCCTCCGACCTTTTCATGCCCTACTATCCACGTCGGCGTGGAGTTGAGAATAGAATAGTGTGGCGAGCGCAGCGAGCCACCGAGCCCGAAGCGTGGCGAGCGCAGCGAGCCCCGCGAGGGGACGCGGATACCTTCACAGTTATACGCGTCCCCTCGCGGGCTTCACAGGTGTCCGTGGCGACGCGGACACCTGTGAAGCCCGCGAGGGGACGCGTTTACCTGTGAAGGTATCCGCGTCCCCTCGCGGGGCGCGCTGCGCTCGCCACACTATTCTATTCTCAACTCCACGCCGACGTGGATAGTAGGGCATGAAAAGGTCGGAGGACGCGTACCGCCGCCCCTCGCGGGCTCGCTGCGCTCGCCACGCTTCGGGTTGGCGTGGATCGTGGGGTGGCGTTAAAAATTTGGGGGGACATTTAAGGGTTAATTGTGCCTATTTGGGCTCTGTAGCCCATTTAACATTGATTCCTATGGCCAAATCGCGGGCATTGAGGCATTTTACATGAAAATCGCGCTCAATCAGCCTTCTTAACATTGTTCCCTATGGGAAAATCGCGGTCATCGCGGGTAGCAGATTTTTATGTACCCGCGATTTACCCGCGATGCCCGCGATTTTTACCCCCGACGCCCGCGATTCCTATCGCTGGCGCCCTTCTAGGTAAAGAGTACCATACTTGGATAGCTACACTAAAGTAAAGGTTCAAATTAAGCAAATATATTCCTAAACTCACTCTTCTAAAGTCTTCCATGTCTTCATCATGTAGAGAGCTTGATGGGGAGGCAGTAGGGGAGAGATGATCCTCAGGTGACTGGACTGGAGGCAAAATCGTACCACCACCAAGGCTCAAGCCAAGTTGAGAGCTCAGCTCTGACTGGTCAATAGTAGTTAACTGAGTGTGAGCCAGAAGACCAGAAGAAATGTCTGCCATTGAGACGTCTATGGTGACTGGGGGGTTGGCGCTGTATGTAGTGACAATGGGGTGATCCAAATCCTACATGAACAAATAAAGACCATGTTAATTACCACTTGTACATAGACAATATGGAATCACACAAATCATGGTTTACTTCTATATGACATGTTAACAGGGAGGAGCCTTACCATGGCTAATCCAGCACCAAGTAGTCCCCCACTCTGCTCCATCACCTCATGTGCCATTTCTACTGGCATATCAAGAGTCTGTACCCCATACTGTGCTGCAAATCCTCCATCCTGAACTCCTGAAGGATCTCCAAGGTCATCAAAGTGACCAACCACATCTGAGACAGCCAGAGAAGGATCAGAATCTAGAGATATAGGGGGTATCTCAAACTCCTCATCCCCTAGGCTGGGAGTATGAAATGTCTGTATAGAAAAAAGAAAAACAAAAAAGTTGAGTCCATACCAATGATTTATCCAGTTGCATGATTACACTGTCTTCCCTTGCCACTATACCTTTTTTTATGCAAGCTAATACCTTGTTGGCCTTTGCTGCTGCTCCTGACTTTGAGCACTACAAATGAGTCTATGGGCACCCCCAAATCTTTCTCCATTAATGATTCTCCTAGATTTTCCTCATTTAAATAGGGTGCAAACAAATTTTTGGTCCCAAAATGCATAACCTTACATTTATCAGTATTAAGTTTGTGTACCTAAGAGACAGGGAACAACCCAATCTCCTAGGGGCCCTGGCGCTAATTGATGGAAATATATAATTATTAATGAAAACACCTCTTATTAAGTGAATTTAGAAAAAAGGGAGGTGTTCTGATTGGCTGCTGCAGAAGTGAGAAGTCTGCCAGACTTCAAAAAGTGGAAGAAAAAACTGTTTTTTTCCTCACACAACAATTGTATGTAAAGAAAGAACACGCCTTACTAACCTACAAATACCTGCTTGCTTTTTGTGCCTACTAAGCACCTGCATGAACTTCCGTGCGTGTCAATTTACACGCTAATTCAGGTCTATTTGGCTCTAAACCTTGGCTGCTATAAGTACTTTCATTATATCTACCTCAAAACGGCAATACACTGAAGGGACATTTCTACCCTTATTTCTATACCACCCCCACATCCCCGCTGGGACTCCAGCCTACGGTGGTTTATGAAATTCACTAAGTCTGCTATTTTATTCTCATTATACTGGCCCTATACCAAGAATTTTACTGTGTATCAATATATGCAATTGTGTCTATTATACTCCAATTTCAGTTGAATACCCACCTCAATCTTAGCATATTATTTGTGGTCTATGTTAAGTGTCAGTTACATTCCAGTTTTAGTTTAATTACCCACCTCAATTTTAATATTATTTGTAGTCCTATATGTATGTGTTTAGTGTTAATTATATTCCAATTTTAGTTTATTACCCTCCTAATCTTTATATTTAATTTTATGTCTACATAAAGAAATTTTACATTCAATTTCAGCGTGTCCTCTACTCATTTTGCTTGGTGTGCTTATACATATATATTTTTATTGCAATATTATTATCATCACAGTTCTGATTGACAGCGCAGTGTGTTCTTTCTTTACATATTTATCAGTATTAAACCTAATTTTTCCTTTTGCTGCCCATTCCTCCATTTTATTTAATAAAACACCATGAAAAGCCATCCACCCCGTCGCTCATCTGCTGGTAATACCATCCTTGTCTGATTTAATTACCTTACACCAGTGGTCAGGGAACTCGGTCCTCATTACCCCACACAGTGCATGTTTTGCAGGTCTCCTCACAGAATCTCAAGTGAAATAATTAGCTCCACCTGCGGACCTTATAAAATGTGTCTGAGTAATTAGTACACCTGTGCACCTGCTGGGTTACCAGCAAAACATTCACTGTGTGGGGTAATGAGGACCGAGTTCCCTGACCACTGCCTTACAGAGTTTAGTATCATCTGCAAAAATGGTTATTTTGCTCCTCAGACCATCTCCTAGGTCATTAATAAAAATGTTAAAAAGAGTTACATGTTATGGGCGAGGGTTGTACGACTACATTGCCATTCTAACAATTATGTAACAAATATTCTGCTTTGTGTATCCCCTTATTTTTGTATTATCAATTAAAAAGTTATGTTTCTAGTGTCCTTTCCAAATTACCAGGTACCTCAATAGCTTTAGATGTAATGGTCAGACTTGCTGATACTAGAACATGTGCAACTTCATCATTATACATGTATCTTAAACTAAAGCTTAAATTAGATAAACTACAAAAAGGGGTGGCAAAATTTTCTTTAGATCTAACCACGGGTCCACCTACCCACATGTCTTAATAAAACCTTAGTTAGCTTCCTACAAGGAAATGCAGCATAAACTGCTGCACAAAGCAAATAAAACTGCAAAAAGAAGACTACTACTGGGCACAGCTACCGACTCAAATGGTCTTCAGTGTGTTACACATGACGCAAATGTACTTCACTGTATGTGGGATTGCTTGGAAGTTCATGCCTTTTGGCCAACTCTAACAAGGTGCCAACACATGGTAAGATTTTTTTTTTTTTAAACGATATGGCCATTTCCGATCAATCGGAACCACCAATCGTTTAAAAACTTACTGTGTGTATTCAGTACCAAGCCTGCTGCTCTCTTCGGCTGGAGGAAAGAACAGTCATGAAGGATCATGCCCACATTGTTCCATTTTGTCCATGGCCCGGTAACCACGCCCCCCCCCTTCTCTTCTTGCAATGTATTACGCTGTATACATTATTTTGTCTCATTTGTATAGCAGTGTTATGACGTACTTACGTGCAGTTCTTTAATACATTTTTCAAACATATATTATTAAGGTGCCTTGTGGTACACCACTTAAAAATTTTCATTTGTGACTTCCGGTTCCTGCTTCCATGGGACCAGCAGCAGAGTGCTGAGCTCCCTGACCGCCCCGGCCAGCCAGCCACACTACGCCGCACAGGACGCCTCAAAACGCACCAGAAACCTGCAGGAAGCCCCTGCCGGCACCCCAACCCTGCCGATGCAGAAATTATTTGCCCAGGGGAGACTACAGCAGCACTGCCAGACTGCTGCTACGCTGGACGCCACATCCAAGATGGCCGCCGCCACACAACACTCGAGGCAGCAGCCACAAACAGCGCAGACTGAGAAGGGTGAGATGTCTGCCCAGCCCCTACAAGGTCCCACCAGCACCCCAAGCCTACCAATATCAAAATCCCTGCCCCAGGGGAAGCCACAGCAGCAGCGCCAGCCAGCTACAGCACAGGGCGCCACATCCAAGATGGCCGCCGACACACAGCTCACAAGGCAGCAGGCACAGAGAGCACAGGCTGAGGCAGAGGAAATGTTTGCCCAGCCCCAAGTAAGTGCTGGAGAGGCCCCCTTTATACCCTCCACCCAGATAGATATGTTTGCTCCCTCCCCAACACCACCCCTGGGTTCAGCATTATCTTATGCAGATGTGGTCAGAGCCAATACAGGACACTATAAACCCCATTCTGGATGCACACGCTGCTAAGCTGCAGCAATCTGTACAGGACATTAAGTCACAACTTAAGCAGGTCTCCAAAAGGGTTACTGCAAATGAGACTCACCTGGGAGAAGCTTTCCAGGACATCTCAGCTTTAAAAACCACCACGGAATATCTGCAGAAATCCTCCTATTCCATGCAGAATAAACTGGACGATCTGGAAAATCGTTCCAGAAGGAATAACCTCCGTATTATAGGACTCCCTGAAACCTTAAAGGGCCCTGACCTATATGCCTTTCTCTCATCCACCCTCCCTGATCTACTGAATGTTACAGAGGCCTGCACGGGCATAATCATTGAGAGGGCGCATAGGCTAGGCCCACCTCGCGATGACAGCACCAACAGACCCCGCCCGGTGATCTTTAAATGCCTCAACTTCCAACACAAAGAAGCCCTATGGATGGCATTTAGGCAAAACCGATCCCTTCAGTGGAATGGGAATAAGCTTCTGATTTTCCAGGACTTCTCCGCAGAAGTCACGAGAGCGAGAAAGGAGTTCTCCCCGTTATGTACCAGACTGGTAAAAGACAGAGTGAAATTTGCGCTACTATATCCCGCTAAGCTGCGTCTGTTTTCAGGAAATTCTTTTAAGGAGTTCAGTACAGTACAAGACGCAGAGGCCTACCTATTGGAGCAAGCCCAAGCCTCCTTTTCACCGGCGGGCCCTGACGACACCGAAACTGATTGTGGCCAGTGACTTCATCTGAAACCCACTACCTGACGTCCAATCTACAACTGCCTTATTGTCCACCCCCATCTCATTCATCAGGGGACACACATCTTAGTCACTCTCACGCTGGACGTGGGATAGTTACTTACTGGCCCTAACCTGGATTCGTCCCCCCCCCCCTCCCCGTGAGTCACTGGACTCTTTGGCTCTACGAGACTTATCCATGTGGACGGCAGCTTCCCCGATCACAGAACTTACTTAAGTTCTATTGCAAAAGTTCCAGGTTTTCTTTTTTGTGCGAATTTATTTTTGCATCTGATTTCCACCAGCTTTATACTGTTTGTCTTTCTTAACGTATATTGATAAGTATGTTATATTTAGCGGTTTTGTTTCGGCGCCAGTTGTGGGGCCTGGAGACCACGTTGGTCCCGACCTCAAGCTGGCCCTGAAAAATTATATCTTTTATGGCCGGGGCGAGCCTTGTGGCTCATGTATCTGTTTCGCTTCCCCCCCAGGGGGCATGGTACCCAGTGGCCGTCTCTGCCGCTGGGACTCCAGAAGTCTCTTTGTATGTTTTGCATTGTTTGTTTTCCTTGAGGAGCTAGGGTGCGGAGGGGAACCCACCTTGCCCACGCAAGATCTACCCCTTCTTACTATGTTAAACTTGTGGGTTCCACCTCCTACCCCCTGGTTGCTCCTATTCCCCCTCCTTTCCTCGTGTTCTTCCCTTCTGTCTTCTCCCCATGTCTTTTTGATAATATGTCTAGAGATGATCAGATTCATTTTAATACACAGTGTTCTGTGGCTCGGATATTGGGCGGTTGCACTGTATGGAAATTCGGTCAGCTTTTCCCACTTATTAGATGATAATGGCTAATTTGAAGGTGGTAACATTGAATGTAGGTGGCTTCCACGTTCCTTCTAAGCGTAAGAAGACATTGCTTTACCTTCATAAGCTACAGGCGGATGTGGAGTTTCTCCAGGAGACGCACCTAACCCCCCAGGAAACTTTAAAATTGAACACAATGGGTTGGTCACTTTTGGCAGCATCCCCATACAACTCAAAATCTAGAGGGGTTGTCATTTTAACTAACAAGAGCACCCCAACTCAGGTGCACTGCACTGTTACTGACCCCGAAGGTAGATGGGTACTCGTGGACGCCACCGTACACTCAACTAGGATCACGATGTGTAATGTATATGCTCCTAATACCTTTTCCAAACTGTTTTTTAGGAACTTGGTTACCCTGTTAACACCATATATGGATACTACTATTGTATTGGCAGGTGATTTCAATGTTGTGGCCTCCAATGTGCTAGATAGGGACTCAGTAGCCAAAACCAGACGTCCCCCCCCCCCAGCCATGGGATCCAATATCTGATGTCTAGTCTTCACCTGACGGATGTCTGGAGGGCTTACAACCCAGTAGAACGCGAATTCACATGTCTGTCTGCAGCACACAGAACACTGTCTCGAATAGATTACATGTTATTATCCACACAGGCCTTTCCCCGGGTTCAAGATACTAAAATTGAAACGATCACCATATCGGATCACGCTGCATGCTGGCTCACCTTACACTCTTCCCAAGACAGGGGCACATACATAAACTGGAGATTCCCTAGCCACCTAGCTAACTCTACTAAATTTAAATCCCTACTTGAATCCACATGGATGGACTACAAACAAAATAATGAATCCACGTCCATTGCCTCCCCCCTCATGTACTGGCAGGCATCTAAACCTGTACTGCGGGGTGCAGTAATCTCCTACACCTCCCACTTGCGTAAAGAAAAAACTGCGCACTATTTAGAGGCGCAGGCATCTTTAACGGCAGCCTATCAGATTTTTAAAACGTCACCAACCAATGCAAACAAAATAGCGTTTACCCAGGCCAAAGCGATATTTGATGCCCTTCTGACTAAGCTCGAGACTAGGATCTCCTTCCAGACCCAAAGCAAATACCATAGATTTGGAGGTAAATCCAATCGGCTTATGACTAATCTACTACAGGGCCAACACCCCCCTACCACTATCACCGCCCTAAAGGATGATACGGGCACCCTTCATCATAAAGGAAGCGACATCTCAGCGGTCCTACATAAATTCTACTCGCAGCTATACACCGCCTCACCTGTAGACCAGGCTGGTAAAACGGCCTTTTGGGCCTCCACCTCAATCCCGACCCTAGGGACTGACCGTGCCACCAGATTGTTGGCAGATATTTCGGAGGAAGAGGTATCTAGGGCAATTGGTCTCCTTAAGCCAGGAAAGGCACCGGGCCCTGATGGCCTGACAAGTGAGTACTACAAATTATTAGCTCCCAAACTGGTTACCCCATTAACAACCCTCTTCAACTCTTTCCTCAAAGGCACTCCTCAACCCCCATACTTTAATTCGGCACTCCTCAAGCTTATTTTAAAACCCGGCCGAGACCCCACCCTCCCCTCATCCTACCGACCATTATCACTTCTAAACACTGATTACAAGATCTACACGAAAATTCTAGCTGATAGGCTAAAAATTCTACTCCCTGAGATCATTCACAAGGACCAAACGGGCTTCATATGGGGCAGACATTCGGTCTTAAACATTAGGAAGCTCCTCACAGTCATGCAATACCACCAGTCATTGAAATCCCCATCACCTCAGGCCATCCTCTCCCTAGACGCCGAAAAGGCCTTTGACATGGTCTCCTGGGACCATCTTATCACCACACTGCAAAACTTTCAGTTCCCAGAACCATTTATAACCGCAATTATGAATCTCTACTCCCAATCTACATCCCAGATTCTGACCAATAATTACTTGTCTCCCCCGTTTAACCTGAAGCGAGGCACTCGACAGGGCTGCCCTCTCTCCCCACTCCTTTTCGCTCTGGCCCTAGAGCCCCTGGCTATTAAACTAAGAGCCTCCTCCGCGGTAACAGGAATTAAGGTTGGAGCCAGAGAGGTGAAGCTAAGTCTGTTCGCAGACGACATGCTTCTTTTCCTATCGAACCCCCCCAAATCCATCCCGGAAGCCATGGCAATCATAGACCATTTTGGATCCTTCTCGGGACTCAAGGTTAACTATGAGAAATCCTGTATTCTACCCCTAGCCTGGCCCCCATCATACCCCGATTCCTTCCCAGCATTGAGTCAGTTTAGCATTTGCACGGCCCCTATGAAATATTTAGGCATTATGATACCATTGCACCTTAATGCACTATACACTTCCAATTTTAAACCTGTATTGCAGGCCATTGCAAAACTATTAGAAAGATGGCACACTCTCCCTTTATCCCTCTATGGCCGAATCACGGTGATCAAAAGTGTAATTTTCCCTAAATTGTCTTACCTGCTGCAAATGCTCCCCCTCGCCCTCACTAAAGCAGATCTTTCCCGTTATAATACTATGGCCAATAAATTTATTTGGATGGGGAAAAAAACAAGAATGCCCCTTACCAGGCTGTTCCTTCCTAAAGCTGAGGGGGGATTTGCCTTACCCCAAGCGCAAAACTTCTCCCAAGCCGCCCACTTCAGATACGCCACAGATTGGCTTCTGAACAAGTCGTCATACACCAATGAAAACCTGGAACGTGCCCTCTTCCACCCTTTTGCTCCAGCAGCCTTGCTCCATACCCCACGCACCAAGCTTCCAAGCGTTATAAAAGACAACCTCCTTTTCAAAGAAACATACACAATGTGGATCACCATCCATAAAAGATTTGCTAGGAACCCAACTAGTAGCCCCCACGCTACGTTCTGGGGCAACCCGTCCTTTGCCCCAGGTCTAAATAATCACTTATTTCTGGAGTGGCGTCAGAAGGGCATCGCAGCTATCTGCAACGTTTTTGACCCAGGTGGAAAGATTCTCTCTTTCACAGAACTGGCCGACAAATTCCATCTCCCGCGATCCCAATTCTTTATGTATCTGCAAGCCCGTCACTATGCCCAGTCTTTACCCCCACCTTTTACATCCCCAGTCACCACAGATCCTATCCTTAGTCTACTAGCCCCACACAACGTCCTGGGCTATAGAATAAGAAATCTATACCAGTCACTCATTATACTCCCAAGAGACAAGCTCCTCCAAATGTTGGAAATTAAGTGGAAAACTGATATCCCCTCACTCCCACTGACCCAATCATTACTAAAAAATCTCCCCACCACTCTCAAACACTTGCAGTCTGCTTCTCTTCAGGAAACCCACTTGAAATTCCTTAACAGGGCCTATGTATCACAGCGGCAAAGGAGTCACTTTGTTCCGGGAGATCTGGGTCTCTGTCCTAAATGCAAGATAGTAGGTGCCACCCTTTTCCATAATTTTTGGGAATGCGGCAAGATTAGAATTTTCTGGAGGAAAGTCCTGGGTTTCCTGAATACCTTATTTAACCTGCAACTCACATATGATCCCATCCCCATCCTTTTCCTTAACTTTAAAAATTGGACACTTGGACCGCATAAAAAAAGGATAATACCACTTCTTAGCTTGATACTGGTCCAGTCTAAAAAACTGATCCTGACCCACTGGATCCACAGGGTTACCCCGTCGCTTACGGAGTTGAAACACTCATTACTGAAAATCATGTATTATGAACGTCAGGCATCCCTACATGACATTGAGAAAGGTGTGATTCGTTTCTATGCTAAGTGGGACTTCTTTATTCAATCATTAGACCCAGAAATACAGTCTTCCATTCAGAAGATTTTCGAAAATACCACTTGGATCATGCTACGCCAGATTACATAGTATTGATCGTACTCTGAACCCCCCCCCCCCTTTTTCTTTATCTCATAGTGAATGCTGTATTGTCTCATTTATTTGTCATCTTCCCTTCCTTGTCCTCCCACCCCCCTTTTTCCCCTTCCTCCCCTCTTTGTTCGTATATGTTTAAATGTTCAGTTGGCGGTTTATGGCCAACGTTATGTTATGTTGGAGGAAAAGTCCAATTTGAAATAACGGCGGGAAATGAACCACCGTTACACGGTAGGGTGCCACATATGTGGTCACCCCTGAGTTACTTCTCCATCTCTCCCTCCTAGCTGGACCTGTATTAGTCTCAAAACTTTGTACGGTGGCTTTGTCTACTACCGACAAGTTATGCTTTAGTAATTTATATTCATAGTTTGCGAGATAAGCAGACCGGAGACTGTGTGCAATGCATGCCGGAGACCTCTTCTGATGTAACAGTTTACCTGTATTTGTATTTTATTATTATTTGTTTTGTTTTCTCTATTTTCAAAAAAAAACTACAATAAAACGTTTATAAAAAAAAAAAAAAATTTTCATTTGTTGCAACTCTGTTCCCTTGTCCCCTGCCAATTTTAACCCCAGTGCAAATGAACAGCCTACAAGCACTGTATCAAAATCCTTATGAAAATATAAGTAGACCACATTTACTGTGTTTCCCAGGTCTTCATCATAGAAGCTAATTAAGTTAGTTTTACATGAACTATACCTCACAAATCCATGCTGATACCCACTAATAATTTTATTGTCCCCCAAGTAATACTGAATGCTCTAGGGTATATTTACTAAGATGTGTATCATACTTCACATGTGATGTTGCTATGGGCAAACAATCAGAATCTACTTCTTATTTATTTAGTACCCTCTAGAAGATAGTAGACCGGATCTGATTGGTTGCCCATAGCAACAGCACATGTGAAGTAGAATACACATCTTAGTGAATTTCCCCCTTTGTCTGATGACAGACTTACGGGTCTATTATTTCCTCTGTGTGCGTGTTTTACTACCCTTTTTAAATAACGGCATAACATCTGAAATTCACCAGTCCTTAAGGTGCCCATACGCGGTGCGACAGGGCAGTGCGATGAGATGCACGCTCCCGTCACACATCTCATCACACAGCTCAAAAAGTATCTGCTGCACATTTTTGTACTAGATCTCATCTCATTGCATTGCAAAACCTATGCGATGCGATCTAGTCCAAATTGTATACAATAATTGTACCGTGTTAGGGCACCTTAAGGCACAGAGCCTGATGAAATAGAATATGTGAAAATTAAGTATAATGGCCTAGCTATTTCTGAGCTGAGCTCCATTAGTAATCTAGGTTTGCATAGATGTTTATGGACTTCTTCCTTGCAAAAACAAGTATTAACTAATGGGACATTATCACTTTTGTAATGTTCCCACCATATGTTTCTCTGTAGTAAATATTAATTAAAAGAAAGCCTCCAGTTACTCTGCCTTTTCCTTAACCAATCTGCTTTCCTCACTCCTTAGGGGGACGTAAACATTATTTGGTACTTGTGTAGTATCACGGCGCCCATCGCATCGCAGACCATAAGGCATGCGATGGAATGCGATGCGATGGAATGCGATGCGATATCGCGCGATGTTCCCCAATGTCATACAATTTTACAATTGTATATGGCATACAATGCGATGGGATGTGATTATAACTTGTATAAGCACCCTAATGGGTGCTTACAATGTTAAATGAACCCCCACGCCACCCCCCCAGTATAAATGTCAACCCGAAGTGTGGCGAGCGGCGGCAACGACCTTTTCATACCACCACTATCCACGTCGAGTTGATTTTATAAAGTGTGGCGAGCCCGAAGCATGGCGAGCACAGTGTGCCCCGCGAGGGGAAGCGCATAACTTCACAGGTATACGCGTCCGCTCACCTCGCTGCGCTCGCCACACTTTATAAAATCAACTCCACACCAACGTGGATAGTGGGGGTATGAAAAGGTTGGAGGACGCATTCACGTTTATACTGGGGGGTGGCGTGGGGGTGCATTTAACATTGTAAGCACCCATTAAGGTGCTTATACAATTTATCATCGCATAGGGGGCTTACATCGCATCGCAGTGCATCGGGTGTATGCATGCGATGCGATTAAAAATCGCGCGATCAGATATCGGGGGCGCCCTGATAATACACCAGTACCCATTATTTTAACCTTTTACCATTGATATATTTAAAAAATATTTTATGGTTTGACTTGCTTTCCATTGCATAGTGCTTCCCATTGCGTAGCGTTATAATATCAGATAAACGTTTGAATCACGGCACCCAACAGTTCCAGAATTTTTCATGGCACCCCTTATTGGGTGTCCACTTGCTGAGGTGTCACCATGGACACCAAAAACCCTTAAAAAATCATGTTGACCTTTTGGTGTGTGAATGACTGTGTGTGCGTGTATGTGTGGTAGAGAATATAGACTCCACTGAGGCAAGGAATAATGTAAATGTTCAAATACTATATGTAAACCACTGCAGAACATGTGTGTGCTATATAAATAAATACAGCTTGGGAACCACTTGTATAAAGGACAAAAAATCAATTCAAGACAGATACAGGTACATTCAGAATACACACCAAGGACTATGTAAATTGTTGCTCGCACTGACATTACTATTATGTTGTTCAATTCTCTTCAATGTCAGTATGTCGACATGCATTAGGCCAAGAGTCGCAAAAGGTCGACATGACAATCGTTCACACAAGTTTTTGGGGGGTTTTATGCCACATTTTGGGGTGTGGATCATTGGGTTAACAAAATGAAGGTAGACATACATATGGTAGACAGGCCTTAGGTCGACACAGAAAAAAGGTTGGCATTGGGAAGGTCAATAATCAAAGTGAGAATTCTTTGGAAAGTCCCCTGTAGCGCCACCTGTGGTGTTCAGCTCTAATGACACAAAATATAAACATTTCACCAAAGTTTAGAAAATACACATGAAAAAAACTATTATGTCATACTGAGCGATGTATGGCATAACCTGTGTCGACCTAAGGCCTGTCAAACTTCAGTGGCCGACCCTATGTATGTCAACCTAATGATTGTAT
The DNA here is from genome assembly GCF_055691185.1 of Crinia signifera. Lineage (NCBI taxonomy): Eukaryota > Metazoa > Chordata > Amphibia > Anura > Myobatrachidae > Crinia > Crinia signifera. The sequence continues at coordinate 329,382,607 of NC_139217.1, forward strand.
ATATCCCATCTTGTATATTCCTAGTTACATTTGTGACAACCAAAAGTACTGTGTATAGTAACCATGCTTCTTGAAAGTTTACTATTCCCAGTAGAAGTCAATGTGGATAGGGAATCAAGCAAATGCTGGTGAAACATTATCGAGCTAACCTGCCACAGCTATATATTTTTCAGATGATGCAACGTCTTCAACAATTTCCACAACACTAGGCTGAAAAGTTGGAGATTATCAATACTCGCCTAAATATCCCGGGTTTTTCCACGGGAGCGCGTAAAACCTGGGATTTTAGGCAGGTAGAAATGCTCTCTGTAGAAATGCTCTCTGTAGAAATAACCCAGGTCGTGAGACCCGGCATTTCTACCCAGGTAGCGACCAGGGTTGAACACTGGTTCAACCTGGGTCACTGTGTAGGGTAACCGGGGTGGATGCGAACCGGGTCCCATTCACTACAGTGCAAAATCCGGCGCTGGGAGATGCAATTTTAGGGTAAAGCTGTATATTATATACAATACAACCATTACCATTAGATTTAGAAGAAGATTAAACTTCCAAGTTGTTCGACATGGAGTGTTTTGCACTTACCTCTGTTCCAGTCAAGAAGGGATGTCCTGACCCCGTGATGGTAAGGTAACTGTCACTGCCCCGAGGGAACTTCAAAATTACAAAAGTTACAATTAATATTTAAAAAGAATATAAATATTATACATACAGCGCCACTTGAACTGTTTTGTTAAACACTGTAAGTACTTCAAATTTGCTACAGAATTAAATTAGTGCTTTCTGGAAGGACAAAAATAAAAGTAGTCAAATCTCATTTTTGCTTTAGAATTGATTCCAATATAGATATTCATGTTATCCAAAGTGTTAAAATTATTTAAATCTAATATTTCATTAAAATACAAAAACAAACAAGGGTTCACTTAGGCACATTGATTTGGTACACCTTTCTGAGAACTAAAGGAGTTATAACCTATATTTTTCTGTAATTATCTGGCTGCACCAAGTTAAGCATGCGTTCCTATATCTCACCTTGCTGTGGCCATACATTCCAAACATATGCTGAGGAGGCAATAGGCCAGAAGAGTCCAGAGAATAGGAGTGACCCTCATCCCCTGCAAACAAATGCTGCCCAGAAAATCCTGCACCCCCATCACCATTCTCAGAATCCAAACCAGCAAAAAAATGCAGGTCCATTAATTAAGCAGTAAATGGACACTACAGAGACACATGGGGCTTCCCTACACACACAATCCTCTGTGGCAACTGTAACGCAAACAAAAAGACCAAATGCATTTTAGTGTACCATGCAAACTATTACCCAAACCCAGGAAGCTTACAGCATACATATATATTTATATTACACAGCACGGCCACTAATCATTTTATAGCGCAGTCGGGATTAACAGCGACCCTACGGTGTTTGGGGGGTGCCTAGGCCGCTCATTACACGGACCGGGGACAGTAATCCTGCAGCGACGGGGAAGAGACAGTAATACACCATAAAGTATTTCGTAGTTGTAAATGTGCAACAGACTACAGAGCAGTCACCACCGCTACTGCCAGCCTCATAGCGTGTGATGCCTGCTCGCAGCGACTCACTGCACACATCAGCTACGTATAGAGGGAGAGTCACCACACGCGGCGGGAACAGCAGCTCATTACTATGCACACGGCCTCTGGCTGGGACGCTTTATACACAGCGAACGCCTCCCCGCACACTGGTACTGCCCCCAGGCGCTGGTGGCGGCCGCGGAGAATATGAGAGTGACTGCTGCGAGATCTCTGGGACTTAAATAGCCGCCAAGTTGTTACGTCAATGCAAGCACATGACCGGACGCCAACCTCCCAATCTCGCTCCATCAGTGCCACATTCCGCATGCGCAGAAGAGAGGCAATCCGTGTACGCGGGAAAGCCGGTGACGTCAAGAATAAGGTTGGTTTCACTCGAGTTATTTGATCCAGAACATGTGAAATATTTTTTTGCTGTTACCATGGTAACTACGTCCTCACCAAGCACACCATAATGTACGTGGCTTAGCGGTATCCTAATAATTAAAATTACCATGATATTCATATTTTTTGGATTACAATACAAATTTTAAAAAAATAATGGTTTCTCAGTGTACTGTTTTTAGTTAAGTGCAAACCTGACATTTAGGAGCTTGTAGTAGGTGATCCTGTGCTTGTGACAGCTGTGGAGGAGATGGGGAAGAAGAGATAACATCCTCCTTGTATGGTGCAGACCAGTGGTTCTCAAACTCAGTCCTCAGGACATCACACGGTTCACATTTTCCTGGCAGGTGTACATGTGCACTCACTAGTCACTGACACATTTTAAAGGATCCACAGGTGGAGCTAATTATTTCACTTTATTCCAGGGTTGCCTCCCCGAAGGGCCTGGAGGATCCCGGAAATCCGGCCAACCTCCCGGGCCCCCCAGAAATGTAGGCAAATTTTCCGGAATCCAGGTAGCCTCCAGCGGCGGGGTGTCCATGGGCACAAATGACACAATTCACGTCTTTGTAGCCCCACCTCCCGCTGTGCAATGCCTGAAATACCGGTCATACATTGCATGGTGGGGACACAAGGTTGCGATCACATTGGCCACACCCCTGCACTTGTCATCCGTCGACCCACTCCCCGTGCCTCACTGAACTGGCTGCCCTCTCCAGGAGAGGGCAACCAGGAAGAAGGCGACCCTGATTTATTCTGTGAGAAGACCTGCAAAACATGCAGACTTTGAGAACTTGTGGTCCAGACCATTCTAGTGATGGTCCTTGGACCATCAATGAATCATAATCATCGAAGGTTTATGATGTAGAATAGTTTTGCCATCGATGGAGAAAAACCAGATGATTCCATCCAACGATGGCACAACATAACCAAATATTTTTTTTTTATTTTTTTTTATTCTCCTGAAGGTGCAGGACACTGAGCATAGCTCCGCCCCCAACACCCATGAAACCACACTTCCATGTTCTGATGTGCCAGACAGGCCAGTTAGTCAAAGAAAATAGGATGACCATCGATAGTCAAAAACATCAAGGGTCATCCATTAGATATTATGCTGCCATCGATGACTGTACTATCACCATCGATGATGTCAACAATGATGGCCATCCCTAGACCATTCTGGTTCTCACTACATCCCCAGGCCATTCCAGGAGACTATAATCTCTCCTTTCTCATCTACCTGGCGACAGCTGTCACAGACACTGCCACCAGAAGGGACACCACCACCAGGATGGGAAAAGCATTACAAACTCTAGCAGGGCAGATATTGCTACATGGAAAAATCTCTGAGGGTACTTTATAGGTATTAATATGCTTAGTATTTCCACATATATACAGGGGTGGGGTCCTGGGGTGCACACCAACGTCACCGCCGACGTCACTGTAAAATGAGTGACGGGCGGGTCAGGGAAGCTCCGGCGTACCGATCGCCGCAGCAAAGGTACTGGGGGGACTGGAGTTGGTGACGGGGGTGTGCTGTAGAGGTGCTGCGCCAGTGGTGCACACCTGGACACCACTGGCGCGCACCTATTGTATAATAGTGGTATGCCCGGAGATTTTCTGGGACAGCCTGATGCGGCAGCGCAGCAAAGCCCGGAAAATCTCCGGGCATACCACTCAAGTGGTTAATGCAAAAAATAAAATGTTTTTAAGGCCCCCCTACACAGGTCTGATTTGACCTGTTTTCATCCAATTCTAACGGGTTGGCTTTGATAGTAGGGTGCCTGTACAATTAGAAATCGCGGGCTTGCTGCGCTCGCCACGCTTCGGGTTGGCGGTACACGTCCTCCAACCTTTTCATACCCCCACTATCCACGTCAGCATGGAGTTTACTTTATATTGTGTGGCGAGCGCAGCGAGGGGACGCGGATAACGTGTATTCTGCATCACATGTATTCCACGTCCACTCGCCACGCTTCGGGGCTCGCTGCGCTCGCCACACTATATAAAATCGACTCCACGTCGACGTGGATAGTGGGGGTATTAAAAGGTCGGAGGACGCGTACCGCCGCCCCTCGCGGCCTCGCCACACTTTGGGTTGGCTTTGATAGTAGGGTGCCTGTACAATTAGAAATCGCATGCCATTGTAATGGCATGCGATGCGATAATAAAATTGTACAGTGCGGCTCTTAGGACCCGAAAATCGGGTCCCATCGCATACCACTAATTAAGGTATGCGATGGGCGCCGTGCTAGGAAACAAGTACCCAAAATTCTTAAATATAGTTTTTGGAGGTTTGATTTGGGTTTGTTTTTGGTTTATAAACTTTTTTTTCCAACCCTGGATTTAAACTAAAAAAGGAGAAACAAGTTAATAAATTAATTTCTAGCCCAGCTTTGTATATATAGAATTTGGCAGTGTCTAATTTATTCATAAACCGCCCTGGGCACTCATGCTATCTTTATACAACGATGGCTGAGCTACTCTGATACACGCCCCCTAGGGCCTTATTTTGGTTCATTCTTTCTGACAAAATCCTTCTTAGATGGGCAAAACCATGTGCACTGCAGGTGGGACAGATGTAACATGTGAGAAGAGAATTAGATTTGGGTGGGGTTTTACTTCAAAGTGAGATCTATATTGCAGTGTAAAAATAAAGCAGTCAGTATTTTCCCTGCACAGAAACAAAATTACTCACCCAAATCTAATTCTCTCTGCACATGTTACATCTGCCCCCCCTGCAGTGCACATGGTTTTGTCCATCTAAGAAGGATTTTGCCAGAAAGAATTAACCAAAATAAGGCCCCTAGAGAGGTGGGAGCATACTGTGAGGCCAGGCCCCTGTGGCAAGGCCTGTGAGACATGATCATGCCCCTTGTCACATTCATTAGAATGTGAGGACTATTTTAGTAAGTATTATTTATATAGCGCACTCTCTCCAACAGGACAAGGGCCCCAGTCTGTCTCTGGTATCGCTATCAGGATTGTACTGCTATTTAGATGCGGCCTAACCCACAGGCAGGTTGGAAGAGCCTGTTCTGCGAAGACAGCCCCCCTTCGCTTGTGAAGCATTGTCCTGCAGCTTTCAGCTGCTGTTGCAGCAGGTCCTGCGTTGCCACATTTGAAAGTTGTGAGGTATGGTATCGTAGCATGCATTATTGCACAATTTATTAAACTTCATGAACTAAACGTACATATAAAATATCCCCCCCCCCCTTTGTAATATTAAAAGGAAGAAAAAATATAAATAAATCAGTCACAACTTTTAAAAAATTGTGTAACTTTTGACTATTACTTTTGTTGTTACCAATTATTTTGATGCATGACCTGTACAGTCATGGAATTAAACAATTTAAAAGCAGTTTTTCACAACATTTAAAAACTTTTGGTGGCTGGCTCTTGGGCTAAATTTACTATCCATCAGTTTTTCAAAACTGCAATGATCTATGGGTTTTACTAATGCTTTCTACAGGACAACAGAAATAAATGCTAATTCAGGCTGGTTTAGCATTTATTTATGTTGCTATTTTAAACCAATCAGTCAATGCCACCGATCATTGTTGACTTTAAAAAAATATTGATGGACAGCAAATCTGTTATTTGGTCGATAAGTTGGCAGGGACATAAAGTCGACACTCAAACTCATTTAACACACCAACACCAAATGATCCACAATACATTCTTCTTGTTAGGCCAATCTATGCACACCTACACACACGAAGAAAAAAAAACCTGTATGACAATGGGGGTTATTTTGGTTCACTCGTTCTGACAAAATCCTTCTTAGATGGACAAAACCATGTGCACTGTAGGGGGCAGATGTAAAATGTGCAGAGAATTAGATTTGGGTTATTTTGTTTCTGTGCAGGGTAAATACTGACTGCTTTATTTCTACACTGCAATATAGATCTCACTTTGAAGTAAAACCCCTCCCAAATCTAACGCTCTCTGCACAATTAACATCTACCCCACCTGCGGTACGCATGGTTTTGTCCATCAGAAGGAATTTGGCAGAAGGAGTGAACCAAAATAACCCCCAATATTCTGATGTCACTGTGTATGTTGCTATTCAGAACCAATCTACTTTTTCCCTATTTCTTTCACTGCAGCAGGCCATTTGGCCAATATATGGTGTAAACACTTGGTTGCGATTTTACAACCATGACTCCCACTCAATCACATGGTGAAAGCAGCACTGAAGGTAAAACAAATAATAACCCATATTTAAATAATATCTATAAAGAAACTAGTATCTGCCCCAACATTGTATTATACATTAAACAGAGTGAAATCCCGCTCAAGTTTGTGAATGGATTACTGATCTGCAAATCCATTTGCAACTCATACCCCTTTCACATCGCACTTTTAAAACGGTAAATTGCTGTTTTTTTCCCTTTTTAAAACGTTTAAGCCTGCACTGTGAATGCACCACAGCCGATTTACCGTTTAAAGTTAACTGGCATTTCGAACCGTGTAAAAAGCAGAGTCCTACACGGTTCCTTGCCGTTTTTTGTGCAATGTGAATGTGTACAATGCTATGCATTCACAGTGCAGGCTTAAACGTTTTAAAAAGGGAAAAAAAAAAACGGCAATTTACCGTTTTAAAAGTGCGATGTGAAAGGGGTATAAACCGGTATTTAAAACGGTAATCTGCGGCAATGTTAAGGCTCTGACCCGTTTTAATTACCGTTTTAAATACCGGTTTTTAAAACGTGTCGGCGATGTGAAAGTGGTATCACTTACCAGCAACTAATTTTCCCAGTCTGTGCAAATGTGCAAAACTCTGAATCTTCCACAACTGTGCGACAGACAGGCTGATCAAGGCTGGTGCTCACATAACCCTTGGGACATGTCTGTGTTATTATGATTACCGTAAAAAAAAAAAAAAAAAGAGCTGAGAGCCGTCCAAAAGAAGCGGCTCTTTTCCGTGAGTGGAACTGCTGAAAGCCGCTTACGGAAAAGAGCCGAGTTGCCCATCTCTAAAGTTTTCACTGACACTCCCAGAAACCAGCTGGTTACCACCCCCAAATGGCAGCTTCCTTTCAGTCAAGGTGGGGGGGGGGGGGTTGCAAAAGAGAAATCCCTGATTTTTGGCAGTTTGTCCTCACATATGCAGGCTTCGATCCATATGCAGTTGTTCAATAATTGACCGGCTTGTGAATTCAAACAACGATCAGGTCTGATTAGCCCCCAGAGTGTGATTTTGAGAGGTCTGTGGGGGAAATTTATGTGAGTTGTAGTTCACATTGGATGTTGCTATGGGCAACCAATCAGAAACTACTTCTCATTTTGTTAGCACCTTCTAGAAGATAATAGATAGATAGTATCTGATTGGTTGCCCATAGCAACATCCCATGTGAAATACAAATCACATCTTAGTAAATTTCCACCTGTGTGTGGTTCCATAGCTAGATGACTGTTGTTACAGGAGCAAAGGCTGTGTTCTGCTTGGCTCTAGCACTTTCTCATTAAGTCAAATCAAACCTGTTTGCCTAGCAGCAACCTAGAGAGGGGAGGAGAGGCCAAGTAAAAGTTTTCAGTGGCCATTTCAACCGACAATTCTAGGGTGGACAGATAAATGGAAATTTATTATGTTGTTGCTGTCAGCATAGCACAGCGTGTAAGTGTCCTAAAGCCACTGGTGGGCCCCTTTTCCATGGCATACATGCTGCAGCATATAGCACAAACAAAGATATAGGGGTATATTCAATGGTGTTTAGGCAGGCTATGACTGTGAGCAGTGCCTATAGCATTAGTATTCCACTAACCCCCCCTACACTCACCATTTCCACCTCGCTGGTTCTTTTCAGTGAGGTGGAAACGGCAAACGCAGCCATCAAAACAGCAAGGCCCGCCACTATATGCAGCGGGTTCCCTACAGTTGTGGTGGCCCTCACCGTCCTCTGATGGTGAGAATTTCTCTGTAACAATGCATATGGCAAGTGGCCAGTGAGAGAGTTAGACAGCGAGGCTGGCTTGTTTTCAGCGATCCTTGCCGCACAAACCCCCTCCAAAGCGGCACTGAATACCTCCCATAGAAGGACAAAGGAGTAAATTGGCAGCATGGCGTACTGTTGGACATGTGCGTGGAAATTTTCATGCTGTGCCAACGCTGCAAGTCAAGATATAGAAGTATACATCTGTATGCCCACAAGTAACAAGGACATATGTGGTCAACCAATAAAACAAATTTATGGGGGGGGGGGGGGGTGTAGTAATGTTTCAATAGTAAACGCATGGATCCTTTACAAATATGGTGAGAAATCAAACATAAGTTTACTATGATTCATAGCAGGAATTGTTGCAACATTCATTCAAATTGGTGAAAACATCAAATAAAAAGGGAAGGCCTTCAAAAAAAAAGAAAGAAAATAGGATCTTAAAAAACCTCCACGATGCAACCCCCCCCCCCCCAAAAAAAAAACTGTACCAGATGCACTTCCAACATTAGAGGATCAATGATTCAGTGCTTCTAGGACAGGCATGGCCAAACTATGGCCCTCCAGCTGTTGTGAAACTACTAGTCCCATCATGCCTTGCAACAATTTTGCCATTAGGGAATGTTAAAACTATGGCAAGGCACGCTGGAATGTGTAGTTTCACAACAGCTGGGGGCTACAGTTTGGTCATGCCTGGTCTAAAATGTATGGAATAATTTCATTCATAGAGCCAGAAATTTCAAAAATTGATGAAATGGAGAGTGGCAAACAGCCAGCCAATCAGCTCCTAACTGTTATGCTACAGGCTGGGTTTGAAAAATGACAGGTAGGAGCTGATTGGCTGGCTTTTTATCACTCTCCACTTTATCACTTTTTGAGTATTCGGTCATCTACTAACCTGCATCCACCAAATTTCAATGACACGTCTGAACTCTATTTAGAGACATTGGGCGGTATTCAATGAGAATACCTGCGAGGTGCAGCGAATCCTTTTTTGGATTCGCTGCACATTCGCCACGTTCCGGAGCCGGCGGGCTCCGGTATTCAACGAGTCAGGGGCAGCGAGCCCCTGACTGGCGAATATGAGCTCCTGCGGCGATTGCCGCAGGGAGCCTGAGGACGGTGCCAGGCAGAGAGATGGTAGTCTCTCTGCCTAGCCCAGACCTTTGTGGGGGGTTAGGTGGGCTCCCCGGGTGCCAGGCAGCACAGGCTGCCCCCCCCGGGGGTGCCAACAGGGGGGCGTATATTCACTACACACGATCGTAATGATCGTGCAGTGAATATATGAATATGTAATGAGCGGCTCGGCTCCGGCGCCCCCTGCTGGCTGCTGTGTAAAAAAAAATATATATATATTATTTTTAAAATTAAATATATATTCATGTGCTTACAGCACATGAATAAAAGTAGCATGCCCCTCCTCAGAATAAAATTCCTGATTTTTTGACACCAAATGTAAAAAACAAAACACTTTATTTTAAAAGTTCACATTCCACTTCACCATAAAAAGATAGCGATTGCTACTCGGTGAATCATGGCGAAAAAAACCTTCAAATGTATTCGCCATGTGGTCATTGAATAGGGTGATTCACCGTTTTTGTCAGAAATTCGCCAAACAGCACAAATTCGCCATAAAAACCTGGCGAATCAGGCTCATTGAATACCGCCCATTGATACATGCTGGTTGGTTCCTGATCCCTTGATCATTCAAAGTAACATTGTGCTAAGGTGCTGATTCAGAGGTATGCACAATAGCACAGATGAAACATCTTTGTATGACATACACACTAAACAATGAGCCTAATTCAAAAATGTTACTCTAATGGACAAAACCATGTGCACTGCAGGTAGGGCAAATGTAACATGTGCGGGTTAGGGTCATAGGGTGGACACATGAAATGAAAGTTGACATGCATTAGATCAGTGGTAGCCAACCCTAGCCCTCGAGAGCTACCAACAGTTCACATTTTCCAGACAACCTAGCTGCTGCACAGCTGCACTCAATAATCACTGACACATTTTAAAAGATCCACAGATGGAGCTAATTAGCTCACTTGTGATTCTGTGAGGAGACCTGCAAAACATGCACTGTTGGTAGCTCTAGAGGACTAGGGTTGGCTACCCCAGCATTAGATCAACATAAGCATTAGGTCAACATGGGAAAGGTCGACATGGGGTTCTCATTTATTTTTGTGTTTACGTCGACTTTAAGTAAACATGTACATCCTGTTCCTTTAACCCCGGAAGAGGTTAGGGAGAATAGTCCTCCCCACAGCTCAGAACACCCCGGTGTGTTTCTATGCGCCATTCGACTCTGGGTCACCCAAAATTCCCCAGAGTTTGGCCAAAACATCCCCATGGTGATCGAGGGCCTCAGTACTCCCCACAAAGAGAATTGGCAAGTAGAGAACAGGTCAGCCCATAAGAGTGAGCCTACAGCCCATCAAAAACATGACACAGCAAAAAAAAGAAAACGTGCAAAGTGACAAACAGTGAGAGAAGAGAAAACTTGTCCCTGCGTAGCCAAATGACCCAGCGTAAGGGACGTGTAATACAAACTGAAGTGAAGCTTATTGCTAAACTGCCATACTAGGGCACGGTGAGATGTCCACACCAGTGCACATTCAGACACTCCTGGCTCAGGTAGCACCAGGAGCACAACCACCTTGCGCTTCAGGCTGCCGGCATTTTAACATCAGTCCAAGCATATCTCCGCTCCACATTAAATTGTCCGCTCCCAGCCCATGCTGAAGATGCAGTCATTGACGATTAAGGGCAGTATTCAATGAGAAAAGTTCTCCGTCTTTTGTGGAGAACTTGTGCTTTTTTCGCCGTGGAGAGAGGTTTTTTTTCTCCAAAGGCGAGCCACCCTATTCAATGTGAAATATTCTCCGTCTTTCTTAGTGATTCTCGCCGTCTCTCTCCGTGAAGAAATTCTCCATCTTTTGATGGAGAGCAGGAATGTGAACTTTTAAACTAAAAGGGTGTTTTTTTTAATTTTGGTGTCAAAAAATCAGGTTTTTTTTTCTGTGGAGGGCCATGTTATTTTTATTCATGTGCCTATAGCACATGAATATATATTTAATTTTTAAAAAAATATTTTTTTACATTTTTTTTTTTTCTTTTTTTTACACAGTGCAGCCAGCAGGGGGCCAGAGCGCTCGAGCCGCTCATTAGATATTCATATATTCACTGCACCCGAAGCACGTTCGGGTACAGTGAATACTGGGTCCCCCGCTGGCTATAGAGGGGGGCAGCCTGTGCTGCCTGGGTCCCAGGGGGGCCCCCTACCCTCACATATGTTCTGTGGCATCCAGGGAGACTTTAATCTCCCTGGATGCCACGTCCCTGTCAGCTCCCTGCTGCGGACGCTCGTCCGCTGCAGGGGTTAAGACTCGCCGCGAGTGGCGGCGAGTCTTATAAACATTGAATAGTGGCAGCAGGAGAGGCAACGAGCCCTCCGGAACACGGAGAGTGCACGGCGAGCAAAAAAAAATGCTCGCCGTGCACGGAGAATATTAGCATTGAATACTGCCCATAGTCAATATTGAGCTGCATGTACAGATGATATCGGGAGGTGGTCATTAACTTCCCACTGGTGTGTGCATCATTGACGATATTGAGCATACACAATAGGTGATTTTACAAACAATATCGCTCAGAAAGGCCAAAATATTGTATAGAAGGGGCTTAACCCTCAGGTTACTTAGGCTGTCCAGCCAAATCACACTGCTGAGGCCAATGAAGATGTGTCAAAGGATGCAGCCACTGGTTCCAACAAGCTTGGAAAAGGGAAACAGTCATATGGTCTACAGCAAGTTGATCAACATGCGGATAGGTCGACATGGGTCTAGATCGACATGGTGTTTTTTCACTGTTTTTTGAGCCGACAGGCGGTATTTCATGCCCTACCATCCCCGGGCCTAGGGCATGGTGGGAGAATAACATAGCGTGCCGAGCGTAGCAAAGCACCGTTCCCAAAGCATGGCGAGCGCAGCCATGCTAAGTTTCGCTGTCCATGTCGCCTCAAAAAAACTGTGAAAAACCCCATGTTGACTGTCGACCTAATGTTTGTGTTGCCCTAAAGACCTGTCAACCTTTCAGCATGTTGACCTAACGACGGTCGACCAACTTGCTTTCGACCAAATGATCCACACCCCTTGGAAAATGGCTAAGATATGTGCCCACCATGGTTCACAAACTCCAGCAGCCTATTAATCAGGCATCTCATCCTCAGATTTGCGCATGCGCATAATAACAGCAATCAGCTAACGGAGAATGCACAGAAGCCTGACTAACATTAATGACATTTGCATCAGATGTATCAGCGATGAAAATAATTTCTTAATTGCTAAAGTAAGAAAACAGGTACTTATGTAATATCTGGGCTCCGGTTTTTCTTATGAGACCGCGTCCCCTCGCCACACTATATAGAATCAACTCCATGCGTAGTTGGATAGTAGGGGTATGAAAAAATGGGGTGCATTTAACATGGGAGCCCAGATAATACATAAGTACCAGAAAACATAACATACTCCTAAGGAACAAAAGAAAAATTAGTACTATTGCTCTTAGGGTCCTAAAACTACCAATAGCAGTGTTTCTAACCTCGGTCCTCAAGTCACACTTAGTCCTGGTTTTAAGGATAACAATACTTGAGCACAGGTGACTTAATTAGTAATTTTGACTAGGGACATACTAAAAGGAATGACAGTGGAATGACAGTCTGGTCTGCTGATAAGGAATGCCAATTCAGTATAATGGGAGACAATGTCATTTATATGTATATTTCTGAAATTATTCAACATATCAACTATATTTTTGGTACACATCTTGCTAAGTCCATTACACATGTTCCATGCAGAATGACGCGGAATGACGGCTGCCTCCTATGGAATAACGGCCTTTTAATTCGCCATCCTGAAGCCAAAATAGCATTAAAGCAGCTCCATTAAGCGATATTAAGACCCCGATGTTACGGTGATCCCCATAGCGCACGCGCTCATCCTTTTCCAAATATGCCCACCTACACCCCTACTCTCGTAAACATGTCACCTGATCTGTGCCCAAGCATGGCTATACTTTATTCTATCTTTATATAGGCCCATGCAGGGCTGAAACGTCAACATGTAATCTTAAACCTTTGTGATATTAAAAGCTACTACTTGGTGAATGCCATCTGCAGCATTTCTTTTTATGCTGAACGGTTCAGATAGACCTATATAAATCCACACACAGAAACTTATACATACACATACAACAGAGAAGAAAATCAACAGAAAGGTAATTGGGAGGGAACACAAAGGAATTTCAATGGTGGAATCACAGGGAATGAAAAACCTAGCCTACGTGTGTTGTCACAGCAACGGGAAGGCATGATAGGATAGGACATAAGGGTATGAGTGCTATATATATATTTACATACAAGTTATCAGTGCGAGTCTTTACCACGAATTAACTGGACACTATGTGGGGTAGTCCTGATCACATTCAATGTAAAGGGCAACCAATGTATGTGTGAAGCCTCCCGAAGGTCAGTGTTAGCATTAACTTCTACTTGGTGAGCAAAGACACCTCCTCCACCACGGGCATAATACTGAGCTACCATTCCCGCATCACACCACCGCTCAGGCCCTGTAACGGATGACACGACCACAGTACAGGAGGCTGCCCACTAGCATGGCTATGTCTCACACACAACACACTGGCTCCCCCTCATCACTGCTTCGCATTCTCCACGTGCAGTAATGCACCATCACTAAACAACCCTTCGCCAAACCTATGCTAAAGAAACAGAGTGTCCCACCTCCATCTTTAGGGCCGAATCTTCCCCTTCTTTTTTATAATACTTCTCTGACTGTACCAAGATGGCGATACTTCCGCTTCCGGTGACAGGCTGGACGTCATCGTGCTAGACTAGAGGCTGGTCTACTGCTTTCCCTGCTAAACCTAATGCAAAGAGGAAGATATGTCTCTAGTGTGCTGCGAGCTGTATTTCCTCTCCAGCAACCAATCAGCGGCCACTTCCTGGAGCAATAGAGCGATGATAGAGAGGGATAGAACGTTTCCAAACAGAGAGCAGAAGAGCATAGAGAGCACATCTAGGGGAAAGAGCGCCTTGTGTGATTGCCCAGCTATTATTGTTGTAGGTGAAGTTGGGCTGCAGTCATCATGTCCTATGCTTATTTATTCAAGTATATAATCATCGGAGACACAGGTGCGTGATCACAAGCATACAGCGCTGGCAGGAAGCATGTCTGAGTGATGGCACATATGTTAGTGTGGTTCTGTGCCTTGCTGTAGTGTTACAGGATGTAACAGTGTAGTACAGGGGGTGGCCGGTCATAGCAGTGTCATACCCTCTACATGCCAAGCATAGGAACACACTAGGAAGATGGGAAATAGTCGGGGGTGTTAATCTGATTTAATGACCTGAACAATATTAGATTTTATGTTTTTGCACAATATGGAAATAACATTTTTATTTCCTTGTGAGTATTGTTCTGTATTCTCAAAATAATGGGGCGAGTAGGTAACATATCTAAAAGTTATTTATTTTATGTTCTGTCAGTGAAAGATGGAGAAAAATTGATTTTCTATTCGAATAAGATTCGATTTTGATTCTAGAAGCAAAATCAAATAGAAAAATAGTGCACATCTCACAGTGTGTATGCATTATTAGTCTGACTCTTCCACAACTCTGCGAATAAGACCGTGCCAAGGTCAGCATTAACATTGTACACCGTTCCTTAAAACGCTTGGGCATGCCTGCATTTTTTTCTGACACTACCATAAAACAGCCGGTTACCCACCCCCAAATGCAGACTTCCTGAAAATCAGAGTGAGAAGTGATTGCGAGTAGATATTTTTTGCTATTTATGTTGCTAGTATGGCACACACACAGTCATTTGAAAGAACGAATTGCGAATTTGCACAATAGTGATCAACTATGAATCAGTCTTATAAAGCCAAGCAGAAAAAGTAACACGCCAGAAACAATTTCTAGCATTTGACACAGACCTGAAAAACATCTAGAGGTGTGTACTGAACTGATTAAGACAACTTGCACATAGAAACTATAGAGCAATTTCTCTGTTGAGAAATTTGGAAATAACATCTTGACAGTTGTTTATATGGAGTAAAATCAATCCAGTTAAGAACCAATCGGCCCATGTAGTCTGCTCAGCTTGTCCAATCGTGGCTGCACAGCTGAGCTCCTGGTTTGGGTGGACAGTGGATACACATATAGCTGGTACACACTGGCCGACCGTTGGATATATCTATATATCTATCTATCTGTGCTGGGTCCGACACTCCCAAAAACCACTGGATACTTTCTCCGGTGCCCTCACTGAGACAAACATGCTGGCAAAGGTGCTTGTAATTAATAAAGCCACTGCAAAGGTGGTGGACGATAATTCAGTTTATTAAACGGTTTTCAAGTACTTGAAAACCGTTTAATAAACTGAGACGTCATCCACCACCACCACCACCTCTGTACTGGCTATATTATTTCCGAGTGCCGCACCCCCGCCAGTGTATCGTATCGGCACTCACCCCTGCTGTAACACGTGCTCTGGTACCTTCCAGCAGGTAACTTGCATGTAGTGTAGTAGATATTGTAGCACTTGGAGACTGGAATATTTCACAAGAGTTTTAATCCATTTAAAAGTGCTTATGTACCAATGTTTCAGGGATAGTTCCACTCCTTTGTGAAGGTGCAGAAGTAACAACCGAACAAAACATAACACTCTAATGGGCCCTACACACATAGTGATGTGTACAGGGCTTCCTAGCTATGCTAGGTTGGGCATTGCTGCGCTGCTGTCGCTCAGCACACAGAGCTGACAGCCCACACACAGAGCAAGCTGTCAGCGCCAGTGTTCTCTGGGGGAGAACACGGGCGAACAGCAAGATTGATGGTCACTGACCATCAATCTCGGCTAGTGACGCACATTGCTGTTTCTGTAGCCCCTACACACACACCAATGTAGGAGCATTTCTAAGCAACTTAGAAAATGCCTTAATATCAGCATGTGTATTACCTTTATACCATGCAAGAGAGAGGTGAACTATCCTCCACCATTCCTACCTTCGATACTTTGGCTAGTGTGTGGCAGCATTAGTTGCTGTGTAAGATGTGCAGGAAGCAGATGCTTGGGAGACCTAACCTCCTGACTTTTAAACAGTGGGTCTAATGCCTAAGTATCACACCTTGTATCTGCCTCATTGATCACCATAACATATGAATTGTTAACTAAATACAAGTCTGTTGTCTTTCCCACTATAATGCATTATAGGTGTTAAATCATTCAACCTTTCCATTAAGGGGCATACACATGGGGCCATTTTATGCTGTTTTCCAAGCATTCTGACTAGATAGCTTAGAAAGGAAGCATGGATCACTCCGTGTGTATACCCCCAATCGACGGCGATGCATGGTCCCATGACCACAGGTCTCAATTGTTTGACAAGATTTTGACTACATGTATTCAAAATCTCGTCAAATCGACAGCCTGCGCTAACCATCGCTATTTGTGTATGGGCGATCTAGCCACCGGGAAGCACAAATGTGATTTCCCTACCCTGCATCGCTCAAACTTCAAACATAGGACCAGACATATAGGATGAATGCTTTTTACTATAAAAATAAAACTAAGGATCTCACAGTACACCAGGGCTCGACAAATCCCGGGGGCCATGGCGACCAGATACTGCTTCCTGGCGAGCAGATTTTTTTTTACAGGGAGGAAGCAGAATCTAGTTGTGGGCAGACTAGCAGCAGCGTGTGGAGCGCTGCCTGACCCCCGGCAGTGTAGCGTTCCTGCTAGGTGATTGTGCGGGGCACCGCGCATCCGTTTTCCGCTTTACTGGAGTGCCCCTGACCTGTCGCTGATAGGCTGAGCGGCGGAGGGGGCGGGATGCGGCTGTCAGAGCTGTGCTGACAGCCGCTCTCGTTAGAGGTCAGGGGGGGCGGGACGCGGCTGGCAGCATGGAGTGACACACTGCTAAACCCCCCAGCGCGGCGAGTTGCTGCTACTACCGCTGGCTGACACGCTGCTAAACTCTCAGAGCAGCGTGTAAGCTCCATTCACACCCCCACCCCCCCGCGGGATGCGGCTACTACCACTGGCCGACACGCTGCACACACACTGCGCTGACAGGCAGGTGGTGCGCCTGGATCTGGCTGACCCCAGCTCTCTTTTCACGTGTGACTGACTGTGCCCCCAGCTTCTCCTTCTACAGTACACTCTATGCCCAGGCCAGATATTATGGGATCTTATTGGGAGGGAAATGGGGGGGGGGGTGCTACGGCAGTGATTGCAGAATGCTCGCTATAAAGCAGTGAGGGTCCCCATTTTTAAAATTAAGCGGGTCCTGCAGGATGCACTGCAACAGCCAAAAAAAATCCCCAGCGCCACCCTAACCAATCACCACAGCCAGCAATTTCTTAATTTGTTCACTGCCTAAGCGGTCTCACCTCTGCCCGTGCCCTTCCTGCCCTGCACCAACCTGATGCAGACGCCGGACACAAAGTCCCTGCAGAGCTGCCACTCCCCTGGCTCTCCAGCTACCTGGACCTGAGCCTGTACAGCAAGGTAGGCAGCAGCTACTGCTCATACGGGGGCTTAGCAAGCGTCCCCACAGTCACCTGCCAGAACACCTCCACTTATCCGGGGCACCATTCAGCCCCCAGCAATGCTCCTTGCTGCTAGATGAGCGGGGGCTGCACGGCTTCCAGCCCCGGATCTGGACACACGGGGTCACAGGCGGCACTAGGGCACACGGGGTCACAGGCGGCACTAGGGCACACGGGGTCACAGGCGACACTAGGGCACACGGGGTCACAGGCGACACTAGGGCACACAGGCGACACTAGGGCACACAACAGGGCATTGACTATAAATAGGATGCATGTACTACACTTGCTCAAAAAACACACAAGTGTGTGGGTAACAGTAGAACACAATAGGGCACAGGTGACATAAAGGGACATGGGCAACATGTCCCTAGTACACAAGAGGGCATGTGTGAGAGTAAGCCGCACAGGGAACACTAGGATGCAGAAGGCAAAGGGCGACACTAAGATGCAAGAGGGCATGTGGCAGCCCAGAGATCTGGGCAGCATTGCATTCCCTAGAAACCTATGGGAGATGCTGCTGGCACCAGGACAGGAGGGATCGCAGCAGGAATCGGAGATTCCTGCTGTGCTCCCTCCTAATACTTAATATTTGAGGCTAACCCATTTTTGGGGATATAGCTGCAAATATTATATGATAAATGGGCCCACTTTTTGTACTATGATAAATGGGCCCACTTTTTTCGCTCCCGCGCATCGCATCGTGTATGGACACCCTTATTTTTGTCTGGCTCCTACAATTTCATCCTGGCTCCTAGATTTTAAAAAATTTGTCAAGCCCTGCAGTACACCTAATACTTTCATGCATTACATTATAGTTTGATAGGCATTGATAATGCTGCTAATTCCAAATAACTTACTAATACTGCTTTCACCTGCTTTGACCCGGTTTTTTAAACGTTTCCTTAACCGGATGAGAGCAAGTTTTACCCCTTTCACATTGCATGTTTTAAACGGTATATTACTGTTTTTTGTATTGTTGAACCCGTTATGAAAGGTACAAAAATGGTAATACAGTAATATACCCCCCACCCCTGGTACTTGCCAGCTTGTATGCGAGCATACAAGTTGGCAAGTACCAGGGGAAGGGGGGCGGTTAGCATATGAGCTGACAAGTACCAGGGGAGGGGGGGGGGGGAGTGGTGTAGGATCCAATATACCGGTTCAGACCCGTTCACACTGCACAAATAACGGGTCGGAACCGTGTAGGATCCTTCTTTTTACCTAGTGTTCATTCTAGCACCCGCTATCTTTGGAAACCCATACCGTTCCTTTTCCCTGCCTGGGGTGTCACTGCCTGCTGTGGTGTTTCTAGCACATGTCTGGTTTGGATATCAGTGCTGTTATACAGACCACACTGTGCTAGAAGCACTACAGCAGACCGCGACACCCCAGGCAGGGAAGGGGAACTGCATGAGTTTTCAAAGATAGCAGGTGCTATAAACACTATTACCCATTTTGAGGGGCAGATTTATTAAGCTTGGAGAAGAGATAAACTGGAGATAAGGCAAAAGGACATAAAGCTCCAGCCAATGAACTGTGTTTGAAAATGACAGTTGGGAGTTGATTGGCTGCTGCCTTTTCTCCTTTTACCTTATCTCCAGTTTATCTCTACTTCAGGCTTAATAAATCCAGTTTTCTTGAACCGGTAATTTAAAACTGGTGCTTTCACACTGCAGCTCTAACCGTTTTAAAAGGCTAAAAAATCGGCACTATACCCTTTTAGAGCTGCAGTGTGAAAGGGGTATAACTCTGCTTATAACAATACTTTTAATTAAAGACACCTTAATCCTACATATTGCCAATGTAGACTTGCATAACAATAATATATATTCTAACAACAGCAGTAGTGAATACATTTTAAAATACATTTATGTAAATAGGTACAGAATAACTGATTTGCAGTGAGCCAATACTTCATACATACGTAAACAACTGCCGACCCTCCTTCTGCGCTTTCTCCTCTAATCTGTAACTGCTTTACCTTCTATCTCTGCTCATATTTATGCACTATTTTTTTGTTTGTTTATAAGTCCATTTTTTTTATTTTTTTTGCGTCTTAAGTCTTTACTGGCCATCAATGCCTTATACATAATTTTGACATATGTCTGTTTTTTTGCCCTTCATTTCTGATTTTTGCAGTTAAATGCTATCTCAGTTTACTATTTGTTTATGAGAAAACTAAAGGTGCGTACACATGAGACCATGAATGAAACAATGTGCATGATAATGATATCCTTAACAATATTTTTGTACAAATCATTTTGTGTGTACGCACTATATAGTTAACGCTGCACACTCTCGTTTGCCGTTAGGGATGTCCTTCGTCGTTTGTACATGCAGGGTGACATCTGTCACCCTGCATGTATAACACTATTGTATGGATACTATAACCCTACCTATATCATTTATGGGAAAGTGTACCAATCTCAGTCGTACACTAATTTGGGGTCCATGTGTTGAAATCTATAAATTGACACCAGAACAAAACACCATGTCCACATTTTCATGTGCAGATCTTTTGTCTATGTAAACCTATTGCCTGTCCACCTTTTGGGGGTCAACCTAGACACTGTCAACCTAATTACTATTAATTAATTAATTACTACAACGCCATGATCCACATCCATATATTTTTTTTCTTTTAAAGGTGTTGGAAAGTCCTGTCTCCTGCTACAATTTACAGATAAGAGATTTCAACCTGTCCATGATTTGACTATAGGTAAGGTCCAACTTAAAACTTTTACTATTTACTATTTTTTTGTCCCAGTGATATATATATATATATATATATATATATATATAATTTTTTTTTTCATGTGCGCTTTTAGACAAACATGGGTCGCACATAACTGTTTAAAATAAATCTAATCATTTGTTTTACTTATCATTTTAGCATGGACAACTTGGCATCAATACTCACACATGATGCTATTACATGACCTCATTTCACTTACAGAGAATTTCTATGTCCCGTAAACGCTGCTTTTTCTCTCTCACAGGGGTGGAATTTGGTGCCCGAATGATCAATATTGACGGAAAGCCCATCAAACTGCAGATATGGGATACGGTAAGATATTTGCTTTTGCACCACACTGCAATATACAGTTCGTTCCATATATATATTTAGCAAGCATATTGATTCTGTATTTCACCAATCTGGATTACAAATGAAACAATGGAGATCTTCTTGAAATGCAGAAGTTCAGTTTTAATTCAATTGGTTGAACAAAAATATTGTATGACGTTTTTAAGAACAACTACTTTTATACATAGTTCCCTATTTTAAGCAGCTGAAATGTAATTCGAAAAAAATAACAATCTTAAATAGATTTTGAATTTTTAAAACTTTGTTGAGAATCCCCTGTAGGCATTGGCTGTCTGAGGTGTGGAACCCATGGATGCCACCACATTTTGAGTTTCCTTCTTTGTCCTGCTTTGCAATACCTATACTGTAGCAATCTTCAATAAATGTTTGTTTGTTGGTCTTTCTGCCTATAGTATTGTCTTTAACAAGTGAAATTCAGATTAAATTGGGTTACAATCAGCTGATTAATTTGGCTATTACAGAATATTTCTTTTTTTTTGCCCTAAATTACTGGGTTGGTTTTGCAGTACGTATAGGGCAGGCATGTCCAAACTATGGCCCTCTGGCTGTTGTGAAACTACACATACCAGCATGCCTTGCAATAGTTTTTAGCATTCCCTAATAGCAAAAGTGTGCAAGGCATGATGGGACTTGTAGTTTCACAACAGCTGGAGGGCTATAGTTTGGACATGCCTGGCAATTTGCGAGCAGGGCCCTCATAATGTTGACTGTCTGTGAATACCCAGTTTGTTGTTTAACTGTCTCCTATTGTAAATCGCAACGGAATATGCTGCGCTATATAAGTACCTGTTAATAAATAAATAGGGTTTTTGTCCAAATGAAGCACTTGGATTAAAAAAAAAACCTTGTCTTCTATTCATTTTGTGTCAAATACAGTATTATTGGTGTTTTGCATTTCTGTCAACAGCATGCACCATATGTGTTGTTATTAGTATTCTAGCCAGCTGACACATTTCTGTTTCCATTTGTTCTGCTCAGGCTGGACAGGAAAGTTTCCGCTCTATAACACGGTCTTATTACCGAGGGGCTGCAGGAGCGCTGCTTGTGTATGATATCACTAGGTGAGAGAAACCAAATGGAAATGGTCTTCTACCTGTCCAGATGCAGGGTTAACTCTCTGTATCTGTTTCCTTAAACAGGTCCATATTTGCAAATTGTTCTGGGCGGGTATGACCTGCTATCATTTTTAAGTGCGGAACACTCTCTGTCTCACACGTAATATTATTGGTGCTTTAAATTTTCAGGTCAAACCTACCCACAACCTTATTGTAGGAATATTTTTTTTACTGTGCACGGGTGCAAATGGCAAGTTATGTACAGATAAGATTTTACACGTTATGCAGAGCCGCCCTGGCTTGTGGGAGTGTCATGGATGTGTATTAAAATCTTCATGCGATTCGGAGTTGTGAATAGGCTAAGGTTAGTGCTGACATAAAATGAAAGTGTGGGCTGTCTTTCTGCTTACAGATGCATTAGCCTAAAGGGGTGGACACCAGGGCTAGGGCCAGGATATTTTGACAAAGCAATTTGGCTAAAGGCTTGTACATACTGGGTGATTTTGAGCTGAAAGCAGCTCAGTTTTGCTGTTTGAGCTGCTTTCAGCTCAAAAGCCACCCACTGTGTATGGGCCAGCAACAAGCGCTGATGCGCATTCCTGCATTATCGCCGGCAGCCGACACTCATCTGCTGGTATTGCCTAAATCATGTCAATGACACATGAAAAACTCTCTGGCTGATCTTCGCTAAATATTGACATTGTTTGACACCTTTGATTGTGGCATTTCTTAATATAAAACCATTTATTCAATTTGATTTTCAGACGGGAGACATTTAGTCATCTTACATCTTGGTTGGAAGATGCTCGACAGCACTCCAGCAGTAACATGGTCATCATATTGATCGGAAACAAAAGGTGAGCCTTCTATTCTTTTGCATATCTCAAGTACCTAATGCATGCACATTAAGTCCAGTCATCTCGCCCCTGCCATGTATAGCCACACTTATTCTCATCCTGTATTAAATCGCAGTTAGTAGGATTGATTGCCAACGTCCGATGCAGATTTGAGCATGTGACCACTCTCTCTCTCTCTTTCCCTGACACCCCCTCTCCCCCCCCCCCTTTCTCTCCTTGACACTCTCTCTCAATCTCTCTCTCTCTCCTTTCTCCTTTTCGCTCTCTTTTCTGAACACCCTCTTTATCTCTCATGCCACTTTTCTTCTGTCACTCTAAGGAGCATTGTAGTGACAGTGTGGGGATGGGGGGTGGGGTAGCTGAAAAGCATACTATGTGATGGAATCCAGAAACAGTGGAGTAGGACACCAACCTAGGGGACACATTTTTTTTTTTCTCTGAGCGTGATCACTGTTAATGAGCTATAATGTTTTTCCATCGAACAGTCTTCAAAATATATTGACCATAACCATGCTTATGCCTTGAAGATCATCTGTGCATATATACCATAAGGCAATTTAAATTTTGTTATATGGCACAATTTGATAAATGTGTTGACATACAGTTTGTGTTACTTTATATTTCCTAAGTGACCTTGAGGGTCGTCGAGATGTTTCAAGGGAGGAGGGAGAAGCCTTTGCTCGTGAACATGGACTTATCTTTATGGAAACTTCTGCCAAAACTGCAGCCAATGTAGAGGAGGTAAGAATATGACTTAATAATTATGATACAGTTTAAGTTGCTAGTTTTGCTGTACTAAGGGCCTGATTCAGAAATGCGTGCAAACCTGATTTGGTTCTCAATTGGGCAATTTATAGTTAGTCTCTGCATGTGTCTAAAGGTGCCCATACACTACTGCGATGTATCACAGCAGTGTATGGGCCACCCTCCTTGACCTGACCTGGGACCTTCCTGGGCGGCAAGATCGCATGTGATACATTGCATGCGGTCCTTTCACATGCGATGTATCACATGCGCCCCCCGCCGCCAGGAGGGGGGCTGAGTCGGAGGTCAGGCGGGCAGCAGGTCTTGATGTGCACAGAATCGCGCATCGGACCCGAAGGGGACATCAAACACATCCAATGTGGGCAGATTTCTTGGCCCGATCTGTCGGGATCCGGTGAAATCAGCACCAAAATCATATAAGTCTATGGGCACCTTAAGTCACACTTCACATGTGTGGGGGATGGTTGGTCTTGTGGTTGCAGAGAGAATTTATTTGTAAAGTGATTGACGGCAAACTTTTGGGTAGCTAACGGAGAGTGGTAGGAAAAATACAGGACGCTGTTTTGAGGGATGGTACAGTTTGCAACTCCCACTGTTTGCGACTGTGATCCTGTACACAGTTGCAGTGTCTTTGTTCCTATGGCCCTGTTCCGCAACCATAGGGCTACTCAGAACATCTATAATTGACTGATCTACAAAGGATGCTGTGTCTTTGTACGCAAATGCCAGGATTGGGTGTCTCAATACAAATCCAGGTTGCAGTGATAGTGCATGTTTATGCACAGCAGCTGCAAATGCATTTGCATACATATCTGAATTGGGCCATAATAGTATTTTTTCCAATTTTACTTTTTGTGATTTGTTTACATGATGTTCTCTACAAATGTCTGATTACTCCTTTTTCTTCCCAAGGCTTTTATTGGCACTGCCAAAGAGATTTACAAGAAAATCCAACTGGGGCTGTTTGATGTAAACAATGAGGTAAAAAGGAAAACAATATTTATTATTGTGAATCCTAAAGTTACCCCCTAGTTTCGCACTTCATTTGTTTTGGGTTTTTCTCCCTTCTGAAGGCTAATGGAATCAAAATTGGACCCCAGCAATCCTTGCCTGAGCCACTAGGGGGAGAACGGCAAAACCCGTTGGAAGGGAGAAGTTCATCTGGATGTTGCTGAAGAGGATTAAACGGTCAAATGTGAAAAAGGCTCAACTTCTGGCTCGCAAAATTATATTTGCATCTCTTCCCTATTTTAATCTTCTGTGTTTTTCTTCCTGTTTCAGTTGGAATCATAGCCTGTTATTGCACACCCAAAAGGGATTTCATTCTGCTTAATGTAGCAAAAATTAATCTTTGTTTATAAAGGTCAGAGATATGAATGCAATGTTCTAGAAAATAATTGGTTCACTTAACCCCTTCCCGACATTGGACGTACATTTACGTCATGGTCGGGAAGTACTTCCCGACACATGGCATAAATGTACGTCATGGATTTAAACTGTCACCGCGTCTATAGACGCGGTGACAGTTTGGAGATGTCTGCTGTCCCTGACAGCAGACATCCCCCCTCGCCGCCCGGGGGGGGCAGGAATGCCCCCCCCGGTCGGCGATCGCTGTGATTGGCTGTTCAAATGTGAACAGCCAATCACAGCTATTTCTGTGTTACCGGCGGCTATGCCGCTCGGTAACACAGAAAACGGTGGTGATCGGTGCTGTTAAGTACAGCACCGATCACCACCGATCCGCGGACACCCCCTCCCTCCCACCCGGCAGCACTATGTGCTTACCCGGCACCCGGCAGCCGCTCTCCTCCCTCTGTTATGCGCCGCAGCGCTGCCTCCCCCCTCCCTCCCTCCCTCCCTCCCCCCGCCAGCAGCAGCAGCACTAGGGACATAGTAAAAATGAAAAAAAATAAAATGAAATGATTATATATATATATATATATATATATATATATATATATATATGTGTGTGTGTGTGTATATACACACACACACATATATATATATATATATATATATGTGTGTGTGTATATACACATATATATATATATATATATATATATATATATATATATATATATGTGTGTATATACACATATATATATATATATATATATATATATATATATATATATATACATACATACATACATACATACATACATACATACA
This sequence comes from Crinia signifera, assembly GCF_055691185.1. Taxonomy (NCBI): domain Eukaryota; kingdom Metazoa; phylum Chordata; class Amphibia; order Anura; family Myobatrachidae; genus Crinia; species Crinia signifera. The sequence continues at coordinate 329,408,097 of NC_139217.1, forward strand.
TACATACATACATACATACAGATAGATATTCCCGACCGAAGACGTATATATACGTCATGGTCGGGAGGTACTTCCCGACCGAAGACGTATATATACGTCATGGTTTTAAACTGTCACCGCGTCCATAGACGCGGTGACAGTTTGGAGATGTCTGCTGTCCCTGAGCCCCGGTCGGCGATCGCTGCGATTGGCTGTTCAAATGTGAACAGCCAATTGCAGCGTTTTCTGTGTTACCGGCGGCTAAGCCGCTCGGTAACACAGTGATCGGTGGTGATCGGTGCTGTTAAGAACAGCACCGATCACCACCGATCGCCAGCCCCCCCCCCCTCCCACCCGGCAGCCCCCCTCACTCCCACCCACCCGGCTGCCGCAGCGCCAGCACCCCTCCCACCCCCCCGCCAGCCGCAGCGCCAGCCCCCCTCCCAAAGCTGGTGACCAAAATGGGGTCACTTGTGGGGGGGTTCCACTGTATTGGTGCTTCGGGGGTCTTGCTAATGCGACATAGCACCCACCATTCATTCCACCACCAAAAATCACTCCTTCCCTTCTGAGTCCTGCCATGCACCCAACTGGTATTTTTTGGTCACATGTGAGGCATTGCCGTACTCGGGAGAAATTGGGGCACAGATTTTGGGGTGCTTTGTATCCTTCATTCCTTGTGAAAATGAAAAATTTTGAGCCAGATCTGCATTTTTGTGTAAAAAAATGTAATTTTTTACAGAAAAATGCAGTTCTGGCTCAAAATTTTTCATTTTCACAAGGAATGAAGGATACAAAGCACCCCAAAATCTGTGCCCCAATTTCTCCCGAGTACGGCAATGCCTCACATGTGACCAAAAAATACCAGTTGGGTGCATGGCAGGACTCAGAAGGGAAGGAGTGATTTTTGGATTTTGCAGCACAGATTTTGGTGGAATGAATGGTGGGTGCTATGTTGCACCAATACAGTGGAACCCCCCCACAAGTCACCCCATTTTGCAAACTACACCCTTCAGGGAATTCATCAAGGGGTATAGTGTACATTTCAAACCCCCAGGGGTTTCACCAATTTTGATACAACTGAGCTGTGAAAATGAAAAATTATTTTTTTTTATTATCACTGCCCAGTTGTACCACAATTGGTGAAACCCCTGGGGGTTTGAAATGTACACTATACCCCTAGATGAATTCCCTGAAGGGTGTAGTTTGCAAAATGGGGTCACTTGTGGGGGGGTTCCTAACTTTTAGCATCTTATGGTGCCTAGAAACCTACATGGTGCCTAAAAAATAATCTCATAAAAAGGAGGCTCCAAAATCAAGTAGGTGCTCCTTCTATTATGAAGCCTGTGGTTTGGTCACCGTGCACACTAGGGCCACATATAGGATATTTATGAAAACAAAAGAATTGGGGGAATCAATTTTTAGTCACATTTCTCTAGTAAAATCTACTGTATTCGTTAGAAAAATGTATTAAAATTGAAACTCTGCAAAAAAAATGAAATTTTGAAATTTCACCTACACTTTGTTTTAATTCCTGTGAAACACTTAAAGGGTTAACAAACTTCCAAAATGCTGTTTTGAATACTGTGAGGGGTGCAGTTTTTGAAATGGCATCATTTATGGGGGTGTCTCACATACAAGTCCCTCAAAGTCACATCAGAACTGAACTGGTCCCTAAAAAAATCAGTGTTTGAAATTTTCTTGAAAATTTGAGAATTTGCTATTCATATTTTACGCCTCCTAGTGTCCAAAAAAATGAAAAGGAAGTTGAAATAATGATGGCAACATAAAGTAGACATATGGTCTATGTTAGTTATTAACTATTTTGAGTGGTATGATTATTTGTCTCACAAGCAGAAAATTTAACATTTTGCAAATCGCTAAATTTTCCATTTTTTCACGACATTTTGGTATTTTTCACAAAAAAACACAGACTGTATCGACCCAAATTTACCACTAATTTGAAGTACAATGTGTCACGAAAAAACAATCTCAAAATCACTGGGATAAGTAAAAGCAAAAAAAAGTTATCCCCACTTAAGTGAGACATGTCAGATTTGAAAAAAATGGCTCTGTCAGGAACGCAAAAACTAGCTCTGTCAGGAAGGGGTAAAAGAAAAGAAATGAGAAATCTGTTTACATTCCATTATTTTTCCCATATAATATGTGGAATTTTAGAGGTAAATAAATAATGAAACTGGCTGTCTGGTAGCATATCGGCAGTTTTGTGCTCACTTTTTGGTGACCATTTCTTATAAGGCAAATTGACCTCAGAGTAAACAATGGTGTGATATCCGTTGGTAAACATAATATTGAAACTCCGATTGCCTTCACCTAATGGTCTTATTATTTATTGTATTTACATACAATTTGAAAAATTGTTTTTTGAAAAAACGTTTTTGATTATATATTTTTCAGACTGCATTTTTTTTGTTTGTTTATGTTGTTTTTATGTACATCATTTTAACTTTTATGTTTTAGCACTTTAATGCCTGTCTGTAATAACCAGAAGATACCATAAAGTATATAGCACTTTATGTGTTTGTTTTCTGGTTACCAATGAATGTGGTAATAAACTTTTTCCCAAGATAAATTGTAATCATTTTTAATGTTTCCAAGCGAGTAGGTAGAAGCCATCTATTACAATTAATTATGCACTACATGGCAAGGAAGACTTTCTACTGTTGTTCAGACAAGCTAATACCATTAGATTATTTTTTCATAACAGTAAACAAATATGTCTTGTTTCAAGTTTTTTTTTTTTTGTGTGTGTGTGTTTTGCTTTTTAAAGTGCCTACACAGGGTGGGTTTTTCGGGTGCGATGCAGTGCTCTCTCCCGCGCACATCATGACACATTGCACAGCACAAAAAGTATGTGCAGCCTGTACTTTTTGTATTGGATGGTATCACATCTTGTACAAAAAGTATGAAGCGCATTGCTCAGTGTATTGGCATCTTTAGAACTGCAAAATACACTTTGCAAATTTGACCTCTATCTTGTTTTTATGTTTACACTCTTTTTAGTGAATCTAACACATTACACAATCCCCTGCCTTCTTTGGATAGCTGGTCATCTTTACTACTTTATAATTTTCTTTGGCTCTATACCTGATAATAGCATGAGTTTTAAGATAGTTGTTTCATTTTCTTCAGTAAATTTTAATAAAGCCAATAAAAGTAATGTTAGCCTTTTACACCTTTTTTATTGCTATTCCGTATATAGAGGTTTGCAGAGCGGCAACACTTTTATGCTAGCTGTTACAGATTTTGGTATCATAGGATTCTGGACCCGTGGACTGGATTGATGAGTGATACTGGAATCAGGGTATCTGATGCTTACTCGTGGATAAGCCACAGAAATAGGAAGGGACCTAGAGTCATGAGAGAGGTGGGCACCCACTGAAGGGAGCGGCTGATGGCGAGCAGCGCCGTTAGCTCGCCGTCCGTATTCAATGCTTCCACCTAAGGTGAGGTGGAAACGGCGAGTGCGGCTGTCAAAATGGCGAGGCTCACTGGTATATGCAGCAGGCTTCCTGAATTTGCGGTGAACCTTGCCATTCCGGGGAATCCTCGCCGCCCTCGGACAGCAAGGATTTACCCGGAACATACAATACGGCGAGGGGGTTGGACAGCGAGGGTGGTTTTTCTCACTAAAAAAAGCCATCCTCGTCGTACAAACCCCCCTCGCCGCCGCTTGCTGAGGGCATTGAATACCGCCCATTGTCTACACCTGGAATAAACTTAAAGTAACTCAGCCACAGATCTGAAACTCAGGACTGTGGGTCTGGAACCAGTGCTTGAGAACTCAGGAGCAGAACAGGGGATAAAACAGATCGTAACCTATCTGGAATCCACTAGAAAGGGCACAACCCAGATAGCAGAGCTGGGTGACTGGAGCCTAAACTCTCTGTGAGATACATACCTTCAATAACCAGTCCCCTAGACCCAGAGGTGACCACACCAGAATGAACCCCATCACTCAGAGAGTGGACCCTCACAACAAAACCACCATTGATGGTATACTGAGCAAAGATTCCCATAGACCATCTTGGAGCTGTGGAGCTTAGAAAACAGTGGGGAGATATATAACTCGGGGGTAGATGTATGAAGTAGTGATAAGGGAGGTAGCTGATACTTTATCACCGGTCAATCATCTCCTGACAGTTAAGTTACAGGCTGGACTTTAAAAGTGACAGTTAGGAGCTGTTTGGCCAGTGATAAAGTATAAAGGTTGCCATACACATGCAGATTTATCTGCAGATCTGTCTGGTTGGAACAAAAACATGGTTATGGTTGAGAGCAAATGATAGTTGACCATTTGCTTGGAAATGCTGGAAAACTGACAAACTGTCACTCATCCATAACCATGTTTTTGTTCCAACCAGCCAGATCTGAAGATAAATCTTACTAGTGTATGGGCACCTTAAGAAACGTTATCACTTCTCCCTTGTCACTGTACATCTACCCCTCACTGAGCAGTAGTGCAGACTGAAGTATTGAGCACTAGACGCCGTTCACTTGAACCTGCAATGAGCCTGTGATTTGTACTACAGAAGAGGTACTTAAAGTCAATCACTGAAAGTAAACTTGGAGACTTTGCACTTGATTGCACTAAAACAGTTCATATTTAATTTCTCCATCATCCATCTGTGATTCGTCAGAACGTATGGGAGAAGAGAGGTATCCACAGGAGACAGGCACATAGAAGCTCTTTGACTGAGTGTACTGGCTCCTCCCCTCTACTTCCTCCCCACAAGCCAGCTTAAGAAAATGTGCCCTCAGGAAAGGGTGCTCACTGTGAAGCTCCTGTTCTGTCTGATGCCCAGAAAAATCAGGTAATCCGGCTTCAAAGCAATCTATTGCTCGGTGGCTTTGTGCTTCTATCAAACAGGCCTATGCCGTGGCTGGCCTGCCCGGCCCTGCAACAGTTAGGGCTCATTCTACCAGGGCAGCGGGATCATCCTGTGTGGCTGCCCATGGTGTTTCGGCTCTGCAGCTATGTAGGGCAGCTATATGGTCGAGCCTACATACCTTCGTCAAGTTTAAAAAATTTGACACTATTGCCAAGGAGGACATTCAGTTTGGGAAAGCAGTGCTGCAGCAATCTCCGCACGTTCCCATCTGTTCTTGAATCATGTGTATAACTCCCATACGTTCTGATGAATCCCAGTATCCCATATGGATGATCCTTTTCTTGGAGTCCATATAGGATACTAGGCACCTGCCTCAGTGCGGTAGCTTGCTGCCTTGTTGGTCCTGAATATTGGGTCCTGTTACTGTTCTCTTTGTTACAGTTCTTATTTGCCAAAAATGTTCTTAGCCATTTGTTTGTGTTATGGTTGTGCTGGTTGCATATAACCACATTTTTTATGTTAACTGGCTTGTGGGGAGGAAGTAGAGGGGAGGAGCCAGTACACCCAGTCAAAGAGCTTCTATGTGCCTGTCTCCTGCGGATACCTCTTTTCTCCCATATGTTCTGACGAATCCCAGTATCCCATATGGACTCCGAGAAAATCCTATTTTTTTTATACCTCGGGGTACTGTGGTAAATATGTTGGATCATTCTCAGGCGGGGATTTATCAAACTTTGGAGGGAGATTACCAACCAATTAGCTTCCTTGTCATTTGTATGTATTAAACCTTAACAAGAGATAAATGCAAGGGTGATAAAGAGAGATGTACGTCCAGCCAATCACCTCCTAACTGCCATGTTACAGGCTGTGTTTGAAAAAGTCTGTAAGGAGCTGATTAGCTGGACGTTTAACTCTCTTTATCACTCTTGCATTTATCTCTTGTTAAGGCTTAATGCATCTGCCCCTAAGAACCATTGCTAATCACAGATGTGCATCACCCGATATGCCCTCCTTAACACACCCACGTCCAATGTAAATGCAGGCTTTGACATCTAGATTAGGGACCTGCATGCACACACATTTTACTTTTTTTTTTAATATTTTTTTTTTTATTGAAGCATCAAAAAATTAGTATAGCAAACATATCGTGTACAGATGGCAATATACAGATCATAAAAACAAGGTGTTGCAAATAAAGTAATAAATTATCACAATATCAATGTAATAGTATTCTGTCTAAGAAATCAATATAAGAGAGGACTGAGACCGTGCCATCCATTACCTCTATGACAAACACTGCTCATGCAGGTATTTAACATTTTATTTTAACGTAATATTTGATCAAGTATAGCACACTGTGATATGTAAATGTAATTACTTGGCTGTATTCAGGAGCCAAAGATCCTCCTGTATCTCTAGTAGACGCCATGACTTTTCCTTGGCAGTTCTGTCTAGGCTACATCTTTCCAATAATTCCTGTAATTCTCTGTGTTCTCAGTTCAAGAAGGAACCAATTCCATGGTTTCTCGTGGTTCTAGATTGGTTGAGGAAGTTTTGCTATGCAGCTGGAAGCAGAATCTTGTAGGAGCAGTGGATTTTCTCAGTAAAGATCCCTTCTTTCATCCAGACATAGCTTGGGTGGCTTTAAAGACATGGATGTGAATGCCCTGAATCTCAGCACTTTTTTACATTGGGACATCCAAACGATGATCAATATTTCACAGTGTTTGATAGATAATCTTTGGTGCAAGCGTTAGATTCATGCGTCTATGTTCAATTTTATCTTTTCTTTTGTATTTTTACAAGAGCATTCGGTGGGTGAACACGAAAGAAAGCCAGTTTTCTTTGAAAGGAAATAAATAAATGGATCCATGACATTCAGTGAGGTCAGTTGAATTGCCTCAGAAATTCCTCTCCTGTAAGGTCAGCTTTATTTTTTTACACTGAAGTTTATAGTTCTTCGTGGGCATACCCATTCCCAACTATAAATCTGCATAGTTGCTGACAATTCTGCTGCTGCTTTTTGAAATGAGCCATCAGAAGGGAGAGGTGCTGGGTTCATGGGGTAGTTTGATGGGTGGCTGTGGTGCTGTGATCTGTTATGCAAAGCTGTTATTCCCAGCCTTATAGAACAGGAGCAGGTGGGACCAATTATGTGATACAACATGAATCAAGCCTTCCAGACCACCAATTTCACTCAGTATGGGTTGCAACAGACAGCAATGAGCCACTTCGAGAAGATTTGCCTAGTCTTCCCATGATCCAGACAAGATTCAGAAGGCTGGCATATGTCCATGCCATCTGTTCCATAACAAGATTTTGACAAAATACAGAATCTAGATCTAGTATATAGTGAAAGTGTGCGTGGACTTGCCACTTTGCACAATTGTTCAACAAAGTCCCTATTACTAGCTGTCTATGATGCACCGCCTGATAGCGGAATGAGCTGTTTTTGTTTTGTTTTTTTGAATCTTGGTCACCACATTGGTCTGAAAAATGTAATTCCTAATCTACCAAGCAATAAACTTTTTAGAAGCTGAGCAGTCCCTTTTCCGGAAATCATAAAGCACAAAAATTCTACCCTTACAACTAATTTATTTTTGTCTTCTGAATATAAATGTTTGAAGCCCTATCAACATCAAAAGCAATGTAACCCTTTCATCCTGAACATCCACAGAAAAGGCAGGGATTACAATTTCCCGATTCACATGGAATCACCTTATGCTAAAAATGCATCCCTATCCTTGAAACACCATCATCATGAAAACCTGTGGGCTGATTAAATAGTCAAAAGGAACACTTCTTTCCCAGTCAATATCTTCAAGTACAGTCATACTAAGGGTTCAAACTGGCCCCTCTGGAAAGCCCACAGGGCCATATATAATTCCAACAGAACCACTGGAGACATGCAAGTTGGCTGTATATACAAGACACCTTGCAAGTATGTAACATAGTATTTAAGGTTGAAAAAATATGTTAGTCCATCAAGTTCAACCTATTTGACTTGAGTAAGTCACATCTATGGGATTCCCTTACTGGCCAAAAATGTATCCAGTTTTTATTTAAATTTATGGTACTTGTGTAGTTTCACGGCGGTAGAACTCGGAAGTAGCATGGCGCCGTGAAATTACACAAGTACCAAATTAATTAACAGTAGCTGCTGTAACCACCCCCACCGGCAATGAGTTCCAGAATTCTACTGCTCTAATGGTGAGGAATCCTCTTCTTAATTCAGTATGTAATTTATTTTCCTCGAGCCTCAGTACATGCCCACGTATCCTAAGTATAAGCCTGTTAGTGAACAAATCACCTCCCAGTTCCATATGATTCCCAATCCTGTATTTGAACATACTAAATGTGATAATAAAGAAAATAGATTTAATTTTTCCCCTCACTTATTTGCTGACCATACGTCCAAACAGATTATTGCACACTAAATCCGAGTGTTCCAGCAATGCAACTCACACTCCGACACATCTACCCTGAACCACTGGTGCTCTCTGAAAGCAGTTACCAGAGGAGCAGCGATCCAGACGGGAGCTAGGCTTAAAAAATTACACCAACAAAAAATAGCCGACCTTGAATCAAGCTTAAAAGATCTGGAGAATCAAAACAAAAATAAACCCTCAAAACTTCTCCAGAAACAGCTCACGGAGGTCAGATCCCAACTTCAAAAATTTCTCCTAGCCCACACACAAGCTGCTTTAAATAGACTCAGGCAAAAGTTTTACCTAGTAGGTAATAGAGCAGGGAAAATGCTTGCCCATAAACTCTGTGTACAACAGGCTAAAAATAGAATCCAATGCATCACGACACCCTCTTACTCATGGGTCTTCAACCTGCATTGCCACATTTTTTCCTATAAGAGCATGCCAAAACTGTCAGGGAATGCTGGGACATATAGTTCCACAACATCTGGAGGGCCACAGGTTTAAGACCTGTGCTCTAACTCGAAAATTTCCAATCCATCTGAAATATCTAACCCATAGGTTCCCAAGCGCGGTCCTCAAGGAACCCCAATGGTCCAGGTATTAAGTATATCCATGCTTGGCCACAGGTGACTTATGCTAGGTACACACCAGGACGACTAGGGCCCGATCAGCACAATCTAGATCCAATTCCGATCAATTGGATGTAGATTGTGTGCTGATCGGGCCCTTTTCTGACCTGGTGTGGAGCGATACCGATCCGATGCGCGGTCCCGCGGGTCGGTCGGTCGTTAGTGAGATCCTACCTGCTGCAGGTAGGATCTCAATGACGACCATACAGCCGGGTGCGGGTCGCCATCGGATCGGACCCGCTCACGGTGCACATCGTGAGCGGGTCGTGCCCCCCCGCGTCATCGTGAGCGGGTCGGACGAGCCACTGACGACCCGCTCACGATGTGCATCGTGAGCGGGTCGTCCTGGTGTGTACCCCACATTAATTAGTAACTCAGTCAGTCTGATTTAACCATCTGTGCTGAGCCATGGATATACCTAACACCTGGACCATTGGGGTGCCTTGAGGACCGCTTTGGGAACCTCTGATCTAATTAATTTGCCTCCTTCTACTCCCAACTCTACAACCTTTCTACTGACACTTCCACACCCCAAGCCACTCTCACAATGATCAACTCCTTCTTAGCCAATCTAAACCTACCCTCTATTAATGATGAACAATTAGAAACTTTAAACGCCCCATGGACCCCGGCTGAAATTTACGCAACCATTAAATCCCTCCCCAAGAATAAGGCGCCTGGTCCCGACGGTTTTATTAACGACTTTCATGACCTACTAGTTCCTACACTCCTTAACGTCTATAACGACCTTACTTCTAGTGGTACTATCCCCAGCGAATTGTTAGAAGCCCAAATTGTTACTATACCCAAACCCGGAAAAGACCCCTCCCTATGCCAAAACTATCAGCCAATCTCCCTATTAAATGGCAAAGTTAAAATTTATGCTAAACTCATCGCCTCCCATTTAAAATGTTCTACCCCCCTTATTAATTCACCCAGATCAGGTGGGATTGTTCCCTGGGAGACAAGCATCAGATAACACCCACAGAGTTTTTGATCTCGTTGACTCCCTTTCAAGGGACCAGGGCCTTCTCTTGTCTTTGGATGCTGAGAAGGCCTTAGATCGCCTCAATTGGTCTTACATGCAAGAGGTCTTAATGAGATTTGGCCTGCAAGATCGGATACTCTCTTCCGTCCTTGTTCTGTACAGTTCTCCATCTGCTCGTGTATATAGTAATGGCTTCCTATCCAATCCCTTCCCAATCCATAATGGGACTCGCCAAGGGTGCCCCCTCTCCCCCTTATTTTTGTACTAGCAATCCAACCACTAGCAGCTAAGATCCGAGCAGACCCACTCTTCCCGGGGCTTTCGATCGGATTGTCTTCCCATAAACTCTGCATGTTTGCAGATGTTTGCAGATGTCTTTTTACTAGTCTCAAATCCGATAGAAACCCTTCCCCATCTACACAACATTTTAAATGCATACTCCTCAGCGTCATGTTACAAATTGAATACAACCAAGACCGACGCCCTCCCCATTAATCTTGACCACTCTATTGACACCCTACGCTCTCTATACCATTATAGCTGGAAATCCTCTGCAATTCGTTACCTAGGTGTGCGTATTCCGCCCTCCTCCTCCTCAGTTTTTGAGGCTAATATCCCCCCACTCCTCAACTCGATCTCATCCTGGGTCAACTACGATATTTCCTGGCTGGGTCGGATATCTTCCTTCAAAATGTCACTACTTCCCAAACTAATGTTCCTCTTCCGAACAATCCACTATACCTTCCCAAAAAAATATCTGGACAAAGCTAATTCTATCATGACATCTTATGTATGGGCATCTCAATCCCCTAGATTAGCTCGTACCAAAATATGTTTACATAAGACTAAAGGGGGCCTAAACCTGCCCAACCTGGCACTGTACCAAGAGGCTGCTCTCCTGGCTTAAATTAAACCTCTCTTTGGCCAAACTGTCGCCGGGGGGTGGACATGCCTGGAGGAGAAGGCCTTCCCTTAGTTTCCCTTGAGGGACCTGTTTTGACTGCCCCCTAACCTTCGCCCTAAAACCTTACACCTTCTCCCATACACTCGTGCTTCCCTATCTGTTTGGGACAGGCTGACCCACAACCTGACTTATAATTTCCATAACCTGCCCTTAATTTCCCTACATACAGGGGCTAGTGCTATTCCCAATTTCAACCCGTCTAGATGGATCAGGAGGGGAATCAACTCCCTTGGCGACTTGCTGAATGGCCATGCTCTTGGATCCTTCCCAGAGTTACAGCAACGCTTTACTCTACCTGATACAGATAGATTACAATATTATCAGATTAACCACTGGTGGACTAGCCTCTCCATCACCTCCGCAGAACTGAGAGAGGCAGATTGCTGGTTATTCTATGTAGCTCCATATACACCATTTTGTATGCATCATATATGTAATGTAAGGTGTTCTCATATAATTGTGTTAATTAGCTAAAGTTTTGTTTCCTTGAAGGAGACTCGTAAATCTTTTAGAAGGGGTACAAAGCTTATCTGTATTTCTGGCTGTACGCCCAGGAGATGTGGGGGAACCAAATCTCAGTAGTGATGTGAACAAGTTTGGTGTGTCAATTAATAGTGATTTGTGTATAGGAATGGAAGGCAATTATATGTGTAAAACCCATTCTGTATAGAGATAAGAATTGAATAAATATGCAACCATAGACTAATAAACATCAGAACCTCTCACCGATACTCCAGTGTGTGTGTGTTGATTTGATTATTCTCCTGCATGCAGTAAAGGAACACAGGATATTGATCAAATCTCAGAGACAAAGGACAGGCAGTTGTTAGAACCCCCTCACAGAAGGTTCAGGATGGGGGAACACCTCTAATAGTACCGACAACTAACTTGGCCAGCATAATTAAGAGGCTTCTCGGCGTGGAGCACAGAGGGGAGATCTCTTTTTGGTATAACACCCTTATAGACCTAATCCCTTCCTCTAAACTCAAACCCGATGGGAGACAGATATTGGACAGATATTGTATACGTGCTGCAAGAGTCCCAGTGGAAGAAAATCTTTACCTCTTCATATACAATATCCAGGTGCTTAAACCACTCTGAGATGCATATTAAACTATTACATAGGCTATATCTCACACCAGACAGGCTACATACGATCTGGCCCTCCAGTTAGAAATTCTGTTGGCGTCTCTGCGGTGAGGTCGACCATTAGTTCCACGTCTTCTGGTCCTGTCCTAATATCACTCCATTTTGGAAAGCAATTTTTGACCTGATCAACAAAGTATTATCCCTATCCCTCTTGCCTTCTCCTCTTATAGCCCTCCTAAACTATTTCCCTGCCTCAGTCCCTTCCCACCTACACTATGTCCTAGGTCATCTCTGCATCGCAGCCAGGGCTGCTCTCGCACAGTGTTGGAAACAAGCACCACCACCACACCCCCCCCCCCCCCCCCTTCTGAAGGTTGTGCGTAAGATTCATTCCCATTTTTTTATGGAGACAGACTATTCCCCCACTCACCTCCCTACACATACCTCCTCAGACGGTTGGAACCCTTGTAAGGTATTCTTTGCGGTCGGTGAAGGTGCTGATCTTATAAAAAAAAGTCTGACTGACCGCTCTCCAGACCCACTTCCTTAGTATGAATTCAATATTCCTCTTTTATTTTTATTATTTCTAGGTATTTGGGCTGTAATTGATGTATGAGATTATGATGTATTATGCCATGTTTTGCTGTTTTGAGACTGTTACAATTTTGGTGACTATCCCCCCCCCCCCCTTTTTTTTTTCCTTTCTGTTCCCCTCTGTTTTGCAGAATATGAAAATGTTTCAATAAAAATTATTGAAGTATAAAAAAAAAAATTTGAATTTATCCAAGATTGAAAACTGCAAGCAAATCTGTATGTCAACACATCTACTTACTGTTCTACTGAAGTGTTTGTTGGCGTCAATACATTTCTGCTTTTTACTATTCATGTTTCAGTGTATAATGATCAACCTTGACTGTTTCTATCTAAATTCATCAAACAATTACCTGAATATTGTATTTAATTGTATGAAGTGAATTTGTTCCAACTGTATTTTCTGTGACATAAAATGTTGCGTCAATCAATAGTTGATGTCTGATATTCACCAAAGGGTCTTATTTATTTATTTATTAACAGTTTCTTATATAGCGCACACAGATTCCGCAGCGCTTTACAGAGCATAGTTATAATCAAAAACACATAACAAATTACAGTACAAGACAGTTTAGGACAAGCACATGGTTAATATAGATAGTTGCATCAGGGGACAGGACACTGAAGCAATCATCAGGGTGGCAGAGGTTTATATATTCTAAGAAAGGCACATGAGGAGAGAGGGCCCTGCTCGTGAGAGCTTACATTCTAAAGGGGAGGGATAGACAGACAGGGGTGACACAGAAGGTAAAGAAGTGAGCATAAACAGTAGGTAAGGATAAGCGATGGTCAGGTTTTATGCAGGAGGGTGGGAAGATGACAGCTTAGTCTTTGATATTTTAAGTCTAAAAAAGCGCTGGGTCATCCAAGAGTAGACAGCAGAGAGACAGTTAGAGATATGAGTGAGGATAGAGGGAGAGAGATCATGAGAGGAGAGGTAGATTTCACTGTTATCAGCATAGATGTGATAGTGGAAGTCCAGTGAGCACATAAGCTCACCCAGAGAGGATGTATAGAGAAAGAGGACACCTACTATCAATGGAAGAGCAGGAGAGGTGAGGTCATTAGAGGTACAGCTGGTCATTTTCCAAACAGACAGTGCAAGTACAAGCTTTAACAGTGATAGTAAAAGTTGTTTGCAAATGTAAAATGCTGATGTTATGGTTGAATTGCCAGATTAAGCAGGCCGGAGTAGTGTGAATGAATTTAACTCACTCAAAGTAGACTTTGGTTTTCTCCGTTGTTGTGTTGTCCTTCAGTTTCACTTCGGTTTAACGCTGGTATAACGCTGTAGTTATGAATCAGTTTTCCCACTTTAATAACGGCCCACTTCAATCTAGGCCCACAGATAAAATCGGCCCACAGCCTATCCGGCCACAGCCGTATGCAATGACTACTTAAGTACTCTTACAATGCATGAGTTCCCAATTCCCAATAATTGGAATCCACTCCTTTAGTCCCCACCCCCTACAACACATAGCAATAAAAGTGGCTTAGAAAAACAAAACTAGCATTCCAGGATTCTATATATCACCTAGAATAAAATAAATTCCTCCCTACACACATGCTAGGTACTGTTGTAAAGTACACAGAGGAGATGTTCAGTGTGTTACCTAGAAGTACAAATCAATCCCACACAATAGATGTAATGCTCTGCAGTACAGAGGAGATGTTCAGTGTGTTACCTAGAAGTACAAATCAATCCCACACAATAGATGTAATGCTCTGCAGTACAGAGGAGATGTTCAGTGTGTTACCTAGAAGTACAAATCAATCCCACACAATAGATGTAATGCTCTGCAGTACAGAGGAGATGTTCAGTGTGTTACCTAGAAGTACAAATCAATCCCACACAATAGATGTAATGCTCTGCAGTACAGAGGAGATGTTCAGTGTGTTACCTAGAAGTACAAATCAATCCCACACAATAGATGTAATGCTCTGCAGTACAGAGGAGATGTTCAGTGTGTTACCTAGAAGTACAAATCAATCCCACACAATAGATGTAATGCTCTGCAGTACAGAGGAGATGTTCAGTGTGTTACCTAGAAGTACAAATCAATCCCACACAATAGATGTAATGCTCTGCAGTACAGAGGAGATGTTCAGTGTGTTACCTAGAAGTACAAATCAATCCCACACAATAGATGTAATGCTCTGCAGTACAGAGGAGATGTTCAGTGTGTTACCTAGAAGTACAAATCAATCCCACACAATAGATGTAATGCTCTGCAGTACAGAGGAGATGTTCAGTGTGTTACCTAGAAGTACAAATCAATCCCACACAATAGATGTAATGCTCTGCAGTACAGAGGAGATGTTCAGTGTGTTACCTAGAAGTACAAATCAATCCCACACAATAGATGTAATGCTCTGCAGTACAGAGGAGATGTTCAGTGTGTTACCTAGAAGTACAAATCAATCCCACACAATAGATGTAATGCTCTGCAGTACAGAGGAGATGTTCAGTGTGTTACCTAGAAGTACAAATCAATCCCACACAATAGATGTAATGCTCTGCAGTACAGAGGAGATGTTCAGTGTGTTACCTGTTGGAGACAAGAGATGATGAGTCAGATGAATCTGGTATAACGCTGTAGTTATGAATCAGTTTTCCCACTTTAATAACGGCCCACTTCAATCTAGGCCCACAGATAAAATCGGCCCACAGCCTATCCGGTGTGTTGGCTGTCCTGGGTTGACAAAGATTATACTCTGTTCTTTGTATGCAAAACTAATCATTGTATGCACAGTGAGGGTAAACACACTATAAGTAACATTTTGCTATTTTTATCCTGTCATTTAATATTTGTGTTTTATTTATTACAGTACTCTTATTTTCTTAGTATGACCAGTATCCAATTATCCCTGTTAATGTAGCTCACCGAATGAAAAATGAGTTGATGAGAGATGGTCTTTATTGGGCTATCCAATTATAGTTTTTGAGGAGGAAAATGTCCAATTATTACAATATAACACATGGGATCCGAGATAAGGTTCTGATCCCATGTGTTATCTTGCCTCCAAGGGTTGCTTATCTCGGAATATGCTTCCAGTGTGATAGACACTCCCCTATAAGTATCGTGTCTCTGGGCTTGTATAGCCACCAGTGAACCTATTAGCAACTTTAAAATTCCACTGCTGGCCTATGTATGAACAATATTTCCTTATATATAGAATCAACATAAATCAATTTTAGTAGAGGTGCAGGAATGCACTGACTAGATGTTTCTACACAAGAATGAATGTAATGCACCTGTACCAGAGTGTAATAGTCGTGATACTAATCTAATTCATAGATTATGTATTTTGATGAAAAAAACTTTTTCTTAATTTTTAAGTTTTGTAGAGCGGTGGAAAGTCTGAGGAAGAAAGGTAGAGAATTTCAGAGAAAGGGAGCAGCAAGTGAAAACTCCTTGAAGGTAGGAGTGGTAGGAAGTAATCAGTAGTCAGGAAAGGCGGCGTTCGATAGTGGAGCAAAGAGATTATAAGTATAAAAAGTTCGGATAGGATTCTGAAAGGGAAGTCTATGAAGGGCTCTATCAAAGAGATTTCGCCCTATCTAGGGCAAAACGTGTCAAAGGTACACAGGATTCCTATATCGAAGTTCCCCCTTTTCATGCAAGGATACATCCAAAGTGCCTGGACACATTTGTATGTCACTATTGGTGACAAAACTCACCCAAAATACTTGTCCAATTAGTGGACATCTGCAGATTGCAGTTGGAGACTGAGGGCAGCACCGTTCAGACTACCATGGATTATGATCCACAGCACGATCTCCCACGGTGATTCAGAGCACACCTGTGAGGGTTAGAACGTGGGAAATGCTGCCAGAACAGTTTCGATATCCAGCGCATGTTACAGCGTACAGGAGACCATGTCGGCGACTCTGGAATACTTCATCATAAGGCAGAGCTGATAACAATTAAAATACCACCGTGCCTTCTCCAGCGCTCCACTGCCCCAAAGTTGAGAGAGTTAAACAAACAATTTATAACCCAGAGCAGGGATATATTTTATATTGCATAAAACATTAAGCTTGCATGTTAAAGAGAACTTGTCTAAATAAGAAATTTATTGTATTGATGCATCAATCAATATAGATTGTGTTCATTAACACCATCTTTTAAACAGACAATTTTATCACCAATTTTTTTTTTATTTTTTTTTAAAGCTAGTGTTTGATACCAGGATGTTGCTGAGAAGCATTTAGTAATTAATAGTTTAGTTGGGTCAGGAAGGGGTGAAATATAACTTTCCCATAGTTCAAAAAAAGAGGCACTCCTCTTTACAAAGAGAAGCTTCGATCCAGAATAGATGGAATAACTTTTCCCCCAAACAGTGAAAAAGTAGGAGTTTCAGGACAAGTCCATACCTGAAGAAAACACCAGGTGTGGGAAGAGGCAGACTGAGAGGGGAGCCTTATACCCCTTTTACACCGCCGCAAAACCCCGGGTCTTCGGCAGGTCAGACCCGGGTCAGCGGCGGTGTAAATGGGACACGCCGTGTCCCTTTACACAGGACTTCTACCCAGGTCCTGACCTGGGGAGAACACGGCTAGGACCGGGGTAGAGGGCGGTGTAAATGGGTACGCCAGGTCATTCGACCCGGCTCCCTTTTACATGAATGGGGGACGTCCAACCGCAGCGTCCGCAGGTTGGACTGGGGGGGGGGGGGGGAGCACAGACAGCCTGTGCTGCTTTCTGCTATACTCTGCAGACAGCAGCAGAGGAGGTGAATGGATGCCTGTGCGGCATCCATTCACCTCCCGGACGATGGCTGGGGGCAGCCCAGCAGCTTACCTTGGTGCTGTGCTGCCCCCAGCACGGCGATCAGCGGTCCCGGCGTATATGACCGCGGTCCCGGCACTTGGAGATTATGTCATCTGATAATGGTTTGGGAAGAGGGGGGAAGAGGAGATGGGCCTGGGGCACATGTTTAGTTTATCATTGGTTATGAAGGCATGCTCCGTGCAACAAAAAATGGCTAAATAATTTGTTTATAAAGTTGCGGAGGTGCTCCCTGGGAGTAGGGTAAGTAGATGCAAAAAAGGATATCCAAGAGGGATATCAAGAAGTCTCCCGGGTGGGGCACAGCCTTCTGGTTCAACAGTAATATCACAGTTAAAACTGAATTTTAATATTTAAAAGAGGAGGTCTGTTTTTAGTCAGACCTAAACAACGTAGGACAAAGACACAACATCAAACATATATCAAATTCCCACTTATTTTTGAGGTGTGGGAAGCAAATAATTCATTGATTGTTAGAAAAACTGTCTACAAACAGACCTCCTCTTTTAAATATTAAAATTCAGTTTTAACTGTGATATTACTGTTGAACCAGAAGGCTGTGCCCCACCCGGGAGACTTCTTGATATCCCTCTTGGATATCCTTTTTTGCATCAGATTATGTCATCTCCAAGCGCCGCCTCCGTCTACACTGCCTCCGTCTACACTGGGCACCACAGTGTAAATGGTGTAAATCTCGGATCCGACCCGGCTTGGATCCTTCTTCCAAATGCCGGGTCGGATCCGGGATTTTTGGTGTAAAAGGGGTATAATAGATAAACTAATCAGGGCATGATCAGAGAACACTATATCTCCCAGGGAAGTTGTTTGAATATGGATGAATAAGGAATCTAAGGCAAGGATATATTCTATTCTTGATAAAGTCCTGTGTTCAGTGGACAAATGAGTGAAGGAATGGTCAGTTGAATTCATTAAGCGCTACGGATCAATAAGATTATGTGAGGATTTAAATCTACTAATGGTCTGCCAAGAACTAGGACAAGGCAAGACAGGCGGGGGGGAGGGTCTTCAACTGTATTAAAATCACCACCTACGATGAGATTAGGGGTGTCTCTTTGAGCTAAGAAATAAGTCAAATCTGTAAAAAAGTTAAAAGGGTTATTTGGTGCATAAACATTAGGTAATGTGTATTTAACATTTGAGATTATAGTATCCAACAATATAATACGATCACTAGGATCCAGATATTGGTTTACAATTTCATATTAAAGCAACACCTCTAGATTTGGAAAAAGGGGCCGAACAAACAATCCTGTATCCAATCATCCCTAAGGGTGGAATCATCTCCAGCTCTCCAATGTGTTTCCTGAAGCATAGCAATATGTGCTCCCGAGCGTTTTCTTTCTTTTAATAGGTGTATTAAGCCCACCAACATTCCATGAAATTAGAAATTCTTTTAATATAAAAATTGCATTCATATACTATTTATTGTGTAAACAATAAATACAATATATAAAAACATTTTTATCAGCCTTTTTTGTGTCTGTTGCTATTGGGCTTGCTTCACTTAAAACAGAGCAGAAATATTTATACAATTAGATCGGTTGGTTCTTTTTTATATTAAAAAAGGCATCTTTGTATGCAATCACAAGCATACTATACTTTTCTGCAATCACAAGTATACTATACTTTTCTGCAGCTTAATTATATATATTAGTGGGAATACCAGAATAAAAGATACAATATATTCTTTATAAGTGCCTAGACTTTATATTTTCCCATTCGTAGATAAGTCAGTCTAAACTGACTTTTATCCTGGCCGCTGGTGGCCGAATTTGGGTTGGCTGCTGACATCATGTGACCTCAGCTGTCCACCCCAAGCAGGCATCGGCCCGCCTGCGTATGCAGGGATACACCCATAAAACGCTAGGCATTCCCTCTGCTCCAGCCCCATGCCCGCCCCCATTCCATGGAGCAAATGCCCCAGCGTGTGTGAAACTGGCTAAAAGGCTTTCGCTCGGGAGTTTGAACATGCGCATATTCATGCATGCGCAGACCTCCACCATCGGCCCGGGAGACCGAATTTGGCATGCTCCATCTGATTCACTCATGTAGTGCGTTTGGTGAGAAAGATAAGCCAGGCTTCAGCATTGAGGATAGATTGGAGTGGTGAGTGACATTTGTCAGAGCTGCCACATAGGAGGAGATTACAGTACAGTACAGTAGTCTAGTCTGCAGATGACCAGAGCGTGGCTAAGGGTATTGGTAACAGCCTGGGTGTGAAAGGGTATGCTCCTGGAAATATTTTTGAGATGAAAATGTCAGGTTTGTGAAATGTTCTGAATGTGTGGTTTGGAGGAGTCTAGAATTACTCCAAGCAAGCGTACTTTTGGGCTAGAGGATATATAGTATTGCCATCAATAGATAATGAGCTTGTGGGATGTGAGATAGTGTTGGAGGATGGGGAGATGATCAACTCGGTTTTAAGTACACGAGAATCTGGGAATGTCACGAGAACACGAGAATCTGTGAATACACGAGAATCTGGGAATGTCTGGGAACAAATTGCAATCAATCATTTACTCTCAAAGGCTGTAAAATGGGCAGGCATTTCTTCAGCCAAAAAGAAAAGAAAAAATATGGTACAGCGCTGTGTTGAATATAAATGTAATTTATTTAAAAAGTATACAATTTCATGGCCACAATAGACAGACAAGACTCACAATACATATAGATCTGTTAGTCCGTTCCCATCTCAACCCAACTGGTTAGTAATTTGCTGCATGCATGCCAGCATTTATTAGTTGTATATCCAAAGCTTAGTGTGATTATAGCTTGAAAGTTAGTTTTTGTTATGCACATGCAAAAATATAAAGTAAACTTAGATTTGTCACCAGTCTTTGAGGCAGGGATGGGGTGTTTCTTTAGGCTTCTTTTCAGAACCCACGATGTTGTCTCCGACCGTTGGTACAATCCTTATTATGCGGTCATATCAAAGAGCAGGTTGGTGTCTGGTTGTAGCCAAAAAGATGTCCCCTCAAACCTCTACGCGTTTCTCCGCCTCGACACTCGTATCAGCGGCTTCCTCAGGAGTGGAATCTTTTTGGCTACAACCAGACACCAACCTGCTCTTTGATATGACCGCATAATAAGGATTGTACCAACGGTCGGAGACAACATCGTGGGTTCTGAAAAGAAGCCTAAAGAAACACCCCATCCCTGCCTCAAAGACTGGTGACAAATCTAAGTTTACTTTATATTTTTGCATGTGCATAACAAAAACTAACTTTCAAGCTATAATCACACTAAGCTTTGGATATACAACTAATAAATGCTGGCATGCATGCAGCAAATTACTAACCAGTTGGGTTGAGATGGGAACGGACTAACAGATCTATATGTATTGTGAGTCTTGTCTGTCTATTGTGGCCATGAAATTGTATACTTTTTAAATAAATTACATTTATATTCAACACAGCGCTGTACCATATTTTTTCTTTTCTTTTTGCTTGATCTACTTTAAGGGGTTTAGGTAATTTCCCCTTTTGGTACAGCTGCAGTGTAGAATATCCTAATCAGCGCTCATTATCTTTTGTATTATTTCTTCAGCCAGATTGGAAAGATAATCTTATAGTGTGTATGGGTCTTTAAATATGTTACATTTATGAAGAGATAGCAGAGACAGCTGGCGACATGAGTGAGGAAAGCAGAGGAGAGGTCAGGCGAGAAAAGGTATATTTGAGTATCGTCATCGTAGAGATGATATTGGAAGTCAAAAGAGCGAATAAGTTAAAGAAGACCTAAAGAGAGTAAACGGAGATGACCAAGGTCAGAACCTTGGGGACACCTACAGTTACTGGAAGTGGGAGAGGGAGGTGGTGTCATAAAAGGAGACAAAAAAAACCGGTCAGAGAGGTAGGAGGACAGCCAGGAAAGGGCAGGATCATGCAGACCAAGGCAGGGAATGATTTGCAGAAGGAAAGAGTGGTCAAAAGCAGCAGAGTTGCAAATAATAAGTGTATAATAATAAGAGTAGTGGCCCTTAAATTTTGCAGCATGGAAATCATTGCAGACGTGTGAGGGAAAGGACAAAAATGCTGTAAGGTGGTTGTAGACAATACGGTCAAGCAGTTTGGAGGCAAAAAGGATGAGAGTGATGGGTCAGTAGTTGGAGAGGGTGTTTGGACCAAGGGTAGGTTTTTTAAGGACAGGACAGATGAGACCATGCTTGAAGGCAGAGGGAACAGTGCCTAATGAGAGGGAGATATGTAGGGGAGGAGGTGTGAGGGGAGGAATGGATTAGTGAAGATGTGAGTTTAAGGATTTTTGGAGGCAGAGATTAATGGGGGAATAGTATAGTACTAGATATGTTGAATTCACCTAAGATCATTTAGGAAAATGTCAGAAGCGTGGAAGCCAGAAAGCAAGGTTATTGAGGAATTTTGAGGGAATGTCTGGGGGTGGTAAATTACAGCAACTCGAAGATTAGTGGGTTGGAAGAGGCATATAGCATGGACCTAAAATTTAGAGAATGTAATGGATGGTTCTAGGGATATGAGTTGGTAGGAGTAACTAGAGATAAAAGGACTCAAACACCACCACCACCATGGTGACCCCTGGGTCGGGGTGTATGTGAGTCCCTTAGCAGCAGGTTTCAGTAATGGCAAGGAAATGGAGGTAATTGGAAATTAGAAGGTTATGAGTGGGGACCAGTTTGTTTCAAACTGATCTGGCATTCCATAGGGTGATGAATAATGGGTATGAGTTTTTGGAAGAGATGAGTATTATTTGGAAATCTTGGCTACAGGGGGTGTAGTGATGGTGCTGGCCACTGAGCTAGGAAGGGAAATGGCAGGGGTCAGGCACAGAGGGAGTACAGTATTAAAATGATCTTGGAGGTGAGGAGACAGTGGGAGGAGGAAGAGCACAGCTGAGAGGTGGGGTAAAGGTGAATGACAGTAAAGTAACAGGAGAGAAGGGGAAGGGAAGCAGAGGGGAGGATGGGAGACAGAGGAGAGGAAAGAGGATCAAATATAGGAGACTAGGAGACAAGGACAGAGGTAGTAACATGGGACAAAATAAATAATTAGGTAGAGGAGTGTTGGGGGGCGTTGTTAGCCTGGACATAGTGTGGATGAAGTAAATAGGGATGAAAAATTGGAAATAGGAGTGATGGCTGAATGAGAGTCAGAGCAGTAGAAGAAATGTAGGAGATAATAGTACCAAGGTAATTCATGCTGGATATGCAAATATAATAAGCCATGGTAATTCGATGGTGGGCTAGAACCCACAGCAAGTAACTGATAATCTAATAGGAGTCACAGGAGATCGTGGATCATTGAGAGTGATAGGATGGTGAGCTGTAACGCACCAGAGAGACAATGGTGAGCTGGACACTCCCAATGTGTTCCAGCTCACCATTGTCTCTCCGGTGTGTTCCAGCTCACCATCGTATCACCATCCTATCATCATCGATGTTTCAACGCTCCATCGGTTCATAGGAGATTGGCTGGAGCCGATGGAGATCGATGATTAATGAAGCTAGACTGTAGACTTCATTGAACTGGCCAGTTAGTAAAGTGTTCCCATCATTCTTATAGTGTCTCTGGACAGCATATAGGCTACAGTGGAATGATGTCATGATTGGAGTTGCAGGGTTGGCTGCAGTGCCATGCGACAGAGACCAAGATGGCCTTGCCTATATCTGTGTATTGGAGGGAAATATGGCCTGGTAGTAGCAGGCCTGTAAGTAAGCTGGCCATACATCTACAGATTGATTGTCCAATCTGGCTGCTTGGAACAAAAACCTGGTAGTATCTGAATGTATCTTTGGCAGTTCAAAGCAAATGGTTAACTGTCATTTGTTCTCATCCATTATCAGGTTTTTGTTCCAACCAGCCAGATCGGACAATACATCTTTAGTTATATGGCCAACTTAAGGCACAGAATCCAGACACTGGAGTACTGAGACCAGAGGTTGCTGTCAGTAAAGAGGTGTGCAGGACTGCAGCAGAATGGAGCAAGCTCTGTGAATACAGCAAGCCTGGAGGAGCATTTGAAAAGGTAGGAAAGTGCTTTTAATGGCGCCCATACACTTGTTCGATGGGATGCGATGCGACATCGCAATGTAATGTCCGATCGCATCTTAAGTGCTTTTTTCCAGCACCCGATGTTGCATACCATGTGAGGTGCCAATGGGGTGCTGGAAGAGGGCTGGCGGGTTTCGGTGTAGCAGAGCAAGCCGCAGGTGGGCTGGCAGGCGGCGGGCAGCAGAATTTGAAAAATTCTGAGTGGCCATCTGATTGTCTGAAAGTGCTCTCATGCCAATCAGAGGCCTCTCATTCATGAGAGTTCTCTCTCATCCAATCATAGGGCCACCCAGTGTTTTGAAATGTTGTTTCAAATTCTGCCGCCTGCCACTGACTACTGCCGCCTGCCAGCCCTCCTGTGGCCCGCTCCAATACACCAACGCCTTCCAGCCCTCCTGCCTGCGGATCGCATTGCAGTGTAGTTAAAAAAACACATGCGATCGCACATGCATTTCAATAAATATTATGTGCAGCACATATCTATTGATGCAACATTCGACAGGTGACACATGGGTTGGAATATGATCCATGCGATTTGTCGCTGCAATTTATCAAAATCATATGCCATATCTTGCAAGTATATGGGCACCATAAATGCTCCGGATCGTGTTACCTTTTAACTTATCCATCTCTACTTCTCTACTTTATTAAATGTACATACCGTGTTTCCCCGATAATTAGACCTACCCCGATAATAAGCCCTACCCCAGATTTGGAACATTTGTCCAAAATAAGCCCTCCCCCGAAAATAAGGCCTATGAATTTTCCCATAGATTTTATTAAAGTTATTAAAATGTAGCCCTGCTCAGCCCTGCTCAGCCCCGCTCAGCCCCGCTCAACTCTCCTGTACCTGTACGATAATACCGCGGCTCCCGTTCCCAGGGATGCATTGCGGTAGGCGCGGCGTGACGTCACGCCGCACACATCACGCCGCGCACATCACGCCGCGCACATCACGCGGCTGCTGAACAGTACAGCCTGTACAGCACACAGCGCCGACAGCACACAGGGGCCATCAATACAGTTCTGGCTGTCTCGGTAAGCAAACAGAGGTTTGGGGCCATCAAGAATGTGGGGGCATGTGGAAAGGTTTGGGGCCATCAAGAATGTGGGGGCATGTGGAAAGGTTTGGGGCCATCAAGAATGTGGGGTCTATTAAAATAAGCCCTCCCCCGAAAATAAGACCTATGGTCTTTTTTGAGAGGAAAAAAAAAATAAGACAGTGTCTTATTATCTGGGAAACACGGTACATAGATATCTACATTATTATGGATAGGAGAAGGTAAGAACAGAAATAAAAAAAAGGGAAAAGGAGGGTACAGGAAATGGGGAGCTACTGCTTAAAATACCTAATCACTCTTTTTACATTGTGTATACAATCTTTTAATTCTTAAACGCTACATTTCTAACCTCTTCACCTTCTTTTTTACCGCCTATTTTATTCTATTGCCTATTATGTTGTTAATTTGTTGATTTATTTTCCACTATGCTCGCAATATATTCCATATGGTATATATCCCATATTGCTGCTAATATTGCATTTTTCGATGGGATAGTTTGGGATTTCCAATGAAAGGAAATTTTAATTTTAACCGCTCCGATCATAAACCAAATAAGTTTCGGTGTGGGTTTTGATATATCAGGCATATTTTGGGGAAGAAGGTAATATCCCGGAGTAAATGGGACAAGTGATCCTATTATATTTGATATTAGTTCATGGATAAATTTCCATATTCCTATCACTCTGGGGCATTCCCAGAAAATATGAAGCAGGGTACCCCTCATTCCACATTCCCTCCAACATAGATCAGATGCATTTGCATAAATGCGAGATATCCTCGTAGGTGTCATATACCATCGTGTATATAATTTAAAGGCATTTTCTCTATATCAAGCCCTTTTTTAAACTCAACTTTTTTAATACTAAACTGATCATTCCTCATAACATCACATCTTACAATTTAATTATCTATTGATGGCACAACTATCTCCTCAGCACTTTGGGCCTTATTCTGGTCTGTGCGGACGGAGCCGAATATGCGGGCAGGACCGTGCGTCCTAAACCCCGCCTTTCCTACGGATCGCTCACTCCGTCCGAATGCGGTAAGAAGCTGTCCGAACGGACCGCAAGTGTATTTCTCATGAATACACCTCCTCCATCTCAGGGAACCTCCCCCATCATTCGATGGTCGCAGACCATCGAATGCAGGACCGAGTGGTCAGGCAGCTCCCGCAACCTCAGACCACACAGGCATTTCTCAGTGCAAAAGCAGGGATCTGGGCGGGCAGCTGACATCCGGCAATGTCATATGTCCGCCCCTACACGTGCGTCACGACCGCATTACCATACGTACGCCCAGCGTTTTCATGGGAACGCCCATGAAACGCGGGGTGTAAACATATGTTAATGAGCCCAAACAGCCCTTCACGCCCCTCTCCACCCCCTGTTCGTAGTGTACACATTTCATGCGGAATTTCGACGTGCGTCCCGTTCGCACACGCGCAGAGACGCCTCTGCACATGCGCAGACACTAAACATCGGCGGACCGACCGCACGGGGACATTACCGCACCAACCAGAATAAGGGCCTTTGTCTTGGAGTCATCCTTGACTCCTCCATCTCCTTCTAATCACACATTCAGTACCTTTCACAGTCCTGCCATTACCATCCCAAAAAAATATTTCCCTCATCCACTCACTGGTCATCTTCAGATTTGACTACTTTAACCATCTTCTGTGCAGCATCTGATTACAGTAGAATCAAATTTAAAGGGGTTATTCGCTTAAGGATAGCTTAAGGTTATTCGCTTAAGTACCAGCAGTCGGGATTCCGACGTTGGGATACTGACCATCGGGATCCCCCCATCTCAAAACCAAAATCTTTCAATAAAGGACAAATCCATGTGCACTGTTGGTGAGGCAAATGTAACATATGAAGAGAGGGGATGCAGTTACGATCCCGGCGGTCGGGATCCCGGCGTTCAGAATCCCGACGCCGGAATCCCGACCGCCGAAATGCCGACACTTTCTCCCTCCTGGGGTGTCCACGACACCCCTGGAGGGAGAATAAATTAGTGTGCCGAGCGTAGCGAGGCACCGGGCCCGCTGCGTGGCGAGCGCAGCGAGCCCGCAAGGGGGGGGGGGGGGGATCCACGTCCCCCCCTTGTCGTCATTTCGGCTGTCGGGATTCCGGCGTCGGGATTCTGAATGCCGGGATCCCGACCGCCGGGATTCAATACTGAATCCGAAGAGAGAGTAAAGGCCCATACACACTTCCCACATCCATTGTCTTTTCCCACGACTTCCTCCTCCGCTGGGGCTCTTCTCCTTTCAGCCCTGATTGGCTAGTCGCGGCTGTTCTCCATTGACTGCCATCCTGTGAGACACAATTGGCTAGTGACTGGTGCCATGTTCAAATACAAGCCACAGGCATTTCCTATTGGCCGATCTGGCAACAAATTTGTAATTCTACTTCTTCATCACTATCCACTTCCAATGCAAGTCCTCCATCAGGAACCAGTAGGTAGTTTCTTCATCGGACGCCCATCGCCAAAGCCCCTCCGGTAGCGGGATATTTCGCCCTACCCCAGCACCATCTGACGTGCTCCCTGGTGAGGACACAACTGACCTGCACCCGGCTTTTCAAGCACAGGTACCCAGCATGCCCGATGCAGGGCACCTCTGCACACTTTCTCAAGCAGGGCCCTCTCACCTTTTGTAATCGCCTTTCCAAACTATCATCTCCGTACAAATGAAATCATCTGAAAAGTAAGTCCTGGCTTACTTTCAGCTGCGAACAGAGGAAAAATCATTAGATGGTGAGTAACCATTGAATAATTTCTCCTATGTGTGGCCGGGATGCAGTTAAGATCCCGGCGGTCGGGATCCCGGCGTTCAGAATCCCGACCGCCGAAATGCCGACACTTTCTCCCTCCTGGGGTGTCCACGACACCCCTGGAGGGAGAATAAAATAGCGTGGCGAGCGTAGCGAGGCACCGGGCGCGCTGCGTGGCGATCCACGTCCCCCCCTTGTCGGCATTTCGGCTGTCGGGATTCCGAACGCCGGGATCCCGACCGCCGGGATTCAATACTGAATCCGTGTGGCCACATGTGAGTGGATGTGTAAGCGATTCGGGCAGGGTGTGTGTTTGCGTTCACCGGGGCGGAGTTAACCTGCTCGCTAGGCTCCCAATATACACAGCCTAGCAAGCATGTCTAAATCAGGTCCTTTGTTAGGCATCGCAGAACCTTTGTGATGCCATATAAATAATGTTGAAGAATTACTATTATTTATTTATTAACAGTTTCTTATATTATACATATTCCGCAGCGCTTTACAGAGTATAGTTGAACATTCACATCAGTCCCTGCCCCAGTGGAGCTTACAATCTATATTCCCTACCACATGTACACGCACACACAGACATTCTAGGGTTAATTTATTGGGAGCCAGTTAGCCTGCCAATATATTTTTGGATTGTGGGAGGAAACCAGAGCACCCAGAGGAAACCCACGCAAGTACGGGGAGAATATACAAACTCTGCACAGTTAGATCCATGGTGGGAATCGAACCCATGACCTCAGCGCTGTGAGGCAGTAATGCTAACCATTACACCATCCGTAATTATTACTATCATTATTATTGGGTGTAGGTTTTGTATGTGTCCAGTTTTATCAATAAATATTGTGTAGTTGGAGGTTTTCACTTTTTACAAAGCAGATATTTAATTTTGTAAGAAACATTTTTATTCTTAAACTAGTGCATTTTTTTATTTTTTTTGCACCATTTTATATTTGCATTATTGCAAGCAGATTGACAGGTATAATTTGTTACTTTTAAAGTACTACTATAAACAATGTATACAAATATTTTTTCCTGAATGAAGTGTCCTATTATTCTGGCATAATAACCACAAATCATGTGGATTTCCAATCAGGCTTCATTGGGACAGCCCAACCCGAAGGACCCCTCTGCCCTCTTCCGTGGGTATTTCCTGGAGAGCACAATCTAGCTTTATGTGACTGACGCCACCATGCTGTATGATTGATGTGCCATGCACCAATAGAATTATAAAGTGGGGGAGGGATCGTTCTCCTGGAACCTATCAATGACCAGATCGTAGTGACGTAAGGCGCAGTTGTGTAAGGCTGAGCTGCACCGTACAGCACGTCCATGCTCGGCTCAGCCGGGACCAGCTCATAAAGGGTCAACAGCGGCCGGGACCCGGACAGTGTGACGTCACATGTGAGACGGGGGTGTTGACGTCACAGAGTGGGGTCACAGGTGAGACATTGGGGGTGGGGTATGATGTCACATCTGTCGCGGCAATATCCTGCATCCCAGTGTATATATACGCACGTCCTCCGGTCGGGTATAGGCACGGGATGTATTTATGTTATGATATATGTACAGTAGCTTCCTCGCCGTGGGTCCCAGGCAGCCCAGGTCACCCCTAGCTATGCATAACGCGGTGTATCGCGGCTGTATTAGGTGACATAGACGATAACAGGAGGGCAATGATCAAGCTCTATAGGCAGAAATATTACATGTTGGTGTATCTGTTGAACGGGCGTCAGGGAAGGTGTGCATAATGCAGTGTCACTGGGTAGTAACATTCACTCCCTGTTGCTATGTGTGGGCTGCAGGCATCCAGGTCACCTAGTTATAGTAGAATGCTAAAGGATATTAAAGTTTGTATATTTTAACCCACATGTTTTATTTATTTTTTTTTTCATTCTTGTAAGTCCTCCCTCACAGTGGCTCTCATTGGAAGTCTTTAATACACGTTTTTAAGGGCTATTTCGTATGCTTTATTGGTAGTCCAAAAAATACAGTAAATAAAAAAAGCTGTACATGAACACAATTCTCTATTACTTCATTTAGCTTTTGTCTGCCTTTGTCAAAATGTTGACACACTAGTTTGGTGGCCTCTAATGCTGGGTACATACAAGAACGATGCAGGTCATAGGACGATCGTGCAACCCGCTCATGATCTTTGGAGCTAACGATCTGCATCCTTTCCCCGATCCGATCGCGACCCATACCCATTAGAATCGGCTTAGCGACCTACGGGGCAGCATTGGCTCGGGATCAAATCAGAAATGACCCAAAACATGCCCAATTTACATACAATTGGTCTAGATTGTCTCTAAATTGGGTCATTTGGGGCCAAATCGTTCTGGTGTGTACCCTACTTAAGAGTTCTATGTGATGGATGCGATGTCCCAGATCGGCAGCAATATGGAGGTGTACAAGAAAACATGCAATGTTAGTGTTTACAGTAAAAAGCATTTATGTGCACAGATGAATATCAAGCGATATTTGACAGCACATCATGCATAATTGATTTAGCCTTTATAGGCTTGTTGATTAAGTACCTAGGAGAAAAGCTTTCAACGGTGTTAATAAATGCTCTTCAAACAAAGGTGGACCTACCATTGGTGCAGCAGGTGCCACCCACTGCTGTATGGCATATTGTGAACTTAGGTTGGAGTGGATGAGGGGGGCCCAAATTATATGTTTGCACCTGGGCCAACCACTCACAAGTTCCGCTATTGTCTTCAAACGTTCTCTTCAAGACAAGGATATCGTTCGGTGTTACCCACTGATGTCCTATATTGTGTAATGTGCCTTAGTCTGCTTGTGGGTTGATGATTCAGACCTGTTCATGCTTTGCTTTAATACAGTAGAATAACAGTTCTTGTGCTGGTATGTAACCAGTTTCCAATCCCTGTTATATAGCAGTTGATGATTTCAACATATTACCTTTCACAACACCGTTGCAGCTTGGTGGGGAAACTGCCCCCAATTAAATCCCGGGTCCAGTGACCTGGGAATCCAACCCATATAGCATTCAGGGTTGCTTCCAGGATGGACCCAGGTTTTGGGGCAGTGTGAACAGATCGCCCATGTCCCATTCAAATTTCATGGAAAGCTGACCCACGGGAGCTCGAAAAAGGTTTAAGAGAGTATCCAATTACCCACGATCATTGATCGCAGGTAATTGCTTCACACGGGACTAGCTGATAAGCCAGTGCATGCTGCGGCTTGTCGGTTATTTTATTTCACCTGTTTCAGGCAGGTGAGGACATATACCTGAAAGCAACCCCATTTGCTTGCAAAAAATGGGTCTGTGGCTGCTGAAAACACGTTTTTTGGGGGATTTTTTTTTTTTTTTGTGGCAACCAAATTGGATAGCCTGGAAAAAATAAATATTGGGGGAAAAATTACAAAAACCTTCCAGATGTTTCTTTGCAGGTAAATGTTTACCTCCCATAATCTCCAAACACCAGTTGATGAGAAGCCCTGGCAATATCTCGAGTTCAACTATAACACCGCATGTTCAGGGACCCAGGTTGGACCCAAAAATGAAGTTTTAAAGGGGACTGTAGACTCTTTATTAACGCACCTCTCATGAGATGCAAATAAAGTCTTACAGAAGCATATGACCATGAGTATTTACATTATTCTGCAGTCCCCAATATCGCAGAAATTCAGAGTAATATTAACAATGTTAATGGCATCTTGCTTATTAGTCTGCATTATGCCTGTTACACACCAGAACAATTGAGAGAGAGAGCAGATTGTACAATCATCTTGCGATCTGTTGAAGTATACGATCTGATCCTAATTGATACTCAGTTGTAGGGGTAGTTTTCAAATCCTACCTGCTGTAGGTAGGATCTGAAAAACAACCAAACGACCCGCGGGGCTGCGCATCAGATCGGAATCGGATCAGACATGGCCCAAAACATGCCCAATTTACATGGGTGTCAGAGGACTCACCGGCAGTTGGGATTCCGACAGTCATTACCCCGACATCGTAATCCCAACTGCTAAAAGCCCAACAACTGGGCAGCAGGTTTTCTACCTCATGGGGGTCCACGACCCCCATAGAGGGAGAATAAAATAGGCCCGCAGCGAGCCCGTAAGGGGCTTCGTTACACTCCCCCCCACTGTCTGAGTCCGGGCAGTCGGGATTCCGACATCAGACTAATGACTGTCGGAATCCCGACTGTCGGTGTGTTATACCACACCCATTTACATACAATCGGTCAAGATTGTATCTAAATTGGGTGTTTTGAGGCCAAATCGTTCTGTTGTGTACCCGACATAACTGTTAATACATTTCGACTTTCCATCTGTTGCATCTTCTTGCTGCTGGTATCTAAGCTAACCTCTCTGCTGATCAGGTATACCTAGTGTGTTGCTGGTCTTAATTGGAATAATCTACTGCATAGGCTCCATTTATTTGCATCAGTGGACCCTGTTGCAGGCAGCTTGTAAGTTATGTTAGGGTCTTGATATGATCAGTGATACTTCTCCCTTGCATTGTCCACTAGAATAGCACCAATGTAGTCACTGGATGGGGCCTCCCTGCAGACAACTTCCGATGGCTTATAAGTGTATTATGAAGTACCCGTTTCATCTGCCAGTTGGGCAGGGCTGTGGTAGATGGATAAAAGCTTGCTGCAGGTGACTTTTTTTTGTTGCTTGTGAGGATGTGGGCCATTACAGCGTGTTCTGGGCTTCAGGAATTCTGTGCTAAGTTGGTAAAGTACATATTTCAATAATGTGTTTTTCTCATTGGCTATATGCAGGTGTGCTGTGAATCTGGTTCATATCCATTAGTTATATGAAAATGTGTTAGGGTTTCAGGGTTAATACTGGTTAACTTTCTACAATAAAGCTGGAACAGACCTGATGGGGCATATTCTTTTCTTTCAAATATTGCTACAAATGCTGAGTTCTAATGTTACAAGATATATTCATAAAACACGGTTCTCCATTTTACCTATAATTTAATGGGTTGGGAAAAGGTTATCTGGATGATAGTGTCTAGGTCAACATTCAATGCCATATGGTTGGCAGGTCCAATTATGTTAATGTTTTCCCAACATTTGTTTGATTTATCATTCATGTGAACTAGATTGGGAATAGTGACCTGTGCTGTGTCAGCCATCTTACCCAAAGTGTGGTGAGGGTATAGTGTTTTTTACTGTTGGTGGTTACATATTACCAAACATTCAAGATTTGTCCCCAAATACCATTGTGATGTCGACCGTTTCTACTTGTCAACCATTGCCTCTGTTGGCCTACTCCTGCATGTTGACATTGACTCTCAACCTAAATACTGAAGTTCTTCTATACCACAGCCAGAGAAAAATAGTTTTGTGACCAATCATATAATGGTCAGGTGCCAAGGGAAATTAGGATTTGGGTGGTAGTTAGGCTGTGGATGCCTGCTGATACCACCTATAATCCTGCCAGATGGATAATCCAGTACAGTACCGGAACCAAGGATTCTGGGTTATCGGTGGTGTATCTGTTATATGATTTACAGTGCAGAAAGTGTAATGGGTCATATACACGGTGTGATATGAACTACCAATATGGACTAATAGTTCATATCGGTAGAAAATATAGTACATATAACACTGTTGTGATGCCAATGGGCACCCTCGGTTTCGCAAGAAAAAAAAAATACAGTGCAGACAGCACAATTTTGACTAGAAAGTGTACAAATCTATAGTACAGTGTATTCAAAATTGTACATACTAAAAATCGCAAAGTGTTTATATAGTGTGTACACACTGGGACGATATGCCGTGCGATGCGAGCGGGACTCTCATCACACGGCATGCATGGAGGGGTACAATTTAGACTATATAGTACAGATCTGCACTATATAGTCTTGGCTGCCCTCTCTATTTGGCTGCCGATTTGCGCTCACACTGGAGCGCGCATTGGCAGCGCATCAGGCTTGCAAGACCTAAAAAAGCATGCAATATGGCTTCCGATGTTCACTATATCGGCAACATCGGAAGCCATATCTCACCGTGTGTACACACCAATAGTCAATATCTGTGGTTCTGGGCTACGGGGAGTTCAAGGGAAATTGCATAGTCAAAATCACACCGTGTCTATGCACTGTTTACCTTTTACTGTTTAAGATTGTATCATAAATTAGTTGTTGTGCAGAATTTTCGAAACAATGTCTGAGTCTTTGACTCAGGATGATTTGATACAGTAGAACTGATTACAGTTACAATTTTGTATAAATACAGCTTGCTCGCACAAAAATGCCTCAAACTTTCATTTAAAATATACTACGGTATGCACTGTATTTATTCAATCACATTTTGTTTCTTTCATCACAGTTTTCTGTATCATTTTAATACTTAATTTAACCCTATTTAGTGTACAATATATTTGGTGTGATTATGAACCTATTTATTTATTTATTAACAGTTTCTTATATAGCGCAGCATATTCCGTTGCGCTTTACAATAGCAGACAGTGAAACAAAACAGGGTATTTACAGACAGTCAAAATGTAGGAGGGCCCTGCTCGCAAGCTTACAATAATTATACAATATTTTTCTGATACCGTCATTTTAAAATACATAAAACAAAAAATGGTTTCAACTAATTTGATTGTTATGGTACCCACCATAAAGTACTCCCCTTTTCCTAGACAATGTATATCTTTTGGGTAAGAAGATGGCACCTACATTTATAAAAATTGGTGAACACTGTTCTTGCACATACAATAATTTGTTAAAGCCCATATATTTTATAGTTGAAACTTCTCACGTGTTATCCCTAGTTGAAGGATTTTCTTTTGCTCTATGGTAACACTATTGGGCATTACTACATTATTTGCAGATAGGCTGCCAACGCCATCCATATTGCCATGAGATGCAGCCTGCCTCTAAACTCTATGTAGAAGAACTATTATTAATTCGTATTTATTTATGGAACTAGCATAGTATATGTTTTTAATGTGTGCTTCATGTCATTTTAGTTTATAATAATGTGGGTTGGCATGGTTAGTTACAGTTTGCCAGGTCTCGGGGTATTTGTGTGTGTGTGGTTTGGTCACATAAAGAAGTGGAGGTTGGTTAACCCCTTGTGAGCAGTGTGGGGCCTCCGCTTTGAGCCCGGTGCTCACTTTCACCGCTTAAGCGCGGTGTGAAGCTGATGTCGTAGGAGACCGCCATGTATCGGTTTTCAGTGACTGGTTTTCATTCATTCCATGGCGCTCCAGCCGGCTAAATCGAGGCTGGTTCCGCTCTTGCCTTGGATTAGAGATGTGTCGTTCGCGAACGATCCGGTTCTTTTGAACGGATCCATCAAAAGAACGAGCGAGCCGCCGATCCCAAAATGGTGATCCGGATCCGTTTCGCTTAGCATTACATACAATACAATGCACATTGCATTGCTTGAGCTCAGCACTGCCCCCTTTGGCAGCTGAGATATTTTCTTCTAATTGGCTGCTTGTGCTGCTGCTGCTGCTGCTGTGTCACGTGCAGATCTAGATTCTTCTGAATCTGGAAGCCCTGAGGGAGGTCTGGTGACTACACATCAACAGCAGAGCAGAGCAGAGGCATTGGCACTGGCAGGCATTTCAAGATTGCTTCACCTGAGTTCACCAGTAGTATCACAGAAAGGTGTGTAGTAGAAGTATGAACACACAGACACACAGACATAAATTAGGCAGTGCACATGTGTTTTTTTTTTTTTACTAGATCTCTGTTTGCTGGGCTGTGTAGTACATTTAACTTTAATTTGGAGGGGGAGGGGGCCTTCTTTTAACTTTCATTTGGGGGGGGGGGAGGGGGGGCTCGGCAATGAGCAAATTTGGTCTCCCTTGGCAACGAGCAAATTAATACCCCTTTTACACCGCTGCAAAACCCCGGGTCTTCAGCGGGTCAGACCCCTGTCAGCGGCAGTGTAAATGGGACACGCCGTGTCCCTTTACACGGGACTTCTACCCAGGTCCTGGGAACTGGATTGTTCGTCAGACAAGCGTTGGTCAGACAGTCACTAGGTCGACATGCAGAAAGGTCGACATGGGAAAAGGTTGACATGGGAAAAGGTAGACATGGACGTTAGGATGACATGAGGAAGGTCATAAGGTCGACATGGGGTTTTCGCTGTTTTTTGACCCTAATGTCAACACAGTTGACATGGACACAGTTGGAAGTGAGAATCGGACCCTCGCATCGCTCGCAATGCTTTGGGCACAGTGTCTCACTTCGCTCGCCACACTATTATAATCTCACTCCATGCCCTAGTGGAAGGTAGGGCATGAAATACCGCCTGTCGGCTCAAAAAACAGTGAAAATCCCCATGTCGACCTTATGACCTGTCGACCTTCCTCATGTTGACCTATAACCATGTCGATCTTGTTCCACGTCGACCTTTCAGCATGTCGATCTAGTGTTGTTGACCTAATGTCGACCTAGATCAGTCGACCAAACGACTATCTATGTTAAGTGCACCACCTAGGTCAGGGTTAGAGAACCTTTGGCCCCAGCTGTTGTTGGACTACACATCCCAGCATTCCCTGCAACAGTGTTATCATGGCCAAATAGCAAATTGTAGCAGGGCATGCTGGGATGTGTAGTCCAACAACAGCTGGAGGGCCAAAGGTTCCCCATCTCTGACCTACGACTTTGCTCTGTTTCTGGACTTCCCTCTTAACGAATGATTGCTATTACCTGTTCTAAACAGGTAAATGGATAAGAAAGGTGTTTCCACACAGGTAATAACAATCAAACATTAAGAAGGAAGTCCAGAAACAGAGCATTGTGTCCCTCCTGGAAAGGGTCATGTTGGGAGGTATGGTACACTAACTCAAACCATAAATAACTGTCTTTTTTACACAAACTGAGCCGCAGAGCCGCCCAAAGGATCTAGATCTTTTCGCCGACCGACCCAGGTCGACCCGGGTCCGCGAAAAGATCCGTTTTGCCCATCTCTACCTTGGATACGGCTAGGCCTTAATGCCGGGGGCGGAGCGAATATCTCAGCCTAATGCCGTGCTTTGCCAGTACACGTGATTGACTTCGAAGCCCTCCAATAGCAAAGGGCGGTGTCGGCGGCGGCACGGCCGTGAGTGGGCGGGGCAAAGCGTGCGTTAGGTTGCGCCGTATGTTCCTGTATGGGGAGGAGAGTGCTCAGTGTATAGCAGCAGCATGTGTGTAGCCAGGAGCCTGTGTGTGTGTAGCTGCACACCGTGTTATTACACAGCCTCCGGGGCAGGTAAGGGCATTACTGACAGTAGCCTCTATTTCTTGTTTTAGCGATACACTACTGGGAGTATGTCATAATGGCAGGTAAGGACGTGTATGTGTGTGTGCACTTTCGTACAGACACTATTATTGTGTGTAAAGTAATAGCTAATTTTCGTCTCACTTTTTATAAAGCGAATACATTTCATTCTAAAAGCACATTAGGACAAGATAGATACAGCATTGGTGTGTGTGTACTGGGTGCAGGTTTCTGATAACGTATGTACATACAGTAGGTTGCATTATTTGTCTGTTTATATGTACTGTATACTCACACCTGGCCACTCAACGGTGAGGTGGTAGTTGTCTTTGTGCAAACACATATTAGTGATATCCATTTACCTAACATTGGGGCAGATGTATTAAGCATGGCGAAGAGATAAACTGGAGATAAAGTGAAAGGTGATGATGCACCAGCCAATCAGCTGTGTTTGAAATATAACAGTTGATTGGCTGGTGTGTTATCTCCTTTCACATTATCTCCAGTTTATCTCTTCGCCAGGTTTAATACATCTGCCCCAATGTGTAACACATTTTGAGGCTGTTCCTGCCTTCTTGTCTTAATGATTGGATCAGTAACGTTTATAGGCAGAATTGGAATTATCCTGGTCATTCATTTGTTTCCTTATGTTTGTGGTACACTATGTCTTCCTGTCTATTGGATATATAATTATTAGGCTTTTTGTATAGTTTTTAATGGCAAAATATTACAAACTGTCAGTATTTTATAATTTGCAGAAGTATAATATCTGTTTCTGCAAACTAGACGTGGGTGTTGTGATCTGTTTGAGATTTGACAATTTGTTTCAGTAGAAAGGAGCTAAAAACAATACAATTTAATGCTACATGTTCTCAGATTAGCTCTTTAACCATATTTTCCCAGTGAGAAATGTACTTGTGTTCATTGCACTCAAATTACACACTTCGGATGCCTTAAAGCTGGCATGGCCAAACTATGGCCCTCCAGCTGTTGTGAAACTAAAGATACCATCATGCCTTGCCACAGTTTTGCTATTAGGTATTGCTAAAACTATGGCAAGGCATGCTGGGATGTGTAGTTCACAACAGCTGGAGTGCCACAGTTTGGACATGCCTGCCCTAAAGGGAAAAGGAGATGTGATTATAGGCATACAAACTTGCTTTCACTATTTTGCAAAACAATTTCTCCTGTGTTATAAGGAGTTAACATCCTCCGATTTCTCAGTGCATCAATACAGATTGGTTTAAATACCTGTAAAAACATCAGTCTCGCAATACTCCTTAAGGAGTTGGTAAAACAATAGAAGATATGATTCAGAGAACTACAGTGTATCCTTTTGGCACTTAAAAAAACAAACAAAAAAAACATGGTCCATTTTCCATAATAGCCCTAACTGTGTGGAGTTTGTATATTCTCCCCTGGCTTATGTGGGTTTACTCTCACAATCCCCAAAAAAAACTGGTAGGTTAATTGACTCCCAACAAAATTAACCATAGAATTCACATGTGGTAGGCAATATATATCGTAAACTCAATTGCGGCAGAGTCAGATGTGAATATTCAAATATATATACACCACCACCACCACCACCACCACCACCTCACCACGGGGATCCATATATACCGAAAGCCAGCTCACGGCGCCCAGCAAAGATGTCACAGCCATTCTTTCGTATCCAAGGCAACAATATACAAATAGCTCATGTAAAGGTTGGAAGTGAGAAACAGAATAATAATGTCACAAGTCATAGTCCATATAAATAGAATGTAACCAGCAGTATTACACACAATAAATAACAGATAAACATATCTTGGAATATCATTCACAAAACCAACAAAAAAAAAAAAATGTAATCCCTAGTACTCCTTTAAAACTTTAGGAGACAATGTTTCTAACTTCTATATCCATCTGGACTCACACCTCAGTCATTTTAAAGGTCTATAACCACATCTATTGTTGGGAGGAATATGGTCAATAATTCTAGACCTCAAGGATGCAAGAACATGCCTTGCTTGTGCAAAATGATTTGCAGCAGACTGTTTGCTGTGGCTGGTTTTAATTGGCAATCTAATAGCTGTTCTAGGTGCTTCCATTCATTCTCTAAAGGCCCCCATACATTAGGCCGACTTGTCCTTAGAACAAGTCGGACCCAATTCTCCTGTGAGCCGCCCGGCAGCTCCCCGGGAGGCTCACATACAATTTGACACTTGATGTGCCAAATTTACATGTGATAAATCGCTTGCGATTTACCACATGTAACGGGGAGCTGCGGGCGGTGAGGAGCAGGGGGGCGCCGGTGATGCTGGGGCGCAGGGAGCCGTGTAAGAAGCCCCTGCCGTCAGCGGGAGCAGGGGGGGGGGCGGCGCAGAGTACCAGACAGCCGGGCAGGGAAGACGCTGCCTGACAGCGGCGGGACTCGGGAGCAGCAGAAAACTTAAAAAAAAAGCCCATACAAACGCATAGGAAGCCAATCTCAGGTCTCAGCCAATCAATGGCTTCCTATGCGTTTGTATGGTTTTTTTTTTTTTTTTTAAGTGTTCTGCTCTCGGCGCCACTCGCGCTGCTTGGCAGCGTCTTCTCCTGCCCGGCTCTCTGGTACTCTGCGCCGCCCCCCCTGCTCCCGCTGACGGGATGGGATGGGACGCACAGTGGCGGCTATTAGATTTTCAAAATACCTGTCAAATGACCGGCCGTTCTGTGATTGGCTGAGAGAGCTCTCAGCCAATCACAGAACGGACGGTCATTTGACAGGGATTTTAAAAATCTAATAGCCGCCACTGTGCGTCCCGTCCCGCAGCGCTGCTATTTGTGAGTGTGTCTGCCCGCCGTGCTCCTCCGCCCCCCGGTGTCTGCATGCATATGCCTGACAGGTGGGCAGGCATATGCATAGCATACAGGGAGGTCGGATGATCTTATGTGCTGACCGTCCGACCTCCCTGATCCGGTCCGATGCGCACGGGACCGCGCATCGGATCGGATCATACATCACACACCTGCGATTTTGGGGCGATTTCATCCGGTTATCGGCCTAAAGTGCCGAAATCGGATGAAATCGTCCCAAAATCGTATAGTGTATGGGGGCCTTAAAGCTTGTATACACACCTACAGATTTATCTGTCTGGTGGGAACAACTATCTGGCAGTGCATGGTATCAAATGACAATCAACCGTTTGCTCTCAAATGCTGGAAAACAGATTTAAAAAAAAAATGATTTTTTTTGGATTAATTTATTAAATCTTACAGCTTTTAACAAATATGTCTCAATGGCCACTGTCTGTTTTCCAGCATTTGAGAGAAAATGGTTGATTGCTCCCATACATTAGATTACCATATTTTTGTTTCCACCAGAGATTGGACAGATAAATCTTTAGGTGTGGTTTTGAGTCCTGTCAGTCTTACCACATGGGCAGATAATCATATAAACAATATGCTTAAGCTGCATACACACTTGACAAATTGTTCCATTTGATATGTCGTCAAGTATCGACCTTGAACTCCCATGCAAAGAATATTATAATTTTATTTATACAGCGCACACGTATTCCGCATCGCTGTAGTTGTATATACACATCCGTCCCTGCCCCAGTGGAGCTTCTATTCTCTACCACATGTCCATGCACACACATTCATTTTAAGGTTATTTTTTTGTTGGCAGCCAGTTGACCTACCAGTATATATTTTTTTTATTGTGGGAGGAAACCCGAGTACCTGGCGTAAACCCACACAACCATGGGGATAATGTAGAAACTCTGCACAGTTTTGGACATGGTGGGAATCAAACCCATGACCCCAGTGCTGTGAGGCAGTAATGGTAACCATTACACCATCCATGCGTACACCCTGAACGATCTAGATCAGCAGTTCTCAAACTGTGGGTCCTGACCACCTCAGCATGGGGTCATGGCTCTGTTGCTGATCATCAGGCTAATGTGTCAGTGGAGGGGGGACGGGGTATAACTCATTAAGTAAACACCCATTGCTTCTCCTCTTCCATCCCCCCCAGTACCCACTGCCTCCCTGTCACAAAAGCAGGCACTTCACTGACCACACATGTGGCGGCCATTCAGTAGCTACTTGCTGGGGTGCTGTAATCATTTTTATTTTCTGATGGGGTCCCAGAGCAAAATAGTTTGAGCACCCTTGATCTAAATCGTTCAGTGATGTCACAGGGTCCCCAGCTGAGCATGCAGTCATGAGCTGCATGTAGGCCAGAGGGGGGGTCATTAACTACCCATGTGAGCACGCATCAGTCATTCATTGCATACACATTTTTTTATATTTTTAACTGTATTGCCATAATGAGCGATATCCTTCAATACCTTGAGTGCTGCAGGTTGCACTGTCCAATTTTTTTTTTTTTCACTTGTGATTAAATAACAGCAGGTGAGGCAGTGCAAACACTTGTAGTAGCCATTCTTTTGTGTCAAAAAATGTTGTGAACTAGTAACACCCAAATTGTTGACATCCGTTTTCAAGAACCAGTAGTATATACTCTGTTAGGGTATAACTGGGCATAATTTTCGTGTTTCTTAAATTTGAGGTCGTTATCTGAATCCTTTATAGCAGTGCTTCCCAACCCTCAACAGTTCATGTTTGCCAGGTCACCCGGCATGTGCCCAGGTGTATTCCGTATTCAGTCACATTTAAAAGATCCACAGGTGGAGCTAATTTATTTTGCTTGTGATTCTGTGTGGAGAACTGGAAACCATGCACTGTGAGGGGGTACTTGAGGACCAGGGCTTGGAACCACTGCTGTTTAGGCCCCCCTATTTTTTTTGTGTGACATATTGTCCATGCAAATATTAAGACTTTTCTTTTGCATCGTTAGTTAACGGAGACCATGCTCCATGATTTCATAAATATGCAGTTATCAATATTATAACCTCTTTGACTTCATTTTTTACTAATCATGGCCATATTCTCTACTGCCCTTGATGCATCACAACAATTCTTCCTGGCCCGTATGAACTGAGCGTATGGCAAATCATACTTCAGTGTTTTGGAATAGACACTTCATGAGTGAAGGAGCGTATTCTTATCAGTATGCTTACATTATAAGTCAGTATTGATTACTCCCTCTTACAACTTAGCAGAATTGATTAGTATAGGTTAGCCTAATAGGACTGCCAGAGA
Organism: Crinia signifera; assembly: GCF_055691185.1. Classification (NCBI taxonomy): domain Eukaryota; kingdom Metazoa; phylum Chordata; class Amphibia; order Anura; family Myobatrachidae; genus Crinia; species Crinia signifera. Next base: position 329,449,653 of record NC_139217.1, read on the forward strand.
CTTTATACATCTCAGTGGGCCAGATGTATCGAGTTTGGCTTTTTTTTTCTTCACTTTTTCAATCAGCTCATAACTGCCATGCTATAGGTTGTTCTGAAAAATGTCAGGTAGGAGCTTGTTGTTTATCACTCCACTTTATCTTTTTTTTTTAAGCTTGATACATTTGGCCCAGTAAATTATATAAATTGAGGCTGAGTTCCAGTCCAAATGTTGTCAATGTATCTGGAATAAAATTTGATTCTGCCATATAAATTAGTATCTTGAAAGAAATGAGAATCCTCCATGTAGGCATTGGCATATTATGGGGGCCACATTGGACCCCATTGTGCAGCACATGCAAATAATGCCTCACCATTGTTTTTCACCAATATCTTTTCAAGTATATCATCACTTAATTGATGTTGGGCTCAGTGTATAGAGGATTACCCATGAGTAGCTTCCCAGATAACGCTGTGCTTGCTACTAGCACCACAGCAGTAAGAAAACCCCCACACACAGACCACTTACCAATGTGGTCTCTGTGTGAGATACTTATGGTCACTTACCTCAGATGTCACTTTTTAAAGATTAACTAGACTTCATCAAGGGTTAGAGATTAAACTCATTGGGTTCTGTATTGTGAATTAAGCTTCAGAATGTAAAAGTTAAAAGTGAATTATCCACACAAGTTGTATGTAGCACTATATCCTGTTTTACTCTGGTGTTAAACTGTATCATGCTTTGTACAAGCCAGAAAGGTCTGATTCTAAAACATTGGTGAAAATTTTCTCCTAAACCTATAAAAGAAGATGATGATGATGATGATGATGTAGTACTAAGTGTGCCCCCTCAAATTTATTAGATATAGAGAACTCTTACATATGTCATCAGTCTGGTAAGTATTCAGATGTTGTTGGACAAAAACAAAGCGAGGTGGCTTGTTTGGGTCCAGATTAGGTTCACAGATACAAAGACTTCCAATCCCGACCCCATGGGGGTCCCAGAGGCCCAAAAAGGGAGAAAGAGTTCTAGCCACTACACCAGACATGTCCAAACTATGGCCTTTACTGACGGTATGGATCATTTTGGGATAACCAAATTCCATAGCGATATTTGAGAGGTTGGTATATTGCTGTTTAGAAATTTGTACATCTATAGCAGTTCTCATCTTGCTCTTGTACTGCCCCAACATTGCATGTTTGATTTTGTTACCGCATGTGCTGGTAATGTTTGCTATGAACATCAGCTGTACATTGTGCTGTATTGTGGGATGTAAGATCACATTTATTTGAAACCGGGATTATAGTTGTAGAGTTTAATTTATTGTATACATGAAAGTGAGGATTAGACTAGTGCGGTCCTAACGTTTGAGGTAACATGTTTAATGTGCTAATAGGTAGCAATTGGTACTTTTAAATAAGACAAAGAAATGAGGAAATATTGGAAGAACTTAGTAATTCAAATCTTGCCTACATATGGAGCTGGTTTTAATTTCCTGACAAATGCCTGTAGTATGAAATGTTTTATTTCTGCGTAATGTTTTTGGAGGTTATCTTTGCTCGTTTTGTTGCAAAAATAAAGAATGATTTCACTATCTCAACCGTGCGTAGAAACATACCTCTTCTAATTGAATTGGCTTTTTTCTAAAGTGTGTGTTGCTTTCTAGAAAATGTATTAAAACACACACAACTTACAGTTAAAATGTTTAAGCTCAGAGATGGATCAACATTATGCATCTCATCGCTAAGTAAATAGAGTAACATAAGCTCTTTGTATTATATTTTACGGTTTACTATATTTTATCGTTTTCTTTCCCCAGACTATCATCCTGGCTCCTCTGACTTTTCATCGATCTGTGATTATAAGAGTGAGTGAAGTCCACTTGCTCTGTGTTCCTGGGGAAGGCTACGAGTCTTCCCCACTGTTTATACATTAGAAAGAATTCAAATATGGCGGACCCTATAATGGACCTTTTTGATGATCCAAATCTATTTGGCTTGGATTCTCTAACTGGTGATTCATTTACCCGAGATGAACCAGACACCATGGATGAAGCACTTGGTTTGGGTACTGTTCTGGAACCTCTGGAGCAGCTCACCACAGACAGAGCTAGAGAACGACCAGTTGCAGATGGAATTGAGCAGAGAACCGAGCCACAAGTCCTGCAGGACATTCCTACTGCTGTTGTCACATCTGAGCCTGCATTGGCCTCCCAGTCCAATACAAACCAAGAACTACTTAACCAAGGAAACCCCTTTATGGGTACCTCAACATCGGGAGGAGTAGCTCCAAAATTCATGATTCTAAAAGCTCCACCAGGGATGACTATGAGTGGCTGTCCTGTGACACAAATCCAAACTATAACTTCCGGGCAGTCAGCCAATGGAGGCAAAGTTACTTTTGCTAAGGTGTTAACAGGGACCCCACTTCGACCTGGAGTTTCCATCGTATCTGGCAATACAGTTCTAGCAAAAGTTCCAAATCAAGGAATTGGAGGGCAACCAGGGGCTGTCAGACCTGTTAGACAGTTACTTCTTCAGCCAGTACGCACTTCAGCACCTACAGCTGGCACAGACACCAACACAAACATCAAACCTGCAGTTACTTTGACTTCTGCACCACAACAGGTAGAGTAACCATTCAAACGCTGCATGCTGTATGACCTTCCTCTTTGTTCTCAGTTTATTTTTTTATTTTGGTAACGGAGGGGGCGGGCCGTATTTGGGATAAGATTACTTACTTTTGTTATTTTGCATCTTTCCATTGATGCACCATTACATATTTGTAAGACCAGACTCAGGGTTGTATTTTTGGGGGAGATATGTTATGCATTCTTAAGAGTGGATAATTTTCTATAGCTACGAATCAGATTATAGCTCTTTCTTCTTCTTCCTTTTTTTTTTTTTTTTCAAATAGAATATACTTAATAAATTCTACTTTGTAATTGGTTGCTATGGCTGAATCTGTTTAGAAGACTTCTTGCATCTTTCCCAATATATGTAGGATATTGTTGACAAACCACAGTTATATCCAATCCTGGTTATTCTCATTGCATATTATAAATCTGACAGAATACATTAAAATGTTTGGAAAGTGCAGATGTCTCAGGTTTATCACTACTGTAGACCTTTTTAATGTCTGTCTTCATCATCGTATTGTTGTGGGTCAGGGATGGCTAAATGTCAGTTACTTCCTTCAACCAGGTGCTATGCGGTCTTTAATCCTTTCCGGATGACTGGTTTTAACAGAGTGGCAAAATAACACAGCACTGCCGTGTGTTCCATTCCAGTAGCTGAGTGGTGACCATCTCCCAAAGATGGGACAGCCTGTGTACGTTTTTGTTTTTCCACCTAACAGTTGTGCATTTTTTTTTCTCCATAGGGGGAGTCTAAGCGCATTACACTTGTGCTTCAGCAGCCTGCACAGTCTGCCTCTGGGGCTCAGCAGGGTCAACGTCATATGGTACTGAGTGGATTCCCAGGAAAGATTGTTCTTCAAGGAAATCAGCTGGCAGCCCTTACCCAGGCCAAAACACCCCAGGGACAACCAGCCAAAGTGGTGACTATTCAGCTGCAGGTTCAGCAGCATGGAGGGGCAGCAGGACAAACACCCCAGAAGTTTCAGATTGTACAGCAAGCACAAGGTGGTCTGACTCTCGCACCTATAGGACAACAAACACATGTGATTGGTCAGCAAGGAGCTCAGAGGCTTTCTGTACCTCTTAAAGTTGTATTACAGCCACAGGTGAGTGTGAATATCAGTGGCTAATGAAAATAAATATTTTGTTCAATATAAAAAGGAAATATACATCAACGTTTTGTCAACTGCAATAAAATATCAATAATGATTAAATTAAACAATGTATACACAATCACGCGTAGATAGATGTGTATGTTGCATAAACAGTGGATAAAATGATCATAAGTGGAAGGACTTGCCATCAAAGATCATTAACCCTTTGTGTGCCAACATCTGAGAGATGCGCAAAATATCCACTAAAAATGCCAGCGTCACTCACATTTGTTATATACTGTAATTAAAATAAAATATGTTGGGTAAAAAAAAAAAGATATTTCCTGTAGAAGGTAAACTTTGCAGGTCATTATGATGAATAAAAATACCTATTTTGACAAATTCCTCTGGCACTCAAAGGGTTAAGTGTCACTTTACATGCTCTTGACCTAGTTTTTACAGCCTGTGCAGCAGTAAGGTAAGGGGGTGCCTGGCTATCTCCCTGGCCAAAACCTCTCCAGCGATGTAGCCTAAAAGAATCCCACCCAAAAGCACATAAAGGGAGGTGGTATGGCTTGAGAGAAATGAAGAAAGTATAGACAAACAAATTGGATTACCAAATAATCCCAACCACAATATACAGTAGAAGTAGTGCAATAACATTACCTGGTGACTGGTTTGGTTCCAAGAAAGTCACTCAATATAACTTGAATAGATAGCAGTCTCAGTCACGGCTCCTCTATCTTCCTTTAGTATAATAGAACATGGTAGACAAGCACCTAATAACTTTGTTGCAACAAAGCAGACTCTGATAAACAGTCAACCTTGAAGTCAAGGTGTGTGTGTTTGAATTTTTTTTTTCTCTTCTTTTTATTTTTTTTCATTTATTATAAGGGTACAAGTTATATGAAAATCTATATATGGAAGGTTTCTTCCTTACATGCATCATGCCAGATGTAATTTTTCAGCATTCTTCCAATGGGAAGCTATTGTAGACTTAGTAGCTGCTAGTACAAGTGTCTCTACATCTTTGGGTATAAGGAAGTGGCGCAGTCCTTAGGGAGTGGTGTTCTGTTGTAGAGAAAAGCAACCTGTGTATCATTTTCCAAAAATAAGAAATCTTTGGACAGGTCCACCATATAGGTGTGAGCAGGTAAATGGGGTAGAACCTATAAATATGGGTGAGTAGTTGTCCCAGAACTTCAGCGTGCCTCAGAGAGTGGGCAGTAAAGCACGATTATGTATTGTCAGACTAGGATTCTCCTACACAGAGGGAAGGAGGGTAAGAACAAGAAATTTGTATTCTATAGTCACCCATACTGTGGTTTCAGGTGAGAAAAGAAAGCTCTGTTTCTAGAGGGACTCCTAAGACTATTATATAATTTATTAAATCCCTATGTAGTTCTTATCATGCTGAGATATGTAGTGTCAGAGATTCTGATGTATCTTGTATCCTGATACTTTGCCATAATCCTCTATGGTTTTATAGTGATTAGGGAGGGTAGTTGGTGGCTAAGAAAAATATTGCCCATACAGAACTATAATATTTAAGTGGAGTTTTCCTGTCACACCACTGATGTCTAGTGACCTTCTCATCAGTGGCCAGGGGCTTAATGACCAAAATTAATATTCACGCAACTGTTCTACTAGAGAGACATGCCCTACTGTAATTGGAGGACCTGTACTCTAGAGAGCTTGCCTCTCTCCATGCTTATCTGCCTATACTGCTATTTATGTTCCACCATGGCATTCATTACTAGATCAGCTCCGCAGCTGTCAGTATGTCCTAATAGGACACTTTTAACAGTGCAGCATTAGGACCTGGAATGAAAGCGACATCTTCCCTATTTTTTTTTAGGTTTTTTTTTAAAGTTATTATTGGTAACAGTCATTAACCAGTACATTATGTTTTAAAATCACCTTGAAACTGGCAACACATTTATATAAACACCCCCGTCATAACTTCCAAACCTAGGAATAGAAGCACTGTATAGTCTGTGCAAAATATACTTAAAAAAGCACTGTGGATTGCTGCTCCCCACAGCATTGCCACACCCCTGAGGTCTCTGTTAAACAGATCTCAGCGGCATGTCAGCACGGCAGGGGACAGCTGGAAGATCTCAGGAGAGTTAATCAGCAGCATGTCAGTGTTGCTGTAGGGGTGGGGGGAGGGGCACTGGGAAGAGCTGATAGCCTCTAATTTCTTCTGCTGAGAGTGGCTGTCAGCTCTCCCCCGCCGTGCTGACCCACCCCTCACTTTCCCATTTTGGGGTACTGAAAAGTTTCTGGGTCCCTCCACATAATAATCTTTTGAGCTGCCCCACAGTACTGTCACTACAATGCCCCTTAGTGGGCAGAAGAAAGAGAGAATGAGTGGAGTGAGAGATGGTTGTCAGGGAAAGAGAATAAAGAATAGAGATGGGCGAGAGAGGGCTTCATGGAAATTGACAGAATGAGAGAGACAGTGTGTCAAAGAGGAAGAGGAGTGAGCAGGTAGGAATGTCAGGATGGGAGAGAAAGAATGACTTGAGCAAGTGTCAGGGAGAGAAAGGGGTTAAGGCCCCCATACACCTGAATGATATTGTACCCAATCGTACAATCTCGACTGGTTGTACGACTGATTGTGCGCATACGATGTGCACACAATCGTGCAATGCACATTCCCACTGGTTGGGGTATTGGTCTTCTGATCAGACGTGCTGCATCAGTTGGGTTTGGAAGCCAATTGCATTTGCTTTTAAGCACATGCAGTCGGTCACTTGACCGCTCCTACAACCGACGTCATTTGAGTGGCAGTTAAGGTGCATACAATCGATTTTTGTGAGATGAATAGTCATATGGAACAGCTGGATTGTACAGTATGATGGATTGTGAGTACATTGTGTCCAAAAACCACCAAGGACTGCCAGGGAGTTAAAGGGAAAGTTGGACACAATCATGATTGTAATGCTGTGTGTACACGGTGCGATCTCATTGCATCGGGATTGCACAGCATGCATGTGATCTGCATACAACTTTGACCATATTGTGCAGATTTGCACAATATAGTCAAGGCAGCCAAGACTTTCTGCTTGCGATACGTGAACTCGCATTGGAATCGCAAGGGTAAAAACCCATGCAATCCCGATGACATTTTGACTATATAGTCAAAATCTCATGCAGATTGTACCCGTGTACACACCATAAGACAGGTCTTTCTGATGTATGGCTATCTTTTTAGAGACAGAGGAAGAGAGCACTAGGTAGAGTGCTGTATCGCTATCCTAAAATGGCAACATTATTTTGAGAAGCAAAACTGAATGCTGAGCTTTGTGTGCTTCTCTGAATCAATCTCCCTATACTACTGTATGGAGAAGTGATATTCACATATGTGTCAACATAGTGTTGGCCATGACCGCACACTATTCACAGCATAGAAGTGTGTGCATATTTGCTCGCTAGTGCTCTCTCTCCACACAATACCCCATATTTCATCTGCTGCTGGCTGTATATTTCTTGTAATCGAGACCGAGTACTGTGCTGCGCCCCCCCGTCGGGCACCAAAGTATATAGTTGCTGCAAGGCATCTTAGAGGAGGCACCGGGGCAACTATCGCTGTCAATTGGAGTGCTGGGTCATTTGTAGAAGCAGGTCAAAGGGTAATCTTCATGTCGGCGTTATTCACTGGTCTTAAATTACAATAAAATTTGGGTACAGTTAGGTGTTCTAAAACATGTGACTGGTTGTGTACTCATAATGGGGTAGGTATAGCTAATCCTTTCTTTTGTTTACCGTAAAAGTAATATACTTGACTAATTGTATAGAACTAGGGAGAACAAATATGGAGGGCACTGTTTGTGATAGTTACAGTACTTGGACTATCAGAACATAATTTTTACACCAGGAGACTTTAGCAGGTATGGAATTCCAACTAAACGATGATTGTATTATTTGGTACATACATCAATACCTTATGTTTGTGTATTGTATTTTTTTTTTTTAATAACCAAAATGAGTGATGACTAACATCAGGCACAAATATGTATGCATTTTCTTCCAGGCGGGTTCTTCACAGGGTACGACGCAAAGTCTGTCAGTGGTAAAAGTTTTGAATGCAAGTGAAGTGGCGAGTCTGACGGCTAATCAAACCTTGGTGAAGGTTGGAGGTATGGTATTCTATAGAAGACTTTCCCAGTATAAAATGTTACATTAATTTGCTATAAATGCTAATGCCTAATGTTTGAGTAATTGGCTTTACTTTTTCTAGTGGCCCAGGTGGATGCTGGGGAAATGGGTATTCCAGTTCTGGAAGGACCGGGCACCAGGGAGTACTATGTCTTTAAGACAGTGCAGCCCGTAGCTCCTCCCCCTAATACCCCTTCCTGTCCTCAGAGACCAGTTTCTTTTTCTTGGTGCTCAGAGGAACAGACCGCCTTTTTCAAGGAGAGAGCTGTTAAGCCCTAGAAGTTATTCTTATTTATTTTTTTTGTCTTTATTTTTTCTTATTTTTACAGTGTCAGCGCTGCAGCTGCAGCGCTAACACTGACACCCGCTTATCTTCTTCCCGGTGACTGGTGACCGGACCTATTGGCCAGAAAACACCAGTCACCTCCCTGCACTAGGAGGGAGCCGCGGCCGGGTCAAAGGTGTAAGGTAAGCGAGCCGGAATACACGGCTCACACCGCCAGTGGGGGGTGCCAACAGGCGTTCCTGGCAGCGGTACCCGGCTCATGCCGTGCGCACCGCTAGACCACCAGGGCAGAATTTCACTCAATATATGAGTGTATGTTCTGCGGTTCCAGGAGGGGGACGGAGTTTACCTCATTACTCCGCCCCCGCGGCCATGCCTCATTCTGCGTTCCCACCGAGGGAGGTCTTCTCCTCCCCCTCACAGGCTGCAGGGCCATTTTCTCTCACTGCAGAGCTGGCTGCCAACAGGAGAGGAGCTATACAAATCACCTCCTTTACCTCCACTGTTTTCTCAGTGTCCAGGTTTAACTCTTCATCACCTTCACTGTTTGCTGGATTAGTGAATTATCTTCTGTGTGAAAGGCTGTATAAATACTGTACTGTTTTCACTGTTTGTTATTTTCTGCAGTTTATTGTTTTTATAAAGTCTTTATTAGACAATAAAACATACTGTACAGATCATTGTAACACATTGATCAATCACATACAAAGATAATTATGCATATCCATTTTGAAACCTGAATATAATCTGCATACAAATGTATTAAATATATGGTGTTATGCACTTATAGAAATAAAGACAACATTAAACACTTATAGTGTGTACACACGGTACAATTTCCCTTCCGATGTTGACGATATAGTCAACATCGAATCTGATGCAGACGATCCCGATCTGATGCGCATTCACGTATCGCAAGGCAGAAAGTCTTGTCTGCCTTGACTATATAGTGCAGATCTGCACTATATAGTCAAGATTGTAGGCAAATCGGATGTGCCTTGCGATCCGATCTGATCGCATCTCAAGGCACATCTGACCGTGTGTACACACAATTAATGTCGGAGTCCTGTACATTTGAAATATCTATACCAAAATATCAATTTCTTATAATTGAAGAAAGAGAGAGGGGAAAAAAAGGGAAAAAGAATGAATATAAGAAAAGAGGCTATCATGCAAACATCGATAAGGGGATATAACCCACATACAAAAAGAGCATCGCATTGAAACAACATCTCCTAACGAATAGATTGGTAGTAACCGGTCGGCACGAAATAGTAATAACATAGTCCAGACACATCCCTCTTTCAATTACTAATCCCCTAAGTGGTTACTAGAATGCGGACCCAGTGATATTATGAATGAACTAAAGAGTGCGGGGATTCTAACCATCTGTTCCAAATTTGATCAAACTTAGCCATGGTACCACGGGACATGTATACATATTTTTCACTTTAAACAGTAGTGTTTACCAGGGCCTTCCACTCCACTAATGTAGGTCCCAGACTAGCCATCCAGTGCCTAGCTATCACTACCTTAGCAAGAGAACAGAGATTTATCACATACTGACATTCTGTATTGTTAAGAGGGGTATTTTCCCTACTGCCCAGTACACATAGCTTGGGGGTCAGTGATCCCAGTGGAAACCATGGTCGCTCGAACACCAGCCCAGAAGCAGGAGACCAAGGGACAATCCCACAGAAGATGCCTAAAGCACCCCTGCGTGGAGTGGCATTTAGGACAGTCTGGAGTGGCACGTCCTCCAAAGGTTACAAGTTTTGTTGGGGTCAGGTATGTCCTGTGCAGTATGAATACTTGCACCTGCTGAAATCTCGCAGAGACCGTAGCATGTCTGGGAAGTGCCAACGCCTCTTCCCATTCTAACTCCTCCAGCTGCCCAATATCTACCTCCCACTTAGACTTCAGAGTGGGCAGGGAATCCTTCTGTATATATGACCGTAAAAGTGAGTATGTCAGAGATAGCCTTAGTCTGACCCAAGTTACTTATAAAAGTCCTTGTCGGGGAAGGTGTCAATACAGGGGGACTATTGTTAAATTGTGTACCCAGGGCATGTCGCAGGTACCTATAAAAATAAAGGTGAGACAGTCAATACTCCTCCTTCAACTGTTGAAATGACTTCAGCACGCTGGCCTCATAGAGCTGCCCAATAGTCACCACGCCCCCGAGACGACCAGAGCCGCATACCCGACAAACACGCGGTCTCAGAGTTGCATGGAGTGCCAGAGGGGAGCCCCCGGATCAATATAGCCCATTATCCGCTGGACCTCCTGCCAATTCTTGACGGCTTGGACAACCAGTTGAGGAACACATCTGGGCATCTTGCCGCCTAATAACTGTAGGGGTGTCACCATAGGGCAAATGTGATGTAGGAACACAGCGGGAAGTGATGACCGATCATTATCCTGTACCCAAAGCCTAAGTCACTAATCAGTTTATTAGTGTCAGTGTACAGCACTTTCCCTGTTTTTACAGTTTCTGTGAATTAGCTGCAATAGGCAATATAGCAGTTTGTACTCGCTAATCTGTTTTATTAGTGTCAGTATACAGCACCCTTCTGTTTCATATATTCTGTGAACAAGCTGCATTGTGCATTAGAGCATTTAAGGTGCGTACACATGGGGCGATATATCGCTGAATGCCCCCTTTTCATCGACTACCAGAGATGGTCGCTGATGAAAAGAAACCTCTGCCGGCGGTGCCGCAGAGGTAATCAACTGGTCGCAGGAGCAAGCTTCTGCAACCAGCGATTAGAAACGGGGCTGAAAACGGGAGCGCGCACATGTCACAAGTCTGGCAAGCATCAGGAAAACTGATTCTTTGTTTGTCCTGTACAGTGCGCAGAAGCCTGGGTGGCTAGCATCTAAACGTACACTGGCACGTTGGTTATAATATACAATCCGTCAGGCATAGGTGTTAGCTGGTCTACTGGTGGGCCGTGCGGGCTGGTATCTCGGCTGAGCGCTGAGCTAAGGCAGCCACATGGTCTTCTGCTCACACGTTCATTAAATGTTATCGTTTTGACACTTTCGCCTCGGCTGATGCAGCCTTTGGCAGAGGTGTTCTCAGTGCAGCTCGGGAACATTCCCACCCTTAGGGGACAACAGCTTTAGGACGTCCCATTTTCCCAGCATCCACCTGGGCCGTTAGAAAAAAGGGGATTTTTGGTCCTTACCTGTAAAATCCTTTTTTTTTTGTAGGCCAAGGTGGATGCTGGGCGCCCACCCTTGCGCACCAGATCAGCAGTTAGGTTAGTTGGCAGTAGTTGACTGCCCTTGTTTGTATGTTCTGTTGAATGGTTCTTCTCACCTATCCCTATTCCTCGGCTTGATAAGTTAACTGGTCTCTGAGGACAGGAAGGGCTATTAGGGGGAGAAACTACGGGCTGCACTGTCTTAAAGCCATAGTACTCCTTGGTGCCCGGTACCCATTTTCCCAGCATCCACCTTGGCCTACGAAAAAGGATTTTACAGGTAAGGACCAAAAATACCCTTTTTGGGGCCAAATGTAATAAGATGTGGCAATCAAAGTAAAATACTTTTTTGTCCCCCCCCCCCCCCCCCAATTTATTTATTTTAATTTTTCTTCCTAAAGTGGCACTAACTGCAATTTTACACTGCAAAACCAGGTTGATTTTTGCCATGTAATTGCCACTTGTAAAAAAAAAATGGGAAAACTCTCCCTTTTTGTTTTTCGCACCCTATTACATTTGGCGCTTGGTGTCTATAAATATATTTGTATTCTTCTTAAGGTTCAAATTGGTTACGTAATTCAGTCTTCAGAACATTGCAGTATTTATTGTTATTAATATTAAACATTTAGAGGGTTCCACAAGTGGCTGCAGCACTGTACAGTGAACAGTACAATACAGCAAACCAGTAATCAATAACAATACAGCATTTAATACAGCCAGTGATACACAGGGTGCAATGAAAATATTCAGCGTAAGAAATGTACCCATTAGTGTGAATGCAGATAACTGCTCTAGAGCTGCTGAGGAAATGAAAATTAGGAGTCCTGGGGCAGAGAAGGAGGTGTTGTAGAGTGAGCTGCTGTGTTAGCGCAGAGCTATGCAAAGCCGTCCTCAAAGCCGCTCATCTGCTGTTATTATCAGCAGATGAGCAGCTTTCCCGGCGATGATGCGGGAGTGCGCAGCAGCACTCACTGCTCATCGCCGGGGCATACACACTGAGTGGCTTTGAGGTGAAAGCCACTCAAACATGCTGTTTTGAGCGACTTTCAGCTCAGTCGCCCAGTGTGTATGGGCCTTTAGAGAAGTGGGCAATGAGAACAGAAGAGAGGATGGCTTTGCTCATGGACTTTATAATCTAAAGGAAAAGGTTGAGACAAATAGAACAAGAAGGAGTGAGAAAATGTGAAAGGAGACAGGACAGGAAGCCGGGGTGGGAGAGGTGGATGGTGCCTAAGATCCAGTATACAATGGCTTTACCTAAGCTGCATTTTAAATGAAAATATGCTGTAGTATTCTTTTACTGCTTCTGAGTGCTTGCCCCAGCTGAAAAAAGGGCATGTATAATTTTCGTGTTTGGTGATAATCTAATTTCCACCACATATTCTACTAAAGCAAACTATATCATATTGTCCCTGGCAGGTGAAACTCGGAAGATGGATAGTCAAAAGAAACAGGAAAAAGCAAACCGCATTGTGGCTGAAGCAATTGCCAGGGCTCGAGCCCGTGGGGAGCAGAACATACCCCGTGTCCTGAATGAAGATGAACTGCCGAGTGTCAATGCTGAGGATGATGACGGAAGTAGAAAGAAGAGGAAAAAAAAGAAGGGTGACTCTGGTGATGGGTCTATTCACGACAAGTCAAAAAAATCCAAAGGCAGTGGTAGCTCAAAGTCGAAGAGTAAATCAAAGCCTAGGTGAGTTAGTGTGTGATATCAATGTCATTTCTCCCCCCCCCCCCCAACCAACCACACCGCGCGCGTGTGCAGATCTATTCAGCCTTAAGAGATAAATGCAAGGGTTATAGAGAGATAAACGTCCAGCCAATCGCATCCTTACTGACTTTTTTTTCCCAAACACAGCCTATAACATGGCAGTTAGCAATTGATTGGCTGGACGTTTATCTCTTTATAACTCTTGCTTTTATCTCTTGTTAAGGCTTAATACATCTACCCCGTTATGTTTTAAGTCTTGAGCATACAATGATAAATTCACAGAGCTATAAAATTCAGCAGCCATCAAACCAGACCTTTTAGGTAACAGACCTCAATTTATTATTCATTCTAGTTAAAAACTGTCATAGTGATGGGTTTTGGCTCATTTCAAGCCTTATATAAAATTTAAGTTAATCTAAATCCTAAAGTCAGGGCCTACTTTCTTCTAGTTCTGCATTGTTAGTTACTGATTAGTACACTGTACATTGAGTTTATTATTATACCTGTAGTTGGAGAGGACTGGGTAAAATCTTTCTATACCATACGTAAACCTGTGGGTTATTTTTTTTTTTTTCCTATAAATATGAACATCTCTCTGTTTACTTTTTTAGTACAATCACACCCATTGTGGGGAAGAAAAGGAAGCGAAATCCATCATCTGATAATTCTGATGCTGAAGTGTTGCCATCTCAGGCTTCTCCAGCGGAGGATGAGGATAGTGTGCAGGTATGATTATTTAATCGCAATGTTACAGAAGTTGCCCTCAACCATATTGTAATTTTTTAGTGCATGTAAAACATAGTAACATGTGATCATGGCAGAATTTCCTCCATAGGTTTTTTTTTTTCCCCGCAAAACTATTTTATATTGTTCAGCGCAAAACAAAATGCATACTGAATAGAACAATTCCCAATAATAAAGCAAACCATTAAGACGTAACTGTACATGTGCAATACAGGTGAAACATACAGTGGTTCTATATATCCAGCATCCAATTTTACTTCATCAACTTAGACTAGTTTGTGCAGATCCATCACATAAAATTCAGATTACAAAAAATAACCAAAAAAAAAAAACATTTTAATTTACAGTTTGTAATGTAACAAAATAGGTAAAAAGCCAAGGGGGTGATTACTTTTGTAAGGCACGGTATATTCACCAAGGCCAAGGGAAGATTTGTACAGACTACTGACTATATTGTATCCTAGTTAAACTCTAGAGGGTATATTTAAAAATGTATATTTCATTGAAAATTGTTCTGTATTGAGTATCGAACACACATGTACTTTTATTTTTTATTTTTTTCCAAGGCACCTCTAAGCCAAACATGTCTTATTGTGAAACTCAAAAACAAATATCAAATTAAGTAAATTGTGTTTTATATGTGATCCTTAAGGGTCAGTTTTGTGGGCAGGGACTGGATTAGCTTCTGTTTGTCCACATGTGATATGATTGGTGGCCACCAGCACTAGTTTTACCTGTGATATTGACCATAAATAATATGCATTGGTCCTGTACCACCAACCTAAAGCACCCCATCAAGTGTCCTGAGGGGCACCCCAGGGTGCCATGGCACACAGTTTGGGAACCAATGTACTAGCAGATGATTTTTGACACCCTTAAAGAAACCTTTATAAGTGTCCCTGACTACACTCATGTGTAAGTTAGGTACACCTACTAGTAAACAAACGCCAACAGTCATTTATTGCATCAAAACAATACTTCACATTTGTTATACATATTTTGGTACTTATGTAATATCTGGGCTCCCGTTTTTCTTATGAGACCGCGTCCCCTCGCGGGGCTCGCCACGCTTCGGGCACGGTGGCTCACTGCGCTCGCCACACTATATAAAATCAACTCCATGCGTAGTTGGATAGTAGGGGTATGAAAAAATGGGGTGCATTTAACATGGGAGCCCAGATAATACATAAGTACCCATATTTTTATTTTTCATATTTGAAAAATCTACCGTCCTCTATTGGAGAGAGGAATATCTGAAATAAAGGGCTTCCAAAAGAAAAGTATACAGTATATCCACCTTCTCAGCACCCTGTCTATATACCCCTTCACCAACCTATCCATTGTATCTTTCTGGGATCAAATTGATTGATCACGGAGTATAAGAAAGGCAGCAGAGATCAAGGAGCGTCCCATGTTTCTCAAAAACATCCTCCTCTGATTTTACTACCTTACACAGTTTTTAGTGTCATCTGCAAACATTTACACTTTGCTTCTCAGACCATCTCCTATGCCATTTATAAATGTTAGAGAAGAGGCTCAGCTTCAAAACCTGAGGAACACCTCTTTTAAACCTATTTGAAAATTATTTTTTTTAACACAACTCTGTTCCCTATTCTCCAGCTAATTTTTGACCCAAGTACAAATGTTTACTAGATCCAGCTGCCCTATTTTGTGGGTCAACCTCTTTTAAGGCTCAGTATTAAAGGCCTCAGCAAAATCTAAGTAGTTCCCATTAACTTCCTCCATAGAAGCTAACTAAGTTGGAACTAGGGGAAGAGTTAGGGGTAGGTTTCAAATACATAGCAGGTTCTTTCGCGATCCGGATACCATCCCCTCCAGACTGGGCGGGTCGTTTCTAGCCAAATCAACATAAAAATGGAACTGTAAACCTTTTCTCAGATTTTTGTGAAATCTTCTAGGACGGTAGCCAACAGAGTATATTTCTTATGTAAAATTCCAGCCCCTAGCGATACATGGGGCAGTATTCAATGTGAAAAATCACGGTGTGCAGCGAATCCTGTTTAGGATTCGCTGCACAGTCGCCACTGCCCGCCGTGTTCCGGAGCCTTGCTGTCCCCAGTATTCAATGAGGCAGGGGCTCGCTGCCCCTGACCGCAAATTTGAGCTCCTGCGGCGGACACCGCAGGGAGCCTGAGGACGGTGGCAGGCAGGGAGATGGAAGTCTCCCTGCCTGCCCCAGAATGTATGTGGGGGGGAGGTGGGCTCCCCGGGAGCCGGGCAGCACAGGCTGCCCCCTGGAAGAGCCAGCAGGGGACCAGGTATTCACTGCACCCCGATCGTAATGAAAAAAAAAAATATATATATATTTTTATTTTTTATTAAATATATATTCATGTGCTGTAAGCACATGAATAAAATTAGCATATCCCTTCTTGGAATAAAATTCCTGATTTTTTTTTTTTTTTTTTTTTTTTTACACCAAATGTAAAAAGCAAAAAACTTTAATTTAAAAGTTCACATTCCACTTCACCATAAAAAGATAGCTATTGCTACACGGTGAAGCATGGCGATAATAACCTTGAAATGTATTCGCCATCTGGTTGAATAGGTTGGTTCACTTTAGTCAAAAAATCGCCTTACAGCACGAAAATAGCTCAATCGCCGTAAAACATGGCGAATCAGCCTCATTGAATACTGCCCATGTGGTGTTCATGAAACAGGGTTGCAAACTTACCAGTAAATGTAAAATGTATTCTTGCAAGGTAAAATATAAAACGAATCCATAACTTTTGCTTCTAAAGGCCCATACACACTGGGCCACTTTGAGCTGAAAGCCGCCCAGTGTGTATGGCCCAGCGATGAGCGATGAGCACGGCTGCGTACTCCAGCATCGTTGCCAGGAAAGCTGCTCATCTGCTGGTAATACCAGCAGAGGAGCGGCTTTGAGGATGGCTTTGCATAGCGCTGTGCAATGCAAAGCTGTCCGCCCTACCCGCGCAGGCAGGGGGAAAAGCCGCTCAGTGTGTATGCACATTGGTCACCATCTAGTAATGAGGGGCAGCATTAGGCTTTAATTATATAGGATTCAGTGTGGTACATAATGTTCAATGTCTGTGTCAACATTCACAATCTCAACTTTCTGGTAGTCAGCCTGTTAACATAGCATTTTGGGGGGTTATTTTAGCCCTATTGTACTGTTGAGTTTGCCTGTCACGCCCATGTCCGTATAATGCCTGCATACATCTATATTATACTGCATTACTTGGACTATAGTACATACATCTAGTAAAATATACTTCTTTACCTGTAAGTATGTAATGTTTAATATGTATATGCACAATATGGGGCTCAGGTTATGCATGGTAGAATTTATATTATTTGGGTAGTTTATAGTAGACTTGAAATAGATGCTTTGTAGTAACTTTAGTCTATGGATGAATTTTAGCTTTATATAATCTTTTATACATTAAAGTGCTGTACTAAAAGTAGTTTTTAATGCCCTAATTTTGGTATCTATACTATACTCAAATTATTTGGTATTGAACATAGTTTAATTATTTAATGAACATCTAACAACCATCCATAGGTGTTATCTCGAAAACTATTCACAATACTATTTCTTTTTGGTTAGAAGAGGCGATCAAATCGTCAAGTGAAACGTAAGAAATATACTGAGGATTTGGACATAAAGATTACCGATGATGAAGATGATGAGGAAGTGGATGTTACTGGGCCTGTGAAGAGTGAACCGGTCTTTCTGCCTGAGCCAATCCCATTACCTGATGACTCTGTTCCCTCCATGCAATTCTTTGTGGTAGGTCATGTACACTGACTATTTAGACACTTGGCATGAGGTTGCAGGGCTGGAGATTGAGAGTCCTAATGGTGCATTGAAGTACTGTTTAACTCTTCACATTAAAGCTGGGTAGACACCTAAAGATCAATTCATCTGCAGAGCGACCATGCAATGTGTTCCGCATACACACTGTCAGATTAGTCGTAGCTGACATTGCAGTCTCCAGAACGCCCGTACACACCGCACAATGTGCTTATATAGGTCTAGATATACACAGAACCCCTGTCTTGCGCTTCAATTGTACAGTTAAAATGCTGCCTTACCTACAAAATGCTCTGTTGGAGAGGGGGGGGGGGGGGGGGGGATGATGAGAAATTTATATACAACAAATGTAGGTTGGTGTGTTTTTTTAATCCACATCTTGGTATGATCTCATTATCTTTTGTGCAAAGAGTTGGTGCATTTAGGGTATAAATATAATATGGGCTATTAGCTGTGCTACACGGCCGATGCAATATGTCTGAATGATGCCATTCATAGACCTATTGCTGGTGCACCGTGGCTCACGCATCAGCGATATATCTGCCAGTATGTACCCAGCATAATCTTCCGGTAATGTTTCCTTGACTATCATATGTGTACTTTTACGGAAGTTTTTCATAAATTCTAGAGCGGAAACCATTCTGGCTTAGTTGCAGAACCCATTTATAGGTATACAGTTTTATTATGTATACTGTACCTTCAGTTCTAATACTGTGTGATGATACAGCCAAGGAGCTAACTTCATACTTGTATGAGGTCTATTGATAGCTGAAAGCTTGGCTAATATTCTTAGTTGATATTTTTGTTTTGAATATGGTTAAATCATTTTAATACGATTCCTTTTTATATTTGTTTTTTTTCTTCCTACGTTTTTCTTGAAATTCCTCATGACGAATTGTACATTGAACTTTTATGTAGCTGTAAAGCAAAACCGTCCCCCTGATAATTGCATCGTGTTACTGTGATATAAATATATGATGTTTTATTTATTTGTAGGAAAATCCAAGTGAAGAGGATGCTGCTATTGTAGACAAAATCTTGTGTATGCGAGTGGCACAGAGAGAGGTGCGGAAATGTAATGTAACCGTGGCACACTAGTTTTCTTTCTGTGCCTAGATCTGTGTGTATTTTAATTGTTTTTTTTAAGTTTTTGATGTTTTTCCCCATATTCCTCTTGCAGCTTCCTTCAGGAATTTATATTGATGCAGAAGAATTCTTTGTCAAGTATAAGAATTAGTGAGTGCTTTTCTATTTAGTTTTTTGGGTTTAAAACCTTGCTAGATAGATTGGTAACTGCTCTCCTTTTTCAGCTCCTATCTGCACTGTGAATGGGCGACAATTGAACAGCTCGAGAGAGACAAACGCATCCACCAAAAGCTCAAGAGGTTTAAAACCAAGATGGCTCAGATGCGGCACTTCCTGCCAGAGGATGAAGAGCCCTTTAATCCAGACTATGTAGAAGTAGATCGAATTCTGGATGAATCGCATAGCATTGATAAAGACAATGGGGAGGTAAGTTAAGGCTTAAACCAGCTATTACTTATTAGTGTATTGTGTAGCAACTATGAAGGGGTGAAATAAACTTCCTAGGTCATACTACTCTGGCTAATTACTGTAATTATGGTACTACCCCATTACTATGTTTGACTACTTACCAATTGTATATATTTGCAGTGTATATAGCTTTAATTAAATAAACTCTATTTTAAAGGAAATTTCTAGTTCCTGTTAAGCAGTGAATAAGAGTTGGCTATATTTCCCTGCTGTCTTGCTCTTTCAGCCAGTGGTGTATTATCTGGTAAAGTGGTGTTCACTATCCTATGAAGACAGCACTTGGGAACTAAAGGAAGATGTGGATGACCGCAAGATTGAGGAATTCAAAGTAATAGAGTCCCGGCTACCTAACTTGAAGCATGTGGTGAGTGACCATTCGGTAGTTACAAATCTACAAATGTACAGGCAATAATTCTGTGTGCTTTGCTCCATTCAAGGCACGGCCAGCTGCTACATCATGGAAGAAGTTAGATCTGTCACGGGAATACATGAATGGCAATCAGTTGAGGGAATACCAATTAGAGGGGGTAAATTGGCTGCTCTTCAATTGGTACAACAGGTGAGAAACCTTTAAGATAACACAAAGTATAGTGCTTACACCAGACACCATCGTTTTTGCATTCTTTAGTCTGGTCTTGGCTCTGTGAGGTTTTTATGAAATTCATGTCGATGATTGTGTTTATAGTGGAAGGAGAGTAGAAGATTGTGTCCTACTTGGACAATCTTCTTTTTAAGACAGACTCCAGTGCAAAATCTCCTCGACCGCAGGATTTGGTTTTGCTTGAGCATGGGTTTTAGTGAACTTCTGAGTCCCATATGTTTCCCTGCCAACACTTGCTTTTTCTGGGCTTGCTCTTCAGCCCCAGGCTCAAGTAGTGTTCCTTTCATCAGACCAGGTCAGACCATATCTGGCCTTAAAGTCTGTCTTTCCTATTCTACTGTTGTAGGGGATGATGTGATCGACATGGAGTCCATGGGGTATAGTCAATGCTCTTTAGCGAGCTGTGACTGATTGCTCGCAGGTCAGTATTCATGATTACCCTGCACTGGCCATTTCCACCTCACTGGGTTTTTACAGCGCGGTAGAAACGCCATGTGCGGCAACGAACCTCGCCATTTGGAGGAATCCTCGCTGTCCTCTGACAGCGAGGATTCTCAGGAACGTTGAATAAAGGAACGGCCAGGACAGGGATTAAATGGTGAGGATGGCCGAAAACAAGCCACCCTCACTGCAGACTACCTCTCGCTGGGGGCGTTGAATACCGCCCCATGTAGTAAGTCAGGTTCCTCTCCTAGGAATTTGAGTGGGAAATTCTGAATGACTGGTTTGGGTCCAAAGATCACCTGGTGTTTCAGCTGCTCAGCCTATTGCTGTGTACATATAAGTTCCAGAGAATCAGAACTAGGGCAAGCCCTGGGTTATTGCGACTATTCATGCCAGCCTTCTGCAGGTCCTTTGATCTGTGTAGAGGTCAGCCCTTCCATTAAACCAGGGGTTCTCAAACTCTGTCCTCAGGACCCCACACAGTGCACGTTTTCCAGGTCACCTGGCAGGAGCACTGGTGCATTCATTACTCACTGCCACATTTTAAAAGATCCACAGGTGGAGCTAATTATTTCACTTGTGATTCTGTGAGGAGACCTGCAAAACATGCACTGTGTGGGGGTTCCTGAGGATCGAGTTTGAGAACCTGTGCAATAAACGTTTTGAAGCTCCGGGATGTCTACACTGTACTGTCCAGTGCTCAGTCATTCCTGTGGAGTGCCTGTGCTTGATTCAGTTAAGACAATGCCATGGTAGTAACATGTAAAAGCATCAGGGAAACACCTGAAATGGCAGAGAGAGTATGAATATTGTTTGTAGGCTTATTTGCCAGATTTCTCAGCTGGGTTCATGTTGGGGTTGGTCTTTGTCTGGAAGTATTCTGCCATTTTGTTCAGATGTGGCATCTGCCAGAGATGAACGTCATGGCCTCCCCAGAAGTGCAAGGCCCACTGTTTTTATTTATTTTTGTTTATTTGCTTGGTCCACTAATACCACTTTCTCACTGCCTAAACGTTTTAAAAACCGGTATTTTGAAACGGTATTTAGAACGGGTCTGAGCCTCCACATTGCAGTAGATTACCGTTTAAATACCATTCACATCAGTCAACCCGTTTAATACCCTGAACACGTTTCGAGGCCAGCTTATCACAGGTCTGTAGTCTGTTGTTTTTACTAAATACCGTTTCAGAGCCATTCTCACTGCATAAAAAACGTCTCTGAAACATGTAGGACTCAGCTTTGTAAATGTTTTGAAATACCGATTCAAATGGTCAACTGTCATTTGCTCTTGTCCATTACCAGGTTTTTGTTCCAACCAGACAATAAATCTGTAGATTTATGGCCAGCTTAAGGGCTGGATGTATCAAGCTTCAAAAGTGATAAAATGGGGAGTGATAAACAGCCAGCCAATCAGCTCCTGCCTGACCTCTTTCAAACACGGTGACATGGCAAGTAGGAGCTGATTGGCTGGCTGTTTATCACTCCCCATTTTATCACTTTTGAAGCTTGATACATCTGGCCCTTAGTCCATCCACACCAGTGGAATTGACCTCATCCTAGTTTTTGATTACTTTTTTCTTTTTTCCCCACACAGACAAAACTGTATTCTGGCGGATGAGATGGGCCTGGGCAAGACAATCCAGTCCATCTCCTTTCTGCAGGAAGTGTACAATGTTGGAGTTCAGGGTCCTTTCCTAGTGATTGCCCCACTATCCACTATTACCAACTGGGAGAGGGAATTTGCAAGCTGGACACAAATGAACACGATCGTTTACCATGGCAGCCTGGCTAGCCGGCAAATGATTCAGCAGTATGAGATGTACTGCAAGGACTCGAAGGTCAGTTGTGTAATCTATAAAAAAAAAAACTTGCTTTAAAACTCGGAGCCAAATCTGCCTGCAATTTTTTTATTATTTAAATTTTTTTTTATCCTATCCTTCCTTTGTGAAGTCAATTATTGCACTGACTACCTGAATTGAGCATCTCTGATTTTCATATTGATTATTACCATCTGCAGGGTCACCTAATCCCTGGGGCATACAAATTTGATGCTTTGATCACAACATTTGAAATGGTGCTTTCTGACTGCCCTGAGCTACGTGAAATTGAATGGCGCTGCGTCATTATTGATGAGGCCCATCGTCTGAAGAATAGGAATTGCAAACTGCTGGACAGCTTAAAACACATGGACCTGGTAATGGAAATGTTGTTAAGATTTTTGTAGCGTGTCCAAAGAATGCAGTGAATGCACAAATGAATGAGACAAATGTAGATTGAATGTAAAACATTTGTGTATTTCAGGAGCACAAGGTCCTGTTGACTGGGACACCATTACAGAATACCGTGGAGGAGCTGTTCAGTCTCTTACATTTCTTGGAGCCTACTCAGTTTGCCTCTGAAGCAGAGTTTTTGAAGGATTTTGGAGACCTTAAAACTGAGGAACAGGTACCTAAAATGTAGACCTCCAACTTAAAAAAATAAATAAATAGAAAATAAATAAGCAATGTTCTTTACTATACGCAAATTAATTAATGTTCATCTGTGTGAGTTTTTTACACAAAACCTCATATCCTATTATTGAATTTTAGTCATTGAGTAACCTTGAATATTTGATTTCAATCATGTTTGCTAAGCAGATTTGTTCTTCCGATGTGTGTGGTTTTTATTTGCACCACTGTGACTGTATGATGTGGGTAAACTGAGAGCTGCCTTCTGGTGAGGAGATATCTGTGGCCCTCTGGTTTTGGACACTGCATTGACTCCTACAGGCCAAGTTAAATGAGTCCTGCTTTCTGAAGCATAGTGTAATGTGTCTTGGCCCCATACAGTGCAGTGCATCCAGTTTTTGTGTTGGGGATGTGTTGTAGCTTAATGCCAACACTACCTGGTGTTTCCAGACCACTTTGAGAAGGAGGGCCTGCATGTACGCTCTGCCTATATACTGAACATCCTTTTAATGTCCCTTTGATCATTCATGTCCTTTTTTCCATATGATGGAGATGCTACTTTCTCCCTAATGCATAAACACCTTTCCAGATGTTCAGAAATATATAACTGCACTACAGATGCATCCTCATACACACCATACAGAGCAAGGTGCCCCGGTGTAGCATTGCAACATGGTTTTTAAATTTTGCATCATAATCTGTACTAGAGACCCTGGGCTGCGACTAACTGCCTTGGATATAGTTTTATACATTTACAGCAGAACGTAGTGTGCAAAAGAGCAGCTGCTGTTGCATTGTAGCATTCTAATTTGGAAAGAGCTTCTGAGGATGATGGACTGGTTTCTAGTTTGGAATCTGGGTAAATTTGAGACCCCTACAAAGATTTTTTTAGATAATGTGAATTATTATTTTTTTTTTTTTAGACGGATACAGTCTATAATACTGTAGGTGTACTGGTTTCATTGGAATTTAATTTTTTAGTAGTAGGAAATTATAGTAGGACATAGATTTCCTGCAAATCTCTTCTTTTAAAGGTGTAATTGCAACTGAACATACATCAATCTAATACTAAAAGACTGAAGTGTGTCTAATGATAAATCTATTCAGCTACAGCTGATATGTCTAGTACAGGTATGGGAAACCTTTTGGCCCTCCAGCTGTTGTGGAACTACATATCCCAGCATGCCCTGCTACAGTTTTAGTGGGTATGGATCATTGGCTCAACAAGCGACAGGTTTACAGGTCATTAGTTCAACATGGGGTGGATCGATGTGGAGTTTTTTATTTTCTTTATGTCCCAAATGTCGACATGGGCACTAAAACGTAGCACCGCGTCCCCTCGCACGGCTCGTTATGCTTCGGGTACGGTGCCTCACTACGCTCTGCACAGTATTCTATTCTCCCACCACTCGCTAGATGGTAGGGCATGAAATACTGTCGGCTCAAAAAAAAAAGGGGAAAACCCCATGTCGACCTTTTGACTCTACCTAATGCTAGTGTCAACCTAATGCGACATTCAGCTATGTCGACCTAGTGACCATATCCCATTTTAGCATGGTCAAATTGCAAAACTAGCATGGCATGCTGTGATGTGTTAAACAATAGCTGCAGGGCCAAAGGTTCCCCATCCCTGGTCTAGTACTATGGCTCATTTATTGAAGTTTCTGGGTCAATTTAAAGACGCTGAGGTGAAAGATGAATTTAAAACTCTCTATATAATTGGAGGGATTATACTGGAGTCCAAAATTGCCACCCCTTTAGTGTCAAGATTTATCAGACTTTGGAGGTAGTATACTGCAAACTGATGTCAAAGACTAGCAACAGTATATGCTAAAAATTTAGAATTATTATGCAAAGCATTTTTGCGGTGCAGCTTGTTTTACCATTGCTTCCTCTGCAAGTATGATGGCATCCTATATAATTCAAGAAAGGCTCCTTGGCTAAAGTCTAAATATAATCTTGCTTCCATATCTATAGGGAAATGTTTGGGAGAAAAAGATGCGTTAATTCACTGTTTCTTTGGAAAAATGTAACTGCCTCATGGTAAGGCACTGTTGTGTTGTGTTTTTTTATTTTTTTCCCAGGTTCCATGCTCACTTCAGCAGTTTTGGTGTAAATAAGATAGATGCAATCAAATGCATTTAATAATAGCAATGAACTGAAGGTAGTGGCATAGTGTCTGGAATCATATGAGCTATCTAATACTACTGTATCATTATGTAATTTGTAGGTTCAAAAGTTACAAGCCATCTTGAAGCCCATGATGCTTAGGCGATTAAAGGAAGATGTGGAAAAGAATCTTGCTCCCAAGCAGGAAACTATCATTGAAGTGGAGTTGACGAATATTCAGAAGAAATATTATAGGGCCATTTTGGAGAAGAATTTTTCCTTCCTTTCTAAAGGAGCCAGTCAAACAAATACCCCCAACTTGCTTAACACCATGATGGAACTTCGCAAGTGCTGCAACCATCCCTACCTCATCACTGGTATGAGTATACCCAGTCTATAAACAGGTCTTTATCTTGATGTGGACCTACAATTCCTAAATAAAAGGAATGGCAATTAATCATCTCGCAGCCAGTAGCAGAATTGTTTGATAGGAAAAACAATCCTAATTTTGTGGTTCTTTTTTTTTTTTTTTTAATGTTAGATGAACAGTTATGTTGTGTTTTAAATGTTAATTATCATTATCCTAGTTGCTTTAATTTAGTGTAATGAGGGGAATACATTCCTTTGGTATTGGTTGTATATGTTTCTAAAGTAATTATTACATTTTTGGGATTGGTCCCCGGCCCCCTCCACATTACTACTGGTCAGTTCCCGAGCTGTTGAGGTCACTGATGGGGGTGTGCTGCTTCCACAAGCTCTCACAAGCTTTTTAATGTGAATAGATGCCTTGGGAATAACATCTGTTCATTCGGTGCTCCCCGTCAGTATTCATCCCCGCACTAGCCGTTTCCACATTGCCTGTTCCCTGAGGCGAGGGCAAAACGGTGATGCTCGCCTCAAAATGCATGCTGTATTTGTTGCGAAACTCGCGGTTTAGGGGAATCCTCGCTGTCCTCTGACTGCGTGTATTTCCCCAGTACATTGAATACCGCCCTTAAACTTTTTTTTATGTTACAGTATAGATGATACTATTATCCTTTTTTATGTTGTCCCTTTTAGAGGTCTGCAGCACCTCAAAGTACAGAAACTGCATAAACTAAACTAGAAAACAAGTGATTGCCACAATAAGCAGCAGGATAGTAGAACCCATGGTTCTGATGCCGTTGTAGCTAGTGGGCAGGATATGATGGTTTAAGAGAAGAGGGCCCTGCTCATGAGAACCTATAGCCTAAATGGGAGGTTCAAGCAGATGGGCGATGCACATGAGGAGGCAGTGGGTCTTGAGAGCCAATTTAAAGTTCTATGGTGAGTCATAGAGGGAACAGCTCCCTGGGTTAGTAGAAATAATAGTGTGACTGGAGCTAGTCCAAAAGCACCCCCCAATCGGTTTTATTGTCTCCTAGTTTTTTTTCCCAACTGTTTTCTAATATGACAGACTTAACATTTTTGTTTGTTTTTTATATTGTATTTGACTAAAAACAAGGAGCGGAAGAGAAGATCATGTCTGACTTTCGAGAAGCAACCCCAGTGATCCCTCATGACTTCCATTTACAAGCTATGGTGCGTTCCTCTGGAAAATTGGTGCTAATAGACAAACTTCTGCCTAAACTTAGAGCTGGAGGTCACAAGGTCCTCATCTTTTCCCAAATGGTGCGGTGCTTGGATATTTTGGAGGATTATCTCATTCAGCGAAGGTAAAGAATGCTTGTTTAAATTACTATAGAACCAGACTTTCTGTAAGGCTTAGGGGGGTATTCAAGCTCGACAGCCGTTCCCCTGTCCAGTTCTCACTTTGCTCGACTTGAGCTCGGCGGTCGGGATTCAATGTCCCAAGTGGCGAGAAAGGGGGCTCGCCTATTTCCTGCTGTTCTCGGCAGAACGAGCCCGACAGCTTGTGATGTCGGGCTCGTTCTGCTGAGAACCCCTGTTCAATGCTGTCGGGGAAGACCGCATTGAATAGGGCCCCGCAGCCATCTCCCCCGTCGGGAGATGGCTGCGGGAGCACGACTAACATCGAATACCCCCCTTAGTATGGAGAGCTGAGCCTGGGTAATAGAAAGACGCTCCTTTTTTTTTCTTTTTTCATTTCTATAGGACACAACACTTAAATTTTTTTTTTTTTTTTTTTTTTTACCTGTTGCTGACCTTTTTATAATTTGATAGAAAACTTATTTTGGATTTAATGGTTCACTGTTAGTCTAACCCTAAAGTGTTTGTGTGTAAAACAAAGGTATCTCTATGAAAGAATTGATGGCAGAGTTCGAGGGAACATGCGTCAAGCTGCAATTGATAGATTCAGCCGTCCAGACTCTGATCGGTTTGTGTTCCTGCTGTGTACACGTGCTGGTGGACTTGGTATCAACCTGACTGCTGCAGACACCTGCATCATCTTTGACTCTGACTGGAATCCGCAGAATGACCTTCAGGTATTGCATTATGCCCTATATTCTGCTTAGTTTTTTACAGTTCTAGTGGAAATTAAGTTGCTTGGGTAGACAAGCTATATTGAAAATGAAAATTGTCTACAATCCTGTTTATCTTAAATATATTTGTACCAACAAAGAATATCTTAATTAGTGTGAATCATGCTATAAACTTTCATTTAAGAGCTGGAAAAAAAAATATCTTTGCTTATTTCTCTCTTTATTTTCACATGTTCTCAGGCACAAGCACGTTGTCACCGCATTGGGCAAAGCAAGGCTGTTAAGATTTATCGTCTAATTACCCGAAATTCCTATGAAAGGGAGATGTTTGACAAGGCTAGCTTAAAGCTAGGGCTGGATAAAGCTGTACTGCAGTCCATGAGTGGGCGGGAAAATCACCTGAGTGGGGTGAGTATCCACAGTCCTATTTGTCCTATGCTATATTGTATTAAATAAACAAAATTGTACAGAAAAGACTAATGTTAAAATGGTGGGTCATATATAAAGTACTTGTCACACCGCTTGTGTACACTCTATATCACTATTGATGCCAGCTCCTGTGGGTGGTTACATGTTTAACTATATTGTCACCTAGTGCATGTTCAGCAGTGGCGTAACAACAAATCATGCCCCCCCCCCCCCCCCCCCCCCCGCTGGGAACAGTTCGGCACCCTTCTGGCCAGTGCATCCCCGCCGTCGCGGGGTCTGCGGCACTATTGTTACGCCACTGATCAGCGGGCCCTGTGACCTCTCTGAATAATATCTTTAACAAAATTGTGTGTATGCACTGTATTGTTCAGCCGGGAGTTCAAGGGGAAATTGTTGACTATATAGTCTATAGGATATATCCCATAGTGTGCACTTTAAGGTAGATCCATTGAGAATATTCAAAAAAATATGCTTCTTCCTTCTGCCGCAGCCCATCCAACAGTTTACAAAGAAAGAAATTGAAGACCTGCTGAGAAAAGGAGCTTATGCAGCCATTATGGATGAAGATGATGAAGGTTCCAAGTTTTGTGAGGAAGACATTGACCAAATTCTGTTGAGACGAACCACGACAATAACCATAGAGTCAGAGGGCAAGGGCTCAACCTTTTCCAAGGTCTGTTTGTTTTACTTTTATGCATCTCCTATAAAAATGTCTGTGCCCCCCCAAAAATATATATTAAATCTGGTTGTTTAAGTGTCATGACCTAGACTATGGAAGACAACATTTAAATAAGGTTGAGCTTAACACTTAAATACAGGTCATCCAAGTGGTAGGCATACCATTGCCATGAGCGGTATAGAGGAAGCAGGCTGAGGGAGTATACAGTTTGGTACTTTCTCCTGCTACCACTGCTCTCAAGCAAAGGAATGCATAGAATAGTGACTGCTCAATCTATTTATAGACACAATAGGAAAAGCCCGACCTTTTTGCATAGTTCTGCTCCCTGATGGGGGAGTCTGGGCAGAAGTAATGGGCACCCATAGTATTTCCATCCCAATGGGGCAACATTTGAATTGCTCCATTGAGTGCAGGGCACGTAATAAACAGTTTACTTCCTCTGATAACATTAATGTTGCAGAACATTGTTTTATAAATTCTCTTTTTATTCGGATCTGCTCTGCTTCTTGCAATAGGGGTTTATGGGAGGTTTCTTAGTTTTTGTGTACAAAATTCTAAGTGCCTGAACTCCTATTTGGGCTTCATTAATCCAAGGTTCCAGTGAATTATGAGAAAATAATTTATGATACTAAAAGAAACTTGTTAATTTTTACTTTATTCTTTTATCTTGCTTAACTGCATTTGCATAATGTAGTGTTGCACCCACTGGCTTTTAAAATGGGTCCTAATTATTCTGAAGGCAAAAGGTTAGTGATTTTGAGATGTGCTTTCTATGTGGTACAAAATGTGCTTTCTTGTGGGATAAAATTGTTGACTTTCTTCTTAGGCAAGTTTTGTGGCTTCTGAAAACAGGACAGATATCTCACTTGATGATCCTAACTTCTGGCAGAAGTGGGCTAAGAAAGCTGATCTAGACCTTGATCTACTGAACAGTAAGGTGAGTTGAAGTGTTTTAGAGTTCTGTAGGATTGTTGTGTTTTCTCAATAAATTCATAAGTGACACAGGCATAACTATGGGTATAGGCTGGGAGGAGAACCGGTCACCAAATCGTTATTTTTTTTCCCCTAGTCCCCAGCCTCAGGTCACCAGATTATTTTGTTACTTGCAGGAACAAGACAACTCAAATTGTCTCTCTTTTGTTTTTCATTATTTTCCAAGAGTGGCAGCGCTGCGTGGCCTTAGGGCCTAGCTTTAGAACAGACTGCCACAACACTGGCAAGTGCGTGGGTATTTTCTGCCAGACCTACATAGCAATACGTACAATAATATATATGGGACCATGATGAGTCCCATCCTATATTTAATCTTACTGGGTCTTTTTTCATCGTCGCTGCTCTCGTGGGGTCCTCATGCTGCCACTGCTCCCGCTTGGCCTTCCTGCTGTCTTCAGCAGCCGGAAGCATACGGCCGCAATGCATCCCTGAAAACGCAGCTGGAGGATAGAAAAGTTTAAACTCCTGAAACTAGCAGCGCTAGTTTCAGGAGTTTAGACGGTCCGCTTTTCTATCCTTTGCGGTCCGCCAGTTGCCTGTCCCTGCACTAAAGGGTACAGGTAAGGCAGCTCCCCTGCTTACATTGTCGCATCTGTCATCACTGGAGCAGGAGACCGCCAGTGGTGCTGACAGGTGGAGGGCAGGTCATCCTCTCACCCCCAATAGACCACAAGGAAAGCAGGCAGCGGGGCTCTTCAGAGATGGTAATTTCCCTGGGTTAATTGTCATCTGTCTGGCACTTTCTCCTGCCTCAGAGTAGCAATGCCTCCCTCTCCCTCCCTCAAAGAGATGCTGTGCAGCCATCTTAATCACTGCCTCCATGAAAGCTCCTGTCTCCCTGTGAAGTGGTCAGGAAACCGTCTCCTATTTAGACTACAGGAGTCCAGCCTACAGTCTGACCCGCAGTCGGTTGTATTGGAGCCATGGTGGATGCGCTCCTTCTGTGTGATCCCCTCAGCCGCCTGAGTGGCAAAGGCCGTCGGTCGGGCAGATGCTCACTGGTGACAAGCGACACCAGTGATTGTCCCTGGAAGAACATTAAATCTTGAACACCATATCTGCAAAAGTAACCATCAGGTTAATGCAACATAATTTGTAGCCACGTGAATGTTTCAAGCTATGTTTTTATTTAGAGAAGAGTAAAATGTTATACTTTTGGATCTACCCCCTCTTTTTCTAACTGTTGCTCAGTACAATGAGCAAATGAAAACCTTATCCTGTTCTTTCTCTTGCTGTTTTGCAGAACACACTTGTAATAGACACCCCTCGTGTTAGGAAACAGACTCGACACTTCACTAACAAGGATGATGATATGGTAGAATTTTCAGACTTAGAAAGTGATGATGATGATCGTCCACGGGCTCGACGTCAAGATCGCAAAAATGGTTATGGTCGTACAGACTGTTTTCGCGTTGAGAAACATCTACTGGTATACGGGTGAGAGACTACCCTGAACTCCCGTAATGTAAAGCTTGATTGTATAACGAAACCTGTAGGGGTAAATTTACTAAAGCTTCGAAAAAATAAAAAGGTGATGTTGCCCATAGCAACCGATCAGCATTTGTCCATCATTTTTCTAGGATGCAACAGAGAAATGATGGACAGAATCTGAGTGGTTGCTAAGGGAAACATCACCGCTCTTCATTTTTAGAAGCTTTAGTAAATTTACCCTGTAATCTCTCAGAGCTTTTGTCCTCTCAGTAGCCTGTGGTAAGGAATGGTTTTCTTTCCTGTGAACAATTTGCCATCATTTAATGTCTTTGATTTCTGTTAGGTGGGGTCGCTGGCGGGACATACTGATACACGGCCGTTTCAAACGTGGGATGACTGAACGGGATGTGGAGAGAATTTGCAGAGCCATCTTGGTCTATTGTCTGTTGCATTATCGTGGCGATGAAAACATAAAGAGCTTTATTTGGGACCTGATCACCCCTGCAGAGAACGGCAAAACCAAGCAGCTCCAGAATCACTCTGGTAGTAATACTGAATCCCATAATATATTTTTCTTTTTCTTCTTGCCAACTGATATGTGGAATGGCTATTAATGATATTTTTTTTTATATCCTAAGGTCTTTCTATACCTGTGCCTCGTGGACGCAAAGGCAAAAAAGTTAAATCTCAGGTTGGCTTTGACATACACAAAGCAGACTGGATTCGTAAATACAACCCGGACACCTTGTTTCATGATGAGGGCTATAAGAAGCATCTAAAGCACCAGTGCAATAAGTGAGGCCATAAGGGGGATATCTGTATAGAAATTAGGATGTTCTGTATGTCATTCCACAAGCAGTGTGTGGTTTAAACAGATTGTGCAAACATTTCATTATGCTTATTTTAATACTTTTGCAGTATGTTTTAAGCAAGATATGGCTTTTCTGGATTTAACAATGCACTAAAATGGGTTTAAAAAAATGTGTGCAATACAGCTGACTTTGTGCTCCTGCAGGGTACTGCTGCGTGTCCGGATGTTGTATTATCTCCGACAGGAAGTGATAGGTAACCAGGCTATGAAGGTGCTGGGAGGAGTGGATGTCAGGTGAGATTTTTCACACAATTTATTTAAATTAAAAATAGCTTTGTGTTTTGCAACAAACCTATTTTACCTTGTGCTAATATTGGACTCATTGCAGGGAAATTGATCTATGGGTCCCTCAAATTGATCAAGCAGACTCTCCCTCACTCTGGTGGGACAGAGAAGCTGACAAGTCTCTGCTCGTAGGGGTCTTTAAACATGGTAAGTATGTTTAGTTATTTTTGGGTTATGCATTAGCTTGGTTGAGCTATTTGCCTTATTGCACAAAATCCACTTTTGGATGAAAGAAAGTTTCGGCTGTGTTTAGATTCCATTTTTTATGCAGCTTTTCACTTCATGGATTGCAATATTTTTCCACTTGAGATCTAAATAAAACCTGTGCTTTTGAATTATTTCCTTTTTAAATTATTTTTGGCTTCCTTAACGGTTTTTGCAGGCTATGAAAAGTACACCACCATGCGTGCTGATCCGGGACTTTGCTTTTTGGAGAAGGTTGGGGGACCGGATGAGCAGGCGATAGCAGCTGAGCACCATGCACAGGACTTTGCTGAGCTACCCGAGAGGTGAAAACATTATTGTAGGAACTTGAGCAATTTTTATGAAGAGGTCATGCATGTGGCGTGGCCAGTGATGAGTTGCCATGCTAATACCGACGCAACAGCCAGGACCATCTCGGTTTTGAGCTGGGGGCGGTTGAGTTGAACTAACTTCTCACTTGTGAGCACTGAGGCCAGCTTAACGTAGCTTGATTGAGTGTAATTCTAGATTCTGATATCGCATATCAATATTCGCATTTATAACTTGCTGCAACCTCTTATTTTCTCAGCGGAGACTTTGATAGAGATATTGAAGATCCAGAATATAGACCACTCCATGTCCAGAAAGATCCTGAGGATGAGGTGAGCTCAGAATAACGTTTTTTATCACAAAAGCAATGTAAGATGTTCTATTTTTTGAAGTTTCATTCGATACTGATTTCATGATGTTGTGTTCTAGATGGATCCCTTAATGATGGATGAAGAAATATCTGTTGTGGATGGTGAAGAAGGTGAGTACATTTAGAAGGTAGGAACTATTAATGAGGTTTGTTTTAGAGATTGTAGGTGAGAAGTTCTTCATCATTCATCCATCTGCAGGATGTAAAAACTCCTCCTCCCTCGTTCCTCCTCCTCCCTCGTTCCTCCTCCTCCCTT
Organism: Crinia signifera; assembly: GCF_055691185.1. Taxonomy (NCBI): domain Eukaryota; kingdom Metazoa; phylum Chordata; class Amphibia; order Anura; family Myobatrachidae; genus Crinia; species Crinia signifera. The sequence continues at coordinate 329,482,682 of NC_139217.1, forward strand.
GTTCCTCCTCCCCCCTCCTTCCTCCTCCCCCCTCCTTCCTCCTTCCTCCCTCCCTCCTCCTCCTCCTCCTCCTCGTTTTTTTTTTATGCCTTGCAGTGAAGGTAGTTTTTGGCCTACATTTTAGTCTTGGGAAGGAGAGGTAGACCCTAGCTAGTATGGAAAAGGATTCCTTGGCTGGGTCTGGAGCTTTTAATTGACACAGTTTGTTAGATACTGCAAGATTTTGCGGTATGAGTCCAACTCTTATTTTCACTTTAAATAAAGTAGATGACACAAAGGTATGCAACAGGGTAGACACACCAGGATGGGTAAAACAAATGATTGATGATCTAGGTAGATAAGTGTAATGGTTAAGAGTATGGCAACTACAGTTTAATGCCAAAAATGCAAAATCATGCACTTGGGTCTCAAAAATCCAAAGACTAAATATAATCTAAATAGCACTATAATGGAAACTACTGAGGAAGAGAGGGATCTAGGTGTCACTATTTCAGGGGACTTAAAGGCAGGTAGGCAATGTAACAAAGCAATGAAGAAGGCAAGTCAGATGCTTGGTTGCATAGGGAGAGGTATCAGCAGTAGAAAGAAAGTAGTAATAATGCCACTGTCTAGGTCATAGGTACGACCTCACCTAGAGTATTGTGTTCAGTTCTGGAGGCCATATCTCCAGAAGGATATAAATACATTAGAGACTGTACAAAGAAGGGCAACTAAAATGGTGCATGGCCTACATCACAAAACGTACCAGGAGAGACTAAAAGATCTAAATATGTATACTTTAGAGCAGAGAAGGGAAAGGGGGGGACATGATAGAAACTTTCAAATAGATCAAGGGTTTTAACAAGGTCCAGGTGGGTGACATTCTTCACAGGAAGAGGAGCAACAGAACACGAGGACATGCACTGAAACTAGAGGGAGGAAGATTCAGGGGAAAAATTACCTCACAGAAAGAGTAGTGGATAATTGGAATAGCCTCCCATCAGAGGTGGTAGAGGAAAATACAGGAGAACAATTTAAACATGCTTGGGATAAGCATATTGATATCCTTACAAAAAAATAAGGATCAAATATGGTTTGAGGCAACATGTTTAAAAGAGGGGCTGACTATGGGCCAAGTGGTTCTCATCTGCCGTCAAATTCTATGTATCTCTGTTTTTACCACTTTTTTCACCATTTGGTTTTTATTATTCATACCAATGTAGGCCACTGGAACAGTGGGGAGCGTGGGTGAATCTTTAGCAACAGGCACCAAGGAGTTAATCTTCGAATGCAGCCCAGGCTCCTCCATCCTATACCACCCCAGGAACTCAGTCCTGTGCGGCTGGGGGCAGTCTTGAGAAGCCAAATCAAATCTTCTCATCAACGTCCTGGAGCTGAGAGCAGTTTACTGTACTCTCTGCCAGGCGAAATCCCTGGTACAGTCCACAGTTGTCAAATTTCAGACTGACAATGCCACAACAGTGGCTTATATTAATCATCAGGAGGGAACCAGGAGCTGTGCAGCGATGAAGGAAGTGGTATAGATTCTCAACTGGGCGAAGCATCACTTGCTCGCCCTGTCGGCCATACATATTCCAGGTGTGGAAAACTGGGATGCCGATTTTCTCAGTCAGCTATTCAAGTGGGGCAATGGGTGCTACACCCAGAAGTCTTCAAGACACTTCTTGACCTGATGGCCTCACGGTTCAATCACACCCCCCCCCCCTTCCTCAGTTGAACAATGTTGGCTCTCCTGGAAGACCCTTTTCTCTATTGCCCGTGGCCTTGGCATTGTCTCACGTATCTCCATATCTAGTGTTCCATTCTGATCAGTCAGTTCTGCGCACTCGCCTCAATCACCTTTTTTTTGAAGGTCCTGTCTGGAATCAGGAAATTGTAGTACTGGCTTTCTCTTCATTCATTGATTCTTTGGAGCTTTGCTCTTTGAATGTTGTCTGGGTTTTACAGGTCTACATTGATCTGACTTGTGAGTTTCTGGGGATAAAGGCTAAGAATACTATGGTAGTGATTACTATATAGGCTGCTTTATATTCCATCCTATTTGGGAATGCTGGGGATGTTTGGTTGGCACCTAAATTTTGCAAGTTTGTCCATAAAGCCTTTATCTTTATACCATGTATCTGCTGGGAATTTTTTTTTTAAACAATGTGTGAGAGCTGCCCAATCAAACTAGTAATGCCCCTCAGGTGCTGCAAGGGAGGGGGATTTAACCCCCAGCACACCAAAGGGCATTAGTAATTAAAAAAAAACATAATAGAAGGTAATTCCGAGATCGTAACACGCACACTTCGATTTTGATAGGTTTTCGATCTGAATATATATATATATAATTTTTTTTAAATATAGCATGTATGGTGCTTAAGGGTCATTGTTGCCTAAGCTTTCCAAATCTATCAAGTTGAAATGTATTGCAATGTCTAAGGACACTGTATGCACAACTTAAAGACAGTAATTTGTAATTGATTCCCTCTCTCTCCTTAGCAACACCTATGCCCAGTGGCATGCTGTGGCCACCTGGCTCTGCTCTTACAGCACGTCTTCGCCGCCTTGTCACTGCCTATCAACGTAGCTACAAACGCGAACAGTTAAAAATGGAAGCCGCAGAGCGAGGTGACAAACGCAGGAAGCGATGTGAGGCAGCATTCAAACTAAAGGAGATTGCTCGTCGGGAGAAGCAACAGAGGTGAGTGTGTATTATTACTTCTGTGAATGCTAGAACATTGAACACTAGAGGTGCTTTTGTAGTGTAAAACATGCATGATCTCCCCTTTTTGGCTTGTTGCCAGGGGATGCTTCAGAGGAGGGGCTGCATGCAGCACAGTTTAAAATTCAATTAGGGGACCCTGACCAACTGCCATTCCAAACTGACTCAATACAGTGGGTGTGGCTCCCCTATTTGAATTTTGAACTGTGCTGCAGCATTGTCTCTGGAGCCACCGCTGCTTGTTGCAAATTCATTTATCTTTTACATCTCTAATAGATGGACACGTCGTGAGGCCTGTGACTTTTTCCGCATACTATCCAGCTTTGGGGTTGAGTATGACCCTGACACTCAGCATTATGACTGGCAGCGATTCCGCAGTTTAGCAAGGCTGGACAAGAAAACAGATGAGTCGCTTCTGAAATATTTCCATGGTTTTGTAGCTATGTGTCGACAAGTATGTCGTTTGCCACCAGCAGCAGGGGATGGTGAGTAGCATTGGTATTTTAAAATCCCCAGAGAATACCCAATTGCTATAATTATGAGGCATTGTGTTGGGGTTTTTTTTGGTCCAGTTTGTTTAAACCTAACCACTGGTTATGTAACGTGAACTTTTATTTATTTTTTAGAGCCCCCAGACCCATCTCTCTTCATTGATCCTATCTCAGAAGAACGCGCTTCACGGGCTTTGTTTCGCCTTGACCTCCTTCGAAGGGTGCGTGAGCAGGTCCTTTGTCACCCCTTGCTTCCTGCACGTTTGTCCCTGTGTCGGCCGGACTCAGAATTACCAGAGTGGTGGGAAAGTGGCCGTCATGATAAAGAGCTACTTGAAGGAGCAGCACAATATGGTCTGAGTCGCACAGATCTTACACTTATGCCAGACCCTTCATTTTCATTTCTGAGCTGTCGGCTCAGCTACCTTCAATCCAGGGGCATGTGTAACCTCTCTCGGCCATCCACTCCTACTACTGTTCCCTTACTGGCTTCCACAGAACATCAGCCTCCTCATATTCTTTCGCTCTCGTCATCTGTCAGTTCCTCTCCAGCTCCACGACGATCTTCCTGCTCATCCTCCTCCTCTTCATCTAATTTAGAAGACTCTTCTGATGAAAGCAATGAGAGTAGAGTGGTAAAACTAAATGGTGAGTGTTAAGATAAAGGGTGTTTTATTAAAATGTATCTTTAAAGACAAAGTGTTCTTTTTTTTTTTTTTTTTTTTTCTTCATTAAGCAGGTGCACAAAAAACTAATGTTCTGTCACGTACTGTATTTATATTGACAAGTACATTACATTTTAGTGTAACCATTATAATTCTGGTTTATACTTGCCACATTTCATCTGTGTAGGAAGGGAGTAGAGTTGAGACAATAAAATGTATATTCCTTATCCGAGGTAGGTAAATTTTGCAGGTGAACATCATTTGCAAATTTGCAATCAGGATGGGGAAAAGGAATATTTGGGCAAAAAGTGCTTTTTCCTTAAACTCACAAAACAAATTCTATCTCTAAATATGGCTCGTTATGGTGCAGTATTTCTATGGCCTATTATAAATTGCATACAATACATTCCTTTTAAATAAAGCTTACACTAGATGAGATTTGTTGCTCTTTCAAATTCAGGAATGTTAAAATACTGGGTTTGCAGTCTGAAGGCATCTGTCTGCATTTTCTTAGCAGGTCTTCCACACACTCGTTTGTTTGATGAGGAAAGCCGCTTGTCTCTCACTGCATCCCCTGCTGACCTCAACACAGAGGACAGTGCTCAGACCGCTTCGGAGAATCCACATAATGCAGATTGGCCAAAGGTGAATTCTAGATGAATTATTCCTTGAGAGTAACAAAGTATTGTAAGATTGTTGATCACATTTCGTGATGATATCATGACAAATGAGTGAAAGCCTAAATATCTTGTTTACAGGATCGGGTTTTAATCTGTCGCCTTGAGCAAGTTTGTAATGCAGTGTTAACGGGAAAATGGGCTTCACCACGGAGAATATCTGACCCACCAAGTGACAGTCCTGATAGCATGTCTCAAGATGAACAGAGCCCTGCCCCCTTCACTCAGATACGTCCCCCTCCTGACCCAAAGGAATTTACGGTTCAAATCAAGAGTGTAAGTTTTTTGTTGTTCTTCTTTTGCTCATTCTGATATGACTCAAACAATCTAACCATTCAAGAACCGGCATACCTTTAAAATATTCCCCACACACTTCCTTATGCAATAACAATATTAATCATTGTAATTATTGTATCTATATTTTTTTTTAACAGACTCAGATTTGTTTTTTGCTCTTACAGGAGGAAGGACTAAAAATAAAGTTTCAGAAACACAAACTTCTTGGTAATGGAGCAGTGGAGTCTGTACAGCATGTGCACAAGAAGAAAAGTAAAAAGAAACTGGCGCAGGTGAGTTGCTTTGTTGCCCAGGAATTCATAGATCAGCACCTCAATGGTCTGATCAAGTTAGCCACTAAAAAAAAAACCTCAATCCTAAGAGTAAAAATTTTTTTCCCTGTATTATTTAGGGAAGTCTAGCTGTGGATTTGGTATGAGTATGCCCAGAAACCTAAATGGATTTATTTTACTGCTTTTAAATCCTTTTCTCTAAATCAATCGGGAGAGTGATACCTTGGTGTATGAAGGCATAGGAGTGTACACACTTTAAAAGTTATCTTCTCCAACTATATACCCACAGGAGACCATGGGTTGGGGGGGCGGTGGGGGTCTATTTGTACTTTTGGGGATGTGGACCTCCATTAGTGTACCCTGTATCCTCACGTGGCTCCCTTTGCTCACCATGCTTTTTGCCAGATGCCTTGCTTCACTTCTGCTGCGAGCAGCACACTTTACGGTTCCAATCTTTGTTCACATGGATGGTAAAGTACGAAAAGCTCCTAAAATTTTAAACCTTTGAGAAACTCCGGTCAAGCTATTTTTCATGTTGACATGAAATACAGAACCTTTCTAAGCAGAGGCTGAGCTTGTCTTTTTTTTTTTTTTTTTTTTTGTAAAGACCAACTTCTTAAGCCATTTCTTTTTTTATACATTAATTTCTAAAGATTATTACGTAACCATTGTTTCCAGCATAGATACTTCACGAATGCTTACCTCTGAACAATTACTTGTCAGCGGCCAGTGTCATCTCTGTGCTTTGGGTGTTCAATATATGGCCCATATTATCAACGTCCTTCATTCTAAAGGAATCTTCACCAACAAGAAGAGTCAGAATTATCTGTCACCTTCCCTGGAAGGAACGATCAGTCTTTTATGTCATAGGACTCTTATGCTTGATGATGTAATCAGCGCAGCATTGCATTGAACCCTCCAGGCTTCAGATCCAGGCTCGTTTATTATGTAGAACAGCTACAGGTCCATGTACCTTTTTTACCTAGCTCACTGCAGTGACCGGATGAAATCCCTGAGGGACTGGCAGCCCCTGACACGCGGCGAATTAAAAGTAGGGAAGATTCTTCAATGGTTTGTACATTCACAGACCACATGCATCAATGGTAAACCTATTTGCTATCATTGTTAGTCCATTCATGGTTACAAGCCATAAATGGGAGATGGCCGTCTGTAGTTGAGAGATGTATGCTATGGCCTGGACCAGATGTTGGCAGTACTCCTGGGTTTTTTCTTTCTGTAGAACACTCAGACAAGGCTACAGGTACTAAACCCATCAGAATATCATCCCAAGTATTTTTCTTTTGCAAGATGTAATTTTAAAAGGGGTTGCACCCAAAAAATTTTTTTACGCATGTGCTGTTAGGGCTTCTAACAGTGAATGAGAGCACATCAAAGAGTATGTACTGTGTGTGAGGGGCTGAGCAGCTAAATTCCACTGACAAAACTACTCCCTATGGCTTCAGTCTTTATCCTTACATAGGCTGTGCCTCTGGTGCAAGGTCTGAGCTTGTCTAATGCAGCAGCATGGGAACAGTGGTCAATTGTGGTGTCAATGACTCAGGTGGCAAACCACAATATAACTTCCTCATCCCCAGCTTTATGCACCGCTGCCGGTTCTGTATGAATGCCACAAAACCAACATGACTGTTGTCTTTTTAAAAATAAACAGCATTATTTGTTACTTGTTTCCTATCTGGGCGCCCATCGCGGGTACATCGCATGTCATTATAATGACATGCGATGCGACCGACGCGATGCCCGCGATTTTACATAGGGACCAATGTTAAATGTCCCAATTGACCCGCGATGACCACGATTTACCATAGGAAACAGTTAAATGGATCAATTTCCCCAAATTATCATGGGGAACAATGGGAAATGGGGCAAAAACACCCCTGAACATAGAAATGTCCCCCCAAAAGTAGTTGACGCCACCCCGCCATCAACGTGAACCCGAAGCGTGGCGAGCGCAGCGGTACGCGTCCGCCGACCTTTTCATGCCCTACTATCCACTAGGGCGTGGAGTGAGAATAGAATAGTGTGGCGAGCGCAGCGAGCCACCGAGCCCGAAGCGTGGCGAGCGCACGCGGATACCTTCACAGTTATACGCGTCCCCTCGCGGGCTTCCCAGGTGTCCATGGCGACGCGGACACCTGGGAAGCCCGCGAAGGGACGCGTTTACCTGTGAAGGTATCCGCGTCCCCTCGCGGGGCTCGCCACGCTTCGGGCTCGGTGGCTCGCTACGCTCGCCACACTATTCTATTCTCACTCCACGCCCTAGTGGATAGTAGGGCATGAAAAGGTCGGAGGATGCGTACCGCCGCCCCTCGCGGGCTCGCTGCGCTCGCCACGCTTCGGGTTCACGTTGATGGCGGGGTGGCATCAACTACTTTTGGGGGGACATTTCAATGTTCAGGGGTGTTTTTGGCCCTTTTACTATTGTTCCTATGCTGATTTGGGTAAATTGATCCATTTAACATTGTTTCCTATGGTAAATCGTGGTCATCGCGGGTAAATTGAGGCATTTAACATTGTTCTCTATGGGAAAATCGCGGGCATCGCGTCTGGCCCATCACACCCGATTTTTTTATCGGACGCGATGCCCGCGATTTTACCCCCGATGCCCGCGATTAAAATCGTGGGCGCCCAGATAGGAAACAAGTACCCATTATTTATAGGTAACAGAATAATTCTGCTGTAGCCAAACCAGAAAAATTTCAAATGCCTTTGCTCTTCACTCCACTTTTTCTTTTAAAATCAAGCCTGAAATACATATACACCATTGGCCATCTTAGAAGTAAGGTGAGCATCTACAGCTCTGCAATTAACTTTCCCAATGAGAGAGTTTGACTAGTGTGTCTTCCCTGGTATACTTTTCTGTTTCCATCTAGTCTGAGGGTTTTAGCTTTCCCATTATGTTGTAGTGTGAGCTATATGTAACAGTATTTCACCTCCTTGGTTTAAACAAAGGATCTTTTATTAATTGAATTGAAGTCCTTTTTAGATCAACTATTTTTCCCCCAGTGGATACTTCCATAGCCCAGTACTCCAAAACAACAATTATCCTTCTGAATTCTGAAAATCTTAGTAATGGTATAGATAGGAAGACTGATGCCACACTGAAATATTCTTTCACTGCCACAAGTGCTATGCTTTAGTTTAGTAAAGTTTGTGCTTGGATGAGCGAAACAGTAAAGAGTTTAACGGATCATTTAGTAGAGGTCTTCATCTGGTAGTCCTTGAGCAGAGTTACTCACTTTGGAGCAATTAATTTTGTAATTTAGTGAGGCGACATTCGACCCAAGACTTCTGTCAGCCAGGATATCATAATCTGTTCCTAAACATGTTGGTCCCTGCTTTTCCTTTACAGGAAAGTCAGACATCCTGGTCTCAAGGAGGACCTTCTAGAGCAGTGTGTTTTAATCCTCAAGTTTTTCCAGCAGGAATAGATAGATTTCTGTATTTAGAAGCAGGTAGCATAATTAATGACCCAGTGAAATAGAGTAACTCACTTGTGCATTATAAAATATCACATGACCTGTTCCTTGTACCTGAGGACTGGAATTGATAACCACTGTTCTGCTGGAAAGCAGACCTAAACAGATTGTAAATTCCGTTTTCAGACCTGCAATTAAGCCTTCAGTATGGCTTTGTTCCTGGCTCAACCTGTGGTTTTCTGTTTTGTATGTGTGTGCCTGTTGTCTTGCATACACGGACAGATGGTGCAACTCAACATCAGACACTTGAGTGCCTTGTCCAATGGCTACGTTAGACCCTCCACCAAAACTTTTTCACCACTGACCTACTCACACGGCAACAAAATGTTTTGCTCTACAAGGTGTCATTCAGGCTCTGTTGCATTCAGAGTTTGTTTCTTTTCTTTTCTGGATTTTATGAAAAATATTCTTGGTTTAGAAGCTGAACGGGTCATTTTGTTCCCTTCTCAACTTGAAGTACTTCAGTTCCCATATACACATAGGATTGAAGAGCCTTCACTTTTGGTATTTCCAAGTGTGCTTACAGTGCTGACTGCAGTCATTGCTATGTTCTTCAAAGCCAAGGGAGCATAAGTCATTCCTTATCATGACTTCTACCCCTTTCACATCGCAAATGCCGGGTCGCGAACCAGGATTCGGAAACTGGTCCGTCCAGGACCATCCTGGCATTTCCAAGGTGAAGTTCCCCACAGCGACCCAGCAATAAGGCGGGACACTGACGTTACGTGGGTTCGGGGCCGAGCGGCGGCACGTCATCGTAGGAGTCATCAGTGCTAGTTGCTGCTGCTGCCTCTTCCCTATAGAGCGGACGGGACCCGGGTTACCAGTTAAAACTGGCCAGCAACGCGGGTCGGAATGCCAGATTGCTGGACCCAGCTTTTTTCAAATGACCCTTTCACACCACACGAGAACCAGGTCGACCCGGGTTATTTGTGCAGGGTGAAAGGGCGTATAAGGTTATTCTAAATGCAGGACTACCCCAAATTGTTACTGCCTTAGATGTAACTAACAACACAGATGATTTGGCTTGTAAACTAGACAGAATTTAAATTTTCAAATGTTCAATTCAACACACCAAATAAGTTTTTTTTGACAAAAATTTGTAGTTCTAAATTAAAAAGTTCTTCCACGGAGAAGCCAAAGAGAGCTTCTCAAATTATGTCCTCAGGACTACAAACCGTTCATGTTTTCCAGGTCTTCACTTGAAATCCCACGTAAAATTCACTTCATCTGTCAACTAAAAAACGAGTGGTTTTTAGTCCCAAAGACACTACCCTAGGATCAAAGGAGAGAGCATTGCACATGTTGTGTCCATTTCCAGACACTCGTCCAAAACCTGTACACTGCTCGGCACTCCCAGAGCAAATGACAAACCAAATAGCTGCAGGAATGTGATATATCCAGTATACGGTCATTAGGTCGACAAGAGTTTTTCACAGGTCTTTATTTTGTGCTGACAGGCGGCATATCATGCTTTACCATCCACTATGGCATGGAGGGAGAATAGAATAGTGTGCAGAGCGTAGCGAGGCTTCGTGCCCAAAGCGTGGAAAGTGAATGGGTACACTTTGAAGGTGTCCACGTGGACTATGTAGACATTTTGACGTGTTGACTGTCGACCTAATGCTTGTGTTGACCTTCCAAACCCGTCAACCTTCTGTGATCCACCCAATGCATGTTGACCTAATATGGGTTGACCCAATGTCCCATACCCATATACTGTCAGGTCCATAAATATTGGGACATTGACACAATTCTCATATTCTTTACACCACCACAATGGGTTTCAAATGAACCAAACAAGATATGCTTTAACTGCAGACGTTAAGTTTTTTTAATTTGAGGGTATTTACATCCAAATCAGGTGAACGGTGTAGGAATTACAACGGTTTCTATATGTGCCTCCCACTTTTTAAGGGACCAAAAGTAATGGGACAAACTAAACCATCTTACTGTAAATCAAACTTTCCCTTTTTTTTTCCCCAAAAAATATTTTTATTAAGGATTGAGCATTACATTAATACAGTCAACATGGTGCAGTTGTCTTTTGCAAAGATGAAATTCAGTAAGGGTTCAAATTGCAAGAGATTAAATCATAGCTTTTCCATTGTTGCCGCACAACAGGAATATGTGGATGAACGCGGGTCTGTTGCAAATCCTTTGCAGTCAATTACAGCCTGAATATTGCCTGAAACACATCAGAATTCATGCTGCTACTTTTGTCAGCAGTCATAGTATCAATAAATACAAGGAACCAGTTCCATTGGCAGCCATACATGCACACGCCATGACACTACCACCACCATGCTTCGCTGATGAGGTTGTATGTTTTGGATCATGAGCAGTTCCTTTCCTTCTCCATACTCTTCTCTTCCCATCACTGATACAAGTTAATATTTGTCTCATCTGTCCATAGGATGCATAAAGGCTTTTTTAGATGTTTGTCAAACTCTAATCTGGTCTTCCGGTTTTTGAGGCTCACCGATGGTTTACATCTTGTGGTGAAACCTCTATATTCACAGTTGTGAAGTCTTCTCTTGACTTGATTTTGACATATATACCTACCTCCTGGAGAGTGTTCTTGATCTGGCCAATTGTTGTGAAGGGGTTTTTCTTCACCAGGGGAGTAATTCTTCTGTCATCCACCACAGTTGGTCTTCTGGGCATTTTGGGGTTGCTTAGCTCTCCGGTGCGTTCTTTATTTTTAAGAATCTTCCAAACTGTTGATTTGGCCATACCTAATGTTTTTGCTATCTCTCTGATACAGTAGGTTTGTTTTTATTTTTTAGCCTAATGATGGCTTGCTTCACTGATAGTGACAGCTCTTTGGATCTCATAGAGAGTCGACAGCAACAGATTTCAAATGCAAATGCCACACCTGGAATCAACTCCGGACCTTTTACCTGCTTAATTGATGATGATGATGAAATAACAAGCGAATAGCCCATACCTGTCCATGAAATAGCTTTTGAGTCGATTGTCCCATTACTTTTGGTCCCTTTTAAAAAGTGAGGCACATATAGAAACAGTTGTAATTCCTACGGTGTTCACCTGATAAATGCCCTCAAATTAAAGCTGAAAGTCTGCTGTTAAAGCACATCTTGTTTGGTTCATTTCAAATCCATTGTGGTGGTGTATAGAGCCCAAAATATGAGAGTTGTCGCTGTTCCAATATTTATGGACCTTAATATTTTGTATATAAAACTGCAAAATGAATTCTTTGTAACCAAAGTTTACCAGAAGCCTGCAGTACATTTGGTTGTTTTAAAAGCACTTGCCGTGTAAGTAAGGAGACATACATAGTCTTCAGAAAAAACTGTACATGGTAATAATAAGCCAATAAAAATACATTTTGTTTATAATTTAATCTAGAGCAGTGACCATTACAGATAGGTGTACTAAAAACAGGCTGCAATGTCTCATAGTTAAGCAATGAGTTTGGCCCATTTCAGCACCTTAATATGATACTTGCTGTCTGGCATCTGTGCCGATAGAATATGATGAAAAAGTTTGTAACCAGCAACTTGTTCCAATTCAGATGGAGTTGGATATGGATGCCCGAATTCCAGTTGTGAATCAAAGGGATGGTACTGTACTCCTAGGGGAAGAAGCACCTAAACGCTGCCAACTGCATGAGTGGCTGCACAGACATCCTGACTACATTGTGGACCCGCGATTTCTAGCTGTAAGTTATCACTGGCACTAGGAATAACATTCCTTCTCTCTGTAGCACCTGTTAAGTGTTACTTAAGTTCCCATAGGAGCAGGGATTATTTTTAGGGTCTGCATTGTAGCCCCTTATTGTTATTTGAATTTTGTGAAGCTAATGTTTTAATTAAGTGATGTGTGCTGCAATTTGCAGCCTTTATGGGTGGACCTGGCAGCAGCAAGGCAGTGTTGGTAGGCTGATATATATGACTACTGTTAGACTTGATTGGGAGTGAACTTTGCTGTCCTCATTCTAGGGTCAGTACTCCAGGGACTGCCTGGACCTGCAGTTGGCACTGTCAACCTTTCTAGAATGTGGTGGTGGCAATGGAACCCCATGTTCAGCCAAGTTATTTTCATATGCAGGGAATTTCACTGTGGTTGTTGTGCCGGGATTAGGTTAGTTGACTGATACAATCACCCCAAAGAGTCAACTACTGCACTGTCAGCAGCACAGTGGACATATGGAATTTTACTGGAACATTTTTTTAGTCTGAAAGCTGGTTGTCGTTTTGACCCATTAATGTCTGGACTCGTGAAGCAAGGTTATGGATTTATTTGTTTTGGCTGCAGTCCATGAGGTCAGTGATGATTGGCGTGGAGGTCAACTAAATTCTAGCCTTTATTGAGAAATATCTCAATAATGTCACCATTCGGGAGGACTATCACTGGCTTCTCAAATTCTCCATTGGTAGGAGCCTGTCCTTTAGCCTGGCTACAAATTTGCTCGTTTTTAACAAAACTCACGGCACGCCTTTGTTATGGGAGGAAGGGTATAAAATGGTACCCTACTTGGATGTTTTTTTTTCAAGGCATCCTCAACTTCTTTGCTACATTGTCACTTTGAACGCACAGTTTAGATTTTTCAGAGACATGGCAGGATCATGAATTTCAAGAAGTTCCTCCTGGACAGCAGGATTTGTTCCGTTCAGGGTTGGATATCCTATCTGTCCAGTTATGCCTGCAATTAATTGATGGGTAAGATGGTCTCCACCTTCGAAACCATGCATTATGCCAAGCTTTACTCTCAGATCACCTGGCCTTTCCGTGTACAATGGGGTAGTGAATTTTGACTCCATGCTCCTGGCATCATCAGGCAGCAAGATAACGGCATGAATCTGAGGCACTGTTTCAGGTGTGCGATTTCCAGTGTAGAAGAGTATTTTGCATTTGCATTCAGCTCCTGAAAAATGTGGCTTGCACATAGGGCGAGAGAGTGGAGTCTTAATTGCTGCGGCGAGGTTAGGTTGGGCCTGTAGGACATTTCAGTACTTTGAGGTTCATCCTCTGTAATAGTAACAGTGAATTTTATTTCTCAAGGAGGTATAAAAAAATACTTTTTTTTTCAATTCAGTGCCCTTCGACCCCAAAGGGGTGCACACTTTTTTTTTTTCCTTGTTCCATGAACCCGTTATGTATCTCTTCTGGACCGATTGAGCAGTTTCAAGATGGAGTTTTCAAAATCTGTCCTACACCTTAAGGAGTTATTGGTCATCATGGACATCAAAAATTATTATATAAATCGAAAGTAACAATCCTTTCCTGGTGCTTCAGGAACTTAAACTACTTCATATTGAAATTACGGTTAAGCATTTATACTGAAAATGTATAATAATTTCAGCCCTAGCGAGCTCTTCAGCAATCTTTCATTGTTAGTTCCCCATGCGGTTTATGTTCTCTCTAAAACAATCATGACAAATCTTAAAATGGGCTAAGATGGTTTATTTTTTTTGGAAGAGATCCCATAGTTGAGTAGAATTATGAGATAATATATGTACTTTTATTAAAAGCCCAGTTTTTCATATAAAGATTTGTCCTCATACATTATCTCAATATGCCATGCAGCAGGCTATGCTTGGCGTTAGTAGACCGTTCCCATGCTACTCCAGAACGCCACATTGATAAGATGCACAAGCAGAATCTGCTGAGTAAAATATGTTGTATGTCTATATGTGGTGTGTATGTATATGTTATATAGTGTTTTACCAGCCGTTTGGCATCAAGAAGAAGCTGGGCACTGGTATTTTAAATTCTTTTAGCCCACATACTAAACCATTCGTCTTTCATGGACACAATTTCTTTCAACTTGATAACTGCAGAAATCCAAGGGGAAACATTGTAATGGCTAGTCTTTCCCTAGTAATACCACCCTTAGCAAGATAACTAGTAGACTACAGTTACTTTCTATAAAGCAAGGGATAGGTGGAGGATCGATCAAGGGCGCTTAGGTATGATGTGTAAATTGAAGAATGTCTATCCCAATGAGGATGATATTAGAATGTTTTTTTATTTTTAATATATCCACTTTAAAAACAAAAATTCAAAAAGTAGGTAAAAAAACCCATAAACAAAGTCCAGATACTATTAAGGGCTGAGTCCACTTTATATCATACAGGGTGGGAAAGACTGCACAGTTTGTATCCACTCCGGTAGCTCAGATATCTCTCTCTGCTTAACGTGGTCAGCGGTGATGGGATTCCCCACAGGAGTCGCCTGTCTCCGCTGCAGCCGTGGTCCCTGCTTCCAGTCGGGTACTGGGCAGCTCTTTTGATTTGATGAACGGAGGACCTGTATTGGATTTTAAGTCCCAGACTTTGATGTGGTTGTTGAATAAAATAGCACTGGTGACAATGTCCACCGATTGCTCGTCGCCAATATGTTTCAGTTACTTTCTATACAAATATAATAATGTAGTTTTTGCTACCAATTGGGATTCTTGTCCTGCTCAGTTCTTCTCTTGCACCAGATGTGGGTCCTCACGCCTTTCAGTAGCCAGGAAACGCCTCTGCACGCAGCAGGAGAGACCAACTATGTCACTGCATCTCATTCATGCCACTAGCGCTATATGAATGAGTGAAGTCAGTGGTTCCTAAACTTTTTTGAATCACGGCACCCTATAGTTTCAGAAATTGATTCATGGCACCCCTAGGTCAAAAGTTTCTTATTGGGAAAAAAAAAGTAATTGTAAATTGTGTTTAAATGTCATCCTTAATGCTAATTATGTGGTGAGGGATTATATTAGTTGTGGCTTATAATATGAAGCCACAAACAATAGTTTTACTTATACTGACCAATTTGAATGTAAATAACTCCTGGACCACCAACCCAGGGTACCACGGCACACAGTCCACCTTTCCTTAATGCAGTGGTTCCCAAACTAAGTGAGTTACTCACTACCCTCTGCTAATGCATTGCACTACTGTTGTTTTCGGTTACAATTTGTTTATACCAGCAACAACCAGTCATTGCTGGGGCACATGTTAATATCTTGCTTTTTGTACACAGTATATGGAGGACCGTAGGAAACGTAAGAAACATCGGAGTAAGAAATCCAGGTCAGCTGCGGCGGCTCTTGGAGTTGCGGGTGCTGTGCAGCCTTCTCATCATCACAATGGGAAAAAGGTGAGAAAAATGACATATGAACAAACACTATGATTGGTTGAGCTAAATTTGTTTGATTTAGGAGGTCTGAGAGCTTATTAATTAACTGTTGGCCATGATTGGCCCCCTAACAGGTGGCACTCAGACGGTGTAGAAAAAAACAAACTGGTTTATTAAGTGCTGTGGCAACATTTCGGGACTGCGCCCCTTTCTCAAGCTGTTCAAAACAACAAGTGAGCATACATCAAAAAATCAAGCATAAATACTATAATTGAAGCTGCCGCCGCCTCCTTCTCCCCGCCGTCACGTGCTGCACGCTGTTCTCAATATCCGCCCTATCCAAAGCCTGCTCGCACCAGGCCGATGACGTGGGCAGAAGCTGTAGTATTAGCTGAGCCCCTCCGTGCGTAGAGGGGGAAGACACGCGGCGCCTGCCTAGGAAACAGAGACCAAAACATAAACAAACATACATCGCAAGTTATGACAATACATTACATCTTTATAAACAATTAATAAAGGAAAAAACATATCAATGTGAGTCTGCCATGTGTGGCGTCTGACTATAATGTGTGCAAAAGAAAATAAGTCTGTGTGCAAAGACAGCGATCCCTGTCTGTTTACAAGCATTGCACTGCATGTGTCTCGAATGGATCATGTCCGTATTTTTATCAAGGTGCACCTTGATTAAAAAAAAGCCTGCAGGCTTTTGAAACGTCGGGTACCCATAACACTTGTCTCCTGTCCTCAATTCTGAGTGCCCCCCCCCCCCCCCCAGCATCTTGTATACAGAGCGTCTCACAGCACTCAAACAGGAAGACACCGGAGCTATTTAGCAAGTCCCAGCACCCCTGTGCTGAGAACGCGGAGTGCCACCACAGCTACATTTATATATAGTATGTATGTATGTATGTATATATGTATGCATGTTAGAGCTGTAGAACAATATTTACATTGCGAGCATTCATCTAAAATTGTGTTTTCTTGTATTCTCAGTCTTCTCTACCAGAGAACACATTTGATACTCAACATCTCCCCACATCAGCCAAAAAAAGAAAGAAACGTCCTCCCTCCAAGATAATAATGCCGTCTACTTTACATGGAGCTGGGGACACATGTCACACCTTCTCCCGGGACCCTAGACCAGAGCCCAGTGCAAATTCTCTGCGGCCCGTGTATGGGACATCAGGAGGAGGAATACTGCACCAAACAGGACTTGGTGGGATGGGATTACCACGTTTCCACCCTCTGCATGCATCATCTGCAAGTAGAATTCAAGGACCTACATTTGGTGATGATTTACCGGGCTATGAGCCCCCACAACAACACTTCTCTCTGCTTGATGACCCCATGATGCCAGCAAATTCTTCCTCCAGTGATGATGACTTAGACAGACCCTGATAGGACCCTTCCCCTAGTGGGAGCCAAGAACAACTCACAGAGAAGCAGGGCCAAAACCCCTCTATGTAGAGACTAAGTTACTGCCTTCTCACCAATAGCCTGTTTTTTGGGGGGGATCTTATTTTTTATTTTTGACTTTTTTTTGTTTTTTCCCCCTCCCAATTTTCAGGACTCCATGACTCTTTCCAGCCCCAAGTTTAAGGATCCTCCGCGGCAGGATTCACGCTGGATCAGAAAGGACAAACGAATGAGGCTTTGCCTTTTTTTTCTTTTTTTATTAATTTAATATTATTAACTCTATATTGCTGGAAGGGGCCTTGCACCACACTAGCACAGAACAGGTTCTTGGACATTAAGGAAAGTCTCTTACAGTGCAATAAGGCACTTCAGGATCTGGGTGACAAGGTCCCTATCCCACTTGGGGGTCTCCACTATTCACCCAGCTCCGATGTGCATTACTCCCCTAGTTCACTGTTATGGGGGTAACATAATTGGAAGTGTTGCAGTAAGAATACAGCGACCTGTTCTCTTATACAAAACATGAATTTGTTGCAAGCAGAGTTAAGCCTGTGCATTGAGGGAGGGATGGGCACTTTGTTTGTGTGTACATGTGGGACCTGACACTGAGGAGCTGAAGCTGCATTTTGTAGGGTGCAGGGGGTGCTACCAGCCTTCTCTTTCCCTCAGTCATCCATGAGAAATCAATAAATTCCTTGATTTAATATAATGTCATTTCTGGAGTTTGACGACTGTGTATGGTGTGTTTTTATATCATCTGTCCAATATATTACAATTACAGATTTCGGTACTTGTTTCCTTGCACAGCGCCCATCTCGTTGATTGTATGCCTTAAGTTTAAGGCACTTAAGGCATACAATCAACGCGATGGACCCGATTTTGTGTCAATCACCAGCTAATTTGCCGGTGAAAGACAAAATCAGGTTGATCGCGGACAATGTTAAATAATTTTAAAAGTGAAAATCAGGTTGATCGCGTCGGTCGCGGGCCATTATAATGGCCCGCAACGCGATCAACCCAATTTTACATAGGTGACAATGAAATATGGCCCATTTCACATTGAATATGTTGAAAAAGTATGTTTAATGCCCCGATTGCCACCCCAATATTGACGCCAACCCAAAGCGTGGCGAGCGGCGGCGGTACGCGTCCTCCGTCCTTTTCATACCCCTACTGTCCATGTCGGCGTGGAGTTGATTTTATAAAGTGTGGCGAGCCACCGTGCCCGAAGCGTGGCGAGCGAACGCGGATACCTGTGAAGCCCGCGAGGGGACACGGATACCTGTGAATGTATCCGCGGGGCTCGCCACGCTTCGGGCACGGTGGCTCGCTGCGCTCGCCACACTTTATAAAATCAACTCCACGCCGACGTGGATAGTAGGGGTATGAAAAGGTCGGAGGACGCGTACCGCGGGCTCGCGCTCGCCACGCTTCGGGTTGGCGTCAATAGTGGGGTGGCGTTAACAATGGGGGGGGCGCATTTCAAACATGAGGGGGTTTTGGTGCTTTTTACATTGAAATCAATGTCAAATCGGGTCTCGGGGACCATTTTACATTCAATCCAATGTAAAAATCGGGTCAATCGCATGCGATTTGGTTGGCATGCGCTCAACGTGATTTTTCCGACCCGATGGATACAATTAAAATCGGTGGCGCCGTGCTAGGAAACAAGTACCCAGATTTCTTATAGATATAAAAACATATTGCATAACCTTGGTTTTTCTGTGTACACTTTGCATACTCCAAGCTTTAATGCTTAAAAAGCCAAGAGTTTGCGGTACTTATGTAATATCTGGGCTCCCGTTTTTCTTATGAGACCGTGTCCCCTCGCTGCGCTCGCCGCGCTTCGGGCAGGGTGGCTCGCTGCGCTCGCCACACTATATAAAATCAACTCCATGCGTAGTTGGATAGTAGGGGTATGAAAAAATGGGGTGCATTTAACACGGGAGCCCAGATAATACATAAGTACCGAGTTTGCTATAACGGGCACCACCTTTCCTCATCAGTGTATTATGCTCAGTCCATAAATTAATGGTTCAAACACACCAATTGGTATATGGAAAAAGCAAAGGTAGCCTTAACTCATCTGTTACATGATTTATTCACACTTCGCAAATCCCATGTGATGTGAGTGGGGAAAAAAGACCAACTAATAGTGTCACACTTATGTAATCAAACAAACACACATTGCTAATGTCCACCCCAATGGGAAGCATGCAACGTTGGGGAGAAGCAAAATCTGAAATGACAAAATTCCCCCTACAGATTTTTTTTTACATACTTAGGATTTTTATTTTTCAATGGGAATGCATGATAATGATCATTAAGAAATGGCTACATGTAGCATTGATGGATATACTATATATGGAGTATTCTGCAATGTACTTTTATACATGAAACTCTGAAGAACCATGACAACTCTACTTTTTATACAGGTTTTGGTGAACTAGTCTAATTACATTTGGACCTGTCCCATCTACACCATCCGGCTTCAGTTTGTAGTAAAGTGAGTTTTAAGGAGTACGAAATGCTGTCTTCATTCCATTACAGGTCCTTAAATTTGGCAACTTTTCACCCAATTCTGATGGATCTGGCCGAGAAATCCAGTGAAAAATGGCCAAATCGGATGTGTCTGACCTCTGAGTTGGAGGTCGGACCTTCTGCACATCTCACTCCCCTCCGACTCAAAACACCTTTCAGCAGTAGGGATTGGGGTTGCATGCGATGCATCACATGTAAAAAGGACCACATGCAATGTATGAAGGGGGATCGGTTGGCCATACACTGCTGCGACAAGTCGCAGCAGTATATGGCCACCTTATTTTAGATGTGTTTTTATTTATTTTTTTCTGGGGTTGTTGATGTTCGTTGTGATTTCAGCACTTAATATGTTCCTATGTGAGACTGTGCATTGCATTTATTGGGTAGCTGGGGCATTTCTAGCATACCTTTTACACCATCCCCATCGAGTTTGCTATCTGCAGATGACAAAGTGGTTCTCCTCATTAGAGCTGATGTGACTAAATGCAAAACCGTCATCAGGGACATATCATATGAACTAGAAACCACCATTGCACTGGGCTTTGGGGATCCACACTCCCTTTATGGTGATTTCATAGTATTTGTCTTTGTTTTTATAAAGACCACCAGAAAAATGTTTCTATAAAAAAAAAAAAAAAGGAATTGAACAATGTTTCGTGGTCATATTGTAAAATGTACCTGATGGACTGAAACTCCCCTCATCTAATATCAATCCTAAAGGGGGAGGTGAAGTACTCATTTTTAAAGATTAGTATTTCTAAATGTTTGCATGATAGTTACAGGAATGGTTTCTTTTTCAAGTTTCTGGCAGTAGATGGTAACCAGGGAGCAGGAGAAGCAGCAGGACTCAGGTATCCGGAGAGCAAGCCAGGAGCCTTGAGAGCACAGGAACAGACAATTGTTCAAGGCAGTGGAGGCGTCTGGAAGGCCTACTTATATCACCCAAGATGGCTGCTGACCGGAAAATGATTTAACGGAATCATGTGATCATAGCACAAGTTTCTAGATCGGTGTGCAGGAGTCAGCTGACTATGGGTGTCAGGGTGGGCCCATATCCCTCAGGGCCTGCAGCATATGATAAGTGGCTACATGGGGAAGTGACACAGGGACATCATGCCACACATTGCCGGTGGCCACTTTGCAGCACAGGATACATCAGCGCACCTGTTAACTGCAATTCCTGAAACTTACTATGTCTCCTTATGCCAATGCCCCCTTGCATCATCACAAAGCCTAAGAGCAAAGTGGATGTATTTATCCTTCTGTCCAAGGTACTGGCCCCATTATGTAGTATTACAGTATCCTAGTATCCCACAGGTTTTGTTTCTGTGCCAGGACCATCATTAGCGGTCTTTAAAAATGTGGTTGTTAAAGGGAAGACCTAGTGAACCAAGGGGTCACCCAAAGGTGTTATAATGCTAGAAATACCACTTCTGTAGGAATATATCATAGTATATAGAAGCCTTGTGACTTCCTTTCTTTGGACTGTTGTCATCTCTCCAGAAGAAACTGCTGAAAAGCTTGCATCATAGTGTGAGAGATGGTCTATACCTCAGACTGCAGAGGACACATGACGCAAAGTTCCTTGAATCCACATGGTCTAACCTAAGATCATGTAAAAAAAAAAAAAAATAAACACAAAAAAAATCTAAATACATATTATATGACACTACATGATGGGGCTCTATAACAGTGCCATAAATAGAAGCGTTTGAGCTGTGCCACCACAAAGTGCAAAGGGCTGGTACCTGCATAGCCCCCAGTGTATCTTCTCACTTGTTTTCTCTCTTAGTTGGTTCTAGATGGGTGGAATGGAAAGGTTGTATGTTGTGGGTTTTTTTTTTTTTTCATATCTTAAGCATAATCATTGCTGAATTACATCTGCAACAGCAGGGTCTTTGCAACAGAGATAATGCAGTTAAAACAGCTTTAAATCCTAAAAGGTCTATTTGTGGCTGATTAATACCTACATATTTTGCCTGTAATGTATTCATTAATTGCACATCTCTAACTACTCATTCGGTCGACCTGGTTCTAGGGTTTTTCACAGTTTTTTGGGTTTTTTTACCTGAATATCAACAGAGTCAACATGGACACAGTTTAAAGTGCACCGCATCACTCGCAATGCGTCGGGCACGGTGCCTCGCTACGCTCGTCACACTATTCTCCCATCATGCCCTAGTGCATGGGTCTTCAACCTGTGGCCCTCCAGATGTTGTGAAACTACATGTTCCAACATGCATTGCCAAATTTTTCCTATAAGAGCATGCCAAAACTGTCAGGGCATGCTGGGACATGTAGTTTCACAACATCTGGAGGGCCACAGGTTGAAGACCTGTGCCCTAGTGGATGGTAGGGAATGAAATACCGCATGTCGGCTCAAAAAACTAGTGGAAACCCCCATGTTGACCTTTTGACTGTCAACTTAGACATTGTCGAACTAGACCCATGTCGACCTTTTCCCATGTTGACTTAATGACTGTCTACCATCATGCTGTAGACAAAATGACCGCATCCCATGTCAAAGTTGGGTAATAAGCATTATGAAGTGAACTCATCAGAGTGCAATATTTTCAAAGATGGTTGAACTGCAATTTAAGAAAGCATACCGCACGATTGCCTACTTGGAATGGTTAGAAAGATAATAGTATTTGGGCTACTAGCTCTGTGTATCCAGGAACATTTTAGGCCCCTGTACACTATGCGATTTGGGCCCGATTTCACTGGATTCCGGCGGATTGGCCCGAGAAATCGGGCGAAATTGTCCCAAATCGCATTGGTATGACACCCGGTCCGATGTGTGGGCCAGTGGTCATTGGATCGGAGTCAGAGGTCGGAACCGCTCTCTTTAGACAGGGAACTTACCCGACTATTGCCATGCGCCAGTTCTGCGTGCCCCATTCTTAGCGATACGACGGCAATGTCCCATTGCAATGTCTGTGATATAGCGAGCTGGTTGAGAGCGGCTCCACCTGTAAGATAAGTTGTGCAGCCGTCAGAGGCACTTTTACCTGCGATCTATCTCATCGACACGGTCCATAGGTGCAGCACCTCTGTCGCACACCAATCTGCAGAGCGGAGAAGCTCCAGACAGTAGAGGTACTCTCCATGCTCTGCATCCCCGGCGGGCAGTAGATGAAAAATACAATCATACAAAAGAATGGGCGGCCATTGATTGGCTGAGAGAGCTCCCCTGGAGTACATGCAATTTATCGCATGTAAAAATGGCCCATCAAGTGAGTCCTCCCCGAGAGATCAGGGAGAATTGGGTCCGACTTGTCCTTAGGGCTTTTACAATTTAATCTGATACTGCTTTTCCACTGCTATAAATATCCTGGGTTTTTGCACATGAACCTGCACATACCTGGGATTTTTGTTAGTGGAAATGGCTACAAGTCAAAAATCCCAGGTAGAGTGACACAGGATTTTTTCCCAGGACACAAGCAGGGTTTTTAGCCGGTCTTTCCCGGGTAACGAGCAGTGGAAACTGTGAAGAACCGGAGTAACAGAGCCTAACCTCAGAGTGTACTCCGGGACTTCTGGGTCAGGTCATGCAGACAGGAGACAGAATAAGATATAAAAATATATTTATTAACAAATTACTTACTACAAGCTCTCTAAATCAGCTATAAATAAACACATTTGGAACTAGCAATATAACACCAGGTCCCAATAGACATCAGATTACCATCACAGTTTCTGTATAACAGAGTCAGCAAGTCTGTGAGTCCAGAAGGTTAGCATAAACCAGGCAGAGCAAACAAGTCTGCAACCCCAAGAGAAGCTGGTAATCCAGTAGCCACCATGTTCCCAGGCACAGTCCTAAACACACTGGCAGGAGCTGAGACTCCAAGGCCAGTAGCTTCTAGAAGCAAAATCACCCCGGCCCCCAGCTCTCTTGTCTTCTCTTTTTAAAAACTGTCCCAATTTCCACCATTAAAGTCCCTCCTGCAGTGGGTGGTCTTAGGAAAAGGTCTCCCTTAATTGGTAGAGCTCAATGTGGATCTGTAACAGAGATGAGTCAGGAAGAGATCCCCCCTGCTGTTACCCTGCCACAGTGTCTGACTCAGTCCTAGGGGAGAACAAAGGGATCTTGATGCACTTAATCCTTAGGTGAGGGGGGATGATGGTCCATCACTCCTTGTCTTAACCCCTTATAGTCATTTGTGACCTCAGAGGGGCTCAAGTAGCTCCCAGCTTCTGGTATTTACAGTGAGTGACTGGTCCCAAATAAAACATCACACCTGGCCCTGTTTAAGAACTATAGCACAATATTGTCAGAATGGTCCAGGGACAGTCCATTCTGTCACAGAAACCATTCTTACCCTGGATATTCGACCCAGGTGGGGATATTGGCCAATGCTCAGCTTCCTCCCACTTCCACTGCACACCGATGCCCGCTGATCACAGCCCCCTGCTGAAGCCCGCAGTTTTACAGAGCCTAGCGTGCATTAGCAGGATTTCTAAAAAGGAAAAGAGATGAATTTCTAAAAGCATTTAGTAGTTCTAGATGTCCTCAAATGCTAACATCGAGGAGAGGAATGCAGTATTTGAGAAGGCTAGACAAACCTTTTTCAGGAGGAAGCATCCAGGAAAATAGAGGAGAAAATGGAGAATGGAGGTTGGGACAGATTTGCAGGATTTAAAAAAAATATATATATATTTAATAAAATCAAGTAGCAGATGTCCTCAACTAAGAAATTATGAGATTGCTGAAGATCCTGGGGAGGGATGCAGTTATTCCAGCAAAAAGTTGACCAAAAAGAGATCATGCAGCACAGCTCTTCAAAGACACTTGGACAGGTTTGATGGACTAATAATAATAATCATCCCTAACTGCAATTAATGAGTCCAGCTAAGTGTCCCACCAGTTAAGCAAACTGCAGAAGACAGATGAACTATGCCTAACGGCCACCAAAGCACAGACACTGTACCCTTAACAGTGAAAGAATGTTCTTAATGCTTATTATTCAATGAGGGAGGCTATGGCAAAGTGATACTGGCAACAAATGCTACATGTATGGAAAGAGTGACAGTCAAAATATTCAAGAACAAAGCACTAAAAGAGTATGAAGACCATTTGGTTGAGTATTGGGTCCTGGAATTGGCATCAGAGAGCATTTTAAGGTACTCTTTACCTAGAACGGCGCCCATCGGGGTGATCGCGGGATCGCGGGCAGTACATAAACGGCCGCGACGCGATGCCCGCGATCACCGCGATTTTCCCATAGGGAACAATGTTAAAAAGCCAGATTGATCGCGATTTTGCATTCAATGGCTCAATGCCCGCGATTTTTCCATAGGAATCAATGTTAAATGGGCTACAGAGCCCAAATAGGCTCAATTAACCCTTAAATGTCACCCCAATTTTTTGACGCCACCCCACGATCCACGCCAACCCGAAGCGTGGCGAGCGCAGCGAGCCCGCGAGGGGCGGCGGTACGCGTCCTCCGACCTTTTCATGCCCTACTATCCACGTCGGCGTGGAGTTGAGAATAGAATAGTGTGGCGAGCGCAGCGAGCCACCGAGCCCGAAGCGTGGCGAGCGCAGCGAGCCCCGCGTGGGGACGCGGATACCTTCACAGTTATACGCGTCCCCTCGCGGACTTCACAGGTGTCCGTGGCGACGCGGACACCTGTGAAGCCCGCGAAGGGACACGTTTACCTGTGAAGGTATCCGCGTCCCCTCGCGGGGCTCGCTGCGCTCGCCACGCTTCGGGCTCGGTGGCTCGCTGCGCTCCCCACACTATTCTATTCTCAACTCCACGCCGACGTGGATAGTAGGGCATGAAAAGGTCGGAGGACGCGTACCGCCGCCCCTCGCGGGCTCGCTGCGCTCGCCACGCTTCGGGTTGGCGTGGATCGTGGGGTGGCGTAAAAAAATTGGGGTGACATTTAAGGGTTAATTGGGTCTATTTGGGCTCTGTAGCCCATTTAACATTGATTCCTATGGGAAAATCGCGGGCATTGAGGCATTTTACATTAAAATCGCGGTCAATTAGGCTTTTTAACATTGTTCCCTATGGGAAAATCGCGGTCATCGCGGGTACACGATTTTGATGTACCCGCGATTTACCCGCGATGACCGCGATTTTTTACCCCCGACGCCCGCGATTCTGATCGCGGGCGCCGTTCTAGGTAAAGAGTACCCATTTTAATAATTGGATATTATGCAGCCTGGTGAAGGGGATCTCCGCAATTTTCAGCAACTGCGTATTTATACGCAGCACTGATGCGGCATCAACTTTTAGGGTTGACCTATGGCTAGGCAAGCTAGCTGTGGCAGTAGCAATGCTAGTACCACACATCTCTACACACAGGGTCGCGCTACCTGCTCAGCAGATGATGCAGTGCAGGGAGGTGCCAGGCAGGAGAAGCGCTCTCCCTGCTCAGCATTCCTGCTAATGGCCGCTGCTGCGCCTGTCACACACTGTCTGATAGGTGCAGCATGAAGCTCCCTCCCACCCCCTGTGATAGCACCAGGGATAAAAGGGGTGGAGATACACAGACTTTGGGGGCAGAGCCACAAGGAAGTAGGGACAGGATGAGCAGCCAGACAGATTTAGGTAAGTGTAGGGAAATAGGAAGAGTGGGGCAGGGCATTATGTGTTTATGTGGAACTATTACAGTGGGCATTACGTATAAGCATTACTGTTTGTAGCTGTAGACATGTGTATAAGCGGCACTACAACTGCAGGCATAATGTATATAAGAGGAGATGCAACTGTGGGCATAATGTGTTTAAGCGCTGATAGGCCTGTGGGCATAATCTGTGTAAGCGGCAATACAACTGTGTACATAATTTGTATAAATGGCACAATGACTGCAGGCATAATTTGTGTAGGCGCAGCTACGACTGCGGTTATAGTGTGTAAGAGGCGCTACAACTGGGCATGTTGTGTATAAGTGGTGCTTCCTCTGCACGCATAATGTGTGTACGGTGCTATGACTGTGGACATAATATGTATAAGTGGTACTATATCTGTGGGCATAACGTGTAAGTAGCGCTACGGCTGCAGGCATAATATGTGTAAGTGACTGCAGGCATGAAATATATAAGCGGCCCTACGGCTGCGGGCATAATGTGTATAAGAGGCGCTATTACTGCAGACATAATATGTATTAGGTTCTACAACTGCAAGCATAATGTATATAAGGCACTTCAATTGCATGCAGAATGTGTTTAAGCGGTGATATGACTGTGGGCATAATGTGTATAAGGGGTGCTACTACCATGAACATTATGTTTATGAGGTGCTTCTAATGCAGGCATTATGTGTGTAAGCGGTGCTAGTCCTGTTGGCATTATGTATAAGGGGTGCTACTACTGCAAATATTATGTGTTAGATCCACTACTACTGTGGGCATTATGTGTGAACCAGTGGTTCCTTGCCCACAGCACATTTGTACTGTGGGCACACCATCTGGCAGCACCACCCACATGGCTGCTCACCACCGCCTGAGCTCCGCTGCTGCTCCCTGCTACTCTGGCTGCCAAACATTTCAAATGTGGCGCCTGCCACCAGCCTATAAGAGCTCACAGATTGGCAGTTAGCTAATTGCTGGACTGCAAGCTCCATTAGCTCATGAGTCAGTGCCATATAGTATTTGAAATATCAACTCAGTACCTCTGCAGGCTCCGCTCTCTTCTATTTCCCTATCTTCAGTAGCAAAAGCGGCGGCAGGATGGCAAATATCGGGTCCAGGGCTGTACAGGACTATATTACGCGATGACCAATACTGGGGGCATACTTTAATAGAAACATAGAAACTTGGAATTTGATGGCAGATAAGAACCACTTGGCCCATCTAGTCTGCCCATTTCTTAAACATGTTACCTCAAACTATATTTGATCCTTATTTTTTTGTACAGATATCAATATGCCTATCCCAAGTATGTTTACATTGTACTACTGTATTTGCCTCTACCACCTCTGATGGGAGGCTATTCCACTTATCTACTACTCTTTCTGTGAAGTAATTCTTCTTCACATTTCCCCTGAATCTTCCTCCCTCTAGTTTCAGTGCATGTCCTCGTGTTCTGTTGCTCCTCTTCCTATGAAGAATGTCTTCCACCTGTACCTTGTTAAAACCCTTGATATATTTTAAAGTTTCTATCCTGTCCCCCCTTTCCCTTCTCTGCTCTAAAGTATACATATTAAGGTATTTTAGACTTTCCTGGTATGCTTTGTGATGTTGGCCATGATTTTGCATTTTTTGCCATTAAACTGTAGTTGCCATGCTCTTGACCATTACTCTAATCTACCTATATCATCAATGATTTGTTTTACCCCTCCTGGTGTGTCTACCCTTTTGCATATCTTTGTGTCATCTGCAAACAGGCACATTTTACCCTTAATATATTACCACTAAAGATATTAAAAAGCACTGGTCCAAGTACAGATCTCTGGGGTATTCCACTTATAACCTTTCCCTCCTTTGACTGTACTCCGTTTACTACAACTCTCTGTTTTCTGTCCTGCAACCAAGATCTTGTCCATTCAACTATCTTAAAAAGACTGGTATTATTCAAGAATAATTGTAGAGAGTGCACTGAATTAAGCACATAATAGTATTTATTAAAACAGCAATTAAAAAGACTCAAATACAAAATAATATTAATTAATACATCTATGAATAGATTATGCGCACATTAACAACCACCTATACCTGTCACAGATCTGATGATAAGTAAAATGAGTTCGGTGGCTCTTACCCACTTATAGTTGGAAGTTGGAATGTCCAGAATGAAAAGCGGGGAGCTTGTTTATGTTGAAGTATGAAAAGATGGGGATTGAAGAATAAGTCCTTGTAAATATCCGTCCGGTAATCGCTAGCAGCGAGTTTATGGTATGCCAATATGGGGGGTGATGAATGGAGCCTGCATTTGTTGTGGGGAACTCACTGTCAATGAGATGACCGGTGAGTAGTTGTAATTGCCAGGAGCACATACAAGGCAGTCAGCGGCGCAGCTGGACGATATAGATGGACACCGTCTTATTCACCGGCGCGATGACCCGTTGAGAGAGTCGACGCCGGGAGGGACTGGATTCCAGCCGCACACTGCTGGTGTGAGTCCCAATGCAGGCTGTAACTCTCGGGGGTCCCGCTTGTTGTCCACAAGAAAGTGGTGGTAAATCCAAATTATCCAAGTTGGTAATTGGGTTTCTACTCAAATTAAAGGCGTGCTCTGAGTACATGTGTACTCTAATCAAAGATCCGATAATGATTGGTGGATTTACCTTTTAAAATTAGCAACCAGACACACTCCCATATCTTCTGAGGAAACCGTCTGATATCCGTGATGGAGAAATGCGTTAAGACTGGGAGGACCACTTGATACCTGCCACTCACTCTGCTCAGCTGTTTACAAACCTACCATCTCTTTCCCTCGGTGCTGGGTAAACCTGCAAGCTGAAGGGTGACCTGCGGCGAACCCCGACTGCCTTGGATAACAAGCGGGACCCCCGAGAGGTACAGCCTGCATCGGGACTCACACCAGCAGTGTGCGGCTGGAATCCAGTCCCTCCCGGCGTCGACTCTCTCAACGGGTTGTCGCGCTGGTGGATGAGACGGTGTCCATCTACATCGTCCAGCCGTGCCGCTGACTGCCTTGTATGTGCTCCCGGCAATTACAACTACTCACCGGTTGAAGCACTTCACATCATCTCATTGCAAGTGAGTTCCCCGCAACAACTGCAGGCTCCATTCATCACCCCCCCCCCCCCCCCATATTGGTATACCATACACTCGCTGCTAGCGATTACCGGACGGATATTTACAAGGACTTATTCTTCAATCCCCATCTTTTCATACTTCAACATAAACAAGATCCCCGCTTTTCATTCTGGACATTCCAACTTCCAACTATAAGTGGGTAAGAGCCACCGGACTCATTTTACTTATCATCAGATCTGTGACAGGTATAGGTGGTTGTTAATGTGCGCATAATCTATTCATAGATGTATTAATTAATATTATTTTGTATTTGAGTCTTTTTAATTGCTGTTTTAATAAATACTATTATGTGCTTAATTCAGTGCACTCTCTACAATTATTCTTGAATAATACCAGTCTTTTTAAGATAGTTGAATGGACAAGATATTGGTTGCAGGACAGAAAACAGAGAGTTGTAGTAAACGGAGTACAGTCAAAGGAGGGAAAGGTTACAAGTGGAGTACCCCAGAGATCTGTACTTGGACCAGTGCTTTATTCTTGAATAATACCAGTCTTTTTTCTTTATTTGGATCTACCAGTGATCCTATTGGGAGCTGCCATATAGATACTTTGTATTTTTTTTTAATGTTTTTATTAAGGCACCGTGGAATAAAATACAGCTTTTAAAAACACAGGTCGTACATTGTTATTATTTTCAGTCAAACAAGATTAATGTCATGGTACACTTATAAACATGGTCTGATGTTTTACCATAGTGTTGTAAAGTATTTTTCATAGATTTACAGTAACAAGTTGAGTGATCAGCATGACGGTATTAAACATGGGTAACAATCGAAATAGGAAGCATTATTGTATAATGACCGCCTGTGTCTGTAATACAAATATATTAAACAGGTAATTGGGATAAAATAGAAACAAATTTGTAGTTGATTAATTGAAATTAAGGTGTAACTCTCTCTCCTCTCTCCTGGCTCCCCCCCCCCCCCCCACTCCACGTCCCAATCTCTGAGCATTAAAAGTTTAGGTTGTCATCCCATCAATAGCGATGGGAGGATCATTAGCTGCTAGGCGTGATAAGTACCAGGATGTGTTCTGTAAGCTTTGGTGGATCTGTTGTCTCATATCTGCTGACCGTGTAGCAATATAGCTTTCCCATACTGTAAAAAATGCGTTAATTTTGTGTTCCCTGTCCAGGCTGACTTCTATTCAGTCCATCCTGAATAAGTGAAACAATTTGCATTTAAATAAAGAGAACGTTGGAGGTGATTAATAAATCCACTCATGAAGGATGGTCTTCCGGGTAGCTGCACTAATGGCCAGTAGGAGACGTTTGCCTCCCTTTGAAGTTCTCAAAGAGGGCGAGACAGTGCCAAGAATTGCCCAGTCTGGTGTAAATGGGATGTAGTTGACTAGTGATGATTCCGCATATTGTTTAATCTGTAGCCAAAATGTCCGGACTACTGCACATGACCAAAAGCTGTGGTCTAAATCTGCGTACGGTTTCCTGCATCTATAACATGTGTGGGATGTGGAGCGACCCATCAGGAAGCTTCTATGTGGGGATAAGTATGCACCATGGAAGATGTTTAAGAACATTTCTGTGTATGTGGCAGAGGATAGAATTTTGCAGGACTTTACAAGTGCTTTAAGTAAATCTTCGATTTCATAGTCTGGGAATTTGGACAGCCATTTTGACATTCCACTATTTAATTTTGTGTGGTCTAAGTCGATTTTAAAGTATCTGTAATAAAGGGATATGGCTTTCTGTAAAATGGGGGGTTTATTTAATAGTGCATCTATTGGGTTTATCCAGTCTTTATAAGAGAAGGATCTAATTACCGATGATATATAGTGTTGCGCCTGCAGAAAGGCCAGAGGATACGCCTCTAAGGTGCCAAATTTCCCAACTGCGGATGTAAAGGTCAGAACCTGTCAACTAGGCAGCTTAGGTTAGATAATCCTCCCACTCTCCATATCGTGAAGGGGTACGAGGCTAGCCCATTTTGGAATTCAGGGTTATTAATAAAGGGGAGCAGGAGGGATTTGTGAGAATTCAGGCCTGCTTTTTTTTTATTTATATATATATATATATATATATATTAATTTAATTTTGCGCCTGATTTACATATACAACTATCTTAAAATACAATCCCAAGCTTTCAAGTTTATTTAACAGTCTGCGATGTCGGACAGTGTCAAAAGCCTTAAAGTCTAGATAAGCTACATCTACAGCCCCACCTTGATCTATTACTTTAGTCACCCAGTCAAAAAAGTCAATAAGATTTGTTTGACATGATCTTCCCCCAGGCAAAACAGAAGTGTAGGCCAAACAATCGTGCACTAAATGACGGCAGCTTAGGATCAACAAACAATGAAGGACCACTTCATAAGCACATACAATACCAAAAAGGTGTCTGAAATTCCAGAGCGCTATCAGTAGGAGGCCTTCCTCTTTAGATATTATTTGTATGGTACCCAAAAGAGAAGGAAAAAAACAATAGTGTGATATGGTTACACTACGTAGAACACATCTTTAAAACAAATGAGGCTTTTGCTCGTACCACAGAGATTGGTCTACTTAATAGGTAGACAAATGCACTTGATTGGGGGGAATCTGGGTTCCACCAAAGGATCCGCTTTCTCTCATTAAACACCAGGAACAGGTGAAGCTCCAAAAAATGAAAGAAATGATATTGGTGCAGTACGTTTTAATAGTAACAGGTAAAACCAGAATGACACAGGAGGACTATAACAGAGGACCCTCACCGGATAGATATGTCTACAGATGTAAATGTAGACAAACAGCGCATAGGAATGTTACCACAGGCGTCCCCGGAATGCTGCTGGTATGAAGTATCAGGCAAGGTCCACCGAAGTCCTCTTTGTGTCACAGGTCAGGTTGGGGGGAACCCAGATTCCCCCCAATCAAGTGCATTTGTCTACCTATTAAGTAGACCAATCTCTGTGGTACGAGCAAAAGCCTCATTTGTTTTATAGATGTGTTCTACGTAGTGTAACCATATCACACTATTGGTTTTTTCCTTCTCTTTTGGGTACCATACAAATAATATCTAAAGAGGAAGGCCTCCTACTGATAGCGCTCTGGAATTTCAGACACCTTTTTGGTATTGTATGATCTTCCCCCAGTAAACCCATGCTGTTTCGGATAGTTGAAATTGCTGGTTTTGAGATATTCTACAACTCTTTGTTTGAAGAGTGTTTCCATCAATACCCGTACTACTGATGTAAGGCTCGCTGGTCGATAGTTGCTTACCCCTTTTTCTTGCTTCCACTTTTGTGCAGTGGGACTACATTCGCTGTATTCCAGTCCTCTGGGATTACTCCAGTAGCTATTGACTGGTTGAATAATTCTGTTAATGGTTTTACCAGCTCCCCTTCAAGCTCTTTTAGTATCCTTGGATGTATCCCATCTAGCCCCACTGATTTATCCACTTTCAGTTTTGAGAGTTCTATGAGGACTTTCTCCTATGTAAATGTACTTGTTTCTCCCTCATTTTTCTGACTATACTTGCAACTTAACTGTGGCCCCTTCCCCTCTCTTTCAGCAGTGAGTACTGATCAGAAATAATTATTAATATGATCTGCTATTACATTACATAAATTGTGTTTAAATGTCATCCTTAGGGTTAATTATGTGGTGGGATTAGCTTCTGTTTGTTCACATGTTATAATCGGAAGCCCCAAACAATAGTTTTACTTCTTATATTGACCAATTTGAATTTTAATCACTCTTGGACCACTAACCTAAGGCACCCCTGCAAGTGTCCTAAGGTACCCCAGGGTGCCATGGCACACAGTTTTTGAACCACTGTACTATGGTATAATGCAGGAGTGGATCCAGGATAAAATGACAGGGGGGGCACCATGATAAAAAAGGGTTTGGGTGGGGGAGGGGCGGTGTTAGTGGTGCCAGTGTACATGCTAAGAGAGTGGCAGGAGAGGGTGGGAATGGAATTAAAAATAGTCCCTGGCATTTAAAGTACGCAGGCTCACCATGGCGACAAAAGGCGCGCTCCGGAAAAGGGTGTGTGGCCACTCAACAGGGGCGCGTGTCAACACCATATACAACTTCTACACATTATGAAACAAAATACTAGACCCCATTATACTTGCCCCTTACACATGATGCCAAATGGAATGAGCCAAAATCGACATAATGCCACATGGATTGAGACAAAATTCAAATAATGCCACATGGATTGTGTCAAAATTCACATAATGCCACATGGATTGAGCCAAAATTTACATAATAACACACACGGATTAAGCCAAAATTCACATAATGCCAAATGGATTGTGTCAAAATTCACATAATGCCACATGGATTGGGAAAAAATTCACATAATGCCACACGGCCTGAGCCAAAATTCCCATAATGCCACATGGATTGAGCCAAAATTCACATAATGCCACACGGATTGAGCCAAATGCATAAAATGCCATACGGATTGAGCCAAAATTCACATAATGCCACATGGATTGAGCCAAAATTCACATAATGCCACATGGATTGGGAAAAAATTCACATAATGCCACACGGACTGAGCCAAAATTCCCATAATGCCACATGGATTGAGCCAAAATTCACATAATGCCACACGGATTGAGACAAAATTCACATAATGCCACATGGATTGAGCCAGAATTCACATAATGCCACACAGATTAAGCCAAAATTCACAATACACTTCATAAACAGGGACATTGTCCACCAAAGCCTCACATAAAACATTTACACCATAATGTCCATTACACGTTAAGTTACAAGCCATTATGTCCATTATGTGTTATGCCAAACACAATAATGCCTATTAAAAATTATGCTACATAAGTGCTGCTTCTCTTCATGCTCATTGCCAAGGGTTCCATGCTCATTGCCAGAGGTTCCATGCTCATTGCCATGTGGGATTACATGCTCATTGCCAAGGGGGAATACATGCTCGTGGTAAATGGGGGACAGCCGCCGCCAGGCAGAAGTGATAGCCACTGACAGTGGCAGAGCCTGGCTGTATTCAGAGCACTGCAGGTCCCGGCTATTTGAAATAATACCCCTTTCACACCAGAAAATGCATTCCCAGGTTGGCCCCTTTTACACCAGCCTAGTCCCTGCATTTTCTGGTGTGAGGGGGAGAGAAACCACCCCTCCCCCCTTTAACCAGTTATCTCATTTAACCGGCTATATCTTCGGAACCAACTGACCCATTTACATGAGACAAGAATTATATTGAAGAACTTTTGAGTGGGCTTTGAATGATTTTTGGTCCAGTGAAACTGGAACGTTTGGTTCCAGAGTAATCTGTCCTCAAAGAACATGAACAGCATGAAATTCCATTTCAAAAATTAAAAAATTGGTTTACACGCAATATCTCTGGAACCGATTGACCGATTTGGACCATCCTGGAATCATATTGAAGGCCCAGCGATTTGGAATTTAATGAAATCAACCACAAGCTTCTGTGATGCCAGAACGGGAACTGGCAGCCGTCGGAATCGGGTGGGGGTCGGAATTGACGGGTCCCATATTATCCTATGGGGAAAAAACATTACAGGTTTGCCAGGCGATATCTCCGGTTCCCGGGGGGCTAGAGACACGGGGCTAGGCTCGTTGGAAATCTCTGGTCCTCAGCTACAAAATGACAGGGGGGGCACGTGCCCGGGTGCCCCCCCCCTGAATTCGCCACTGGTATAATGTGTATAAGGGGCTCTCCTGTATGGCATAATGTGTATAAGTGGCACTAATGTGCATTGTAGTGTGAATAACTGACACTACTGTGGGGTGTCATGCAAAAAACAGACACTACTGTGCAGTATCATGTTAAATGGTACTATTATACCTGTCCTCACCTAAGCTATAAAATATCCATATTAATAGAAACCCAATGTCTGCAACCTGTCCTGACCCCTGGCTATGTATGACTGGGGCATATTCATTTGCAATATTCTTAACACTCTGCTACTCTCAACAAAAGTAAAAAATGGCCATCAGATTGGTTAACATCGATTGTGGTATGGTAAGTGACCAATGACAGTTGCCAACTATGCAATGGATTGATGGTTATGCCTGTTTTTTCACTGGCACACAACTGGAACCTCAGACATGCCCAAAGTTAGGGGACTTTACCTTGTGAGAAATGCCTGCGAGTTATGCCATTATTTTTTTTATCTCTGTGGGGCATGCCCACCCCTCCAGTGGGGAGTTGGATATGCCCTTTGTTCGTCTCTCCTGTGTATAGAGCCATGTTCTCTCTAGCTTGGATAATGGGGTATTGATTAAAACCGGATTGGACAGGATCCATTCATCAATATCTGTTATTCTGGAGTTTGTAGTGTCCACTCCGGTGGGATTCATTGCCGGGGTTGCATTACCAGGGGTATCCAGATCATAGATGGACAGTACCTAGGCCAACATAATTTTTCATGATTTTGTTTTGTACTTTGTCATATTTTACCATCCACGTGGACTACAAATGTAGTTCGGTGGGGCTGCTGTGACACACATCACTAGGGTGAAGAGAAGGAGTAGAATACAGCCTTCCTGTATGGTCCGGGGGTTTAATAAAAATCGGAACGGTCCAGACCACACGGAGAGGCTGTAATCTACCCTTCCCTACATGCTCCAGAACGCAGAGTTTGATGTCTGGTCCGGCATTCTTGGATCCGAGTCTGGTTTTTACTTAGGCCCTGGATAATGCATGCCCACAGCACCTAATCACCAGGGGTGTAACGATGGTGGAGCACGAGCTCCGGAGGATCACAGGAAGTAGGAGCCATTCCTGCACTGCCAGCCCGCTCCCGGCGGTGTCCAGGTGATGTGTTGTCTGCTGCTATTTTCAATTCACGTCTCCCGCTGTACTGCTAGCCAATAGGCACTTGTGGTCCAGCAGCCAATCAGAAGCAGCCAATCAGAAGCAGCATTGGTGGCTGCTGGACTGCGAGCACCTATTGGCTAGCGGTCCAGCAGGTGACTTGAATTGAAAATAGTGGAGGGGAGCTGGGCACAGCGGGATGCGGGCTGCTGCAGAATTCAGTCCCCCTTGGCAACGAGCAATTTCAGTCCCCCTTGGCAACGAGCAATTTTAGTCCCCCTTGGCAACGAGCAGTTTCAGTCCTCCTTGGCAATGAGCAATTCCAGTCCCCCTTGGCAATGAGAAAAACAAGAAATGGAGTATCTGCGCTGTTTTATTATTATTTAATAACTTGCACCATGGATGAAGTCACTTCACATACACAATTTTTATCTGTTTATGAATATTTATTTTCATTTATTTGTATAAGAAAATAAAATAAGTTTTTTATATAAACATTTACGTGTATATACCGATTGCATGATAAACAATATTTATGCAATCGCTATAAATACTTTCATATATATCTGTAGGTGGCCGCCTATAAAAATTGTAATGTATTTTATATGATCTTTTCTTATACAAATAAATGAAAATAAATATTCATAAACAGATAAAAATTGTGTATGTGAAGTGACTTCATCCATGGTGCAAGTTATTAACCCCTTCCCGACATATGACGTACATTTACGTCATATGTCGGTTGGGGGGGAATCAAGCCAGCTCACGGAGTGAGCTGGCTTGAAAGAGAGCAGGTAATGGCTGTATATTACAGCCATGTCCCTGCTCTCACGGCCACGAGCGGCGAGTTCGCCGATCGCGGCCGTTTAACCCTTTAAGCACCGCGGGCAAAGCGCCCGCAGTGCTTAAATAGCTGATCGGAGGGGGGGCGCCCCCCTCCGGCACCGATCGGGGCCCCCCGCAGCGCGATCGGAGGGTGCCGATCGGTTGCCATGGTAGCCAGGGGTCTAATGTAGACCCCTGTGCTGTCCGTGTATGCATACCTATTACATCCTGCCTCAGGCAGGATGTAATAGGAAGTGCATAAAATCACTACGTTCAGCCATAGAGCTCTATGGCTGAACCTAGTACAGGCGATCGCGCCCCCTAGTGGTCAAGTACACTAGGGGGCCTTGTAGTAAAAGTAAAAAAAAAAAAAAAATAAAGTTAAAAAAAAAAAAAAAAAAAAAAATATTAAAAGTTCAAATCACCCCCCTTTCCCCATTTCCCAAATAAAAATAAATAAATAATAAAAAAAATAAACATATTTGGTATCGCCGCGTTCCTAAAAGTCCGATCTATTAAAATATAACATTAGTTATCCCGCACGGTTAAAGGCGTAAACGGAAAATAATCCCCAACGCCAAAACTACGTTTTTTGGTCGCATCGCCTACCCAAAAAAAAATAGCTAAAAGAGATCAGAAAGTCGCCCATATCCCATAATGGTATTCATTAAAAAGTACACTTCAGCCCGCAAAAAATGAGCCCTCACCCAGGTCCGTAGGTGGAAAAATAAAAAAGTTATAAGCCGCAGAACATGGCGACGCGACGCAAATTCGAAAAACCGTAACATTTTCTATTTTTTTTTTTAGTGGTAAAATGTAACGAAAACTATATAAGTTTGGTATTACCGGAATCGTAACGACCCATAGAATAAAGATAACCCATCATTTTAAACGAACTATGAACTCCAAAAAAACCGTAACCAGCGCAAAATTGTGGAATTGCGTTTTTTTTTTTTTACCCCACATTGAATTATTTCCTGATTCCCCAGAATATTATACGGTATAGTAAATGGTACCATTAGAAAGTACAACTTGTCCCGCAAAAAAAAAGCCCTCATGTGTCTATATAGCCGGAAAATTAAAAAAGTTACGCTTATTTGAACGCAAGGAGGAAAAAAAAAAAAAAAATTACCTTAAAAGGCAATGTCGGGAAGGGGTTAAATAATAATAAAACAGCGCAGATACTCCATTTCTTGTTTTTCTAATTGTCTCTATTTATCTGTCTAGAACCTGTACCTTAAAAAGTCGGGTGATAAACAGATTGGGTGTATCCACACTGGTACACATGGGAGAACTGCAAGCTAAAATACAGAACTACTAGATTCCAAATTATTTTGGGTTAAATATTGACTATCTGTACAACTGATACCAACTAGCGCCCAATATTCCACTAATTTAGTGGTTTCCCCCCCCTTGGCAATGAGCCATTTTAGTCCCCCTTGGCATCGAGCATGAAGC
Source organism: Crinia signifera (assembly GCF_055691185.1). Lineage (NCBI taxonomy): Eukaryota > Metazoa > Chordata > Amphibia > Anura > Myobatrachidae > Crinia > Crinia signifera. The sequence continues at coordinate 329,521,119 of NC_139217.1, forward strand.
CCCTGGCATCAAGCATGAAGTTCCTAGCAATGAGCATGTAGGTAAATGGCACTTATGTGTCAAATGTGTAATGAGCATTATGGTTTGTTATATATTATGTAATGGGCATTATGTATTAATATGTATGCGCTATATAAGAAACTGTTATTAAATAAATAAATAATAAATAAATTATGGTTTGTATATAGTATGCATTGGGCATCATGTGTGGCCTTATGTGTAATTGGCATTACGGCACATGGCTTTATGTGTAATGGGTATTACAAAGTTCGCTAAAATGTGCAATGGGCATTACGATGTGTGGTATAATGTAATGTTATGCGCCCCCTTTTCACCGTGCAAGAGCCCCGCCTACTACAAATCAGGGCGGAGAGGGGGCGCAAAATATGCCTTTGCTCCGGGCACGGTGGCACCTAGCTACATCACTGTTAATCACTACTTGCTCTGCTAAGCGGAACAGGAACTTAACCCAACACTGCAGGGATACGGCAACCTGCAGGTGAAAAAGTCCCCCGAAAAGCGAATGGACACTCAAAGCTAAATATATAGTACTAGACAATTCTATTATTAGATTTAAAGAAGTAATACAGCACTCAAGGAATAGAGCCTACACCTGAATAGAGGACATAATTTAGCATGTCACAATATTTATTTTAATAAATATATATACATATATAGGTACTTGTGTATTATCACGGCGCCCATCGCATAACAGAGCACGGTTTTTAATCGCCATTGCATGCCATACACCCGATGCACAGCGATGCGATTTAAGCCCCCTATACGATTTTAAATTGTATAAGCACCCTAATGGGTGTTTTTAAGCACCCTAAAGGGTGCTTACAATGTTAAATGCACCCCCACGCCCCCCCCCGTTATGAACGTGAACCCGAAGCGTGGCGAGCGCAGCGGTATGCGTCCTTCGACCTTTTCATACCCCCACTATCCACGAGTTGATTTTATATAGTGTGGCGAGCGCAGCAAGTCCCGCTAGGGGACGCGTATTACTTTATGTATTACGCATCACCTCGCCACGCTTCGGGCTCGGTGGCTCGCCACACTATATGAAATCAACTCCACGCCGACGTGGATAGTGGGGGTATGAAAAGGTCGGAGGACGCGTACCGCCGCCACGCTTCAGGTTCACGTTCATAGTGGGGGTGGCGTGGGGGTCCATTTAACATTGTAAGCCCCCATTAGGGTGCTTATACAATTTATAATCGCATTGTATGCCATATACAATTTGGGACATTGCGGAATATCGCATCGCATCCCATCGCATGGTCTGCGATGCGATTGGCGCCGTGATATCTCTCTCTCTCCCTCTCCCTCTCTCTCTCTCCGCATGGAAATCTTATCATGGTGACTGTTCTCGCAGCTGGATGATGCCCACATCCGGCTACAGGGGGCGCTGTGGTCTGTGCTCTCTCCGCCTTTCTCGGTCCCTTCTCTCCGCCCCCCGGTTCTTTCTCCCAGGTCGGCATTTCCCGCTCTCCGTGCTGTCGGCCGTCCTTCTAGTGGCTCCAGCTCTCACAGGCCATCGCTCGGCCCGCGGTGTTTCCAGGGAGCTTCCCCGCTTAGCTGCAGCGTGGTCGGGCAGGTACAGTAGGAGAGGCGCGCGGGAAGCCCGGCCTGCTCCGGGAGGGAGCAGAGGAGCCCCGGCCCGGGTACAGGATGGCGGTGAGCCTGGATAAAGAGGCCTATTACCGTCGGATCAAACGTCTGTACAGCAACTGGAAGGTGATGAGCTGCTCCCCCATATGTGCATGTGTATATAGTGTACATCGTGCCGCCGCGCGTGTGGTGCTGCCTCCTCGCCTCAGCATGCTTCTTCCAGTACCGCCTCGTTGCACATCACTATCCTATGCGATTTATATAATGTGTACATTTACACGCACAGTAATTGCGCTTGTAACCAGCATTGGATGTTGTAATTAATATGCTAAAAATGTATATGATCTACACCTGAAGCCGTATATAGAGCAGTGCTGTACATCAGTGTGTAGTGTTGCTGGAATTGAACATGCTAACAAATGTGTTTTATCTATCTTTTTGCTATTTCCTAAAATCTTATGTAATGATTATAAAATTAAAGGAAGATTGTGTCTGGCTTTGCCTATGATGAGTTTGCCATGCTAATACTGATGCTCTGGCCAAAGCGTGTGCTTTCTGTGCTGGTAGCGTGTGAGTGTATCCAACTTACTGAGGCTGCCGTAGTTGACACCACCTTCCCAGCATCATCCCACTTGTTTTAGCAGTCTTTTATTGCAGTGCCCCGTCACTGTTTTTACGAGGCCCATGGATGCTGATGGTGTTTATTTATTTATTTTTGGCAGAAAGGTGAAGATGACTTCTCCAATGTGGATGCTATTGTGGTTTCAGTGGGAGTGGATGAGGAGATTGTATATGCCAAGTCCACTGCTCTGCAGGTAAATATGATTAATATGTATAGTAGCAGAATGTGATTATAGCGTCATTATGGTACTCCGTGGCTTAACATATTTGTGATGAAGACAAGACTGCTTTAAACTATAACATATATGTATTTTTAAGTTCAAGATAGTCCCATTTGGTGCAAAAATTGCATTTATGTATGCGGTTTTATTCTTCGTGTGCTGTTAAGTGTATTTTGCATAGAACGTGATCCCTAGCATTCTGTAATCTGGTGTCCTATATAACTTTGTTCCCATGTTTTGTTTTTAGACCTGGCTTTTTGGGTATGAGTTAACAGACACAATAATGGTGTTTTGCGAGGACAAAATATTCTTCATGGCCAGCAAGAAAAAAGTGGAATTTCTAAAGCAAATTGCAAATACAAAAGGCAATGAGAATGCCAATGGAACCCCAGCAATCACACTGCTCATCCGGGAGAAGGTAAATCCTTAGACTTGAAGATACTTCATTGAAGGAAAGTGCCAGCTGCTTTTGTATTGGTTATCTGCTTTCTCATTGATAGTATAAAGTCCCATAAACCTTAGGCAATATTGTTCACAGTATCGCTTAGTGTGTACACAATATTGTTAACGATGTGCGCTCCCCTGCGTCAAGTACCCCCTCCCTCATCTGAAAATGTTCTCCATATTTCCCCCTGGCATCAGCAAGTGTGTTTGCACCGGATCTCGTCGCCACCAATATTGTCATGGGGGGGGGGGACTAGTTTAGTGTTTATGGGGCTTAAGAGCCACTGGCAGCCAACATTGACAATAAAGGCCCCTGGAGCACATGACTGAATGCTGTCTGCAATCTGTCAGAATGTTGTACCCCACAGTATATGGGATTTTTCTTCTGGTTCTGTTATCCAGCTCCCTGATTCTGTTCCACGCAACAAAAAGAAATCCCTGACGTGTGCTTTATTAGGACACTGTCAGAATCTCTAGTGTACAGAAAGTATTGCACAGTTTGGGATTATGTAGACTATAATATTGGTAATCTGCTTTAGATATTAGACACCAGTTTACATCATTGACTCCTCCCTCTTTCACCCCCCCACATTCATGCTCTCTCTGTCTTGCCGCTTTCACCTATGCAACATCTCACGCATCAGACCATTCCTCTCCACTGACGCGACCAAAATTCTCATTCACTCCCTTGTCATCTCCCGCCTTGACTACTGCAACATCCTTCTCTCTGGGCTACCTCTCACCCGCTTCGCACCTCTCCAAACCATTCTTAACGCTGCTGCTAGGCTCATCTTCCTCTCCCGCCGCTCTACCTCCGCCTCCCCCTCTGTCTATCTCTTCACTGGCTCCCCATTCCTTTCCGAGTTCTCTTTAAACTCCTCACCACCACCTACAAGGCTCTCTCCTCCACCGCTCCTTACCTCTCTTCACTGATCTCTATCCACACTCCCTCCCATCCTCTTCGCTCCATCGCTGACCTCTCACCTAATCACCTCCTCCCACTCCCGTGTCCAAGACTTCTCTCGCGCTGCCCCCCTGCACTGGAACAACCTCCCGCCACCCATCAGGCTTTCTGATTCCCTTACCTCCTTCAAGCGCTCCCTCAAAACCCACTTTTTTCGACTAGCCTATCCCCCCTCCTAACCTCTTTTGATCCTCCTATCCTGCCTCCGTTCCCCTCCGTTCCTACTTTTCCTGTTGTTTTTCGTTCGTCCACCCACCTATTTTTAGTATGTTAACTCTTACGAGTAGGGTCCTCCTGCCTCACGTACTCACCCTACCTCTTTACCTCACCTGTCCTCCTTTCCTGTTCTTCTCTTCCTCTGTTTCATCTTCAGTCTCCACGACAATTTTGACACCTACTTCTGAACTGATGCTGATTTTATTTCTACCAGCTATACCCCTATTTATACTGTATTTTTCAACACACCCTGTACGTTACCTTGTCATTTGTTTTTTTGTTTGCTATGTACGGCGCTGCGGACACTTTGCAGCGCCTTATAAATAAACGTACTACTACTACCAGTTTGGGGGTTCTCTACTTTGGATGTTAGCCACCTCAAATATTGCTATTAGATCAGGACTTTGTATATTCTTTTTTTTTTTTGGTATAATAAACAGCCTCCCTTTATGCTGTGTTTTTATTCTTTTTGTCCTTTCTGTGTTTTAGCAAAATGAAAGTAACAAGGCAAACTTTGACAAGATGTTAGAGGCCATTCGAGGCAGCAAAAAGGGAAAGCGCATTGGTGTATTTAGCAAAGACAAATTCCCAGGGGATTTTATGAAAAGCTGGTATGACTGCTTGAACAAAGAGGATTATGAGAAGGTAAAAAACTCTTGGGGAAAATAAAACATAGCTTACAGTTTAAACTTTAGTAATATTATTGTTTCTACCTTACACCTGGGGGTGCATTCAATGCGGCCAGCGACGGGGTTTTTATGGTGAGGATGGCCAACCATCCTCACCTTTTAACCCCCTCGCCGGCCGCTCGCCCTATTCTATTTTCTGGAGGAACTCGCTGTGAGAAGATGGCCAGGTTCGTGGCTAATGCAGGGAGCCTGCTGCATTTGAAAGCTGCACATGCTATTTCCACCTCACTTTTTAGAAATATAACTAGCAATAGGCACTGCTCGCCGTCATAGCTCGCCCCTTAAAACATTGAGTATACTTCCATGTGTGTGTGTATATATATATGTATATATATATATATATATATATATATATATATATATATATATATATATATATATATATATATATATATATATATATATTCTATCCAGACTTCTCAGCCTACCACTCCTAGTCCGTGTCAGCCTTTACTTGCTTTGATTTCCTCTCCCCCCTAAGGTAAAATAACCTCATATGCAGTAAAGAAATCGGGTATTACATGTAAGGTTTCTGAATACAAATAATTGCTTCCTTTATTCCAATCCTACGCATGTTTCGGGAGTGAAACAGATATCGGGAACAATATGTTGTTTTATGTGTGTTTATTTACTTAAATGGAGGTACTGAGTGGGGTTAGTAGCTAAGGGGGGAAATGGTTATGGGGAGGGGGTGTGTTAGGATTAGAGGGAGGGTTAGAGTTCTATTACTGGGTTGTGTGGGGTTCTGTCCAATGGGATCACACTATTTGAGAAAAAACTGATACAATTTTCTACTTTACTACAGAGGATATTTATCTAGCATATCTGAAACCTAAAATGTCTTGTCATGCTCTTTAGATGGATATTAGTGCTGCTGTAGCTTACACAATTGCTGTAAAAGAGGATGGTGAATTAAACCTAATGAAGAAAGCCTCTACTATTACCTCCGATGTCTTCAACAAATTCTTCAAAGAGCGTGTCATGGAGATTGTGGATGCAGATGAGGTGAGAAAACACAGTAGATTATAGCTCATGATTTGTGAAGTAATATTAGTTTTTTTGATTTTGTATTTTACATGTTCAGAGGATTTTGTAACTATGATACAACATGATTAAATGTTATTGTTTCGGAACAGATGCAATATATATGCATTTTTTTTTTACATTCAATACAGAAAGTGCGTCATAGCAAGCTTGCAGAGTCGGTAGAGAAAGCCATAGAGGACAAAAAATACTTAGGAGGAACTGACCCTTCCACCATTGAAATGTGTTATCCACCCATTCTCCAGAGTGGAGGCAACTATAATCTCAAATTCAGCGTCGTCAGGTGGGTTTCTGAACTTAATTTAAGACCTTTAACTTTTAATGTTAACTGGAATTCTAAAGGTACGGTGTCTTAGGTAAATAACAGTTTACTCAAAGTATGGCTATACCTCCTGCTAATATATGGATTGTTATATAAATGTATTGAAATTGTATTTTCCTTTTCAGTGACAAAAATCACATGCACTTTGGGGCGATCACATGTGCCATGGGGGTACGCTATAAGTCTTACTGCTCCAATTTAGTGCGCACTCTTATGGTGGACCCCACACAAGAAATGCAAGACAACTATAACTTCCTGTTACAGTTGCAGGATGAGTTATGCAAGGAACTTAAACATGGTATGTGTGAAGTTGGTATCTGTGACTGAATAGTATAGAAGTTCTTTCATACACCAATATATACCCAAACATCAGTGGCAATCTGTTCCAAAATTTGGCATTACTAACCTTTGCTCGTTATTGCCCTAGGTACGAAAATTTGTGACGTTTATCAGGCAATAATGGATCAGGTGAAGAAACAGAAACCAGAGCTGATGAGCAAGATCACAAAGAACCTGGGGTATGTGTATTATAGTGTTTTCTGTATTATATACCACGATGTAGATAACATAACCAAATAATTTTTCTATATTTTAGCGCTTAACATTTTCATTTTACTTTCTCTTTAGCTTTGCAATGGGAATAGAGTTCCGGGAAGGATCTCTTGTAATCAACAGTAAAAATCAATACAAACTAAAGAAAGGTAAGTACTCCTAATCAGTGTTTCCAAACTTTAGTGTTCCTGTCTGTTGTTTACTGAAAAATAGGTACTGGATTATCAAACAATGTTCATAAAGAACAATGCGATATATAAAAGTGTTGCGTCTGCTTATGTATTTCTTTATAGCACCTAGGTGTGCTTCAGCTCTACTTACTATGCACAACTTTGAATGGACTTTTTTGGGTTTTCTAGACAATGTAATTTGTGCATGTTGCTGACAGTGAGGTCTGTACCCTAGGTATGGTGTTTAGTGTTCACTTGGGGCTGGCAGACCTCACAAACAAAGAGGGAAAGAAGCAAGAGGAAAAGACTTATGCCTTGTTTATAGGGGATACACTGCTGGTGAATGAGGTAAGGCGTATACCTCCGTCAGACCCATTATTCTTTCTTTTTTTTCTTTTTTGTTCTTTGTTAACTATTGAAATATAGGGGTGTTGTGGCTTTTTTTTTTTTTTTTTTTAGTCTATTAGCTAGGATATTGCAAAAGTACCCCAGATTTTTCACATTGCTGTAGATTAAGGAACAGAGCTCCATAGTGAACAACCTACTATGATTTACACAGTAGAGCAGAACAGTTGAGTATGGAGTAAAATGTGTTGTATAGAACAGAGAACGGTTTGAAACAAACATGTTCCAATAGGGTGGGAGTAAGAGACCGTAACTGAGATGCCAAAGGAATAATGCTTAAACTCTGGGCAGGAGGTGTTTTGTAGTAAGGCTAATAATAGTATGATGTACACAAGAATAAATAAGTGGTAAGGCCCTGCTTGTGAGCATTGTTGGATCAAAAGTGGGTGACACCAACAAGGGGGGGTGGTTTGGACTGATTTTCAATGGTTGCTAAGTAAGGCTAATTGGAGGCCACGGGGACTAATAGATTGTAGGGGATGGCCACTAGTAGTCCATCGATGATAACCATCAGTTGCAGAAAAATCTATTGTGAACCATCAATGGTGTGACACCCTCAAAGGGCACTGATGGCAGCTCCTGACTGTACTGCAAGCCAGTCAAAAATAGGTGGTGCTTAACGGGCTGCCAGGGTGTGGAGCTGAGCTCTGTGCCTAGATTAAGTAAAGCTATGTACACACACTTCGTTTTGCTTTAGATTCAATGTTAGATTCAATTTTCTATTCGATCTGGCATTAGGTCTTCCCATTGAATTTGGCATTAGATCTTTACTATTGTATTCAATATAAATTTCGATATCGAATTCGATTTACATTCATAGTAGACACTGGATTGAATTCCTCATTTCCTTGGCTGCACGGTCTATTTTTCTTTTGGATTTTGAGAAAACGGGAGAGAGGCAGATTGAAAGTCTCCTGAAAACCATTCAAAGTGGATACGATTTTGCTTCTGTAAGCAGAATCGAAAACAGAAAAATTTAAGCGTGTGTGTACACAGCTTAAAACGACTTGTTTCCACACGGGATCAATGGCAGAGAACCATTGTGCCTGCTCCCCCAATCAGTCGTTAAACATCAATCTATTTGGGCATGGGAGTGCATTCCAAAAGTGAATAGCAGATCTGTAAAAGTTATGGGAATGGGAAGAGCTAATCTTAGGGAGGCGAGGACGAGGTGTTTGGAAGATCTGAGAGGGTAATGTTTGCAATTTTGATGAAAAGTAGTTATGAGCAATTGAGGTTGAGGGTAGTGCATTTCATGATTAGTAAAAACATTCATGGTCTTTTCCAATTTTTTTACTTTTACATTTTGTGCAATTTTCTTTATATTACAGTACTGTGCAAAAGTTTTAGTTAGATGTGGTAAGAATGCTTTGCAAAATATCAGTGTGAAGTTGTTGTTTTTATCAGTTAACAAGATGCAAAGTGAATGAACAGAAGGGAAATCTAAATCAAATCCATATTTGGTGTGAGTGCCCTTTGCCTTTAAAACCGCATCAATTCTACTAGGTCAAGTCCTTACACACTGTATGATATGTGGCACTGCTGATATTGCTGCCATGAAAATGAACTGACAGTAGCCGGAACCCCTGCTGAACGTGCGGTCACTGATAAGATTGTCAGATTGGATTGCATGTTCACACGATCGGGCATATAGAGGGTACACACTGAACGATATGAACAATCATATTGTTATTGTGCAATATCGTTCATTAATTTGGATAGTTTTTGAAGTTACTCTGCTTGGAGGAGGTTCAAAATATCTTGGAGATCTAACCACAGATGATCTGTGGAAGTAGGCTTGCACAAATCCTTCTGTCTCTTCATGTAATCTCAGACTGATTCAATGTTGATATCACGACTTTGTGGGGGCCATATCATCCCTTCAAGGACTCCTTGTTCTTCTAAGCAATGGCTGTATGTTTGCGATAGTCTTCCTGGTGTAGAATACATTTAAAGCCAAGATGAAGCATTGTTGATGGTGTTGCAGAATAAGAACCTGACTGTATTTCTCAGCATTAAAGACACCATTTATCATGACGACCAAATCTCCAACTCCATTTGCTGAAATGGAGCCTCAAACTTGCAAGGAATTTCCACCATGCTTCCCAGTTGACTTCGGACACTTTATATTTTACCACTGTCCAGTCCTCCTAGTACAAACGGTCTTCTGTTCCAGCAAAACACATCACATTTTAACTCCTCCGTAAAAGGAGGGGGGGGGTTGTGTGTGAAGGGAATAATAAAGAACTTTTATTTGGAGGGACCCAGGAAAGGTCAGGTAGGACCCCAATTTTTGTAAGGGAGTTGTCCTAGTGACCCACTTTTGTTTTGACTAGGCGCGATCACTGAATACCTAATGTATTATGTTTAAAGTATGACGCATGTAAGGGACACATCCTATATTGGCCACCTGTGATGAGCTGTATTCCTTCTAGCTCTTAAGGTCCATACACACTGGGCAATTTTGCCCAGTGTGTATGGACAGCGATGACTCACTGCTATCATTGCTGGGGGAACTCCGCTCAGTGCATACCCACTGAGCGGCTTTACCCCTGCCCGGTACCGTCTGCAGGGGGCGGACGGCTTTACATAGCACAGCGCTACGCAAAGCCGCTCATGTGCTGGTATTACCAGCACATGAGCGGCTTTCTCCGCGATGTGGCAGAACACAGCAGCGCACATCGCTGGGGCATACACTCTGGGCGGCTTTGAGCTGAAAACCACTCAAACTTCCTGTTTTGAGCGGCTTTCAGCTCAGTCACCCAGTGTGTATGGGCCTTTAATGTTGCAGGCATTCTTATACATGGATCACTCTTTGCAACATTGTTTTAATTTTCATGCTACAATGTGAAAACTCAAAATAAAAAAAAACAATTGCAAGTAGCTGATTGGGTCTTGACTGTCTTTTTGTTGCTTTGACTGTGAATATTCCTCAACCAGAATGCTTATTCACATGGTGAATATCTGGTATTGGTTCATAACTGTGCATTCAATCATTCTCCCCTTCCTTTATAGATATCCTCACTTTAGTATATTTATTAATCACCCGTCTTCTACACGCTGTGCATGTCACTTGTTCCGGAATGACCATTCCGCTTAATCCTGGGACCAGCAGTTTTTTTAACACCTGCCTAAAACTTTTGCACAGTATTGTACATTTAATTGTAGAGTCCTAATTCTTCTGTGCATAGGTATGTTTATGTTCAGTATATGTTGTCTTCTACTTCTCTCTTTTAAAACTCATAAAAGCCTCTTTGTTTACGAGCCTGAAATAAGTTTGCTCTGTTTTTGGTTTTCTTGCCAATAGATCTGCTAGTAACAATATTACCTGCTGCTTTTGGTACCATGTCAGCAATGATCTATTAGTAATGCCTGGCATTGATTAGCTTTACTCAGCCAGTAATACCTGGCTTGGCTATCGGATAGAAATCTTATTGAGTGATTTTCTCTGATATGATCATTGTTGCTATATCCTTAACCTTCAAACAAGAGATTTTTATCTTCCATTTAGGAGGGACCGGCAACTGTTCTTACCAGTGTTAAAAAGAAAGTGAAGAACGTGGGCATTTTCTTAAAGGTGAGCTTTAGAAATAACAAAGTTAGATCATCTTCTAGTATTTGTTTATTGTGTTATTGTTTTATCCATGATCTTATTTTAGTTTGTTGTACAGTGTTCTGAAATAATGCATCTAGTATTACAGATGTAATTTTTGTTCTTGGTTTTCAAAAAACTTAAGTACATTTCTGTCCCAACAGAATGAAGATGAGGAGGAAGAGGAGGAGGAGAAAGATGAAGCAGAGGATCTCTTAGGCAGAGGGTCCCGAGCAGCTGCTCTCCTGCCTGAAAGAACCAGAGTACGTTCTATATATCTTTGTGGGCAGCAAGTGAAGAGTACTACAGTTGGGCTCAAAGAACATCTTCCCTATTGGTTCCTTCTTTTTCTTCATGCCACATATCTGCTTAATTATATTCCTGTCTCACACTGCTCATCTATTCTATAGAATGAGATGACTGCAGAGGAGAAACGGCGCACGCACCAGAAAGAGCTTGCAGACCAACTAAATGAGGAGGCTCGAAGACGGCTAACCGAGCAGAAGGGAGAACAGCAGACCATGAAGTAAGTTCCTACTTTTGGTAATTATTTTGTTTGCATTTCAGTGCCACTAGCAACCTGAACTTCTTTTGTTTGTGCTAGTACAGTGATTGGTAATGTCTGTTCTTCCAGGGCACGAAAGTCCAATGTTTCCTACAAAAGTGCAACTCAGATGCCAAAGGAGCCAGAGATACGGGAGATGAAGATTTATATAGACAAGAAGTATGAGACTGTTATTATGCCTGTGTTTGGGATTGCTACTCCTTTCCACATAGCCACCATCAAGGTAACAATATCGGTGTCTATGTGCCAATCTCCTACAGAGATTCTGGCCAAGTTAAACGCTTCATTTTATTATTTTCTTTGTGAGGTGTTATTTCTTCCTGGTTATATCTACTTTGTCCCCCAGGTCTGCTGGTTAAATCCTCTTTACATTTGTAATTGGAAAAAGAGCTTTCACAAACAATCCTTCCAAAGCAATGGGAATACATGCATCTTACCTCCTTTTTCCATGTTGTGATGCACTGACCACACATGCATGTTAAGCAGACTTTATTTACGCCCAGACACAGTTTCTTCATGCACAAAAATTTGTTGGCGCCTGTGCCATCTAGAGGGTTCTACTTATTTTGTTATACTGTACTGTGCGCGTTCTGGTGAGGTTTCACTACTCTGGCCCAACTCCATTGCTATCCCCTCACAGTACCACTATGTCCTTGGACATATCCTGAATTCAGGAAAACCCCAAACCAGAAATCCCTGCACCCCCTTCCCGCACACTTTTGGGTTCTTTCTGAAACACAAATTCAGTTGAACATGGCAACACTTGAGCCTCTTTCCCGTTATGAAGTGGTACCAATGTCACTTGTATGTTTCAAAGGGTGGAGGAGCTTTCACATTGCATTCAGATGCAAAGCATTCCCTCTCCTCCTTCTTGCCTTAAAACTATGGGGTTATTTGAGTTTAATCGGTCCCTAGCATGTTCGCACAGGGGACCGTTTTTTTTTTTTGTGTCTTCGCATGTGCAGACACTTAGTGCGTGCATGAGCACGCTGGGTGATTGGGCTGCGAAATTTGCAGTCTTGCGAGTCCACCAGAATAAGGTCCTGTTATGTACTGCTGTTTTCCCGCTTTTTTAGTAATATTCTGTCTCTGTGCACACGTTGTAATTTATTTTATTCACATGTATTTGACCTCTGACAATGTCTCCTCTCTCTCCTCTTCCCATTTCATGTACCCCTCATGCCCCCTTTTTATTTTTTTGGACGTGGACTATTGCAGATCCATTACATAGTTGCCTACCTTCCTGCAGTCTGCAGGAGACTCCCTTAAATAGCAGCAATTTCCCTCATTTCACCTAGCCCACATTACACTGTTACATTTTTGGGGGAAAAAGGAATGAGCGATACATTTACATTGAATCATCAGCAGTATTCCCCAGCACTTTAGCAAGTATAGTATCTCTTACTAACTGCTTTGGGGCTCATCTACATTTTTATATAAGTAATTTTACAAGATTCCTCTCATATGTAGTAGTACACACCCACACTTCTAGGTGCCACGTTTACAATCTCTTTTCATAATCTCTCCATATATAGAACTAGACACGCCATTTGAGTGGCGCATGACATGCCCCCTCAATGGTGCGCTGTGCAAAATTCTACTACCAACTATTATCTCCCTGAAACTAGTTTTCAAAAGTAGGCAAGTATGATCCATTAACTGGATCCAAAAACTGAGATTTCTAATTAGTTTTGTGCACCTGGTGGAAGCAATTCAATTGTTACTCACTTCTTCTAGTGAGTATAGCTGTGGCTGTACACATCTCAGCTCACAGACCACAGAGATGAGCATAAATGGGTGAAAAGTCAGTTTGAGCGCCTAAACAGCGCTTCTCCGTTAGTATCCAACAGTGCACGTTTTCCAGTTCTCCACACAGAATCAATGGTGAAATAATTAGCTCCACCTGTGATCTTTTAATATGTGAGTGAATGAGAGTGCACCTGCTGGTGACCTGGAAAATGTGCACTATTGGGGGTCCTTGAGAACCACTGGTTTAGATGATTTACCCGGCTAAACCCTGACTAAGTGCAATAATTAAAGGGCGCCAAAAACAATCGAATTATAACACTGGGCCCTGATTTATTACCACAACTTAATTGCATCGCATTCCCCCCCCCCCCCCCCCCCCCCCCCCCCATCACTCAGCTTGTATTTTTTCCTTTAATCAAGTTATAGTGTACATATTATATGTTGTCTATTTACCATCTTTGCCTTTTGAGATTTGGATGTTTTATTTTACTAAAATATTGTTACTTTTATGTTCACAGAATATCAGTATGTCTGTTGAAGGTGATTATACGTACCTCAGAATAAACTTCTACTGCCCAGGCACTGCTTTAGGGCGAAATGAAGGCAACATATTTCCCAACCCTGATGCCACATTTGTAAAGGAAATGTAAGTAAAGATGTATTTTTGGAATATATATTTATGAATGTATATTTATGTAGCTTTTGTCTTGATTGTTTTCTTTGAAACACTGCCTTTCTCAGAACGTACCGTGCTTCTAATATGAAGACTCCCGGAGAAACTGCTGTGCCATCTCTTAACTTGCAAAATGCCTTCCGTGTTATTAAGGAGGTGCAAAAAAGGTACAAGACACGTGAGGCAGAGGAGAAGGAAAAGGAGGTGAGTGGATGTAGGGATTAATATTGTATCTTTTAGTCTGTCCACTGTCTGTTTCTGCTGCCTACTCACCTCTCAATCTCTACACAGGGTATTGTAAAGCAAGACTCCCTAGTCATTAATCTCAACCGCAGTAACCCGAAATTGAAAGACCTTTACATTAGGCCCAATATTGCCCAGAAGAGGATGCAAGGCTCACTAGAGGCCCATGTGAATGGTGAGTGTGTATTCGGCAACCACAGACCTCAGATAATGGTGATGAAAGTTTTTTTTTTTTTTCCATTAAACCCAAACTAGGATTGTCATATTAATGTTTTTAAAATGGTAAAATGTCCATAGATATGTATTTTTAGTTTTAAGAGTTTCTTTTGCAATAAAAAAAGTACTTTCTAAAGTTCTTCTGTGTATAATTTCCAAGTAGTTTCTGAGGCACAGCACAATTGCTTATGTGGCATATGATGTTGAAATTTAGCAAACTTCAATGAAGAATTTTCTGCTTCGGACTCTAAACTTCTGCAGGCCTCCCCCAATTACCTACTCACAAGATCTCTTGCATGCCCACTGAGCTGGTGGGGGCAGTGAGTCAGCACATCGGCACTAGGCTAATGTGCTTTGATGGGGAGTTCTCACTTTCCCACTTCAGCCCCCGAGATGTTAATACATCTGGGCTGCTATAGAACATTTACCCCTGAGTTAGTAAAGGAACAGACACCACATTAGATCCTGTCTGGTTCCTTTTTTTTTTTTTTTTTGCGAAAGCAAGCCATCCCTGCCATCAAACCCCCCTCTGCCGTTTTATTGGCCACACTGGCTGTATCCACCTCGCTGAAGGGAAACCGAGAGTGAAGGGGAGAGAGTAGAGTACTTGACTGTGAGCTATTGGCACTGCTCGCCATCATAGCTTACCATCAGGGTCAAGAAAGGAGTTAACCTAAGTAAAAAAAATAAACTTTTTGCCATGGAGTACAAAATAACCATTTTTACAACACATCTGAGACATGTAGTGTTTGGTTAGTGTTATCCTATGTGGATGTGGTTTTCACTGGTTTAGTAAAACTGGATTTATTAGGTTGCTGTATTGATGCCACTGAAATCCTTGTTTTTATACTTAGGTTTTCGTTTCACTTCTGTAAGAGGAGATAAAGTGGATATTTTATATAACAACATCAAACATGCCATTTTTCAGCCTTGTGATGGAGAGATGATCATTGTACTTCATTTTCACCTCAAGGTAAGTTGTCTTAAATGAATTTGATTGGACATACTTAAAGAACTTTGGAACATCTTTCTAAAAGTATATTTCCTCATGTAATATGCCACATGCAATCTTTTTAAACAGAATGCCATAATGTTTGGAAAGAAGAGGCACACGGATGTCCAGTTCTACACTGAAGTTGGAGAGATCACCACAGATCTTGGAAAGCACCAGCACATGCATGACCGAGATGACCTGTATGCTGAACAGGTGAGCACGGACAGACATGGTCTAAAGGCCCCCATACACTATACAATTTTGGGCCGATTCCACCCGATTTCGGCACTTTGGGCCGATTAATCGGGTGAAATCGGCCCCAAATTGCATGTTTGTGACATCTGATCCAATCTGATGCGCGTTCCCGTGCGCATTGGATTGGATCAGAGGGTCGGACCTGCTGAACATAAGATATATCGGAATCTGGGCACATCGTGGGTGCTTTTTATGCACCCACGATGTTTCAGATCCGATATATCATGTGTAGAATGCTTGTACCTCCTTCCGGTGCTTCCTCCAATCCAACAGTAGCAGCCGCAACATAGATCACCGGAAGGGGTAGGCGTGAGGGAGGAAGAGTCACAGCAGCTGCAGCGTCCCATCGAGATTAGTATAACTGATGCAGGAGCGCCATCCCCCTCCCGGCAGCAACTAATTCTCTCCCTCCCCCCCCCCGCTCGGCAGCAACTGATGCTGTTAAACTCCCCCCGCCAGTGGCTGATGCCGTTAAACACCCGCGCCCGGCAGCGACTGATGCTGTTAAACTCCCCCCCCCCCCCCCTCCCTCCGGGAGCGGCTGATGCCCAGCACACACTGCACTGCCAACACCCGCCCGGCAGCGACAGAGGACTGTAGGAGGGGAGTATGGTTGTGGGCAGAATAAAACCCCCCTCCTCTCCCCTGCTGGAGGTTAGCCTCAGCTCCTACAATTTCGAAGCCCAGCAAGCAGTGGGGAAAGGATAATTGATTAGGTGGAAGTCCCAGAAATGTTTTCCAACCCAAAGAATTTTCAGAGGCTTAAACGGTCACTCCGCAATATATTGGGTGGTCCAAGGGTATTCGGTCAGTCAGTCCCAAATGATTCACCTGACTATACCATATAAGCGACATGGGGGGGACACCAGATATACCATAATATTGAACGAGCAACCCACCCCTAGAGCGAGCAGAGGTTCTGGGGGGCTCATGTGTACCCCAGCTACATAACTGGGGTGGGGGGGTACAGTTTGGGAGCAGCCCTGCTGCGGGGAGGGGGAGTTACGCTGAAACATTTGGGGTCAAAATATTATTAAATAAGTATTATTAATATAATTTCATTAAATAAAAACTGTCAAAAAATAGAAACCGGCTCCAGGTCTCCCGGCACAGGGGACGCCTGCTCATATGGACAGCCTAAAATCAGGAACTCCCGCTGACGGCACAGGGCGACTAGGCCGTGTGGCTGGGTAAATCACATGTGTGTGTCAGATAAATCATATGTGATTTATCTGATGCAAATTGGATGTAAAAAAATGGCACATCAAGTGTCATTGTATGTAGGCTTCTTCGGAAGATGCTGGGAAAGTTTCAAGGGAAATCAGATGCAATTTACAGGTCAGATAAATCTTACTAGTGTATGGGGGCCTTAAGGCAAGCTAATAGTGTTTAACTGAATTTATGCGGTGTCTGAGAAATCTTCCTACAAAATGAATAGTATATTTCAGCTTTGTCTTCGTAAATAACAAAATGTCTTAAATTGCTAAACACTGGCACACACAAACATCACTACTTTGTCATGCCGATAGGATCTTTACTGAATAAACGTCATCCCTAATTATATGCAAATTACCGTTTGGTGGCTACCATTCTAGGACTAGTGTACAATTATTATTTTTTCTTACAAATGAGTATCCCCTGGATAGGGAGGATGACCGAGGGAGAGCTGTATAAACCTTAACTAATCTAAAGAAGCTGATTGGTTGCTATGCACAACTTGCACCCTTTAGAAGATTAGCCATTGCCCCCCTCCCCACCTTCTAATTTTTGTAATTTCCTGTAGTTGAGTGTAAAGGGCCCCGTACACTAAAACGATGTTTGACCCTGAAGTCAGATGCAATTTCCCTTGAACTTCACCTGGACCTTCCCGGCAGTGATTCCGTCCGATTTTGTACTTTGGTGTCTTGGCTCTCATACACTGGTGTGATATGGCCTGTTATCATGCGAATGCGTCGCATTGCTGCGACGGATCTCATAAAAACTGGCAGGTGGTTTTTATGCGATTGCGATGCCAGTTGGACTCCCGTGCACCTCGCATCTCATTCGCAGCTGTCACTGTTTGCCATAAATATTTATCACAGCCTGTAGCCCCTGCTGGGATTGCATGAAATACATTGTATGCAAAAGTACCGCAAACAATGCGATCCTGTCCTCTGAAGGTCCCACCCACATTGCAAGCAAAACGCATGCAACCAATTGCTGAGACACCTCTCACTAGTGTATGGGCACCTTTATTTGTATAAGATAAATTTCATGTGATTGATGAAGCCAAGATGCATTGCATGAGCTGTATCTTATGGTATACAATTGTACCATAAGATCTATCTGATGGGCTAGAGCTGGGGTGTCCAAACTTTTTGCGACGAGGGCCAGATTTGGTGAAGTGTAAATGTGTGGGGGCCGACCATTCAGCCTGGCATTCTTTGAATCATTAATCACATCAGAATGGTCCCCCACTCTACCCACATTCTCTCTGTCCCCCAGCCTGCCTCTATTCACTGTATGTCCCCCATTCACTATGTTCCCCACTCTGCACCCATTCACTCTGTGTATGTCCCCAAGCCTGACCCTCCTTCACTGTATGACTCCCATTCACTGTATGACCCCCATTCACTATGTACCCCACTCTGCCCCCATTCACTGTATGTCCCCCAGCCTGCCCCTTCTCCCCCTTCTCTGAATGGCCATCACTGCCTCCATTCACTGTATGTCCCCCAGCCTGACGCTCCTTCACTGTATGTCCCCCACTCTGCCCCCTCCCTTCTCTGTATGTTTCCCAGCCCCTTGTGTGAGCCAGAGGAAGGAGAGGCAAAGCAGGCACTGCAAGGACAGGAGATGCTTGGGCTCCCACTGCTGCCCTCCTCAGCTCTGCATGTTACGGGAGCAAGCTTCCCCCTTGCTGCCCCCCTCCCCAAACACTGCTGTCACTGATTGTGGAGTAGGGTGATATGATTGCAGCAGCAGGGGTAGGATGCCAAACACATCTGACTGTGGTGGCCGGCACCTCCTCACTGCAGCAGACAGCAAGGTAAAGGCACGCATGCCTGGTCCCACCTTTAGTGTCCTGTGCTGTGCTTCCCACATCTGATGCTCTGCCCGCTGGAGGCTGTGGGCCGCTTGAAATGACAGCACGGGCTGCATTTTGCCCCCGGGCCTGACTTTGGACATGCCTGGGCTAGAGGGACTGGAATAGTCAGTCACACCTGCGATATATCGCATGCACAAAAAACTAAATTTTGCATCCGATTTGATGCAATTCCGACAAATAAGTGGTGCAGTAGGGGCACTCACAGGACCACGCATCTGATTTTATGGAAAACATACGATTTGCCACTCCAAACTTTATACTGTATATCATCCCAAAACATCAAAAATTAGGCCTGATCTCTTGTGGCATGCCTGGAAACATGACATTGTGTTGCTTGCTCCCCTTTGCTAGTTAATACAGTAGCTGCCATGAAGTGCGGATGTGTGTCTGGTTTAGGGATCAGTTGGCTCTGCAGTGTTGGTAGTCTGTATGCACTATAGTTAAGCAAGTTTGCAACCTGCATGGTGTTCTGCGAATATAAAACCAGTTTATCCTTTCTCTACTACTGTAACAGCTGGAGAGAGAAATGAGGCACAAATTGAAAACTGCATTCAAGAACTTTATCGAAAAAGTTGAATCTTTGACTAAAGAGGATATGGAGTTCGAAGTCCCTTTCAGAGATTTAGGGTAATGGTGGTTTTTATTTTTTTACAAATTGTTTTTCATTGTATTCTGTGTAGCCTTCATTTAGGCCTTGAAGACCCTCTTGCATACCTGTCAACAGTCCCACCTGTAATTTTCAGTATAAAATTGCCAATACCCCTGTTGAAAACACCTAGACCTTAGCCATTTGGGGCAAGACCACTCTGGTCTCCAATGAGGGCACTTTAGCAGGTGTGCAGTTAGCGTACACTTAGTGTACTTATGTTATGTGACATTTGTGTGTCCTGCTTAGCGACTGCGACATTTAAGAATTGTTTAACATTTTGGTTGTCCTAAATCAATTTGAAGCATTTAAAATGTAACTTGTAGTGGCTTAAATAAAAACAGCTACTAAATGCTACTTTCTTAAAAAACAAAAAACGGTACTCTTTACTTAGTTGGGCGCCCATCGCGGGCATCGCGGCCAGTACATTAACGGCCGCGACGCGATGCCCGCGATCACCGCGATTTCCCATAGGGTTCAATGTTAAATTTAGTGCTGCCCGCGATTTTACATTCAATGCTTCAATGGCCGCGATTTGGCCATAGGAATCAATGTTAAATGGGCTACAGAGCCCAAATAGGCACAATTAACACTTAAATGTCCCCCCAAATTTGTAACGCCACCCCACGATCCACGCCAACCCGAAGCGTGGCGAGCGCAACGAGCCCGCGAGGGGCGGCGTGACGCGTCCTCCGACCTTTTCATACCCCCACTATCCACGTCGGCGTGGAGTTGAGAATAGAATAGTGTGGCGAGCGCAGCGAGCCACCGAGCCCGAAGCGTGGCGAGCGGACGTGGATACCTGTGAAGCCCGCATAGGGCCACGTTTACCTGTGAAGGTATCCGCGTCCCCTCGCGGGGCTCGCCACGCTTTGGGCTCGGTGGCTCGCTGCGCTCGCCACACTATTCTATTCTCAACTCCACGCCGACGTGGATAGTGGGGGTATGAAAAGGTCGGAGGACGCGTACCGCCGCCCCTCGCGGGCTCGCTGCGCTTGCCACGCTTCGGGTTGGCGTGGATCGTGGGGTGACGTTACAAATTTGGGGGGACATTTAAGTGTTAATTGTGCCTATTTGGGCTCTGTAGCCCATTTAACATTGATTCCTATGGCCAAATCGCGGCCATTGAAGCATTGAATGTAAAATCGCGGGCAGCACTAAATTTAACATTGAACCCTATGGGTGATCGCGGGCATCGCGTCGCGGTCGTTAATGTACTGGCCGCGATGCCCGCGATCACCGCAATTTCTTTACCCACGACGCCCGCGATGGAGATCGTGGGCGCCGTGATCGGTAAAGAGTACCCAAAAAACAATCACTGACATTCGCAAGCATATAATTAACATTTTTGGGCTCATTTCAGCACATAAGATACTGTTTTATGAAGAGCTCTTGAGCATTCATAGTTTGCACCACATGGTCCCAATTGTATAGCCCATCCTGGGCTCACGAAGCATATTGTGCGTATAAACTGGTTAGTTACTGTATGTTGCAATGCAGTGAATGCACTTTATTTCTTGAGAGCATTTAATGGATAACAAAACTGTAAAAATGATATTCACCTTTTACTGTGGCACATAAATATTTTCATAACTAGCAAGTTTACGTTAGCACATTTGCTGTTCATTCTTCTCTGCACTTTCCAACTGCGGAGTGCTGCTAGAGATTTTATTTTTTTCAGTTCTAGGAGTAATTCCAGTAAGTTTGGTTATCTAGTATAATAAGTTAGACAAAATCAGGGACCACAGTGGGTTATGTTTTACTTTTTGGAGATGATGCCCTGGAAGAAGAATGCCATTTCCACACTGTGAACTCATTCCTCCTTCCTCCTTTCTCCTGCTTTTCCCAGTGCTCTGTCCTTTGTGGGCTCAGGGCTTTGCAATTTACAGTATTGATTCAACTTCACACACAAATGGATGTAATCAAACATTAGAAGTTTGATGCTGATTTTGTTTGTGTCATCTATTCCATTGCAGATATAACCTGCGGTATTACAAGTCACCTGGGTAGAGGCAGTAAAAAATTCCTGCTGTAACACTTCCTTTCCTTTGCAATATTTGGGAATTATCCCTAGCTGTCCTGGCAAACCTAAATCAAGAAGCCAGATGGTAACAGCCAGCTGCTATGGAGTATTTTCCTGGATGATAATTCAGTTTCCTTTCAGTAATCATTGGATTGCACAAAGCGGTATACACAAGTGTGCCATTCAGTCTTTGAATGACTGAAGTAATTGTCCCTTAAAGTAATTGCCAATTGTCCCAAAAAATGCTCTTTAAAGGTATTAAATGACCATGCTGCTTTGCCTTCGTAGTCTGCTGAAGCCTATGCCTCACATTCTCTGGAGACTGGCACATTTTTGTTTTTTCTTCGTTACCTATTGATCTTATTTACGGTGAATGACATCTGTTTTTCCTAGATGCTATATTGTCTGTATTTAAAATACTTTTTTTTTTGTTGGCTAACAGAACCTATGACATGTAGCTTGTTAGTAAGACATCAGCTTTTCATGGATCCAACGATGTTCCCGTCCTCACTTTGACTGTTCTATGTGTAGCCACTTGTTCTCATAAGCGGAAACTGGGAACATCAGCCATATAAGGTCATACTATGATTTTATGTTTCCGGAGAGCAGCCATGAGAACTACCAGCACTTTGGACAGTTCTCTTATTCAGGAACCTGTAACAAATTGCAGACTTAAGAATCTGCAAATCTGATCATGTACCATAGAAATGTCGGAATATTCATCTTGGTGACTTGATTTTTTATTTTTACGTGTGTTTTTTTTTCTGTGGGTGTGAATCTTATCTTGGTCTCTTATGATACTTGCGTATAATATATAAATCTGTCTCAAGAGAAGACTTGTTAATGTGGGCTATATTTGCTATTCTGTAAGCTGACCTGTGGGTGCCTACATTGAGGTGGTATCGAACATCATCTTACTGTTTCACAACCTGGACAATTTTAGGGCAATCTTCTGGACCTGGAAATAGTTCTTTAAGGACTGTTGGTGTCAGACATACCATGTAATGACAGCATGTTATGTGAACATCACTGGCTACTGAAAGCCCTCATGAACATGAAGGAATTAGCTTATATTTTAAACTGATTACAGTATGTGCATTGTCCTCCACCTTTGGAAGGGAAGTTTCTATGCAATTGACAATTTAGACTTCAGGCTATCCTCAATTCATCCTTAAGTTTTGTTGGCTAATTTATGCAGATATGGAGGTTTCCAATTCAGAAGCTGATTTCACTTAAGCTTTCTGCAACACATACCTACTATGCAAATCTAGTAATTCAGTCATCCAACCTTTTGACTTTTCTTGGGTGTATCAGTACAACTTTTTGTATCTCTCATTTGCATCCAGAGTGCCTGTGGCCAGGTGCCCTTTGCACATGATAAACTCGTGGGTGTTCTCTATTTTCTAAATGGCTATATACTGTAAATATAGAGGTTGATGTGTTATTGGTTGTGTCTGTGCACAGTTTTAGGATTACTTGTTTATGTTTTTATATTGAAGATGTTTGAGTGTATTTTAAAGAGATCAATTTACTGCCATTTCCTAGCAAGAGGACTGCTTATGGTATTGGCCAGTGCACTATCCCAATGTGATGTGCCTGGAGTTTGCAGCTTCCTGTGGGAAGGGTTAATGAAAAGACAGTGTGTTTTTATGTGAAGTGTGTGAAGGTTTGGAATCAATAATTCCATCTAAATCAGGCATGTCCAATGTTGGCCCTCCAGATGTTGTGAAACTACACATCCCAGCATGCTTTGCAATAGTTTTAGCATTCTCTAATAGCAAAACTGTGGCAAAGCATGCTGGGATGTGTAGTTTCACAACATCTGGAGGGCCAACGTTGGACATGCCTGATCGAAATAATTTTATAGTTGTGTACTGTATTGTCTTTTGACTCTATACAGTATATAAGGAGATGTGAGTCCTGAGTTGTAGAAAGATCTCTTCTGACTGAGAGGAAATAATGGCTTTCTTGTAAACCTCTTGTATGCATTGAATGGACTTAAACTTTCGACTTAGTCTTTTTTAAGACTTTTTTTTTTTTTTTTTTATATCAATAAACCTATTGCATGTACTAGTGTATCCATATCCGGCTAACAACAAAACTGTGCAAAATGCTATTCCATTTCCCAGCCTTCTTGGAATGAGCCTAGCATCTCCAGCCTCTTCCAGCCACCATGCAGTGCTTAGTTCAGGCCATTGACCACTTGGGAGGTGTTCAACAGCATATCCACACACACACACACAGCTGCATGCGGTTCCAGGTGATGCGTTAAAGGAACCTGGTGCTTACAGCAACATTCCCACCCACTGTGCATTGGGTGGAGTCAGTAACAGGCATTTACTGACAGTAAGAGGAAACTTACTATTGTCTCGTACCTTAGGATGCAAAACCAATCTGTGTTCACTTGGCGCATGCAGTTAGGTGGATACATTCAGAGTACCTCTTAAGGTTCACCATTCTATCTCCTTTTTTTTTTTTTTTAAGAAGCCTCTGCTCATTTGATATTCCATTAAATCGGGCCACCATTACCATGGGCAAGTTCTGTGAGCTTGGTAGCCTGGTCCCTCTGTCCTGGCAACACACCCAGTGGTACATCTTGGAGGTTCAGTAGACTAGATTTGCAAAAGTCATCTTCGCTACGTTCTTCTTAGAAATATCACAAATGTTTTACAAATCCATTGCAGACTATATGGCTCATAAGAAGGTACTACTGGCAGCTGTTCCTCAGGCATTTTTTTTCTCCATGGGAGGGTGGCTTTGAGACCTCACATAGTCTCTTTTTTTTTATGCTGAAGGAGAAGAGGGGATTTTTGCACTTAAATCTTTCATCAAGGCTTTGATGAACCAACTCTTCAGCTATGTGTAGTCTCTGTTCTCTTTCTGTGCAAGTTGTAAACTGAAAAGGAACAGGGCAGTTATAGGCACAAGTTGTCATTTATTTTTTAATTATCCTTCCTCCAAAGGGTGAAACATAACCCACCATTGTGTATTTCTACAGCCTCAAAGAAATTAATTTAATGGTAAGTACAAAAGTTTTCGGAGGCGTTAAGTTTGTGCAGTAGAGCTGTGGTCTTGCATTTTTCTGTTCAATTTAAGATCAACATTACTTGAACAAAATACTTATTGTTGCCTTGAAATGAAAAATCATGTGTCCATGTTCTAGATTCAATGGAGCTCCATATAGAAGCACCTGTCTCCTGCAGCCAACTAGCAGTGCTTTAGTGAACACCACAGAATGGGTGAGTGTTAAGCCACTGTGTGACTGTAAATACAAATGTTAAAATACAGACCTCTGTGTTGAGTTGTCCTAAAAATTGTCCGGTTTATTACATATTTTTTTGTTCTTTACTTTGAATCCATAGCCGCCATTTGTTGTAACACTAGATGAGGTGGAGCTTGTACACTTTGAGAGAGTCCAGTTTCACTTGAAGAATTTTGACATGGTCATAGTTTACAAAGATTACAACCATAAGGTCACAATGATCAATGCCATCCCTGTGGCATCGCTGGACCCAATCAAGGAGTGGTTAAAGTGAGTATATCTAGGATAAGATTTTGAAGCGCAAATAGTCCTACTAATGAATTAAGTTTTCTTCTTCGGACCAGGTATCATCTAGGGATGTGTAACTTTCTGTCACTTGCCAACCCTGAGGAAATGTGTAGTGATTAATTTCAGTCCAGTGCTTTAGGTGGGGATGTGATCACCCGAGAGCTGTTTTTTAAGGTTTTAATATACAGTACATTAATTAAGGACTGATTCCCAAGAATAAAATTGATTAGTCTCTCACTTGAAGTGTACATTGTTACTCTTTGCACAGTGCACATAAAGCTTACAAATTAAATTTTGCTGAAAGTACGGTCAGTGTGTCAAGTGAGTTCTATTAGCCATATTTTTGTGACAAACTTACTATAGGTTTTCCCTTTTCTTGATGATAGAATTTTGATCACTGCATAGTGACTTTGGCAGGTGTTTTAGGTGGTAGGATAGATTTGAGCTGTCAGTGGTAGGATGTCATTGGATGATTGAGGCAAAAACTACATGTCCACACATTTTTATTATTACTGTACTAAATCGTTAGTTTTAAATAGCCATTGATTGGCTGTAAGAATGGAGCTCCATGAAAGGGACTTCCAATGGTTTACTCTAAGTCCGTAATAAGTGCATACTTCTCACAAAAGTACATTTCTATATTCCGTGTAATACTCTCTAGACGTGCATTATTTGGCCTTTTCAAGTATTCACTTTTTTTTTTCTTCACTCAGTTCATGTGATCTCAAGTACACAGAGGGAGTTCAGTCATTGAACTGGACTAAAATCATGAAAACCATTGTGGATGACCCAGAGGGGTTCTTCGAGCAGGGTGGATGGTCTTTCCTTGAACCTGATGGAGAGGTGAGCCAAGAATGCAACTTTATTTGAAATCAAAACAATATATTTTTCCACTGTTTTTCACTCATTTCCTTCTGTGAATACATTGTGTGCTGTGCACCTCAGGGCAGTGATGCAGAAGCTGGTGGTTCGGAATCTGAAATAGAAGATGAGACCTTCAACCCCACTGAAGATGAATATGAGGAAGAAGAGGAAGACAGTGATGAAGATTATTCTGATGAGACCGAAGAGTCTGGTACGTATTACAGAGTAAGGTGGTTACTGGAGCTGTAGCAAGTCATGTGTGCATGGCATTAAAAGAAACTATTTTCTCCTATGCCCTTTTCACATATAAAAGCCCATGTCCATCTGCTTGTTTTCAGACCTATATGTGATGCCACAACTCTGTATAGCCTGCAGTTCTGACCACTCTCAATCAACTTAGCTTACGTACAAAGGCTCTATTGTCAACCATTTATGCCTATTAGTCTAAAATTTGGGGGTTCTGACAAATGCCCAATGGAGTCGCCCGTAGATCTATGTGCCTGGTCATGCACAAAGGTTATTTGGTTTGGTAGCTCACAGGGAGGGTTTTTGAGGTGGTATAAGGAAGTTATTACACATAGGTACTGGCTGTCATGCAATAAGTTAGGCACCCGGTATAAAGGTAATTAAACTTGTGCTGACTGAAATATAATTTCTGCTTCTTTTCCCAGTCTTTAGTGAAGACTCTCTAGGCAGTGATGAAGAGAGTGGAAAAGATTGGGATGAACTAGAAGAAGAAGCTAAAAAAGGTATTTGGAATGATGAAAAGTATTGTAAAGTGACGAATACTGGTATTTATAGATGAACATAAAAATATGCCCACTGTTGTGAGCCTTGCATAAAGCAAACTGACAAAGAATGGCATCCTAGGACGTCCTTCTTCTCTGGGCGCTAGTGAACACAAAAGTATATTAATTTATCTGACAATTGTAAGTCCGTATCGATGGTGGCTATCCCTGCTGCATGTGAAATTGGGATTAGAAGATTGCTTGAATTCACAGTATGAATCAAAACCATGCGTTGCTAAAATATCAATGGCAGTATACACAATTGAGATCAATTAATAATTACATTTATTTAATATTTAAACATACATATGTTAATTTTGTAAAAGGAAAAAGCAAATCAATAAAAACATTTAATTAGTGAAACATGGGTAGTTATAGTTAAATGATTGAGATTTGGTATTTGTGACTAGATGAGCCACAGTAATGTCCTTGCAAGGAAAGTACTATAATGCCGGCGTCCTGACAATAGTTTCAGTTAATTAATAATCCTTTAAGGATAAGATATACCGCACTTTGTTAGATGGTATAATTTTGCGGCTTTCTTTCTAGGTCCATAAATGTTGGACACTCACTGCGCAGAGTGACCAATTAAGGCAGCATAGGCATGAACAGTGTAAAACTTGATTAAGTACAACAATTCCGACGAACAGTAATTATCTAACGTATCTAAAGCCTCGTTTTAGTGGCTCTCAACATTCATACGAGGTGGAAGGAGCAGACCTGTGGCATTGGGCTTGGGGTGGGGAGGCATCCGGAGGTTCATTTAGACTGAACTGTGGCGAACGTGGAGTAGCTCCGGAGGGGAGGAGTTTGGCACCTTCTCCTTCCGTGGTGTACTTGTACCAAGGAAACCAACGGTGGTGTAGGGGGGAGGGTCTGGATGAGAGAGGAAGGGCATTGGTTTCCATAAGGTAGTGATGGTTGGTTTTCAGGATAATGGGGGGATGGGGGAGAGGATTGTTTCCATTGCTGAGCCAAATTAGCACGTGCAGCGATGAGAATGTGCCCAAGGACATATGTCTTCTGTGTTGGGACATCCTGGGGGTATATATGAAAGAGCGATACTCGGAGAGGGAATGATAGCAATCTGGAGGACCGTAGAGATCAAATTAAAGACCCCCTCCCAGTACTCCTGGAGTTTTGGACAGGACCAAAAGATGTGGTATATGTTCCCCACACATCCACACTGCCTCCAGCACTGATTAGAGCATGATGGCCAAAAAGTGTGAGGGCGATCAGGGGTTGAGTAGAGTCTGTTAATGAGCTTGATGTGCATCTCAGTGTGGTTTAGGCAGCGGGACATTGTGTAGGAAGATAAAAATATTTTGTGCCATTGGGCAGGTGACAGAGGTCCGCCTAGATCCGACTCCCATTTTCTATGGGCTGAGGTCTTGGTGAACTCAGAAGGGGTCACCAAGGCCTTGTACCAAAATGAGATGTCCCCTCTGGAGTGCACCATGCTAGGTCTGGCGAGAACTACCTGAGAAAGGGCATTTGGGGAGGAGTAATTATGGAAATGGGTTTTCCACCAGTGGGCAAGCTGCAGATAATGGTAGTGTTCCGATTTGGGGAGTGAGTATTGATGCTGGAGGGAGGTGAAGGGGACCATGGAGTGAGCGTCCAGGGCGTCACCTAAGGCGATAATCCCGCAGGCTCTCCAGGTCGCCAGTCGGAGGTTGGGAATTAACTTCGCCAGTGTGGTGATAGGCAGGGTGGCAATGAGGGAGTTTGGAGGAGGGAGCTTAGTAGTAAGTTGGTCCCATGTGTGGAGGGATGCTTTAGTGGATGGGAGTAGGTTCGGGAGGGTGGGTCTAACGTGTTTCGGGATCTTGAGGAGGTCTGAAAGTGGGATCTGTTGGGAGTGGGTCTGTTCGATGGTTACCCATGCCCTAGGGGTACTAAGGTCATTGTAGTGCTTAAGTGGAGCTAGCAGGCATGCTGAGTGATATTGGAAAAAGTCAGGGAGGTCGAGTCCCCCGAAGGCTTTGGGGATCGACATCTTCGAGCGAGCCATCGCAGGGGGTTTCCCCGCCCAGACATACTTTGTCAGAATAGTGGTGGCAAGTTGTAAGGACTTTTTAGGGAAGATATAGGGGATGGTGCGGAACAGGTACATTAGTTTAGGGAGTAGCGACATCTTAAAAGCCACCATGCGTCCCAACCAGGAGATTTCAAATGATAGCCAGGACTTGGATAAGGCAGCAAGGGAAGTGAGGAGGGGGGATAGGTTGGCGTCAAAGACCTTTGCCATGAGAGGTGTGATATGGATGCCTAGGTATTTTATTGAGTCGGTTTGCCAGTTGTATTTGTATGTATGCTTCAGTTGGGGCAGTGAGTTGGCGAGGTTTATCGGGAGGGCGTCTGTTTTAGTGGTGTTAAGCTTGTAGTAGGAAGCAGCACTATAGGAAGACAATGTTGAGTGGAGAAATGGAAGGGTGGTAATAGGGTTGGTCACGAAAAGAAGTATGTCATCCACGAATAGGCTGAGTTTGTGGTTGACAGGGCCCGTGTGCAGACCTGGGATGTTTGGGTCATGTCGAATGGAGATTGCTAAAGGTTCTATGGAAAGGACAAAGATTAACGGGGAGAGGGGGCAGCCCTGTCTGGTGCCGTTAGAAATTTTAAACGGATCGGATATAAAACCATTGGTGAACACCCGTGCCGAAGGGGAACCATACAACAACAGGATCGATGTGAGAATACGATCTCTGAAGCCAAAGCGTGACGGGGACTTTTTCAAGACTCGCATAGAGCAAAGCCACACATTTATTTGGTCGTAGGCTGTCCTAATTCTAACTAGCATTACTTGCTCTCTGCTCACTGTGAAACGTCATCATGGATTGAGATTTTAACATTTTAGTTGCAGCCATTTTTACACAGAACTTGAATGTTAGTTCCAATGTGTGAATAAACATTTTAGCAGCTTAAAATTACTATATTGGCTGTTATGTTAGTGCCTAGTAGGACCTGTATTTGCTTTTATTTTTAATGCCCACATTTTACATAGCTGTGCACACCTGTTGAAGGATACCACCCACATGTGCTAAAGGAGCTAGTTAAGATTGGTGGAAACCAGGTGTAATGCAACCAAACAGAATATGAACAAGCATTCCATGCAGAAAGGTCTGGACTTCTGGGGTCAGTGCCATCCTCAAGTGGTGCTTGACATTGAACTTCCTTTAATGGAATTTGGAAAAACTACCACCTCAGAGATGAAAGACTAACAAAATGAATTCCCTTCCCCCAAGTGATGTCTTAATTTTTTCACTATTTAATAAGGCGTAGACCATGATAGGCCCTGTTAGGAATGAAGATGTTCTACAAGACGGCCTCCAAATTCCAGTTGTTGCTATCACCTTGGGGAAGTGGAGTTGGAAACCGGGATAATTGCTGTGATGCTGTGTAGCAGTTAAATGGTTAAATAAACTTAAATCACAAGGGAGTACACCAAAAGAGAATTCTATATGGTCCTATCCAACATCTTGAAATGGGGGATAAGTACAGCAGCCTACTAGTAACCCAGAATGTATCTGGCTTGGGACAATTTTCATCCAAACCATCGGGCCGAGAATTCGTCCAAATCTGATGTTTGACATCCCATCTGACCTGATGCGCGGTCCTGTGCACATGGGGTTGGACCCTACAGACTGAATCTGCTGCAGGTTAAAGCTACCCATTAGCAGCACATCGCGGGTGCTTTTTAGCACCCACGATGCGTTGGTCTGATCCGTAGGTGGCACTCAATTTTGTGCAGGGTTGGGCAGCCTCGGGTTCCGGGCTGTGCAGAGTTCTCACTGCTAGGCAAATTCCTGGGTGAAGCCGTTCGTTCTACCCGATAATTTTGCCTTTTCAACATTTTTTTTTCAGTGGGAACAGGTCAACACGAGTCAGCATACAAGGGTCTCATATGCGGATCTCCGACCCTGCTTTTTACCAGGGTTGGAGACCCGTGTTGACCTATTCACACTTAAAAAAAAGAAATCTGTGTTGAAAGGCAAGTTACCGGGTCGACATGCTTAACCTGGGATTTTGCCTAGCTGTGAGAACCAGGGTATTAAGGTCACACACAAACTGCATACTACTATAAAGTATGGCCAGTGTGTAAATTCCTGTATTAGAATGTCCCAAACAGTACCTAGATTTAATAGGTATAAATTACAGATGCAACTTTCAGTGCTATAAAGTGTAGTGGAGAAGGATCTCAGTAGGAATAGAAGGCCTTTTCCAGCAACTCGGGATGCCTGTTCTGCAGCAGAATATGCCTGATATCTGCAATGGGAAAGACTCAGTGGGCAGGAGGAAATGAGGTGCAGGGAGTGCTGCTTCTCCTAGGCCAGTGGTTCTCAAACCCTCAGGACCCCACACAGTTTCTGGGTCACCCGACAGGTGCTTGCATTACTGACTGACACATTTTAAGAACCACAGGTTCAGCTAATTATTTCACTTGATTCTGTGAGGAGACCTGCAAAACATGCACTATGTGGGATCCTGAGGACAGAGTTGGAGAACCTGTGTCCTAGACCACCGAACAATGGGACAGAAATCTGCTCCGGAGTCGTCCTTTGCTTCCGAGAGCTGTACAGTTAGCCCAGTCAATCGCAGTCCATGCCGCTATCCTCTTACAAGGAAATGAGTGAGTGGTGCCTATGACTAGTAAAGTCTTGAATCCACTATCTATACCTAGTCTTCTCCATTAAAGGGCTCCTGAGGTGTACAGTTCTGAAATATGCAGATAATTTGATAGTCAGCATGGTTTTATAAAGTACTAGCCATGGCTAACAAATGTGGTTTTCATTTATGAATGGTTCCGTTTCAACATGACTCTCTTTAATGTTCAATATGTTGGCATTGTAATATGGTACATACATACATACATACATACATACATACATACATACATACATACATACATACATACATACATACATACATACATACTAGAGGGCAATGCATGTGTATTGGTAGAATTAGTTAAATGAAAAACTGAAGTGCAAATGGTAAACTGAACATTGGTGCTCTATAGGAATGAATATTTCAGTAACAGTACTGACCGATGTATCCACATACATTTATGATCCATGTGATACAAGTCGCATAATACATAACCTGCAAGCTCTGTGTGATTCTGTAGTGCCAGGCAAGACATTTTTCATGACTTTTCCAATAAAATCCTATTATCCTTATTTGCAAAATGGAGTGATTAGTAGACAAAAACAGCTTTTGCTGTTTTTCCTGGAAAACACTAGCCTACGCATTACGTAAGCAGAAACCGCTGCCGACACACGCTGAATATAGGCGGGATGCATGTTTGTGTTAGCAGAAGCTGCTTGTGCGTCCAATAACTCCATTTTTTAAAATGGGAAAAAGTCACATAAAAGTTGCCCAGAGCTACCTAGTAGCACAATGGTGTGGCAAAATTAGGTCTGTTTTTATGGGAAATGATTTGTGACTAATGGTGCATCTTCCCTGCAGCTGACCGTGAAAGTCGTTATGAGGAGGAGGAAGAACAGACTATAAGTAAGAAGAGGAAGCACATTGGACATGTTCCCACCCCATCAAAAAAGAGGAGGAAGTGACCCCAGTGCTAATACGTCCCTCCAATCCACTCACACTCTTTCTACAGTTTCTTTTAGTTTTGCTTTCTTTGAAGAAAATCCTGCTCCCGCTTCTCATTCCTCCTTGTAGCTCTTCCCTGAATTCAGAATGTCATTCATTTGCCCTGCGAGTCTGTGGTGCATCACTTGTGCTTTTGCTGCTACAGACTGCTGACATGCTATGTGATGGTGAAATGGACCAAGATGGCATTATTTTACTACTTCTCCTCTTAGCTTTCATGAAACTGGACTGGTCAATGTGGAAACCATAATGCATTTTCATTACCCATTAAAAAAACTGACTCTACTTTTTACCTGAATTTAACATTGTCATTGTATCTATAATTCCTCCCATTGCTCATGGACTCTGTGATGCTGTGTAGCAGTTAAATGGTTAAAAAAAGTGGCCCTGCCAGTCTATAGTGCTGGGTGATTTGCATATCTCCTCCTGTGCATTTGACCAATTCCCTTGCCTCACCCAGTAGCTTGCCGTTTTATTTCTTGTGCTTTCTTGTAAAATGTAACTTACGAAATGTTATCTTGTTAAAGTATCACCTACGTACGTCCTCACTCTGGCTGCTTTTCTTTTCATACTTCACCCTCTCTATCGGCTAATAGAGATTATTTCCTCGTCCTTGTCCCATCTTGGTTTTATTTTCATTGTCTGCTTTCTAATTTCTCTTTCTCTAGCAGTGAGGTGTAAATGGTGTTTTTCAGAATTTGGAGAAATGTAAACAAATAAAAACTTTTTGTACCTTTTTTTTTTTTTTCCTCTACCCCTCCCGTTTGCTATTTTTTGAGATTGTGGTAGTTTCAGACCATTTTTATTAAACACTCAAATTGTGTTGAACAGCACTTGTAAATGACACCTGGATTGTTCAGTCCTGTTCGAAACAATAAAATGAGATTCCTCAGGGATACAATGCCACTTGGTGTGTGGGTTCTGTTTTGACTATTTACGGCTTCAAAATGATTCAACCTGACCCATGTTTTTCAGTTTATTTACATATTAATGTAATCACCGTCAGTTAGAATTACAAATAAGTTTCATAGTTAGCAAAATATAGCTGACCTGTTTATTGTTTGAATGAGAACATTTATGTTACATACCTTCCAGAAAAGACAAATGGTACATTTTTCTCCATATGCATTTGTTATATTTACCGCATTTGTACTTGCTATGCTTTAGGAGCCAGGGCAGAAAAACATTATATTATCCCGTTTTCCCCATTAAACGACATCAGCGTTGGTACAGGACCTCCCTTTTTTTTATTTTTTTTACTACTGTATTTGTCGTCTTAACCACATCCTCCATTTACCTGTGTAATACTGCTCGGTTTCTATGCATGATTTCTGTGATTGAAAAATTGCCAGTAAGACACAGTTGGAACATTTAGGGTAGATAAATGGTTAATCATTGGAAAGATAGATAAGTGGGTAGGGAGATAGATAGATGGTAAATCATTAGATAGGTGGGTGTGTGAAGCTCAAAACCTGTAAAATATATATGGTGATCCCTCACTCCTTGTATAATAGTGCAGCTCGGCCAGCGGGGAGATGTTCTTCTTGGGACCCACATCATTTTTACAGTGAGCGCAATAGTTGGGATGTTAGGTAGACAAATGGTTAATCATTGGAAAGACAGAAAGATAGGTAAGTGTGTAAGGACATAGATGGTATATCATTAGGTAGGTGTGTGTGAAGCGCAATACCTGTAAAAGATAGGTGGGTGAGCCCTCACTCCTTGTATAATATTGCAGCTCAGCCAGCAGGGAGTTGTTGTTCTTGGGACCCACATTTTTTCCCACTGAACGCAATACAGATAAATAAGATACATATAGATGAATAGATAGATCGATAGCTGGGTGGATGATTAGGTAGATAAATGGTTAATCATTGGAAAGACAAAGATAGGTAAGTGGGTAGGGAGATAGATGGTAAATCATTAGATATATACATCGTTTGGTATATAGACAGGTGGGTGTGTGAAACGCAATACCTGTAAAAGATAGGTGGGTGATTCCTCACTCCCTGTATAATAGTGCAACTCGGCCAGCAGGGAGTTGTTCTTCTTGTGGCCCACATATTTTCCACTGAACGCGATACAGATAGATATAGATGAATAGATAGATCGATTTTTTGGGTGGCTGGGTGGGTTAGGTAGATAAATGGTTAGTCATTGGAAAGACAGATAAGCGGGTAGGGAGATAGATGGTAAATCATTAGATAGGTAGGTGTGAAGCACAATACCCGTAAAAGATTGGTGGGTGATCTCTCACTCCTAGTATAATAGTGCAGCTTGGCCAGCAGGGAGTTTTTATTCTTAGGATCCACATTTTTCGCCTTCATCCACTAAGTGTCACTGGAGTTACACTGGGGGGGTGTTTCCTGGGTTTTTATGCAATATTAGGGCTAAAGCAGCAAGATTTGCCTTTGAGGACAGGCAGATAGTTGCTGCTACTATCTGCCTGTGATGCTGGAGCCTGCCAGAGGAAGCCGGCTGCTGCTACGGTATGCTCTCGGCTCCCTTGCTGAAGAGACCACCATTATTTTTAAATCTGGCGCCATTTTGGAGATGGAGCTGCCAGGTGGGAGGTGGAGTCACTGTGCGGTGCTCACAGCTGCCCTGGCGTTACTAGCAAGTCACGGCGGCCATTTTCTTTGTGCTTTGGCACCACTGACCATGCTGCTGGAGGCTCCTCCTTGCTGGGAGAAGCATGGAAGGCTCCTGACAAAAGATTAATTATGTCTAAGAGGTTTGTTAATATGTATCCCATGCCTGAGGAACATGTGAAATTATGGGAAAAGGTTCCCTTGGTAGATGCACCTGTAGCTACAGGAGATTGTCCAAGGCTTTAAGGATCCAGTGGATAAAAAAAGTGGAAGAATTCCTCAAGGCGGTCTTTGAAGGAGTGGGTTTCACACTTCTTCCCATTATTGCCTCTGCCTGGGTTTCCAAGGCAATGATTAAGTGGGCTGAAGCTTAGGGAGTCTGCTCCAGCCTGATTCAGAGGCTTTTGCACTGGCTGAAAAGCTAAGAAGTGCTGCAGAGTACATTTGTGGACGCTAGGATGGCGTCTAAGGTTTCCACCACATCTGTATCAGCGACGAGAGCCCTTTGGCTTAAGGCCTGGAAAGCAGACACCGAATCTGAGAAGTCGCTTGAAGCTATAGCTTTTAAAGGAGACTTGCTTTTTGGGTCAGAGCTTGAATACATTATAAAGCAGGCTACTGGAGGGAAGAGTACTTTTGGTACTTGTTTCCTAGCACGGCGCCAGCGATTTTAATTGCATGCATCGGGACCTAAAAAAATCGATGGACGCGATTTTTACATTGGAAGCAATGTAAAATGGTCCCTGAGACCCGATTTTACATTGGGCCCAGACCCCAATTTTCATTGCATACCCCCCCTCATGGGTCAAATGCCCCCCCCCCCCATTGTTAATGCCACCCCAGTATTGATGCCAACCCGAGGCTGCGAGGTGCGGCGATATGTGTCCGACCTTTTCATACCCCCACTATCCACGTCGGCGTGGAGTTGATTTTATAAAATGTGGCGAGCTCGAAGCGTGGCGAGCGGACGTGCATTACTTCACAGGTATTACGCGTCCCCTCGCGGGGCTCGCCACACTTTATATAATCAACTCGACGTGGCTAGTGGGGGTATGAAAGGTCAGAGGACGCATACCGCCGCCCCTCACGGGCTCGCTTCTGGCTGGCGACAATACTGGGGTGGCGTTAACAATGGGGGACCATTTCACATACACAATACTCAGTAGGGTGCCTATACAATCAAAAATCGGGGCCATTGGCCCATTTAACCTTGTACCCTATGTAAAATCGCGTCGGTCGCATCGCATGCCATTATAATGGCATGTGATCAACGCGATTTTCTCATTGACGGCTAATTTAACATTACGCCCTATGTAAAATCCCCTATGTATTCGGTCGCATCGCATGCCATTATAATGGCATGCGATGGACGCGATCAACGCGATTTTCTCATTGACGGCAAAAAAGGCTAAAAATAGCCAAATATTGGGTCAATCACGTCTAGACATGTATCATTGGGCGTGTCAAATTGCCTCCACTCCTCAGTCAAGGCCTGGTCAGCTGTCAATAAGGTCAGCCAAAATGGGTTTAGTTTCCACAAGCGGGTGTTTTTCGATACTTGACCCTCTAACACTACAAGTATTGTATTTCTAGTATCCAAAGGACTAAATCAGGGGACAATAGTGACAGAGCAATCCTCAAGAGTGTATTAAAGCTGGAGGAGTGACAAGAATAATGCCATTGTAACGGATGTCTGACTCTCCAAATGTCCACCAGACCCAATTCAGTTACCAGGGCCTCAAATGGGGTACCATTAGAGTGGAAGGGGGGGGGGGGGGGTTGGTCTGAGTTAGGGTCTCATTCCGTTTGTCAAGGAATTTATCCATGTATTTGCTGATGTCTCCCACAAACAGGACAGACGTATCTGGTGATGTGGAGACAAACGTCACTGCATGTTTGAGCACTTCATTACTGTATGGAGGTGGTACATAAACAGCTAGGATATGGCTTAGTTTGTGATTACATGGGCCCTAAGGAAGACATATTGTCCGTAGTAATCAATTTGGCTGTGCACTAAATGGAAATTAACTGACTTTTTTACTAGAATGGACACCCCTCTAGCATTATTAGAGAAAGTGGAGTGGTATAAGGAATCGACACACGGTTTTTAAAGGCCTAGATTCTTGGTACCCATGAGGTGTGTTTCTAAAAGGCACACAATATCCGCCCTGTATTTTTTGACCTGTGAGAGTACTAGGGCTGATTTAACCCGATCATTCATGCCTCGCACATTCCAACTGAGTATATTAAGGCCATTTGCTGTCACTGTCGTGATTGAATGTAATAGTGACAAACCAAGAGAAGAGTCACTGTAGGACTCACAGACAAAGAATATTGGAAACAGTAGTCAACATTCCCCCCTCCGTATATGTTTCAGATATAGCCGCTCCCATCTGGCCAGAAATTCCATATAAGGAGGCATATACAAATATATCCCCCCTGTGCCTACATAGTAATGTTCAGCACTGCTGTCATATCTATATATCTATCTATCTATCTATCACAGAGACACGAGTAAAAAACAACATAACAAAACCACCCGCAACTTCCCACCTTCTCCCCACCCTGCATATCCATTAAAACCAGATACACCTTAGCAAAGATACCTTTTATATGAAAGTCTCATCATACAGCACTCATCATTGAGTACCATCCTTGGTCAGCTCAAAAGGACGGCAAAAGGACCATCATTGGGCTAACAGTATCTCAGCACCTCCTTGATCAACATTGTTTGACATTTGATTTGTAGGTTTGTCTGGTTCTCTGGTGCCAGTTAGCACTCCTTTCAACCTCCTGATATAAAGACAAGGTCTGCATCTGGTTCCTTGTTTTCACTCTTAAGTTCTTTCTATGAGCCTTTGGGGATTTTACAATTGTTTTATTGGTCCCCATCTGAGCTATTAAGGTATTGCCCTGAATGGGAGTGAGTCACTCTTACCTATTTCTGCTTGTCCACTCCCTGAGGGGGCGATCAGGAATGAACAAAGAGTTTAGCTTTTGGCTGCATTGTAGTAATGCATTCAGTAGTTTTAGATGATTTATGCTTCTACACCTGGTCTCTTTACCACAAATTGTTTGAAAAGCAATAGGTGCCCAGTTACTCGCGTGCTTGCTGACGCAATTGAACATTGCCCTGTGTAAAGTTATAGGGGCTTGCCAGTGAGTGTGGGTGCAAAAATAATGAAACACCCTCTTAATGTCTTTCCACTGTTCCTTCTTTTAACTCGGAGGTCAGGGTACAGGGGTAAACTATCCCAAATAGGGTAAAAAGGAAATTCCTGGGTGTAATGGATGGTCGCGCACAGGGAAA
Source organism: Crinia signifera (assembly GCF_055691185.1). Taxonomy (NCBI): domain Eukaryota; kingdom Metazoa; phylum Chordata; class Amphibia; order Anura; family Myobatrachidae; genus Crinia; species Crinia signifera. The sequence goes on from NC_139217.1 coordinate 329,559,144, forward strand.
TTTTAATGCATGGGCTTATTGGGCAGCTGCCCTAGGCCCCTCAATTCTAGGGGCCTTTGAGCAGGGGTTTGATGGTGCCTGAAGATTTTTTTGTGAAATCTCTACCGGCCTGCAGCCAAACAGTTAATGGCTGTAAGACTGCGGGAAGTTATGATATTTTAGGGGCCCCGTTGCTTTGCTTTGCCTAGGGCATGCATATTAATCTACAGTATATGCATACCCTGCTGTGTCTCGGCAGCGCCACTGTCCATTAAACCCAGGAATTTAATTTCATTGCATATAGAATCTATATATATATAGATTCTATATGCATGCCCGGCTGCGTGTGTTACAGTACTGTAGTGTACAAGGACCTGATGCAGTGCAGTGCAGTGCGGCAGGCCCTTGTGGAGAAAATGCTTACCTGCGTAATGCCTTGGGTCCCGCCTCCAAGTCCACCCGCTTCTTCCGTAGAGTTGTCTATTTGGTGCGTCATCTCGGCAGTGCGCAGTCTGTACTACCGCTGTGTCACACACTGTCACTATATCATCTTGAAATACTGACATTAATAGTTGTCTGGATGTCACATTATCAATGGCTATACCACACACAGCCTGGCAGCCATTGATAATGATGATGATGATTACCATGTATGGCTGTGTGTGGTACAAATGTTGTACCACACAGCCATACATGGTGGTGGTCATTATGAATGGCTGCCAGGCTGTGTATTGTACTAGCAGGATATATGATCAATTTCTGGGGTGCAGTGTGTATTACAATTATATGATTTCCTTTCTTAGAAATTACTCTTTAATTTAAGGTGTTTTCAACAAAATTTTGCTCCCCTTCAGTAGTGCATTGGGTATTTGTTGACCAGGATTCAAGATTAGTTATGTGATTATCCCTGCATGTTTTTATTTATGCTCTACATTGGCGGCATGCCAGCCTCTGTTGATGCATATGCTCCAGGCTCCCAGTTACTTAAAATACTTTCTTTTCTATTGCATCCGCATGCTGGTTTGGAATAGTCTTACTAGAGCACTTTTTTTTTGGAAGTGGGGGTGGGGGTGGGTGACATGACTGGATACATTTTTTTTATAAATACCTATGTTCTAGTGAACTTTTGATTATCAAAGGTTCAGGTTTTATGAACTATTATTTGCCAATTTATCCAAATACACAATTTTATCTATCTGTTCAAAATTGTCTATAGCCAATTCAACTTTTGCTTTGAAATAAAGAAGACCCAATAAAGCTCTTTGAAGGTTTCAACTGCTACAGCCTCCTGGCCAGATTCCGATACACTTAGGATGCAGTATTTGAAAAATATATATATTTCATGGGTAATGGAAATCAAGTTTAGTGTGTAGTAATATGAAAGAATAGTGAAATGACACAAGTGCAAAACAGTGATAATCAAATGTGACTACAGTAGGTGACAATATACTATACTGCTCCTGAGGACGGTGTGAGCCAGCAAAACGAAACGCGTTTAGCCACTGCACACAGTTTTTTTTACGGACCAGCTCCATCATTGGTAGGATTACTACCCACCACAATCTCTGTTCCTTGCCAGCTGATGTGAGGAATCCTTGCTAATTTACTGCTTACTTCAAAAGGATTGGACCTCCAGTTTGGTAAACAAGCAACACTCTCCTGGGATTTATACCTGGAATTATACATCTGCATTTGGGCCATATACTATTGCCCACCTTTTAAATTTAATTGTGCATTTGCCAACCAACTTCACCCTCTTATAATTTTTATTCAACTCACGGACCCGTTTTCTCCTGAAACACAAATATCCATATTCGATCTTTTATAAGTGCACACCATGTTTTAATTGTGTAGTATATTATGAGATTATATATGTGTATGCTACGTTTTAATTAAGCGCTGGCCACCCATTTCTACTTATTTATCTTCTTTGGAGGGTCCTAACACACCCCTGATGAACAGCTGTTTAGACAGCGCCCTGTGATACAATCCCTTTTCTGCTACACTACTTAGGTTATTATACATGACCCCTGATGGTAGCAGTGGGGTGGTCTAATGTAGATGCACACATCCCACCTCTAATCCATGTGTGGTAAGTAGAAATATATTTTAAGTTTTACCATGCTTTACCAGTCAATTGAGACTGCGCAAAATGCATTTCTTGTGACTAAACGCTAAACCCGTCTGAACTATTAGTCAAGAACAGGAAGATGCAAAAGGAAACCTTTTGCACTAGGTCACAGATGGTGTACAGTATAGCACCTGCAATGGAACAGTGCTAATTCTGTCAGCAAACAAGTGCAGCTGCAGGAGAATAAAGTTGGCAGATATTGGAAGACAAAAAAAAGAGTGTCTTTCAGTATGTTGTCGTGGTGCACTAGTGCAAGTACATCAAGACATGAATGCCACAGGCTATTTGAATAATCCTCTCTGGTCACCACACTTGGGAAGTTGTGGCGTGAGTTGCAGCGTGCTTTTGGATAGATATACATAATATACACTTTTTTTTAAATACCATTTCCTGTTGACAAAAACTAATATAGGTGTATAAGGGGATGTTCTTTATATACATAGTACACTGCTGTAGGACAGTATTGGTTTATGCATAACTGTTACTAATATGGTATACCCCTTTTAAACCTACTACCTGGGATTTGCAACCCGGTACGATCCCGGGTTTTTAGTGATACAGATAGATTGATGGTGCTCAGGATCCGGTAGTGAAATCCTGGGAAGACCCTTTAAGAAAATATGCTAGTCCTGGGTTTCTGCGCATTCATGTGAAAAATCCTGGGATTTTTGCGTATGTCTGAATGGGGTATAAGGTTTTGTGGTATTTAGGTTTTTTTAACTACTAGAAAAACCATGAATTACTTGCTGTCCATAGTATAAGAATGTAAAAGTGGTTAATAATGAAAAGACACATCCTTGCAGAGGTTTGCTTTGTGCCTGTTAAATTAACTTCCATTTTGATAATCCTAATTATATGTTATGGTGCCCATACACACACCGATCCCAGTGTGCGTTCTGTGCTTAACTAGCACACATCGCATCACATTGTATGCCTTGTGCATGCGTTGTGCATGCGATGCGATAAAAAGCTAGTACAAAAAGTATGTGCAGCACATACTTTTTGTGCTGTGCGATGAGGTGCCGCGGGAGCGCGCATCTCATCGCATAGCATCGCACCGCCGGGATCGGTGCGTGTATGGGCACCATAAGGCTATCATGTTTTTATCCTACTAAACCAGTGGTGTCAAACTCATGGCTCTCCAGTTGTTGTGGAACTGCAGCTGACTAGCCTCCAGTGCTCAGCCAGTGGGCAGCGGCATATCAGTGTGTCGAGCGGGTGCCGGCGCCCACACAGACTCCACTGTGGCTTGCTCCCCCAAGCGGCAGCTGGGGCTGCCTTACAGTAGTTACGCCACTGGGGACGTGTAGTTCCACAACAGCTGGAGGGCCATGAGTTTGACAACAATGCACTACACAGACCCTTAGGCAACACAGCATACAGGTAATGTGCTATTAAATAGAATGTGTAAGTATTTGGGTTCCATTTTTAGAGTTGTTTCCATTGGCAGTTATTTGCTAAAGCTGTCCCAACCAGTTTACATATTTGGCACAATTAAGAAATTACTTTTTTTTTTATGGTTTTAATATTTATTTCATTATCTTCTATGTCTGGTACCACAGGACACTAACAGCCAAAAGTAACAGTAAGCCATTGTTTTTATAATCCAAAATAAATAGATGATAGAATGTATTATATATCTCTGAGAATACTCCACACAAAAGTGCTGAGAATGAGGACTTAAAGTTCTGTTTACAAGTAGACTAAAATATTTAATAAATCTGAGTTTTCCATGTTCTTTATCAGGTTTTAGAGTTGTTGGTCTAATCAATTTGTAGTAAGGCCGGTGCTGATGGGGCTCTGGTATTCATTCTTCTCTCTCTCTGTACAGCCCGAGCTGCTTCTCTGGCCTCTATCACAACACGTAAAGCTCCAATTATTTGTCTCGGATTAGATGCATCCAAAACTAAAGGAAATAGAATGTACCTTTATAAATAACCACAAGCTGCAATCATGTGCTGGTTGTTTAAGTAACAAACTTAATGTGTATGGATGTGTTTTCTACATTGCTTAATAGATGTCTCCTTAGGTGATTATTCAAAAATGTTTGGTAATAAAACAAGCTCTTGTAGCGTGTACCAATAATATTATATAAATGATTAATATACACTAACTACATAACTTTAACACCTGACGAACGAACAATGCTCCGGAAACATGTAATTACCTAATTTTTCCTGAAAGTTAAGTTAATGGATATCTTTTCAAGAAAGGATGAGCTTCGGTGTCTGATAAGCCAGAGAACCCCCACCTCTTCCTTTTTAAATATACTCCCATACATGTTATAGCCCTGATCTCAATTGAATGGTAGCAGAAAATGGTGCTCAGTTACTCCCTTTGTCCCGTTAAAACATGTTTCAGATGTAATAAATACTTACTGTGTAGTGTTTCCTCTGCTGGGTCTACAGCTCTTCGTAAGAGGTAATGCAGGTCCAGATAAGCATAACCCACATCATAACACTCGTCATTCTCTTCGTTCATTGGATCACTCACCACTGTGAACTTTAATCTTCATTGCACCCAGAAGAAAAACACAATACATTTTTTACATATGCATACATTGCAGTGTAGCCTTTGTAGTGCACCGCCGTGGCTGCCTATGACATTCATGGAAGGGATTAAAAAAATTACATGGATCTGACGATTATGTTGGGACCCTATTTAGAATGTAGCAATCACCCAATTTGTGTAATCTCTTCTAGACGTTACCTTTTTCACCAAGGGTAATCCTATGTTGTGCCCCAAAATTGCTGAATCTCCTGGTACCTTGTGTGGGTGGAATTTATAAAATAATCTGTTGAAATAATTACCTACATTTCTGCCCCAACCCTGCATTATACTTATTTGTCTTTCTTGGTTTCTTTTTATTTTCTGTATGGTTTATCTGCTTGATTTAATGCTAAATCATTTGTACCATATGCCATATATCTTATGCCTGTAAAGTACACTGAACCCTAAGGGAGAAATAGTGTGATATAGATAAAATACTTCTTCACGGGTCGCGTGAAGGGGGCTGCAGACTTAAATGCATTGATCAATTCATGAACTAAATCTCCACTATTTATTAATATCAGTTAATTTAGTGTGTGCAGAGCCCCTACAATGTTTGTTTAAACAATGCGGTCACAAGCCATAGGGCACCCCAAAACTAGGAAAGGTGAGTGCCGATGTTTAGTGTGTATATATATATATATATCCCCCTGCAGTTACCCATTGACCAAGTTTATACTGCCTTTACTCTGTTTTGACAGAATAATATTCTCCCATGCAGTTTCCCCCGAAGGCTTCATTTGGCACTGTGTGTGGGGAGGGTTTGACATCACCACGAGAAAGTCAACTATATCTGTGGCCGTGGGAATCATCTAGTGTGTACCCAGTGTTAGAGGTCACATTTGTATGATACAATAACATATAAGTGCATGTAAAATTTTCTATCACTTAGCTACAACTTTCTTCAATAACGATAGAGTACCTGACTCTTTCTCCTGCTGTGTCTGATCCCTCTAGGAGTGTGTAGAGGAAATGTCTGCGACCAGCATGCTCCTCGCTATCGAGATGTATTACTGTGTGAGCAAAGGGAAACATTCCATTTACAACTAACAGTGAATGTTCATTATCTATAAGTGATCAGCTCTGCGTAGCAAAGTGATGAAAACATAGGGCAACAGATATTGGGCTTTTGCCATTTAATTATGTTGTGCTGTTGTTCAGACCTTTGCTGAAGTGGAAGTATATCTCCTCGCCATGGCTTGGTTTGCGAAGAGACAAAGGGGTCTCTGTTTCTTCAGGGGGGACACCAGGAAATTCAAATTCAACAAACACCCTCTCTACTGATTTGTTACGGACCACCTCTGAGCATGGATCTAAGGTCAGCGAGGCAACTTCCACCCGGATCCTGGTTGAAGGCTGAATAAACAAACAGTAATATTGTTTCTCATACAGTGTATGCTAAATAATATCATCACACAATCTAATATAGAAGGTCTAATGACTGTGCTGATGTTTTGTTTAAATACCTCTCCAGTCTCATAACATATTTGCTAGTTAATGGTGAGCATTGGTCTAGGGGCCTGATTCAGACCTGTTTGCTAGGCTGCGTAGACTTGCAGGATAGCGAACAGGTCAGCACCGCCTGCATCCCCTTGCGAGGGGATGTGTATGAGAACACATCCGCTTGCATGGGGCCGAAGGGGAGAGAAATCAAAAATAAAAGTCAGCCTAAACTAAAGGCCCATACACACTGGGCGACTTTGAGCTGAAAGTCGCTGAAAACAGCAGGCCAGTGTGTATGCCCCGGCGATGAGCGGTGACCACTGCTGCGCGCTCCCGCAACATCGCCAGGAAAGCCGCTCATCTGCTGGTTATAACAGCAGATGAGCGGCTTTCAGGACGGCTTTGCATAGCGCTCCACTTTGCAATGCCGTCCTCCTCCCTCCCTCGGCGCTAGGCAGGGGGAAAGCCGCTCAGTGTGTATGCGCTGAGCGGCTTTCCCCGCAGCGATGATAGTCATTATCGTTGTCCATACACGCTGGGCATAGTCGCCCAATGTGTATGGACCTTTAGTTTTATTTTAGACTGAGATGGCTGAAAAGTGGGCGGGTGCTGACATCATGTGACCCGCCCCGACCAGGCATCGGCCCACCTGTGTTTCCAGGGGAACTACCAGAACTGGGAACTAGACAATAATAAAATAGGCCTATCTTTGATTGTAAGATTTGCTCTAATTAGTTATGTATTTATTCAATGGGCTCCAAGTTAGCCTTATGCTCCCAGTTTCTAAACTGACTTTTTATCTATTACATGGGAGGTCATAGAGTTTCATGTAGCTTCAACTAGTTTCCACTATCCTCTTATCAATGGGTCAGTAGTCTTGGTCATTCTTTCATGCACTTACTGCTTTATATGGAAGTAGGGGTTTTGCTACTATGATATCATCATCATCATCATCACTGTCTTCAATCTGTGATTCCCCTAAATCATTTGATTTATCACCTGAACAAAAGAAGAAGAAAAAAATTCCTTACATCTGAGTTGCATTAATATTTATTACCAGTCAAAGCCTGCTACTTTACCAAGTGCCTCTGGTGTCATATCTCCATTTTGTCTGTCAGAGTGGGAGGAGCTTGTTTCCTGGTCTGATCCATTTGCTTCTTGTACCATTGGCCCTTCCTGCCATCCCTGTCCCACTGCAATTTCCTGATAAGAGCCAGTAATTATTTCAGGTGAATAGTGAATCATCAGCACAATTCTCTGTATGCAAGGAATGCGCTTCCTTTGTCTATTTTATCTATGTATCTAAACTAAACACATAACTGTATATGTATTCAAACAGGGCAAAGGACGGCTCCTGCAGCAACATCTCTGTTTTTGACATCCTCATGCTAAAGATTATAAAAAGGCAAATAAACCAAAATATATATCCATATACTTGTACAGTGGGTGCAGAGACCCACAATCATACTTGTTCATTGTTAAGTGAAATGACGTGTATGTAACTACTTAGACAGTAAATAAAATAGAATACTGCTTGCATGACAATGTACTATATTATGGAAAAGGATCTTACAGCAGTCACAAACCATGGGGTAAATGTAACATGTCCCTGTTATGGGAGATGCTGGACTTAGGCATTCGGGTATTTTTAAAGCAACTATCATTTATAAGGCAAAACCAACTTGTAGAAATACAGGCATTCTCACCCAAAGTCCTGCACCTCCATCATCCCAGGCCCTATTACATTTATCCCATAGATTGTCATGGCGACAAGATCTTTTTCCAGAGTGCAGCACCTCTGGCAACTCGGGCCCTGGCTATTACATTAACCCTATATGTGAAAGAAATTAAATGTGACAGGTGATATGGTAAAGATTGGCTAAAGTATTGGTAGCTAGGCTGAGCCCATTCCTCCTGGTCTTATAGGCTTTGGGATGGAGGAACTGTCCACAAGGTTTTCAATAATGTTTTATATTTTTTACCATCTTGGACACATGCTTAGAACTGATACAAATTATCGGGTATGGATTGTATGGTCGACCGAAAGATGGTCAACAGTCATTAGGTTGACACCACTAGGTCGACATACTGGAAGGTCAACAGGGGTCTTGGTCGACATGGCACAAGTTCGACAGGTTTTTAAGTCAACAGGACATTAAGCCAACCTAGAGTAGACTAGGTCGACAGTAAAAAGGTCGACATGGGGTTTTTCATTATTTTCTGACCCGAATGTCGACAGTCAACAGAGACACAGTTTTAAGTGCACCGCGTTCCTTTGCATGGCTCGATGCGCTCGCCATGCTTCTGGCACTATTTTATTCTCCAACCACGCCCTAGTGGATGGTAGGGCATGAAATACCGCCTGTCTGCACATGTCGGATCAAAAAACAGTGAAAAACCCCATGTCGACCTTTTGACTGTTGACTTAGACCATGTCGACGTAATGCTTGTGTTGACCTAATGATCTGTCGACCTTGTGCCATGTCAACCTAGACCTCTGTCGACCTTCCAGTATGTCGACCTAATGTCTGTCGACCATCTTTAGTTTGACCAACCGACCGTATCCTAAATTATCTTGTTTAAATTTGTTATATGGTTTACATCTAATTTATAATGAACGATACATTTCTGTAGTGGCTGCTCATCTTCTATCCAGCATACCTTGCAAATCCTACTTCCACCCTATAAGCAGAATGGATTTGCAGGCAGTGGTCCGGATGTGGTTACCGCATTACCATGCTCAGCCAGTTATTGGACACATTGCCAGAGATCACCTCCATTACTGTACATTAAAAATTACATTTGCTAATATTATACTTTGTTGTTGTCATTTCACTCTGACCTCCACACCCATGACTCTCTGTGCCTTACATGTGGATAACCTGTGTGGTGAGGCTCTCTCTTTCCTCTTTTGCTGCAGCCAACATCTCTGTGCAGGTCTTCATCTGCCTTACGAGATTTGGTTTGTCTGGATCTGCTTAAATGCGTCTTTGGAACATTTCTGGCCATTGGTTTCCCATGGGATATTTGCTAGTAAAATAGAAGAATGCATTTTGTGATTACCCGAGAATAGTTGTATGAACAGATCAAATAAGGTTGTGTGTTACCTTTTGTGAAATGCATTGAACACGGAAGCAATTGGATGCATCCAATGAGCAAAAGAACCTCAAAAAACACAACAATAACCTGTTACAAATCCTATTACCGTGATCGCAGGGAATCATTTTACAGTAAAACCATGCAGTGTTGCCTCACGTCAGGCATTGTAGTCCAGCTGTGTCATCAGATGGCTCTTTACAATCCCATTGCCATGCACATAAATGGGTATGGATCATTAGGTTGACTAGGTGTCTAGGTCAACAGCTACAAAGAAGCCATGCTTCGGGCATGGTGCTTTGCTTCCTCTATGTCCATTGGGATGGTAAAGTATAAACAAGTTGGTTTAAAAAGAAAAAATCATGAAAAACCCATGTTGACCATTTCCATATGTCGATATTTGTCCACCTCGACCTAATGCATGTTCTTTCTCAACCTTCTGCCTGTCAATCAATAGTGGTCGACTTTTTGATTGTTGACTTAGACACTGTCAACCTAATAACCGCATACCATATAAATAAACATGCCTCAGAAAACACTGCTGACCAAGACTACATCGGTGTCTCTCCAACGCTCTTCAGATAAATCCACCAGTGCAAGTGTGCAGTGACTCTTCATATAACCTTATTCATTTAGTCATAGGGCCTGCTGTGTGCCATCTCTTACCTGTGACATTGTAACATCTTGATGCTTCCCAGGAATTAGGTGACGATTGATAGTGGACGCCCAAAGGCTCTGGCCGGGGCTATGGTAAGGAAATTTCCACTCCAGGCTTATCTGCAGTGATCCGGTGCATTTACCATTGGAATTCATAAGTGCAAAATCACCTTAGGAAAAGGAATTGTTAAAGAAAATAAAGAGGAAAAAGATATGAGCAAAGTGTCACAGAGACTTCTAATAATATATATTGACAAGTTGAGAGCGACTAAGGGCCAGATGTATCAAGCTTCAAAAAGTCATAAAATGTAGAGTGATAAAACGCCAGCCAATCAGCTCCTACCTACCATGTTACAGGCTGGGTTTGAAAATTGACAGGTAGGAGCTGATTGGCTGGCTGTTTATCAATTTTTGAATCTTGATACTGGCTACATCTGTAACTGGCACTACCAGGGAAATAACATGTAACTGGCACTAAATATGTGCAAGGACATGATTGCTTAGCATTCAAATTCAGTACCTGAGATGATACACAAACTTTGATTAATGTTTTAAAACCTCATTTCATGCACAAAATAAAATATATTGGTGTGTTATTCATGTGTTTGACACAACATAAATGCAAAATGCCTCAAGATACATCATTCAAATATAAAAATATTCCAAAATACGGTATAATCCCCTATCCAAAATTCTTCTGGTCCCGACCATTTTGGATAAGGGATACTCAACCTGTATTCCCTTTCATAGTAATGATCACATCTTTTATGAAAGCTAAGGCAAGAGGAGATGAAAGCATCCCGTTCACCTCCTCGGATCCTGCTCCTAGGGGTTAGATGTACACAGCCTTGAAGAGAGATTAAGTGGAGAGAGGAAATAACAGCCAATCAGCGCCTGACTGCCATTTTGAAGCCTGTGTTTGAAAAATGACAGAAGCCAATTGGTTGATCGATTTTCTCTCTCCACAGCTTAGTACATCTACACCTAAATCATCTTCTGATCCTCACACGGAAAGCATGGTGCTCAGCTGTGACATTATAGCCATACTGCACACTGTGTTTTTACTAATATGGAGACACAAAAGCTGACAGCTTCATATGTGCCTCGCCACATCACTGGTTAGAGTCTAGGATGGGGGTGGAACAGAGAATATAATATAGTATTACATTGTGTCCCATTCTACATCATTGATTGTCTTGTATAGTGGTAGCAGACCGACTTGTTCATACTTCACGATCCATGTTGACTACTAGTGAGAACAGTAAAGTGTCCCGAGCTAAGCCTGAAGCATGGAAACCTTGAAAAACTGGTGTGTCGACCTTTCCTTGTGTCGACCATTTCGATGTCTGCCTTTTGGTGGTGTCAACCCATTGACAATGGTGACCTAATGCATGTAGACATGTTTCACGTGTCGACCTTTTCATTGTCAACCAATCGTGGTCAATCTAATGACTGTCGACCTAGACACAATCTATCTTGCCATCCACACCCTACTGACTCTAGCAGGTGCTCTTCAAAGAAGCGTTACCACCTTGCCTCACAGGAACAATTGTTCTAAAGACTTACTAAAAGCATTAATACTTGGGAAATAAATGAAACACTACAGGCCTATTGCAGGGTTACATGCAAGCCTGCTTTGTGCACTGTGTATTGCTCAGCACAAGTGTCCGAGCTGAGTATACACATCTATGAGTCATTACAGATTTCAGTCACACTACGCGTTTACATGTATGTGTCCTATGGGCATTTCATGTGCATGCAGACTTCCATATGGTTTCAGACACATTGCTTGCACCAAGGATAGAGCTGGCGCAAATGCTCACTGAGACTGATAATGGCTGCTTCAAGTGCACAGACGCATGTAAATCTGCATACAGGTGAAGATCTGCATTTATTTCCATACACACAAAGCAGCCTGACTTGCATCTGACCTGCTTATAGCTCTTAATCAGACTCCCCCAATATACTAAGCAATCTCTCCAGTAAGATCTGAACATTGATATTTGAGCATTTTCAGCTCACCTTTCCATTTTCAGCTCACCTTGAATGCTATTTCCCTGTGCTAGGCTCAGCAGTGGCACTTCAGCTTTTCCCAAGTAATCTCCTGGCTGTGTCTCTTCGTCATCAAAGACATAAACATTCAGACGTTCCCTTTGTAGATATCGTTCCATATCAGTGGTCAACTGTAGAGGGTACACAGCTTCATCTCCAAACTGAGGGCTGTTACTACATGGTATGATGGTTGTGGAATGGTCGGGGTTATGGTAGAAGCGATACACAACATATGGACTGGGTTGATGACCCAGACTGCTCACTTTTAGACTTCTGCAACCCCAGATCCGGATAATCAACTCATTCTGAAGACCTCTGTTTGACACTGATGTCCTCAACTGAAGAACAAAAAGAATAAAAAAATGCATCAGTCATCAGTATACTATGGTTATTTCAGTCTCAGCAGAACCTGAATTGATTTATATTTAGGTCCCTATCCCTGGACTTGTTACAGTATAGTTCTCTCTCCAGCTTCAGTCTTCTCACCTGTGCTGCAGCGCCAGGTCTGCCAGTGGATAGGTAGCTATGCGATTTGCTTCTTTGTCTTTGGAGGCACTGAGCACGAGACAGGGGTCCATGCATTCGCAGCCAGTAGTCCAGTTCTCCTATATTTTCTCCAGTTGCATCTGAAGACAGCAGGGAGTGTAATCTTGGCATTAATGGTTGATTATATTTACAGATGAAGCGCCTGTCATTCAGGCAGGGGCTGGCGGTAGATTTGCCAGCCATTACAACAGAGCTCCCCCCGGGAACCCAATGGTCCCCAACGGAGTCCCACACCTATTCACTACCCCCCCCCCCCCCCTAACCCTGCCCATCTCCCTGAAGTGGAGAAGGCAGGGTTCCCGTCGCCCACCGACATGAATCTAGGACGCACGTGCATGTGGAACGCTCGCGCATCCCAGTCAGATCGCCAGTGGGTGTGGTCTGGCGAGCCCCAGCACTGAATGAGCAGCGCTACATCTGTAATAACTGCATCATAATTAGAAAACCAATATTGTCAATAACCAAAGTGTTAATTGCTAATTTCCCTAATTATATAGTGGTTAGTTAACAGGAAAATACTGAAATAAATGTGCAGTAAATCTGACCATCATATCACATTGCTACAAGTTAAAATAGCGTATTTACCAAATCACATCATAGAAAAATTATATTATAATATGTAAAATGAATGAACAAACCAACATCCAGAAGAAAAGAACAGTCAGTTTTAGAGAATTTACCATGTAGAGTGATAGAACTGTGTACTCTGTCTGTAGTTTGCAATACAGAGTCCAGCTTCAGCCGGCCCCGTGCCAGTTCATGGTGTCCACCACCGATGACTTGATACAGCTCCACTGTTAGAGTCCCAACCCTTAGGTAACGCAGGAATTCAGGATCTGGTGTTACCGCATAGCAAGAAGTGAAGTTGTACTGAGGGCTGATGCCAGTTACAACAGGAGTGGCATGAGTCTCAAAGTCATACAATGAATAGATACAGAAGGTGATTGGTTGAGGATCCTCAATTATGCTTATGCCATAAGGGGTAAAACAAATACTGCCAATATTGACTTCAAAAAGTGTTTCCCCACGATGTAGTGAAGGTGCAGAGATACCGACTTCAGAAGAGGGAGAGTCTTCAGTTCTAAGTCTTACAGGGTATGTACCATATGCAATGTCCTTCAGCTGAGCTGGAAAGAGAGAGAAATGAAAATTGAATGTATCCATTATATAGAGAGACGCACTGTGGGTCAAGTATTTTGCCCTGGCAAAACAATGATTAGTATGATCTTCAACCATAAAGTGCAAACAATGGCAGGACCAAGGAATAGACAGGAACAGGTGTTTTCTTTAGATGTAAGCTCAAAAAATGTACAGAATCCAGCCAATAGTTTTATACATTTGTTTTGTGTATTAAAAATATTTGTTTACATGTAACTTTCCCTCCTTGAATTTCCCTTACATTCCCATTATCTTTAGCTGCATTTGAACCAAAAACTGGGACCTGCACAGTTTTTCCTTTTGCGCAAATACATCCATTTATATTGTTTTATGAATATTGATATTTGATCAATTTTTTTGTGTGGTGTGAATTCTTCCAAACCAGCTTTTAAATTAGGAAGAACAGATAATCCAGTTACAGGTTGAGTATCCCGTATCCGAATATCCGTTATCCAAATTATTCCGAAAACCATACATTCCAGAAAGTGAAAAAAAAATGTTTTTTTTTGCTAAATACTTACTGGGGACATTTGTAACATCACTACTGAGGACATGATATGTAACTGGCACTATATATGTACAATAAAATTATTGCTTGGCATTCAAATTCAATATCTGAGATAGTACACAAATTTTGTTTCATGTTTTGAAACCTTGTTTTTTGAACAAATAAAATATATTTGTGTGCATTTCATGTGTTTGATGTGTTTATACACCATAAATGCAAGATACTTCAAAATACATCATTGAAACATTAAAATATTCCGAAATACGGAATAATCCGTTATCCAAAATTCTCCTGGTCCCGAGCATTTTGGATACGGGATACTCAACCTGTATTCATATATTTCCCTGTCTTAAAGTCACTGTCTCCTCTGTGCTTATTTCATTTTTCTGAATATACTTTCAACTTAATTGTGGCCTTTCCCCTCTCTTTTAGTAGTGAAGACTGAGTACAAATAATTGTTACAATGATCTGCTATTACATTGTCTCAACAAGACTCCCAGTCTTATTTTCTGCCTTTTGTTTTCAATATATACCTAAGAAAGTTTTGCCTCCTTTACCCGCTGACTGGGCCATTTTCTCCTCAGCTCCTGCCTTTGGACATCTGATTACCTTCTTAGTCTCCTTCTGTCTAACAATATACATAATTAAAACTACAATGAAATGTCATATCTTTTGGCTTGTTTCATTATAATACTGGCAATAGCCAAAATAGGGCTCAAACTAGTATATTATAAAATTGGGGGTTGTGAGTGGCCATTAGTCCTGTGACCTGGGGTGGCTGACCCCTAAGGGCCAGATGTATCAAGCTTAAAAAGTGATAAACTGGAGAGTGATAAACAGTCAGCCAATCAGCTCCTACCTGCCATGTTACAGGCTGGGTTTGAAAAATAACAAGTAGGAGCTGATTGGCTGGCTGTTAATCACTCTCCACTTTATCACTTTTTGAAGCTTGATACATCTGGCCCTAAATTTGCCCCTGACTAGAAGGGTTCTTGTCCACATAATTGAACCTGGAGAGGAAAAGCATATCTTTTGTGGAGAGAAATAACCTCACAAATAAGGAACACCCATGTACTTTTATGTACTGACTGTACATTGGTCTTCCCCAGCCCTTTATTTCATACAAATAATCTCCTCCAAGTTAATAAACCATGGCACAGTGCTCATACCCATGACATGTAGACACATGGACAGTAGGGGCATCCATCTCAGAAGAGAATATTTGCTGCTGGTTTGAGTTGTATTATTTGCATGGCCATAAATCAGCTTTCATGCACGTAAAGTAGACTTCTTTATGTGATAAATTAAATAATAATTAGAGAATCTACAGTATGTCATTACATAATTTCTATAGAACTAGACTGCTAATCAGGCATCCTGTACACTTCTATACAGTAATGGTACCTTCCAATATCTGAATCCTGGAGTTGCGCTGAAGCAGTCTGGCTTCAATCTCGCGCTCCCTTTCTTCTCTTTCACGGCTTTCACACTCTGCCCTAAGTGTCATAGCCTTCAGCTCATCCTGTCATTGGGAGGACAGGAAGTACAGGATAAAACAATTGGAAAAGAGTCCTGTCCGAAGATAGTACCGCTTTGGAGGGAAGTAATTGGAAGTAATAGGACCCTAAATCTATTCTCCTCCTTTAAATTTCCCATTAACTAGACCTCAAAATAAATGAATGCGCCATGTAGCTACTGCCATTCCTTGCCAGTTGACAACAGACTAGAAGCAATCTGCGCCTCCATCTTTACAGTCTATTCTATCCCGAATATCTTCTCATAAAATTTGATTTTAAAAAAATATTGGAAAAGAATATACAATACAATTAACATGAAGGTGATGTAAGAACATTTACACAATGTACAGATTCATCGGAGATGCAATGACTAACACATGCTTGTTGTGCATGGACAAATTACTACAATGGGCTTATTAATGGCATTGTGTCCTGTATTGTGATTAATGTCTAGATTGATATTACATAAGACTTGACAAAAATCTTCCCTATATTGTATTTAATGAGATAACCTGATGGAAACCTGCAACAGATCCCAGGTTACATTTTAAGTTGAAGTTTCTTTAGGACAATAAGTGAATGATAGCTACTGTGGTTACCTGGTAATCCTTGTTAATTTTATGCTGCAAGAATAACATCTCCCGAATTTTCTCTAGTTCCAGAATGGTCTCAGCATGAGCAGCCTCCATTTCCCTCATCTTCCTTTGCTTTTCCCGCTCCATTTCTCTTCTCTCCTCCGCTTCCTCTCTCTGGAGATCTGCACAGTCCATATTAGATTCTGGCGGTTCTGGTTTTCTCTGCTTATTATTGTCTCTCTCTTTTTCATTATTCCTCACTTCATCCAATAGATCATTCTCACCACAGCTTATTCCTCTCGATCTTCGAAAGTCTTCCATACTGCAAACCTAAATCAAGTAGAATTATCTTATTAACGCAAAAGTCATCTCCTGACTACCTAGTAGTTAAGGAGAATAAGCTGAATAAGCCTATTGAAGTTGACAAACGAGACCACATCATACTAATGTCTCAGACATCTACAAGCTGGTAAACTAAAGTGAAATTATAACTGAACTACAGAAAACAAATTTATGCAGCAAATAAAAACATTAATATACAAAAATGATATATATTTATTTTACTTGGTATGTATCAAATAGTGATTGTAGTATATTATGCATTAATTAGTATGCATATTATGCATTTGCTGTAGGTCCTGTAGAGCCATGATGGCATTAACACATATAGAAGAACCAAGAAAAAATGGAAGGCTGTGCGCTTGGGAGACCGCTGTGTGTAAAGTATGTTTTTCCAATTAAAGCTGCAGTGAAATGTGGATACTCAGACCACGTGGGAAATGAAATGCAAAAAAACACTGAACACTGCGCTATAATGGAAAATTATTTTTAATAAAAATATTTGAATAAATGTAAAAAAAATGTAGCTAATCAATAACATAGTAAAACCTGCAAAATCAATGAATTAATCAATGACTGACAGTACATGACATAGATAAATCTGGGTTTTATGCCTGACAAAAGACACTTAAAGCATGTGATCGGTTCAAAAGAGATTAAAAAACAATTGTAACCAAGCGTTTGATACTATTAGTGAAGCTGTAAGCCAGATACAATATAGAAGCAGTTCAGCATAAGCAGAAAAAGTTTTTGCCAGAAATGTAGATGGTATATCCTGCTTAAAGCTTGTTAGTATTAGTAAGCCAAATCTCATTGGCAACTTGAGCACAAAGCAAAGTTAGTTTATGCAAGCAGCTGAAAGATAATTACCACTCCTTTAAGGCAATATTTGTACTTTTCCTGACCACGGAGACATATTTCAAATATACAGGTGGCCACCTGATGGATATATAGGGTATGGGACACCTGAATCCTGGTTCTTGTTTGGTTAGCACTCCAAAACCATATCTGGGTCCGCCCACAGCCAAGCACATGCAAATGTAGAGAGAGCTGGTACCAGAGTGATCACTGGGTCTGTTCTTACACGTTTCTCCACCTTCCACAAGATCGGCGGCTTCCTCTGAGACAGTGTATGTATCTCTATATATCTCTATACAGTACATACACTGTCTCTGAGGAAGCTGCCGATCTTGTGGAAGGTGGAGAAACTCGTAAGAACAGACCCTACATTTCTGGCAAAATATATGTAACTAAGATCTCTGACTTACCTTCTATTATGTTGGTTTTTCAAATCTTATTACTAATGCCCTTTTGTTGTGCTGGGGGTTAAATCCCCCTCCCTTGCAGCATGTTTGCAGATAATTGCAGTAATATTTGTCATGACAAGGATAATAATGGGACATGAAAGTCAGATACTAAAGGAAATACTATTAGCCATATAATGTGCAATTGGCTAACATGATAGCTTTACATTCTTGGGGTGCAGAGAACGAAAATAAATTGCGTCAGGTTTGCTCATTTCTTCCACTAGATTGACAATAACTTTGAGAGTGTTACAGCAATGTGTAATATTTATAAGGGTCCCAAATGTAAGGGTCCCCTTGGATGCCTGCAGCACATATTATTCACCTGGACTGATGTCACTTCCTGCTCACAAGGAACTTTCTTAGAGGCAGATAAAATGGCTGACACTCTGTCCTGAAGGTTGTGGATTTCTTGCATCTTTTCCAGCAGCTGATACTGCAGCTGGGAGATCTCTTGTTTTAGATGAATATTTTGTTCTGCAAATGTCAGGAGAGGTGGTTACAGTACAGAGTAGACATCACTACGCAACTAATATCTACTGTATATTCACTGTTTATGGTATAATAGGTCTATAGTGTCACAGCCGACAGTCAACACCAAATAGTTGGCATGCATAATATTGACGTGGACAAAAGGTTGACACAAGCAAAAGGTCATCATGGACACATGATTGACATGAGAAGGTTGACATGAGTTTTACACATATTTTGGTGTTAATTGGTAGATTTGACCTCATAGAACTCCAATGAGTGTATCATGGATCCTCGCATGGCTCCCTTCGCTTGCCATGCTTCGCACCAGGTGCCTGGCTCTGCTACCGCTACAATCAGGACACTTTCCTGTTCCCAAACAGAGTACACGTGGAAGGTAAAGTGTGAAATAAAAGTGTCCATAGAAAAGAAAAATAAATGTTGACCTTTCATGAGTCAACCATGTCAAACTTTTATCTATGTCGACCTTGAGCATTTGGTGTCAACATATTAGCTGTCGACCTATTGACCTAATACCATTAATACCAACTGTCTGTATTACTATCTACTGATTGCTTGTTTTCTGAGCAGAAATGATGTCCTATTTATGGGTTTATTATAATAGTGCTAGTTATTAGTATTCCCTGTCTACCTCTCTCATGGTGAAGTTGCTCCTTGCTTTGAGTAAGATCAAACACATGACAGTGATTTTGTCCCTCTATCCGTGTAATCTGGGCCTTCAACTCGGATTCTGTTGCTTTCCAGGAGTTCATGCGTTCTGAGTCCAGAGAGCTGATAAAACAGTGAGAAGAACATCTCAGCAATATTCAGGACCATCTAGAAATGCCTAATGTCACCTGAAAATCCTCAGCTCACCTTTTCAGAAGGTTCTCATAGTTTTCTTTGATAAGTTCTTTTTCCTTCTCCAGATCAGAAACCTGCTCCTGACACTGAAATAAAGACAGAATGTCACAGCACTGAGACTAAGGACCTTATAGTGGTCCACACGCAAAGCTGCGAATGCCCGCAAGAACGCTGCTCCCCCCTCGCTTGCTGAGTTCCGCTTGGTGAAATCATCATGCAAATGGGATGGCGAACAAGCAGATCGCTGTGCCCATAAATGCGCAGATGCTAAACATCTCCCCCCGCGCACACACGTGGGGGAGCGATGTGATCTGAATAAGGCCCTAAGGCTGTTATCTATACTATTACAACTGGTTAAGATTCACTCTGCTAAAGAACAGACTATGCACCAAAGATATTACAACTTCGTACCATCAGCAATAGGACTTCTACTGTATCTATTATTAGGGCAGATTTAACAAAGATAATATTCTTCTTGTCACTCGTTATAAATGATAAATAGTGCTCCAGCCAATCTGCACCAACCTATCATTTTTTATACACATGACAGGTAGGAGCTGATTGGCTGGAGGGCAATTTATTATTCATAACAAGTACTAAAAAGAAAATAGCTGGTTGTTAGAGAATGAGCTGGGAGTCAGCTGATGGCTTGTATACAGCTTCAATGGCAGAGGGACTGCGAATATGCATGGCCCATTCTGTTCATGTGCAGAACTGGTCCTGCATTGTCACACGCCGTATTCCCCAAGCCGTATTGATAGGCTGTGGTAGTTTGGGGGTAGGGAGGGGTGGCAAAGGGGGCCATTTTAGGGGTGTGCCAATTCCAGGGTCTGCATCATTCAAAGCAGATTTCCTGGTCCAAGCAGCGGAGCTTAGGCTTACTCAGATGTCCGATGGCTGTATTTTTGGGATGAAACAATCGAAAGTACATTCCTGGCAGGAGGCATCGTTTCTTCAGCATTGGCATACTTGCACATCACTGCTTCATCCGAAGATGCAGCAGCGATGCAAATAGCATCCTCCTCTGAATCAAGACTTTGGGTGAAATTTAATAGGATGAGAGATTCAGAAAGTGAGAGATTTGGGAAGAAATATCCAGTTTTTTTTAAAGCGGCAATCATTTACACTGCAAAATCACACTGGTTTTGGAGATTTCTTACCAAATCTCTCACTTTCTGAATCTCTCATCCTATTAAATGTCACCCTTTATCAGGGCCGTAACTAGGGGGGGGGGGGGCTGGGGGGTCATGCGCACCGGGCGCTGGGGGGGGGGGCGCAATAGTGTCACTGACCGTGCAGGGCACAAAACCGTTCAAAGTTTTTTTTTTTCACATGTCCCCGCCGGGTTCCTCCTCCTTGTGATGCTGTGCGGGTGATGTCATGACGCATGCGCCGCCCACACGTACATCAGGAGGAGGAGTCGAGGAAGAGCAAGCCGGCGCCGGAAAGAAAGTCAGTCACTAAATGAATGTCTTGCCCCGGGCACCAGAAACCCTAGTTTCAGCCCTGCCTTTATGTCTAGGGCCCTTTCCTCCTTTATCTATAATCACTAATTTTATCTACAAAATGTATTTCTAGCATTGCACTAGAAAACGATTAGTCTGCCTGCTCCATGTAATCCCTCATTAATTGTGCATACTCACAATCAGACCACCCGGGCAGCATTCTCTTTCTGCTCAGGACCCCTAGAATTGTGAAGCCCTGGGCAGCTGCCCAGTGTGCCCATGTGTTATGTGGCCAGTTTAGCATTGCCATATATGCTTTCTGAATGTGGGTTATCAATGTTTGGATTTGTGCAATATAATGACAGTACTGCTTGTTTGTTATTTGTTGTAACAACATTGCTTTATTTTTTTTTATAGCAACCATTTTTTTTTTACTATTGTAAAGGGACATACCCCCGGAGCGATTTTGTGATATTATCTAAGCCAGTGGTTCCCAACCCTGGTCCTCAAGTACCCCCAACAGTGCACGTTTTCCAGGTCACCCGGCTGGTGCACTCATTATTCAGACACATTTTAAAAGATCCACAGGTGGAGCTAATTATGTCACTTGTGATTCTGTGAGGAGATCTGGAAAACATGCACTGTTGGAGGTACTTGAGGACCAGGGTTGGGAACCACTGATCTAAGCAATCTGACTAGATTGCTTAGACGGTAAGCACAGATCAAATGGGAGTGATAAACCACCAACTAATCAGCTCCTACTTGTCATTTTTTAAACACAGCCTGTAACATGTCAGTTAGGGGCTGATTGCCTGGTGGTTTATCACTCTCCATTCAGTCACTTTTCAAGCTTAGTACATCTGGCCCTTTAATTGTAATAAAAATCAACTGAGGTCCTGATGCTTCTCACTCACAGTCCAACGCCTTACCTCAAGAAGAGACCTCTGCAGGTTAGCAATGTTCTGCTGATCTACATCCATTGCCACCACTTTGTTTCTTTCTTCTTTCAGTTGTGAGCTGAGATCCTCCAATTGGGCCAACACAGCTTTGTGGCTCAATGTCAGAGACTTGTGCTTCTATCAGGATGAAAGCGACACATACTTACTAGGTTTTGTTTCAGTACATTTCTATTTTTCTATGTCGCTTGTGAGAATCCACACTTGTTATATTCCAATATAATACTAGCATCCCCACTACAGCCCCAAGTAAAGTAGCATATCCTCCAACATGACCCATTGCATTCGGTACACAATGCTCTGTTCATCTGATCATGTTGGAGGGTATGAAGTAGCCAATGAGTAGCTCTGCATGAGTGCCTCCCATCTGTACAACATAAATAAATGCAAAATATTCAATTGCAATTTAAAGGTTTAAATAATAAATAATAAATATTAATTTTGAACATAAAAAAGTAAACAGTGATGTAGATTGTAGACAGTAGCAAAAATTCTCCAATGCACCCAGTCATCCTGGGCTCAGGGCTGTGAGGCTTATTCACAATACTAGATATGTCAATCATGTAAGAGAGATATGATACAATACCAGAATGAGAACATCAAGGTTGCACATTATAGATTACACATGGATTATGTCATCATCACGTACCTCTTCCAGCTCTGTCTCATAGGACTGAAAACGATAGAGACCAAAAGGAAAAAGAAATGTCAGTATTGAATATAAAATATTACTAAAATAATATAACACGCCTTTCTGGTGTCATAATAATGCCTGCCTGTGCAATCCATAAAATATAGAGATGTTTAATAAATTTGGAGCTATACAATTAGATTACAAGGGACCACAACACTATACAGAGCACATTTATTCATACACCTCTTTATAGGGCACTTGGTGCTAACAAACATTGCTTAGACATGACCTTTGAACCTTGCACAAAAATGCTTCAATTGTTCTCCCAAAGAGGTAACTTAATAAAGCTTCAAATATTAAATGTCCCCCATCGCAACCAATTTTCTAGGATGCAAATGCCAAATGATAAACATAATCTGATTGGTTGCTATAGGAAACATCACCTCTTTTTAGAGGCTTTTGTAAATTTACCCCAAAGTGTACAGAATTTCTTCTCAGATCACCCTTAAGATTGGGCATATTTATACCAATTGTAGGCATAGCCATAATGTATGCATCTGACTATACTGAGATCCGCTGGTGTAATGTGGTTTAAAATCACACTATAAAAGAGCAATGTGTCGTGGAGTCTTTGCAACTTTATAACACTTCAGTCACCCTTAACTACATGCCCCGGACCTTGTTGGTGTGTGCCACACAGGGCCTGGCGCCACCACTAGGCAGGTCTAGGCATTTGCCTAGGGCGCCGGCTAATGTAGGGCGGCAGTTCGCCCCTCGCCCCCTGTGCAAAGGGGGTACCTGCTGCGCCGTCTGGGGAGCGGGCAGGGGGGTCCATGCCGGCTTCTGATAGGAGCCTGCAGTGATGTCCTTGCCACGTGGGTACCTGCGGCACTGTGTATAAAGCTGGCAGAGGTGGGGGGTCCCTGCAGTGAATAAGAAATAACTAGCGCTATCCGCCGGGCTATGCGGCGGCGCGGGAAGCGCTGCCGGGTTTGAAAACACTGGCCGCACGCTGATTGGCTGCAGGGACCGCCCGCCAGCTTTATACACAGTGCCGCAGGT
Organism: Crinia signifera; assembly: GCF_055691185.1. Lineage (NCBI taxonomy): Eukaryota > Metazoa > Chordata > Amphibia > Anura > Myobatrachidae > Crinia > Crinia signifera. Next base: position 329,582,431 of record NC_139217.1, read on the forward strand.
ACCAGCGTGTCAAGGACACCACTGTCAGACGCCAGCATGGACCCCCCTGCCCGCTCCCCAGACGGCGCAACAGGTACCCCCCGCCCCGGCACCGGGGCGCCCCCACCCCGACTCGCCTGGGGCGCTCCGGTGCCTTGCACCGACCCTGGTGCCACACTATCTTCCCACCAGAATACATGCTAATAGAATACCAAGCACCTGCTGAAAGTTACATTGTGTATGACAAGCCAAGAAGATGTTCTATGTAAGATGCAAGGAGTAGAGTGCAAAGTTTGTTAGGATAATGATTGCATATTTGGTTAACAACTGCAATCGTTAAATATAATGTCATCATTTGGTGATAAATATATGGCTGAATAACCTCTTTCAGTTGCTGGAATTGTTCTCTGAGAGCGCAGAGACTTGTGTTCTTCTCCCTCAGCTCCTTTTGCAAACGGATATGCATCACATTTTCCTGGATAGTATTCCTAAGAGCATACAGATATTAGCCATACTCTTACAACAATGGAAGCACCTGTATTCAACCTACAGTCAACATAGTCCTTTATATAAAAAACTAATGATTGGCATGGTCAGGTTAGCAAATATATGTCATGAGGGGTTGGGATCATTTGGTCTATTGCATTATGGTCGAATGTCATTAGGTCGAATCCATTAGGTCGACATGCTAAAAGGTCGACATGACTCTAGGTCGACATGGGAAAAGGTCGACATGATTCTAGGTCGAAAGGTCATTAGTTCGACAGGTCATTAGTTCGACAAGGTCATTAGTTCGACATTGTCTATGTCGACATTCACAAGGTCGACATGGGGTTTTTCACTGTTTTTTTACCTGAATGTCAACACAGTCGACATGGACACAGTTTAAAGTGCACTGCATCCCCTCGCATCGCTCGCTGCGCTCTCTATGCGTCGGGCACGGTGCCTCGCTACGCTCGGCACACTATTTTATTCTCCCACCACGCCCTAGTGGATGGTAGGGCATGAAATACCGCCTGTCGGCACATGTTGGCTCAAAAAACAGTGAAAAACTCCATGTCGAACTTGTGAATGTCGACATAGACAATGTCGAACTAATGTCCTTGTCGAACTAATGACCTGTCGAACTAATGACCTTTCGAACTAGAATCATGTCGACCTTTTCCCATGTCGACCTAGAGTCATGTCGACCTTTTAGCATGTCGACCTAATGGATTCGACCTAATGACTGTCGACCATAATGCAGTAGACCAAATGACCGCATCCCCTCTGGGATAACTGGGCTTTCACTGCATTATTATATTCATGGAAGGGGTTACAGAGGAGAAATCTCACATTTGTCCATTGATGCCCCAATTAGTGTAAACATCACTGTTATACTAGTATGGGAAAAGCAATGCGGACAAGAATGGAAAGCTCTGCTGTGTTTCAGTTCTCTGAAAAATGTTGCAATCTGTGAACCCTTTCTATACATTGTTCACTCTACCAGTTTAGTTAGTGTGGTCCCATCAAAATTGTCCCACAGTGTAGGGATTGGTTCAGTACTAGCAAGTCCCAGTGCTATGCTTAAATTCCTGTGTCCTCTGCAGGCTGACAGCATTTTGATGGCTAGCCAACCGACCTAAACACAAGGTCTGTCAAAGGTGCGGATGGTCGCACTGTTAGCAAAGCTGTTCCACCAGTTCATCTTCAATCTATTTTTTAATCAGCTATAATAAGGTGTCTAACCAGGGAATCCATCTAGACTGCACATGCACAGTTGCAATTATGCATGGAAATTACTTTAATTCAGAGAGATTGGATCGCATTGGATCGCATTGGATCGCTGGAGAGTATACTAGGCAAACATTGTTTGATAAAATGTTTTTCAGACCTAAAAGCCTGTCACACATCATAGTGTGGGCATACACATCTGATAAAGCCACAGGTTGGTAGCAAAACACGTCGGTGCTGTAGGCTCCCACTTTCCAGGACTCCATTATTCACCTACGGACTTATCGTTTCAACTTTTCTTAGCAACTTCTGACATTTCTATTGGTACTGGTACCTACACCGCCAAAACTAGAGAGGACTCGAGGATCGATTGGGAACAGCTTCAGGCCTTTTCCTCCAGCAATGGTACCAATTGGTAAAGTGCACTTACCCCATGAATACTTTTCTAAAACCCACCTATATTGCTGAGAGTCTAATAACATCCCCAATAGTGTGGAACCTGCTTATTATATTTTAATTGTGTATCTATATGTGTCTTTTTTTATATCAGTAAAATATTACCTTTTAATCATTCACTTCAATTTTATTGATATCATTAAACACTGCTACTGGTTTTTCCTTTTTCCTTTGGTATTGTTGTGAAAGCCGACTACCCTCTGCTATATAGCAGCTGCTCCCTTGATTAACAGCTCATCTCCAACCGCCTGAGTTCAACCTAGGTTGGAGTGTATTTTCTGTCATGAAATGTCATCCCTGGATATTTAACAGTCAACTGTAAGTGATTTTTTTTTAAACATTTAGGTTCAACAGCAATGAAGAGAAAGACCATGTAAAATCACAGACTCAACTACTGCTATGGCGCATGGTGTGTAAAAGTTGCCAACACTTCTCTGATTCCATAGCTGAAGAGTTACATAGTTACATAATGAAATAGTAGTTAACGCCGAATAAAGACATGCATCGAGTTAAGCCTTGGTTAGTGTGTATGATCCATTTGCTACATCCCTTATTATGTGTTGTGTATTCTGATTTATTTAAAGACAAATTTTTATTGTTATTTGTACCCCTGGATGTTTTTACCCAATAGATGTTTATCCAAACTTATTTTAAATGTATTTATTGTGTCTACTGATACTACCTCTCCCAGAAGAGAGTTCCACAATTTGGCTGCCCTGACTGTAAAAAAATGTTTCCTTTTAAGGGAACAAAATCTTGCCTGACAGTTCCTTACAGAGGCAGATTGGCCCTGGCAGGAAACCTGGACACTTTCCGGTCGGCCGGCATATATTACATTAGAACCGGGCCGGCCGCTCTCCCCCTGATCTCAGCGGTTAGTGGCCTCGGCCTCAGTGTTTTGCCCAAATCCAACATGGCCATGGGAGGGCTGCTGCGCATGCGCGGCAGCACACAGCTCCTCCCGCGGAACTCATAAGTGACAGGTTACTGGCATGACCACTGTCCCACGGAGAGATTCTTTTACTAGGGCCCAGAACAAGCTGCCACCTTCCACCCTAGTAATCCACAGGGTCCTGCCATGCAAGCTGTTGGAGTCTGCGGTAGGAGAAATAAGAACCCTTCTGCCCTCTGTCTGGGAACATCATTACCGTATGTTTTGCATATAGTGGTGCTCAGTATAAGCATTTGTTATCATTGTGCTAAGGCCTCAGTGATACAATAAATTGTGTGTACAGTGCTATGTGTGTGTCGTCATGCCTCCCAGAAATTTTCTGACTTTGTATTCCAATCTATTCCTGTATCCATCTATGCCCCCAGAAGATTCTCTGCAAACCCGCCATGTATGCCCCCTCTCCTCCACCTGCCATCTATACCCCCTTTGCTCCATCATCTATGCCCCTTCACCTGTCTGTCTTTGCCCTCCCCACCCATCCATCTGTGCCCCCATATGGTGTTCTGTCCATCTATGCCCCCATATGATTATCTGTGGATCTGTTTGTCCATCACCTATCCTTCTATGTTCCCATATCTGTCCACTCACTCTGTCCATTTGTCCTTTCAGCCATGTCACAGTGACACTTTCTCCCTTCCTGACACTCTCTCACACTCTCCTTCTCTCATTGACACCCTCTCTTGTTTCCCCATTTCCATCTCCCTCCCAGGCACTTTCTTTCTCATTCCTGCTCGCACCCTTCCCTCTTTCTGTTTTAGGGTGGGATGTATTAACATACATCGCCGCCCCTCACCACGCCCCTGCTGAGATGCTAGCGCATATGTACATCATCATACTCCTCCCTACTGCCTCTGAAACTATCCCTCTGTCCCCCTGTTTATGCAGTCACAATCATGACAGCAGGATCCAGCAGGTGAGAGGGAGTTTGCTTTGCTCACCACAAAGTTCTATTCCCCAGGATGGGGGTCATGGGAGTATAAACTGTGTGCTGGTATTCCGGATGGAGGTAATGTCGGCATCCTGAATGCTGTAATCCCAAATGTTGGCATATTTACTTCCCATGTAATGACAATGGTGGGGAGGGGGCCTCTCAAAATCTACTTTCTGCTACCCCCCCCCCCCCCACAGCCTTACCTTAATCCCTTAATCTTTCATACCCCTGGGGTATGAAAATGAGGGGTGTGGTCAGATGGGAAGGGGGTGATATATGAGGTGGGAGTATCCCTTCCCCCTTGGCTGACCAAGTTCTTAAATACCCAAAGCAACCCTGTTTAGGTTATAACTAGCACACTGATTATGTCTCCAAAATGTATAACCTTGCACTTATCCACACTGAACCTCATTTGCCAATTTTTTGCCCACTCTTCTAGTTTATTAAGATTTATTTATTATTTATTTATTAACAATTTCTCATATAGTGCAGCATATTCCATTGCACTTTACAAAGGAGACAGTGATACAACAAACAGGGTATTTACAGACAGTCAAAGGTATGAGGGCCCTTCTCGCAAGCTTACAATCTATAGATCACTCTAAAGCACAGAGACATCATTGACTGTTCTAATTACTCTGCTCAGGTTTGTGTCATCAGCAAAGATGGAAACTTTGATGAGTAATACCCACCCCAATATCATTAATATACCCCTGTGGCACTCCACTTAGACCTCGTATCATACTTGATACTGCATCGCTTACATCCACTCTCTGTTCTCTATTCCTCAACCAGTTTCCTACCCATATAAAAATCTTTACCCCTAGTCCCAAATCCTCCATTTTATTTATCAACCTCTTATGTGGCACGGTATCAAAAGCCTTAGCAAAATCCAGGAATACCTTTTCCATTTCTAGGTTGTTGCTAACCTCCTCATAAAAGCTTAATAAATTTGTTTGGCACAAGCAATTTTTCACAAACCCATGTTGGTTAATACTGATTATACTATGGAGCGCTAAATGTTTTTGGATACCATCAGTTAAAATTCCCTCAAATAATGTTCTGAAATTCCTTTGGCATTAATGGAAGTATAGAAACTGTACAAAAGAGCCTTAATGGAATGGTTTCCATGGCTAAGTGGCTGCATACAAACCTCACATCACCAAGTCCAATGCCAAGCGTTGGATGTAGTGGTGAAAAGCACACTGATACAAATGTGAATTTTGATGGAGAAGGGAAGATGGTATGGGGCTGCTTTTCAGGTTTGGGCTAGACCCTAATTTCCAGTGAAAGGCAATATTATTGCTTCATCATACCAAGACATTTTGAACAATGCTATGTTTCCAATTGTATCGCAACAGTTTGGAGAAGGTCCTTTTCTATTCCATCATGACTGTGCCAACAGTGCACAAAGCAAAGATTATAAAGGTATATATTTATTTATTAACAGTTTCTTATATAGCGCACACATATTCCGCAGCGCTTTACAGAGTATAGTTGAACATTCACATCAGTCCCTGCCCCAGTGGAGCTTACAATCTATGTTCCCTACCACACGTACACACACACAGACATTCTAGGGTTAATTTGTTGGGAGCCAATTAACCTACCAGTATATTTTTGGATTGTGGGAGGAAACCAGAGCACCCGGAGGAAACCCACGCAAACACGGGGAGAATATACAAACTCCACACAGTTAGGGCCATGGTGGGAATCGAACCCATGACCTCAGTGCTGTGAGGCAGTAATGCTAACCATTACACCATCTGTACTGCCCAATTTGGTGAGTTTTTTGTGCCAGAACTTGACTGGCCCACACAGAGCCCTGACCTCAACCCCATTGAGCACCTTTGGTATTAACTAGAACGGAGATTGGGAGCCAGGCCTTCTCCTCCAACATCCGTGTCTGCTCTCATAAATGCTCTACTGAATGAATGGGCACAAATTCCCACAGAAACACTCCAAAATGTTGTGGAAAACGTTCCAAGAAGAGTAGAAGCTGTTATAGCAGCAAAAGGGGGGCAAACTACATATTACAATATAGGTATTTGAATACAATCTCATTGCAATTCCAGTTGGTTTAATAGTCAGTCAACTGAATACTTTTGTCAGTATTGTGTATTTGCTCACCTCTGTTCCTCAACTTGCTGTAAGTGCTGCAGGGAAAGCATCTCTGTCCCTAGATCTTTTGACTTCACAGTAACCAGGTCCTTTAATAAGATCACAGATTGGTCATCCAGAGTGCTGCTTTGCCTTCCAAATATCTGCAACCTGGGGAGAAAGAGGCTTGTTTGTCTAGTCCAGGGGTCTTCAACCTTTAAGACATTGTGGGCCACATTAAAAAATTAAACGAAGCCCGAGGGCCACTGAGCTACAGAAGATGCCACCAGGGCCGGATTATAATGGGGGCACAATGGGTCAGTGTCCCTGGGCCCCCCTCTAGCTAGGGGCCCCTTGTGGTTGGTATGTATTTTTAAAAAACTTTTTTTTTTTTTTAGCTAAAGGTTTTGTGCAAGGGAGTGGGGTAGTGCTGCAGCTTCACCTATCTGCCAATGTGACAATGAATAATGGTGCTGAGCATCGGGAGCCAAGGCATACCGACTGCCCAAGTGTGCAGTGCATTACTGGGAGTTGACTAAGTCCCATGGCACTTTGCACCAGATGGCAGAGGCTGAGACATTTGTGTTGAGCTCTGATTGGTGGAGCTCATTACATGCTTCTCAGGCCCATGGAGAACAGCAGCAGCAGCCTAGTCATGGGAGGGTTTTTAATCAGAGGCAGCACTGGGACAAAAACAGGCTTTTCATGTGGTATGTACTGTATGTATGTATGTATGTATGTATGTGTGTGTGTGTGTGTGTGTGTGTGTGTGTGTGTGTGTGTGTGTGTATATATATATATATATATATATATATATAAATAGATACGTGGTTACCGGCACTCCAAGATACACATGACAACTGCCCGGGGGCTGCACTCAAAGAAATGGTTCTAACCTTGAAAACTGAGTCAAATCTGAAATGTTGGAGCTGATTGCGTCTGTATAGTCATTTTTGTGAAGTCCAAAGAAGTGCCACTTACCACACATCTCTCTCTCTCTCTCTCTCTCTCTCTCTATATATATATATACATATATATATATATACTGTATATCTATAATATATATCTATCTATATCTACTGTATATAACCCCTGCAGTTACCCATTGACCAAGTTTATACTGCCTCTACTCTGTGTTTTGACAGTGTAATATTCCCCCATGCAGTTTGCGGACAGTAATGACAAGTGCAAGGGGGCCCCCTCCTGTCTAAAGTGCCCCGGGCCCCCCGAAGGCTTAATCTGGCACTGGCTGCCACGCTCATTCATGCAGCTCTCAGTGCGCCAAACGTTGTGCCGACAGCTCGACGTTCAGCGCACTGAGAGCCGCATGAATGAGCGTGGCGCCCAATTCATGCCAATAAATGCAAGAGTGTGAGACGCTCAAATATCCCTGACCAGACAATCAGCACACTGAGACGGGTCATCTCGGTGTGCCCGCACTTCAGATGAGCGTGGCCCCATAGTCATCACCGCTCCCCCATAACATCAGCACTGCCCTTCATAAATGAACAGCACAGCCCCCATAAAGCATAGGCATTCATAGATATACATCACAGCCCCCATAGACAGCACAGCCCCCATAAAGCATAGGCATTCATAGATATACATCACAGCCCCCATAGACAGCACAGCCCCCAAAAAAGCTCAGCCATTTATAGATAGACAGCACAAAGCCCCCCCATAAAGCACAATAAAAAAAAAGAAAAAGAAATGTATGTATGTATATATATATACTGTGCATGGCGGGTGAGGGGCCACTGAGACAGCAGGCCACGGGTTGAAGACCCCTGGTCTAGTCTGTCAATTTTATTTTCATGGGACATTTTACTTTGATACTTACAGCCTATCAATCTCTGCTCTGGCATCGGCACAGTCACCTGACACTCGTTGGGCTCCAGTCTCAGGACCTTGCACACGTAATCCTGTAATAACAATGTGTAAAATAGCTTGGTATATTTAACTGTTGTCCATTAGACCAATTTACAAATAAAATATAACAAACACATTTTTGCATGGCAGGATATTGATCAGAAGTGGCGGTACAGTCAGAATGTATTAATATATAATTTCAGTGATATAGTTATTCTCCAATTGGTTTCTCACTTACCTTTCTTATATTTATCTGGCATTGCTGATCTTTTTAAACCTGAATCTGTTCGTGCTATTATAGCACTGTAGGGGCAATGTCTGCACCCGTCCTGCAGCTGCAGTCGTTGTTTGTATGTAGACATTCGGTGCCTTAAGGCTTCATTTCTGCGTTCCAAGTCCCTGACCCGGTCTTGTAAATCCTCCATGGCTTCCTCAGCTTCCAGGTCTCTTCCATCTTTCCTAGTCCCCATCGTTTTCTTTTCACCTTGTTGCCCACGATCCAAAGTCAAACGTAGCAATTTAGTAGCCATTCTGTGTAAGGAAATGAGGATTTATTGTTTAACAACATTTAACGGATTTACTGATTGATGCAGTCATGCAGATCAATATTACTACACACAGAAAACAATAGGATATATATTGGTGCAGTAAACAGAAAGTATGCAGCTAGTGGTTACACCCAAAAGCTAAAACACCAAATACTTGTGAAGTAGTATTATGGAGACATTGGGTAAATCCACTTTTGTGCTTAGTCCTTATAGATTATACCTCCAAATTAATGAGGACAAGCATATCAAATTCTGTGTTACCTTCAAATATCCACTCTTCATGCTTTTAGTATGGTAAATGGTTACACATTTATGTGAACATACACAGGGCCACCGACAGGGGGGTGCCAGGGGTACAGCTGTCCCGGGCCCCTCCGAGCTGCCCAGAGTGGCACGGCAACCCCCCCCCCCATACCATGCATCCCCCACCCGGCGCCGGCGGCCAGTTACGCACAATACACAGTGCAGCCTGCAGAGTGCCGAGCCTAGGATACAGAGGGGCTCGGCGCTCTGCACTGTGCAGTGAGTGCTCCGAGTCCCGACTCCCAACATGAAGGAGGGAGAAGATGCTGCGAAGATGTTGAGCCTTGGAGATGTTGCGCCGCCGTCACTGCTGGTAAGTAATAGTAATTAGGGGGAGGCAGGGTGCCGGTGCGCGCGAGGGGGGGGGCCTGAAGGTCAGTCCCGGGCCCCAACATTACTAGTGGCGGCCCTGTAATACATATAACCAAGGCGTGTGAGCGCATATCGGCAGCCAGATAGAGAGGGCAGGCAACACTATATAGTGCAGATCTGTACTATATAGTGTAAATTGTGCCCCTCTGGCATGCCGTGAGGTGCGAGTCCTGATGCGATCTGATCGTGTCGGGACTCGCATCTCACGGCATATCCTGCCGTGTGTACACACCTTCAGAGACAATCCGTACACAATGCATCCTTCGTCCTAGTGAGCTGTACTATTGTAGTAAATGTATCTATATTAGAAACACTGAAGTTCCAATTAAATACAGAAGAAATACACTTTATGTATCTTCTTACCTTTCTTTTATGTTACAAATGACAAATGGTGCTGTCAGGAGCTGAATGGCTGGAGCACCATTTATCATTTGTAACAAGTAATAATAAGAATATCACTCCTGTTTAACCCTTTGAGTGCCAACATCTCAATTAGAGATGTGCAAAATATCAGCTAAAAATGCCGGCGTCTCTCATATTTGTTATATAAATTCAAATAAAAAATGTTGTGTAAAAAAAGATTATATTTCCTGTATAAGGTAAACAGGTACTTGTTTCCTAGCACGGCCACAATCTTGTGGATCGTGTACCTTTAAGTTAAGGTACACGATCCACACGATGGACCCGATTTCCTTTGAAATCAGGTCCATTTTGCCGGCTAAGACACAATATCGGGGGCATCGCGTCGGTCGGGACCATTAACATTGGTCCCGACGCGACCGACGCGATGCCCCCGATTTTTCCATAGGCTTCAATGTTAAAAAATATTTTAACATTGAAATCGTGAGGATCGTGTCGGGAAAGGTAAAATATCGGGGGCATCGCGTCGGTCGGGACCATTAACATTGGTCCCGACGCGATGGCCCCGATTTTTCCATAGGCTTCAATGTTAAAATATTTTTTAACATTTAAATCGTGAGAAAATGTGAAAAATGTGAAATGGGCCAATATGACCCATTTCACATTATAGATGTCCCCGCGAGGGGACGCGTATAACTTCACAGGTATACGCGTCCCCTCGCGGGGCTCGCTGCGCTCGCCACGCTTCGGGCTCGGTGGCTCGCTGCGCTCGCCACACTATTCTATTCTCAACTCCACGCCGACGTGGATAGTAGGGGAATGAAAAGGTCGGAGGACGCGCACCGCCGCCCCTCGCGGGCTCGCTGTGCTCGCCACGCTTCGGGTTGGCGTCTATCGTGGGGTGGGGTTTACGCCGTTAAATTTGGGGGGGGGTTGGGAATATTTTACATTGAATCCAATGTAAAATCGGGTCCCAGGGACCCGATTTACATTTCATTCAATCAAAAAATCGGGTCGGTCGCGTCGATCGCATCGCATGCGACCAAATCGCATGCGATGCGATCGACGCGATTTTTCCGACACGACCACCCCGATGTAAATCGGTGTGGCCGTGCTAGGAAACAAGTACCGGTAAACATTCCAGGTCATTATGAGGAATAAAAATGTTTGATTGCCAATTTTCACACCTATTTAGACAAAGTCACTTGGCACTCAAAGGGTTAAATTTGCCCCTAAGTTTCGGTTACCCTATATCGCAATCCAATAATTAATTATTAAAACCTACTCATTTTATATAGTATAATCTGAGGTTATGTCTAATAAACGTGTGTTTATCATTTTCTATATTTGCTGATAGACTACAACAGCTTAGTCATAACGCTAGGCATAGAACATAGCAAACACCTAAGCCTCGTACACAGGGGGCGACGGGAGCCGCTGCTGAGCGCAAGCACACATTGTGGCACATATACGTTGCACCTGCGATGTGTGCTGAGCGATCTGTGCTGAGCAGGGTTTTGCATATGCTTATTGGCAAAGCCCTGCAACATAAGCAGGAAAATGCAAGCACTGTCTTTCACGGCAGGCGATGGCAATGTGCGGGACCGTGCATCACCATTGCTTGGGGGGTAAACACATAGAGCGTTCCGTGGTCTATTTCTAAGCTATCTAATGAGATTGCTTAGAAATGGGGCTAGCATAGCCCCATGTGTATGCATGCTTAGAAAGGATTTAATTTTAAGGCTGGACTACAGTATATTACCTCTTAATTTTGTCTTCTTGCTTTCTGACGTAGTCCTTGAGTAGGAGATTCTCTTCATGGAGGCGCAAGTAATTGTCCTCTAGCTCATTGCGGGATATTAAAGACACCCTGCATCTAATCTTCGGGTCTTTTTCTAGAAATATGGACATTCAGGGATGATTAATCAGTTCAGTTTATACATGTACAGTAACATTATCATCTATCTGTTAATGGGTGGATTATTAAGAGGTGTGTAATGGTGTAGCCTGAGGCCCAGTACCTTCCCACCCAAATTTAGTGGAGCGAATGTAAATGTGACGAAATATAAAAATAACTTGGAGTGAGTCTTAGCTTTCCAGAGCTTGGCCCCACTTGGTAACACCCTGTTAGGTAACGCCACCTACAGTACAATAACTTGTGCATTTGCACATGTGCAGATCTGAACCTGGAAATGACAGTGTAAGTTACCACTTTCCTCTTATTAGTGTCCTTGACCTGAATAGTCCTCTGATAAACACATATTAGTCTGTAAAATAAAATGGAACCTTAGATACTTTACATTATTTGTTCTGCGATGACATCAATGAGGTAATTGCTCCACATAACTCATAACTTAAAAATATTTACATTTCACCTCATCTACCACCTGATCCGTGGTGGCTCCAGAGACGGGGCTGCAGAACAGTTCAAAATTCAAATAGGGGAGCACACACACCAACTGCCAGTGAGTCAGTTTGGAATGGAAGTGGGTGTGGCACCCCTATTTGAATTTTGAACTGTGCAACAGACCCTCCTCTGGAGCCTCCCTTGGTCCTGATCCTTGGGCTAAATTTGGGTGTTGTTTATTATTTTTTTACATCATAAATATTGAAGTAGCTTACCTATTTACACCAGACTTCCTCTCTTTTTTACTCTTGTTTTATTTTTAATAAATATCTCTCTATGTTGCTAGGTATGAGAACATATTGTATGCGGAGCCCTGCATGTAGACATAAAACTCTACCCCGTCCTCAGTGACACACAGTGCACAATGTAAATTTATACTAAGAGCAGCCAACAATCAAACTACTATGGTGACACTTCAAGCGACAATATTAAAATCCAGGTCACTGTAAAATAGGGACAGTGACAGATACTGTACCTTTTATTCTTTGAGACTTTTGAGTGAGATGCCTCTGTGAATGGGGTCCTTTTATTACGTCTGTAAAGCAAATATCAGTTACAAGGTAATAACATACTCTTAATGCAATTGGTAGTATTCAAAAAGGTATATACATAACGAGGAGGACTTCATTACCTTGTATAGCTGTTATAACTGCTGCCCGACAATCTGTGTCCTTCACTGGGAGATCTGAAGAGGTTTCATCCAGCAGTGACATCTTCTTCTTCTGACAGGTAGTCTATTTACCAATAAACTAACTACTGTACAGAATATGAAAGTGCTGACCAGCTTTCTGTGTATTACTGTAGGAATAACCCTTCTTGCCTTATTAGCCTCATCTGGCCTACACCTTATATCATCTATTTTCCCTTTTATGCTTATCTACAATGCCCTGTGTGAATTACCTCTTGTAGCTCTCTCTCTGCGGTCTCCTTGCTCACTCTGACACTTCTGGATTAAAGTCTAGATAATCTTAGACCCATCTGCTGCTGGTGGGGGATGCAGTGGCCAATCCACTGAGGATGTTTGTTAGTCAGACTCTTATTTGAGCCAAATCCTCACAAAGGAGAATACGACAAAGTGTTTTTGGAAGAGTAATAACATGATTAAGCATTTTGCTGGCAAGTCATTACTACTGACAGACTAACAGTGTATTTTTTTCTGATCTCTTTCTGATGGAAGAGCTGTGGGATGTGTTGGCTGCATATAAGTAAGTGGTATTTATTATTACTATTATTATTATTATTATTAATAATATTAATAATAATATTAGTACTAACAATAATACTAATAATAATAATAATAATAATAATAATAATCACCACCACATAATAAGAGTTCAATCTAAAAGTGAATTAGTCCCTTACAATACCCTGCACTTATTTCTTAAGATAACAAAGGCTGTTAGTATCAGAATTTTGCATTCATTTGTCAAGTCATAAAATTATTATAAAGGTATCTTATTTGTAGTTTGATCACACTACACTACATCATTGAATAACCATAAGATCAGGTAGGAAGCTGCCTACTGTATACTAATCATGTAACATAGGGGGTTATTCTAGCTCACTCTTTCTGACAAAATCCTTCTTAGATGGACAAAACCATGTGCATTGCAGGTGGGGCAGATGTAACATGTGCAGAGAGAATTAGATTTGGGTGGGGTTTTACTTCAAAGTGAGATCTATATTGCAGTGTAAAAATAATGCAGCCAGTATTTACCCTGCACAGACATAGGCGTGCGCAGCCCATTTTATTAGAGGGTACACAATCTGAGGGGCGTGTCTATCGCCACCTACTGGGCGTGTTTATCACTGCACACTTATCTATACATATATATATATATATATATATATATAGATATCTATATATATATATATATATATACATACATCTATATATCTATAGATATATATATATGTTTGTGATATATATATCATCTACAGCAACAGTGAGTGCCGGATACAAACGATTTATGTGTATATATAGATCTATCTATCTATCTATCTATCTATCTATCTATCTATCTATCTATCTATCTATCTATCTATCTATCTATCTATCTATCTATCGTTTGTGAAGGGGCACCAACATTCATCTAGCCTATGGCCTCTGGCAACATTCATCTAGCCTGCAGCAGACAAACAGTTACTGTTGTAGCAGCGCCTGCCCACCGGCCACCAGTGACAGACATATTTACTTATTATTTCAATTTTTTTTCTTGCCTATTCACGACATTACCTCCTAGGAGGAGGAACACCTGGCGCCCACTCAGTTGCAGCTGCAGCCCGCAGACAGACAGTGACTGAGGACTCAGGATAAGGAAGTCACAGCAGTGAGGTCAGGTCACTCTGAGCCAAGCGGGCGGGCGTGCGGCGTAATGTCAACGCGTCACGCCGTGTGCTGCGCAGTGCGCAGGGATGTCATGATAGAGGTGGGGGCTGAAAGGGCAGCAATGGGTCCAGCGCTGCAGCACCCTACACCTGGCCGCGATGGCGCTGTGTGATGGCTTTTGTCTGCTGCGGGCTGTAGGTAAATTTAGCAGCGTGCAAGCGTGAGGGGTTGCCGGGTCATTAGGAGGTGCCTGTGCACACCCGGCACCCCCCGTGCGCATGCCTATGTGCACAGAAACAAAATAACTCACCCACATCTAATTCTCCCTGCACATTTTACAACTGCCCCCCTGCAGCACACATGGTTTTGTCTATTTAAGAAGGATTTTGTCAGAAAGAGTGAACTAGAATAACCCCCATAGTGTTAATGGATACTAAGTTAGAAGTCATACAGTATAACCCAGATGACTAAGAATTTGAAATGCAGCAAAAGAAAAGTAAACGGTACCGTAAACCAGGGGTTCCCAATATTTTTTGAATCACGGCACCCTAGAGTGTCACAAAAAAACAGAATAAATATACTGCTAAGTAGATTGGGTGTATATGCGATTCTTAGGGTCAGTTGTGTGGTAAAGGGCAGGATAAGATTTGCTTCGGTTTGTACATATTTTATGATTGGCAGCCACCAGCACTGGTTTTGCCCATAAATAATTAACCATAAATAATTTGAATTGGTCCTGGACCACCAACCCGGGCACCCCTGCAAGTGTCCCGAGGCACCCCAGGCAGCCACGGCACAGTGGGGCAGATGTATGATCTGTCGTTATGGGGGAGAAGGGTATCAGCGCACGTTATGTGCACTGATACCGCTTCTCCCCCATGTATGATGGAGCTAGCGTGCGGTATTGGACAGGGGCGCTATGCGTCCCTGTCCATATCGGCGCTGCTATCAAAATGATAGCAGGCCGAATGTATGAACGGTCAGCATCGCTGACCGTTCCGCACGAAGCCGGATTTGGCTTCGCCAGCCTCAGGCTGGCGAAGCCCTATCTAAACAGCAGGGACAGCGCTGTCCCTGCTGTCAGCTGTGGGCTGCGCTGGGGATCTCGCGTGAACAGCGAGATCCCGCGCATGCCCAGTGCGGCCGGCCGGGGGACAGGAGATAGCGCATCAGTATTAACTGATGCGCTATCTTCAGAAAGGGACATCGCCGGAGGGGGGAGTTAGCGCTCCCCCGCTTCGGCAGACAAGATGTTAATACATCTTGTCGATGTCCCTTCCTGCTTCGCCTCGCTATTGAGGCGAAGCAGGAAGTATCATAGCTGCGCTTATCGCGCAGCTATGATACATCTGCCCCACAGTTTGGGAATCACTGCCTTAAACGATAACGATATGCAGGATAATTGCATTGTAACAACCTTTTCATGTATATTGTCCAGTGTGTGCACACTAAGGGCCTTATTCTGATCGGAGCGGCCAAACGTGCGTACTTTCGCCATTACCGCACGCTAGCCGTACGCGGCCGTTAGGGTTAGGTCCACCCACAAATCAGCCGCTTACGTACGGGCAGAAATACCGTAGAAGGGGAGTGGCGTACAAATGAGCGTACGGCAACGTACGCGGACGGCCCAGCCCTTGCACTCCGACAACTGGCGTACAACTGAGCGTACGCGCCGTTTACGGACGTCTTTCGTCCGTCTTACCACCGACTTCTTGCGGAGATCTGAGCGTACGCCAGCTTGCACGGACGGGTCCCTATTGTTTTAATGGAAAACTCAGCTTATGTCACCGCTCGTGAGAGTGAGCGTACGTCCGTGTACGCTGCCATACCCTTCACATATATGGACCTGCAAATCTTGCCTCTCAACTACTAATCTGACAATTGATTAATTAATCTATTTGTTATTCAATTATTGTTTTCTATTAACTCAATTGTCTACCTTAATAAAGACCTAATAAAACTACAGTTAGAGTGAACACGTTGACACATGTCGACTTGTGTAGATTGAGTGTGCTACTGCGTAAAGTCTATGAAAGCACGTAGTGAATGTGTCTAACTGTTTAGCAAATACCTACCTTAGCGTATAAAAAGATTCTTACCTTAAATTAAACAAACCTTTAAATGTGGAGAAGTATAGAAACATAAGCTTCCAATGTGTTTGCGTGCTGTATGTGTGGCTTGCAGGCAGTGAAATCATGGTTTGGACTTAATAGACTGCAGCATTGCTTATTACATTCAGGTGTATGTGTTTGAGTAGTAATCAGCGTTAATTAGCCAACTCAGGCGCACGCTGGCATGCGGTATCTGTAGGGGTGGTTTGAGCTGGCGGTTGGCGGCCGCCTGTTTGGTGTCCGAAATGAACGGTGCCTTAGTCGATCGTGCGGTAGTAGCACCGCTCATTTTTGGTGCACACCCCCGTGTACGCCCATATTTACGCCCATTTTCCCTCATTATTTCGGCCGCTCCCATCAACACGCCCCTATGCCGCCCCATTACCCGTACACTCGCGTACAGGTTTTTTTGCACGTTGAGAGCCTGGCCGTAAGCGTTGTGGAGTGTTCGCGCCGGCGCATTAGCGTATCTGCACATGCGCAGATCATGAAAAACACCGGGACGTACGCGTACGGCCCGGCCGCTCCAACCAGAATAAGGCCCTAAGGGTGTTACAGTACACATACGCGACGCCAAATAGTGACAAAATTAGATTCTTTTTCTTTTTTTTCACAAGCCGGCCACTGTTTGACTGGCACCTTTTGGGAGTGGTTACCAGCCATTATCTGGGAATGTCCAGGGAAATGCAGGCATGCTCAGGTGTTTACAGGGAAAGCATGTGGCGGCAGCTTAGGCCTTGATCAGCCTGTTTCTATCACAAAGTTGTGGAAGGGTGAGGTTTATGCACAGACTGCACACAGTGGAAAAGTCATTCAGTGGGGAGTGAGTTCACATGGATGTGCAGCTGCATAATGATCAGTGCACTTTTCACAAGCCATTTGCAGACCTGAACAGGGAGGGTTTTCACTCTGGTGGGGCAGTGGCTATCTGATCACAGGGCTCTATCGCACAGCAGTGATCAGGCCTGAGTAATCCCCTAAATCATTAATGATGCATGCTCCTGCTGTTAGCAATATCCTCTAAAATAGCAAAGCGGCAACTGTTTCTTTTGCATGCTAGCATACCTCCCAACTATCCCGCTCATTGCGGGAAGGTCCCGGTATTTGGAGACGTTCCCACATCCCTCCCACAGCTGGCAGTGTCCCGTGGAGGGGGGGGCAGTTGGGAGTCCCCCCCTGTAGTCCGTGAATAGACGCTGCAGCGTCTATTCTTGCAGGCAGAGGGGCTGGTGGCTGGCTAGCAGGGGTCTGGGGGCTGGCCCCCACCGCAGTGGAAATGGGGCGTGGCCTCACGGTAGCGCTGCAGGTATAGACCACGCCCCCTTTTCGGTAGGCCGCTCCCCCAAAATTTGCAGCGTGCCTCCGCCGCGCGTCCTGTCCCGCGATAGCCAGCTGAAATGTTGGGAGGTATGTGCTGGGGGCTGCGCTGCACAAGGGTAGAGGGTGGTATGCTTGTGGGGTTGGGGGTAGAAAATGTCATACTGGCAATGTGGGCATGTAAGGGGGACACTTTTTGGATTTTTTTTCCTGGGCAACTTTAAATTCCCTATTTGTCCATGCCTTTTGCTAAAACACTGTATCAACACTATATCAAGACACTACCTGATTGCTACCAAAGGGTGGCACTGTTGTACAGACTGTACTATAGCTACTGTATGTTGTGTAGGAATAAAACTAGTTTACAGAGCTGCTGTTACATACGTTTACAAATATTTAACACACTTTAGATGTTATAGTAGATGTAATGCCACTTCTTATATTTTGTTAATTTCAGGTTATAGTGTTAAGTCCCATACACACTGGGTGACTTTGAGCTGAAAGTCGCTCAAAACAGCTCAAAGCCGCCCAGTGTGTATGGCCCGGCAATGAGCGGTGATCGCTGCTGCGTGCTCCCGCAACATCGCCGGGAAAGCCGTTAATCTGCTGGTTATACAAGCAGATGAGCGCTTTCAGGGCGGCTTTGCATAGCGCTCCGCTATGCAACGCCGTCCTCCCCCCCTCCATTGGTGTCGGGCAGGGGGAAAGCCGCTCAGTCTGTATGCACTGATTGGCTTTCCCAGCAGCGATGATTGGCATCATCGCTGTCCATACTGGGCATAGTCGCCCAGTGTGTATGGACCTTTACAGTATATTACATTTACATTGCTTGAAGTGGGTGAACCATAGTGCAGTCCATTTCCATGCTAAATCTTTAGGGGTGCCGGATGACTGACCGGCAGTCGGGATTCCGACAGTCATTACACTGACGTCGGAAGCATGGTGAGCACAGGGAGACCACAATGGGCATCATTGCGCTCCCCCCGCTGTCTGAGTCCCAGCAGTTTGGATTACGACATCGGGCTAATGACTGTAGGAATCCCAACTATTGTTGTGTTATACCACACCCATCTTTTGGAGGCCATTTGCAATGTCCACAGGGTGCAATTACAGAATAACTTTGGTTTGGCACTAGTGTTCCTATCTTGACCACCCAACACACTTACTTTACAATCTTTTTACTTGCTGAATAAAAAAACTTATAAATAATTTTATCCTAAATTCATTGCACACCTTGATTTACCCATCTTTCCCTAGCGCACAATTTTCAAATTATGCCATATTCTATATTATCCTTACTATCAAGGCATCCCGGATCAATGAATGTCTTCTCCGCCTGGCAGTTCCTCTGTGAGAGAAGCATGAATAATTGTTTACATTCATGGCTCCCCCCACATGCCGGGGGTTAGTCCTGCCCACCAGCCATAGGCCGTTCCTTATTGTCTGGTGGACGGGACTAAGCCCTGGCATGTAGGAGGAGCACCAAATCATTCAGGCTTCTCTCACAGGGGTACTGCCAGGCGGAGAAGACATCCATCAATCCGGGAGGCATGTGCTGAGTATAATTTCTCTCAACTCGTTTGGTTTCTACATGGAGAAGAGGACAAGCCTTCGTGAGAATCCATAGAACAACCTTTGACTGTCGACCTTCCCAATGTTGTCCTAATGCTTGTGTCGACCTAATGACCCTGTCGACCTAAAGTCACGTCAACCAGTTTCATGTGTTGAACTAAGGCCTGCGACCATCAGTGGTCAACCTAATGCTTGTTGACCTTAGTTTGGTAGACCCAATGACGCATACCAATAAAAAAATATATATTAAAAACAATTTTTTTTTTTTACAGTAGATACTATAGGTACCTTCAAAGCAGCAATTGCACCCTCAGGAGACACCCTCAGGAGACAGACACTGTAATTATCAGTGCATGAGGTAGCCACTTGGGGCAAATCCAGAGAAAATGACTGGGAGCAACATAATAGGGTGGGGACGGGGACGGGGACGGGGACGGGGACGGGGGGGGGGGGGGCAGCAGACCTAAAAAAAAAAAGGAATTTGGTCTCACAAGACAAGCAGGCCACAAGTGGCAGTTGTTAAGACCTGAACAAAGAGAGAAGGGTGGGAGGGGATGAAGGAGAGAGAGGAGCAGAGGATGAGATAGAGGAGGAGGGCTAGAGGAAGAGGGAGGGAAAGAGAGGAGGGAGAGATAGATGAGAGAAATAGAGAGGAACGAGAGGGGGGTGGAGAGGGAGATGGGGGAAGAAGAGGGGAGGGAGAGGGGGAGAAAGAGAGACAGGGAACAGGACAAATGGATGGGATGTAGTGCTAGTTTGTATAAAAAGTACTTTCAAAAAATGGTTCATTTGGATTATCCTCAAAATCCATAAATTGATAAAATATACATAAAAAATATGTAACATGTACAATTCAATTAAAAACATAGGTACACCTAAGAGCAACACAAATGTATATTAGCTTACGAAAGTCTTTGGTAATAGAGACTAAAATATGGTTTCACTTAAAATCAGCTTTCAGAAGCAACAATATAAGGCAATTTATAGAACACTTACTGTAACTTCAAGAAAGCAAACTTCAAAAGGCGAAGGCAATCTGTAAAAGACATAGATTGTGATGCACTATTTGTTGGGAAGAACACAGAGGGAATGAGGGAAACCTTTAAAAAGTGCTGGTTACACTTACAAATAAGTGTATTCCTATGAGCAAGAAAGATAAAAGTAGTAGATCTAAACCTAGGTGGTTGAATAAGAAGGTAAGGGAAGCTATTGAGAAAAATAGGAAATCATTTAAGCTGTATAAAGTTAATGTGAGCAATGAGACATTCCTCCACTACGCAGCTTTTGGCATTTGCCTAGGGCGCCAGCCACTGGAGTGCAGGAGTTGGAGCAGGTGTCCCCCCGGATGGCATGGAGGTGAGCGGAAAATCCCCCCCCACCCCCCACCCGTGTGTAGCAGCAGGCCGGGTCCGCCGCACACCAGACACCGAATCGGCGCCCATCTCCCCGCCCTCCCTGGAGTCATCTGCACCCCCCCACCCGTGGAGCGGGTGAGCGCCGGAGCCTTGCACCGGCCCTGATTGTAACAGAGCATGCAAAAAAAAATCCAAGCTGCTAAAAGAATTTAGCTCTGGAAAGCCAAACTAACCCCATTTTATTTTTTAAATATTTGAATTGTAAAAGGACCCATAATAAATGGCAAAGGAGAGTGGATTCGTGTAGATAAGGTAAAGGCAGAGGATTTACACTCCCTTTTTTAATTTACATTTACTGAGCCAATAAGCAACAATAAAGTCCACAATACTGTGTTACTTCTGAAGAAGTCCGTAAAAATCAAAATCAAAACAAATAATCTGATAATGATATAATGGTGATAAGAAATCAGGACCAGATTAGCTAGGCCGTTGCAGTTCCTCTTTGTAAATTCTATTTTTTTCTGGCTTCGAGGGACAGAAGATTAGCAGAAGTAATAACTAAATACTAAAAAGGGAAAGAGAATGGATCCAGGTAGATATAGACCGGTTAGTAGGGAAATTATTAGAGCGAATTTAAGGGATTAAATTTAGGAATATGTACTGCAAAATAAGTTTATTCATTCATTTCTATGAGAAAGTTAGTGGGAATTTAGACAAAAGTGAAGCAGTGAACGTAGTTTACTTAAACTTTGCTAAGGCCTTTGATACAGTGCCTCATAAGAGGTTAATCCATAAATTGTGGGTGTTGGGTTTAGGAAATATCATGTGTACCTGGATGATGTACTGGCTGCAGAATAGGGAACAGAAAGTAGTGGTGAAGGGTTCGGTGCTGGGACCACTTCTATTTAATATCTTTACGCTATCTATATAATAAGTTGAAGAGTCTGTGTGCGTGTGTGCGTGTCCGTCGCATTGCGGACACACCGTGGCACTCAGAGACACCAAATTCAGCAACAAGATACCTCTGGACCCGGTGGTGTGCACCTCGAAGCCGTTTTTGCGAAATTTCACGTAGAAATTTAAAAAACACCAAGGGCCTTATTTTGGTTCATTCTTTCTGACAAAATCCTTCTTAGATGGGCAAAACCATGTGCACTGCAGGTGGGGCAGATGTAACATGTGCAGAGAGAATTAGATTTGGGTGGGGTTTTACTTCAAAGTGAGATCTATATTGCAGTGTAAAAATAAAGCAGTCAGTATTTTCCCTGCACAGAAACAAAATAACTCATCCAAATCTAATTCTCTCTGCACATGCTGCATCTGCCCCACCTGCAGTGCACATGGTTTTGCCCATCTAAGAAGGATTTTGTCAGAAAGAATGAACCAAAATAAGGCCCCAAGTTTCAATTTTCCTTCATTGATGTTCTGGGGAAAAGATCGACGATCTGGGAAACTGTTGCGAAGGAACACTTCCACACCTGATTTCACTGCTGTCATTGAGTATGAATGACACATTCTAACATTATGGTGAAGGCTTTAAACAATTAGGAAATAATTGAGGATATACATAGACCACACATAACACACACACACACGTACACACACAAACATTGTACACACACACACACACACACACACAGTACACCACATACACACACATAGCACACAACACAC
Source organism: Crinia signifera (assembly GCF_055691185.1). Classification (NCBI taxonomy): domain Eukaryota; kingdom Metazoa; phylum Chordata; class Amphibia; order Anura; family Myobatrachidae; genus Crinia; species Crinia signifera. The sequence goes on from NC_139217.1 coordinate 329,604,779, forward strand.
ACATTTATACGTAGAGCACCTCACACACCTACACATTGGACAGATACACACACACAACACACCACATGCAGTACAATACAAATCCATACACAACACACACCCAAAAACAGTACAACAAACACACAGAACACACACACTTAAACATTGCCAGGATACGCACAGCACACTACACACACATATATACGTAGCACACCTCACAAACTTACACATTCGGCAGATACACACAACACTCACAGTACAACACACACCCACATTCACTGCAACACACACCCAAAAACAGTACAATACACAGAACACACACACTTAAACATTGCACAGATACACACAGCACACTAAACACACACACACAGATTTATACATAGCACACCTTACGCACTTACACATAGGGCAGATACACACAACACACACACATAACATACCTCTAACAGCACAACACACACCCACATTCACCACATACACCCAAAAAACAGTACAACACACACACACTTAAACATTGTACAGATACACAAAGACACAACACACACATACTGTATATACGTAGCACACCTCACACACTTACGCATTGGACAGATACATACAATACAACACACACAACCACATACACTACAACACACACACACACAAAAAACAGTACAACACACACAAACACACAGAACACATAAAAAGTAATTTGCAGTTTATTTAACAGTCTGTACCGGCAAACAAAAACTGTACCTAATGTACCGTTTATACTTTGTTCCCCATATCCGTCTTTCCAGTCCTCCAGCCTGTCACTGCGCTCCCCGGCCAGTTGCACTGAGAAATCTTTGTCCTGGCCATTGCACCCATTGATCAATACAAAGTGGGTACACTGCACTCACCCTGTTAGTCAGTTGGATATCAGGCACTGCCCTGCCTTAAGGGTTTCCCAGACTCTTTTGGTTCATAGATAATGTTTGGTCGATGGGCATGAGCGCTGCATGCATTTGTTTGAATGTTATGAGTGTAAGAAGTTGAAGAATAGGACTTTAGATGAAGATTTGTCACGCTATAGTGTACAATTTACTCAATAAATCGTGAAAAAAATATGTGTACATAGAAGTACAATCAAGAAATGAAAGTAGGATTAAAAAATAAATTCTGATTCAAACTGATAATTGTTTGAATGGCGGTGGGTTGCGAAACAAATATATAGGTGGAGGGGGTTTGGATATTGTGGGCATAATTGGTGTTTGGTACACCTACAGGGGGTCCCCAGTTGATGAGAAATTTTCACTACAGTGTCACCGTAGGGGGATTTCCAATTGGGGTTCAGGGGGTCTTTTAGGGACCCCTTTACAATCCCGTTGGTCTCTTCTCCTGGAGCCAACGGTCTCCCTCAGTGATTGACTATCATTATGGGAGACCGTAAGCTTAAGGAGAAGAGACCTACAGGATTGTAAAGGGTCCCTAAAAGTCCACCTGGACCCCAATTGGAAATCCCCCTGTGGTGACACTGTGACTGTGACACTGTAGTGAAAATCCCATCAATTGAGGGCCCCCTGTAGGTGTAACAAACACCAATTATGCCCACAATATCCATACCCCCACCTATAGATTTGTTTCACACCCCACCCCATCCAAACAATTATCAGTTTGAATCAGAAATTAATATTTAATCCTACTTTCATTTCTTGATTATACTTCTATGTACACTTATTTATTGAGTAAATTGTACACTTTGTAACATGGCAATTCTTTTTCTCAGTCTTATTCTTCAACTTCTTACACTCAAACCTTATCAATGCACCCATTGATGATTGTGATGGCTGGGTCAGTGGATTGGCCCGGCGGGTGTAGGGAAGAATTTGGCCCATTGCACCCATTCCCAGTGGGGCATTACAGTGGTGCGGGTAGCATGCGTAACGTCATGACATCATGTGGCCAGGCCCACGGACCTGCTCCCACACTCAGGGGCTGCCCCACTGTTTGGTAGAGATGCCCGGTGCATGTGCTTTAGAGATCCCCACACCTCAGAGACTGCTGCAGGCCGGTTCGGTGAGGGGAGTGGCAGGGAGAAGTGAATTTTTAATTAATTATGGCGCGGTAAGTAACGCCCACCCGGTCCCCACGCACTCAGCACCTGTAATTACACACCCTAGAAACTGTAGCATTGAAAGTATAGAAATTGAGGTGTGGACATGTCCCTTTCTGATTTTGTACCGATTTCTGACCCTCAGATGTTGGAGGATATGTCATACAGTAGGTGCTAAATCTCAGGAGTGGATGTGGAATTCATCAACACATACAAGTTATCAACTCAGGAGCGTTGTGTTTCAAACAACACCACACCTGATTTCATTGCCATCATTGAGTATCAATGCAAACACATTCTAACATTATGGTGGAATCTCTAACAAATTACAATCTTAGGTCTTTGGCACAGGCATACTGTAAGATGACATTTTGCAATTTTGGAAATAAAGAAACCCCAAGGTTTTCCCGGGCAACGCCGGGCGGGTCAGCTAGTATATAATATATAATACACTGCATACAAAAGGGGGAAATCTCAAAATTCAAGTGCTATAATTTTACAATATATTTCATACAGCATTTCATTCAGGCAAAATAATACTAATCCTGTGCAAAGCAATAAATGCAAAGATGATTTAGCCCAAAGTGTTACATGGATGATGATTATTGGTATATCAATTCACATTGACAAAAGCTGGAACAATAAAAGACTGTTTGAATGCTAGTTAGGAGTAGGCACTAGGTGGAGTGATAGGCTGTGTGGGAGGTTAGGGATAGGCTGCAGTGGGGGTGGTTAGGGTTTGGCTGAGTAAGTGGGACAGCTAGGATTAGACTATGGGAGGGGAGCGGTTAGGGGAGGCTGCAGAAAAGGTGGGGTAAATGTGAGGTTTATATACTTACCGGGATTTATCTGGATTTTGACTGTCATGATGACAACAAAGTTACATTATGTGCATTCCAAATAATGTTATACTGTTTGGCTTGTATACAATGTAGCAAAACTCTTTTATGCAGATACGGTTGAATATAGGCTGAAGCTGCTTGTGCATTTGATTTGCATCCCAATGCACAAAATGAGCATGATTCTGGTTGACTCAGTAGCTTACTGAGTCCCAGAGTGTCCGCCTCGCCCTCCCCGCAGCCATATCTCCTCACAACCAAGCGATGGGATGTGTTATGGAAACACATCCCCCCGTATGTGCCCGCTGCTAGAGAAATCAGACAATGGTAGGTGACCAGCGAATGACTTCTCCATGGCTCACAAATATAAGTCAGTGGCGACTGACTTATATTTGTGGGCTTCTACCCGAAGACGTCAAGTAACATTAGCCGCCCACTCCCAGCACCCCGCATCATGCTGGCATTTACATGGGTATGCCCAGCCCCACCCCCCGTGCAAGCACCACGCCGACAGTGCAGGTCGGCGAGGGTGCTCACACAGAAGCCCTGCACATGCACATTACTGATTATGCGCATGCGCAGGGCACCACCATTGGTCCCCCGTGTGAATGTATTAATGTGCAGGGGACTGAATGGACTACAGTCGGGCCCAAGATGCATATAATGGGGAAAATGTTTTTAAAACATGCTATGATATTTTGACAAATTAAAGTATATTTTGCATCTTTAATGATAGAAATAATTTTTGGTACTTGTGTAGTTTCACGGTGCCAGTCTGTGTTTATTAATCCAGACAGCTGTGTTTAATATTTCTTTGAAAATTGGCAGCTTGCCAGAGTCTGTGTTTACTTTAACTGTGAAACTTAGCTGCTTTCCAGACTCCTACACTGTACTAGGCTAGCGTGCGCTCACTCTGTGCTTAATCTGTGTAACTGTACTAAGCTACGTTATCGGTGAAATAGCGTTTTTTTTTGTGCTACAGTAGCTTCCCATTCACAAACAGCGGCTGTAGTCACAAACAGCGTCTAGTTGGCCGCAGTCAGAAGTTGAGTCCCAGTCACAGTTGCGTCCCAGTCACAAACACGCTATCCACGCCACTCCGAAGCGTGGCGAGCGCAGCAAGCCCCGCCATAGGATGTGGTACGCATCTGACCGACCTTTTCATATCCCCACTATCCACGTCGGCGTGGAGTTGATTTTATATAGTGTGGCGAGCGCAGCGAGCTACCGAGCCCGAAGCATGGCGAGCGCAGCGAGCCCCACGAGGGGACGCGGAATACATGTGAAGTAATCCACGTGCGCTCGCCTCGCTGCACTTGCCACACTATATAAATCAACTCCACGCCGACATGGATAGTGCGGGTATGAAAAGGTAGGTCGGATGCGTACCGCGTCCCCTTGCGGGGCTCACTGCGCTCACCACGCTTCGGGGTGGCGTGGATAGTGTGTTTGTGACTAGGACGCAACTGTGACTGGGACTCTACTTCTGACTGCAGCCAACTAGAAGCTGTTTGCGACTACAGCCGCTGTTTGTGACTGTGATGCTACTGCAGTGCAAAAAAAACCACGCTATTTCACCGATAACGTAGCTTAGTACAGTTATGCTGTGTACACACGGTCCGATTTCCTTTCCGATGTTGACAATATAGTCAACATCAGATCGGCATCGGATCAACATCGATCCCGATCCGATCCCGATGCGCGTTCATGTATCGGAAGCCAGAAAGACTTGGCTGCCTTGTCTATATAGTGCAGATCTGCACTATATAGTCAAGATAGGATGCAAATCGGATGTGCCTTAAGATCCTATCCATGATCCTATCTGATCAGATCGTGGATAGGATCTTAAGGCACATCTAACGTGTGTACACACCATTACACAGATTAAGCACAGAGTGAGCGCACGCTAGCCTAGTACAGTGTAGGAGTCTGGAAAGCAGCCAAGTTTCACAGTTAAAGTAAACACAGACTCAGGCCGTGGACTCTGGCAAGCTGCCAATTTTCACAGAAACAGTAAATACAGCTGTCTGGATTAATAAACAAAGACTGGCGCTGTGAAACCACACAAGTACCTTATTTTTAAATGTTTATGTGTTAAAAATGTGCTCTTAAGGTGCCCACACACGCACCGATCCCGGCGGTGCGATGCTGTACGATGGGGTGCGCGCTCCCGCGGCACCTCATCGCACAGTACAAAAAGTATGTGCTGCACATACTTTTTGTACTAGCTTTTTCTAGCATAGCATCGCATCGCATGCACATCGTATGCACAAGGCATACAATGCTATATGTGCTAGTTAAGCCCACAACGCACGCCGGGATCGGTGCGTGTGTGGGCACCTTTAGTTTGGACATTATAAGTGAATTTAAACATTGCCAAATACTACTCCCAAACAAACCATCTCTTATTACTGTATGTCCAACATTATAAAACTTTTTTTGTGGCGCTTAATCAGACCTGTTAGCATGGCTGCTAATTTGCCGAGCCCTGCGATCAGTATACACTGCCCAGTCAGAGTGAAATCCCGCTCTGTGCAAGCCATGCGATTAGCTGCAAATCTATTTGCAACCACTCGCCATTGAATGATTTCTCCACTGTATGTAGTTTGTGCATATTGCAGGACTTACTCGGCGGCTGTGATAGAAGCAGGCTGTTCGGAGCCGGAGCTGACGTCACACACCCTCCCTTAAAACGCCTGGGCACACCTGCATTTTTTCAGACACTACCAGAATGCCTGATTCCCGTCAATCAAATTGCGTGGGGATTGCGATGATGATCCATATGCTATTTCTGTCTCTGTTTGGACTCACGCATGTGCGCTACTGTACATTCCGTACGCATGCTCAGTCAAACGATAATTGCCCGATGTGAAGACACACATCAGTGATCAACTCTGAATCAGGCCCATCGTGTGTAAACTTTTCTACAGTTGTGAGAGTTTTGTTTAGTAAGAGGAAGCTGTGTGATGTGCTGCAATTACAGAGCGGAGCAGTGAGAACAGGCAGCAGACCAGACTTTCACATTATTCTGAAACCATTCTGTGGAGACAGGTACGTGAGCTACGCACCCACAGACAGTCCGGATGCTTATTAGAGGCACACTCTTTTCTTTTTAAATATATTTGTTATGCTAAATATTGATGTAGTACTTCAATCAGCATAATTAATGTGTATTCACAATGATTTCAAATTTTAAATGAAAAGTGCAAAAGTTATTGTGAGCATACTTTATATATTTATCTGTCGGCATCTAGCCATGAACTACATATTATTTAAGCCTTGTGATATTGTGGTTCTGATGTTGGATGTATATCAGTTTTTGTAGCCTACGATATACAAGCTTGTTCTACACAGTATATAAGTGTATGCAGACTTGCCAAAATAATTTTTTTTATTAACAATAATTTATGTAACACACACATATATTCTAATCCAGAGCTTTTTACAGAGGATATTTCTATAATTATTCTACAAAATCAGTCCTTGCCTCAGTGGAGTTTACAATCTATATTCCCTTAACACATATTTAGGGGGAAATTTACTAAAGGAAATTTGTAAAAAATAGGTGTATTTGTATCCAGAAATAGACGTATTTTTGACATTTACTATCCCGAAAATACGGCAATTCGTATTCGTATTGATAGCACATCAATACAAATATGAATTGCCATATTTTCGGGATAGTAAATGTCAAAAATACGTGTATTTCTGGATACAAATACACCTATTTTTTTACAAATTTCCTTTAGTAAATTTTCCCCTTAGTCACTCGGGACTTCTCTTTTCTTTGTTAGAATCCACTTAACTTACGAGTATGTTTGGGATTTTGGGAATACCATGAGGAAACACATGAGAACACGACAGAACATACAAACACCAGACAGATAGGACCTTGGTGGGAATTTACCCCAAGACCTTAGGTCCATGAGTCAGTAATACTAATGGAATACATGTGCAACTGAATGCATACTGTATAGAATACATGTCAGAAAACCGACAGCAGCATGATGAATTCTGGCAGGGTCCCATTACCCTCTCCAGGGCTGCCATCAGAAATCGTGGGGCCCAGGACTGGCAAAATAGGAAGGCTTCCCACCCCCCATTGTTAAAAAAATATATTTTACTCAGATATTTTGGCCCACCAATATATAATATATTTATATATATTTATATGCCCACTGCCCAGCAATGCAGATATTTTTCTATGCCCACTGCCCACCATTGTATATATTTTTATATGCCCACTGCCCAGCAATGCAGATATTTTTCTATGCCCACTGCCCACCATTGTATATATTTTTATATGCCCACTGCCCAGCAATGTGTATATTTTTATATGCCCACTGCCCAGCAATGTATAAATTTTTATACTAGCTGACCCGCCCAGCGTTGCCCGGGAAAACCTTGGGGTTTTTTTATTTCCAAAATTGCTGAAAAATTTAATCTTACAGTATGCCTGTGCCAGAGACCTAAGATTGTAATTTGTTAAAGATTCCACCATAATGTTAGAATGTGTTTGCATTGATACTCAATGACGGCAATGAAATCAAGTGTGGTGTTGTTGTTTGAAACACAACGTTCCTGAGTTGATAACTTGTATGTGTTGATGAATTCCACATCCACTCCTGATATTTAGCACCTATGACATACCCTTCAACATCTGAGGGTCAGAAATCGGTACAAAATCAGAAAGGGACGTGGTCACGCCTCCATTTCTATACTTTCAATGGTACAGTTTCTAGGGTGTGTAATTACAGGCGCTAAGTGCGTGGAGACCGGGGTGGGTGTTACTTACCGTGCCATAATTAATTCAAAATTCACCGCTCCCTGCCACTGCCGCTCCCCTCACCGATCCTGCCTGCAGCAGTCTCTGAGGTCTGGAGATCTGTAAAGCACATGCACGGGCATCTCTACCAAACAGTGGAGAAGCCCCTGAGTGTGGGAGCAGGTCCGCGGGCCTGGCCACATGACGTCATGATGTGTCGCACGCTACCTGCACCACTGCAATGGACCACTGGGAAAGGGTGCAATGAGCCAAATTCTTCCCTACACCTGCCAGGCCAATCCACCCATCCATCCATCGCAATCATCAATTGGTGCATTAATAAGATTTGGAGTGTAAAAAGTTGAAGAATAAGACTGAGATAAAGATTTGACATGTTAAAGTGTACAATTTACTCAATAAATCGTGAAAAAAATATAAGTTTACATAGAAGTACAATGAAGAAATGAAAGTAGGATAAAAAAATAAGTTCTGATTCAAACTGATAATTGTTTGGATGGGGGTGGGTTGCGAAATAAATCTATAGGTGGGGGTATGGATATTGTGGGCATAATTGGTGTTTAGTACACCTACAGGGGGTCCTCAATTGATGGAATTTTCACTACAGTGTCACGGTCACAGTGTCACCATAGGGGGATTCCCAATTGGGGTCCAGGTGGTCTTTTAGGGACCCTTTACAATCCCGTAGGTCTCTTCTCCTTGAGCCTACGGTCTCCCTTAATGATAGTCAATTACAGAGGGAGACCGTAGGCTCCAGGAGAAGAGACCAAAGGGATTGTGAAGGGGTCCCTAAAAGACCACCTGAATCCCAATAGGAAATCCCCCTATGGTGACACTGTAGTGAAAATTTCTCATCAACTGGGTACCAAACACCAATTATGCCCACAATATCCATACCCCCCTCCACATATAGATTTGTTTTGCAACCCACCCCCATCCAAACAATTATCAGTTTGAATGAGAATTTATTTTTAATCCTACTTTCATTTTTTGATTGCATTTCTATGTACACATATTTTTTTCATGATTTATTGAGTAAATTGTACACTGTAACGTGACAAATCTTCATCTCAGTCTTATTCTTCAACTTCTTACACTCATAACATTCAAACAAATACATGCAGCGCTCATGCCCATCGACCAAACATTATCTATGAACCAAAAGAGTCTGGGAAACCCTTATGCAGAGCAGCGCCTAACATCCAACTGACTAACAGGGTAAGTGCAGTGTACCCACTTTGTATTGATCAATGGGTGCATTGGCCAGGACAAAGATTTCTCAGCGCAACTGGCCGGGGAGCGCAGTGACAGGCTCGAGGACTGGAGAGACGGATATGGAAAAAAAAAAAAAAAAAAACGGTACATTAGGTACAGTTTTCATTTGCTGGTACAGACTGTTAAATAAACAGCAAATTCTTTTTTTATGTGTTCTGTGTGTTTGTGTGTGTTGTACTGTTTTTGTGTGTGTGTGTTGTAGTGTATGTGGTTGTGTGTGTTGTGTTGTCTTGTATGTATCTTTCCAATGCGTAAGTGCGTGAGGTGTGCTATGTATATACAGTATGTGCTGTAAATTTGGCTTTTAGGGATAAGTTAATGCGCTAGGGGCTGCCTCACACTGTACAGTTAATATGTCACCACATATACACAAATAGATACAAGTAAAGGAATACTGACAGTTTCTCAAGGCGCTCCTTGCTCTCAACTCTGTTCTATGTCATATACTCCTTATTCTCAGTGTATATAGAAAGAAAGAGAGAATATACATAGGGTGATACCCAAATTTTATCAATTCTGTAAGAGGAAAACCCTAAGTGGGGAACCGTACCGTCTGTTATTGTCCACTTATTTCAAGTAGACACTCTGAGCTCAAATGGGAGAGGAATCAACTCCAAGTCACGTTCATCTGTCTCTTTGTAAATGGATTACCATACAGGAGAAAGTAGAGATATGCCTCCAATAGTGAAATACCGTTTTTATTCAATTCAAAAATACAATTTAAAAATATGGGTGCATGTAATGGACTCTCACCAGAATTATTTGTCCAAAAAACTGTAGACAAACACAGCATAGGATGGAAAAACCACAGACATCCCTGGATGCTGGATCAAGATGGTATTCCTGGTGATGAGTCCACTCCGTGCAAGTCCCTGCTGCCAACGCGTTTCAAACAAAGTTTGTCCTTTCTCAATATTCCTTGAATTGAATAAAAACGGTATTTCACTATTGGAGGCATATTTTTACTTTCTCCTGTATGGTAATCCGTTTACAGAGGGACAGATGAACGTGACTTGGAGTTGATTCCTCTCCCATTTGAGCTCAGAGTGTCTACTTGAAATAAGTGGACAATAACAGATGGTACCTTTTCCCACTTAGGGTTTTCCTCTTACAGAATTGATAAAATGTGGGTATCACCCTATGTATATTCTCTCTTTCTTTCTATGTACACTGAGAATAAGGAGTATATGACATAGAACAGAGTTGAGAGCAAGGAGCGCCTTGAGAAACTATCAGTATTCCTTTACTTGTATATACAGTATGTGTATGTGTGTGTTGTGTCTTGTGTATCTGTGCAACGTTTAAGTGTGTGTATGGTGTGTGTTGTATAGTTTTTTGGGTGTGTGTTGTGAATGTGGGGTTGTGTTGTGCTGTTAGAGGTATGTTAAGTGTGTGTGTTGTGTGTATCTGCCCAATGTGTAAGCGCGTAAGATGTGCTACGTATAAATGTGTGTGTGGTGTGTGCTGTGTGTATCTGTGCAATGTTTAAGTGTGTGTTTGTTCTGTGTATTGTACTATTTTTGGGTGTGTGATGTAGTGAATGTGGGTGTGTGTTGTACTGTGAGTGGTGTGTTATGTGTGTGTGTGTTTTGTTGTGTGTATCTGCCGAATGTGTAATTTTGTGAGGTGCGCTACGTATATACATGTGTGTGTAGTGTGCTGTGCATATCCTGGCAATGTTTAAGTGTGTGTGTTCTGTGTCTGCACAATGTTTAAGTGTGTGTGTGTTCTGTGTGTTTGTTCTACTGTTTTTGGGTGTGTGTTGTACTGTGCGGTGTATTCAATGCCGCGGCGAGCGGCCAGCGGCCAGCGAGGGGGTTAAACAGCGAGGATTGCAGAAAACCAGCGATCCTCGCTGTTTAACCCCCGCGCCGGCCACTCACTCTATTCAATGTTCTGGGGAAATCCTTGTCGTCACAAGACGGCGAGAATTCCCCAAAACAGCGAGACCCGCGGCTAATGCAGGAAACTCGCTGTATTTAGCGGCGAGTCTCGCTGGTTCAGGAGACACATACGCCGATTCCCCCTCGCTCAAAAAACGTAGCGAGGGGGAATTGGCATATGAGGGGGCTGCATTGAATACTGTCAGGGTGAGTGGTGACAGCGAGCAGGAAGCTCTGCTCGCTGTCACCACTCGCCCACAGCATTGAATACCTGCCTGTATATGGGTTTGTGTTGTACTGCATGTGGTGTGTTATGTGTGTGTTTTGTTGTGTGTATCTGTCCAATGTGTAAGTGTGTGAAGTGCACTACGTATATATATGTGTGTGTTGTGTGCTATGTGTGCGTATGTGGTGTACTGTGTGTGCGTGTACAATGTGTACGCGTGTGTGATGTGTGGTCTATGAATATCCTCAATTATTCCTAATTGTTTAAAGCCTTCACCATAATGTTAGAATGTGTCATTCATACTCAATGACAGCAATGAAATCAGGTGTGGGGTTGTTCCTTCGGCAACGGTTAGCCAGATAGTCGATTCTTTTCCCCAGATCATCAATGAAGGCAAATTAAAACTTGGTGTTTTTTAAATTTCTAAGTGAAATTTCCCAAAAACAGCTTTGAGGTGCACACCATCGGGTCCAGAGGTATCTTGTTGCTGAATTTGGTGGCTCTGAGTGCCACGGTGTGTCTGCAATGTGACAGACACGCACGCACACACGCACACACTTCAACTTATTATGTAGATGCCCACTGCCCAGTAATGTATATATTTTTATATGACCACTGCCCAAAAAAAATTATATATTTATATGCCCACTGCTACTAATGTATATTTAAACACAGGAAACAAAATAGAATAATTTTTCTAGAGAGCGCAAGAAACACTACAAAATTTAATCATATAAAAAAATACAAATTTATTTAATCATGAATAAAGATAAAAATAACATTTCATAAAACATGCAATTTAAACAATGATCCTTTAGGGATAATAAAAGAATAATAATAATTTCCTTTAGAAAAGAACCGTGTCCTTATGCCAATAGCTGTCAGAACACTGACAGTTTTGTGTTCAAATGGCAATTTTGTTAATTGGAATATTTGTATCCACTTGCTTTATCTGTAACCAATTGTGGCATAATAGATGATTGAAATATAAAGAGTCCAATGCTTGCCAGTAATATGGATAGTGCAATTGATCCGTGGCTTGGACTTTTTTTATATAGAAAGTCAGTGGTAAACATGCAAAGTTATTTAGCCACCCGTAGACTACTCACTCACTCAGTCGGCATGAGGTGAATATATAGTGATGTTTAAAGTAATAACAGCTGCCTTCAAGGTACTGGCCGTATGAAGGATTTCCACGACCTGACCACAGCAACGAGACCTGCTCGCTGTGTCAGGGAGCCGACCGCCTTCAGACGGACGCTGCGGGGGAACAGATGAAATAGCTGTTGATATCTACCTCAGCTCCCGACGGATCTTTTAACAGCTTGCGCTGCACTCTGTTTACAGCGAGAGTGTGCAGACCTCTGTGTCACTTGGAGACGATGCTTTCTGTGAGCGCAGTGAGGTACGGGTGGACACAGGACACGGATCAGTTAGCAGACATCAAAGGCATCAATGGCAGGGGGGAGTCTTGACGCGTTTCTCCGTCATGTGGATTTGACGGTTTCCTCAGAAGATACTCCCACTGTTACGCTGTGATTATTTAAATGGTTATTCACCAATCAGAATAGCGCAGCTACAAGGATCACCTAAGTTGCATTTGTAATCAAGGTGGTATCAATGTAATCAGACAATATAAACTCATCTAAATGTAATTCAATGGCAAGTTTCTTAATTTAGACAAAAAAGAGAGTATATACATATTGAAAAGGTAATTATTTTAAACAATAATGATATTATTATTAATCTTAATCAGCGGCATGAAACAGACATATAGTATACTTGTAAAAGAGCGTGGGGCCTATTTCACACTAATTAGTACCCATTATCAGCATATTGAAATGTCTGTCAATAGCATCAGACATAATGTGGCGTCTGTGGCGCAGCACCCAAGGTAAAACTACAGGCATCCAGGAAACCAGGGTTCAAGTCCAACCAAGGACACCCGAGACCAAGCTCCCATATATACACATATAACAATAACAATAACCCATGTATTTTAAGCTCTAAACTGATTGCTCATTATTTATTCCTTATCTATATACCCATTTTGTTGTTTATCAATTACTCCTCTCTCTCATCACCAATAAGACACAATATGGGCGTTCACATATACATTCTCTATATAATTATAATTATAATAATAATAATAATGGTGAGAGATTCACACAAAAATATATACATATATAATAGTGACAATAATAGTCATAATGATTGAATTTCTAAGGATTATTATATACATAATGTTTAAATCTATATATTTATTTTTACATATAATTTTTATCAATATAGATTTATATCCAAATATAGAGCATTGCATTTTGCCAGAGATATTTCTCTATTTTAGTTTTGAAAAAATCCATCAATAAGAGCAAAACCTTTAATTATAGAATAAAAAAGTAAAAAGAAACAGAAAAGAGAAAAAAGAAGAAAAGAGAAAAAATCTCCTTTCCTTTTACCTGTAAAGATGCAATATACACACCCATATGTTCCCAAAGGGCAGAGAGAGGGATTTTTTGGGAGAATTCAAGTAAAGGAGTATAACACACACGAAATAACTAATCATACAGATACAGATCAAATTTAGTATTAAGTATGTAATCTAAGAATCAGATCAATTTAGTTGTAGCAACAGACACAGTGAATATATAGAGCGTTATTATATAGCCGATTGATAACACTATTTTTTATATATCTCTTTAGATAGTTTTATACAGATCATTCTATAGAGTTAGGTATATTAGTGTTTTTAGCATTATATCATGACTATCGGCCCAAAATCTATATATAGTCACATCATAGTCTATATCGATACACCTAGAGCAATTAAAAGAAGAGAAGAGAACCAACCTACAATAAGTACACTATAATTAAACTAGTAAGGATGGTATGCAGTAGAAACAGTTCGAAAAGCAAGAATAAACATTTAAAATCTGAATTCAATTTCCTATGTTGTTAAGTTCAATGGACTCATTCAATCCAAGGGGAGTTAGAGAGCCTAGGGAGAAGATCCAAAAAGCTTCGCGTTTGCAAAGGATGGAAAAACGATCCCCTCCTCTTTTTTTTTTTTTTGAGCTTGTAATCCCTTCTATTGCTTGGATTTTAAGAACCTCCACATTTCCCTGGTGTTTCTCTTTGACATGTCTGGAAATGCTATGAGTTTTTACTTGGTTAATCACATTTCTTCTATGTTCAAGGAACCTTGTATTTAAAGAGCGGGTAGTCCGGCCTACATATTGCAACCCACAGTCGCAAGTGATCAAATAGATCACATACGACGAGTTACAATTCAAAAAACTAGTAATTCTATGTGTTGATTGGTTAGAAAAGGATGTAAATTGTTTACTTTTATCTATCAAGAATTTACAGGTTATACATCTGTTTCTGCCACACTTGTGGCAGCCTACAGTTTGTGTTGTAATTTTAGAGGACTCTAATGTTTTAAAGTGACTCGGAGCCAATGCATTTTTAAGGTTAAGATTTTTCTTAAACACTATTTTTGGTTTATCTTCTAAAACTGAAGCAAGATGTCTATCAGTTTTTAAGATTTTATAGTTTTTATTAATAATCTTCTTCACTTCTAGAGAATGAGAATTAAATTTAGAGATAAACAATGGTTTAAAATTAAAGTCTTGGCTATTTTCAGAGGCATTGTCTACAGTATTTAAAGTTTTAGCAGTTGAATCTGTAAGTAAAGAGTCTCTATCAATTTTCTTAACCTCTTCTAGGGCTGAGTTCAGGACCTCGAATGGATATCCCTGATCCAGGAAAGATAAAATTAGGTCATCTGCTTGTTTTTCGAAAGACAGGGGGTCGGAACAGTTTCTCTTAATACGCAACATTGGGCTTTTCGGGATATTATTCACCCAGGGGCGATGATGGCAGCTCTTATAGTTTAAATATCGACTACAATCCACTTCTTTTATAAACGTGGATGTGACGATTTTATTGTCATCATCAATATGAAGAGCGATATCCAAAAAAGTAATTTGCTTCAAATTAATAGTGTGGGTGAATTTCAAACCAAATGTGTTGTAATTCAAATAATCAATAAATTTAAGTGCTTCTAATTGTCCCCCTTGCCAAACAAAAAACATGTAATCTATGTACCTACCATAGGACACCAAGCCCGCCCCGAACGCCCCCCCCCAAATGTACTGCTCTTCAAACAGTCCCATATAGAGGTTAGCAAAACTCGGGGCGAACTTGGTGCCCATGGCAGTACCTAGAATCTGAAGAAAGAAAAAACCATCGAAAGTGAAATAGTTGTGAGAAAGAATAAATGCAACAGAATCCAAAATAAATTTCCTCCTACTATCACTCAGGTCCACATCGGCCGACAATAATTTTTCTAGAGCCCTAATCCCTTGAGAATGTGGGATGTTGGTATATAGGGACTCTACGTCACAGGTTAGAAACATATAGTTCTCCTGCCACTTACAACTTTGAATGATGGACAAAAAATGAGTAGTGTCTTTGATGTAGGACCTGAGTGATCGTACGTGTGGCTGTAAAAAAGTGTCAACAAAAGCAGAAAGTGAGGTTGTAAGGGACCCAACACCAGAGATAATTGGACGCCCAGGGGGTGAAGAAAGTGATTTATGAATTTTTGGCAAATGATAATAAGTGGGGATAATGGGGTGTGCATTAAATAGAAAAGAATATTCTTTTTTGGTTATCGCGCCTTCATCAATCCCCTTAAGTAAAAATATCTTAAGTTGATCACAATACTCATTTGTAGGATCTTTTGACAATTTTTCATAAAACTTGGTATTATCCAGTTGCCGATAGGCCTCCTTTACATAATCTGTTTTATTTAAGATCACTGCTCCTCCCCCCTTATCAGCCCCTTTAATAATAATCGACTGATCTTTTTGTAGACTTTTAAGGGCTTTTCTTTCATTACTATGTAGGTTATCAGATCTCTTTTTTGCTTTTGAGTTCCTATTTTTTGAACACATTGAAGAGAAATCATCCAAAGTAAGTGAATAGAATGCCTCTATACAACCATTTTTAAATTGAATGGGGTAAAACTCAGATTTTTTCCTTAGTAACGTTTTATTCTTATTGATATTTTCATTCTCCAGGTTAAAAATCGGAATAAACTCATTCATAGGGGTGCAACTCTCTCTTTCTAGATCCTGTAAAATATTCACTGTAAGTAGATCATGTTGATCCAATACAATTGGGGCTCCACTAATTTCATTCTGTTTTAGATGTTTACTCTGAAAATATTTTTGTCTGCACATATCTCTAGTATAGCGGTTCAACTCAATGAAGAGGTCAAATAAATCTGGGCCCTTAGTGGGAGCAAAGTTGAGTCCTTTTGAAATAACTGATTTCTCACTTTCAGTAAGAACTCTATCTGAGAGATTAAATACTCCTGTATTTCTTAATCTTTTCTTATGTTTTTTGGATCTTGCCTTATGTCCTCCTCTGCATCCTCTCTGTCTTTTCTTTTTGGCGAGGGTTGTTGTAAAACACTGAACCTGTTCTGTGTTTTCCAGATTGGGTACAAGTCCCTCTCTAAAAAACTTGGAGATGTAGCTTTCATTGATTCTCTAATTAATTGTGTTTTGGTCCTAGCTCCCTCTCTGATGTCAACCGATCTCTCATCCCTAGGAGGATTGAGGGGTGAATGGTCGGTTAAGTCAGATCTTCTATTGCTCTGATTAAATTGGTTTCTATTATTATAAGGTTTCCTTCTCTGTCTTTGCTCTACTGGTGTAAAATTCGGATTCCTATCATTTTGCCACACTTTTTTTTGGGGTTTATTATACCTCTGTTGGTTGTTATTCCTAGAGTCAGAATAATCCCTATTTCTTCTATTATAAGTGCGTACTTGATTAGTTTTATAATCATTACTATCTCTGTATAGTTTGTTATTCTTGCTTGAAATCAGTGTTTTTTCATATTCATTAATTTTTTGGGTAAGTCTATAGTCATAGTCCCTGAAATCCTCTCTAACTTCGTAAGGTTTTAAAAGTTCCTGGATATGTTCAATTTCTTTTGGCATTTCTTTAACCTTTTTATCTCTGTAGGAGATCAAAAGTTCAATTAAAGAAAAAGAACATCTATCCAGGGTACTGTTCCATGCCTCAGTAAGTTCTTTGTCTTCTTTAAAAGAGCAGGATTTAAAAATCCTTAGCCCTCTAGGGATAATTTTCTCTCTCTGATATTTAGTCAAGAGCATCTTGTCTAACCAATGTCTTGTCTCGGTCTTAAGCAGTAATTCCAATCTATTAAACAACTGACGCATATCAAGGGGATTAATCACATCATTAGCCAATAGATCATTAGCAGAGTCATTAAACAGTTTATCTCTCCTAGAATATCTCTCACTTGTGCTAATGAAACTTGCCATTGAAAAACACCTGTGCTGCCCAATAAAACAGAGAAAAAGATATATAACACACAATAAAACACAGGTATGGGCCTCCAATCACTTACTTCGGTGATCCACGGAACTCGTGTGATAAATTTAGACACACGGTCCCAGGGAAATCAACCAAAGCGGGTGAGAAGGACCAACTAATCGGGCGCACAGCAATCGATTATATCAATAAGTCAAATTGGAATAATTTTTTGAAAAAGAAGGAGTGTGACTTGCTGCTCTCAATTAAGGCTCTCTGCAGTCCTTAATAAAGTTAAATACAGGAAACAAAATAGAATAATTTTTCTAGAGAGCGCAAGAAACACTACAAAATTTAATCATATAAAAATACAAATTTATTTAATCATGAATAAAGATAAAAATAACATTTCATAAAACATGCAATTTAAACAATGATCCTTTAGGGATAATAAAAGAATAATAATAATTTCCTTTAGAAAAGAACCGTGTCCTTATGCCAATAGCTGTCAGAACACTGACAGTTTTGTGTTCAAATGGCAATTTTGTTAATTGGAATATTTGTATCCACTTGCTTTATCTGTAACCAATTGTGGCATAATAGATGATTGAAATATAAAGAGTCCAATGCTTGCCAGTAATATGGATAGTGCAATTGATCCGTGGCTTGGACTTTTTTTATATAGAAAGTCAGTGGTAAACATGCAAAGTTATTTAGCCACCCGTAGACTACTCACTCACTCAGTCGGCATGAGGTGAATATATAGTGATGTTTAAAGTAATAACAGCTGCCTTCAAGGTACTGGCCGTATGAAGGATTTCCACGACCTGACCACAGCAACGAGACCTGCTCGCTGTGTCAGGGAGCCGACCGCCTTCAGACGGACGCTGCGGGGGAACAGATGAAATAGCTGTTGATATCTACCTCAGCTCCCGACGGATCTTTTAACAGCTTGCGCTGCACTCTGTTTACAGCGAGAGTGTGCAGACCTCTGTGTCACTTGGAGACGATGCTTTCTGTGAGCGCAGTGAGGTACGGGTGGACACAGGACACGGATCAGTTAGCAGACATCAAAGGCATCAATGGCAGGGGGGAGTCTTGACGCGTTTCTCCGTCATGTGGATTTGACGGTTTCCTCAGAAGATACTCCCACTGTTACGCTGTGATTATTTAAATGGTTATTCACCAATCAGAATAGCGCAGCTACAAGGATCACCTAAGTTGCATTTGTAATCAAGGTGGTATCAATGTAATCAGACAATATAAACTCATCTAAATGTAATTCAATGGCAAGTTTCTTAATTTAGACAAAAAAGAGAGTATATACATATTGAAAAGGTAATTATTTTAAACAATAATGATATTATTATTAATCTTAATCAGCGGCATGAAACAGACATATAGTATATTTGTAAAAGAGCGTGGGGCCTATTTCACACTAATTAGTACCCATTATCAGCATATTGAAATGTCTGTCAATAGCATCAGACATAATGTGGCGTCTGTGGCGCAGCACCCAAGGTAAAACTACAGGCATCCAGGAAACCAGGGTTCAAGTCCAACCAAGGACACCCGAGACCAAGCTCCCATATATACACATATAACAATAACAATAACCCATGTATTTTAAGCTCTAAACTGATTGCTCATTATTTATTCCTTATCTATATACCCATTTTGTTGTTTATCAATTACTCCTCTCTCTCATCACCAATAAGACACAATATGGGCGTTCACATATACATTCTCTATATAATTATAATTATAATAATAATAATAATAATAATGGTGAGAGATTCACACAAAAATATATACATATATAATAGTGACAATAATAGTCATAATGATTGAATTTCTAAGGATTATTATATACATAATGTTTAAATCTATATATTTATTTTTACATATAATTTTTATCAATATAGATTTATATCCAAATATAGAGCATTGCATTTTGCCAGAGATATTTCTCTATTTTAGTTTTGAAAAAATCCATCAATAAGAGCAAAACCTTTAATTATAGAATAAAAAAGTAAAAAGAAACAGAAAAGAGAAAAAAGAAGAAAAGAGAAAAAATCTCCTTTCCTTTTTCCTGTAAAGATGCAATATACACACCCATATGTTCCCAAAGGGCAGAGAGAGGGATTTTTTGGGAGAATTCAAGTAAAGGAGTATAACACACACGAAATAACTAATCATACAGATACAGATCAAATTTAGTATTAAGTATGTAATCTAAGAATCAGATCAATTTAGTTGTAGCAACAGACACAGTGAATATATAGAGCGTTATTATATAGCCGATTGATAACACTATTTTTTATATATCTCTTTAGATAGTTTTATACAGATCATTCTATAGAGTTAGGTATATTAGTGTTTTTAGCATTATATCATGACTATCGGCCCAAAATCTATATATAGTCACATCATAGTCTATATCGATACACCTAGAGCAATTAAAAGAAGAGAAGAGAACCAACCTACAATAAGTACGCTATAATTAAACTAGTAAGGATGGTATGCAGTAGAAACAGTTCGAAAAGCAAGAATAAACATTTAAAATCTGAATTCAATTTCCTATGTTGTTAAGTTCAATGGACTCATTCAATCCGAGGGGAGTTAGAGAGCCTAGGGAGAAGATCCAAAAAGCTTCGCGTTTGCAAAGGATGGAAAAACGATCCCCTCCTCTTTTTGAGCTTGTAATCCCTTCTATTGCTTGGATTTTAAGAACCTCCACATTTCCCTGGTGTTTCTCTTTGACATGTCTGGAAATGCTATGAGTTTTTATTTGGTTAATCACATTTCTTCTATGTTCAAGGAACCTTGTATTTAAAGAGCGGGTAGTCCGGCCTACATATTGCAACCCACAGTCGCAAGTGATCAAATAGATCACATACGACGAGTTACAATTCAAAAAACTAGTAATTCTATGTGTTGATTGGTTAGAAAAGGATGTAAATTGTTTACTTTTATCTATCAAGAATTTACAGGTTATACATCTGTTTCTGCCACACTTGTGGCAGCCTACAGTTTGTGTTGTAATTTTAGAGGACTCTAATGTTTTAAAGTGACTCGGAGCCAATGCATTTTTAAGGTTAAGATTTTTCTTAAACACTATTTTTGGTTTATCTTCTAAAACTGAAGCAAGATGTCTATCAGTTTTTAAGATTTTATAGTTTTTATTAATAATCTTCTTCACTTCTAGAGAATGAGAATTAAATTTAGAGATAAACAATGGTTTAAAATTAAAGTCTTGGCTATTTTCAGAGGCATTGTCTACAGTATTTAAAGTTTTAGCAGTTGAATCTGTAAGTAAAGAGTCTCTATCAATTTTCTTAACCTCTTCTAGGGCTGAGTTCAGGACCTCGAACGGATATCCCTGATCCAGGAAAGATAAAATTAGGTCATCTGCTTGTTTTTCGAAAGACAGGGGGTCGGAACAGTTTCTCTTAATACGCAACATTTGGCTTTTCGGGATATTATTCACCCAGGGGCGATGATGGCAGCTCTTATAGTTTAAATATCGACTACAATCCACTTCTTTTATAAACGTGGATGTGACGATTTTATTGTCATCATCAATATGAAGAGCGATATCCAAAAAAGTAATTTGCTTCAAATTAATAGTGTGGGTGAATTTCAAACCAAATGTGTTGTAATTCAAATAATCAATAAATTTAAGTGCTTCTAATTGTCCCCCTTGCCAAACAAAAAACATGTCATCTATGTACCTACCATAGGACACCAAGCCCGCCCCGAACGCCCCCCCCCAAATGTACTGCTCTTCAAACAGTCCCATATAGAGGTTAGCAAAACTCGGGGCGAACTTGGTGCCCATGGCAGTACCTAGAATCTGAAGAAAGAAAAAACCATCGAAAGTGAAATAGTTGTGAGAAAGAATAAATGCAACAGAATCCAAAATAAATTTCCTCCTACTATCACTCAGGTCCACATCGGCCGA
Organism: Crinia signifera; assembly: GCF_055691185.1. NCBI lineage: Eukaryota > Metazoa > Chordata > Amphibia > Anura > Myobatrachidae > Crinia > Crinia signifera. The sequence goes on from NC_139217.1 coordinate 329,626,155, forward strand.
CAAGAATTTTTCTAGAGCCCTAATCCCTTGAGAATGTGGGATGTTGGTATATAGGGACTCTACGTCACAGGTTAGAAACATATAGTTCTCCTGCCACTTACAACTTTGAATGATGGACAAAAAATGAGTAGTGTCTTTGATGTAGGACCTGAGTGATCGTACGTGTGGCTGTAAAATGTTTTATGAAATGTTATTTTTATCTTTATTCATGATTAAATAAATTTGTATTTTTATATGATTAAATTTTGTAGTGTTTCTTGCGCTCTCTAGAAAAATTATTCTATTTTGTTTCCTGTATTTAACTTTATTAAGGACTGCAGAGAGCCTTAATTGAGAGTAGCAAGTCACACTCCTTCTTTTTCAAAAAATTATTCCAATTTGACTTATTGATATAATCGATTGCTGTGCGCCCGATTAGTTGGTCCTTCTCACCCGTGTGTCTAAATTTATCACACGAGTTCCGTGGATCACCGAAGTAAGTGATTGGAGGCCCATACCTGTGTTTTATTGTGTGTTATATATCTTTTTCTCTGTTTTATTGGGCAGCACAGGTGTTTTTCAATGGCAAGTTTCATTAGCACAAGTGAGAGATATTCTAGGAGAGATAAACTGTTTAATGACTCTGCTAATGATCTATTGGCTAATGATGTGATTAATCCCCTTGATATGCGTCAGTTGTTTAATAGATTGGAATTACTGCTTAAGACCGAGACAAGACATTGGTTAGACAAGATGCTCTTGACTAAATATCAGAGAGAGAAAATTATCCCTAGAGGGCTAAGGATTTTTAAATCCTGCTCTTTTAAAGAAGACAAAGAACTTACTGAGGCATGGAACAGTACCCTGGATAGATGTTCTTTTTCTTTAATTGAACTTTTGATCTCCTACAGAGATAAAAAGGTTAAAGAAATGCCAAAAGAAATTGAACATATCCAGGAACTTTTAAAACCTTACGAAGTTAGAGAGGATTTCAGGGACTATGACTATAGACTTACCCAAAAAATTAATGAATATGAAAAAACACTGATTTCAAGCAAGAATAACAAACTATACAGAGATAGTAATGATTATAAAACTAATCAAGTACGCACTTATAATAGAAGAAATAGGGATTATTCTGACTCTAGGAATAACAACCAACAGAGGTATAATAAACCCCCCAAAAAAGTGTGGCAAAATGATAGGAATCCGAATTTTACACCAGTAGAGCAAAGACAGAGAAGGAAACCTTATAATAATAGAAACCAATTTAATCAGAGCAATAGAAGATCTGACTTAACCGACCATTCACCCCTCAATCCTCCTAGGGATGAGAAATCGGTTGACATCAGAGAGGGAGCTAGGCCCAAAACACAATTAATTAGAGAATCAATGAAAGCTACATCTCCAAGTTTTTTAGAGAGGGACTTGTACCCAATCTGGAAAACACAGAACAGGTTTAGTGTTTTACAACAACCCTCGCCAAAAAGAAAAGACAGAGAGGATGCAGAGGAGGACATAAGGCAAGATCCAAAAAACATAAGAAAAGATTAAGAAATACAGGAGTATTTAATCTCTCAGATAGAGTTCTTACTGAAAGTGAGAAATCAGTTATTTCAAAAGGACTCAACTTTGCTCCCACTAAGGGCCCAGATTTATTTGACCTCTTCATTGAGTTGAACCGCTACACTAGAGATATGTGCAGACAAAAATATTTTCAGAGTAAACATCTAAAACAGAATGAAATTAGTGGAGCCCCAATTGTATTGGATCAACATGATCTACTTGCAGTGAATATTTTACAGGATCTAGAAAGAGAGAGTTGCACCCATATGAATGAGTTTATTCCGATTTTTAACCTGGAGAATGAAAATATCAATAAGAATAAAACGTTACTAAGGAAAAAATCGGAGTTTTACCCCATTCAATTTAAAAATGGTTGTATAGAGGCATTCTATTCACTTACTTTGGATGATTTCTCTTCAATGTGTTCAAAAAATAGGAACTCAAAAGCAAAAAAGAGATCTGATAACCTACATAGTAATGAAAGAAAAGCCCTTAAAAGTCTACAAAAAGATCAGTCGATTATTATTAAAGGGGCTGATAAGGGGGGAGGAACAGTGATCTTAAATAAAACAGATTATGTAAAGGAGGCCAATCGGCAACTGGATAATACCAAGTTTTATGAAAAATTGTCAAAAGATCCTACAAATGAGTATTGTGATCAACTTAAGATATTTTTACTTAAGGGGATTGATGAAGGCGCGATAACCAAAAAAGAATATTCTTTTCTATTTAATGCACACCCCATTATCCCCACTTATTATCATTTGCCAAAAATTCATAAATCACTTTCTTCACCCCCTGGGCGTCCAATTATCTCTGGTGTTGGGTCCCTTACAACCTCACTTTCTGCTTTTGTTGACACTTTTTTACAGCCACACGTACGATCACTCAGGTCCTACATCAAAGACACTACTCATTTTTTGTCCATCATTCAAAGTTGTAAGTGGCAGGAGAACTATATGTTTCTAACCTGTGACGTAGAGTCCCTATATACCAACATCCCACATTCTCAAGGGATTAGGGCTCTAGAAAAATTCTTGTCGGCCGATGTGGACCTGAGTGATAGTAGGAGGAAATTTATTTTGGATTCTGTTGCATTTATTCTTTCTCACAACTATTTCACTTTCGATGGTTTTTTCTTTCTTCAGATTCTAGGTACTGCCATGGGCACCAAGTTCGCCCCGAGTTTTGCTAACCTCTATATGGGACTGTTTGAAGAGCAGTACATTTGGGGGGGCCGTTCGGGGCGGGCTTGGTGTCCTATGGTAGGTACATAGATGACATGTTTTTTGTTTGGCAAGGGGGACAATTAGAAGCACTTAAATTTATTGATTATTTGAATTACAACACATTTGGTTTGAAATTCACCCACACTATTAATTTGAAGCAAATTACTTTTTTGGATATCGCTCTTCATATTAATGATGACAATAAAATCGTCACATCCACGTTTATAAAAGAAGTGGATTGTAGTCGATATTTAAACTATAAGAGCTGCCATCATCGCCCCTGGGTGAATAATATCCCGAAAAGCCCAATGTTGCGTATTAAGAGAAACTGTTCCGACCCCCTGTCTTTCGAAAAACAAGCAGATGACCTAATTTTATCTTTCCTGGATCAGGGATATCCGTTCGAGGTCCTGAACTCAGCCCTAGAAGAGGTTAAGAAAATTGATAGAGACTCTTTACTTACAGATTCAACTGCTAAAACTTTAAATACTGTAGACAATGCCTCTGAAAATAGCCAAGACTTTAATTTTAAACCATTGTTTATCTCTAAATTTAATTCTCATTCTCTAGAAGTGAAGAAGATTATTAATAAAAACTATAAAATCTTAAAAACTGATAGACATCTTGCTTCAGTTTTAGAAGATAAACCAAAAATAGTGTTTAAGAAAAATCTTAACCTTAAAAATGCATTGGCTCCGAGTCACTTTAAAACATTAGAGTCCTCTAAAATTACAACACAAACTGTAGGCTGCCACAAGTGTGGCAGAAACAGATGTATAACCTGTAAATTCTTGATAGATAAAAGTAAACAATTTACATCCTTTTCTAACCAATCAACACATAGAATTACTAGTTTTTTGAATTGTAACTCGTCGTATGTGATCTATTTGATCACTTGCGACTGTGGGTTGCAATATGTAGGCCGGACTACCCGCTCTTTAAATACAAGGTTCCTTGAACATAGAAGAAATGTGATTAACCAAGTAAAAACTCATAGCATTTCCAGACATGTCAAAGAGAAACACCAGGGAAATGTGGAGGTTCTTAAAATCCAAGCAATAGAAGGGATTACAAGCTCAAAAAGAGGAGGGGATCGTTTTTCCATCCTTTGCAAACGCGAAGCTTTTTGGATCTTCTCCCTAGGCTCTCTAACTCCCCTCGGATTGAATGAGTCCATTGAACTTAACAACATAGGAAATTGAATTCAGATTTTAAATGTTTATTCTTGCTTTTCGAACTGTTTCTACTGCATACCATCCTTACTAGTTTAATTATAGTGTACTTATTGTAGGTTGGTTCTCTTCTCTTCTTTTAATTGCTCTAGGTGTATCGATATAGACTATGATGTGACTATATATAGATTTTGGGCCGATAGTCATGATATAATGCTAAAAACACTAATATACCTAACTCTATAGAATGATCTGTATAAAACTATCTAAAGAGATATATAAAAAATAGTGTTATCAATCGGCTATATAATAACGCTCTATATATTCACTGTGTCTGTTGCTACAACTAAATTGATCTGATTCTTAGATTACATACTTAATACTAAATTTGATCTGTATCTGTATGATTAGTTATTTCGTGTGTGTTATACTCCTTTACTTGAATTCTCCCAAAAAATCCCTCTCTCTGCCCTTTGGGAACATATGGGTGTGTATATTGCATCTTTACAGGTAAAAGGAAAGGAGATTTTTTCTCTTTTCTTCTTTTTTCTCTTTTCTGTTTCTTTTTACTTTTTTATTCTATAATTAAAGGTTTTGCTCTTATTGATGGATTTTTTCAAAACTAAAATAGAGAAATATCTCTGGCAAAATGCAATGCTCTATATTTGGATATAAATCTATATTGATAAAAATTATATGTAAAAATAAATATATAGATTTAAACATTATGTATATAATAATCCTTAGAAATTCAATCATTATGACTATTATTGTCACTATTATATATGTATATATTTTTGTGTGAATCTCTCACCATTATTATTATTATTATAATTATAATTATATAGAGAATGTATATGTGAACGCCCATATTGTGTCTTATTGGTGATGAGAGAGAGGAGTAATTGATAAACAACAAAATGGGTATATAGATAAGGAATAAATAATGAGCAATCAGTTTAGAGCTTAAAATACATGGGTTATTGTTATTGTTATATGTGTATATATGGGAGCTTGGTCTCGGGTGTCCTTGGTTGGACTTGAACCCTGGTTTCCTGGATGCCTGTAGTTTTACCTTGGGTGCTGCGCCACAGACGCCACATTATGTCTGATGCTATTGACAGACATTTCAATATGCTGATAATGGGTACTAATTAGTGTGAAATAGGCCCCACGCTCTTTTACAAATATACTATATGTCTGTTTCATGCCGCTGATTAAGATTAATAATAATATCATTATTGTTTAAAATAATTACCTTTTCAATATGTATATACTCTCTTTTTTGTCTAAATTAAGAAACTTGCCATTGAATTACATTTAGATGAGTTTATATTGTCTGATTACATTGATACCACCTTGATTACAAATGCAACTTAGGTGATCCTTGTAGCTGCGCTATTCTGATTGGTGAATAACCATTTAAATAATCACAGCGTAACAGTGGGAGTATCTTCTGAGGAAACCGTCAAATCCACATGACGGAGAAACGCGTCAAGACTCCCCCCTGCCATTGATGCCTTTGATGTCTGCTAACTGATCCGTGTCCTGTGTCCACCCGTACCTCACTGCGCTCACAGAAAGCATCGTCTCCAAGTGACACAGAGGTCTGCACACTCTCGCTGTAAACAGAGTGCAGCGCAAGCTGTTAAAAGATCCGTCGGGAGCTGAGGTAGATATCAACAGCTATTTAATCTGTTCCCCCGCAGCGTCCGTCTGAAGGCGGTCGGCTCCCTGACACAGCGAGCAGGTCTCGTTGCTGTGGTCAGGTCGTGGAAATCCTTCATACGGCCAGTACCTTGAAGGCAGCTGTTATTACTTTAAACATCACTATATATTCACCTCATGCCGACTGAGTGAGTGAGTAGTCTACGGGTGGCTAAATAACTTTGCATGTTTACCACTGACTTTCTATATAAAAAAAGTCCAAGCCACGGATCAATTGCACTATCCATATTACTGGCAAGCATTGGACTCTTTATATTTCAATCATCTATTATGCCACAATTGGTTACAGATAAAGCAAGTGGATACAAATATTCCAATTAACAAAATTGCCATTTGAACACAAAACTGTCAGTGTTCTGACAGCTATTGGCATAAGGACACGGTTCTTTTCTAAAGGAAATTATTATTATTCTTTTATTATCCCTAAAGGATCATTGTTTAAATTGCATGTTTTATGAAATGTTATTTTTATCTTTATTCATGATTAAATAAATTTGTATTTTTATATGATTAAATTTTGTAGTGTTTCTTGCGCTCTCTAGAAAAATTATTCTATTTTGTTTCCTGTATTTAACTTTATTAAGGACTGCAGAGAGCCTTAATTGAGAGCAGCAAGTCACACTCCTTCTTTTTCAAAAAATTATTCCAATTTGACTTATTGATATAATCGATTGCTGTGCGCCCGATTAGTTGGTCCTTCTCACCCGCTTTGGTTGATTTCCCTGGGACCGTGTGTCTAAATTTATCACACGAGTTCCGTGGATCACCGAAGTAAGTGATTGGAGGCCCATACCTGTGTTTTATTGTGTGTTATATATTTAAACACCACTGCCCACCATTGTTTATTAATAATAGGCGGTAACATATACATTTTCTGGCCTGCATCAGTAATCCCTAACCCCCTGCTGCCTAACCCCAACCCTCTCCCTAATACTCCCTTTTAGTGCCTAAACCTACCGCAGCCTTACCCTAACCCTCCTCCCTAGTGCCTTATCCTCTCCCCCATCCCTCATGGCCTCATGAGGGATGGGGGAGACAGGATGAGACAGGATATGTCACTGCAGCAGGCAGCAGTTCCTGTAAAAGTCATGGGCTGGCAGAGGCAGAACTCATTCCACCTCCAAATGCAGCTGATGGAATTCAGTTTTGCCCCATTCCGGCTCACTTTAACCCCTGATCACTGCATTAGCAGCGTTAAGCAGTACCAGCTCCCAACCCATGTCTCTCTCACTGCTTGCCCCCATCTCCCTCACTGCTTTATCATTCCCCAAATAGCATTTCGCTCAATGCGCTTGGTGTCCTCTGTTCTGTGGGCACATGGCAGGGTCATTTTTGATACTAGCAGCACTCTCTACTGGCTGTCGCTCTACACGCCAGTGTTTTTGAATAATAGTCGGACCGGTATATATATATATATATAGTCTTCATCTATATATATACAGTATATATATATATATAGATATAGTCCTGCAGCCTTATAGCAGGAGCCGCCACTGAATACAAATATATGTTGTTTTCCATCTTTAAAAATATAAAATGCTAATATTGTTTTCTGCCAAAGTCCAAGTGGAAGTATTGTGAATAGATAATCTTAACGTCATATCTAATGCATAAAGTACTATCAGCTAGATGAGTCAAACAAATAAAATGCAAACCAGAAGAAGAAAGCTAGTGCCACAAATTGCCATCATCATTGTTGTGTCTTGCTAAGCCAGCCATCTAGCAAGATAGACACCTCTGCATCTGCCAGGTCTACCACAATCACCATTATATACATGTATCATTACTGTACTGTGCCTATGCTTGCTTGCCCCTTCTATCCTCTTTTCCACCTCTCCATTCACAAGTATAATATGCAACAAATCCACATGTGGACATAGGCATACTTTGTAGTGTGTGTGAGGATTATGAAACTATAAAACTAGCGCACCCATTTTTCAGAAAACTGAGCCCATCTGAATTTTGTATTTCTGAGTGGATCTTAGTCCAGGATCTTCCTGCCTGTCTTTGATCCCCAAAACGAGGCAAAACATCACCTTCCCAGCATCAGAACCTGCATGTTTTTGATTTGATCAAAACCCTCCAGCGATGATTCGGGCACCATCTCACACAGGACGGCCGCCGGAGATGTTGGATAAAGCACACAAGGGGAGAATGACAGACACCTACATATCACCCACATGATCCTTTTAGGATTAATAATAGCTGATCTAGTTTTGGTACAGTATATGCAGATAGCAAAACATTATTTTTTATAATATAGTGATGCACTTTTTTTTTAAATATACTTTTTATTGAGACATCATGGACAAAAAGAAAATCCAAACAAATAACTACAATATTGAAAAAAAAAAGGACAATAAGGCAAATATCACAACGCATATTTGCTACATAGTAACATAATGATTAAAGATAAAATAACAAACATTAGAAACACAATAATATTGCACACATGAGATATAACCTGTGGAGTGCGTAAGGGGGATCCCCCAACAGATCTACAATTGGCGTTATACCAAAGAATTGGCTGGTCCTGTGCGGCCATTCTTGTTTAGTACCGTGGAGTACTTTTTTCTAGCACATTCCGCCACCAGAGCTATTAATATAAAGGTCAGCATTATATGCCAGAGATCCTCCTAATAGCAGCATTACATTTTGCCCCCTAGCAACAGCTGGTGGGTTAGGGTGCAAGCCTCCTGACATACGCTGGGATGGTATAGTGAAAGAAAAACTTTCACTTACCTTCCCACAGCCAGGAGAGCAGGTAGCTTAGCCATCCCAAGAAAGACTGTCTTTCCCGAGCAGACAGGTGTTCAAAAAAAAAAAAAGGGGGGGGGGATGTGAGGGGCCATCTTCCTCCTTGTTCATTTTCCTAGCTATATACAGATGGAGCGCCTCTCATTTAACCCCAGTGCCCGCCAGAAAATCCCCCCTAGTGAGTGCTGGCTGAGAGGGACTCCATCAGACTGGGATGCGCGAGCATCTCACACGCACGGGCGTCCCAGACGCTTGGCGGTGGAAACCCTGCCCGTCTCTGCTTCAGGGAGATGGGCAGGGTTAGGTACAAGTCACAGTGTGAAGTTGTTGTTAACTGTTAAAAATAAATAAAAACAAACAAAAATAAATGTTTTTTGTGTGTGTTTAGGGCAAACCCTAAAACTATGTTAATAATATCTAACGCTGGCCACACATCAGACCAACTTTCCTCCAACCATCCAACATATTGGTTGGACTGAAAATCTGGTACTGTATGGGGGCAAATGCCAATACGCAAATTGCTCACAAACTCAGGAGAATGGTCAAAAACATTCAGTGAAATTGTTTAAATCAAATAGGTCCAACTACAGTACATTATCTGAGTGACAATTGTCCATTTTCTGATTTGGGAAATAAATGACTTAGTTACAAATTACATTTGCACCTATCCAGTACCTGGTTTTTATTCCATCCAACCAACTAGTTGGATGGTTGGAGGAAAGTTGGTCTGATGTGGGGCCAGCATTAGTGCTGTGAGAGTGAAGTTATTGTCATTTGATAAAAATAAAATAAAGGTTTTCTTCTGTAAAACTTGCGTGTTGATAATATAAGTGCTGTGAGTTCATACATAGGCGCTGATTCCGTGGGTGCTCCGGGGCCTGAGCACCCACGGAAAAACTTAAGCACCAGAGCTGAAGGACAGGGGGCAGGACCTACCCGGAACGGTGGAAGACAGGAGCCCAGCGGGGATTGGAGGGGGCTGCAGCGCGAAGACAGAGGGTAGAGTCCGGAAGCTGCAGGGGGTCAGAGGTCGCCGGCTGGTGCGTGGAGAGCGCAGAGAGAGTGGAGGAGGAACGACAGGCAGCCCTGGAGGATGGCACGGTGGGAGAAGTGCGCAGCCCTAGAAGACGGTGCGGGGAGTGACAGCTCCCTCCCGGAACTGCTGACACGTCCGCCCACTGCGCTGCACACCAAAAACTCCCCGTTCCCAAGCTGAAGCACCTGCCAGCAGCGGTATCAGCCGCCGGTCACAGAAGGGACAGGCTGACTTGTCGGCAGAGAAAAAGAGGTGGCTGGAAAGCCCCACCAGGAACTACCCAGACAGGAAGCCTCTTGTATCAGAAGCCGCAGCAGAACCGTGAGTTGGGCCCTGGTGGCCACCATTGGGCACCCAATTAACATACCCCAGCAAGTGGGATCCGGAAGGGCCTGAAAGTGCTGGGTTGGCCATAGGAGGCCCTCCTAATTTAGCCCCGCCAGTTGTGGAGGGTACTTCCTCCCTTACCACCGAGCGGACACCCGCAGATGCCACAGTCCCTACACTTAGACATCGTCACCAGGTTGCAGACAGACTAGGGGGAGCAGCCTGTGTGTGGTGTCCTGGTATTATTATTGTTATTTTATAGGGGAAGCAGTCACATATGGGGAGGGGGGGGTTGGGGGTGAGAATCCTCTGGCCGGCTCGCGATGTGAGTGGTGGCAGGGGGGGGGGGGAACTCTGCTGCCGTATTTGAATAATGGAGACATCTGTGCTGCATAAAATAAAGTGGTATTATTTTGTGGCCACGCCCCTTCCCCGTGAAGCCACTCCCCTATATTTTTGGCTTGAGCACCCACCAGCAAAAACATAAATCGGCACCTAGGAGTTCATATGGATCAGTCAAAGTAAGAGTAGGAGCACAAACCATGTATTAGTGCTGTGACTGCTGCCAGTCATGATGATTGTGATATTACTACTTCGATATCTACTAAAGATGGTGCTCAAGGGCATTGAGGGTTTAATAAAGGGCACCTGAAATAAATAAAAAAATATTTACCAATTCTGGTAAAATATACTGCTGAAAACATAAACGTGCCAACATGTCATTCACCACAGGCAGTGGCAAAGAAAGGATCATGTCTTGGCCTTTATTTGCAATTGATGTTTCTAGAACTGCTCTCAGTCAGCCATCTTCTGGTAATACACTTGCTGATGCAATTCCTCCTCACTCAGGGCCTCACTTCAGCCGAATTTAAACTCACAAACCACAAGGCTAAATGAGGCTAAATGAGGGTAAACTTGTGGTTGTCCTCAACTAATCTTGTGGTTTTTTGATAGTGGCCAGTTCTGAACCATAGTCTTCTAAGGGAATTTTTTCCCATGCATGGGCTCCACTCTACTGACAGCTCAGTGACGCTAATCAGTGCGCTGTTGTGTGTACAAATGCTGAAAGTGGGTACCTAAGTCTTTGTACATTCAGATTCATGGATCTACACAAAGGAAGAGCTTTGCTTTGGCATTTGCATAAAGTCATAGACAGTCGACCGCCAATAGATAAAGCTGCGAGGGCTTCTGTGTCCACCTCTGAGTTGGGCCCAATATCAGCCATATTACACCATTTGGCTGTTTTCTCTTTTTCCATTTTATGTTTGTGTTAGCCGCTGAATTCCAGCCAGTATATTTCAATAAAAGTAGTACGTAAACTATCTTTAAGTTACAGTAACATAATGAAAGTACATGCATTCTTAGAGCATTGTGCATTTTATTCTTGGAAACAGTAAAACTTTTCTAAATCTTCTATTTTCTAATTAATCCTTTTGGGATCTTCTAACATTGATGCCATCAGCCTCCAGGGCAAACACCTTAAGAACTTTAGATACTTTAGAAACTTAAGGTAGAAATAAATACTTCTAATCTGTCTCATATTCTGTTCTAACCCAGTACAAACACGGAATCCTTTGTTGTATGTACTGTATACTGAGTTTTTACTCTACCAAAGGTGTCTGCTGTTCTTCATGTACACGTTGCAGCATAATTATTGTCCATGTTGTATATACATGTTCTGTGCCTTATCCAACATACAGATTCTTTATTTCTTTCACAGCTTATTTGAATGAGTGGGAGGTTTTAGGAAATTCTGATGGGAAGATGCTTTTTTGTAACCAGACTATGTTCACTCTTGCTGGCTTTACATTCAGTCCTGTCTGGAAATTATATGTTATATTTGGTCTTGTTACTGTTTATGCTCTTTCTGTTGTGGGAAACCTATTGACCATCACAGCCACAAGTCTAGATCAGCATCTTCAAACGCCAATGTATTTCTTTCTAAGAAGTTTGGGGACTTTGGATATCTTTTTTATCTCTTCCACAGTGCCCAAGCTTTTGGCAACTCTAGTGAGTGGAAATAAAGAAATAACCTTCAGTGACTGCCTTTTACAATTATACTTTTATGTCTCTTCTGGTGGCACAGAGTTCTACACCCTGGGCTTACTGTCAATTGATAGATACATTGCTATTTGCCATCCTCTACGATACAGCACCATCATGACCAACCAGCTTTGCTGGAGGCTTGTTACTGGCTCATGGATATTTGGGTTCTTGGAGTTTATCCCAGCTATTCTTCTCATGTCTCAGTTACAGTGGTGCAATAGATGTGGTGTTATAGACCACTTCTTCTGTGATGGTTCAGCCCTCTTACACTTGTCCTGCTCGGATACTCATGTGGTTGAGAATCTGTTTTTTGGCTTTGCTTCCCTTGCTATTATAAGTTCATTTATTCTCACGTTATCTTCTTACTATTTTATCATTTCTTCTATCTCCAGGATCCCATCATCTACTGGCAGAAGCAAAACATTCTCCACTTGCTCCTCACACTTTGTTGCTGTTATAATTGCTTATGGAAGCTGTATTTTTATCTATGTGTACCCTGCAGGGACTATCTCTCGTGGTCCTCAGAAGATCATGGCTATCTTCAACAGTATAATAGGTCCATTTTTCCATCCATTTATCTATAGCTTGAGGAACAGGGTGGTTATTAACAGCTTAAGACGCATTTTTAGGTTGCATTAGATTGTCAATTAGCATGGATGGTGTAACAGTTAGCATTACTGCCTCACAACACTAAGGTCATGGGTTTGATTCCCACCATTACACTAATTGTGCAGAGTTTGTTACCTTCTCCCAGTACTTGCGGGGGGTTTCCACCGGATACTCCGGTTTTCTCCCACAATCCAGAAATATACTGGTAGGCTGATGGGCTCCCTACAAAATTATCCCCAGAATGTCTGTGTGTGTGTGCGTGTGGTAGAGAATATAGATTGTAAGCTCCACTGGGGCAGGGACTGATGTGAATGTTCAAATATTCTCTGTACATCGCTGCGGAATATGTGTGCACTATATCAATAACTGTAATAAATAATAAATAAATAAAAACATAAATTGATATGGAGAGCTCTGCAAATCCATTCTTTGGAAAGTATGAAACGAAAAAGTTAAGAAACTGTAAGAAAATAACAATAATAATTCCCCTCCCCCTTAACATTCACTAAAATGCATTTCCTTGAAATATAGTTAAAGCAACCCAATGTCTGACATTTCACAGACAAATGATTAAATGAAATACAGGACTTGTAAGTAATCTTTAGACAAACCTGTGTTCTGAACAGGGCCAGATTAAGGGAGGGGTCCCACACATTAGAGGCCCCCACATACTATAGTTTCAACCTCCTCTAGCAACTCAGATGATCAATAACAGCGGCCGCTGAGGATCTTCCCCATGAAAAGTAATGCACGGAGTAGCAGGCGCGGGCTGCTTAGGGTCAGTGTGTAACGGGATTTATTTGTTTGAAGAAATCACATGACTTGCCTTGTTAGTACAAGTATAACTGAGTATAACTCATATGCGCTATATTTTATCATAAACCCATAGAGGCATTGCAGTGGGTCTATTCAGTGGATCTATGAAAGTTATGAGAATATTGCTACAATCATAACTATTTCCAACTTTGTACAAAGAAACTGAGTGGGACTTTACTCAATTGGGGTAGCATGGGGTAAGTCCTGATTGACTTGCTGATTCAACTTTTAAATCCACAGAAATGTAGATCTAGCAGCAATTTACAGATAGGGTCTGATTCAGACCTGTTAGCATGGAAGCAATTTTTGTAGATGGACAAAACCATGCTGCACTGCAGATGTAACATGTGCAGAGAGAGTTAGATTTGAGTGATATTGTTTCTGTGCAGGTTGTCTGCTTTAGTCTTAATAAAAGAAAAATAGAACTGCGCAATATAAGGGGTAAAACAGTATTAGCAATTTATTTGCTCTTTAAAATAAGCAAGACATACAGCACATCACACAACATACAAAAGAATACACACAACCGGTTGTGACTATGTAAAGCATGCAGAGATTAGTTGATTAAAAAATAATAATAATTGGTTTGAATAGCTTCTCTTGCCGGTATTAGTAGTCAAGTTGGAGTATTTGACAGCCTATTTCCTTGAGAAAGCCGCTGATCCCTAAACAGGAGGCGGAGAAACGCGTAGGAACATTGAATCTGCACCAAAGGGATACCATATCTAACAGACCATCATTTCCCAAGGCGACTCCAGATAAAGTTGTTTGAATAGGTGATTCAGCACCATCAACTGGGAGGCTGGAAGAATTACAGGTGGCAGCTGAAAGGTACCCTTATTATTGAAAATGTCTGGCCAGACATAATACCTGGACTTTAGTAAATTAAATCTTTCTTTCACATCATCACTGGTAAACTAATCAATTACTAATCCTTAACAGACTGTGTATTAATCAACCATCTAATCAAGTTAACAAATACTCCAACTTGACTACTAATACCGGCAAGAGAAGCTATTAAAACCAATTATTATTAATCAACTAATCTCTGCATGCTTTACATAGTCACAACCGGTTGTGGTTATTCTTTTGTAATTTTAATAGGAATAATTCCCCCCCTTTTTTTATGTTGTGTGATGTGCTGTATGTCTTGTTTATTTTAAAGAGCAAATAAATTGCTAATACTGTTTTACCCCTTATATTGCGCAGTTCTATTTTTCTTTTATTTTGTCTTCTTGGGGTAGTGAGCTATCCCCCTCCGAACAGCGGCAATTGACGGGAAGGGACAGTATTACTAAATAAGTCTGGTCCACTGGTTGAAAATTGTAAAATTGTTGATTTGTGTATGGCGCAGGGCTCTACACTTTTTGCTTTAGTCTTACACCGCAATTTAGATTTCAGTTTGAACACACCCCACCCAAATCTAACTCTCTCTGCTCATGTTACATCAGCCCCACCTGCAGTGCACATGGTGTTGTCCATTTGAAAAAATCGCAGCCTTGCTAACAGGTCTGAATTAGGCCTATAATACGTGTTAACATGCATGGTGAAACCAAAAGTTTATCCAAAACAAATATAAAATTCAAAATCTCTGCCAAATACAAAATTAAGCTTTAAAAAATTCTTGTAATTAACCCCCACAACCCAGTGTAACTACACCATGGAATACATTCTGCATGAAATATAGTACAAAAGTGGAATGGTGCCAATGTCTCCAAACCTGTTAATATAATAATGATAGTTCAATAAAGAGATGAAAAAGTTGAAAGTCCAGATGCTTTATTACAGACTTGCTTAGATGTAATTCATATGGGTGAAAACACGGTAACACAACACGTTTCATCTGTTATAGACTTCATCAAGGGTTATTATCTTAATGAGAAGTTAAACTGGACTATCTCATTTTGGTAATATGGGTGCCTATGCAGATATAAATTGGAAACCAAATTAAAGTGCTACGGAGAAATTGAATTCCCTTTTATCAGGGTCAGCATGAAAGGTGCCTTGATCCAGTCTGTTTGGATAAGCACTAGATCAAGGCACCTTTCACGTGTTTTGTATTTACATTTCAGAACCCAAGTGACCACCGACCGGGCCTCCGTGATGTGTTTTCTGATGACACACTTCTTACAGGGGCCTGAGGTGCGGCACCTGGAAGTCGAGCAGGCGGTCAGCAGTTAGCGTTCACAGGAGGTGGCAGGTAAGTGTACCTATTTATTCACTTTTATTGTATTGTTTCTTTTGTACACTTCATCCTGACGACGCGGGTCTGTGAACCCTGAAATGTGGATCAGTTGATGGATTAAATCATCCAGCTTTTTCACGTAGCTTCTGAGTGCCGCTTTCTTCTGTTCCTGCATGTTGGAGGGAGCATACCTTCTAAAAAAAGCCACCTGAGCAAGTATCGGATATAACGTGGCAAGATCTGAGTGATGGGTCCACTACTCTGTCCCTCTCTCTGTCTCTCTGTATATATATATATATATATATATATATATATATATATATATATATATATATGCAGAAAAGTGGGGTCCCTTAAAGGGGGCTGCAGGCTTAAATGCATTGATCAATTCATGAACCAAATCCTCTATTTATTATCAGTTAATTTAGTGTGTGCAGAGCCCCTACAATGTCTATATATATGTATATATATATATATATTTATACAGTATATATTTTCCAAAATGCCCAGCACTCGTCTTAATGGAAACAGCGTGGACTGTGCTCAGTGGCGTAACTATAGCACCGCAGCCCCCGCGGTTGCGGGGGGGGGGGGGCGCTGTGCATATGGGGGCTGCGGTGCTATAGTAATCCCCCCGCCCCCCATGCCCCTCATACTTACCTGTCCGCGCGTCCCGGCTCCCCTCCTGGATTCAATCAATGCTATGGAGACGGATCACGATAAAATGACCGCCCCATAAAGCAGACTGTTCTCTGAAACTGTCTGCGGTATGGGGGTGGCCATTTTATCTTGGTCCGTCTGCATAGAATTTATTGAAGCCAGGAGGGAAGCCGGGACGCGCGGACAGGTAAGCATGCGGCAATGGGGGGAGGGGGCACGGGGGGCCGGACGGACGGGCGGGCCGGACGGGCGGGCAGGTGGACGGGTGGTGACTGTGCTCGTCATCCCATTTGGGGATATGTAGAACTGCAACAATCAACGGCACTCATCTCATAACAGCAAGTAAAAATGAGGTAATGAATCCCACAACTGTAGTATATATATATATATATATATATATATATATATATATATATATATATATATATATATATATATATATCTTAGTTGTTTGGCACTCCCATTGAATGGATAAATTCCGTGGTGCTTTCCTGAATTTTGGATATGGATTTAGTTCTTCTGAGCCTATGGCAGGGTTCAGAAAAGAACAGTACTACCATTTTAATTGACACAGAAAATTGTCAGGACATTAAATTAAGTGTATAATTGCACTATGTTTTGTATTTCTTAGCATTTTTGGAAGTAAATAAAATATTCTTGTTTTAGAAATTGTGCAAATGGGTTTGCACATCTTTTCTTTAAGAAAATTGTTTGTCTGCTCCTTTTGAATTTGTGCATCATGCTCAGTGTGAGATCATGACAACATTACACGCTACTAAACCATTGTTTTGGTGTTTATGGATTATAAAGGGGAAATTTACTAAAATGTGTATTCTACTTCACCTGTAATGTTGCTATGGGCAACCAATCAGATCCTGTCTACTATCTTTTAGAGGGTGCTAAATAAGAAGTAGATTCTGATTGGTTGCCCATAGCAACATTGCATGTGAAGCAGAATACACAGCTTAGTAAATTTCCCCTTTAAGGCTGATGTTGCAACTCTGCGCATGTGTATAGGAAAGTATACACATGTACATGGACGCTGTGCGAACATCTTCAGTGACTATCACAGTCACCAAGGCTTTCGTACAGAGGGGGCGGGCAATGGGCGGACAGGGGGCTGGCGCATGAGGACTCCCAGCGTTTCCTGGGCATGCCCACAAAAACGGTGAGTGCACCCAGAAAATTGCTGTGCACTCACTCCCTTCGTGGAGTGAGTTGGCGGCATCAAATGCCCCCCCCCCCCCCATGGAGCGACGCAACGGCCAGCATTACACCCCAACTGGAAACCACAACAATATGGGGCCTAGAGCCCTTCCCAACCCACCTGCAGGCCTAATGCCAAAGTCACTTACACTAAAACAGATCCTAACTGCAGCTCAGGCCTAGTGCCTGTCAGTGGCCACAGTCCTAGTGCCTGACTGGGGAACAGGCCTGTGTGAGAGCCCATGCCTGACTAAATAAGGCCATGGGCCTAGCGCCCGACCTACAGGGCCTCGGGCTTCATTATGGGGGCATGGCCTAATGCCCAACCTAAATGGGGGACCATGGGTGGGTTCCTTGGGCCAGGAGGGCCCAACTACATGATCAAAGGGCCAGGAGGGCCCAACAATTAAATGGGCCCAACAATTAACTGAATTACTCACAGGCCAGAAGGGCCTGATGGTGCCCACGGGCCTAGTGTCTGACACCCGGTGGTCTAGGGTAGGGGGGTAGGTGGCTGGGAACCTGATGTTGGGAGAGGCCGCGGGGGGGGGGGGGGGGCTTCCTCAGCTCTATTGCTTTCCACCCCCCGCTGGCCTCTCCTTGTCTGGTCACCATCTTCCTTCTTCTGCCACTGGCCTGTCCTGGCCGGCGGCGGCGCTTCTTCTCCTCTTGCAGAAGGCGCCGGAGATCTTCTTTCTTGATCCTGGCGTCATCTGGCCTCTTCAGTGGCCGCCGAGCTGTTCTCCTCGCCGCTGCCTTCTGCTTCCTCCAGCGGCGCCTGTCTTCAGCCGGGGCGCTCCTGCGCTCCTCCGGCGTGGGCTCCGCTTCCTTCTTCGCCTCCCAGTGGCGTCTGACGTCAGACGCCGGGGTGGGGCAGAGTACGGCGTGGTGAGCGCTAATTGGCTCGCTGCAGCCATTTCCTATTGGCTGCCGATTCGGGAGCCATTATTGGCTCCTGATTCGGGAGCCATTATTGGCTCCTGAATGGTGCCAATGTTTAAACGCCGGGGACGGCGGTTTTCATTGGCAGCCAAAAAGGCGCCAATTTCAAACAGCAGCCTCTCTCTGCCACAGTGTCGCTCCCCCGCCCAGACTGTCAGCACTGGGATCGTTTCTTTGATCCCAGCGCTATCTGGAGCTGCGTCCCAGCTCAATCTCCTCTGCCTGCCACTGGGGCTCCGGTGCTGGGAGCATGGAAGCTGTCCCAGCACCGGGGCACATTATTACATACAAACCAAGGAGCCCTCAAAGGGTTTTTAGAAATGCACAGCAGATTATTAAGGCACACAAGATGATGACAACGGCAGATGGTAATTGTTTAGCAATGAATAGTATTTCCAAAACAGTCAATAATATGCAAGTCAACATTCAGAGATTGAATTGATGTTATACTTGATTGGAAGAAAGAGTCCAGATTAGTGCCCTGAGAAGTTTGTTCTCTGATTTTTTTTAAAACCAGGACCGACTCATTGAGCCTGGGGCTGGTTGTGGCCATGGGTGGGGGACTCCACGCCGTTTTAAAATTTGATTTATTTTTTTTCATTTTTTTTACATGGCAACCTGCATGGATCTAACTGATCTGTGAAGGCTGCTGACTCGTATTGGTATTTAGCGGGTGTATATATGGCCACTAAATACAAATACGAATACGGCAGAATATGACTGCCTACTTTTTGTACTGCCCTATTTACGATTCATATTTTACAAAATACAACCGATGCCAGTCATATTCTGTTGTATTAAGAATATAAATACGACTGAATCCTATTCATATTCTTAATATATTTCCCCCACAGTTGTTAACTGTTGGGGAATGTTGTTAACTGTTAAAAAATAAATAAAAAAAAAGTAAGAACATTTTGAACATTTTTTGGGGGGATTCTAATTGACTCACTCAGCGGCGAAAATTCGCTGCCAAGCCATGTAACGCCACCGGCACGAATACCCGCCCCCGCCAACATTTCCCCTCACAGCCATGCAAGGGGATGGGTAACGAAGACACATCCCCTCGCATTCTGCTGCTACAGAAGAAATCATTTGAATGTTGCCGACCATCGAATGATTTCTCCTGCCTTCACAAACATAAGTCAGTCTCGGTAATTGTGTATTATTACGGCGCCGTAGGGAAATCGCATTGCATCGCATGGGCCATTGTAATGGCCGTGCGATGTGATCCGATCCAATTTTCCTATGTAATTTATTCACTGCTCTCTTAGCCCCGGGGGATCGCATTGCATCGCAACACATCGCATTCGCACCTCCCGCATATATAGGGTTTACGATACCATTACATTAGCTATACAATTATATCATTGTATGACATACAATGAGGTTTTAGGCACCCCCCCACTATCCACGCCACCCCGAAGTGTGACGAGCACAGTGAGCCCCGCGAGGGGCGGCGGAACGCGTCCTCCGACCTTTTCATACCCCTACTATCCACGTCGGCGTGGAGTTTTTTTATATAGTGTGGCGACCGCAGTGAGCCACCGAGCCCGAAGCGTGGTGAACACATGGAGCCCCGCAAGAGGACGCGGATTATATACATGTATTCCGCGTCCCCTCGGGTGGCTCGCTGCGCTCGCCATGCTTCGGGCTCGGTGGCTCACTGTGCTCGCCCCACTATATAAAGTCAACTCCACGCCGATGTGGATAGTAGAGGTATAAAAAGGTTGTAGGACGCGTTCCGCCACCCCTCGCAGGGCACGCTGCACACGCCACGCTTTGGGGTGGCGTGGGTAGTAGGGGGGTGCCTAAAACCTCATTGTATGTCATTATTGTATACCTAATGGCATTGTACACCCTATACAATATAATTAAAAGAGCACTGAATACATTAAATAGGAAAATCGCATCGCATCGCACGGAACTTACAGTGGCCCATGCAATGCGATTTCCCTATGCAGAATAGCCCAATAAGCAAATAGCTTAGTGGGCGCTGTGATAATACACAAGTACCTCAGTCTCAACTGACTTATATTTGTGGCCACCGGAATGAAGACAGGGCGGGTGGCTGACTTCCTGTGATGTCAGCCGCCCACCCTTGGCAGGCATTGGCCCACCCGTGTACCCATGGGAATGCCAATAGTTTTCATGGGGACACCCAAAAAATGCTGGACGTTCCATGGCCCAGTGCCACCACCGCCCCATTCCTTCCTCCCCTCTGTGATCTGCTCAGCGAGTGAGCAACTTTCCATAGCCATACACATGCGCAGCAATGTGCATGCGCAAACCCCAATAATCGGGGCAGGGGCTAAGTTCGGATCACTACTTGTGATCCAAAATCAGCTTCTTTGTGTGGTTAGGGCAAGCCCTAAACTATGTTAATAATATCTAAGTGCTGTGAGAGTTGCAGAGTGAAGTTGTTGTCATTTGATAAAAACAAAATAAAGGTTTTTCTTCTTCTCTAAAACTTGTGTTAATAATATAAGTGCTGTGAGTTGATATGGATCAGTCGAATTAAGAGCAGGAGCACAAACCATGTATTAGTGCTGTGACTGCTGTCAATCATGATGATTATGATATTAATACATCCAGTGGCGGATTCAGGGGGGGGCACCCGGGCATGTGCACCCCTGTCATTTCATTTTGTAGTTGAGGACCAGGGCTTTCCAACGAGCCCAACCCCATGTCTCTAGCCCCTTGGGATCCGGAGATATCGCCTGGCAAATCTGTAACGTTTTTTTCCCATAGGATAATATGGGACCCGTCAATTCCGACCCCCCCCCCCCCCCCCCCGTTCCGACGGCTGCCAGTTCCCCCACCCTGGCATCACAGAAGCCATATTGGTCAATCGGTTCCAGAGATATTGCGTGTACACCGATTTTTTTATATTTGAAATGTAATTTCTTGGCTGTTCATGTTCTTTGAGGGCAGATTACTCTGGAACCAAACGTTTCAGTTTCACTGGACCAAAATCATTCAAAGTCCACTCAAAAGTTTTTCAATATGATACTTGTCTCATGTAAATGGGTCAGTTGGTTCTGAAGATATAGCCGGTTAAATTAGATAACTGGTTAAAGGGGGGAGGGGTGGTTTTCTCTCCCCCTCACACCAGAAAATGCAGGGACTAGGCTGGTGTAAAAGGGGCCAACCTGGGAATGCATTTTCTGGTGTGAAAGGGGTATTATTTCAAATAATGGTGCACCCCGAGTTTTAGAATTGTCATATGTGACTGTTAGTTCAAGAGAGAACAAGAGAAGAAAGGAAAACTCTGTTTGGGGGCACCCTTGCGTCTTAAAATATTAGAGGTACTATGACTAATCTTAATATTTAACTTTTATTCTAATCATCATTAAAATAATGGACCACCTCTTACTTTCTATTGCACACCACGAAATTATTAACCATTTTAACTATCCATAATTTGTCATGTGTTCGGATTTAATTCTTTAAGCAAATCTGAAAAATTATGAGAGAATGCAGACGAGTATAAAGAGATGTGAAAATTTATGAAAGGATGACCATTATATATCCAGCCACTTCTTACCCATAAATTCGGGTCAGTTGTGTGGTTAAATCATCGGTCATTGGTCTTATACCATCTCAGTACGCATGAACCTTGTTCCACTATGTGGTGTTTTCCCAAGATCGAGAAAAATAGAACGTCAGCCCTCTTGGGGCTATATCACTTCTGCTGTTCACCCTTCATGCCAAAAGGCAGAGGAACGGGAATGAGAGAGTGTATTGTCCCAGGGTTATGACTGAGGTAGATAAGATAGCCAACCGTCATGCCAGTATGGTTACCCCTGGCAACCCTGTTGCCATATCAGGCATTGCAAGGTATTCCCAGTGGATCACAACCGGCTGTTTGGTTCGCTATTAATTACTGACACAAAAGAGAAAAGATATTTACTAAACATATAGCAGTGGTCACCCCTGTCAGCGAGACTCCACTTCTGCTTTTCTCCCTCTTGTTAAGAACAGCGGAGGGAAAATGAGAGAGTGGGGCCCACCCGGGTTTTGACCTATGGATAGCCAAATGACCGATTCCAGTGCCGGCGATTCTTGCAAGGTGCTCCTGATACTATACAAGCATTGCAGGATGCATTTCTTGCTAATAGTCAGCTCTCATTTCGGTCATGAAAAAAGAGAAAATTCAGAACAGTTTTGAAACATATGAGGAATATAGATCCTATCCACTCAATACCATTGATATACTGATCTCTTTCACACACTATATGACAAATTATCTATTTGCAATTTCTCTATTCTTCTAATATTGGATAATTGCCAATTTATATGAATCGCTAGAGGGTCAGTAGCTCTTAAATACACAAATGTATTTTTTTCTATTATAAGTAAAAAGGTGGGATTATACAAGGCATACGTCACTTCTGTTAATACTTCAAAAGCACTGCTGCATCATTATCATAAAACAAAAGAATCTCTAAATAGACAATTTCCGACATTAATTGCTTCTAGACAATATTAATTAATTTGCATTCCAAAAAGAATCATTATTTTCCTACCAGACAGAGCCATATATCTGTTAATATTTCAGGCGCAGTTCACGGGACAGTGTGCAGTTAAATGTTCCATTCAATTTGCATATGAACCTTTTATCACTGAGTTTCCACACTTGTAACTTTGTGTCATAATATATTCAAATAGTTACATTTCCATAGTCCACACACTAAATATGTGATACGGTTACAGTGTTTACCTATCAGGGACTCATGTAACAAGTGGTTAGATCATACAATTTAATCTGACACAATTCCCCAATACCATAATTAGGGTGCTCAGTGTTATCCCGTAAGGTCAGTTTCTAAGGATTCCGCCTGAGGTCAGACAATCTATCCTTATCTGGGCATATCGTCATGGACAAACCCCACGTGTCCGCACACTCTACCACAGTTAGTGCGTGACACCTGGGTGTCCCGATACTACCCGTTAGGCACACCGCTCACCCCCAGAGGGATATACGTGTGTGATTCCGGCTGTTTGGGATGGGTCGCCAGTGTTTACTCGCAGCAAAGATGCGAGACACTTATGGCGTCCCCCCTGTTACCTCTCCCGCCGGCAGGAACGTCTCTTCACTGTGTCTGGCTCCATAATTTTTCAGATTTGCTTAAAGAATTAAATTCGAACACATGACAAATTATATATAGTGCTCTGAATACAGCCAGGCTCTGCCACTGTCAGTGGCTAACACTTCTGCCTGGCGGCGGCTGTCCCCCATTTGCCGTGAGCATGTATTCCCCCTTGGCAATGAGCATGTAATCCCACATGGCAACGAGCATGGAACCTCTGGCAATGAGCATGGAACTCTTGGCAATGAGCATGTAGATAAGCAGCACTTATGTAGCATAATTTTTAATAGGCATTATGGTGTTTGGCATAATACATAATGGACATAATGGCGTGTAACTTAACGTGTAATGGACATTATGGTGTAAATGTTTAATGCGCGCCTTTGGTGGACAATGTCCCTGTTTATGAAGCGAATTGTGAATTTTGGCTGTGTGGCATTATGTGAATTCTGGCTCAATCCGTGTGGCATTATGTGAATTTTGGCTCAATCCATGTGACATTATGTGAATTTTGGCTCAATCCATGTGGCATTATGTGAATTTTGTCTCAATCCATGTGGCATTATGTGAATTTTGGCTCAATCCATGTGGCCTTATGTGAATTTTGGCTCAATCCGTGTGGCATCATGTGTAAGGGGCAAGTATAATGGGGTCTAGTATTTTGTTGCATAATGTGTAGAAGTTGTATATGGTGTTGTACACTACACTCAAGGACACGCACCCTGTTGAGTGGCCACACCCCCTTTTCTGGAGCGCGCCTTAGGCGCGCGCACAACTATATCCTTCACTTTTGTCGCCATGGTGGGCCTGCATACTTTAAATGCCAGGGCCTATTTTTAATCCCATTTCCACCCTCTCTCTGCCACTCTCTTAGCATGTACACTGGCACCACTAACACCGCCCCCTCCCCCACCTAAACCCTCTTTTATCATGGTGCCCCCCTGTCATTTAATCCTGGATCCGCCCCTGAATACATCAACATCTATTAAAGATGGTGCTCAAGGGCATAGATGGTTTAATAAAGGGCACCTGAAATAAAAAATATTTCCCAATACTGGTGAAATATACTGCACAAAACATAAATGTGCCAACATTTCATTCACCACAGACAGTGGCAAAGAAAGGATCAGGTCTTGGCCTTTATTTGCAATTGATGTTTCTAGAACTGCTCTCAGTCAGCCATCTTCAGGTAACACACTTGCTGATGCAATTCCTCCTCACTCAGGGCCCAATTTACTAATGTTTGTGTTTCAGCCAAATTTAAAACTCACAAACCACAAAGCTAATTGAGGGTAAACTTGTTATTGTCCTCAATTAACTTTGTGGTTTGCTGATAGCGGCCGGTTCTCAACCATAGTGTTCTAAGGGAATTTTTCCCTATAGAAGTGCATGGGCTCCATTCTACTCAGTGGTGCTAATCTCAATCAGGAGATGGCTACTACATGGCGCTTTTGTGTGTACAAATGCTGAAAGTGGGTATCTATGTCTTTGTACATTCAGATGCATGGATGTACTGTACACAAAGTGAGGGCTTCTGTGTCCACCTCTGAGTTGGGCCCAATATCAGCAATATTACACCATTTGGCTGTTTTCTCTTTTTCCATTTTATGATTGTGTTAGCCACTGAATTCCAGCCAGTATATTCTATGAAAAAGTAGTACGCAAACTGTCTTTAAGTTCCAATAACATAATGAAAGTACATGCATTCTTAGAGCATTGTGCATTTTATTCTTGGAAACAGTAAAACTTTTCTAATTCTTCTTCTTTACTTTCTAATTAATTAATTAATTAATCCTTTTGGGATCTTCTAACATTGATGCCATCAGCCTCCAGGGCAAACACCTTAAGAACTTTAGATACTTTAGAAACTTAAGGTAGAAATAAATACTTCTAATCTGCCTCATCTTCTGTTTTAACCCAGTACAAGCACGGAATCCTTTGTTGTATGTATACTGAGTTTTTACTCTACCAAAGGTGTCTGCTGTTCTTCATGTACACGTTGCAGCATAATTATTGTCCATGTTGTATATACATGTTCTGTGCCTGCAACATGCAGATATTTTCTTTCTATCACAGCTAATGAGTGGGAAGTCTTAGGAAATTCTGATGGGAAAATGCTTTTTTGCAACCAGACTTTGTTCACTCTTGCTGGCTTTACATTCAGTCCTGTCTGGAAATTATATGTTATATTTGCTCTTGTTACTGTTTATGCTCTTTCTGTTGTGGGAAACCTATTGACCATCACAGCCACAAGTCTAGATCAGCATCTTCAAACGCCAATGTATTTCTTTCTAAGAAGTTTGGGGACTTTGGATATTTTTTTTATCTCTTCCACAGTGCCCAAGTTTTTGGCAACTCTCCTGAGTGGTAATAAAGCCATAACCTTCAGTGACTGCCTTTTACAATTATACTTTTATGTCTCTTCTGGTGGCACAGTGTTCTACACCCTGGGTTTACTGTCAATTGATAGATACATTGCTATTTGCCATCCTCTACGATACAGCACCATCATGACCAACCAGCTATGCTGGAGGCTTGTTGCTGGCTCATGGATATTTGGGTTCTTGGAGTTTATCCCAGCTATTCTTCTCATGTCTCAGTTACAGTGGTGCAATAGATGTGGTGTTATTGACCACTTTTTCTGTGATGGTTCAGCCCTCTTACACTTGTCCTGCTCAGATACTCATGTGGTTGAGAATCTGTTTTTTGGCTTTGCTTCCCTTGCTATTATAAGTTCATTTATTCCCACGTTATCTTCTTACTATTTTATTATTTCTTCCATCTTCAGGATCCCATCATCTACTGGCAGAAGCAAAACATTCTCCACTTGCTCCTCACACTTTATTGCTGTTATAATTACTTATGGAAGTTGTATTTTTATCTATGTGCACCCTGTAGGGACTATCTCTCATGGTCCTCAGAAGATCATGGCTATCTTCAACAGTATAATAGGTCCATTTTTTCATCCATTTATCTATAGCTTAAGGAACAGGGTGGTTATTAACAGCTTAAGACGCATTTTTAGGTTGCATTAGACTGTCAATTAGCACTGGTAGAGGAAAGCTCTGCAAATCCTTTATTTTCCTCCACATGCTTATGTTTGGTTGTTTGCACGTTTTACTGCTGTAGCCATAGCCCTGAGGATGGGGAGTTTACCCCAAGCGTACCCCGAAAATGTCCAGCTTATTTATGGCTTTTTAAAATACATGTGAGTGGTATTTATTTTCGCTACTACAGTCTCTGAGTGGATTGATTATTGGATGAGCAGTTGTATTGAATAACCTGTGGTGTGCCGACAGACAGTGGATTTATATATATTTATATATATAAATCCCCACACAAAAGTGACCCCAAGTGCGCCTTTAGTATTATAGCTGTGTCTCTATGGAATTCTCCATTAGTGTGAGACAGACAATAGAACAAATAGGCACAGAATAGAGAGCGCTAATAGGTCCACCACCTTTATAGATCACACCTTATATTGATTCAAGAATGTGATATACAGCACAACGGATGTTAATTCAAATTAATTTTCATTTTTTTTTTAAATGACACCATATTGCACATGTTACATTTGTGTTTTTTTTACCGAAATTTGTCAGAATTTGCATGCTTTTTTTGGACGCAACACTGGGCTCCAACAGCCAGCGGTGTCATGCCACAGCTGGGGGACACTTTTTACACAAGAACCCCAGCTGAAAAATGAAGACCCTGGCTATTCAATGCCCCCAATAAAGGGGTCCCCCCCATGCTTCATCTTTCCAGGGCTGAGGCCTGCGGCTGTCCCTAGCATCACTGGCTGTGGACGCTGGTCTGATAAAATAAGTGTAAAAATGAGATTAAAAAAACATTGCTTTTTACAGTAGAACCCATACATACCCTTCCTAGTTTCTTGTGTTGAAGACAATAGTAAGTGTAATGGTGGATAACTTTGTAATAATTTTGCACAATGTAAGACAGAGCAGTGATCTATAACCTTATTTGGGCGTGAGCTACTTGAGAAAAAATAAAAACTGCTTAATAACCGAAAAATGCCCCTTACACGTTCTGCCACACACTGTAATACTTATAACACATTATAACACACACCATAATGTCCATTACTAAATATGTTGAACACCGCAGTACCCATGACACAATATGCCGCACACCGTGTCTCACAGTAAGGCATCTAAATAATTTGAAATGACCTGCTTATTACCAGGGGTGCAATTCTCATTGCCAAGGGTCAAGGCTTGTTGCCCAGGGTTAATGCTCCTTGCCAGGCATCAATCCTCATTGCCAGGGGTTAATGCTCATTGCCCAGGGTCAATGTTCATTGTTAGGGGTTAATGCTTGTTTTCCAGGGGTCAATGCTCATTGCCAGGGAGTTAATGGTAGTAGATGCAGCTTTGCTCAAAGCTGCATCTTTCTCCATGTGGGATCAGCGCTTAGCTCTCCCAGCACTTCTGGGAAAGGCTGTAGCTCTTTGCTACCTTTCAGAGGATAGAGGTCAAATATGTCCTCTAGCATCTGTCTCCTCTGAGGCAGAGGAATGCAGGGGAAGGCAGCAGGAGGAGGAGAGAGATGGACGGGTGGGTGGATGAGAGGGATGGATGGGCGGGCAGAGTGGTTGAGCTAACAGATCACTGTGGGCGAGCAAATAATAGCTTGTGAGTGATGGGTTGGCGACCACAGATTTAGAGAAACTCAGAGTTAACTTGTCAGAGATCATACAATTACATTAAACGTCTGCACCAGTGGAAACTTCTACTTCCAACACTACTAGACTCCCATGCATGACAAGCAACGCCCACTGGCACCATAGCAACCACATGACAGCTACAAAAATATATTTTTCATTCCCATAATGGGAAAATATATACAATCAAGCATCAGGCATGCTGTTACATGCATTGCAAATGAAAGCATGTATGAGAAATAATTCTGTTAGGGCAACAGAATGTTAATAAAATTCTGGGAATGGGTGACTGCAAGCATACCCTCACTCACGATAAAAAAAAAGATGGTGCACATAAAGGTATCTTGGTACTTGTGGAGTATCACGGCTCCCACGATGTCCATCGCATGCTAAAAAATTGCATCGCATGCGATGCGATCACATGCGATTTTGCACTGAAATGCATCCAAATGCATTGAAATGTTCAACAAACATGTTAAATGCCCCCAAATGTCATTTTTCAGAGTGTACCACCCCCACTATCAACGCCAACCCGAAGCGTGGTGAGCGCAGCGAGCCCGCGAGGGGCGGCGGTACGCGTCCTACGACCCTTTCATACCCCCACTATCCACGTCGGCGTGGAGTTGAGAATAGAAAGTGTGGCGAGCGCAGCGAGCCACCGAGCCCGAAGCGTGGCGAGCGCAGCGAGGGGACGCGGATACCTTCACAGGTATACCCGTCCCCTCGCAGGCTTCACAGGTGTCCGCGTCCCCTCGCAGGGCGCGCTGCGCTCGCCACGCTTCGGGCTCGGTGGCTCGCTGCGCTCGCCACACTTTCTATTCTCAACTCCACGCCGACGTGGATAGTGGGGGTATGAAAAGGTCGTAGGACGCGTACCGCCGCCCCTCGCGGGCTCGCTGCGCTCGCCATGCTTCGGGTTGGCGTTGATAGTGGGGGTGGTACACTCTGAAAAATGACATTTGGGGGCATTTAACATGTTTGCTGCACATTTCAATGCATTTGGATGCATTTCAGTGCAAAAACGCATGCGATCGCATCGCATCGCATGCGATTTGATTGCATGCGATGCGATGCGATTTTTGCTAAAAATAGCTAAAAAACGGTAAAAATCGCATCTCATCGCATGCCATCTCATGCCACGACATATGGCATGCGATGGGAGCCGTGATACTCCACAAGTACCGGTATCTTTTATAGGTTCACCACGGGTGTAGCTTCAAAGGTAGAGGATGCGTACCATACTCACAAATAAATGTGTAACTACAGACGCATCTCGGTATCTTTATTTTGTTAGGAGGGGCTCCTTTCATGGAGGATGTCAACTCCCATATACGGATGTGAAAAGACAAAGATACCCACTTTCAATGTCCATATATTTATTTTAAAAAGCAGGTACATAAACTGGGATATGCAAAGATGTAACAAGAGTCTGGTACCTTGTGGCTGGGGTATTGGCCTTATACCCCAGACCGTCACCGTAGACAAGCAGTAATCCCAGTGAAAAAACAGCAAGTGCGCTCCTCTCCTGTCAACGCGTTTCAACAGGATAGAAAAAGACAGGTAATCCTGTTGAAACGCGTTGGCAGGAGAGGAGCGCACTTGCTGTTTTTTCACTGGGATCAGAGCCGGATTATAGCGGGGGCACAAGGGGTCAGTGCCCCTGGGCCCCCCTTTCTGATGGGGCCCCCCGTTCCCCGCCCGGATTGCTCTTACCAGCAATGAGCAATCCACCGCTGTCTAGAGCTACAGATCAGAGCTCCGATCTGCTGCGCTCCGGGGCCCGCCTCAGGGCTGGTGTTGATGCACACACCACACAGTGCGGTTGCCCAGCAGCGGCGGCTGCCGTAAATGATTGACAGCCGCCGGAGCCCGGTGTCCGCACGTACAGGACAGCTGAGCGACGGCTCAGCTGTCCAATGGTTTTAGTAGATGCAGCCTGCGGCTCAGGGATTGGCTGAGCACGCAGGCTGCAATGAAGCAGAGGCTGCAGAGGCGTGTTTCTGGTCCGGCCTCAGACAGAGGAGCCGCCGGGGAAACGCAAGTGAAACAGGCAGGGGCAGCCCAACGCTCACCAGGCGCATTATCATATCAAGGTAGCTGCTGTAGTCTGGAGTATATACATATATATCTATATATCGATATCTATCCATATTGTAACATGTACCTGCCTGTAAATATGTTACGAAATGTACATACAAAAGTATAAGCCTTATAATTGATGTGGTGTGATGAACTTTTCCACAAATGTGGTAACATTCACTGAGCAACTGAAGTGTACAAGTTGCCAGAAGGTGTCCAAAACAATGTGGCATGGACTCTCATAAATGTTAACCACATTGCTAATAGGAAACCTTAATATATATATATGCTGCAGCTAATTTATTTGACAAAAAAGGTATCAGTGCAGTGGAATGTATTAATAACACAGGGACATTGGTAATGCAGTGTTTATACATATGCTGCTGCCCCCTCATTGAACCCTGTCTACAAGGTGCCAATCAAACACAGTCTACAGTGTCCTCGAGGACACTAAAAGTGCGGGAAGCTCAGCTGGCTCGAGGGCTGAGCGGGAGAACAGCTGTGCTCGTGCTGCATCAGCTGATCTCCCAGCCTATGTATAAAAGAGCTGTCAGCACCATGGAAAGCCAGACAGCTGTTCCCACTCTTGAGCGCTCACCTCCCTGCCTGCAGCTCTGAACTGTAAACCCAGCTGTAAACATTAACGCAGCAGCGGAGACAATGAGCCAGAGAGTGTTCTCTGAGTCATGCCTGGCTGGGGAGAATAAGAGGATTGCTGTTGGATGCTAACCCTGAGAGCCAGCTAGATATACAGAGCCCCCACAAACAGTTAGGCCGCCTGAACACTGAGACTTTGCCCGCTGCCAGATAGGGGCATCCCCGGAGACACCCCTCCACACCCAGAGCCTGCTTGTTTATACAGCAGTGCTCAGCGGGAGACGGGAGGAGGTAGGGGAGAGGAAAGCTAAAGACGCCGCAGCCAGTATCTCACGGCTGGTAGAGAGGACTTCGCGCTGCCAGCAAAGGCACCCGCAACGCATCACTCACCAGGAGAGTCCCGCTGCATCTGCGGGACGAAGGCGCTGCCTCCCTGCCGCCGCTCACAAGCTGTCATCAGAGCTGCGTGCTGCCAAGAGGGAGAGAAGTGTCGCCCATCACAGACGCCGGGGTGCAGCGTTCAAGAAAAGCCGCCTGGCAGTGCTCCGCCCCTAACGCCCACTACAGTACAGCCGCCACTGGAGGAAAGTCAGTCGCTCCCCTCCACACCCTGGGACTGCCTTTACATGTAACGGCGCCCAGCGGGAGACGGGAGGAGGAGCCGAATCTGTGATCGGAGCGCGTCCCAGCTGAGGAGAAGCGCCGAAGAAACAAAGTGCCACCCGGCTGACAGTAGGAGCCGCCTCCCCCCTGCACTCATCATCGGGGAAGGTAACCGCCCACTGGATGCCGCACCCCAGTCTGCGTTTAGCTGCCAAGGGAAGATTCCGCCCGTGACAATCAGCCAGAGAAGGAGACCCTCCGGCACGCCCCTCTACACCCTGGTAACACCAGCGGGAGACGGGAGGAGGCGTGACGGTTGGGGAAGGAGCCGCTCAAGACGGGAGAAGGTTGCCGCCTACTACCTCCCCAGAGGGGGTGGCCGAATTGGAGAAGCTCCGCCCAGCTGTTCTTTCCCTGTCACATCGCCGCAGCAACGTCCAAGCAGCTAGCAGAGGGAAGCGCCGCCCTACCCAGCTGATCACCGGAGAACAGAGAAGTGTCATTACTGTCTAGGCGCCACCCACCTGTCCATCAACGCTGATAGGAGCCGGAGAATCCAGCCCCGAGCTAGCCCCTATTGCGCCCCCTCTACACCCTGGTAGTACCAGCGGGAGACGGGAGGAGAGGCGTTTAGGGGTGGGGATCTGGACAGCCATCAACTACCTGAGAGAAGCCAATGTCTTCCAGTCAGCACCAAACAGAGACAGCTTATAAACAGATAAAGTACAGCTGCAAGAGTTGGTGAGCTACCCCCTTTACTATACCCACCTCTACACTATAGGTAGCCAGCCGGTACTACTTATAGCACAACCCCACTAACTGAGAGAAGGAAAGGAAAGCCTAGGATGTGCAGAGCATAATTTCAATCCTATACAGATATATATCTAAAGCTAGCTTAAGGAGTTCAGTGTTAAGCTCCTCTGCCAGGTTACTAACAGTGACTTAATTACACTTGGCAACAATTCTACATCAGACTTCAGCAACAGTATAGCCTAGTAATATACTAGTAGTAGAGGATTCTTAAGGGACAGAGACATAGACTGCATCAATGCTAGGAACACCTAGTGAAGATTAGTGGAGAGACCTTTATTCATATAGATCTTATACTTAACTCATCACAAGGGCCCCAACGCGCGCCAACAAATATATTTACATACAGTGTGTTTTTGATATGCTGGCCAGCACATGGTAATTTTTGTGTAAATGCATGCATTACCATATGTATAGGGAATACAGAGAGTATAGTAGTTTATAGAGTGTATATATTTCATGCAAAGTTACTTATTGAATTGTCATGTTCTGCTTGTTTTAGTGTTAAAGTAAATTGTTACAGCCACAAGTTATAAGAAAGCTGTTTATTGAATACAAATGTTTGCATTGTAATGTTATACCAATCACATTTTGAAAAGTAAACTTACCTTTTATATAATATGGTGGTATCTCTCGTCATTTGAGAATTCTGTAGTAAGTAAAATCAAAATAACCCTGTCAGTGGTATGCCCTGCCAATAGCATTAAAGGAGGGGTTACATTTTGGAGGCACTGTAGCTGAGATTATACACGTTTCAGGATCTCCTGTTTACCAGACAGGGATACAACATGGAAAAAATAACAGGAATAGACATTTATGAATGGTGTATCCAAAACAATAGAGATCCTAAAAAATGCATAGGAATCGCAGGAAATTTTACAGAATTCTCAGATGAAGAAATATTGGAACAAGCAGACAAACTGTGTGGGATTGTTAAAGCTAAGATAGTGGATAAATGGAGAGGAGATTTGGGGAAGACGGTAGCATTTCTTATAGAAAATTTAAGGGAATTAGATCGCAGTTTAATCCCAGCTATGATCTTAGCTAGCGCAGAGACGGGGAGGAAGTGGCATGTAATGGGGCCCGTAAGACCAGAGGGGGTTACCAGTACAAGAACACCCACTGCTGCCAATGGTGACAAAGAGAAAGAGGAAAGAGATGGGGAGGATAGTGATGGACAGAGTCAGGCCACCAATGTTAATGGCGGACAGTTTGAGGTCATAGTAGATAGGGTAGTGACGCAGCTGGAGAGGTGGCACTACGAGGGAAGCTACAGAAGATTGCGCATATTCTCTGGCATCATACCAGTGCCCACAGGGGAAGAAAACTATGAAGCTTGGAAAGAAGCGGCCGTACAACAAGCCGAAGAATGGCAATGTCCGGATAAGATAAAAAGGCAAAGAGTCGTTGAAAGTCTGAGGGGTCCAGCTATGGGGATAGTACAAGCTGCCCGGCGTAGCAACCCAAATGCCACATTGGACACCTACTTCGAGGCACTTGATTATGCCTTTGGAACCATGGAAGACGTTGGAGATCTAACATCCCGCTTATACCACACTTTCCAAGAATCCGGAGAAAAGCTGAGTACCTTTCTAATTCGTTTAGACAAGCTGCTGTACAAGATCGTGGACAAAGGAGGGATTGAAAAGAAGGATGTCGATAAACAGCGGATGAAGCAGCTCCTAAGGGGGGCTTTGACCAGTGACCCTGTAGCACAGAAATTGAGGTGCTCAACAATGCAAGAACCTCCTCCTACTTTTAATGATTTACTCAGAGACATAAAGCAAGATGAAGCACTGATCGAAATGAGGGAAAAGACCGTGAAGAAGGTGAAGGTGGTCCAGCATACGACAGAAAGCAGTGAGTTCGAGAGCAAGGTTCTTAAAATGTTAGAAGAACAGAATAAAAAGATAGAAGGTTTTTTGACCAAACAGAACTCCAAGACTCCTAATGTGAACAGCTATACCCCAGTGAGAGGCTTGGGCAGAGGAAGCGGTAGAGGGTGCTTCAATTGCGGAAGATTTGGACACCGAGCATTTGAATGTAATAGAAATGCATACAGAAACCCTGGCAGAAGAACTGAGAATGATGAGCAACACCAAGAAAGCCAGAATCAGGGAAACGGGAGAGGGAGACCTATGAACCCCGCATAGACTCCCTTGAAATCACGTACTGTGCCATGGGAAACTCATGGTGGAATGGGGAATTGCCTCAAGGTTTGGTGGGGCCCTCCTGCCATTTGAATGCGACCATCAACGACAAACCATGCCGAATACTCCTCGACAGCGGATCTCAAGTGTCCATAATCTTTGAAAATTGGTACCAAGAAAACTTGTCTGATGTACCCATTAAACCGCTCAGCGGGCTCGTGATATGGGGACTTAGTGCCGAAAAATATCCCTATTCGGGCTATGTACAAGTGACTCTTAAATGCCATCAAGAATCATCAGAAGAAAGTGACACTTTGGAGATCCCTTTAATTGCCTTGGTGTGCCCTGATTTATCGAAAGAGAGAGGTGAGACACCAGTGATCGTGGGGACCAATACCCGGTTGTATTCCTTGTTACAAGAATGGCAGGAGGGTGAGAGTGAGCAGTTCAAGACGACTTCTTTTTGCATACAATCTAAAGAAGATAAATTCCATGTCTGCTTTGAGGGTAGCGACATTCATACAAGTGATAAAGATGAACTGATCCTTGAACTTGAAAAATACCAACAGGCATTCTCCGAGGGAGAGTGGGACCTTGGCACAGCAAAAGGAGTTGAGCACAGCATACGACTTACCAACGAGACCCCTTTTAGAGAACGCTCCCGACGGATTGCCCCAGCTGACTTCGAAGATGTGAGACAGCATTTGAAGGGATTGATTGAGAACCAACTAATTATTGAATCTCGGAGCCCTTACGCTTCCCCCATAGTGGTGGCCCGAAAGAAAAGCGGCAAAATCCGAATGTGCGTAGACTATCGTACGCTAAACCAACGTACTATCACTGACCAATACACCGTGCCCAAAGTGGATGAGGCCCTAGACTGTTTGCAGGGGAGTAGCTGGTTCTCGGTGCTTGATCTTAGAAATGGTTACTATCAGATCCCTATGAAGCCAGAAGACAGGGAAAAGACTGCCTTTATATGTCCCCTAGGATTCTTTGAATTCTTGAATATGCCCCAAGGGATCAAGGGAGCCCCTGCCACGTTCCAACGGGCCATGGAGAAGATTGTCGGGGACATGGCGTACCGAGAGGTGGTCGTATACCTCGACGATATCATAGTATTCGGAGCCACTTTGGAAGAACACAATCAGCGCCTTTTAAAAGTACTAGAGAGATTAATCGAAGGCGGATTGAAACTATCAATCGACAAGTGCCGGCTGTGTCAATCTAAAGTCAAGTATCTGGGCCACATCGTCAGTCGGGATGGGGTAGCTACTGACCCTGAAAAGGTGGAGGCGGTGAAGAAATGGCCAAGGCCGATTAAATTGAAAGAACTGCGGTCGTTCCTGGGTTTCTGCGGGTATTACCGGAGATTCGTTCCCAACTACTCCAGTGTGGCCAAGCCTCTAACCGACCTCACCAAGGGGTACCCTTCGCTGAACAAGAAAATTAAGAGCAAGAAAGAGTGCTTTAAGGTTGGTGAGCCTTTTGGAGACCGATGGACACCCGCGTGCGAAGCAGCTTTCCTGTCTTTGAAGAGATGTTTGACAGAAGCACCGGTACTAAGCTATGCAAACCCAGACCTAACTTACACACTCCACATCGACGCCTCTCTAGATGGACTAGGGGGTGTGCTCTACCAGGAGCACGAGAATGAATTACGGCCTGTATCATTTGCCAGCAGAGGACTAAGTGAGAGCGAAAGGCGTTACCCGACGCACAAGCTAGAATTCTTGGCTTTAAAGTGGTGCATTGTCGACAGGTTTCATGACTATCTGTATGGGACATCATTTATAGTGCACACTGACAACAATCCACTCACCTATGTGCAGAGTACCGCCAAGATCGATGCCACCGGGCACAGGTGGATGGCCGCCTTAGCTCTATATGACTTCTCCTTGAAATACCGTCCTGGTGTCAACAATACGGATGCCGACTCACTCTCTCGCATTCCAGGCCAACAAAGTAACAGCGTAGAAGACGACTGGATTGAAGTGCCTGCCAGCTGTATTAAAGGAATGTGCCATAGTATTGGAGTGGAGCTGCAGTCTGAAAAGAGATGCGTGGATTGTCTAGGGCCTCCGCCGCAAGTCCTACCACTATCATATTGCTGGCTCAGTCAAGTTGAGATGGAGGGACTGCCTAGAGTGAGACAGGATCAATTAAGAAAAGACCAGAGAACTGATCCCGGTATGAAATATGCATTCTCGAATAAGTCTGACCTGAATGTTTCCCCAGACGTTAAAAGAGAAGCTGAATTGTTGAGGCGACAGAGAAAAAACTTTATCACTAAGAAGGGAGTGATGTACAGAAAGCATGAAACTGAGAAAGGCCGGTGGCAGATTGTGCTCCCCAAGAAACATCGAGCAACAGTAATGAAGGCATTACATGACAAGCATGGTCACGTGGGAATGGAGAAGACCTTGAAGTTAATATCTGACCGTTTCTACTGGCCTAATATGAGGAAAGATGTGGAAATGTACTGCAAGAAATGTGGAAATTGTATTGTCCGGAAGACCCTCCCGGGGAGGATGGCCCCTTTGATGAATATGAAAAGTCAAGGCCCCATGGACTTAGTGTGCATAGATTTCTTGACATTAGAAGTAGACCCAGGGAACAAGTGCAACATCTTGGTAGTCACTGACCACTTCACTCGCTATGCACAGGCGTATGTCACCCCAAATCAAAAGGCCATTACAGTCGCCAATGTGCTCTGGGAGAAGTATTTTGTACATTATGGTCTTCCCAACAGAATACATTCTGATCAAGGCCGTGACTTCGAGAGCAGGCTCATCAAGGAACTGTGCCAAAGCTGCGGGATAAAGAAGTCCAGAACAACTCCCTACCATCCGCAGGGTGATCCACAACCCGAGAGATTTAATCGTACTCTGTTGGACATGCTAGGGACATTGAGTCCATTAGACAAGCGTCGTTGGAAACAACAAATCTCTCGGCTAGTACATGCTTACAACTGTGCCCGTTGTGATGCCACAGGATACTCGCCATACTACCTCATGTTTGGGCGGGAAGCTAAACTCCCCATTGATGTCAGCTTTGGGACCCCAGATCCCAACCAGTCAAACCTGTCCCATCTAAAGTATATACAGACTCTTCGTAGAGAACTTCAAGAGGCATATGAACTGGCTGAAAAAACTGCTGATAAGTTAGGGAAGAAGAATAAAACCAATTATGACCGCACTGTGCGTGACCACAGTCTCCATCCTGGAGACAGAGTACTACTGAGACGGCTGGGACATCCTAAAAAGTTCAAAATATCCTACAGGTGGAAGGAAGAACCTTATGTAGTGAGGGAGAAATTTAAAGACTCACCTGTCTACAAAATTCAAAGGGAGGATGGAGAGGGATCCATCTTAACCCATCATCGGCAGAATCTTCTTCCCATTGGACGGGATACTCGAATGGAGGACCTGAAAGAAAGAGACACAGAACCTGTAAGAAAAGAAACGCCTACAAATGACACTGCACAGATACCTCATTCTACAGAACCAGAAGAGAATGGAGATGAAATTGGCCAAGGCTGTTACTTCAAAGACTATGAAAGAGACATTGCCAAAAGCCTTGAGGAAAGTGAACTTAATGATGAACCCCCTACGCCAAGCCCTGCCGTAGCAGATTGGGATTATACAATTAATAACTCTGACTGTCCTGTCCCTGAAGAATGGGTTGTGGGGGAGGAGGATACAACAGAGAATTATCCCAGTGACTATACCTTGGAAGATGGGGAAACATTTGAGGAAGTGACCACAACTAGGCCCAAGAGAGCATGTAGGCCCCCAAACATTGTCACTTATGATCAGTTAGGGGTACCCACATATATCCCCAGAGTGACCTACCCTGCTAATTTAGCAGTATGGCCTTATTTTACAAATACTCAAACTGTGTATTAAGAAAATGTAAAATATTTATATGATGATCCAAGTTCATCTATTGCCTTGAATCATCAGGGGAAGAAATGTAACATGTACCTGCCTGTAAATATGTTACGAAATGTACATACAAAAGTATAAGCCTTATAATTGATGTGGTGTGATGAACTTTTCCACAAATGTGGTAACATTCACTGAGCAACTGAAGTGTACAAGTTGCCAGAAGGTGTCCAAAACAATGTGGCATGGACTCTCATAAATGTTAACCACATTGCTAATAGGAAACCTTAATATATATATATGCTGCAGCTAATTTATTTGACAAAAAAGGTATCAGTGCAGTGGAATGTATTAATAACACAGGGACATTGGTAATGCAGTGTTTATACATATGCTGCTGCCCCCTCATTGAACCCTGTCTACAAGGTGCCAATCAAACACAGTCTACAGTGTCCTCGAGGACACTAAAAGTGCGGGAAGCTCAGCTGGCTCGAGGGCTGAGCGGGAGAACAGCTGTGCTCGTGCTGCATCAGCTGATCTCCCAGCCTATGTATAAAAGAGCTGTCAGCACCATGGAAAGCCAGACAGCTGTTCCCACTCTTGAGCGCTCACCTCCCTGCCTGCAGCTCTGAACTGTAAACCCAGCTGTAAACATTAACGCAGCAGCGGAGACAATGAGCCAGAGAGTGTTCTCTGAGTCATGCCTGGCTGGGGAGAATAAGAGGATTGCTGTTGGATGCTAACCCTGAGAGCCAGCTAGATATACAGAGCCCCCACAAACAGTTAGGCCGCCTGAACACTGAGACTTTGCCCGCTGCCAGATAGGGGCATCCCCGGAGACACCCCTCCACACCCAGAGCCTGCTTGTTTATACAGCAGTGCTCAGCGGGAGACGGGAGGAGGTAGGGGAGAGGAAAGCTAAAGACGCCGCAGCCAGTATCTCACGGCTGGTAGAGAGGACTTCGCGCTGCCAGCAAAGGCACCCGCAACGCATCACTCACCAGGAGAGTCCCGCTGCATCTGCGGGACGAAGGCGCTGCCTCCCTGCCGCCGCTCACAAGCTGTCATCAGAGCTGCGTGCTGCCAAGAGGGAGAGAAGTGTCGCCCATCACAGACGCCGGGGTGCAGCGTTCAAGAAAAGCCGCCTGGCAGTGCTCCGCCCCTAACGCCCACTACAGTACAGCCGCCACTGGAGGAAAGTCAGTCGCTCCCCTCCACACCCTGGGACTGCCTTTACATGTAACGGCGCCCAGCGGGAGACGGGAGGAGGAGCCGAATCTGTGATCGGAGCGCGTCCCAGCTGAGGAGAAGCGCCGAAGAAACAAAGTGCCACCCGGCTGACAGTAGGAGCCGCCTCCCCCCTGCACTCATCATCGGGGAAGGTAACCGCCCACTGGATGCCGCACCCCAGTCTGCGTTTAGCTGCCAAGGGAAGATTCCGCCCGTGACAATCAGCCAGAGAAGGAGACCCTCCGGCACGCCCCTCTACACCCTGGTAACACCAGCGGGAGACGGGAGGAGGCGTGACGGTTGGGGAAGGAGCCGCTCAAGACGGGAGAAGGTTGCCGCCTACTACCTCCCCAGAGGGGGTGGCCGAATTGGAGAAGCTCCGCCCAGCTGTTCTTTCCCTGTCACATCGCCGCAGCAACGTCCAAGCAGCTAGCAGAGGGAAGCGCCGCCCTACCCAGCTGATCACCGGAGAACAGAGAAGTGTCATTACTGTCTAGGCGCCACCCACCTGTCCATCAACGCTGATAGGAGCCGGAGAATCCAGCCCCGAGCTAGCCCCTATTGCGCCCCCTCTACACCCTGGTAGTACCAGCGGGAGACGGGAGGAGAGGCGTTTAGGGGTGGGGATCTGGACAGCCATCAACTACCTGAGAGAAGCCAATGTCTTCCAGTCAGCACCAAACAGAGACAGCTTATAAACAGATAAAGTACAGCTGCAAGAGTTGGTGAGCTACCCCCTTTACTATACCCACCTCTACACTATAGGTAGCCAGCCGGTACTACTTATAGCACAACCCCACTAACTGAGAGAAGGAAAGGAAAGCCTAGGATGTACAGAGCATAATTTCAATCCTATACAGATATATATCTAAAGCTAGCTTAAGGAGTTCAGTGTTAAGCTCCTCTGCCAGGTTACTAACAGTGACTTAATTACACTTGGCAACAATTCTACATCAGACTTCAGCAACAGTATAGCCTAGTAATATACTAGTAGTAGAGGATTCTTAAGGGACAGAGACATAGACTGCATCAATGCTAGGAACACCTAGTGAAGATTAGTGGAGAGACCTTTATTCATATAGATCTTATACTTAACTCATCACAAGGGCCCCAACGCGCGCCAACAAATATATTTACATACAGTGTGTTTTTGATATGCTGGCCAGCACATGGTAATTTTTGTGTAAATGCATGCATTACCATATGTATAGGGAATACAGAGAGTATAGTAGTTTATAGAGTGTATATATTTCATGCAAAGTTACTTATTGAATTGTCATGTTCTGCTTGTTTTAGTGTTAAAGTAAATTGTTACAGCCACAAGTTATAAGAAAGCTGTTTATTGAATACAAATGTTTGCATTGTAATGTTATACCAATCACATTTTGAAAAGTAAACTTACCTTTTATATAATATGGTGGTATCTCTCGTCATTTGAGAATTCTGTAGTAAGTAAAATCAAAATAACCCTGTCAGTGGTATGCCCTGCCAATAGCATTAAAGGAGGGGTTACAATATATATATATATATCTATATCTATAGATAGATAGATAGATAATCTATATATAATCTATCTATATATAGATATATAGATATATATCTATATATAAACATGTGCCTAATATGTTTATTCATGTAAGGAGAATCTTCCTCCTGTATTATGATAGGTTGAACACATAGTAATCACTATTTCGCCGTGTGCCACACTGACAGATATGAGTGTTGGGCGCAGGGTCGGAATCCAGATTAAGGGCCAGATGTACTAAGCTTCAAAAGTGATAAAATGGAGAGTGATAAACAGCCAGCCAATCAGCTCCTGCCTGACATGTCACAGACTGTGTTTGAAAAATGTCAGGCAGGAGCTGATTGGTTGGTTGTTTATCACTCTCCATTTTATCACTTTTGAAGCTTAGTACATCTGGTCCATAGGCTGCTTCTTGATTGACATGTATGTTAATAATACCCGATGTGGCCTCGCCTACAATGGTGATAGGTGGAAGGCAATTGGCTATCCATCTATGCTGGCACTTTTGACATTACCTATCCCGACCGCTGTGGAGTGCACAGCCATGTTTGTTGAGTGTGCGCTCCAGGTACGGCATCCCCGGCTGCCGCGGAATGCACGGCCATGACAGCAACGACCCGTGGAATGCATCCGCGTCACTTCTGGGTCTGGAGGCGCTGATTCCCCTGTAGTGAAGGGCGCCAATTTGAACACACACTGATGGTGGTTGCGGTGGCATGGCGATTACTATGGAGAGTTGGCTACTTTAAGGCCACTTTAATTTAGTGATTACAGGTGTTTTGACACCATGTTTGTTCTTTGACCTTTAAAAGGGGCACCCAGGCATAGCACACTATGCTGCCCACTGCTCTGCTGTACGGTTGTATTTGATGCTGTCTTGACAAAGGGCCATGTTTGGTCCAAAACATTGACTATTTCTTTGGTGATGTATCAATAAGTCTTATATGGATTGCTTTTTGAAGTCTGGAGTGTGCTCTGTATGTGAATATTCATTTGTCTGCACACGGACTATATATTTGTTACACCTAGTGTGTTACTTTAAATGGAGGACCTCCCTGCTGTGGACTATTCTGGATTGGAATGCGGATAGCTAGATAGATAGATACACATATACATAGCAGCATATGCCCCGGCACTAGTAAAGTTGTTATACCAGTAATGAGCTCCAGTGCCCTCCATGAACCAGAGTTCCATGTCATACGTGAAATAGGAATAGGCATATTAATATCCTTACAAAGAAATAAGGATGAAATATGGTTTGAGGTAACATGTTTAAAAAAGGGGCAGACTAGATGGGCCAAGTGGTTCTTATCTGCCGTCACATTCTATGTTTCTATGTAAGGCGGCACTCATCAAACTTCCTTGCAGTGAAAAAAGTTAGCGTTTATTTCATTGGAATAAACGCTAACTTTTTTCACAGCATGGAAGTCTGATGAGTGTCGCCTTACTTTATGTAATATATATATATATATATAGTGATGCAGAAGCCTTGCACTCCTATGCCAACAGGGGGTGGCTTTAGTACTTGGCCCGCGTGCCAGCCTGGGGAGTGTTAATCCCCTATGTAGAGTATATGCCAATTGGAAGGAAGGCGTCACTCCGGGACTTTGTGAGAAAATCTTTAATATAGCGTGCCTACGCCGTTTCGGGAATACTCCTGTCCTGAAGAAGTGTCCTGAAGACGGGAGTATTTCCAAAATATATATAAATATATATATATATATATATATATATATATACAGCGCAGAACCCGGCACTCCTTACTGTTTTGCAGGTGAACTGCTCCGGTGCCCTCTCAGGTGTTATGACCTTGTATAGAATCCTCGAATAAGCGGCACTCTGAAGACTTCTCTTTGCAAGTGAAAAAAGTGACTTCTTGAATAAAGTTTTTTCACTTGCAAAGAGAAGTCTTCAGAGTGCCGCTTATTCGAGGATTCTATATATATATATATATATATATATATATATATATATATATATATATAATCATCGGGAAGGAGCGGTACTCAGAAAGTAGACACAGTGAAACAGCTTACTGCAACATTTCAAAGTTTAATCACATCGTCGTCAGGCAAGTATTTTCCTGACAATAACTTTGAAATGTTGCAGTAAGCTATTTCACTGTGTCTACTTTCTGAGTGCCGCTCCTTCCCGAAGCTTCTATATTTGGTGTTCCTCCTGAGACACCTGGAAATGTATGCTACAAATTGCGAGTGTGCTGCCCTCCTGGATGTTTATATATATATATATATATATATATATATATATATATATATTTATGTAGTCATTAAAAGGGTGCAATAATAATGTTATTTTTGCACCCTTTTAATGACTACATAAAAGTTTTTTTCTACAAAGTCTTCGAGTGCCGCCATTGTTTCCTACTCGCGCTATATATATTTTTTTATTTTTTTTATTTAGAGAGGCGACAGAAGACAGACAGCTGCACTCATGAGTCCTAGAAATTGATGTGTACTTTCACATCAAATAAGGTCCAAATGTTTGGGGTTTGACCCTCTTTGTCAAGGTGTACAGTGATGTATATGTATATATTTTTTAAAGCCAGCACTGAGGTGCAGTGCATAAAATATAGTATATGCAGATAATTAGCTGCACTCAGACGGAGTAACAGAAGCAAGCATGATTCTGGGGTGTTCAATAAGCACCTAATTTATTGTAATGGGTGGAAGCCAGGCTACCAGTTATTTATTAAATAAAACCAAAATGACAGATATTGGTTTACGTATTTTTATGTACCGCTGTGTTCACAGTCTAAAGGTGCCCATACACGTTACGATAGGCACCAGGCGTTTTGAACTAGATTGCATCATATCTAGTTCAAAAACGCATCTGATGTGCTGTAGCAGCGTGCATTTTGAACTAGATACGATTCACTCTAGTTCAAAAAGTATGTGCAGCACATACTTTTGCACTGTGCAATGCGCAGGAGCGTGTATCGCCTAGCATGGTACAAAATGTACTGTGTATGGGCATGTTACATAATTATATATTTATATGTTATAATATATATTCATGTATAATAATTAGTATTTATTAGTCTTATAAATCAATGGCAAATTGTATATTTTTATATTAACACTTATTTATATGGCGCACACAGATTCCGCAGCGCTGTACAAAAAATATTTGAACACTCACATCAGTCCCTGATGTAAGTGGAGCTTACAATCTATATTCCCTACCACATGTACTTGCACACACATTAATTCTGGGTTATTTTTTGTTGGACGCCAATTAACCTACCAGTATATTTTTGGATTGTGGGAGGAAACCAGAGTAAACCCAGGGAGAATATACAAACTCTGCACAGTTAGGGACATGGTATTGAATCCATGACTTCAGCGCTGTGAGGCAGTAATGCAAACCATTACACCATCTGTACTTCCCATATACAGCAGTTTGTATGCAGGGACATAGCCAGAACTTTGTTGGGTCCCAGAGCAGAGCACCGGTCCCAGTGCTAGAGACAGCTGTTATTCATTTTCTGGCCTATAATTTAATGG
The DNA here is from genome assembly GCF_055691185.1 of Crinia signifera. NCBI lineage: Eukaryota > Metazoa > Chordata > Amphibia > Anura > Myobatrachidae > Crinia > Crinia signifera. The sequence continues at coordinate 329,670,592 of NC_139217.1, forward strand.
ACGTACGTTAGTTAATCTGATGCCACATATATTATTTTATGAACCATCTTAGTGCCTCAGTTTATATTATGTATTATTGTAGAGCTGTCACTTTACATTTTGCCACATAGTATGCCCAGTTCATATTATGCCACATTACTGTACCCCTTTATCTTTATAGCAACCACTACATACTACTCATTCAAACTGGAGAATGAGTCAGACCCAATTGCTTACAGGTACACCTGGAAAATTCTAACCATAAAACCAGATCCAGGGCTCCTTAAGCCTTTGGCCCAATAGCAATGGTACCTCTTGAACCCGCTATAACTACACACATGTTGGCAGTGAAGGCAAATCCATGTTGATGTTGTAGGGAAAATCCAGATATTAAACAACAAACCGTGTCAGCCACAAGATCAGCACACAGTGTTGTAATAAACCAATATCTTTATTAGCAGAAAATTCATAAAAAAAATAATATTAAACTGCTATGCAATATTGCTCTCTCTCTCTCGCGCTCTCTCTCTCTCTCTCTCTCTCTCTACTAGTAAGCCCACTCGACGCAAGTGCTTCCAAAGCTAGACTGCTACCTTGTGACTCTGTGTTTGTGCATATGTGAGAGAGAAAGAGATGTAGTTTCACTTGCTATCAATAGATGGCAGTGTTTCTGAGACATGCAAATGGTCACTAGACATATATAGATGATCCATATATGTCTGTCTTATCTATATATTTTTTTTCAGGCCTTTAAAATGCCAAAAAGACTTTTAGCTTCAGGAGCTCAGAAGCGCAAACATGCAAGAGAGAAAAAGCGAAGCAGTGATGCAGTTTTGGCTAAAATGCCTAAGTTAAATTATTTCTTTCAACCAAGTACCTCAACTACCAGTCCAAGCACTTCAAATCTTCCCATCAGGCAATCAACAGAAATAACCGAACAACATAATTTGAGGTGTACAGAGTCAAATATTGCAATATCTTTTGATGAAGAATGTGAAGACAGTGTACATGAAAGTAGTCACAGCAGACAATCAACTGAAACAAATGACCCCCCTAATCAGATAGGAAGAACAGAGTCAACTATTTCAGAATCTGTGGATGAAAGCGTAGAAATTGGGCCAAGTCCTTCTGAAGGCATGGATAATGAAACTCAACAATTGACAGAACTTGATGAACCTTCAACTAGTAAAAGTACTGAAGACCAATGTCATGCCCTCACTAGAATGCGTGAATACCAATCTACAGATCCTGCAACGTGGTTTCCAGTTAAATCTGAAGTAGTTGATTATTGGCTAAAACAAGGATTAGAGACCTGTCAAAACAAATGTGAGTCTGACGAATATCCCAAATCCTCACGCTACTATAAACCTTTTCAGTCCAAACCAAAAGGATATCATCGTTTCTTTAATAACACCATGTTTTATGGATGCTGGCCTAATGGTGTAGCCCATCACAGAAAATGGATGTCATATAGTGCGTCAAAGGGATCAGTTTACTGTACTTATTGTACGCTGATGGAAAGTAGAAAAGACAAATTCTCACTTCCTGATGGATTCTCTTACTGGAAAAAAGCACAAGAGAAAATAAAAATCCACGAAGAAAGTGAAGCACATCGGAACTGCATTTTACAAGTCCGTGATCGTAGTGAAAAGTCAGGTCATATTGACAGCTATATGGAAAGACAGTTCTTGGAAAGAAAGCAATACTGGTTTGAAGTACTACGCAGAGTTGTCGTAGTTGTAAAACTGTTAGCAGAGAGAGGGTTAGCTTTTCGCGGGAGTGATGAGACTATTGGCTCAAAGCATAATGGTAACTTTCTTGGGATCATAGAAGCGATAGGAATATTTGACCCCTTTCTTACAAAACATATCCAAGACTTTGGAAATAGTGGACGTGGCAGGACAGGCTATCTATCATCAACAATTGTTGAAGAGTTTATCAAACTTATAGCAAAGCAGGTGAGGGGTCAAATTGTGAATGAGATTTCACGATCTAAGTATTTCTCAGTGTCAGTTGATTCAACACCAGATGTAACCCATGCTGATCAGCTCAGTATTACTGTGCGTTATGTGTTGAATGGCGTACCTATTGAACGTTTTCTCACATTTTTAAGGATACATAGTCATAAGGCTGCAGACCTCACAGAAAACTTGCTGAAATATTTGAAGTCTGAAAATATTGATATCATGGATTGCCGTGGACAGACCTATGACAATGCAAGCAACATGGCTGGAAAATATTCTGGTATGCAAGCAAGGGTGAAGGTAGTTAATCCTCTGGCTGTGTTTGTGCCATGCACAGCACATTCCTTAAACCTTGTTGGATCAAATGCGGCTGATTGCTGTACACAAGCTGTAAAGTTCTTTTGTTTCCTCTCAAGTGTTTACCAGTTCTTTTCTGGTTCCCCCCCACGTTGGTCTGTATTAATGAAACATCTGGGAAAGAAGGGACTCACTGTGAAGAGTCTTTCGGAAACAAGATGGTCTGCTCGTGCAGATGCAACTTCTGCCTTAGCCAAAGGATACAAAAACATTCAAGATGCCTTTGATGAAATTAATGATGATGTAAATCAAACTGCAGCTACAAGAAACGAAGCTGATGCCTTGTCTGAGGCTATGGATTTACTGGAACTCGCATTCCTCTGTCACTTTTGGAACACCATTCTGTCCAGATTTAATGCAACAAGCAAAGCACTGCAATCCACAACTATTGATCTCAAAGTTGCTGTAGACTTACTAGAATCTCTTGTTCTTTATTTAGATTCACTGCGCGGAAGTTTTGATAACTTGGAGAAGGAGGCACAAGCAGCATGTGGTATATCAGACTATACAGAAACTCGAGCAAGAAAGAGAAAAAGGAATGTGGGTAGTGTGGAGTCTGAAGAAACCATATTTTCTGCAAGAGAGAAGTTTCGTGTGGAGACATACTTGCGCATAATTGATTGCCTAAAAATGGCATTGAATGATAGAATTGTTGCTTACTCTGTGGTAAATGATCATTTCAATGTTGTGCTAAGCTCTTCCAAAATGGCGGAAGGAGAAATAATTGCAGAGGCTACCAAACTGGCTGAACATTATCCCCAAGACCTAGACAAAGAAGTATTTCCTCAAGAAATGGTCCAGTTTGTGCAGTTTGCCAAAGGGAGGAGCTGTCAGACACCATCATCACAAGCAAAGCTATTGTATGAACAAAATATTGAGGATACTTTTCCAAATGTAGCTGTTTCTCTAAGAATGTACCTGTGCTTTATGGTCACAAACTGCTCAGGAGAACGGTCATTTAGCAAATTATCTCTTATAAAAAATAAACTGAGATCGACAATGCGGGATGAGCGCCTAAATGCATTAACTCTTCTGTGTACTGAAAGTGAACTAATGCGAGGCACCTGCTTTGAAACCATTATTGAAAACTTTGCCACTTTAAAAGCAAGAAAACAGAAGTTTTGATATAAATGTTATCCCACGGTTGTTGCATTTGTGTTAAAATGCAGCCCAATGTTATAACCTGCCAGCATAAATCACAATAGAATGTCAGGTTACTTATTTCAGCTAAGATTTTGCACAGTCTTTGGACATGTTTTATTTGCACTTTATATTTATACTTGGTTTTGTTTAGCAGCTGTTGAATAGTCTGCAAAGTTTGTGTTGTTACTTTGAAATCTGTTAAAAATATATAAAATAATAAATATTCCACTTAAGATGGCATTGGTCTGAAAGATTCTTTAACATTTACCACATAATTGTATATATATATATATATATATATATATATATATATATATATATATATATATATCCCCTGCAGTTACCCATTGACCAAGTTTATTCTGCCTTTACTCTGTGTTTTGACAGTGTTATATTCTCCCATGCAGTTTGCGGCCAGTAATGACAAGTGCAAGAGGGCCCCCCTGTCTAAAGTACCTCGGGCCCCCTGAAGGCTTAATCTGGCACTGACTGGGATTACTGCTTGTCTCCGGTGACGGTCTGGGGTATAAGGCCAATACCCCAACCACAAGGTACCAGACTCTTGTTACATCTTTGCATATCCCAGTTTATGTACCTGCTTTTTAAAATAAATATATGGACATTGAAAGTGGGTATCTTTGTCTTTTCACATCCGTATATGGGAGTTGACATCCTCCATGACAGGAGCCCCCCCTAACAAAATAAAGATACCGAGATGCGTCTGCAGTTACACATTTATTTGTGAGTATGGTACGCATCCTCTACCTTTGAAGCTACACCCGTGGTGAACCTAAAAAAGATATCTTTATGTGCACCATCTTTTTTTTTATCGTGAGTGAGGGTACGCTTGCAGTCACCCATTCCCAGAATTTTATTAACATTCTGTTGCCCTAACAGAATTTTTTCTCATACATGCTTTCATTTGCTTTGTATATTCCACCTTCTTGAGGTACATCGGATAACTTTGTCTACAAACCTTTCATCGCCCCTGGTCCATTTCTCCAAACAAGCTTCCTAACATAGGGGTTGACTGGTGACCCTGTTCTGTGGACTCGGCTGAAGAAAGGCGGTTGCACCTTGGGACTTATTCTTTTTCTGTCTGTGTTATGCTGTTACATGCAGTAGCTATGTTGTTTATATATATCGGAGTTCTGGAGGGCCCAGCACTCTCCATAATAAACTAACTCACCTTAACATACAAATAATCAATTAATTAAATAATGGAGGTTTTAGATCATGAATTGATCAATGCATTTAAGCTTGCAGCCCATCGCCAAGGGACCCCATTTCACTGCAAGTCCTACACTAACAACTGGTCTTTCAAGAACCTGGCAGCTACTGACACATCATAGCTAAAATTAACATGTGTTTTTTCTTGGTTTAAAGCTCACCTGCCAACTACCTTATGGCTTTTATAGATGAGGCAGTCACCTAACACAACACCTGAATTAGTATTAAAGGGGCAACTGTCACAGGTTTCAGATGAATGAGATCTATGGTGCATGAGAAAGCTAAACCCCATTATTTATTTAATTGATTATTTGTATGTTAAGGTGAGTTAGTTTGTTTTAGTGAGTGCTGGGCCTCTGTATTTGTATTTCCTAGAGTGTGTGGTCACCGGCCACTGCACCCCAAACCTGTACCTGCTGTTGAGAATTAACTACAAAGTCATCATCTGAGACCCTGTGTTGGTGAAGCATGCACGCAAGGATCCATCTCAGCAGGACACAGTGCAGCATGAGTGGGTGAGTGTAAACTACAAGGGCAATATGGAGGAAATACTAAAAAGGTACTTCTGTAGTTTCACAGCGCCAGCATGGCGCCGTGCTACTTCCGGGTTCTACGCTCGCCACAAAATATGTCGAAAAAAGTAACTTAACTCCATGCCAACATGGATAGTTCATACCCCCACTATCCATGTTAGCATGGAGTTGATTTTAAATAGCGTGGCGAGTGTAGCGAGCCACCGAGCCCGCAGCATGGGCGAGCGAAGCGAGCCCCGCAAGGGGACTCAGACGCACGGCGCCATACTGGCGCCGTGAAACTACAGAAGTACCCTAAAAAGGTTAACTGACATGGCTGCCAGTCAGCAGCAACAAATTCAAATGTTACAGGAAGAAATAAAAGCGCTTAAAAAACCCAGCTGATGATATAGAGGTGTTCCTTTGCACGTTTGAGTGCACGGCCATGAGGTTGAGATGGTCTGCAGAGGAATGGTCTGGCAGGCTGGCTCCCTGTTTAACAGGGGAGGCACAGCGAACATATGTGGATATAACTGTGGCTGAAGCATGCTCCTATCTTAGCCTGAAGAAGGCTATACTGGACAGGATTGGAGTGACAGAGCCTAGCAAAGCCCAGGCATTCCATGACTGGTGGCTGGAGGGCTCTGAGCCTCCCCAGGTTCAGCTGACCAAACTAGCCTGGCTGGCAGGAGCCTGGTTGCGGCTGGATTAAAACTCAGCAGTGAGAATTGTGGAGATAGTTGCACTGGACCAGGCTATGCGGATGTTAGACCGCTCGGTGCAGCAGTGCGCCCTTCAGGCAGACCCCCAGACATTTGAGGAGTTGGCGTGGTGATTGAGCAGCACCTGATGCTGGGAAAGCTGAATAAAGCCAGGTCAGGATACGTGCCAATACCAAAGCCCAGAACTTGGGTCCCAGTGGTTAAACCAATGGCTCCACCTCCCTTAGTGTGCTTTGAGTGTGGCGAGCCTGGTCATGTGTGGTGGGACTGCCCGAAACAAGGAGAGCCAATGGATTGCACTGTGTGGAAAACAGCTTAGCCATTGGTCAGCATGGCAGCTGCGGGTGTATCCCTGAGTCCTGCTTGTTCTGGTGCAGTTGGAAGGCCAAGAGATCTGGCCCTGGTTGATACCGGCAGTGAACTCACCATTGTTGCGGCCAATTTGGTTCCTCCAGGAGCTGACAAGGTTCAGCCTCCTGTCAGGGTGCTGTGCATCCATGGCGATATGGAGGAGTGCCCACGTGTCTACTTACCTCTGACCGTTCAAGGTCGGTCATTAAAGGTGGTAGCGGTGGTAACCTCCAGACCACTTACCCGCTGATCCTGGGCCATGACTTTCCATTGCTGCAGGAGCTGGTTACCTGGCATGACACCAACAAACCATCAGCCACTGATGCAACTCAGAGGCCAGAGACTACCAAAGTTTGGCATCGGGGAGAGATGCTGCCAGTCCCGAATCACCCCAAGAGAGTCTGAGGCCCAATGGAACCCTGTTGGAGAAAAGATATCACTACAGGACTTTGGGAGAGTTCAACACAATTATAGCAATTTGGTACATGCCTTTGAGACTGTTGAAGTGGTTAATGGCAGGGTAATTGATGCTTTATTATCAGAGGGTGTACCCTACTTTGTTTTGAAAAATGATTTGCTATATCATGTTGCTAGTGTACAAGGGAGAAGGGTAGATCAGCTTAATTCCCCGAAAACTGGAGCGGTTGGTATTAGAAGCTGCATATACGCATTTGTGGGGTGGCCATCAGGGGGAGGAGAAAACACTCCAACACATCCAGCTAAGGTTCTTTTGGCCCGGCATCTATGCTTCTGTTAAGAAGCATTGCCCAGTGTGCCAGAGGACAGCCCCACAGCCAGAGTTCAGGGCTCCACTGGTACCCCTCTCTATCATTTCCATGCCTTTTGAGCGGATTGGTATAGATCTGATAGGGCCAGTGGAAAAATCTGCTCGAGGGCACCAATATATATTGGTGGTAGTTGATTATACCAACAGGTACCCAGAGGCTATACCCCTGTGCAATATGAAATCTGGCACCATTGCCAGAGAGCTACTAACCATGTATACCCGCTTAGGGATATACCAAAAGAGGTCTTAACGGACCAAGGTACCCATTTTGTGTCTAGACTGATAAAGGATTTATGCCGGTTGCTAAAACTAGACAGGATTACTACCTCAATGTATCTCCCGCAAACAGATGGCCTGGTAGAAAGATTTAATAAAACCCTCAAACAAATGATAAAGAGGGCAGTGTCTCCGGGTACTTTAACCCGGGTGACTGGTACCCACCACAGAAAGCAAAATGTATGCACAATGGCAGGGCCCTTATAAGATCATAGAGGCAGTGGGACCAGTCAATTACAAGGTCTGACAGGAGGATAGAAGGAGGGAGGTACAAATCTACCATGTAAACCTGTTAAAACCCTGTAAGGAAACGGTACTTGTGTAGTTTCACGGCGCCCGATATATCGGATGCGATATCGGGCGATAGTATATCGATATGATACGATGCAATTTCTTTACCTGTTCATAACCCCACTATCCACTACGCATGGAGTTGATTTTATATAGTGTGGCGAGCGCAGAGAGCCACAGAGCCTGAAGCGTGGCAATCGTACCGAGGGGACGCAGATTACTGCGCTCACCACACTATATAAAATCAACTCCATGTGTAGTGGATAGTGGGGTTAAGAACAGGTAAAAAATCGCATTGGATCGCATCGACATATCGGGCGATATCGCATCCGATATATCGGCCGATATCGCAGCTGATATATCGGCGCCGTGAAACTAAACAAGTACCGGAAACTACCGGTCAGCCCTCTTTGATAGCTGAAACAGTTCCAGAATGCCAGGTGCCCATTGAAGTCAGGCTTACTCCTGAACAGAAACGGGAAGTAGTGAGCTTGGAAAGACACAGATCATCCAACATGATGTTGTGACTCCACCCGGGGTGGTCATTAAACAAAGGTACTATCAAATACCCAAAACAAAGCAGGCAGCAGTAAAGCAAGAGGTGGAAGAGATGTTATGCCTAGGGGTTATAGAAGAATCCACCAGTGAGTGGAATAATCCAATTGTCTTAGTACCTAAGCCTTCAGGTGCTCTAAGGTTCTGCAATGACTTCCGTAAATGAAATCAAGTATCCCGGTTTGATTCTTACCCTATTCCCCGGGTTGATGAATTGGTAGAAAATTTAGCCAATAGTCAGTATCTCACTACACTTGAGTAGACAAGAGGTTATTGGCAGATTCCATTAACAGAAACTGCTAAGGCAAAAACAGCCTTCTCTACCCCAGAGGGCTTATTCCAGTATAAAGTACTCCCATTTGGTTTACATGGTGCCCCAACAACCTTCCATAGAGCGATGAATAAGTTGCTACGGCCCCACAGGGAATATGCAGCTGCATATTTAAATGACATTGTTATTTTCAGCTCTTACTGGGAGGCACACCTATCAAAGGTAGAAGCTGTCTTACAGTCTCTACAGACACACAGGTTTACTGCCAACCCTGAGAAATGTGCCAATGGTATGATTGATTGACAGGTTAAACCTCAGCCTAGTAAGGTAGAAGCAGATCTCACCTGGTCTAAACCTAAATGTAAGTCACAATTTAAGACATTTCTTGGTCTGTGGCATATTATTGCAGGTTCATTTGAGATTTCGCTAGAGAGGCTCCACTAACCGAATGTCTTAAGAAACAGCCGCCAGACAAAATAACGTGGTCGAAACCAGTGGAAACTGCTTGGCTGGATTTAAGACGAGCTGTGTGTCCTGACTTTAGAAAACAATTTGTGTTGCAGACAGATTCCTCTGGGTCAGGATTAGGAGCAGTTCTCTCCCAAGAGGTAGATAGAGAGGAGAAGCCCATCCTATACCTTAGCCATAAATTATTGCCCAGAGAGTGGAAGTACTTAACTGTTGAGCAGGAGTGCTTGTCCATTAAGTGGGCAGTTGAGTCACTAAGATATTATTTATTGGAGCAAGAGTTTTTGTTAGTCACAGACCATGCACATTTACAGTGGACGCATACAAACAAAGAGGTGAATGTCTTGGGTGACCCGTTGGTTTTTGGTCTTGCAGCCATTTAAGTTTGAGGTGAGATATAGTCCGGGGAAACAGCACCTCAATGCTGATGCCCTGTGAAGGAGAATTGTAGGTCCTGAGCCTCCAAGCAACCCTATGGGGAAGCTAGAGGAGGAGGAAGAAGGCGAGGTGGGTTACCTCTGGAAGGTGGCGGATGACTCAAGTGGGGTGGGTGAGGCTGAAAGCTCATCTAAAAATTGTGTATCTTCACCAGGGTGGTTGAAGCTAAGGGGGCAGGAGTGTGTCAAAGCCCGCATTCCACCACATGAAAGTAATGTGGACGATCCAGACCAGGTCTTGTTAGCAGTAACAGAATACCAGGTGTAATCCGCAGCACCTGGGGTGTCCTAATTTAAGGCTTCCCACGACAGAGTCTCCTTGCTCTCGTGGTGGACCATCTACCCGAGTTATAGACCAGGGGTGTGGGTTAGAATAGGAACCATTGGAGCCTTATAGAAGTCTGCCATGCCTGTATGCTACTGCCTGTGATACAAACTGCACATGAATGTAACCTGCTATGGTGTACCTGCTGTTGAGATTAAACTAAAAAGTCATCTTCTGAGACCCTCTGTTTCTGTGTTTGTGATCCTTGTCCCAATATATATGTGCAAAGTTTTCTTCTATGTACACTTACATACAGTTTTTGAAGGAACTCGGCAGGAGGGTTGTTCCAATCATCGCGCGGGGGGGACCTGAAATGCGGGAGGGGGGGTCACTGGGTGGGGGGCGCAAATTGCGGGAGGGGGGACGCAGGGGGTGCCGCGAATCGCCACAAGAAAAAATAAACACAGAAAGGTCAACACATGTAAATGTTGACATAAGTGTGGCATTTCATTGGTATACATGTCGACACATGACAATGAATATGAAAACATTCAAAAAATGGAAAATAAATCTTCAAAAACTCATGTCAACCTTTTTCATTGTCAACCATAGCCATGTCAGTGTTTTGCTTGTGCAATCCTGGGGTTGTCGTGAAACGCGGGGGTGTGTGTGGCGAATTGCGGGAGGGGGGGTCGCGCGCGCGGGTGGGGGTGTGATGCAGTGAATTGCGGGAGGGGGGGCCACGGGGGGGGGGGGTGTGGGTGCCGCGAATCGCGGGAGGGTGCTTGGGGGTTTGCAGTGAATCACGGGTGGGTGGGTCACGGGGGTTGTCGAGAATCGTTGGAGGGGGGGTCAGGGGGCCGGGGGTTGCCGCGAATCGTGGGGGTGTGGGGGGAGTTGGGGGGTCCGTGAATCGCGGGGGTGGGGTTGCGGGGGGGGGAGTGGTGTTGCAGCGAATTGCGGGAGGGGGGTCGCGGGGGGTGTGGGTGCCGCGAATCACGGGAGGGGGCACGGGGGTTTGCAGCGAATTGCGGGAGGGTGGGTCGCGGGGGTGGGGGGGTTGACGAGAATCATTGGAGGGGGGGTCAGGGGGCCAGGGGTTGTCGCAAATTGTGGGAGGGGGGGTCGCGGGGGGTGCCGTGAATCGTGGGAGGGGGGGTCGCAAATCGTTGGAGGGGGGGTTGCGGGGGGGGGGTGTGTGTGCCGCAAATCACCGGAGGGGGGGTCGCGGGGGGGAGGTATCACTTCAATGGTGTCCATGTCGACACATGAGAATGAATATGAAAACATTCAAAAATTGAAAAATAAATCTTCAAAAACTCATGTCAACCTTTTTCATAGTCGACCATAGCCATGTCAGTGTTTTGCATGTGCCATTTAATCCTGGTGTTGCCGTGAATCGCGGGGGGGGGGGAGGTGGGGGGTGTCCGCAAATCACGGGAGGGGGGTTCCCGGGGGGATGCCTCAAATTGCGGGAGGGGGGGTCGTGGCGGTGGGTGCCGCGAATTTCGGGAGGTTGCGGGGGCAGGGTTGCTGCGAATCGCGGGAAGGGGGGTCGCCGGGGGGGGACCACGAATCGCTGGAGTTGCAGGGGGTGGGGTGCCGTGAACCGTGGGAGGGGGGGGGTCGCAGGGGTTGCTGCGAATCGTGGGAGGTGGGGGAGGTGCCGTGAATTGTGGGAGGGGGGTAGCGGGGGGGTTTGCTGCGAATCGTGGGAGGTTGCGGGGGCGGGGTTGCTGGGAATCGCGGGAGGGGGGGGCACGGGGGGGCACCGCAAATCGAGGGAGTTGCTGGGGGGAGGGTGCAGCGAATTGTGGAAGGGGGGGTGTCACGTGGGTTGCCACGAATCGCGGGGGGGGGGGGGGGTGTGCCGCGAATCGTGGGAGGGGGGGGCGGGGGGGTATTTTGCCGCGAATCCTGGGAGGGGGGGGGGGTGGCCGCAAACCGTGGGAGGGGAGGGGGGCGGCGGGGGGCGCTCACCTGGTGGATGTGGAGTAGGTTCCTGGGCAGCATGGGGAGGCAGAGGGTGTCTGGCACTGTGGCCTCACTGGGCTGGTTCTCTGTCATGTGAGTCAGAGGCTCCACCCAGCGTTAGAGACACACTCACACACTTGTGACAGATGTAGCCAAATATGCAGTATAAGAGATATGGTTGGATAGGACCGGCACTCGCTGCTGGTAACGTGAATTATGCGCTGGTGCCCTCACAGCTTATGGTCGAGCTTAATACAGGTAGATGGATTGGTGGTGCGGCACTCAGCTTGTAATAATAGACAACAATGCAGTGTCAGTTTTCAATTATCAACGTTTCAGTGCTCTTTAATGATAGTATTCTGACAATAGTGCCATCATTAAAGAGCACTGAAACGTTGATAATTAAAAACCGACACTGTATTGTCATCTATTATTACAAGCTGAGTGCTGCACCACCAATCCATCTACATATATATATATATATATATATATATATATATATATGTATATATATTATATATATATTATAGATATTTATAGATCCCATTGTTTTGGTTTCTGTTCTAAGTTATAATAATGTTCTACTGTGGGCAAAACCACGCTCAATGACATGTGTATGATTGCACAGTATTAATATATTTAAACAGCACAGCAATTATTTACCATAATTTTCAGTCAATTTTGACCACCTAGTAGCTCACAACATTGTTTTCACCAATATTAGCCAAATGCTGCACCGAGTTGTTTGGCAAAACTAAACATACCGCAGTCTATAAGAATATATCATATTCAATATCTATGAAACATAGTGGTGCAGCAAATGCAGACAGGAGCACAGTTTAATAAGCCAGTGGCGTAACTTCATCCCAGTTGCCCGGAGGCAAGACACAGGTTGGTGCCCCCCCTCCACCCCCCCCCCCCCCCCCAATGCTTGATGGATTTATACAGATATATATATATAAGGATTTATTTATATATATATACAGTGGTCGAAGTGGAAATTTTTAAGTATGGGGTATGGAAAAATACAAATGTCCTCTTGTGCACACTCCAGGAAAGGGGCGTGGCCAAACAAAAGGGAAGTGGTCATGTAAAGGGATGTGTCCTTAAGTGCAATGTACCTTATACACATGGAATGATGCATAATACCCATGGAATGAGACAAAATTCACATTATGCCACACGGTATGAACCAAAATTACCATTATGCCACATGGAATGAGCCAAAATGTACATTACAGTATGTCACATGGTATGAGCCAAAATTCACATAATGCCAAAAGTTATGAGCCAAAATTTACATTATGATGCATGGTATAACCCAAAAATCCCATTATGGCACCTACTATGAGCGAAAATTGAGGGACATAGGGATAGTAATAGCAGGGACAATGGCAGAAGAGATGCCGGGAGAGTGACAGTATGCCTACCAGACTTGATGGGCACGGGGCTCCAGTGGTGATGGGGATGAGAGCAGGGTGTGGGCTTCCAGCAGGCTCCAGCGTTGGCGTATATGAGAGACAGGTGTTGGGGATGAGGTTCTAAAAGCATCCGGATGAGGATTGAAAGCATCCGGCAGGCAGCAGTGGCGGCTATGCGGGCACCAGTAAGGGGACCAGTGGTGGCAATGAGGGGAACAGGGGCAGTAAACTATGTGGACCATGAGTCCAGTAAGAGCAGCAGGCTGGCCACTGCCCCCGCCTCGTGTGGCACAGCACTGCCTCTGCGCAGTTTTATTCAAGGAGTGGGCAGCTGCACACCCGAATGGGTGGTCTGTTGCACCCCTGGACCATCCACCAGTATTTCCTGTTCCCTGCACCTCCTTACCCTAAATCCCCATGTCATGCAGCTTTACTGCACCCTTTGTCACATTCTTCTCACCTGCTACTGTTCATGGCTATAGGATGATGGCTGCAAGTACAGGGCATATGCGTTGTCCATAGAGACATGGACAGGACAAAGAGTACACATGTGTAGAACTCCTGTGAGAGGATGAGTGGAGATCAGTGCAGGTCAGGAGTCAGGACACACTGGGAAGGGGTGGGGGGGTAGTGAGTCTGCAGCCGGCTGCAGGAGATAAAGTAGAGTGAGTGTGGGTGCTGTGTAATGGACGCAGTAGAGGAGGAGCCCGCGGCCGGCGCCAATGACAATGCTTCACTCTTACCTCCTTGATCCTGGGCTGGCTGCTGTCAGCGTATGCATGCTTCGCGGTTGCCCCTGACCTGCTGACTCTCATACATGCCGCCGCTTGAGCCCGCTCGGAGCCCCGTGCTGTATACAATGAAGGTACCGCTGGCCAGCACCAGGCTCTAAATGCAGGAGTATGAGCGGAACATCAGGAGGCAATGGAGCCAGTGCCCCCTTTAAGGCTAGCGCCCGGCGGCAGATGACTCCATTGCCTTCGGGAGTTCCGCCACTGTAATAAGCTCTAGAAAGCTATCAAATTCTTTCATTAATTAATTAGCCTATAAGTAAAAACCTAGTAGAAATATTTATTACCATCACATTCCAAAGTGCAAATCACTGGCCCAAGGCCAGTACGTCTGATTGGATGTGGAGAATTTAGTAGAGAGTAATGACTATTACTATAAGAAAAAAATATTTGATAAATGTAGTAAATTATTAAAAACCAAGTTTTCAAATGTGAGTATTCAAACGCATACTGGATCCAAACAACAAATCACAGGCCTTAAGCCAGCACAGCTTAAGGTAGATGGAGTAACAGGGAGTAGTCTTAATGCAAATACACAAAGTTGGGTAAAGTCCATGGTCAAAACTGGCTTTTGCTGTGTTTTTTTAAAGGACATAAATAGTTTAATGAAAGAAGTACTACAGCAATAAGGAGTACTTGGGACCCCATAGGAAGTACTTTGTTTGGATCCCCACCAAAAGAAAATCATTATGATGGTTTGGGCTTTCTCGTCACTCTTGTCCCTGTTGTTATTGTCATCATCACACTCTTACAGTCTCTGATTGTAATTCACAGCAAAGGAATTTTTTAGTTCATTATGGTGAACATCAGTCTACGCATTTTTTAATGTGGCCTATTACACCTGTCACTCACAAGGTTCTCGGCTATGTTCAACACTATTAAACATCCTAGCATCTGATGTGTGTGACCTCTAGCATGTATATACATCACATTTCAAAACTTACAAACTAAACCTGAAATAAAGACTCGGAGACTTAGGTTTGGCAGAAGTTGTTAGCTGATTTATTTTAGCACTTTTAAGCTAGATTAATTTATTAATAATTAATTAATTAATGGTGGCCCAGAAAGAACGGCTAATTAACTAAGCTCCACCCACACAGTCTGCATACGTAATCAAGCCTACCCTAACAAGCGGTATCCGCTCGACCTACTGCATTGACTACCCACCCATCTGATGGGTTCGCTGCCCCCCGGAGCGGGTGATCGAGCGAAGGCCTAAGCCAATGAGAGGCGAGCGCACCGAAAAGCAAACATATACGTAGCATCATCATTTGAATAAGAACTAATTCTATTCACCTGCCGTTCTTTCCCACCAAAGCGGGGACTCTGAGCCCAGAATCCCCGCCCGGCCACCAACCTAACGCACTGAGCTACAACCAGAGATAGATCCTCCAAAATTAATGAACCATCCCTAACCAAATGCACCCCGTTAGGCAGGAAGACCTGATGGCACCAAAACCTAATCCTCACCCGTGGGTCAACAGCACCTCTGGCAGCTAGAACCCACTGTGCCACCGCCGATATAACTGCTTCCGAGCCTCATTTGAAGCCTTACCATTTCTAACATCTCTCAAAATGGAGTCGGGGAAACAATTGGAGACCAACCAAGGTGCAGAAAAACCAAGCTGTATTAATGGCTGCAAGATCACTCAAGATCAAGGCCGACAGCTCCAATCGGGACATTTTCCCAAATTGTTGCCTCCAGCTGAAGTACCAAAGACCTCAGACACTGGCGGACGTTCACCTCAAGGAACGCCTATAAACTCAAGCCAGTACGGCCCCCGAACTCAAAGCCACCAGACTAACAGAGAATTCGCAACCGGCCTACCCCCAGATGAGGCCCAGCCGGCTGCCCAATACACAAATGAATGTTCAACTATGCACACTCTGAGCCTATCCTTCCCCATACCTCTAAAGGAGAAGCTATAAGAGGAGACTAGTAGTATTTATATTAAAGGGGTGACCTAAGTATAATAGGAGGATCTGCCAAAAAAGAAAATAAATTTGTTCTGTTGAAGCACAATTTTAGGTGCTTAAGACATGCTCCAATACCAATTGAAGCCATACCAGGAAACAAAGATGGAAAGAGACAAACAGGGGGAGGGCAAGGTAATGGAAGGGTATAAGGAAAAAATGGGTGTACTCGGCCGGAGAAAAAACGACTGGACCTACTGAGGGACTCTTAATTGAGACTATAGCCGAATCACAGTGATCAAATTCAGTCCATCAGTTCAGGCAAAAAGCGAGAAAACTCCGGACGCTGGCCCAACAGCAGAGCGTAGCTAATCCTTGAGTAGGATGAACAAGGATGGGGGAATAAACAAATGACCTCAATCAAACACATACATACAAAGCGCAAGGACCTACAGTAGGTGAGGCCTAATGTACTATTTAAATTGCGGAGCGCCATCTCCCTAGCGATTTAAAGCTCGACAAGGCCAATTGAGCGGCTATAGCCGACGTGGCAGCCCCAAGGCAGTGGGAATGGATTACAAATTCCCATTGGAAACTCACTGGACAACGCCACCTCGACCCAGCAAACTGACATCAGGTCATCAGAGAGCCACCAAACTGCAGGAGCCAGAGCCTGCAAAGGAAAGCCTGACCAGTGTATAAATGTTTGCCAAGGCCACTGGGAGGATGACCTAGGGCACCACAGGAACCAAGGACACACTTCCGCCCCCAGCCGTTAGATCCATCTCCGCCGCCTAATCTTAAACCCCCGAACCCTGGGGACTAGTCGGATATCTGATGCCAGCAAAAAACGCAGCGCGGGTCCTAGAAAGCACTACCAAATAAGACACCCGAGGGGCACCATGCAGCTGTAGCAAAACAGCAAGGATAGACTCCTCCCGGACAATAGCGTATCGTAAGCAGAGTCTGCGCAACCCTAAACCAGCAGCAAGCAATAGGTGATGGGGTGGTGGGGAGGGGAGGGCATTTTTTGGAAAAATCAAAAAGAAAATACCCATTAGGTAATGCGCCAGTACCACCCTGAAGTTCCCGGCACTAAACATCTCCTAGAATAGACAACATTAACCCCAACCCCCGCCAACCTGACCTCGCAGATCAGCCAACCCGACGCCTGGAACATACGTTCCCTAAATAGAATTGCGAAGTGCAAACATTGCAGGGCAAGCTGCCCCTAGCCCACGCAACCAAGGAGACCCGGCCTACTGGGTAAATGGCTGCAGCCCTGCATTGACAACTACTAGAGCCAGCCGGATCCCATCCTGCCCAATTATGGTACACAAGCGAACCAGATGATGGGATCTGGCCACGCCCGCAGCGGCCCTTATTAGTGAGCGGCAGACAAGTGACCCATGGGTACAAATGACTTCAGGTAACAGAGGTCATACACAGCGGAAATCTGGATTCCCAGAAAGGACAGGTAAGTAACCTCCATTCCAACCTCAGCAATTAGCACACCAAAATGTCCGAATAGCGAACGGAAACCACCCAGGAGCCTAGCGCAGCGTTCAGAATAAGCAGGGCCAACAAAAAGCAATTCCTAAAGGTAGTGAGAGATCCAGCCCTGACACGGGGACACTTCAACGCCCCAGTGTAAAGGTGTGTAACCCCTTGAATTATGCGCGAGAAATGGAACACCCCATCGGCAACACTTGACGATGACGTATTCCTCGCCTCTCCACAGCAGATCCGTTCGCTAAGGCTAGTGAATAACAGGCTAAAGGTGTTATAATCCTGATTTATTTATTCATGGCATTGCTGCTATTTAATTGGTAGTGGTGATGTACATTGTTCCTATACTACGTAGTGCGTTACAGGGGACGTATGCACCCATAGATTGCTGCCTTGAACTTAAAGTCTATATTTTAATTCAGCTGGACACTTATGCCCACCAAAACTCATTTCGTTCTTGGCATCCAATGAATTTTAGAAGTATTATTGTGGAATATTATTATCGAAAATAATGATTATTACTGCAATGCTAGAGATTTTGCCTTTCTTTATTTTGCTGCTTGTGACACATTCGAGAAGCAAATATTTTGATTTGAACGACCCCTAATCCAGATATGCGTCCGTAGCATAGCCTGGAGTGCTGGAAATTTTTTAGAAGGGAATATTACTGTGCGAGAACACAGCGTTGCCCATGCGCTTACCTGATGTGTTCTGCCGCCAATCATGTCACCTTTCCCTCACTCATCGTAATTTTAGCATTGCAAAGCAAATGACAGGTCTTGTACCTTAGAATACAGCTAATCCAACCTTTAGAGGCTGATGCTCCTAAATAACTCATTAGCTGGTACTGCGCTTCCACCGCCATGTTATGTAATCTATTTATTCTGCAGTAATAATCACACCCTTCTGGAGAAATACCCTGGAGAAGGATGGTCCCTGAGCTGAACTACTTTATTAGGAACGCTGTATCTGGGGCAGGGGTTCCCAATCTTTTTCTAATTGCAACACCCTAGAGCAGTGATTTTCAACCTTTTTACCATGCGGCACACTAAATAAGATTTTAAAGTTGCCGAGGCACACCATGAGATCCCCACAGGGCAAAACACATTGGCCCCCACAGGAAAAAAAACCCTAAAGGCCCCTATATAAAAATAATCACACTGGTCCCCACAGGTAACAAAAATAAAATACATTGGGCCTTTACATGAAAGGAAGAGACCAGTCAGGAACAGTTGAACTGGTGGTGGCTGTAAACTGGTTTGGGCATCTCTAGATCTGGGGGCACACTTGAGAACAGCTCAGGGCACACTAGTGTGCCACGGCACAGTGGTTGAAAAACACTGCCCCAGAGTATCAGAATTTGTCCAAGGCACCCCCAGGCCCCAAAAATATATCTAATCAAGTAGATTCTGTTGATATATTTTTCTTAGGGTCAGTTATGTGGTAAAGGGCAGGATTTGCTTCCGATTGTACACATTTTATGATTGGCAGCCACCAGCACTGGTTTTGTCCAGAAATAATTGAACGTAAATAGTTTGAATTGGTCCCGGACCACCAACCCGAGGCACCCCTGCAAGTGTCCCGAGGCACCCCAGGGAGCCTAGGCCCATAGTTTGGGAACCACTGATCTAGGGGTTGAGGCTGATCTAATTGAGACATAGAAACACCGAGCCTGGGAGGCTTACTTGGACTCGTCGGTTAGGCTGAACAAGTACATAAAGTCATCCATCTAAATTTACCCCCTACGGCTCTCACTTAATGCCTCGATATCTGAAGGACTGCTGTGCATTCGCAGAGCCCAACCAAAATCAGCCCCCCAGAAGAAAAAAAAAAAAAAAAGGGGTGGGGACGAGTGAGAAATGCCAGATAAGCCACCCGACACAGGCTCAGCCCCCTCACCTGAAAATCCAGGCCGCGCCGCCCATGTACCAACATCAGCATCACTATTCATGCCCGCTTCCATAGCTGACTCCACTGCCCGAAAATCCGTGGGGACTTGACGTCTGAAGATTCAGGCTGAGCGGCCCATGTGTCATCATCTGCATCGTCCTCCCCGACTTCGCCAGCAGCGAACGAATCCTCTTCGCTGTAGTCCAGCTGTGCCTCAACATCTGTGGGAACATGCAAAAGGGGGGGGGGCCCGAGGACCGTAGGCCTCGGTCACGTATGCGGCTCTGTGCATAACATCACCTCAGAGTGTCCCCCTCTCCATCATGGCAACAGCTGACCCCATATCCCTGAAAGCCTGCAAGAATTCTGAGCACCCTGGAATGGGCCTCCTTTGTGCCCCCTGAGACCAATCCTCTAACTGTCTGGGACCCCACCGTCTCCCAGGGCAGAGTATTAACAATGGGCACCAGAGCCCCAGCAACGGAGGAAACTGCTGCGGACAGCAGAGAGGGGTCAAAGGAGGTAGTGGAGACTCCAGCCATGGTTGCACCCCCAGACCCTGCCATGGATCCAGAGCGCACCCCACCGGTGGAAGCCTACCCTCCCCCCTGACTCCACCCCCCAGAAGCCCGTGCAGTAGTATGTCCCCTAGGTGGCAGTGCCTCACAGAGGGCCGATGAGGGCATGTAAATGCTACCCACCCTAACCTGGCCCACGCTGCCCGACCCCTAATATTCGCAGCTACTGTAGCGCTCACCTACAACACGGGGCCTTGCTGCCCCACAGCGTCCCGCCCCTTGGCTCTAGCCGCCCCGGGGCCTGAGGCCGGAAGCAGGCCGCAGCGCAGGAGCCTCCAAGGCTTCACCTGCAGCCGGGCGTCTACCACAAGCCCATCCGCGAACGGGGACCAGAGACAGGGATGATGCCACAGCGTCTGTTGAGGCCTCCTTGACTTTGCACAGCATCTACTCAGCATCTCAGAGGGGTGGGGGGCTAATCGCGGCTAATTAGCATATGCCGCGACCTAATTAGCATATGCCGCGACCTTATTGGCATACACCACGACCTAATTAGCATAGGCCACGACCCTTGCGGGCGCTGTGAGAGTCCCTATTTGCAATCTTCAGAAATTGGGAGATATGCATGGCATGGTAATAGTCAGGGAAAGCACTACTGAGGCAGCAAAGCAATGTATCAGCACTCAACTGAATACAGTTATACACTAACTGGGGAGCTCAGGGGCACAGGTCCACTCACCAGAAAACTTTCAGGAAAGAGAGAAATACTCCTCCCTTTCCTGCCCTGATATCCCAGCTAACACTGCCCTTCCCTAAGTCCTTATTGGACCACCGAGTCACATGCTTCCTTAGGTCACACAACAGTCTTGGATGTTTAACCCACTCCATGCCTATTGCAGACATTACGTTATTCTTCTACGAGTGAGCAGTTTAAGTATACATATATATACATATAGTATATATATATATATATATATATATATATATATATATATATATATATACTTTCCACAGATCGGGCGGCACTCACAACAGCAAAAGAAATAGTCGACAGCCTCTATGTCGTCATTATCAACGTTTCGAGATTTTATTTCTTATCTCTTCATCAGGATACCTATATATATATATGGGGCAGATTTATTAAGCTTGGAGAAGAGATAAACTGGAGATAAATCGGAGAAAAGGTAAAAGGAGATAAAGCACCAGCCAATCAGCTGTGTTTGAAAAAGACAGTTGGGAGTTGATTGGCTGGTGCTTTATCTCCTTTTACCTTTTCTCCGCTTTATCTCCAGTTTATCTCTTCTCCAAGCTTAATAAATCTGCCCCTATAGTTTGTACAATGAGCTCCAAATTGCATCTTCCCCCTCCTAATATTCAAAAGAACTGTGTGAAATTCAAACGTGTACATTAAAGTATTTTTTATAATTGAACTATCTGTATCCATGATTGAGGTGTCAATACATGTGGGCATATCTTGTAAGCCTGAGCAGATGTTATAAATTTTCACTCAATGAATTATAATGAATCATCACCTGCTGAATAGCATCATTGTAGTCATGTCCCCTGCTTGCCATTCTATTGTGTGGGGCGTGGCAATTGATGACCCCACAACCCCCATACTGCCTCCATGCTGTTATCACTCCTCTACCCCTCCCCCTGGGATGCCTCGAAAACAACGCACCCCTCCCCGGAGCCCAGCCAGATAGTCGGCAACTATGCTCTGATCCCAGTATCCTGCAGCAGATGTGGGGAGGTGGTACCTGGGATCTCAGGCTTGTCCACCCAGAGACGAAGCTCTGGTGCTTCTGGTCACTGTATAATTGCGTTGCACATATACTGCCTCCCAGTGTAGTCCTGGGTATGCTGCGGTCTTACAGATGGGAGGCAATTACAATAAAAAAAATGCCCTCCCTTGAATCTGCCTATGCTCCCTGCATATAAATACTATCTATGGTACTATCATCCACTTGCAAACATGTTTCTCTTCACGTAATGACTCTGCGTGTGACAATTGCTGCAACACTCCTTCCATGAAGTAACTTCCTCATCCCCAGTTCCGAGAAGCACTGTATGTGAAACTACAGAGTTAACCTTTGGGATGCTGTGGAATAATTTATATTTAAATGCAGATGTTTTGAACAAATTATTTTCTTTAGCAACTCCAATATTACATAGCTGTGTATTAATGGTCTTATTTTTATTATAGCTAGTTTCATAAACCTTATAAATTGGACAACATTGATTGGTTGTAGTGCACCTTTTAGTGCAGTTGTCAGTCAGTGATCTGTTCATTTTCTTACATATTTAAAATGTTTGTAACCATCAGTCGGAATCCAGAGATCTAGGTAAACTGGACAAACATGACTGAAGCAGGTATCTAGCGTGATAATATAGAGAAGGCCCCCATACAGTAAGTTGAGGTATCGGCCTCAATGGTGCACTTATGAGGGCAGCTTACCACTAGCATTACACCAGGGTACCCTTAGGAGGGCATCTGACCATTAGAATTTTATCATGGTGCCCTTAGGTTCACATCTGACCACTAGCATTCCATCAGGGTGTTCTTAGGAGAGCATCTGACTACAAGCATTCCATCAGGGTGCGCTTAGCATTGCATCTGACCTCTATCATTCCATCGGGGTGTCCTTAGGATCACATCTTACCACTAGCATTCTATCAGGGTGCCCTTAAGATGGCATCCAAATACTAGAATTCCATCAGGGTGTTCTTAGAAGAGCATCTGACTACTAGCATTCCATCAGGGTGTGCTTAGCATTGCATCTGACCACTATCATTCCATCAGGGTGTCCTTAAGATCACATCTAACCACTAGCATTTTATCAGGGTGCCCTTAAGAAGGAATCAAACCACTAGCATTCCCTCAGGGTGTTTTTAGGAGAGTATCTGACTGCTAGTGTGTCCTGATGACTTTGCAAGAAGTTCTGATGGATGTCTTTATTATTTTCTGGATGGCATCTTCACTTGCAATGATTAGCAATTTTGTAGCCTAAAAAACCACAGCTACGTAGGCATGGGCATACAAACATGAATTAGGCCCTATGCCAGCATTTTAACTGCTTACCAAACCATTTCATGGTTTTGCCTTGTAAGTGATTGCCCCTTTAAATGTCAGAATTCGTCTGGCACCCCGAACAGGCCGCCAAACCTCGGACTTCATTAAATACTGCCCTTAGTGTCTTTCCAAGGCATAAGACTAGTGTGCTAGTGAATTGAACCCTCCTTTCAGGTATGGGGACAGGCAGTGCAAATTACAAAGGAACAGTCATAAACTGGCCCGTAGAGAATTGTCTAATTCTTAAGTAAGAAGTAGGCACTAGAACTATAGCATCTTAGCACTGAGCTGAAGTCAACCATTTGGTATATTTGATATTGCATTAAGTTTAAGTGCAGTATTCAATGCTGGTTTTCGAAATGTGCAGCGAATCCTGTCAAGGATTTGCTGCACATTCGCAGGGTTCCGGAGGGCTGGAGCATTCGCTGCCAGCCCTCCGTGTCACCCTATTCAACGCATCAGGGGCAGCGAGCCCCTGGCGGCGTATTTTAACCCCTGCGGCTAATGCCGCAGGGAGCTGGGGGACGGCGGCAGGCAGGGAGATGGAAGCCTCCCTGCCTGCGCCGGACACTGAGGGGGTTAAGGAGGGCTTGCAGGGACACAGGGACAGCCCCCCTAGAGCTGGCAGGGGGCTGGGATAAGGAGCAGCTGCACTCACTGGTCCCAATCCTGCATATGTAATGATTGTTACCAGAGCGCAGTGAATATATGAATATTAATGAGCGGCTCCCGGCCCCCTGCTGGTGAAAGTGTAAAAAAAAAAGCACATGAATAAAAATAGCATGCCCCTTCACAGAATAAAAAATCAGATTTTTTGACACCCTAAAAAAAACAAAAACCTTTATTTTAAAAGATCACATTCCAGTTCACCTAAAAAACATGACGAAAATCACTGGAGAAAGCAGTTCTCCATTTGAGCATTGAATACACTCTCGGCGATTTCCACTAAAAACCCCGTTGAGAACCACCGGTGAATTGCGGCGAATTGCATACGGCGAATCACCAGACATTCGCTGTTCATTGGCAGCGAATTGTCTCCATTGAATAAGGCGAATTGTTTTTACTGAGAGAAAATTTGCCGTTACACCGGCGAATTGCCAGATTCGCTGTAAATATGGCGAATCAGAGGCATTGAATACTGGGCCTAGTATAATTCTACTAAAGTACTTATGTTATCTTGGTGTAAGAAATTGCAGGATAAGATATCATTACATTTTCTTGTTACAGAAACCTGAAGATACGATGTCCATGAACACAAGTTGCTGCCCCATTCCCACACATGACCCCGGAGATGTAAAGTTATGCAGCAATATTTCACATGATGCAGCGTATTTTCTTTCCTGTCTGTACACGGTGAACACTATGTTGGGACTGGCACTCAACACATTGGTTCACTGGGCAATATGGTCAGAAGTGAAGAGGTCCCATGGGCTACCCAGATACGTTATCAGTCTTCTTTGTGCTGCACTTTTGGAATGCCTGACATTACCCTTTGGAGTGGCCTACCTTTTAGACAGTTTGGAGGTGGGTTCCTTGGGCTGCCATTTTCTCAGTCTCATGCCCAAGATTGCTCAAAGGACTGCAACAACTTTTGTTATGTGGATGTTTGTTTTGAGATACATAGCCGTGTCTCAACCATTAAAGTATGCTGCATTTTGTTCTGGCAGGGTGTGTGCATCGGTCAGTATTACTCTGTGGCTGACGGTAACAGCCATTTCAGTCACTGAACAGGCACTTGCCATTGACAATGATAATATCTGCTTTCCAGCTTACAGAGTCATACTAGAATGGGCTTTGATTGATTTGTTCTTGTCAACACTCTTTAGCTACGTACCTTTGATCCATCTTTGCACTTGTGGATACCTTATCACCTCTACTTTAAAGAACACTCCCTCTGTTCCCAGTCAACAACTCAAAATAATCAGCAGGCTACTTTTTCTAGCTGTGCTTATTTTTGGGATTTTGTTTTGCCCAATGCATGTTGTTCTACAATACCAGAGTATTCTCATCTTACTGGGCCAATCCATATGTCAGGTAAAACAAAAACTCATTCTACCTTATCAGCTAATGTTTGCTCTTAATAGTGTCAGTGTGGTGATTGTCCCTTTATTCTATGTCTTCAGTTCTAGTGCAATTAAAAAAAAACTTAAGGGGCTTATCAAGCAGTGATAAAAAAAAGCTCTTGGTACATTCCATAGACTTATATTCTGATAAGGAGATAAGCAAATACTATCGGGAAGGCAGTGCCTGAGAACAAATCGGACTCATCTCCTGGTTTTGGTGCCCTGTGACTGTTGGATAGTAGTAGTAGTTTGTTTATTTATAAGGTGTCACAAAGTGTCTGCAGCGCCGTACATAGCAAACAAAAAACAAATTACAAGGTAACGTACAGGGTGTGTTGATAAAATACAGCATAAATAGGAGTAAAGCTGGTGGAACTAAAATCAGCATCAGTTCTGAAGTAGGTGTCAAAATTGTCGAGGAGAATGAAGATGAAGTAGAGGAAGGGAAGAACAGGGCAGGAGCGCTGGTGAGTTAAAGAGGTAGGGTGAGTACGTGAGGAAGGAGGGTCCTACTCCTAAGAGTTAACAGACTAAAAGGAGGTGGCTGGATGAACGAAAAACAATTGGATAAGTAGGAACGGATGGAGGGGTAGGGTAGGCAGGAAAGAAGGAGCAAAAGAGGTTAGGAGGATAGGAATATTGTCACAGCTGGGGCCTTAAATAATAGAAAGTTGAGTAATATTAGTGTGGAAGGCAGTTTATATGGTACAGCAGAAGTGATGGCCTAACTGGCAACTGTTCTGTGTTTGGGCTGTTCAGTGAGGACTTATGCATGCACTTGCTAACAGCTGGAGCGCTGTGATGGAGTCAGGTGTGCCCCTTTGCCTGATACTGTACAGTATATGAAAGATAAAATAGATAAAAGAGAAGTAGATTGTCTTAATCACGTGGATTTCTGTTGAAAGGAACATGCACGCATAATTAACCAATTTCCAGACCAATGAAAACAGTTTACTGTACAGGTTGATTATCCCTTATCCAAAATACTCAGATTATTCCGTACTTCAGAATATTTTTATATTTCAATGATGTATATTGAGGTATCCTGCATTTATGTTGTACAAACACATCAAACACATGAAATACACACAAATATATTTTATTTGTGCATAAAACAAGGTTTCAAAATATGAAACAAAGTTTGTATACTATCTCAGACACTGAATTTGAATGCCAAGCAATCACATATTTAGTGCCAGTTACATATCATGTCCTCAGTAGTGCTGTAGTGCTGTTACAGATGTCCCCAGTAGTGCTTTTACATCCCGGAAATACCTACAGTATTCAATTCAAACTTAGAGCCCAATATCTACAACACTTAAGCGGTACATAAACCAAAGGACATTAAGATTAGACTTTTTACAAATAATTAATGCATTACCTCATTTCCTTCTACTGGCCACAGCATGAGTCATTGTGGCGTGTGAATAATGAAGAGAGAAGAGAGAAATGATAGCCGTATTGTATTTCCTGTAGCCCCACTTCCTGTCTGCGGCACGCACGCTATCTGCATTTCTTTTCTGCTAAATAGCTAAATTTAAAAGAAATTCTTTTCATATTGATTCCAGAATATTATACAAGCATAACTGATATGGTGATTGTAATAAACATGAAGAAAATATCAATATTTAATCAATTCAACAGACAAAGGGGCATATGTATCAACGCATGGGGAGTGATAAAGTGGACAGTGATAAAGTATTATCCAATAATCTCTTAACTGACATGTTACAAGCTGTGTTTAAAAAATGACAAATGGGAGCTGGTTGTTTAATTAGGTATTATGGGTCTATTTACTAAGCTTTGTAGAGAGTAAAGAAAAGTACTAGCGAATCAGCTCTTTTCATTTTTCAAACACAGCCTGTAACATGACAGTCATGGGGCCTACACATGTAACGATGAGCGTTCTGAGCGATGCTAGATCCCTCAGTTCACTCAGCACACAGTGCTGCACTGCAATGTGCCCAGAGGCAAAACGAACGAGTTTTGGGCCCAGGTGCAAAAATATGGTTTGCCCCCTCCCCCTGGGGCATAGTGTCTTTTTGTTTACTTCAAATTTTAAGCCCATTACACATTATGCCCATTACACATTATACCACACCGAATTGCTCATTACACATTATGACACACACCATAATGCCCATTATACATTATGCCACACACAGTAATGCCCATTGCACATTATGCCACACACCATAATGACCATTACACCATTATGCCCCGTGGGGACAAAGGCTAGCTGCCACTGCCGGGCAGAGGGGGGATGGAGGCACCGGGCGGCGGGGGGACAGATCTCCAGCTGCAGGGAGGAGGAAGTATGGAGCTCCCACTGCTGGATGGAGGAGGGAGGCGGAGCTCCAGCTGCAGGGCATAGGAAGTATGGAGCTCCCGCTGCTGGATGGAGGAGGGGGGCGTGGAGGTCTTGATGCTGGGACTTTGGAGCCGGGCAGAGGCAGGGACGGAGCTCCTGGCCATAAGCAGTAGCTCCCTGATGGCGGCCTGTGGCTGCCATTCTTGAACATTTTCTTTTAAAACTGCAGCATGTGTGCGGATGGCAGCAGGCCCCATTACCTCCCTTGGGCCCTGGTGCTCTACACTGGCTGCACCAGCAGTAGTTCTGCCCCTGAATGTGCCGCTGAGTGATCTGTCAGGGCCAGTGTTCTCAGTGAGATCCCCAGCAAGGGGATATGTTAGCGAACACATCCCCTCGCATAACAGGGAAGGGATTCGGGAAGGGGGTTCGGTGGGGAGGCGTTAAGGTACTCGCTAAGTAGTTAACGACTGCAGCTTAGTGAGCCAACCTGAATTAGGCCCTGTGGCCGAATTAAATTGTTCCTGATAAGTCCTGATAACCTTTGTAAAAAAAACATTTTTAATACAATTTTTTTCAGGTAATTCCATTATTTCCCATTTTTACTGAGCAAGAAAATTCCCGATTTCGCATGAGAACACACAAGATCTTGGATAACTTCCCAGATCCATGTGTGTTCACGCTCGCATCTGCATAAAAGGAGCAGTTATCAGGGATTTTGTTTTGCTTGACTCTGGACAGACGAAACAATGGGTCTGTTTCAGAACTGTTCGCTATGCTGCATATATTTGCAGCCTAGCATGCGAGGGGATGTGTACTAAAAGTCATTCTAAATTATTTCCACCGCTGATTGCTGAAAAAGGTGAGGGACGCTGATGTCATGTCTAGAGATGAGTGCCGGGGTCGAAGATTTAAATTTGGATTCGTTGCCGGGATTTGGATTTTGCTTTGTCAAACAGCAATGAAAGGCTTTAGAGTTGGATTTTTTTCTAAAACGGTCATCAAACATAATATTAACCTTAATAACATTAATTTCCAGCCCTTTCCAGAAATTTTGACCACTTTACATTTCACAATGTTGTTTTCATTCAATTTAGGCCAAGGTCTGCTGCAAGTTGGCTGGTTATTAACACACATAACTTCTTACAGTATCAGTATGGTGTATTGGGGTGCAGTACACACAAACAATAAAGAAGAATAAAATTGTTCTTTATTTTATTTTTTATTTTTTAATGCGCAGCTTGTATAATGCTGCGTGAAGGCCGAACAATCACACACGCACCTTCTGACAGTATACTATGGGTGCAGCACACACAATCAATGAATAAAGAAGAGAAAAAAATTATTGGGATTTTTTTACTTTAATTAATTAGTTTTTAATGCGCAGCTTGTATAATGTAGCGCGAAGGTTGAACAATCACACACGCACCTTCTGACAGTATACTATGCGTGCAGTACACACAAAGAATTATTAAAGAAGAGAAAAATTTATTTGGATTTTTTTACTTTAATTATTTTTAATGCGCAGCTTGTATAACGCTGCGTGGACGCAGAACAATTACACACGGAACTTGTGGTGTATACTATTGGGGTGCAGTATACAGCAAAAAATAAAGAACAGCAAAATTTTATTGGTACTTATGTATTATCTGGGCTCCCATGTTATATGCACCCCATTTTTTCATACCCCTACTATCCAAATACGCATGGAGCGCAGCGAGCCCCCGCGAAGGGACGCGGTCTCATAAGAAAAACGGGAGCCCAGATATTACATAAGTACCGTATTTTTTTTTATGGACGGGCCTTGGATAACACTGCGTGGATCATGGAAGCAGAACAATCACACACAGAACTTGTTCTGCTTCTGACAGTAGTATATGTATGGGGTATTGGATTGCAGTGCAGTGCAGCACACCACAGTGACCACACACCACAATGAAAAAAAAAATGAACAATGAAAAAGTTGTATGACAGCCTGCCTGTGTACCCCACTACACTGACTGACAGCCTGCCTAACACACGACCAGTACAATTACTACAATATAATTATGTATATTATATATATAATATTAATATATAACCCAGCACACAAACCCCTCTGCAGTCTGCACAGCACAAACCCCTCTGCACTGCACCAACCCCTCTGCTGAGTCTGCACTGCACTGCCACAAACCCCTCTGCACTGCTCAACACCCCTCTACACATTGCACAAACCCCTCTAGTCTGCACTGCACAACACCCCTCTGCACTGCACAACACTCCTCTGAGTCTACACAGCACAAACCCCTCTGCAGTCTGCACTGCACAACACCCCTCTGCACTGCTCAAAACCCCTCTGCACTGCACAAACCCCTCTACACACTGCACAAACCCCTCTGCAGTCTGCACTGCACAACACCCTTCTGTCTGCATTCTGCACTGCACAACACCCTTCTGCCTGCACTCTGCACTGCACAACACCCCTCTGTCTGCACTCACAGCACAGCACCCCTCTGCACAACAGTCTGCATACTAATTATTGATGATAAGTGATTCATGAAAAGTTCAAGTTCAACACCCCTCCTGCACAACACTCAGACCCGCCACGAGCAGAGCTCTGCGCAGCTGGAAGTTTGACTGTGAATTGGCGCCGAATTCTCGGGACACTGAGCTTTTATAGACTCAGCGTCTCATGAGAATCCAACGCCATAGTCCCGCCTTGGGCCTAGCTCAGGAAACCCGCAAGCGCGGCTCGCGGGACGTCGGGCCAGCTATGTTCAGAGCGATTCGTATTCCACGGAATCCCAACTGCTCATCTCTAGTCATGTCATCAGCAGCCCACCTCAAACAGATATTGATCCGCCTGCATTCCCAGGGGAACACCCAGCATTTTCATGGGGACTCACATAAATCGTTGGCCATTCCTCTGATGCCACCCCCTGCCCATCCCCCTCCCTCTGCTGCCCGTACCAATGCCTCAGAGAATGTGAATCTCGCTGAAGGCATTTACACAGGGTTGCTGCACATGCACATATATGCGCTGGCACATGTGCGGACCCCCACCATCAAAAACTGGGCTGAATTTATACAGGTCTGAATTGGCCCCTAGTCCCCCTATACCGCCTCGGATAGAATAACGTGATGCATTGTAGGGAAGCCTTATAGGTGTATGGACTGCATAAACAGATAAAAAAAAGCTGAAAATATATTTGTACTGCAAAAAAACACAACAAAAACACTTTTATGTATATATTTTAAAGATGACAGCTGAGCATTGCTGTCATGGTGAGAAAATTATGTTTATAATAAGTAATTACTCACATACTGTATGATTACCATAACAATGGCAAATAGAGCCCTGCAGTGCATTACATATCTCTACCAGGGTTGCCGACTTTTAAAATTCTCCTCTCCGGGAGAAGCCCGGAGAGGAGAGATTCAGCAGCCACTCAGGGGGCGGGGCTTGCTAGTGACATCACTAAGCCCCGCCCCCATGCTGGTAAAGCAGCTAATTCACGGATCTCTGTGTAGGGGGCGGGGCTAAAATGACGCGAATGTGCCGTTTTAGCTCCGCCCCCTCCTCTGAGACCCGAGGATTGCGGCATTTTAATGCCGCAATCCGGGGGTCAGCGGGGGTCCCCCCTGAATCCGGGAGGGTTGCCCACCCTTACGGGGGCCGGGAGGGGGTACCCGATTTTCGGGAGACTCCCGGAAATTCCGGGAGGGTCGGCAACCCTGATCTCTACTGTTTGAGATCTCCTTCAGGTCAGTATTGTTCAACAGAGTTCATGTTTACAGTATTTCTACTTTACAGTGTCTATGTACTCAGGCCGTGGGCCATATGTACTAAGCTTCAAAAGTGATAAAATGGAGAGTGATAAACAGCCAGCCAATCAGCTCCCAGCTGCCATATCACAGGCTGTGTTTGAAAAATGTCAGACCTGATTGGCTGGCTGTTTACCACTCTCCATTTTATCACTTTTGAAGCTTAGTGCATCTGATTCCCTATATCCTCTCAGCCTTTGGGTCAACTTACTATTATTGAATGATGGAAGTAATAGTAATTATTAAGTTTATGATTTTTTATAAATACATGTTGTGATTTCTGTATGCATGTACTGTACTAAAAGGTTACCCATAATGATAACTGTAAAATGTTATTGAAGTATTAATGTCCGTATCTGTTTTCTACTTCTGGGATTTAAACTTGAAGCAAACATTGCTTTATTAGAGATTTTGAAAATCTAGAATAATACTGTAATTTTTTGAATTTATCTGTGCCAATAAACGTAATTGTAACATGTTGGAATCAGGATGCATTATTAATTACCTATATGCACAATGAAATAATAGAAAATGAATGGAGATATTGTTTGCTGTAGGTCATCATGTGTGTGCTAGAAGACAGGATTGTAAAAGACTAACTTGGCAAGGTCTGTATGCTTTGTACTGTATGTCTTTATGGATGATGGAAAAAAATAACAATAAAGGATAATTATATATTAAAATAGCTGCAAATAAAACTAATCTATGCATAACAAATGTGTCTGTGTTATGATGTTATTTTTATTGCCCCAGTAACAGCTTATTATAG
Source organism: Crinia signifera (assembly GCF_055691185.1). Lineage (NCBI taxonomy): Eukaryota > Metazoa > Chordata > Amphibia > Anura > Myobatrachidae > Crinia > Crinia signifera. The sequence continues at coordinate 329,702,237 of NC_139217.1, forward strand.
AAGTTTTGTGTTGAAGGGGAAAGTGCAGTGTGCAGTCACATCACCGAGTGCAACAGGTGCCCATACACTATTAAGATTTATCTTCAGATCTGGCTGGTTGGAACAAAAACCTGGTTATGGATGAGTGACAGTTTGGCAGTTTTCCAGCATTTCCAAGCAAATGGTCAACTGTCATTTGCTCTCATACATAACCATGTTTCTGTTCCAACCAGCCAGATCTGAAGATAAATCTGCATGTGTATGGCCACCGTTCACATTGGGGAGAGGCAAACTGGCTGTACAGTACAGAGCTTGTGGCTACACATCCATGACTATTTCACTGCTCATTTACCACTCAGAAATGCCCATTTAACAGAAAGTCAGATGCAGCAAAGACTTATCAATCTCTGTATAGGACCAATAGATGTTATTCAATTTACAAATGAGCATGTGCTGTTACCAAGAGATGCATCTGCCTCAGAGACAGTACCACTAACTGTAACTGCCAGGATTACAGCAGCACTATCTGGCACCCAACTGTGATATCGTTACCATGGTTGCCAGCTGTGACAGTCACACATTTAAAAGATTTGCTCCTGGAGATAAATTTCAAGAGAAATGTCTGCATTTTTGTAAATCTTTGACCAAACGTTAAATAATCTGAGTTTTTCTGCATGTCAGATGCATATGTCATTTGTTGCTTTGCATGATCACTTTATTTATGGACCCAGCACAGCTACTCCAAGTGTGTGGACATCTGCTGAACCTGCAATACATCAGCGGCTGTTAATCTTCTACCCCAGGGGTGGCCAACCAATCAGAGGTGAAGAGCCCAAAAATCTGTTCTGGTAAGACAAAGATCCAATACGCCAGTTTCATCTATCCGGCCAGTGCGCCATATCTTTCAGTCTCGCGCGCTGTTTGCCAAGAATGGGATACGCATACATGTGAGACAATTGCGCATCCCTGGACAGAAGATATGGCGTGCTGGCCAGATAGATGAAACTGGCTCCACCTGTAATTATATATATATATATATATATATATGTTTTTCTTTTTAATGCATTAAAAGAGCCCTGCTTACCACGGGCGCAGCCAGGAGGGCTCAGAATAGCAGGCAGTGGTGCAGCAGTATGAGCCGGAGACGCAGATGTTCAAATTGTCCCAACACCGCCAGGACACAGTGGGAGGCGGAGCACGATGAGTGACCCAGAGGCCGGCACATGCGCTGACACGCTAGGAGGATGCTGGCATCAGCGTCTTCCAGCACCATTTACAGGCTAATGAAAGACATCTTCCTATCAAGACAGCGCATGCACCAGCCGCCGGGTTACTCTTTGTGCTCCCACTGCTGTGTCCTGGCGGTGCTGGGATGATTTGAACGCCAAGCCGCACATTGTGAAGGGAAAGAGCCGCATGCCGCTCTCGAGCCGCGGGTTTGCCACCCCTGTTCTACCTGCTGGCACTGCAATCCGCTGACTATGCAGCAGTTGTTTGATGAATGTATGGAAGCCATTAGAGACCAAAGGTAATAAGAAACTGCCATCAACCTGTGCATATGTTGATTTCCACAATGCCAGGTACTGTAACTTTATAAGACATATTGGAAACTAGGTGATTCATCGCGCCCTACGGGCGCTCTTCACACCGTTGTAAGGGGCTCCGCCCCCTTAACCGGAGAAAGCAGTTATTGCATGAAATATGGTTTGTGCAGGAGGGGCGGTGGCGAAATACTGGTGGCCAAGGACGTAACTGCCATAGGTGTAGGGAGTGCAGCTGCTATAGGGCCCAGAGCTGAGAAGGGCCCACTTGTCTGTCAAAGTATCATATGCTATATACATTTTTTAGCATTAGTTGATGAATAGGGGCCCTTACAAAGTTTTGCTATGGGGCCCACATGTATCTAGTTACGCCACTGCTGGTGGTGTAGGAGTTGTGGGTGTTTGGTGGCGGTTGGAGACGGGAGCTGGGTGGGGTGAGACTGGGACAGCCGGTTTTGTGCAGTGTATTGCTCCGGACACAGTTGTTTAGCGGTGGCGGGAGAGGGGTGCGGGGTGGGTGTTACAGGGACAGGGGATTTTGGGTGGGGACGTTTCCGCTTCATGCTCGATTGCCCCATCTCTCTCTACCCAGGTAAGATGTTTAGCGGTGGTGGGAGAGAGGGGTGGGGAGGGGTGGTGGTGGTGGCGGGGGAGACTTTCTGAGCGTCGGGGAGATTGTAGGGACAGGGAAGCTCCGGCGGCTATGTGTTCAAAAGCCATAACAATTTCCCTGGCAGCATGATGAGGAAGGGGAAGGAGGGGGGAGGTGGGGTCGTGTCTGGGCGGGGAGTGGCAGCTGGACTCTGATTGTAAGTGTCCCCAGCCACAGGTAGGGTAGGTGCAACCTCCGCACAGTAGTTTATCTGCCTGCAGGAAGTGGGGTGCAAATCGATCCCCGGCCACTGCAGACTAGTTTGGAGGAAGCTGTCTGTCATTCTGGGACTGTGTGTGGGTGTAGTAAAAGAGGCTCTGATTGGCTATTAGCCTTGACTCCGCCCAGCATTATACACACACTGTATATAACACTGGGCGGTAACTTTGTGTGTATAACGCTGGCCGGGGGGCCTGTCAATCACCCATGTAACTCTGCCCAGTGTTATACACACAGGGGATGATTGACACATGTGGCTTAATATATAGGAGATAAGTGTACAGCTTAGTGGCTTAGCAGAGTTACAGTATGTGCAAGGCAGCAAATATATAATTAAGACTAGAGCACAAGTCCAGTGTAACGTAACCAGTTGTGCTGTTTATTGAATAGGTGACTGTACAGCTGTTATCATTGTTACACCAGATGTCTAAAACATGAAACGGGGATTGTATAAAAGCAGAATTAGGCTGCTCCCCAGCCTATGACTGTCTCAGGTACAGACAACAGTCAAAGCTTGCATTGGTCTCAGAAGCTAAAGGGAGCTAAGGGGAGGACACACATCCAACTGATGCAGTGTGCAAATGGTATCTCACAGCACAAGGTATAAGTAGTTTCATTACATTAGCATCTGTGTGTCTATGACAAATACTCCACAATACTCCTGTTGGCTAAGGGGAATTAGAAAAGATACGAGAGCAAGTGTGGAATGGCGCACTTCTCAACTTCAGTCCATAATATATTAAACATTGTCCATAACTTGGTGTTATTCTCTTTATTAAAAGTCTTTTTAAACAAAACATGCTGTTTTCACTCGACGCGTTTCACCCAACAAGGGGCTTCCTCAGGGGTATCAGCTTTATAGAATAACGTTGTGGTAAAACTACAAACAGGGTGGAAAGTGTGGGATTCTTTCCTCTAAGCCGAAAGAGAAGGGCACCCAGCCTATGCTACTGTCTCAATCGGTTGATAACTGGCCCGAAATGGCCCCGCCTCTGGTAGTAAGAGTTGTTTTGGGGTAATAAATGCGGGTATTCAAGTGGATCGCCCATACAATTGGTTACCTGGATAAGTGTTCACTTGTCTGGCTGAGCCAGACCTGCGGCCTGGACCTCTTGCCGCCAGGTGCTGTGGCCGGGTGCCGTCAGGTGAGGCTGTGTGCTGGGACCTTGTCCCCGAGTCCGGACGGGTGCTGCAGCTGATTGTGAGGGGTTGGTCCCGCTGCCGGGCGCAGTCGGGTGCTGTCAGTCACTGCCGGGTGCTGCGGGGTTCTGCCTCAAAGTGCTGCTGGACACTGCCTGACCCTGGAGCTGCTGCCGGGTATGCAGGCACCGCTGCTCCGTCCCCCACCACGCAGCTCTTCTCTTCCTGCTTCTCTGGCACACACTTCACGTGCCTGACACTTCCTTCCGCCCAGCCTCTGTCCCACCTCTTCTATCCCAGACCTGTCACTCACAGGCCATCCAGCCTATGTGCACAGTCTGCACAAAATCGGCCCACAAGGCCAAGTCCCCTGCTTTCCCTGGAGGTCCTCTGCACCCTCCTATTTGCCACCCACAACAGAGTACAATGAGGAGGGGGCAGAAATGTAGGAAGTATGACTCAAGGGAAAGTATGAAAGTCTTAGAAGTTCCACAGCCACCACCTGCATTAAGTACAATGAGGATCCTCATAGACATCCTTGATTTTTTGATTTGCAGACTTGGTGGCGCCCCCCCCCCCCCCCAGATCCGGCGCCCTAGGCAGCTGCCTAAAGATGATCGCTGCACTACATGATGGGGGAGGGGGATAAAAAACGACCCAAAACCTGTATGTTTAGGCTCCCCCTCTCTGTGGACCCGTGATGACATCGCAACCCATCCCTGGCCCCCAAACTGCCCCTGTGCATCTTCTCTAGGAGCTTCTCCTGGATAGAAGAACAAGAATGTAGGCAAGTATGAGCTTTGTCAAAGTACATAGGGCCTAATTTAGGTTTGTTTACAAAAGCAAAATCTCTCTCTAATGGGTAAAACCATGTGTACTGCAGGTGGGGCAGATGCACCATATGCAGAGAGAGTTACATTTGGGTGGGGTGTGTTCAAACTGAAATCTATATTCCAGTGTAAAATAAAGCTGCACAGAAACATAATAACTCACCTAAATGTAACTCTCTCTACACATGTTACATCTGCCCCACCTGCAGTGCAAAAAGTTTTGTCCATTAAAGAAGGAGTTTGCAAACCAAACAGAACCACCCACAAAGTGCCAAGATAGCACTACTTCCACCACTGGCACAACTACACTGAATGCAACGTCTGATTGTAAAGGATTACAAGTAGCATTGAAACTGGATACCAAGTGTAATTTATGGCCAGTCTCACTTGTTGCTATATGCATTGTTGCCCATAGCTTGCTCTATAGCGCCAGCTCTAGTCTATCACTCACAGGACTCTTGAGCTGGAGCAAAACAGGACAAAGGCAATTCCTCCACTGTGTGTGTGTGTGTGTGTGTCTTACTACATTCAGTTATCAGCAGTGGTGGATTTTACCTATGGGCTGCAGGAGTGCGCCCCCCAGTAAAAGCTACCACCTTGCTCAGCCTCAGCCTTAATATTACTAGTGTCTGGGGGAGACACTAGTATGATTTGGCCAACCCATTGGGCCTATAAATTGTGTGAATAGTGTCAAATGGAATGTATTTAACTTCTAAATCCAATGTGCAATACTGTGCGCATCACATCGGATCCGGAGATTGTCACTGCTGCACCAAGCAGTGGCAGAACTTGTGGGTTATGGGCCCAGGAGTAAAATGTGATGCCCCCCTCCTCCACCCCAACCCAAGTTCACCATATGCAACACGGCAGTGGGTAACAGGGAGAGGCAGGGGGTGACAGGGAGAGGCAGGGGGTGACAGGGAGAGGCAGGGGGAGGCAGGGAGAGGCAGGGGGTGACAGGGAGAGGCAGGGGGTGACAGGGAGAGGCAGGGGGAGGCAGGGAGAGGCAGGGGGTGACAGGGAGAGGCAGTGGGTAACAGGGAGAGGCAGGGGGTGACAGGGAGAGTCAGGGGGTGACAGGGAGAGGCAGGGGGAGGCAGGGAGAGGCAGGGGGTGACAGGGAGAGGCAGGGGGTGACAGGGAGAGGCAGGGGGAGGCAGGGAGAGGCAGGGGGTGACAGGGAGAGGCAGGGGGAGGCAGGGAGAGGCAGTGGGTAACAGGGAGAGGCAGGGGGTGACAGGGAGAGGCAGGGGGTGACAGGGAGAGGCAGGGGGAGGCAGGGAGAGGCAGGGGGTGACAGGGAGAGGCAGGGGGTGACAGGGAGAGGCAGGGGGAGGCAGGGAGAGGCAGGGGGTGACAGGGAGAGGCAGGGGGAGGCAGGGAGAGGCAGTGGGTAACAGGGAGAGGCAGTGGGTAACAGGGAGAGGCAGGGGGTGACAGGGAGAGGCAGGGGGAGGCAGAGTATGACAGGAAAAGACCAGTGGTGACAGGAGCAGCAGTGGTCCCTGGTACACTGCACCTTCTGCACCAATGGTAGTTCCACCTCTGGCACCAAGAATGCATTGTATCCTGGGGCAGTGAATGGAATTGCATACGATACATCCTATGCAAAAGGTCTTCATATGATGTATAGTATGCGATGCAGCCACTGGGGAGCCCGATTGCCAATCTATCGCATGTGAGGCTGATGTTTGGGGGTCTTAAGTCAAGCCAGATGCAGTGTGTGAAACTGCACTGGCTGCACTATGACTATCAGTGACTTCCTGTTGAAATCCTTCCTGCCATTCACCCGCATGACAGGCAGTCCCATTGCGAGAATTTTCCAGAGGACTGCCAGCATTGACTGTGATAAGCAGATTGCTGGCTTCTTGTTGGAAGCAACTCTCTGCCTTACTGTTCCAGCCCAAAGAAGCCAGGCATTTGTGCATGCATATTACCGTCATATTACTGCACATTGGCCAGGCTTGGTACCTATCAACTGGGATGCGGCGGGGGGAGGCCCAGCAGCACAGCAAGCAGTAGCCCCTCTCCTACATTAAGTAAGGACCTGCTGCTGGTTATTGGTTATTGCTTATACCAAATGAATTATAGGTGACATTATATTATATGATTTAGCAAGAATTAGTGCATACCTCACAGAGGTTAAGTGGGCTGGAATGGAGCGGAACTGGCAGATGCACCTCCAGACGCCCACCTTACTGCAGTGGAAGCTCGAGTAAAGAGCTGGCTTGCATCCACTACTCCATTTTCTGCACCTCCAATATCATACAGTTCCATGAGGTAGGCAGTTGCTTGGCCTCCTACAGTCCAATACCAATTAGAGCAGCATTGCCAGCCGGAGTACGAAGGTGCACTAGGCGGGCAGTGATGACATCACGTCTCCTATGAAAGCACGAACATATCATATCTGCCAGGTGGGCAAGAATGGAAGCAGAGATGATTACTGGCTTCCCCAACCTTCGACCCCTGCCTGACGGTTACTGCGACCCATGGGTGGGACAGTATCCGATTAGCAGGACTGTCCTGCTGTAATTGGGAGAGTTGGGAGGTTTGATTATTGTATTCCGCCCTCTCCTCACTGTACTGTACTTTGTACAGCCTGCATTCAGCAAGAATATATCAGCTTCTTCCTTCACTTCAAGATGAGAACACTTCCAGCCTGTAGCAGCGAAACGCGTTGGTTGCTATCAGGAACTATCCACTGAGACATGGTGCTACTACATGCTATATTTCTGGACATCTTCAGCACCATCAGCAGATTGAGCTCTCCCACCAATACACCTGGATGTTGATGTCACATATGATCGATTGGACCTTTTTTCCGGACCCTTACAGAGGTGACCAGTGTGGTAATAAGACTTTTGTGACTTTGCTCAAACACTAGTGGGGATAAATTCTTTATCTAGTGCAGGTGCCAATATTGAATTGACTGCGGCATTCCTTAGTTATATATTATATATTTTTATACTATTAGTTATTAAAATTAGTTTTTACACATATATAATTTATTTTGAGCGCTGCTTATTTATTGTGTTTTAACTCAGAATCAGTCCCAGAATCTGTCACCTGCATTTTCCTACCACTGAACATTTTGTTATATTTTTTATTTTAACTAGTTTTTTTTGCAGACTTTAGCAAGTTACCTTGAGCTGACCTCATTCTGCAGAGAATTGTACAGTATTTCCCAATACTTCATGCTTGTATTACTCACAGATGTGTACACATGCTACTCGTCTTTCAGGAAAGCCACAAGAAGCACCACAACCACAAAAGACATTATTATATAGCAAAATGAGATGTAGTTAATATGCCGACGGTCAGGATGCCGACGGTAAGATCCCGACTGCTGACATCTGCCAGAATCCCGGTTCACAGAGTCTATTGTAAAAAACAGAAATTTGAAAAAGTGCCAAGGCGCAAAGTCTGATTCCTGCTGCCACACAATGGAAATGAGGACCCCCAAAAAGTCCTTGTTTGATCTATAGATGAAGATGAACCGGTAGTGTAAGAATTGTGTATCCCTTCTGGGCAAGTGTAGATGGCAAGAATTCACATGAAGATTCTCATGTAGGGTAGGAAGGAAGCACAAAAACAAGAAAAACAGTGACTGCTAGGTCAAAGAATAAACCAAAAGTGTGAGAGATGGGGGAGAAACCCAATATTGGCTAACGCACCCTCACTCACACAAAGTGGTAGGTGTTCAAGCACATCAAGGTATCTTTATCAAGGCTGGGTCACCAATAGTGAGGGTGGATGATAATGACAATAAGTTTGTACCGTACTCACATGTGTACGGATAGAATTCCTCCTATAAAGGTATCTTTATCCCCAATCATCTACGTGTGGATGTGGGAATATCTCACCGATATACCAGCATTGACGTTGAAGAGAAAAAAAAAGTTTTTTTCTCAATAAAACAATTTATTTAGAAGGTACAGTATTCATAAAGACAGCGGCATAAAACATACATGAGGGGGGGGGGGGGGGGGTCACTACCTGAGAAAGCGGTATGTGACCACAAAACCGCTGACCAGGTTGTCACAGGATACAGGTGTCGCACAGTCCCTCTCCACTATTGTACCTCTTGGGGCTCCACCCCCCCAGTGTAATGTGGCATCAGCATGATCACTACCTGTCCTTTCTGGGCCGCAGGGTACTAGCATATGCACAGAAATGTCCAACCATCATTCCCAACAGGGAAATTACTTGAGGCCTTTGGTGTGGCCATTACAGAATAAAGAATATTTCTCTTTATGTATTAAATTGCAATATGCTTAGATAGAATTGAATTGTGTTTGAGATGAGGATGTGACTATAGACCTGATAAAACTAGACTGCCTATAAAGGCTAGAAATCGCTAAAAGATTGGACTTAGAACTATAAGGCATACGAAATAGAAACTGCCTGATAAATTGGAGAGTTCAGATTGGTGGAGTGACACAGTGTGCCAAATCGCACTAAAAAAAGTTTTATTGTTCCTCAGTGAGAAAAACAAAATAGCAATCTAGCAAATATGATACCTTTTAATGGCTAACAAACAGGGCCGGCGCCACCACTAGGCAAACCTAGGCATTTGCCTAGGGCGCCGGCCACTGGAGGGCGGAAAATGCCGCCCGGGTACCTGTACCTGTCTATTTAAATCTGGCGGTGGAGGCAGCGGGGGTCCCTGCAGTCTATTAAAAATCACGAGCGCTATCCGCCGGGCTATGCGGAAGCGCTTCTAGTGTGAAAACTCTGGCAGCACGGCGCACGCTGATCTCAGCCAATCAGCGTGCTGCCAGAGTTTTCACACTAGAAGCGCTTCCGCATAGCCCGGCGGATAGCGCTCGTGATTTTTAATAGACTGCAGGGACCCCCGCTGCCTCCGCCGCCAGATTTGATTAGAGAGAGCGCCGAACGACAGGTACCCGTACCCCTACTCTACCCCCCCTACCCCTACACCCCCCCCCCCCCGGCACCGGGGCGCCCCCAGCCCGACTCGCCTGGGGCGCTCCGGTGCCTTGCACCGGCTCTGCTAACAAAAATAAATGTTGTTAAAATGCAAGCTTTCGAGACTACTTAGGTCTCTTCCTCAGGCATGGTATAACAAGGTGTGTGGAGAAACACATATATATACACAGCAGAGTAGGAACAAGATGTGATAGATGGACATTCTTAAGATCAAAACACAACAAAATAACAGAATGAGCTTGTAAATTGAGTCCTTAATTAGTTTGTAGATAAGTAGTGTGAAAGTTTTATTGTCTCTAAGTTGATGACAGACCAGAGTTAGAGCTCCGATGCCCTTACTCTCTCTGGGCCAGATTCCTCAGATGTTGTAGTGGGCCATAAATCCCTCGGATAGATTCAGTCCTGTGTTAAGGGTGTCAAACGTTGTCATTAATTTGTATTCCCAGACCCTCCTGTCCCTTTGTGATTTGAAATTTCCTTTTAGTATAATCACTTTCATATGATCCTGATTGTGTCCTGGGCTGCAGAAATGTTTGGCCACAGGAAAGTGTGTCTTTTTTTCCTTTATAGTGTGGCGATGGGACCTCATCCTTGCCTTAAGTTTTTGTCCTGTTTCTCCAACATACAGACCCCCAATAGGACATTTGGTGCACAGAATCAGGTACACTACATTGGTAGTAGAACATGTGAATGTCCCTGGGATCTTATAGTCCTGTTGTGTGTTGGGGATCCGTACACTATAGATTGGGAATATAGAGAGCGCACTGTGTTGATTTAACACTTTATTAAATATAAAAATAAATAGTAATAATAATAAAAAACAATTTAATAAATGCAAAAATATATATAAAAATTTATTAAATTGTTTTTTATTATTATTACTATTTATTTTTATATTTAATAAAGTGTTAAATCAACACAGTGCGCTCTCTATATTCCCAATCTATTCTGTCCTATTGAATTTATTTTCATATGGGAGCAGCCCTAACTAATTATATTTAGCTGTGGCCTTAAAGTGACCATTACCTATTTTTGCGCCCGATTTACTTTTTGTAGAAGTATCCCCGTCCGGATCCGTACACTGTCTGTAGTGAGGATATGGTGTCCCAGAAATCAACTTCTCCAATATAAAGAAAGAGAAAAAAAAAAACCATGTACCTCTGGTAGTCACCTACAACCCACAGCTTGAGGTGCTAAGAAAAACTGCAAAAAAACTACATCACATCATACACAAAGATGACTGCCTGAAAACAATATTCCCAGACCCTCCACTACTATGTTACCTGCAAACCTGAAAAATATTATAATCCGAAGTTCACTGCCATCCATTACACAAAGAGGAACCTATCCCTGCAATGTAAGGAGCTGCAAAACCTGTGCCCATATCCTCACTACAGACAGTGTACGGATCCCCAACACACAACAGGACTATAAGATCCCAGGGACATTCACATGTTCTACTACCAATGTAGTGTACCTGATTCTGTGCACCAAATGTCCTATTGGGGGTCTGTATGTTGGAGAAACAGGACAAAAACTTAAGGCAAGGATGAGGTCCCATCGCCACACTATAAAGGAAAAAAAGACACACTTTCCTGTGGCCAAACATTTCTGCAGCCCAGGACACAATCAGGATCATATGAAAGTGATTATACTAAAAGGAAATTTCAAATCACAAAGGGACAGGAGGGTCTGGGAATACAAATTAATGACAACGTTTGACACCCTTAACACAGGACTGAATCTATCCGAGGGATTTATGGCCCACTACAACATCTGAGGAATCTGGCCCAGAGAGAGTGAGGGCATCGGAGCTCTAACTCTGGTCTGTCATCAACTTAGAGACAATAAAACTTTCACACTACTTATCTACAAACTAATTAAGGACTCAATTTACAAACTCATTCTGTTATTTTGTTGTGTTTTGATCTTAAGAATGTCCATCTATCACATCTTGTTCCTACTCTGCTGTGTATATATATGTGTTTCTCCACACACCTTGTTATACCATGCCTGAGGAAGAGACCTAAGTAGTCTCGAAAGCTTGCATTTTAACAACATTTATTTTTGTTAGCCATTAAAAGGTATCATATTTGCTAGATTGCTATTTTGTTTTTCTCACTGAGGAACAATAAAACTTTTCTTATCAACTGGCTAACACGGTACCAAACTTTTTTCTTTTTACTAAATCGCACTAAGAATCACCTCTACCACCTAACAGAAGTCCTGTCATTTTATCAGGTCTGCTCAATAAGAGCAAAAAAGCTACTATGTACAGTATAAATAACACTAATAGCTACAATAATAACTCATCCCTCATGTGTATAAAAGCCTGGGCTTTGTGCCAGAAAAATAAAGTGTTACATTAATAACAGAATCTCACAAATACAACTCTAATGATAGAGATAAGTACACGGCATACCAAAGGCCCTGCATTTTTTAATGCTGTTTTTCTGCACTAATATCTTTCCAACTTTTTTCTCTTTACACACAATTTATGTTGGTTTGTTGTAAGTACGTGATTTTAACCCCTTATTTTGTCTTGTCTAATTGTATGTAATATGACCCTGAGTTTCAGTGAAATAAAAGAAAAACGGACGGGTCATTTTTAATAAAAATTGAATTCAGAAAATCATACAGAAACCAGTACTCGGGTGCGCATCCAAACTTGCAACCGATTCTCTCTTCTTTTGCTCGTCCATACTATACCTGGTTGTTGAGACAGCGCCACCACCATGAGAAATAAGGTGGAATACCCCCAAATATAAGGGGAATCTAAAAGAGATATAGGGCAGTATTCAATGAGCATTTTGTCGATGTGCAGCGAATCCTGTTTAGGATTCGCTGCTCATTCGCCACTGCTCGCTGAGTTCTGGAGCCTCGCCGGCTCCAGTATTCAACGTTTCAGGGGCTCACTGCCCCTGACTGGCGAATTTTAACTCCTGCGGCGATGCCGCAGGGAGCCCGAGGACGGCGGCAGGCAGTGAGATGGAAGTCTCACTGCCTGCCCCAGAACATTTGTGTGGGGGTGGTGGGCTCCCCGGGTGCCAGGCAGCACAGGCTGCCCCCCGGGGGTGCCAGAAGGGGACCGGGTATATTCACTACACCCGATCATGCATATGTAATGATCGGGTGCAGTGAATATATGACTATCTAATGAGCGGCTCGGCTCCGGCCCCCTGCTGGCTGGTCTGTGTAAAAAAAAATATATATATATTTTTTTAATTAAATATATATTCATGGGCTTACAGCACATGGATAAAAATAGCATGCCCCTCCTCAGAATAAAATTCCTGATTTTTTGACACCAAATGTAAAAAACAAAACACTTTATTTTAAAAGTTCACCTCCACTTCCACATAAAAAGATATCGATTGTTACTCGGTGAATCATGGTGAAAAAAAACTTGAAATGTATTCGCCATCTGGTCATTGAATAGGGTGATTCACCGTTTTAGTAAAAAATTTGCCTTACAGCACAAAATCGCCATAAAAGCCTGGCAAATCAGCCTCATTGAATACCGCCCAGAGTGTGCAGACTAACCTCTCTCTCTTGATTGTATTAATAGAGGGACAGGTAGGTGGTTGGGTAGGAATAAGGTTCAACCAAGAACAATATTCCTCAGATTATACCTAGTATATAAAACTATTTACCAGGATATTTACATCACTTGAGCATTGTGTATGGCTATATTATACCTCATAAGTAACTGTCGCAGGGAGCAGTGAGCTAGCACAAAGTGAGCAGGGACATGCATTGTCTAGTACCCCTCAGCAACATGAGAGTGACCTGGGGTGCGATGGCAGGGCTCCATGATCACGCTTCTATATTTAAGTATGAGCTTGATGACGAACTTGCTTTACCTACTGAAAGGGAAGCAGAAAAAGATGAGGTGCAAGATCCATGAAGACCCATTGCACCTCCAGATATCCCGAACACAAGATTGTAAATGTATATATATGTATGATGGGAAAAATGAAATACAATGTACTTAGCGGGTGAGGCAGGTGACAAAGACATGATATGCCCTGAATCATGTCATCACAGCCATGCTCCCTACTGCACAATTCCGGTAACCTTGGCATTGCATAGTGGGGGTTGCTATGATGACATGAACGTGAAACTAATCCCCCCAACTATGGCCTCTTCTGATGCATCACACCCCCCTCACCGACCGCTATACAAAGCCATACCCCACATCTCCTGTAGCAGGGCCACCGAGAGGTATGCTGGGCCTCGTAATATTTTGGGGCGTGGCCTAATCATGGGAGGCGTGATCACCTCCCACAATAAGGCAGTTTAGGGAGGGTGAAAAAAAACTCTAAAGTCGAGGGGGGAGTGTTATTGTCCCATCCCTGTCCCCATCAGCAGCAGCAGGAGCAGCACACCTACAGCATGTGCTGCGCTGACAGCAGGCTCAGAGTCAGCATGAGCTCTCACGCTGTCAGTGAGATGCTCATGCTGAGCCTGTCAGCACAGCACATGCTGTAGGCAGGGCTTACAGTGGTCCCAGAGAGGTGGTGGAACTCATTTACCCTGCCACGTACCCCCCCCCCCCCCATTAGTTGGAGCCAAGGATACTTCCAGGGTTTTTGGCACCGCATGCAATCTATAAACTTTATGCCATGCCTCTGATACTTTATAAAGGGACAGTGATCTCAAAACAGTACTCCCAATTCAAATTATGTAACACAGTAGCACAATCATATTCACATTACACCACATGTAGTGACCCTGATTCATGTTACAGCACAAAGTAGTGCTCCTTATTCATGTTATGACACATAAGTGTCTCTTTTACATGGATGCACACAGTAGTATCCCATGCACATAGTGCCTACAGTAGTATTGATTATACACATAATGCTCACAGCAGTAGTACCCCTAGCAAAAAATGTCTGCAGTAAGTGCCCATTTCATATATCTGACATAAGGCACATATATGTCCCTTTCTGTCCAGCAGCTACCTCTCTTCTGATATTCACCTGAGCAGTGGTGACAGCATGACATAACATACACCGTGCCAGAAAAGGAAGCAGCTGGAAGCAGCTTTTCTGTTGGAACTACTGTCCAGGGCTTTGGTTCAGGTGGAACTCAGTTCCCCCTACCATTACAGGTGGTGGAACTTCCACTGAGTTCCCCCTCACTTTAACCCCTGGCTGTAGGTGTGTGCTGCTGCTGCTGCTCGGGAGGGATGGGGGGGGGGGGGGGGTCAGTCCAGGGCCCGTGCCGGGCCCAGGTTATTAGTTACCCCACCCCGCCCCCTTGGCGGACCTGCCTGTAGCTGTGAGAGGACCTCTGACAATAAAAAGAACCAACTGGTAAAATAGGTGCACTATTGCACTACATAATAATCAAAAGGTAAGTTATATTAACCATACCCTAATAATACATATTCAAATATAAGAAAACATAATACCCTCTTTAAATGGAAATATATTTTATAAATTTTTTACATAGTCTATAAATATTAACTAAAACATATAAAGTGAATTATTTGGTAAAAATACATTTTTGGTAATGTTCAGGGATTGTTTGCTGTGTATCATCTGTCAAATTTATGTGCCGGGTATCTGACTTCTGTAAGAAAAAACAACGTTAAAAAAAATGCGTTAAACACTATAAACACTTTAAATAGCTGATAATTTTTTTTTCTCTGCAACGAATCAGACATTTTTATTTAATATTAGCTTTGGATGAAACATATTTTCTCTATTCAGCATACTGGTACATCTGTAAACTTAAGGTGTGTACACACAGAAAGATTTCAGCGGCCACCGGGAGGGGTGCTGGCATCTGCTGGCAGGGAGGGAGGGTCGGTGCCGGGGGAAGGGGGGAGCAGGGACCATGCTGCTTTGAGCAGCATGGCCCTCGTTCCGAGATAGTAGAAATAGACTGTGCTGCATAGTCTATTTCTACATTACATACCGATGCCGTGAGGCCGCACATCTGGATTGAATCGGTAACGAGTGCTGCATAGCATGGTGCGATTTGCACTATGTGCTATGTGACTATATCGTCTGTACACACCATTATTTTTTAATTAATAGTCTAATTAATTTATTTGAATATTTTGTGATATGAATTATTTTAATTTTTTTACGAAAATACCTTTATTAACCATAAAAACTACTAGTTAACTATAATAATGACATGACAACTGTATATATTGAAAATGTAAGGTGCTGGTTGGATAAATACATTTAGGCTAATGGTGCCTATACACAGGTCCAATGGATCAGATGAAAAGTGGCGAAATTGGACCCGTATTGACATCCAATCCCAGGCACGGTCCAGTGCGCATCGGATCAGAGCTGGAGATCATTTATGCTGCCCGTATGATCTCCGATTTGGCCCCCCTCCCTACAGCGGGGCACGGGGGTCACATGCGATACGTCACAAGCAGAAGGAACACATGCGATGGACCTTCCCGGGCAGCTCAAGGGGATCGGATGCCAATATACTCCTCCAAGAAGTCAGTGTAAGGGCACCTTTAGTAATAGACCCCATAGTCATGTAACATAACAGGCTCTGCAACTGCAGTAGTTTAATAAGCCAAACATGGTGTACACTATACAATCCACTCAGCGGCGTAGCTTTTTAATAGGGGGGGCGCCCCCCCTCCCCGCCCGTCCGTCCGGCCCCCCATTCCTGCCCCCGTGCCTGCTCCCCGTGCCCCCTCCCCCCATTGCCGCATGCTCACCTGTCCGCAAGTCCCGGCTCCCCTCCTGGCTTATAGATATATTATACTAGATGCACTACTGGTGGGAATCCTATGGAAGGGGGTGATTTTTTGCTTGTTTGTAAACTCTTAGGGATTAGCCACAGGGTTTATGGGACTTTTAGCTCCGAGGTTGGCCCTGTATGGCTAACCCCTAAAAATGAGCAACAGCGTGTGGGGGAGATGTACTAAGCTTCGAAGAGTGATAATAAAGCAATTCATACTTTCCTTCTTTTGCCAAAACATTGCAGGGAGATTTGGAATGCAACATATACAGATGTAGCCACGCTAATCATTGCTGGATCGCCACCGCTCGTTCCAGTCAGTCATACAAAATCTGCATTTGTCATGCTGCAATGTTACCACTCAATGCATTTCTATGAACTGTGGGACTGAATTAGATGCACGCACATGATAATGGGATCATGCCAATCGCCTGAATGCCTGTTACCAGTCTCAGTGTGGCGTTTCCTAAGGTCCACAATGCTGCTGGTTTGCCTGGTGCTCAAGACACTGCTGTGCTTAGTGGTTCCTGAGGTAGTTCAGCAGAGCCGGCCTTAGGTATAGGCAAACTAGGCAATTGCCTAGGGCATTTGGAATACCTAGGGGCATCAGCAGCTTCTGCTGATTAAAATGATATGCAGCATGCCTATATTCTGTGTGTGAGCCTGTATCTGCATATGAAATAGTGTATTCATGGAAATTACTGTAACATAGCATTCTGTATGCAGGTAGAGCCACAGTCGCACACAGAATATAGACATGCCGCATATTATTTTAATCATTGGAAGCTCCTTGGATATCAAATTAAGTATATTGTGTTTAAATGTGCTTCTTAGGTTCAGTTATGTGGTAAAGGGCAGGATTTGCTTCTGTTTGTACATATTTTATGATTGGCAGCCACCAGCACTGGTTTTGTCCAGAAATAATTGATCATAAATAATTTGAATTGCTCCTGGATGACCAACCCGAGGCACCGCTGCAAGTGTCCTGAGTCACCCCAGGGAGCCTAGGCGCACAGTTTGGGAACCACTGGCCTAGGGTCATTTTGCTTTTACACTAGTTGATACCTCTTTTGTAAACCACACTAGCTTCCTTTTCTTTGTGCTTTTCTTAACCCTTTTGATACAAAGGTCCATTGCCTTTAGTATTGCACTTTTTAATTTTTTCCATCTCTCCTGCACTCCTTTCAAGTTCCTCCAATCCGTTAATGAATCGCTTAAACATCTCCCCATTTTTGCAAAGTCAGCCTGCTGCTAAGTCTGTCGTATCATCCCTGGGGTGCTGCCATTTTTTTCCAAATATTTTGTTTTTTTATTGCAAGTGTGCCATAACAGTTCAGCTGTGCTGCGCAGTGTCCCGTATCAGTCCAGCTGTGCTGCCCAGTGTCCCGTATCACCATTTTTAAATTAAAATAAAAAGGGTATTTTTTTTTTTTTACTGCAATGGCTTTTAAGTGTGTCATATCATACCAGGGGTGCTTTAATTAACAGAATAAAACTTTTTTTTTTTTTTTAGTGCAGGAGTGTTGCATGTGTGAAGTATAATTTCTGGGGTTCACCATGTGTACCGTATAAGTCCTAGGGTGCAGCCATGTGCAGTGTATGTGCTGCCCATATGTAGACTGGAAATGAGTGGAAATTAATGTTAATAATATGAGGTTAATAATAGAGTAGGACAGTGGTTCCCAAACGGTGTGCCGTGGCACCCTGGTGTGCCTTGGGACACTTGCAGGGGTGCCCTGGACTGGTGGTCCAGGACAAATTTAAATAGTTTATATTTAATATAATAGTCAAAACCATTGCTTTTTGCTACCAATTATAAAATATATAGACAAACAGAATTTAATCTTATCCATCACCACATAATTAAACCCTAACAATGACCTATAATCACATATTTCTTAATTTAATATTTTACATCTAAATTTCTTAAGTATAAGGTTTTCGCCTGGGGTGCCGTGAAAAAAATTCTGATACTCAAGGGTGCCATGATTGAAAAAAGTTTGGGAACCACTGGAGTAGGAGCAAAAAAAAAAAAACCCCAAATTCTGCAATTTTAGCATTTTTTATGGGTTTTTAAATAAAAAAAATACAGATCCAAAACACGAAATATGGAAGGGCTGTGTTTTGGAACAGATTCAGACTCAAAGCAGGCTCGGAGATACAAACCCAAGAGCCAAAACACGAAAAGTGCCCGGTGCACACCCCTAGTATTTACAGTAATTTATTATAGTAGCATAAAAGGGATTAAGGAGAACTGAACTATATAGTAAATTTACCTTTTTTTAATCACCATGTGGTGGATTCCAAATATCAGCAGCAAACAGATCAAGACAAGGAGTTTTCCAGCAAGTATACTCCCATATAACTTTATACCTATGCAAGAGTCAATGAGAAAGGTATAATGAGAAGGTATTACAGCTCCAGAATAATAACAACAAAATACAGTATCACAAGTGTGAAATGCTGTGCTTGCTTGCAATGGTACTCACGGATACCCACCGACACCTTTGTGTTGGTCTGATTCTTAATTATCATAACTAGTTCCTAAGGGCCAGATGTATCAAGCTTCAAAAAGTGATAAAATTGAGAATAATATACAACCAGCCCATCAGCTCCTACCTGTCATTTTTCATACCCAGCCTGTGATATGGCAGTTAGGGGCTGATGGAGTGGTTGTTTATCAGTGTCCATTTTATCACTCTTTGAAGCATGATACATCTGGACTAAAACATGTAGAAATCCATAATGTCATTTCAAAAATGCAAATACTGTAAGGATACATGTCGGAGTGCCTATAAATCTTATATCAACTCATAACTTTATAGGAATACAGTACTATCATCTTTTTCATGGAAAAAAAAAACCCACTGGTGAAATGTAAATTCACCAGTGGGCCATAGGTTGGTAACACAGGAAATGAAGGCTATACAGTAACTCCTGATGGTGGCACATACTGTATATAGGTGGTGTTACTGCAAGACTCATTGATATTATAAAGATATCTTGCAGAAATTCTAAGCAATGCTTTTTTATATTATTTGTTGTCTGTAGGAACTAATTAGAGCATTATACTCTTCTCTTTCGTTGAAAAGCAAATTTATTTATATTGCATAGCTCACAATATTGCCACTTTTAAAGTCTGGTTATTTTAGACCAGTGTCCCGATCCTTCCAGGGTATGCCTTTATGCTGATGTCAGTAATTGTGAGGTAGTCTTAGTAAATGCCAAAAGCGACTTTTTCAGGTTTGATCAAGACTGTGTGGCATTTGGAGATTTAAGGAACTGGCCTCTGTACATTTAAAGAGACATCAATAAGGGAATTTGGTATGGGATCTGAACCTGGTGATGGCACGCCTATATTTTTACAGAGACTGTCGCCACCCACACTCACAAAACTCCATCCATCAAAACGAATCAGCCAGAACAGGTCCTGCACATGCACAAAGAGGGTTATTCTGTTTCACTCTCAAAAGCAAAATTCCTTCTCAAATGGACAAAACCATGTGCACTGCAGGTGGGGCAGATGTAACTTGTGCAGAGAGAATTAGATTTGGGTGGGGTTTTACTTGAAAGTGAGATCTATATTGTAGTGTAAGAATAAAGCAGTCAGTATTTTCCGTTCACAGAAACAAAATAAGTCACCCAAATCTAATTCTCTCTGCACATTTTACATCTGCCCCCCTGCAGTGCACATGGTTTTGTCCATTTGAGAAGGAATTTGCCTTTGCAAATAAACCAGAATAAGGACCAAATTTTGGATAATCTGTGCTTTGCACATCCCATAGTAGATTCTGCGGGGTCTGAATAACACGCCATATAAACTAGGACACTACTATGGGACTTATATAAACTGGCTCTGGAGCACTAAGCAAGGGCATACTATATAAGGTGGAATTACTATGGGGAATAAATACATTTGTATTGAATATTAATTTAGCTAATGTCATTGAAGGAGGTTTTTGGACATTATTATTATTATTATTATTATTATTATTATTATTATTATAATTATTATTATTATTATTATAATACAATAAAAACTTTGACATGTCTTTTATATTAGCTAACTACAAGTACTGCATTCAAATGACATACTGTTTAGTTAGCTGTCATGCTTGATGTGGTCTAATTGTTGGGTTCCTGGCTTGGGAACTGACTATCTCACTAAAGATCTAATTGTACCTCCTTTGGCAAACTTGAATGTGAGACTGTTCATGGGTTTCATACCTTCTTTTGATAGACCATAACTATTTGTATCCTGGCTCTGACAGCTTCCGTTGTCATTAACGTTTATGTCTAAAAATAAGATAAAAAATGACAATTAACACATTTTATTCCTATTAATATATCTGTCATTATGGGCAAGATGTACTAAGCCTTGAAAAGTGATACACCACCAACCAACCAATCAGCTCCTACCTGTCATTTTTCATACACAGCCTGTGACATGGTAGGTATGAGCTTATTTGCTGGTGGTTTCTCATTTTTAATTTTATCACTTTTCAAGCTTGGTACATCTCACCCATAATGACAAACAGGGCTATTTTTGGTCTGGAACGCCGTTCTTGAAGCTCTTTTGCAAAACGACGTAATCAGGAATGGTGGTCCGGCACCTCTGCAGCCTGTCCTGCGGTCTGTCTCCTATGCCAATGCTGATCCCACCTCCGCTTCCCTTCAGAGGTGAGGAGAGAACATCGCACGTCTCTCCTTCCCCTCACTGTGTCCATGTGACTGGGCCATCAGCCAATCAGAGTTCGCAGGCGGCAGCCAATCAGGAGCCGGCCCGCGTTGTATGATTGGCTGGTGGCCCAGTCACAGGGATACAGTGAGGGGAAAGAGAGACGAATGATGCGCTCTCCTCCCCTCCAAAGGAAAGCGGCAGTGGAGGAGGAGACAGACAGCAGGGGGACACCGGACTGGGGTGAGGAGAGGTGCGTGCTGCACACGCCTTTGACGAACCTACACAGTACCACTAAGTATTTTTTTAGACTTACACCACTGGCTGAGGGGCATAGTTTATCTGGCACTGCTGGAGAGCATTGTGTATCTGGAATTACTGTGGTTATTGGGGGCATTATGTAACTAACACTGCTGGGGGCATTGTGTATACGGCACTGCTGAAGGCATTATGTGTTAAAAAAAAGTTTATGCAACAAATGATGCCCTGCCCCTTTGTTAGCTGCTCCCACATCACCGTCCACTTCTGCCTCGCCCACAGTTCCTGAACCAAATTTCCTACAAAAATAGCAATGATGACAAATATATTAATAAGAATACCGGATATATCCCTGCACTAAAATGAAGTTCAAATAATACTTGTGGGAGCACATAACTGCCACAAACAGCCTATAGCATGCCAGTTTCGGGCTGGTTGGCTGGACATTTATCGCTCTATAACGCGTTTATCTCTTTTTAAAGCTTAATATATCTGCCCCTAAATTTTCTACAAAAGTAATCCCTTCACAATCTGTGCATGAAATGTGCTGTGGGCAAGTGGAAATAACTTTTCTGGAAGATAATAAAGTTTATAATGTCTATCTTTTTCTACAGGGTTGTGATTAGTCTTTATAGGTATTTAAGGTTGTAATAACAACACAATGAACCAGATAACTTTAAAGTAAATTTTCTCTGTTTTACAAGTTAACTTTTTTTAATCTTCTTTCTACAGTACATATGTCTCTTACCTTCTAGCGCCAGGAAGTGCTCAGAACTTCTAGGTGATACAATCTCCTCTCCCAATATTTTTTCAAAAGTCTGGCAGAAATAGCAGCCATCAAAGTCCAAAGAGTAATTCATGATAAAATAATTATTCTGCTGCTTTGTTACAAGTTCCCTTCCATTTCGGTAAAACCGATATCCAAGGGACAAAGATGGATTCTGTACATCACATACCAATTCTACCAGTCCATTTGAACTCTGAGGGCTGAATGCATTCCTTAAGACTGGAGTTGAAAGCTGATCTGAAAATCAAAGGAAAATGGTTTATACTATAAAAATAATCCTAGCTGGAGCCACATAGGACAGTCTTGTGGTGATATGTGTTTATTTAGTGTCATTCACATTATAATAAAGATCTGCACAGGCCCATGTCTTTTGGTTTTGGATCTGTATTAACTTTGTGTTGTTGATTTGCCAAAACTGCCCTCATGTGTTTTGGTTTTGGGTCTGTCATTTTTCAGAAATGTATAAAACTGCTAAAATCACATATTTTGGGCTTAATTTTGCCACAGTATTATTAACGTCAACCTTAATATCAAGACATTTCTACTCAATACTGATCACCTCACAGCTCACAATATTCTTCACCAATGTTGGCTAATGGCTTGCTGGCTAAACTGCAGCAACAAAGCAGTGACACAAAACATTGCATGTATTTCTGTTTAAAAATGTTTCCCCAAACTCCCTCCAAAAATACAGCCCATTATAAAATAATTAATTAAATATGTTGTAAGTGTTCCAGGGAGCTCTCACCCGCATTTTGGTGGCTCTTTTCGTCTTATTTTTTTTTAGCCCCCAGGAATGAGCTCTATTTTTTCTAATTTTTTTTTTTTTTCTCTTTTCTTTGGGAGGTGGGGTAGGGAATTAGGTATGCCTATGCTAGGGAGGTATACAGGGCGGCGGGTGGGAAGGGGGATTGTGTGGGATGCATTGTATTTTGTATTTTGTGAGTCATTGCGCCAGTTTGCTTTCTGTACCGTGTATCAGATAATCAGAGAGGAGTTAAGGAGGTATGGTAGGAACCCCTGATCATAGCACCAGGCTAAAATGCCTCACTTGGAATGTTAGAGGGATGAATGCGAAAATTAAGCGCTCTTTGGTTTTAAACTACATTAGGAAACAGGGTCCAGATGTAATAGCCTTAACAGAAACTCATTTAGTTGGGGGTAAATTAATGGCCCTAAAAAGACCATGGGTAGGTCACGCCTACCATGCCTCCTTCTCTGCATCGGCCAGAGGGGTTTCCTTGTTGATAAGAAGAACATTACCGTTTATATGCAACAGGGTCTGGGTCGACTCTGGAGGATGTTATATATTCCTAGATTGTCAAATTTATGACTCCCCGTTCATCTTACTGGCAATTTACATTCCCCCTCCTTTTTCCCATGACATCTTGGTTAAAGCCATTGAATTTGCGGCGCAAACGCCAAATACCCCGGTAATATGCATGGGGGATCTAAATAATACCATGGACCCCACGGTTGACCGTTGGAGGGGTGGGATGGGGGGTAGAGTGGGTGGTATGTCAAACTTTATGCAAAATATAGGCTGGGCAGACCCTTGGAGAATTCGTAATCCATCCATTAGGCAATTCTCATGCTACTCTGCAACCCATTCCACTTTTTTACGGATCGATTACATCCTGACCTCCAGAGACCTCGTCCCCCAAGTATTAAAAATTGAATATAGTCCTAGGGGTATCTCTGACCACTCTCCAGTGGTTATGGACCTCTCTATTGAACATGACCGGGGGCGCGGTTTCTGGAGTCTCAACGCTAATTGGCTAAATCGCATCGATAAAAATTTTAATTTAGAGAATCAATGGCAGGACTTCTGGGTTAATAATCAGGGGTCAGCTTCAGCCTCAATCCTTTGGGATGCGTTTAAGGCCTATCTAAGAGGTACCCTGCGTAAATGCATAGCGGAAATTAAGAGGGAAGATAGGAAGGTACTACAGGAGAAAGAGGAAATTTTCCTGGCTAAGGAAGCAGAGTATGTGGTAAACAACACGGAGGCAACCTACCAAAGTTGGCAAATGGCTCAACAGGCCTGGTTAGAAGCGGTAAAAGCTAATAACGAGGTGATACGCTCGCATAAAACCCAGGCTAAATACATCTACGCTGATAGGTCAGGCAAACAACTCTCTTTTCTAATGCGGGTGGAACGTCCTTGTAATACGATCAACCAGATTAAAAACTCGGACGGAGAGTTAGTTAACAGCACCCCCCAAATCGGTGAAGCTTTCAGAGCTTATTTTAATCAAATCTATGCCACCCAGTTGAGGTACAAATCAAAAGAAATTAAAGAGTACATGAACAAAATTGATCTCCCAACCTTAAATAAAGAGGCCAGATTGGAACTAGACTCCCCTCTAAAAATTAATGAAGTCATTAAAGCAATAAACGAATCACCTAGTGGGAAGGCCCCGGGGCTTGATGGGATTCCTATCGACTTATATAAAAAATACAACAAAGTATTAGCCCCCCTGCTTTTGGAAACCCTTACTAACTGTTATGAGGAGGGCAAGATTCCGGCTTCTATGACTGAGGCTAAAATTGCCGTGGTATTAAAGCCAGGGAAAAATGAAAGTGATTTAGATTCCTATAGACCAATTTCTTTAATCTCTGTGGAGGCCAAAATATTAGCCCAAATTCTCGCCAACAGGCTGATTCAGCATATACATAAATTGGTGCATCAAGATCAATCGGGTTTTATGCCTGGCAAAGACACCTCAATAAACATAAGACAATTATATTCACACTTGCAGGCACAGAGGGAGGGAGTGATCGATTCAATAGTGGTTTCACTAGATGCCGTGAAGGCCTTTGATGCGGTTGAATGGCCCTACCTTTGGGAAGTACTTCAGGCATTTGGGTTGGGATTAAACTACATTAAATGGCTACAACTGTTATACACCGGCCCAACAGCCAGGGTTGGCGTAAATGGGTGGATGTCACCTGCATTTTCTCTTGCCCGGGGAACAAGACAGGGGTGTCCACTCTACCCTGTCTTGTTCGCCCTGGCAATTGAACCATTGGCGGGCCTATTGAGACAGGATCCTAGAGTTACTGGATTTCCACTCGGTTCAGGTTGTGATAAATTGTCACTGTATGCGGACGATCTTTTAACCCCAAAAAACATTTTGAAATGACTACTTCTGATCACTCATGAGAAGGCTGGTTATAGAGGGTTGTGCGATCGGCAGAGCGTACCATCCGTATCGAGCTTCCATATCTGGACACGATATACAGCAAGCGATGCTGGACAAAAGCCAGGAAGATAATGAAGGACCTCAGCCATCCCAACAATGGACTCCCTATTTCGATCAGGGAAACGCTACCGCTCATTGACGGCAAACACAGAGCGAATGAGAAGGAGCTTCTTTCCGCAGGACATTAGAGCCCTCAACCAGACCTCCTAGTACCAGGACTTTCCTTCCTTCTTTCTAGACATACCCCGCACAATCTCTCTATCTACACTCTTCCTCAGCCGATCTACTTATTCTAACGTAAAGTAGGACAGTTGTATAAGCATTTCACTACATATTGTACTATGTATGACTTGTATGTGACAAATACAGTAGGAGCAAGTTTCATCTTTGCTCCTTTGGCCATGGCTAGCCATGGCTAGCCATGGCTATTCTATTGTTCTCAGCTGCAATACGTATTGTATGGCAGCTGAGAACAATAGAATAGCCATGGCTAGCCATGGCTAGCCATGACCAAAGGAGCAAAGATGAAACTTGCTCCTACTGTACAATTTGATTTGATTTATTGAGAAATAATTTACATTGTAATCTTGAAAAATCCATTTCATTAATTCACCACAAATGATGTAACAAGAAGAAGGTTCCATAGATGGTTAACGTCCCTACCTCTACTAGCGTTAGCCTCAGAATGGAGCAGATGCCCCCACAAATGTTGTTTGGATTTGGATTTGGGTAAACATAATCCGACACCCAAGGTGGCTTTTCTAGTCTTATGCTTAGGCATCACAATGGTGGCTAATTTACAGGAACAACATCATCAACATGTGAACACACAGTATGGTCCCTACTGTACTTTTTGGGGGGCCCTGCTTTGTCACTTTTTAAAGTGACACCTCTATTCCTTTTTTACCATTGAAAAATAATTCAATTTGTTGTGCCCTTCCCTAAACTTTTGCCTCTCGAACACCTTTAGTAGATGTTTTACTATAATGACTAGCAGAAGCTGCAGTGCTAGTAGTTTGTTACTGCTCCTGTTCTTCTCTTGAAAAACTAATACAAACAATAGAACAATACCTATTTTTTTCTACTTTTTTAATTTACAGTTCAGCTCACATAGCATGGCATTACAGAGCTTGTTTATCTACATGTAAAAATGCACTGGGGTACAGCCCACTGACTTAGTGAAAACAGAACAATATAAGTTTTTTCTTTTTTTTTTATTCAAACTGCATGAAAAAAATGGGTTACAAATTATTTTTTTACTTTTTTAAATGTTGTTTTTTTTTTTACTTTTTTTTTCACAGCAAACTGACACAGTCATACCGGTTATATTGTAAAGGTACTGGGGGCAGTGGTCACAGATTGTACAAACCCCCCAAAAAAGCTATTTTCCTTAAAAAAACTTTTTTGGCACATTAAAACTGACACTACAGGGTTTATATCTATTTAAACATAGTGGGGTATGACTTCAGAGCCACAGTGCAGCACCACAGAGTAACAGACTAATTTGACTGCTTATAATTCCTGCACTATAAAAATAATAAACATTGATCTGCATTTGCCTACACTTTAAATCCAGCTTGGCCAATATTAATATTTAGATAACTGGGTGGACAGATAAGTCAGCTCAGCCACTGTAATGGATAGAAAAATCACAACAGCATCCACTGTAGAGTATGGACACCGGCTTTGGGGGGGGGGGGGGGTATCCTGCCACTTATCAGGCTTCTGTGCCACGCTTCTGCCACTTCCGCCCACTGCCACACTGAAGCCGCTCAGTCTGGTGAAGTCAACCAAGAGCGACCTGCGTCCATCTTCACACTGGTCACAGCCATGGCCAGCTGCGGCCATATTTACTTTGGGCAGCCAGGAGTTGGTCGCTGCGGCCACAAACCGCTGTGGTAGCGCGGTCCGCGGCCCAGCCAGTGGGGAAAGCGGTGGCCCAGCCAGGGAGGAAAGCGGTAAAATCTGGACTGGCCCACCATAAATGGTTTCCTGGCAGCCAATCAGCCCCTGCTTCCTGCAAAACAGAATAACACAAATTTGGTAATACAAGCTGTAAATCTTGTGCCACCCTCGTTAGGAAAATAGCAGAATTGATATCATATTGCACAAAGGAAACATTTAAATTGAGGGAATTTCTGAACTGTAGGAGTACCTACATCCTCTATTTAATTGAATATGGATGCAGTGTGCAGTATGTCGGCTGCACCACTCCTTGACTCCATACCAGGTTCATGGAGCATAGGTAGAATAAAAACACACCCATTATCAAGAAATATCACACCATGTCAAAACCAGAGTCTAAAGGAGGTTTCTGTTACAGCAATCAAATAGATCAAGGCCACCCAGAGAGGTGGCCTGGAAAGGTATGGAACGCTATGTGTTGGAGAAGCATATTGGATTTATCGGATAAATTCCCTTTTACCAAAAGGTCTCAATGATACAAAATAATTGAAAAATATATAAAAAGGTTCTGTGGGTACAGCTGTCCTGGGTCCCGACCTCTGGAAGGGCCCGGGCAGCTCATTTTACCCACCACAACCCCCCGACTGCTTCCGCTCAGTGCGCTGAACAAAGCAGGCCCCGGAGCGCATCGGCAGCCAATCAGAGCGGCTGCCGGTACACAAGCTCTGATTTAATTTTAATTGCCCGCCGGCATCCTGATTTGATTAAGCCTGCGCTCCGGGACCTCTGGGCTGCAGCTTAGTGGAGGAGGAGATGAGGGAGCAGGAGCCAGGTTACAGTAAGTCAAGTGAGGAAGGGGGGCAGAGGCTCAGATTGGAAAGTCCTGGGCCTCAAAATTCCTGATGGCAGCCCTCATAGGCGTGCACAGCCCATTTTCTTAGGGGTTGCACCATTGGAGGGGCGTGTCTATTACCGCCTACTGGGCATCAATAGAAACTAAATAGGTGACTTATTTATGTATAAGGGCTACAGAATAAATCATTCCCCTGCCCCACACACACTCGAAACAAAGATAATGCACGCTGAAGGTGTGCAAAAATTTGCACTGTAATGCCTATTACACATATTGCCACACCATAATGCCCATTACACATAATGCCACATATTATAACGCCCATTACACATAATCCCCCCCCCCCCCCCCCCAGCACTTGGGCTTCCACTGCCTCCCAGCTCCTGTCTGGTCCTCTCAGGGCTGCCATTAGAGATTGTGGGGCTTTGTGACTGACAAGATAGACAGACAAGTAGTGCACCAAACCTAATCCTGTTTCCTTGCCATACAATTAATTAGCCAGATCCATACTATTATAAAACACATTGAAATAGCCAGAGCACCTGCCCACTTGGCACAATTCAGTGACTGCGTGTGCAGAACAGCTTCTATGCACATTGTCACCCTACAATGCCTTGGTCGCAGCTTTGGTGGGCACACCTGTACGCACATTATTAATGTAAAGATGGAAGCACATAAATGACACTATGAATATAAATATGTAGATTGTATATACAAATTATGAAGCAGAGAGAATAAGAATACTGTATACAGTATAAAGATATAAAAATACATAATACTGCCAGAGGGTATTGCTAGTAAAATTGATTGTATTTTAGCCAAATTGTCCCAGTTCAATAACAACATCAGTCAAACACAAATAGATCACATTATAAATAAATTAAACCAAAGACTGGGGGGGCTGCTGCAAACTGGCGCCCTCCAATGGCCGGTGCCCTAGGCAATTGCCTAGGGCTGCCTAGTGGTGGCGCCGGCCCTGCCTGTATGCATGTTGTGGTGGCGGTATTTTAAATGTGGAGCTTGTCACAAGCTAATAGTAGCTGACGTCCGGCACCACATTAGAAATACCGCCACTAGTACTGTCTGTCTACTCACCAGCAATATGCACACTGCTGACACCTGTTTCTTCTGGCCGTGATTCCTCTCCCCACAGTCCCCTCTTCTGATGATCAGCCCGGCACAGTGGAGGAGGGAGTAGAGAGGCAGGCAGCGCACCCTCTCTCCTTGCTCATAGAGTTCACACTCCACGGAAGCCACCCTCCCTACACTCCGAGGCGGTGGAAAGGGGGAGTGGGTGTGTGTGTTCTGGACATTAGGGGGTGCCTGGGCACTCCTGGCATCCCTCCTGCGCGTGCCTATGGCAGCCTTGTGTATAAAGCTTAAAAGAAGTGATAAATTGAGTGATGAACAACCAGCCAATCAGCTCCTACCTGCCATTTTTGATTCATGTGGCCCTAAGTGAGGCTGGATAATGTTGTACAGCATTGAAGAGAACCCGAAGGGAGTGCTACTGTGCATGCACATTTGGTGCAAGCCAAAATGAGGTATAAAATCACTGTGCGGCACATGCATTTCAAATGGAAATGAGGCTTGAGATCAGTGCAGTGCACATGCACAAAACCAATATAGATGCAATTTAAGCCAGGGAACCACCAGTAGTGATTACTACTTCTGAGAAAGATGCTGAAAGGCTATAGGCAGAGAAATATATGTAAAGATGCTATTGGTTACATGCTGGCCGGACCATCTCCTGATGCCCACAGAATTACTTCCAGAAAAGACTGCATCATCCTGTGGAGCTTTATGGGTCATATTGGTGCAGCAATAAGCCATATCATTAATGGGATTCTCTAAGCAGGCAGAGTAAGTATAGATTTATCTCTGCTATCTGTAACAATACTGCATGTTAGTGAGTTGCGCATGGATCTGCAGCTATTCGCTGATTGCATTAGTCCCTGCATGTGAAAGCAGCTAATCACTATATTCAGCATCCATGCTTTGTGCAGGGGATCTGAATGCAATAGGACAGATCTCTGTATAATCTCCTATCTAACTACGCCATCACACTGTCTACTTGCCCATGACATGCTGCAATGCATGTAGTTTGCTAAATATTGTGAGAACTATATGAATTAGGAATTGCCATCAACTGAATATATACATGTGGAGATAATGGGAGTGAGGCACACCAAATATACCAAATATTTGTTCATGATGGAGACCCATTTCTGGCAAAATGCCCGATCATGTCTGCCAATAGCACGACTATTTTTAATCCTCAGGCCGCCTCTTTGTATCTTCTATTCGCTAAGTGACAAGCAATGGCAGTAGTTGATCTCACAACATTTTAATTTTAAAAGGTTTCTATACAGGTCCCCCAATGAGGTAGCTTTCACCAAATCTGACAATTCACTATATAAATAAATATAGCATTACATAGTAGGGGAGGCTGAATAAAGACTTGCGTCCATCTAGTTCAACCTATGTTTATAATAGTTTATCCCTTGTTGTATAGTATGTTCCGATATTTTCAAGACAGATTATGTTACTTATTCATACCCATGGAAGTTTTTAACCAATAAATGTTTGTCCAACCTTATTTTAAACGTATTTATAGTGTCTGCCGACACCACTTCTCCGGGAAGAGCGTTCCAAAGTTTGACTGCTCTGACTGTAAAGAAATTTTTTCTTCTAGATGAACAAAATCTTTTTTCTTCTAATCTAAACTCGTGCCCTCGCGTCCTAGATTCCTGTCTAGCAGAAAAAAGGGTGTTTGACAGTTCCTTATATGGGCTACTAATATATTTATACATATTAAGCATGTCTAACCTTAAACGTCTCTTCTCTAGTGTAAATAGTCCCAGATTGCTTAATCTTTCCTCGTAGCTTAAATTCTCCATATAAGCTTTGTTGCTCTGGATATTTTCTACTTCTATGATGTCCTTTTTATAGTGTAGGGCCCAGAATTGTACTCCGTATTCGAGGTGCGGTCTAACCAATGAATTGTACAGAGGCATAATTACTTTTGAGTCCCTAGTTTCCATGCCCCTTTTAATACATGCTAGAGTTTTGTTGGCCTTTTTTGTTGCTATATGACATTGAGCACTACACCCTAGTTTGTTGTCTATTTGGACTCCTAGATCCTTTTCGAGTACTGAATTACCCAATTCATCCCCGCTTAGGTTATAACTAGCACACTGGTTATGTCTCCCTAGGTGCATAACCTTGCATTTGTCAACATTGAACCTTATCTTCCAATTTTTTGCCCACTCATCTAGATTGT
This sequence comes from Crinia signifera, assembly GCF_055691185.1. Lineage (NCBI taxonomy): Eukaryota > Metazoa > Chordata > Amphibia > Anura > Myobatrachidae > Crinia > Crinia signifera. The sequence continues at coordinate 329,733,244 of NC_139217.1, forward strand.
CAAGAGCATTTTGAAGCGTGATGATTTAATAACTCTTATCAGCATTGATTCTGCTTCTGTCTCTGAGTGGCTAAAAGTGTCTCCCAAAGGGAAGTTAACATGACTAGAATCACTGGCAATATCATTAATTTCTAAATCAGTCATACTGAGAAAAAAGTAAAAAAATGTATACACCAAAAACTGACTAAGTGCAGGTGAGGGCATAGATATAGACACACAAGTTCACAAATAATAAAAAAGTTTCTTAGTAGGTTAATCTTCACCGGATTCTGAGAAGTAATACCAGTTTGTATATTAAATGCACTGATAAAAATAATGTTGTTACCCGAAAACTATCCAATAGGAGTCTTCCTTACTCCCAGTTATTGAGGGTGAGAAGAATAGTGTCTGATCCGATATCACTATATCACAGATTGATAGCACGATTGAACGTTTCTTACAACGTGGTTACACAGAAGTCGATTTACAACTAGCTAAAATTTAAGCTGTTCAAAGTGGATAAGTTAGTATCAATCATACCGTGTGTGTCTACTTATAATTAAATGAATGAACAGGTAAAACAAATATCTAGACACCTTTGGCCCTTTGTGCGAACCGATCCAGCTCTGCAATGGAAATACACTAATCTAATGTCTTGTTACAAACAGTCCGGCAATTTATGTGATGTTTTAGTTACGACCGACTTCATACAAACCGACACTGTCGGTAATCGTAGCAAACTTGGCTGTAATCGATGCACTTGTGTGACTTGCCATTATAAGATACCTGGGTCAACTTTTTGTCATCCCAAATCTGGAAACATTTTAGTATACTAGTGTTGACAACAAAACCATACCTATTACAACCAAAGACTGTTGAATGCCGGGATAGGATTCCACTAAACGTTTTGATATTTCAATCTTATATTGACAGGAGTAGTTTCCTGAATTCTCTGTTTCGGTGTTAAATGTTAGAGCTCCAAAATTATCCGCTTGTATTTCCCTTCCATTTTGATACAGATAGACTTCATTGGCAGTCTGTCCTTTTGGTATTATACAGCGTATAATTACTGATTCATTTTTTAGAAAGACTTTTCTTGGAGGTACCACAGACAATGATGCAGAAGGTGGACGATCTGAAAAGAAGAAATTAGACCTATATTAGATCTGTTAATTATTAGATTGAGGAATGGTTTCACAAAATACAGTATGTATTGGATATACAGTATGAACAATAGAAGGATCAGCCCAGTCAAAGACAGCATTTGTGCATGGCTTCTGCCGCGGGGAGTTGTTAACACGCGCCCGCCAATCGCAGTGGCTGTAGATGTGATGCTTCCACAGTGATTGGCGGGCGTGATGTTGGCGGTAGGGAGGGAGACTGGTCGCCTGATTAAGGAAGGATCAGTCAGTGCATGGGCGGGAGCATCCTACAACAGCCGCAGCAGCAGCCATCACGCTGTGCTGCTACAACTAGTGTGTTAAAGGTACTGTAAATGCTGCTTCTCTCACCCTCCCTTCCCCAGTGACTGACAGATCCAGGGGTTGTCATTTACCCCTGGATTCACACCCAAACAGGTTTATGTGATTATGTCTGATTATCATAGTCAGAGATAATCACATAAACCTGTTTGGGGGTCACACTGCCACTTTCTCCACTTTTTATGAGTAAATGACAACCCCTGGATTAATGCTGTGAATTAATTAGCCAGCCCTGGTGTCTCTGGCCACATGTATATGCCGCTGCCCTGTGTATAATGCCCACATGTATATGCCGCTGCCCTGTCTATAATGCCCACATGTATATGCCGCTGCCCGTGTGTATAATGCCCACATGTATATGCCGCTGCCCTGTGTATAATGCCCACGTGTATATGCCGCTGCCCTGTGTATAATGTCCACGTGTATATGCCGCTGCCCTGTGTATAATGCCCACGTGTATATGCCGCTGCCAGTGTGTATAATGCCCACGTGTATATGCCGCTGCCAGTGTGTATAATGCCCACATATATTTTTAAGGTGATCATTTTTATATGGCCCCCGAAGGGTTTTCAAATTTTCCAAATGGCCCTCGGTAGTAAAAAAGGTTCCCCCACCCCTGATTTAAAACAATAGTGGTAATGTGTATGCATGCATGTTTCTCATATCACTGCCAACGTGATTATGGAATTGTACTGCAAGAGTTTTTCATTAAACTTTCTAAACATTATCCAACTCTCCTCCGTCCACCAAGCTCCATCACAAACCAACCATCACTTCCTCAGCTCCTCCTCTCCTGCCATTCCCACAAAACCGCCTAAGTGTGACAGAGTACATGCTCTCCTTCTCAGAGCCACTGGTGGCTATGTTAGAATTAGGCTATTTTTAGTGTTAGAGTTTGGCTCCTGTTAATATTAGGTGCTGGTTAGGGTTAGGTGAGGGTTAGCTAGTATGGTCAACATACCCACTGTCAATATCCTTAATGTTAACATGATAAATATGCCGACATTATGTCAGTCAATGTTCAGCTATTAGACCCCCATCTACATTTAGGGCCTCATTCAGGTTCATGCGCTCGCATGCACATTCGCAAGCACTCTTACAAAAAAAACCACACACACGCATCGGGCGAAGGCACGCCTATAGTGCTTGCGAAATCATTCGCACGCAACCATACTTAAAAGGGGGGTGGACTATCATTGCGCGTACGTGTAACTGGTCGCTCGCACCCACACATTTTCGTACGCACACTCACCTCAGTCTGCTAACGGTGGGATTTGTTTGGTTGTAGCGCATTGGTTTGGTCAAAATAACTTTAGCAACAGAAGAAGTTTGTATCTGCTAACACTTGATTGCTGGTGGTATGCAATCAAAAGTTGTGCTGAGTTAACCCCTTCCCGACATTTGACGTATATATACGTCATGGCCGGGATGTACTTCCCGACACATGACGTATATATACGTCATGACTTTAAACTGTCACCGCGTCTATAGACGCGGTGACAGTTTAAACATGTCTGCTGTCCCTGACAGCAGACATGTCCCAGCATGCCCAGGGGGGGCGGCGATGCCTCCCCCCCGTCGGCGATCGCTGCGATTGGCTGTTCAATGTGAACAGCCAATCGCAGCGTTTTCCTGTGTTACCGGCGAATCAGACGCTCGGTAAGACAGGGATCAATCACCGCCGGGTGTGAGGGGGCGTGAGGGGGTCACCGGTGATGACCACACCTCACCCCACCTGCCCCCAAGGCTGTGATTGGTCCGTCGGACCGACGGACCAATCACAGCCATGGCGCGTGATTTAAACTAACGGTGACTGCGCTGCAGACGCCATTCCGGTCTGGAATTGCGTGCAGAGCGGTCACCGTGCCAATCTGTCGTGATATACTGACCTGATCCTTGCCTGATACTTACCTGATCACCGCTGGTAGCGTGCTGCCAGCAGCTGGATGCTTCCTGGATCTTGTGACTTCCTGTGTGCTGCTGCTGCAGTGTCATAGAGTGACAGATAGTGAGAGATAGTGAGAGATAGTGAGAGAGAGTGACAGAGAGTGATAGAGAGTGCTATATTTTGTGTCTGCTGCCCCCCCTTTTGTGCTGATCAGTATATCTGTGCTGATCAGCAACTTTTTGGGGGTGCAGGTTTTTTTTTTATATATATATACCTGTCAGTTGCACCAAAGGTTGTGCTGCCTGTGCAACTGACTGCTGCCCCCCCTGCTGCCCCCCTTTTGTGCTGATCAGTATAAATTAACTGATCAGCAACTTTTTGGGGGTGCAGGTTTTTTTTTTTTATATATACCCTGTCAGGTTGCACCCACAGTTGTGTGCCTGCTGCCCCTCACTGCTAATCAGTGTTGCATCACTGCATCACTGATCTGCAGTTTTTTTTTTTTTGGAGAGTGCAGTGGGGTTTTGTTTTTACACCCACGTTGCTTTTGTGGGTGTCCTGTAGCCGCTGAGCGCTGATCAGTGACGTACATCACTGAACAGCATTTTTGGCACAGGGTTGATATAATTTTTTTTCTGCAGTTTTTTTAAATTGTTTTTTTTTTGGAGAGTGCTGTGGTTTATTTTTTTTAAATTGTTTTTACACCCACGTTGCTTTTGTGGGTGTCCTGTGGTCGCTGAGCGCTGATCAGTGACGTACATCACTGAACAGCATTTTTGGCACAGGGTTGATATAATTTTTTTTCTGCAGTTTTTTTAAATTGTTTTTTTTTTGGAGAGTGCTGTGGTTTTTTTTTTTTAAATTGTTTTTACACCCACGGTGCTTTTACACCCACAGCGTCCTGTGGCCGCTGAGCGCTGATCAGTGACGTACATCACTGAACAGCATTTTTGGCACAAGGTTGATATAATTTTTTTTCTGCAGTTTTTTTAAATTGTTTTTTTTTTTGGAGAGTGCTGTGGTTTTTTTTTTTTTATTGTTTTTACACCCACGGTGCTTTTACACCCACAGCGTCCTGTGGCCGCTGAGCGCTGATCAGTGACGTACATCACTGAACAGCATTTTTGCCACAGGGTTGATCTAATTTTTTTTTTTTATTGGGATCAAATTCCTGTATAAAGTATTTTTTTTTCTGCACTACATACACACTACACACTACATACCCCCGTGTTGAAATAAAGTTTGTACCCCCCCTACACTATACACGTGTTGAAACATTACACTTACAGAAACACAAAAATAAAAATGGCATCCCAAATGTCATCCCAAATGTCATCCCAGTCATCCAGAAGAATGTATTCAGCGGAGGAGGCATATGCCATGCTTGCCTCTGACTCTGACACAGCCAGTGATGCAAGCGGGGAATTTGAAGGATTTGTCTTAACCTCATCTTCCTCCTCTAGTGATGAGGGACCCCCTCAAAGACGCCCCCGTAGAGCAGCTGAGACCCCCCCCCAAATGATTGATCCCGTATGGACCCCACCACCAGACAATTTTGAGCCCCAGGTTCCTGAGTTTTTGGCCATCCCAGGAATCCAATTTGATTCAACAGGTCTCAGAGAAATTGACTTTTTCAAATTATTTTTCTCTGATGATTTTATAAATTTAATGGTGGACCAAAGTAATTTATATGCCCAGCAGTTTATTGCTCAAAACCCCACGTCATCATTTGCTAGGTGGACCCCTGTAGATGCAGTAGAGATGATGACGTTTTGGGGTCTGGTGTTACATATGGGCATAGTAAAAAAGCCAGAAATTAGGCAATATTGGAGTACAGATGTTCTGTACAGCACCCCACTTTACCGTATGGCCATGACTCGGACTCGTTTTGAGACAATCCTTAAATTTTTACATTACTCCGATAATGCACAGTGCCCACCCAGAGATGATCCCACCTTTGACCGGCTATTCAAAGTCAGGCCGGTCATTGATCATTTCAGTGCCAAATTTGCAGAGATGTACATCCCTGAAAAATTTATTTGTATCGACGAGTCCCTTATACATTTTAAAGGAAGGGTTAAATTCCGCCAGTACCTTCCCAGTAAGAGGGCAAGGTATGGCATAAAAATGTATAAACTGTGTGAAAGCACCTCAGGGTACACCCACAGGTTTAGGGTATATGAAGGGAAGGATTCAAGAATTGAACCGCCAGAATGCACCCCCTCCCTCGTAGGTGTTAGTGGAAAAATTGCCTGGGATTTAGTGCACCCCTTCCTGGATAAAGGTTATCACCTCTATGTGGATAACTTTTACACTAGCATCCCCCTGTTTAAGGCCCTTGGTTCAAGAGGTACAGCAGCTTGCGGTACTGTGCGCAAGAACCAAAGAGGCCTCCCAAAAACGCACATTGCCCAAGTACTGAGAAGGGGTGAAAGCAGGGCACAATCCACCGAAAATATGTTGTTGGTCAAATATAAGGACAAGAGGGATGTCCTTATACTGACAACAATTCATGGAGACAGTACCACCTCTGTCCCTGTACGAGGTACCAGTACCCACACCTCAAAACCTAATTGTATCCTAGATTACAATAAGTACATGGGCGGAGTGGATCTTTCAGATCAGGTACTGAAGCCGTACAGTGCCCTGCGGAAAACAAAAATCTGGTACAAGAAGCTGGCCGTGTATATCATCCAGATGGCACTGTATAACGCTTACGTGCTATTCCGTTCTACCAGCCAGAGGGGGACATTTATGCACTTTCAAGAGGAAGTCATAAAGGGCCTAATATTTGGGAACCAGCAGGCAGAGGGCCCCAGTACTTCTAGTACTGGCCCCCGTATTGTACCAGGGCAGCATTTTCCTAACGAAATCCCCTCCACTGCAAAAAAGGGCAGGACACAAAAAAGGTGCAAAGTTTGCTATAAAAAGGGAATAAGAAAGGATACTATTTTCCACTGTGAAACTTGCCCCGACAAACCCGGCCTATGTATAAAGGAGTGTTTTAAAATATACCACACATCAATGGATTATTAGGTTCATCATTTCACCGTGCTTCGGGGGTCTTGCTAATGCCACATAGCACCCACCATTCATTCCACCAGAATCTGAGCTGCAAAATCCAAAAATCACTCCTTCCCTTCTGAGTCCTGCCATGCACCCAACTGGTATTTTTTGGTCACATATGAGGCATTGCCATACTCGGGAGAAATTGGGGCACAGATTTTGGGGTGCTTTTTCTCCTTCATACCTTATGAAAATGAAAAATTTTGAGCCAGAACTGCATTTTTGTGTAAAAAAATGTAATTTTTCATTTGCACAGCCCAGTTGTATCAAAATTGGTGAAACCCCTGGGGGTTAGAAATGTACACTATACCCCTAGATGAATTCCCTGAGGGGTGTAGTTTGCAAAATGGGGTCACTTGTGGGGAAGTTCCACTGTATTGGTGCTTTGGGGGTCTTGCTAATGCGACATAGCACCCACCAACATTCCACCAGAATCTGTGCTGCAAAATCCAAATATCACTCCTTCCCTTCTGAGTCTTGCCATTTTTTGGTCACACATGAGGCATTGCCGTACTCGGGAGAAATTGGGGCACAGATTTTGGGGTGCTTTGTCTCCTTCATTCCTTGTGAAAATGAAAAATTTTGAGCCAGAACTGCATTTTTGTGTAAAAAATTTAATTTTTCATTTTCACTGCCCAGTTGTACCACAATTGGTGAAACCCCTGGGGGTTTGAAATGTACACTATACCCCTAGTTGAATTCCCTGAGGGGTGTAGTTTGCAAAATGGGGTCACTTGTGGGGGGGTTCCACTGTATTGGTGCTTCGGGGGTCTTGCTAATGCGACATAGCACCCACCAACATTCCACCAGAATCTGTGCTGCAAAATCCAAATATCACTCCTTCCCTTCTGAGTCCTGCCATGCACCCAAATGGTATTTTTTGGTCACATGTGAGGCATTGCCGTACTCGGGAGAAATTGGGGCACAGATTTTGGGGTGCTTTGTCTCCTTCATTCCTTGTGAAAATGAAAAAAATTTTGAGCCAGAACTGCATTTTTGTGTAAAAAATTTAATTTTTCATTTTCACTGCCCAGTTGTACCACAATTGGTGAAACCCCTGGGGGTTTGAAATGTACACTATACCCCTAGTTGAATTCCCTGAGGGGTGTAGTTTGCAAAATGGGGTCACTTGTGGGGGGGTTCCACTGTATTGGTGCTTTGGGGGTCTTGCTAATGCGACATAGCACCCACCAACATTCCACCAGAATCTGTGCTGCAAAATCCAAATATCACTCCTTCCCTTCTGAGTCCTGCCATGCACCCAAATGGTATTTTTTGGTCACATGTGAGGCATTGCCGTACTCGGGAGAAATTGGGGCACAGATTTTGGGGTGCTTTGTCTCCTTCATTCCTTGTGAAAATGAAAAATTTTGAGCCAGAACTGCATTTTTGTGTAAAAAATTTAATTTGTCATTTTCACTGCCCAGTTGTACCACAATTGGTGAAACCCCTGGGGGTTTGAAATGTACACTATACCCCTAGTTGAATTCCCTGAGGGGTGTAGTTTGCAAAATGGGGTCACTTGTGGGGGGGTTCCACTGTATTGGTGCTTCGGGGGTCTTGCTAATGCGACATAGCACCCACCAACATTCCACCAGAATCTGTGCTGCAAAATCCAAATATCACTCCTTCCCTTCTGAGTCCTGCCATGCACCCAAATGGTATTTTTTGGTCACATGTGAGGCATTGCCGTACTCGGGAGAAATTGGGGCACAGATTTTGGGGTGCTTTGTCTCCTTCATTCCTTGTGAAAATGAAAAAAATTTTGAGCCAGAACTGCATTTTTGTGTAAAAAATTTAATTTTTCATTTTCACTGCCCAGTTGTACCACAATTGGTGAAACCCCTGGGGGTTTGAAATGTACACTATACCCCTAGTTGAATTCCCTGAGGGGTGTAGTTTGCAAAATGGGGTCACTTGTGGGGGGGTTCCACTGTATTGGTGCTTCGGGGGTCTTGCTAATGCGACATAGCACCCACCAACATTCCACCAGAATCTGTGCTGCAAAATCCAAATATCACTCCTTCCCTTCTGAGTCCTGCCATGCACCCAAATGGTATTTTTTGGTCACATGTGAGGCATTGCCGTACTCGGGAGAAATTGGGGCACAGATTTTGGGGTGCTTTGTCTCCTTCATTCCTTGTGAAAATAAAAAATTTTGAGCCAGAACTGCATTTTTGTGTAAAAAATTTAATTTTTCATTTTCACTGCCCAGTTGTACCACAATTGGTGAAACCCCTGGGGGTTTGAAATGTACACTATACCCCTAGTTGAATTCCCTGAGGGGTGTAGTTTGCAAAATGGGGTCACTTGTGGGGGGGTTCCACTGTATTGGTGCTTCGGGGGTCTTGCTAATGCGACATAGCACCCACCAACATTCCACCAGAATCTGTGCTGCAAAATCCAAATATCACTCCTTCCCTTCTGAGTCCTGCCATGCACCCAAATGGTATTTTTTGGTCACATGTGAGGCATTGCCGTACTCGGGAGAAATTGGGGCACAGATTTTGGGGTGCTTTGTCTCCTTCATTCCTTGTGAAAATGAAAAATTTTAAACCAGAACTGCATTTTTGTGTAAAAAATGTAATTTTTCATTTTCACAGCCCAGTTGTACCACTATTGGTGAAACCCCTGGGGGTTTGAAATGTACACTATACCCCTAGATGAATTCCCTGAGGGGTGTAGTTTGCAAAATGGGCTCACTTGTGGGGGGGTTCCTAACTTTTAGCATCTTATGGTGCCTAGAAACCTACATGGTGCCTAAAAAATAATCTCATAAAAAGGAGGCTCCAAAATCAAGTAGGTGCTCCTTCTATTATGAAGCCTGTGGTTTGGTCAACGTGCACACTAGGGCCACATATAGGATATTTATGAAAACAAAAGAATTGGGGGAATCAATTTTTAGTCACATTTCTCTAGTAAAATCTACTGTGTTCCTTAGAAAAATGTATTAAAATTGAAAATCTGCAAAAAAATGAAATTTTGAAATTTCACCTACACTTTGTTTTAATTCCTGTGAAACACCTAAAGGGTTAACAAACTTCCAAAATGCTGTTTTGAATACGGTGAGGGGTGCAGTTTTTGAAATGGCATCATTTATGGGGGTGTCTCACATACAAGTCCATCAAAGTCACATCAGAACTGAACTGGTCCCTAAAAAAATCAGTGTTTGAAATTTTCTTGAAAATTTGAGAATTTGCTATTCATATTTTAAGCCTCCTAGTGTCCAAAAAAATTAAAAGGAGGTTGAAATAATGATGGAAACATAAAGTATACATATGGTCTATGTTAGTTATTAACTATTTTGAGTGGTATGATTATTTGTCTCACAAGCAGAAAATTTAACATTTTGAAAATTGCTAAATTTTCAATTTTTTTATGACATTTTGGTATTTTTCACAAAAAAACACAGACTGTATCGACCCAAATTTACCACTAACTTGAAGTACAATGTGTCACGAGAAAACAATCTCAAAATCACTGGGATAAGTAAAAGCAAAAAAAAGTTATCCCCACTTAAGTGATACATGTCAGATTTGAAAAAAAGGGCTCTGTCAGGAAGGCAAAAACAGGCTGCGGCGGGAAGGGGTTAATTGTCTCATGAAATCAACCATGTATTGGTGTCAATAGTGTGCAGGTGCCATTGATTTACCCATTGATTTATCCATTTCGTGCGTGTGTTTGCTCCGTACGAATGAGCACATTACAAGGAGCAAGGTGTGCGAAACTAAAAACCTGCTTTGAGCTTGCGAAAAGTTTTGCGTTTGAGGGGAACAATCCCTCTTGCACTCATGCGAAAGCACACCCACCACTCATAGTGAACGCCCATGTGTACGCCCATGTGTACGCCCAGTTTTGCTCATTATAATGGTCGCGCCCATGCTAACGCCCACTGCACGCCTACTACCTATGCACTCGTTCGCACGGAGAAATCTACGCAAAGGTTTGCTTGCGAGTATTTTTTTATTAGATTGCACATGCGCAGTGCGTTAGCTGCACATGCGCAATGGGGGTAGCAGGGTGAAACGTGCGAATTCGCATGCGTACGCGCCAATGTAAATAAGGGCCCTAGTGTCCACACTCAGACCATGTTGACATTCTTGTGTCAACATGCCAAATGTGTTCATTATAATGGTACTATTCATATAGCAAAGCCAATAGAAAACAATGAAAACATTTCAAATGATACAATGATAAGAAAAATGCTTCACTACATTATACATTGATTGTTGTGGTAAGAGGAACTTACTTACTATTTACTCTAAGATTAATTGTATTACTTTCAAAGGATGTTTCTCCTTCCTTGGTGGAGGCACAATAATAATGTCCGGCATCACTTGTGGTAAGAGAAGGAATACTCAATCTGTTTGTGGAGCTGGAACTGATGACTTGCCCATCTTTGTAAAACTTATACTCAGTGATAGTCAATGGGTTATTGGTAACACATCTCAGTGCTAAAGCTTCATCCACAATGTACTCCGTGTGCTCTGGATCAAGTTGAAGAGTCGATCTCACTTGTGCTTCTGAAAAGAACCAGTAAATTAGTATCAATTTGCTGGTAGAGGGGAGCTGGATCAGAGATGGAACTAGCAGCAGTGCTAGGGGGCACCAGCCAAAATTTTCCCTATGTCCTTGATGGCTAACCTTGACACTCCAGCTGTTGTTGAACTACACATCCCAGCATGCTCTGCTTCAGTTTTGCTATTTGGCCATACTAAAACTTATGCAGAGCATGCTGGGATGTTTCCTTCAACAACAGCTGGAGTGTCGAGGTTAGCCATCAAGGGCCTAGGGCATCAAATTGGCTAGGGCTTGCTCTCATGGTACCGAGGGGATTCAGTGGTGGGGGGGCATTTGGCCAGGCACCGGGTGGTGTCTCGGTAAGCAGCTTCTATCAATTACATTAATAAAACAATATTATTGGGCGCAATAGATATATCAACCTTGATCATTTTGCAGCTCCCAGAGGATTAACTGGATAACCCAAAAGTACCAAATGTTTAATTTAACAATACCTAAATTAGAGAGCAAAATAAATAACAAATGTTTTAATAATTTACATAAAATTATACAAAGTATAAATAATAATGCTGGTATGCAGAATATAATAAACTCCAGTGGGAAAAGAGTCCCAAATTGATTTCAATAGATAAGGAGGACCAATCGCTATGCTATGAGGAAACCATGGCCGATGCCGATATGGAGAAATGTGTAAAAATAAAGGATTCCCATCATCGTGATTGCTTTTGACCCTTCACTAAAGTACGGCAGGCTCCCTCCCCACTTAGGTGCCTGACAGCCCCAAGAAGCCATTCTGCTCACCGCCAGTGATTGGGACTCACATCGTTACACCATCAAGCAGCTCATGCTGCCATACCATCAAGCGATTCTTATGGGGCCTACACACTGGGCGATTTCAGGGGATGCAGTTAAAATCCCGGCAGTCGGGATCCCGGTGTTCAGAATCCCGACGCCGGAATCCCGACCGCCGAAATGCCGACACTTTCTCCCTCCGTGGGTGTCCACGACACCCCTGGAGGGAGAATAAATTAGCGTGCCGAGTGTAGCGAGGCACCGTGCCCGCTGCGTGGCGAGCGCAGCGAGCCCGCAATGGGGGGGGGGGGGGGGGGATGGGGCGATCCACGTCCCCCCCTTGTCGGAAATTCGGCAGTTGGGATTCCGGCGTCGGGATTTTGAACGCCGGGATCCCGACCGCCGGGATTTCATACTGAATTCGATTTCAGGGCATTTTCTAAGCGATCTGACTTAATTTGACTAGTTTGCTTAGAATATGCACCTACATCGCTCCGTGTGTAGGGGCCATAGCGATATCGATGCTCCGCCACACAAGTTGCTATCGCCAGGTGATTAAGATCCAGCATGCTGGATAAATCTAGTTAGATCGCCAGTCTGGGCTAGTGTTCTCTCTGGAGAACACTGGTCCTGACAGATCACTCAGCACACATCGCTGACACATTACTGTGCAGCTCTGTGTGCTGAGCGATCTTGCTGAGTGATCTAAAGCGATCTAGCATCATTTAGATCACTCAGCAAAATATCTGTGTGTGTAGTCCCCAAAAGGCATCAGGCATAGCCTTCAACATTGACAGGTAAGTCACTCAGCACAGTGGTTTCAAGCATCTGCCAGTCACTGCCCAGCTAAAGCCTAGTGGGGTGTGGGGGGTGGCAGCTGACATCTGGTGATGTCAGCTGCCCGCCCCCCGCACCAGCGTCACTGGGGCATTAGCATGAGAACACCCAGCATTTTCATGGAAACGCCCATGAAACGGTGCGTGTTCCCATCGGCGTATCCCCCTGCCTGCTGTTGTGTGCGAGCGCCTGCTGAACACCTTGTTTGCCGTGGCCGCTCACACACAGAAATGTGCATGCGAAGTACAAAAACATTGAATGCGAATTCGCATTGGAGCGCATGGACCAGAATAAGGTCCTTTCACTGCTCATACCGGAACTTTATTACACCTATTATCCTGCTAGTCAGTTGGAGACGCCGGGGCAGTAAGGGCATCTGGAGCAGTAAGTGCCACATCGGGAGCTGTTGTGCCTTAAGGGGAGGTCCAGCATAGCGATTGGTCCTCCTTATCTATTGATAGCAATTCAGGACACTTTTCCCACTGGAGTTTATAGTCTGCATATCAGCATTATTATTCATGCAAATGGTCAGTGTAGACTTTACATCTATACGGGGATATTTGTATACACGATACAACTTAAAAGATATTTTGAATAATTTAAGTGAAATATTAAAACATTTGTATTTGATTGTGCTCTCTTATTTAGTTATTGCTAAATTAAACACTATGGGGCAAATTCACTAAGGCCCTTATTCTGGTTGGTGCGGTCAGAGCCGCACACGGGGCTCCGACCGCACAAACCAAGGGCCGCCCACCAGACGGATCGCCACGGCCGTCCGTACACGGACGGCTGGCGATCCGCATTAAAATGGTGGAGGCTACGCCTCCACCATGGTGGGAGCTGCCCCCTGCATTCGATGGTCGTCGACCATCGAAGGCAGGCCCGCACGCCGCGGCAGCTCCCGCAAGCTAATACCACACGGACAATCGTCCGTGTGGTAGCTTGTATGGGGGCTGAAAGCTGACATCCGGCGACGTCAGCTTTCCGCCCCCATGTCATGGTAATGAGGGCGTCATGCCCTCATTACCATGCATACGCCCCGCGTTTGCATGGGAACGCCCATGAAACGCGGGGCGTACACATAGGGAAATGAGGGCATGAAGCCTCTCACGCCCCTATACGCCCCCTTTGCGGCGGACGAAATACGTCTGCGGCGAAGGGGGCTGCACATGCGCAGATTGACCTCTGCGCATGTGCAGAGTCCAAACATCGGCGGTACGGCCGCACGCGGGCCGTACCGACCGAATCAGAATAAGGGCCTAAGATTGGTGTGCTGTTTCACATGGTATGTTGCTATGGGCAACCAATCAGATACTGGAGGTTAATCTGGGTGACACGCAGCGCCCAGAAGCTGATTGGTTACCCATAGAAACATCCCATCTGAAATAGAACCCATCTTAGGGGGCAAATTCTCTAACCAAGGTGATTGTTGGGGTTTGTGTATGCGCATGTGCAAGCCCTGGGAGCGAATGCCTTTGGCAACCATGTAGTGTGCGGCCATCTTATGATTTTTCCTCTGTGCGGCCGCATGTCCTTAGTAAAAATAAACCTGATTTTCCTAGAAATGTAAATAAGGGTCCCTTTGAACGTGGAGGATCAGTGTGCACCTTTGAGTGTGATGAACAGGCTATTGAATGCAAACTGAAGCGGTTTGTGGTACACATACAGTGCATTCAGAAAAAGCATCACATATATGGGACATTTTCTAAGGTAAGTGTTACTGTTTCCATCTATCTGGTACAATTTAGAAAATATAGTTTTTGCAAAGGACGGCATATTCCTTTCTCTTGTACATCTCTTCATAATGGGCCTGATTCAGATGAGAATAAAACTGCTATAGTAACTGCAATTCCTGGAAGATGGCCCTATAGTTTGTTTTATCACTGTCTACTATTGTATATCGCAATGGAATCTGCTGCACTATATAAGAAACTGTAAATAAATAATAATAAATGGCAAATGTCTACAAAGCTTACCTGAGCATTGGGGCACCCACTGGTGTCTTCTCACGTCCGCCTTACGACATACAACAGTGTAAACATCTATTGCATTAATACTGATTGGACTGCCAACTGCTTCTTCTCTAACCAGTGATCCCTCAAACCCCCCTCCCCCATCCCCAGGTTACTTGGTACAAGCTTGAGCCTTGCTGTGTTGCCGAAATTGCAGCGTTCTTACCCATGACTCTGTGTTGGCTCTTCCCATTTTGTCAATGCCTCTAGCACTGCCTCGGGTGGTGGTGCTGGGCACACTGACCATGCACACATGAAGGGCTTATCTAGAAACCTGGGGGATACCCAGGCCTGACAACGGTGGTTCAAAAGGGTCCCGCACTACAAAGTGATGGCTGCCACTGTGTTGTGAGGAGAGGGAAACACAGTTGCTCATCTGTGAGGAAAAGTTTCTGCAACTACATGTGCTTCAGTGAGGAGCAGGGTAGGGCCATCTTAACTTTAGAGCGGGCCCCATGCCAAAATAATTTGGGGCCCCCCCCACCACACTACACCACTACTCACCTATGTGCAGCAGCGTCGTCCAGGTAGCGGTGATGACGAGCGATTCAGGCAGCGGGGACTGGGTGCTTGTAGCGCTATTTGCCTGGCAGTAAGTGCTGCTGATTTTGAAAAGACTGGCCAGGCACTGATTGGCTGAGCATTCACTCAATCAGTGGCCGGCCAATCTTTTCAAAATCAACAGCGCTTCCGGCCCTGCTGCCCGGCAAATGGCACTACAAGCTTCTAGCCACCACTGCCCGAATCCCCGCCGCCGCTCCCTGAACCAGTGCCGTCTTCTCCATTGGGGTGGGCCCCCTAGAATCCTTGGGCTCCTGGGCAACTGCCCATTAAGTCCAATGGGAAATACGGCACTGAAGGGGGTTATATAGGAGGTTACTACAATTCCTTGCTTGTGTCTGTGTGGGAATTGCTGCGGGACTGGAGGGGAAGAGGGGTATGCAGGTGGAGGCATTTATACACTGCTCCTGCATATCATATTCTATATTTTTATGTCTCTTGTTTTTGTACTTTCATTTTACTTTCAGAACTATTGTTCGCCATATAACACTTTTCACCACATTTCTACTAACAGAGTACTTATACTTCACAGGCGCTTGTTCTCTAGAAAGTGGGAAATTCTACATTACCTATGTGCACCATTGATGGGCTTCCAAATAAAAGCACTGCAAAATAAATAACACAGTAATTAGAGAACACTGTAGAAAATTCCAACACAACAAAAATAAATGGAGTTACTATAGCAAAGCCTATGTGTTTGAGCGGTATTCAAGTCTGGTACTGATTGGCTGCCTAGCCCTAGCTACTCACCAGCAAGGACCAGTATAGTTCCATTTTTGGGTCTTTCATGTTATTTTTTTTGTCTTTATAGATTACAAGTTTCATATTTTAGTATGGTGGGACAGTGGGGTAATATTATAAGTTATGTAGCAATATGCAGGATATGAAATAATTAATTGCGAAGCCATCATTCATATATCACATAGTCAGCAGTTTTTCATTCATTTCAAGGGTGGATATTACAATTGTGCATATGAATTTACGCTTATATACATGTTGGCACTTGTATTTCTACAAACATTAGCATTATTAGGGAGGGCAATCCTGGGATTGAGTATTTTTCAATCCTAAATCCCAGGATTGAGAAAATGCCTCAGGATTGGCATCCATCTTTAGAAATGCCTTTTAAGAGGCCTGGGTTTTTTTTTTATAGTAGCTGAACAATTTGACCACTTTGAATTTTTCCATTGCATTATGGAATACCTCCCAACATTGGGGGTGAATTGATCAGGACAGGGTTTGTGGTCACATAAGGAAGAGGACAACATGAAAGAGGCATGGCCATGCCCCTTGAAACATTGCTAAGGTCAGATAAGTTGGGATCATTTGGTCTACAGCAAGATGGTCGACAGTCATTAGAAAGGTCGACATGGTTCTAGGTCGACAGGTCATTAGTTCGACAATGTCTAGGTCGACAGTCAAAAGGTCGACATGGGGTTTTTCACTGTTTTTTTACCTGAATGTCAACACAGTTGACATGGACACAGTTTAAAGTGCACCACATCCCCTCACATCGCTCGATGCGCTCGCAATGCATTAGGCACAGTGCCTCGCTACACACGGCACACTATTTTATCATCCCACCACACCCTAGTGGATGGTAGGGCATGAAATACTACCTGTTGGCACATGTTGGCTCAAAAAACAGTGAAAAACCCCATGTCGACCTTTTGACTGTCGACCTAGACACTGTCGAACTAATGACCTGTTGAACTAACGACCTGTCGAACTAATGACCTTTTGAACTAGAACCATATCGACCTTTTCCCATGTCGACATTTTCCCATGTCGACCTAATGGTGTCGACCTAATTACTGTCGACCATCATTCTGTAGACCAAATGACCGCATCCCGGTCAGATGTATCAAACCTCAAAAAGTGACAAAATGGAGAGTGATAGACAACTAGCCAATCAGCTCCTACCTGCCATGGCATACACTGGGTTTGAAATATAACAGGTAGGAGCTGATTGGCTGGTTGTTTATCACTCTCCATGTTATCACTTTTGAAGCTTGATACATTTATCCCCTAGCTGAAAAGAGCTATTCTGTCATTTTCCCATCTCCAGCCAGTCTAACCTATTACCTTTGCTATGCTGCACACACCAGCAGCAGGTATGTGTAACACCAGTTCACTGCTGCTTTATATGCAGTGCAGTAGTAAATGGACATACACTACCTCCCCACTTGGCTGGTGATAAGGACAACTCAGTCCTGATCTAACTATAAAATAGGGATTGACTCCTGAATTCAGAACGATTGGAAGGTGTGATATAGAGGGTGTTTCATTTTGTAGGGTAGAAAGATATTTAGTTGCAACTTACCAACGAGAAAGTTCTTGAGCCAAGGCATTGTAACTGAACTGAGTCTTCTATGATAATACTTGTCCTGTTGAATGCATTTGAAATTAGTTATCATTTACTTCAGTACATGTTTATTAAGACATATTTCCAAAATGTGTGTTTTTTTGTTGAAGGGACTGCAAACTCTGAACTAAACAATCCAAACAAAAGTCACACACAGAATAGCTGTAGTTATGGGCAAACACAAAAGCATGATAACTTCTCCTAATGACAGTATCCAATGAACTACTAAAATTACACTTATGAGATGCAATCATCAATTGACAAGGACTAGGATTGTTTTCCAGTAATATAAAATACTCAGGTCATACATGCCTACTCTCCTGGAATGGTCTTTAGGCTCCCAAAAATCAGATGGCACTACTGGCACCCAGGAAAAAATATGCAAGAGTACAGCAACCTAGCTCATACCCCCCTCCCTCTGACCCCCTCTTACTACCATTCCTGGAGGAAAAGTGGGCGGGACAATTAAGTAATTCAAATTGAGTTACATTATCATAGTCCCGCCCCTGCGGAATTCTGCAGTTAATGTGGGTACCGCATAGTGGTGGCGTGGGGCTGCAATAATGCAATCACGTTTTCACATCCTTGATCACCTTGCTCTGAAAATACAACCTTTTTGGGAACTTCACTATCTTCATATGCATGCATTCCCACGCCCCGACACTCCTTCCATATAGGAAGGAATCCCACTTGAGAACAATGTTCCATTCAGATCCATCCACCACTGACCGCATTCCTTTCACCAGAAGTCGTGCATGATATGCAGTAGTCAGTCAGACTCTGCAGTGCTGAGGATTCGCAGGGGTCAGCCAATCTTATCAGTTGTCACTGCACTGGAGCAATGCTGAATTTATCCATTGCTACTAGAAAGTTATCTCACCCCTGAAAATTAGGATAATGAATAGGCCCCAAAGTTTGATGGCTAGTTACATTAATATTGTCATATTCTTTTATATTCTGTTTTTAAGTGACAGTGGCAAGACCCTATGGTTCCCTGGTTGCCAGGGCAGCCGAGAGGGGGCGGGTACTAATAACTCAGGCCCGGGATTGCTGGAGGGACCCGGCGAGGGTCCTGGTCTGACCACCCCTTTCTCTTCTGTCCCTCTAGGGCAGCAGCAGCAGCAGCACAGACCTAAAGCATGTGCTGTGCTCAGGGCCGCCGACAGGGGGGTGCCGTGGGTACAGCTCTCCTGGGCCCCAGCCTCTGGAGCTGCCCACAGTGGCACGGCGACACCACCCACCCCCGCACAGTGCCTCCTACACCCCCCCAGCCAGGCACGCACAATACACAGTGCAGCCTGCAGAGCGCCGAGCCTAGGATACAGAGTAGCTCGGCGCTCTGGAGGCTGCACTGTGCAGTGTGCGCTCCTGACAGCCCATGAAGGAGTGGTAAGTAATGGTAATTGGGGGGGGGGGGAGGAGGTAGGGGGGAGGCGGGGTGCATGCGTGGGGGGGATTAGTGCCAAACTGTCAGTCCCAACATTTCTAGTGGCGGCCCTGGCTGTGCTGACTGGAGCAATGCTCAGGCTCATCATGAGCATCTCACTGACAGCGTGATAGCTCATGCCGAGCCTGCTGCACAGCACATACGGCAGGTGTGTGCTGCTGCTGTGGGGGGGGGGGGGGGGGGGATAACACTCCCCCCTCGATTTCATAGTTTTTTTTTAACCCCCTAAACCAGTGGTTCCCAAACTGTGTGCCTAGGCACCCTGGGGTGCCTCAGGACACTTGCAGGGGTGCCTTGGATTGGTGGATCAGGATCAATTCATATTATGAATGGTCAATGTAACAGGCAAAACCAGTGCTGGTTGCTGCCAATCATAATATATGTGCACAAACAGGAGCAAATCCTGTCCCTCACCAGATAACTGTGACACACAATGCACTTCATTTAATAGTTTTTTTCTGAATTTATCGATAAGAAGCATTTGGCCTAGGGGTGCCTTGAAAATATTTTGATGCTCTAGGGCGCCGTGATTCAAAAAAGTTTGGGAACCACTGCCCTAAACATTTTGGGGGCATGGTCACCTCCCGCTTTTAGGCCACACCCCAAATTTTTACAGGGGCCCAGCATGCCTCTCGGCTGCCCTGCTGGTTGGATGTGGATGGAGAGACAGGCAGTGGCGTAACTATAGGGCCGCAGCCCCTGCGGCGGCAGGGAGGCGCCGGGTGTCTGCGGGCACTATTGTTTCTCCCCCATCTTCCCACTCCTTTTGGGTGCAGCGGGGAGCTGGCAGGGGGGTCCGTGCGGCGTGGGGGTACTACTACCTGCGGTCAGGAAGAGGCTGGACACTGGAGTTCCCTGCGGCTCTGAGAGTATGACGTTGCCCGGGTCCCTGCAGTGAAGTGGAAATAACGCGCTACCGACGTGCGGCGGCGCGGGAAGCGCTTCTGACTTTGAAAACATTGGGCGCATGCTGATTGGCTGAATCTCAGCCAATCAGTGTGCGGCCAGTGTTTTCAAAGTTAGAAGCGCTTCCCGTGTGTGATCACATTTGATAATCCAACATAAACTTCTCGATATGTATACCTATGATTAACTGGTATACCTCATTATTGGACACTGGCCTCTATTTCCATACCAATACTCCCTACGTACAATTAAAATTCTAATTCCAACGGCATTGTAGAAAAGGTTGTACAATAGACTTTAACATCTAACAAACTGGGATCGATACACCTTTAATTTTGTACAGACTTGACTTAACCGCCTCCCACCTCCCAATGGTGTGGATGATCACTTAGTGCTTAAATAAACGGAAGTGGGACTCCAGAGCACACACCTTTGCTGAGGAAGCCATACAGGCGAAATGATCGTTCAATCCTAATCCAGGTGACCGCAGCAGTCCAGAGATAGAGAGTACCATTAGCTGAACAGAACGCGGTAACCCCCCGTCTCCCCGCCCTTTCACTGTCTCCTTCCCTTCCATCTCTCCCCGATGCGGTCGCAGCAGCACAGCACTTCCACCGCTTGATGCACGGGGCCTCATACAGCTGTCCTCTACCCCCGTTTGGTGCCGCTCACCACCCACATCTCACCAGTGGCTTTTAGAGCAATCCCTGCACTGTTATCAAACAACAGGGTGCCCTACTCCAATAGCGAGACAGCAGATCACAGCATCTTTATTATATCCCTAAATTGTTAAAACCATAAAACCAGATAAGCTTGCCCGCAATACCCACCAGCCCATATCTATTGATGGCAGCTGGCAGTGGATGACTTAGGTCTGAAATATAAAGGGTGACCTTTTTTTGACCATCTAATGACTAACACTGTTTACTGTGGTATATATAGCGGAGCATTAGCAATCTGGGCAGAATAGCATATTTGGGAGACTTTTTCTTCACAAGTCCTTACTATCACTTAGGGGAGACGGTTACCCCTAACCTTAATTACATGGCATTCTCTGTTCAAATGTTATATATTATACAGTACTATAAAAATTCTCCACAACTGTTGAGATTGCTGCGGTTTGTCACAATATAATTACTGGTTGTAATTAACCTATTAAACTTTGTTATTTGATTAAAAAACTCGCTGGCTACCAGACAACAAGGAAAAAACCAAGATTGCACTTGGCAATCTTGCCTTAGCAATTGTGCCTTTGTTACTAAATTTGTATTAAGCAACAGACAACAGTGTTGCAACTCAGAGATTTTATATATGTTTGAAATTGCTTTGAAAAAACTATCACATCATCCTCTACAGTGATAGTAGAAGATAAACGTATAAATGACTATATACACTGCTCAAGTGTCTTTACTATAAATGATGTACATAGTGATTAACAATAGTTATACCATTGAGAAAAAACTGCCTATGCACTAATTGTCAGCAACTGTGTTTAATTGATATCCAGGACACCTGAGCTTACTTTGAAAAAAACGGCCTATGCACTACTTGTCAGCAACTGTGTCTTCATTGTAAACACTGTACTTAGTGATTTAACAACAGTGCTGCGATTTATTGATTCCTCACACAGTATGTAGTGAGAAGCTGTCACTAGTTCCACAGTGACAGTAGTACCTAATTGTATAGCCAGAGAAATCATATCTGGCTTTGGTTTTTCTTGTATATATATTCAATGTTTTATGTGTGTCTTTTTTCGTGTGTGAGTCCAATTGAGACCTTCTTTTAGATTTTTGAGCTATTAAAAGTTAAATTTTAGTAAAACAACCAGGGGCACTAGCCCACAACACCCTTACTTCTACGCATATAGGTGGAGTCTTCCCCTAGATGCACAACCCCCAGTATACCAATCTCTAAATTAATTCAATGAATCATTCAAAAGAGTGCCCCAACAAAAAGAGAGTCCTTTTTCTCTTTCTCTGTTCTAGATTTTTAGTAAATATTGTATCCATAACCCTGATCCTATCCTACAGGGAACCCTAATCCACTCCTCCTGCAGACTAACCTAACCATCCCTTTCGACAACCTAAACCCTAACTGTCCCCTCCCCTAGCACCTAACATTAACCCTAATACTCACCATCGGGATTCTGACCATCGGGATGGTGAGCATCGGCATATTGACTACATCCCAGATAGAGTGATATATTCCACGGATATATGGATCCAACTTAATCAGAGCTAAAATCTTCCGACTTTTAGTGAACTCGGACACTTTTACATTAGCCAACGTTGAAAAATGTCCAATTTTTGCGGAAAAATCCGACATTTCACAAAATTTTACTCTTATTACTTTATATGTACAAAGGATTGAATGTTATAGATAGAAATATATGGGATACATAAATAGATATGGGACCGATCTGCTGTAAAACATGACATATGTAGATTGAGCTACAGTATACAATAAATAGATTGGTATAAAATAAGTATGAAAGATAGATTGCTAAGTACAGTATATATGCAGTATTTGATATAGATTAAAATGTAATTAGATTGATTTTTATGTAAATAGATATATTAATGTAGAGATAGATTTACATAGAGATATATAGATTTAAGCACTGGCTACCTGTCAATGATCTGCTGTCCTTTTTTCTCCAGTGTTCTTCTGTGCTCTAATGTCCTGTCTTTTAATATAACATTTGTGCCAGGAAAGAAGTTGACGCCAGTTCCTTATCCCTTTATTACGCAACAATTACTTCTGGCAACAGTGTGTAATGTACTTTTGTATGAAGAAAACAGTAGCTGAACTATAAGAGATTTCAACCAGATAATATACAGTTTTAAACATAGCAGGACAGCACCAATCTAGTATGGTAGTTAAGCTATACTGCCTAAGAAACGTTTAGAATTAATCTCTTATTAACTCTAGTTGTTTTTATATTTACTTTTATAGAGAGGTATTGCCAAAATGCACAAACTGAAATATCACAGCATTAAGCAACAACTATCCATGAGACAGTTTTCAAGAGGAACTAAGTATGACAGCCACATCCTGTTGTCCAACTGATCACAAAAGATATGACCATTATGCTACCATTACATCTGCATCCTATATTCACTTATTGCTGTATTACTGTACTGCTGGGTACACACCAGAAAGATTTGGCCTCAAATCCCCCAATTTCGTTACAATCACGATCGATTGTATGTAAATTGGGCATGTTATAGATCCGATTCTGATCCGATGCGGGTCCCCTCTGGTCGTTTGGTCGTTTTGCAGACCCTACCTGCTGCAGTCAGGATTTGAAAACGACCTATTAACTGGGTATCATAATCGGATCAGATGCAGATCTTGAGCAGATCCTGTGCTCCAGCAGATCGTGCAACCATCGTATGGTTGTCTCACGATCTGCTCACAATCATGATTGTTCTGGTGTGTACCTAGAATAATTGTAGGCTCCTGTGTGTCCATGCTTCTAAGTTCCACCTTGATTACATTTATCCTGATAAGCAAGTGTAGGCTCCTGTGTGTCCATGCTACTAAGTTCCACCTTGATTACATTTATCCTGATAAGCAAGTGTAGGCTCCTGTGTGTCCATGCTACTAAGTTCCACCTTAATTACATTTATCCTGATAAGCAAGTGTAGGCTCCTGTGTGTCCATGCTATTAAGTTCCACCTTGATTACATTTATCCTGATAAGCAAGTGTAGGCTCCTGTGTGTCCATGCTACTAAGTTCCACCTTAATTACATTTATCCTGATAAGCAACTCACCAATTGTAACAAGGTACGATTTAAGGTTTATGCAAGCTACTGTACATCTTTAGTCTCCTAACTGGTCTTCCCAAGAACAGACTCTCACCACTGCAATCCATCTTAAATGCTGCTGCTAGGCTGATCTTCCTCGCAAGACGCTCATCGTCTGCTGATCCGCTCTGCCAGTCCCTCCATTGGTTGCCTATATATTACCGTATTCAATATAAAACACTTCTACTTGCATATAAAGCTATTAACCATACTGCACCAGCATATATCTCTGCACTTATCACAAAATATCTCCCATCTCGACCACTCCGCTCTGCACAAGATTTGCGTCTCTCATCTGAGCGGATCACTAGCTCCCATTCACTATTACAGGACTTTCATCGGGCTGCTCCCATCCTATGGAATGCCCTTCCATGCACAATTAGACTCTCCGCTAGCCTCCAAACTTTCAAGCGTTCCCTGAAAACTCACCTCTTCAGGCAAGCCTATCATATTTAAGTTCTACACGCATAACCCTCTGAGGCACTTATGTATTATATAGCTTCACTTCTGGACTTGTAACTTGGTGGGACTGCTATGCTATTACTGATGCCTGTCCTTGTGTTTCCCTCCTATATACCTAATAGATTGTAAGCTTGCAGCAGGGCCCTCTAACCTCCAAGTCTGTCTGTTACCCAGTTTGTTTTATCACTGTCTACTATTGTAAAGCGCAACGGAATCTGCTGCGCTATATAAGAAACTGCAAATAAATAAATAATAAATAAATCTTTACATCCAATTCTCTTTGATTATGTGGCTAAGTGGTACTGGTCAAACAAAAGACTACACAAACTGTGATGTCCGTGTCCTGTATTAGAATGCATCTAGTGCATATCTGTACATGTGATGTATATGTGTGATGTATATCTGTGCTGCCATGGTTACTTGTTCCTTGTACTAATAACCCTTTGTATTACAGTTTGTGCATTGTTATTTTTAATGTCTGTAAAGCACCTTGAGTCCTGTTGGAGAAAATGCGCTATATAAATAAAACTTACTTACTTACAGTACATAACTCATGAGCATCAGAGACAGAGCTGTAACATCCTCCTCCTCCTCCTCATTGTATCAGCATAGGAATGCATGGCTAAACTACTATATTACAAGCTTTAATGATGTCCTGGTATCAATCTGTTGGAAAAAAACAACAGAGTAATCTTATAACATATTGGCTCATCATGTTTACATGGGGGTGATAATGTCAATAGCAGAATACTGACACAGCGATAATGTAATTTAGCTGTGTCATACACATGACCTCTCACACCGAGTATCAGGAAGGATACTGTAAATTCTTTGCTATTTGGATCCAATATATTGTATATTTATTTAGTCCTTTCTTTTTTACATGTTAGAATGATTAAAAAGACTAACGGTATTTTTCAGTAAAATTCAGAAAAGAAACAATTAGAAGTAGTGAAATACATAATAATAAGATGTATTTGGAAAATACAATGGTATAAAGAGTGTAAAGACTGGTAGTTTTGAAGAGTGTGAAGACAGTTTTGACAGAGCAAGTTCATTAATACCCCTTTCAGATTGGACCTAACTACCGGGTTCATGCCGGTTTGTTGCCAGTTTGACCCGGTAATACTGTAGTTGCGATCTGAACAGTGGCGTAACTATAGCACCGCAGCCCCCGCGACCGTGGGGGGGGGGGGGGGGGGCGCTATGCATGTGCGGGCGCCAGGGGCTGCAGTGCTATAGTTACGTTACACCCCGCCGCCCGCCGCACCAACCCCCGCAAACCCCCCCATCCCCAGTCTTTACCTGTGTTCAGTATGCGCTGGTCCCGGCTCCCTTCTTCTGCTGAGGACCACCACAAAATGGCCGCCCCCATATAGCACACAGTTCTCTGAAACTGTCTGCTGTATGGGGGCGGACATTTTGTGGTGGTCCTCATAGCAGAAGAAGGGAGCCGGGACCAGCGCGTACTGAACCTAGGTAAGACTGCGGGGGTTGGTGCGGCGGGCGGCGGCCGACGGGCGGAGGTGCGGGTGAGTGACTGGGCACCCTCCCTTTAACGGCGGGGGGGGGGGGGGGGGCGCCCAAAATGTAGTTACGCCGCTGGATCTGAAAGGTCCAGCAAACCGGCATTACGAACTGGTTAAAAACAAAGTTCTTACCGGTTCATTGCTGGGCTGCTGTGCAGTGTGACCGTTTTAACCGGGTACAGAGATGCGGTTCCTGTTCACACTGATGGAGGAGTGCTGCCTCCTCCCCGCCCCGATGACGCTCCGCCCCCGCATGATGTCAGCATCCCTGCAATATTGCCTTCACTGAAGGGGTCTGAAGAGAACAAAATGTAGGGTCGTTCCGGGACTGAACCACTTCAAAGTCCTGATGCGACTCTGCATTTTGCAATGTGAAAGCGGTGTGTTTAAACTGGAGCAAGTAATAAATATGAAGATGCACATAATGTAATACTAAAAGCAGATGAAGCAAAAGGAAGGTAAAGTAGATCCCTTGAGAGGCTGGGTACAGTAAAGGGTGTGTAGCCAAATCTGGGATGTCAAGTCATGACCCCGTTTGATATATATACTATGCCCAGATCATATGGCCTGGGCCCCTGAAACAAGCCCAAGTTCAGATAATCAGTTGTCCCCCCCTCTTGTTATGATCCGCCTCCAGCGGATCGGTGTAAATGTGCAGTTTACATATTCTGTTTGTAGAGAACAGAAGAAAGAGAGTATGTCACTCTGTGATGCACCTGGAGATCAAAGTTTATTCAAATGTAACTTTTATTGTTATTACTAAAAAATGGCAAAGTATGGACACACAATAAACAAATTGACACACATGAAACACAAATGTGGTTTAAAAAGGATAATATACCCCAACTTAGTGTGAGCCCAGTGTTTCTCCCCACCGATGGATATTTAAGAAATCAGGGTCAGAGTCCACTAAATTAATTAATGTGTCTGGTGGCTGTATTTGGGAGACTGACTGTTAGTTTCCAATATGCTGCAGGTGCACTACACTTTGCACTGCTGTGATTAAATAATCATTCAGATACCCCGCAAGAATTCAGAGTGCGGTGCAATAAATGTGTACACATTATTGGAGAGACTGAGTATTTGTATCCAATCTGGTGCAATTGCATTCAATCTCGCATTGAAGCAGTTAAATTAACCATAGGTGCCCCGTATGAATCTATAAATCAGGTACAATGTAAGTGAGTATCAATAATGTGACCCACATGAGACACAGCGGTGGGTCCCGGGTTCGTCGTAGCCTCACTGGTGTCCCTCAGTGCGGATGGTGTCTGATGTGATCTGCCACCTCACAATCAGAGCGCCGTATCGCAACAGAGCCTGGACATGGAGCTTCGGCTGTTACCCACTGACAGTCCGGAAGTTCCAGGCGTGTGTTGGAGACGCCGGTTCCTGACCTCATGGACGAGCCGGAGACTAGCGGTGTTGACGTCACACACCGCGGCTCTGACTCAGCGAGCTCAGTGGAGAATGACGCTTGCTTGGTGCAGCTAATTGGAAAAAATCACACAATATTTTACATTGGTATGTGGGGGAGAGGGAAATGGGAGTCACAACTAAGGCTGACTGGTCAGCGTACGCTTCTCTAAGGGAGCTTCATCAGGACCTGATGAAGGTCAGGAACCGGCGTCTCCAACACACGCCTGGAACCTCCTGACTGTCAGCGGGTAACAGCCGCAGCTCCGTGTCCTGGCTCTGGTGCGGTACGGCGCTCTGATTGTTCAGGCACTGAAGAAGAACTGCGAAGCGCACGCCGGCCTCCACAAGCCGTGCGGTCGCTCCCTTAGCTCTTTACTCCTGTCTGATTGCCTTATTTCTAGTCCTTTTAAGGACTCTAATGTTTATTTAAAATTGTCCTTATTTATTGTGTACCGCCATATGCAGCAGCCCTAGGTGATCGGAGCGGACCTACGGTGTTTCCGCCTATCAGTACTGGGTGATACATCATTGACCCCACGATCTGATAGGGACGGGAGCAAGTCGCCTGACCCTTTGTGACACTGCTCATACCACTGCCGATACCCGCTGATGCTGGGCACACAGTTTAATACTCGTGATTACTTGCGCACTGGGAAGCTATATGTACAGAAAAGCGAGTTTTCCATACATTGAGATCAGTTGAGCAGTACACACCAGGCGATTTCGCCTACTGCCCTGAATCCTACCTCGCTACTGTGCTGGTCCGTTTACAGGATCTATACGCTGCACAGTATACACCTCAAGGGGTATCGCAGTATAAGGATCTACATAAGCATATCCCAGCTACATTGTAACAACTGGCCCGCCATCAACGTGCAGTTACACACAATTAAACTGTTAGAAGTTTTCTTCTCTATATGTGAGCCAATCATAACATGGTGTGTACACATAAACAGGACACTGACAGATGATCAACTGTATTATAATATATAGGATTATTACGTCCCCCCAGGTGCATTATAGGCAACACAGCCAGCACATGGGGAGAGACTATCTAATAATAACACAAGTTTAATCTAGAAATACAGTGCTAAGGGACGCCGCATGAGCCCAAGTTTTTAATTTCACTTATTTTTACTTGTCCTTGTTCCATGTTTTATGTAGTCTGTCATATTTCGCAGCCTTTCTTTTTTAACATTGACCCAATAAAAGGTATATTTTAAGTCTTACAATTTATCTAAGGTGCACCACGACTGAGACAAACCCTGCCCCTTCTCCATTTTTGTGTCCTTGCCAGAGCCTGCTGGCAGTCTTCATTTCAGATAAGTCAGGGGTTCTCTGCATCCTTATTTTTGCATTATCTTTTTGATACCATCTCTGCATTGTTGCAGTTATCTGCAGTGGTGTAACTATAAAATTTGCTTCCCCCTGACAAGAAGTTTGTGGTGCCCCCCCCTCCTCCAGGCTCCTCTCCAGCGTGTTTCCCCAGTGTGTGATGTGATGACGTCACACGCATAACGGAGAAGCTGAAGCAGGAGAGAGGAAGAGAGACCAGCATACACTGCTCCTTCCCTTGGCTCCGACGGATCCCAGGCCGTCCTAGCACACCCATCCACCCGCCCATCTTGTACACAGTAGCCAATAGCCGGCTCTGTGTACAGTCAATTAAATCAGTGGGGGAATTTGACATCTCTGCCATGGCCCTACCCGCGCTGTGGCTGACTCGCCTCCAGTGCTCAGTCAGTGGACAGCGGTAGTCAGCAGCATGTCAGTGCGTCGAGTGGGTGCCGGCGCCCACACAGACCCTGCTGCTGCTTGCTCCCCCAAGCGGCTGCTCAGGGGGTTCTGATTTCCTAGTGCAGGTATAGAGGGTTATTATCATTATCTTTCTATCTGTGCATTTGTTGCACCCATTGTATACTTAGGGACATTCACCTAGTTACCACCTTAGTGCATTGTTGCACCTGGGGGGTTATTTTTCCCACACATTGGTAGGCTGGGTGTGTACGCCATCTCACCCCACCTTGCCGTGTGTTACACTTCCTGCAGGCCACCTTGTTCCACTCAAGACCAGGCGGCACCAGCCTGGGGCTGGACCTAATTCAGCCCCACAAACGTGGCTGTTATTGGTGAAGTCTTAGCCCACAGGAGGCCAGCAGAACCGTGGAATCACGGCAACCGGGTCCACACACCCAGTCCTACCTAACATTATAATCGGCCTACAAAAGATTTCTGGAGCTGTCCTTGTCTTGTCCAGTCCTGTCTTGTTCCGTCTAATCCAGTCCAGCCTATTGCTGGAGTATAACTGCATGATTCCTGCTCCACATAATTCAGTCCAGTTTTCTGGTTCCAGTCAGAGTATGGAGGTGGATTCTGTTATAGTCCTGTTAGGCAGACTTAAATATTATGAGGACATGCAGAACCTCATTTTACAAGCCTTCCTGGGGCTGTCCATCAGAGTAGATACTCTGCAGAAGCAAACATCTACTAAAGGAGAAAAGTTTTTTGACAAATCAAAATTTTGCCAATCATGCAGACAAAGAGGAAATGGCACCTTTAAGAATCACTGCTCTCCACCTTCTGTGTTTGCCAGTAATCAGAGTCCTGGGCAATCAGTGGTTGTGCAGACTGTGGCTGAGCAGTTGTCTAAATCACCCGTTGACAAAAGTCAGCTGCAGGGCCGGCGCTACCCACTCAGCAGCTCCTGCAAAGCAGGGAGGCGCCATGCTTAAAAGGGGCTGTCTCCCTCCCTGCTCTGCTAAAGCTGCCTCAGCCCTCACTGTCACTGTCTCCTGCAGCGCCTGTCTGACAGTGGGCGGGCGGCATTATAAAGAGCTGCTCCCTGCACCGCGAGTGCACACAGCCTGCACGCCACCCGCAGTGCCTGTCTGACAGTGGGTGGCAGTATGGAGAGGCTGAGCAGCTCCCTGCACCGTGCACACACTCTCCTCCTCCTCCTGCGACCTGCCCCCTCTTCCTCACGGACACTAGCGCTGAGGCATGTAGCGCTGTCTGTGAATGCCTGGATGACATGCCATGTCCGGATCCGTCCCCTACCCATTGCTCCCTGCGCATGTCAATCAAATGACGAACAGGCAGCAGCTCCGCTCCCATTCCTTCCCTCTTCTCAGTGTGCTGTGCCAGTGCCACTGCCAGTCCTCAACACTCCGCCCTCTCTATCTCCTCCCCTTTTCTTCCATCTCCTCCTTCTCACACGAGAGGGGTGTGATGGTGTCCTCAGTTAAACAGCAAAAATAAAAAGTGAGTCTTTTATTATACATGTTTATAACAAATTTTTTGGTACTTGTTTCCTAGAACGGCCACACCGATTTTGATCGGGTCGGAAAAATCGCGTCGATCGCATCGCATGCGATGCGACCGACGGGATGGACCCGATTTTTACATTGAATCAAATGTGAATAGGGTCCCTGGGACCCTATTTTACATTGGATTCAATGTAAAATTGTCCCCAGGCCCCAATTTTAACCCCCCTGATGGCTCAAATGGCCCCATTGTGAACGGCCCCCCACGATTGACGCCAACCCGAGCCCCGCGAGGGGACGGGCATTACTTCACAGGTATATGCGTCCCCTCGCGGGGCTCGCTGCGCTTGCCACGCTTCGGGCTCGGTGGCTCGCTGCGCTCGCCACACTTTATATTCTCAACTCCACGCCGACATGGATAATAGGGGTATGAAAAGGTCGGAGGACGCGTACCGCCGCCCCTCGCGGGCTCGCTGTGCTCGCCACGCTTCGGGTTGGCGTCAATCGTGGGGTGCCGCTCACAATGGGGGGGGGGGGGCATTAATTTATAGGCATGACAGGGGCATATACAATGAAAATTGGGCCATATTGGCCCATTTCCCATTGTTAGCTATGTAAAATGTGGTTAATCGCATCCATCGCATCTTGTGCCATTATAATGGCACAAGACCGACGCGATAAACGCAATTACAATGTTAAAAATATTTTAACATTGAACCCTATGGCAAAATCGGGTCCATCGCGTCGGTTGCCATGTTAATGCACGCGACCAATGCAATTTTGCCTTTGCCGGCAAAATGGACCTGATTTCAAAGGAAATCGGGTCCATCGCGTTAATCCTGTACCTTAAGTTAAGGTACACGATTACTCCCGATTGTGGCCGTTCTGCAATTTTTTAATAATTGTAGATTTGTTTTATATTAATTTAGACACTTTTTAAATAATGGGCTGGGTTATGTGCCTAACGGTGGCCATACATGCTGCAATAGCAGCGTGTGATGCGATGTGCGCTCCTGCGGGCATCGCATCGCACAGTACAAAAGTATGTGCTGCACATACTTTTTGTACTACTTTCGGATCACATCGCACACACATTGCATGCATGCAGTGCAATGCGATCTAGCCCATAACGTATGCGATTCTCGCAGCGTGTATGGGCACCTTCAGTGCTGTGTCAGGCTCCGCTGTAAAAGCGGAGTGGACCCAGACCTGTAGTTCCATATACAAGAACACATATATCTGGTTCCTCTCTAAATATTTTAAATAAACCAAATAATAAAGGCTAAGTTTTAAATGATGAAATAAATCATCTTTTCTGGTGTGCATCCACCGTGCAATTTTCTTCTCTTTCTCCTTCAAACCAGTCTACTAACCATATTGCCCGGATAGCACCCCCGCCCTATTACCAAAATTAAATGGCGGTTCTTTCTTTCCATTAAATAAAACCCTATATTAACAAAAACAAGGGTATTATTAACCTGTGTGCGGATCACCCAAAAACCCCTTCCCCCTCCCCTCGAAAAACTAAGACTGAAGTGCAACAGAAGGTTACGGTGATGACACTGACTAATTGTAAGGTTATGAATGAGCTGTAAAAATTAAGAAGTGAGAAAGGGAAGTGATGGGGAATATTTAAAATTACTCTTTTGAAATAATTTTGAGTGAGATAAACACAAAGGGTGAGATTTAATAGGATGAGAGATTCAGAAAGTGAGATATTTGGGGAGAAATTTTCATTTTTTTTAAAGCAGCAATCATTTACACTGCAAAACCAGTTTGATTTTGAAGTGTAAAAGATTGCTACTTTAAAAAAACTGGAGATTTCTCACCAAATCTCTCACTTTCTGAATCTCTCATCCTATTAAATCTCACCCATAATGAAGCAATACTAAAGCAAGTGTATGCAAGACATAGCTTTGCTGGTGACAAGGTTAAGTAAATTAGATTAAGTCAATTACAGATTAGGAAGTCAACCATGAGACATGCCTGAAAAGGAGGAAATAAACAGCAAAAGGGTGCTATGTACTAAGATCATAGATGCCTACCCTCCTGCATTCTGCAGGAGACTCCCTGAAATAAGAGTAATCTCCCTCATTAGTCTAGCAATCTCCCTCATTTCATCTAGCCCACATCATGTAGCTGTTACATTTTTGGGAAATAAAGGAATGAGAGATAGATACATTTACATTGAATAATCAGCGCCATTTCCCTGCATTGCTGATAAAACACAATGATTCATATAGCTATCTTCATCTCTTGTGCCCATTTATATGGAACCACGTGTAAAACACAATAGATGAACAATCCCTGACACATATCAGTGGCTTTTCTTTAGCAAGTACAGTAGCTCTTACTAACTGCTACATGGATATAAGTCATTTTATACACACCCAAGCATCTCGGTGCCACGTTCACAATCGCTTTTCACAATTTCTCCATATATGGAACTAGACATGCCCTATGGGTGGAGCATGACACGCACCCACAAAGGGGCGCTGTGAAAACTTTTACTGCCTATAACTATAATATCCCTGAAACCAGTTTTCAAAAGTAGGCAAGTATGACCAAGCTTGAAAAGTGATTAAGTGATAAACGACCAGCCAATCTGCTCCTAACAGACATGATACCGGCTGTACTGTATTTGTAAAATGGCAGTTAGTGGCTTATTGGTTGGTTGCTTTTTATGTGGATGCCTGGAGCTGTAGTTTCAGGCTATTATTAATCTGGCTGATGTAACACCAGCAGCATCATTGACCCCACAGCTAGAGGTACACACCAGCAGGAATGTATGAGCTGGCAGAAAAACTATAGCCGTTGTTATGGTTGGTTATGCAGGTATATTAGCAGAGCAGAGTCTTCATTCAAGCCCAATACTGAGAAGTATCCTTAATGTGCAAGTGATCGGTGACAAACAGGTTTATTAGACTCACAGGTTAACCAATACTGTAGCTGGCATTTTTCCTGAGCGCAGAAGCTGGTGTGGGGGAGAGGAGTACATTTTCGTTGGTGCGGCATTAACGCAAACGAACAAGCAATGACTGGAGAATGTATATAATGCTGCCTCCACACTTTGTCACCTGGGGGCCTGGGTATTTATTTACTTATTCGGGGTGGGGGGGGCGGTTATGCTGAAGATTTGCCTAGGGCGCTAAGAAATCTTGCACCGGCCCTGGCTAAGCCCTTCCACATGTGCCATTACATTACTCCACATGTCTTTAATGTGTCATGACACCTCTCCTTGTTATGTGTCATTACACCACTTCTAAGTTTCTTCAACCCCCTACTAATTGGTACATCAAAATTCCCACCATTCACCTCATAATTATCTACTGTAATTATTTCCTTTCTGGGAGAAGCCGGAAGAGGAGACTATCTGTAACATTTCTGGGGGCAGGGTTGGAGCTTGAGATCATCAAGCCCCACCCCCAGTACAGTAAATGTCGTGATTTGTGGCTTTTCGGGCAGTAAAAGGGCTAAAGCAACGCAATTTGTGTCATTGTAACCCCTCCCCGAAGAGCCGTAAATACTGGTATTTGACCCTTGGAAGCGGGGGCTGTGGAGGGGAGCTGGGAGGGGTACCCACACACATCCTTTTCCCGTCAGTTACTACACTCACAACCAATTCCCTCACATTATATCTCACACTCACTCACAGGTCCCCGGTCCATACACACATTACCTTCAGGAGCCAGCGCAGTTTATCTTTTTTCGCCCAGCCTGCCATTTCCCAGCATTGCAATCAGGTCGGAATAACCCCCTTAATTTTTTAGAAGATTTAATAAATGGACCCCTAAATGTGCCAATTTAATATTTAGGTACTGCAGTATATGATTATACCCTGAAAAATTGGGTGATATCCTGGGGAAAAAAATTCTTTCAATAAACACCTTAAAACACCCATTTTTAATGTTTTACTTAAATCACAAATCAATTCAATCAAAACCATGGTAAAGTATAATTTCTGAAACTGGGTCATTATTTATAATTAGTATTCAAAATAGAAAAAGAACCATAGGCAGGGCCAAAGCTGCTGTGTAAGTCTCCCAAAATATTGTATCGGAAAAAAGATATGGATGTACAGCGCTAGGTTTCTACTGAAGAAATGTACACTACCACAAATGATTTTATATATATCTATTTAATAAATCATATTATATTAAAATATACAATTAATGAGAATTCTCATGATACAATGAATATATGCAAATTATTAAAAAACAATGTTATAAACAAGGGGTATAAAATATGAGCTCCACAAGAATGTTGCGCCAATGTATAGTTACCAGTTGTACTGGAAGATTAGAGGTGGAAAAAGGCTCCTTGCTAGTTTGCTGCATAAATTGTCCAATCCGGATAATTTCCCAGTAGGTCCAGGTAGTTCAGAGCAAGTTCATATGAGGCAGTCCTTTTGGTATGTGCATACCTTGCATGACACTGCTAGTGGCTGCTCTCCTTGGTTCAGCAGCCACTAGCAGTGATCGGCACCGTTACTCACCCACACCTTGACAAAGGGGCGTGCCAGGCCCGAAACGTTGGCTTTTGGCTTTCTGTGATCAATACACGATTTGAAAAAACCTATGGAGTGCCGCTGCCTGCTTCATCTTCTATCTATCCACTGAACCAGAAGGCACCCAGGTTGTTGCCAATAATAAGGGAGTGCCAGGCCGCGACAAACCTGTATATATATATATATATATATATATATATATATATATATATATATATATATATATATTTCTCTAACTTACATAAAAACTAAAACAGATGAATTCCATAAGAAGGATGATAATAAGTTAATTTAAAAAATAAATAATGCATATCACCATATAAAGACTATAATTACTAAATTATGACATGAGTTTCAATTGATATATTGTATGAGCAGGCCTGGTGACAGGGGGACAACTGTGATGGGCCCCAACTATTCTGTGGGGCCCCAGAGACAGAGCATAGTGACAGGGCAGTCTAGGGGGATAACTGTGACAGGTCCTGACGATTCTGAGGTGCCCCAGAGGCAGGGCATGACTTTTTTGACCCGAATGTCAACATGGACACAGATTTAGGTGCACTACATCCCCTTGCATCGCTCGCTGCACTCCCCATGCTTCGGGCATGGTGCCTCACTACGCTCGGCACACTATTTAATATCCAACTATGTCCTAGTGCAGGGGTGGCCAACCGGTCAGAGGTAAAGAGCCGAAAAATATCGGTAGTCAAGCTAAAGAGCCGACATCATGCGCGCGCCGAAGACGCATGCGCCAAAAAAAGGGGCGTAGTCTATTTTGACCCCTTGGGTGGGTGTGATACAAATATGCCTCCAATAGTGCAGTGCCATATATACATATGCCCCCAATAGTGCCAGATACACATATGCCCCCCCCACGGTGCCAGGTATACACCACACGGTGCCGGGTATGCCCCCACAGTGCCACAAGCTGCTATGCCCCCACAGTGCCACAAGCTGCTATGCCCCCACAGTGCCACAAGCTGCTATGCCCCCACAGTGCCACAAGCTGCTATGCCCCCACAGTGCCACAAGCTGCTATGCCCCCACAGTGCCACAAGCTGCTATGCCCCCACAGTGCCACAAGCTGCTATGCCCCCACAGTGCCACAAGCTGCTATGCCCCCACAGTGCCACAAGCTGCTATGCCCCCACAGTGCCACAAGCTGCTATGCCCCCACAGTGCCACAAGCTGCTATGCCCCCACAGTGCCACAAACTGCTATGCCCCCACAGTGCAAATTTCCCAGCAGCAGCACTCACCGTTGTTGCTGCTGTTACCATGCGGGGAGAGGACAATCTGGTGTCCCCCTGCAGTCCTCCTGTCGTCACCAATGGGAGGAGAGCACAGCACACACTTCCCTGTGACTGGGCCGCCCACCAATCAAAGGTCGCTGGCCGGTTCCTGATTGGCTGCTGGCCCACGAGCTCTGATTGGCGGACGGCCCAGTCACAAGGATGCACAGTAAGGGGTGGGAGAGATTCGCGATGCGCGCTCTCCTCCCCTCAGAAGGAATTCAGGGAACCGGCAGCAGGTGGGTGGCGGGCAGCAGTGGGAGCAGGAGCCGCACTTTACAAGGGGGAGAGCCGCATGAGGCTCAAGAGCCACAGGTTGGCCACCACTGTCCTAGTGGATGGTAGGGCATGAAATACCGCCTGTAGGCACATGTCGGCTCAAAAAAAAAGTTTAAAAAAAAATGTCGACCTTTTGACTGTCCGCCTAACCCATTTCGACCTAATGCATGTGTCGACCTAGACACCTGTCAACCTTGTTTTATGTTTCATGTTGACCTAGACCCCTGCCGACCTAAACCAATGTCGACCTAAACCAATTTCGACCTAAACCCATATCGACCTAGACCCCTGTCGACCTAGACCCCTGTCGACCAAAACCCATGTCAACCTAGACCCCCTGTCGACCTTCCAGTATGTCGACCTAACAGTGTCGACCTAATGACTGTCGACCAACTTATGGTTGGTTGACTAATAGAGCAATTGTAAACACACATGCTGACAACATATAAAAAAATATTTATTAGATACAGTAACACAAATGCCAGCTCTCTGGTTTGAATGTAACACATTTATTTGTTTAATCAGCATTTATAACACAGGATAGTTAAGTCATTTTTAAAAATAATAGTAACAGCAAATTCTCCATTAGTCTGTTTATAAACTGTGACTTTGTGTATGTAATGTACCGTACCCCTGCACACTCCAATACATTGGAAGAACTCTAGATGATTAAGTGAAGGAACGTAGGTGCAATCTCATCAATACCCTGATGACATACCGAATTTTAAAACATTTGATGCTGATCCATAATAAGGATCCAACAAGTCTAATATTAACTGGAGCTTCACTGATGACAGCAAAGTTATGTGTTATGTCCTTATCAGCATATTAGCTATTAACTTCAATTATGTCAGCTCAGGAACTATAAATGCTCTTATCAACAACATTTTGGCCCCAAACATTTACCTTTAATAAATTATCTGGTTTAGTTTCCATGACAGATACATTGGTATCTAGATTGAGATACATGGTCTACATTGAGTTGACACCATTGTTCAGATGAAAAGGGCTCATCTCCTTCTTGGACAGAAGAACCAAAAATAAATGTCCCTCAGACCATTTGACAGCTCTCTGGCTCCACACAATTCATATCACAGACGCAACTGTACATACTGTGAACATTATTGCCTTATTCGCCACCACCTACCAGCTGCATGGATGCAGAGAAGAGGGAGGGTCTGAGTAGTCTTTCCTGTCTGTGTAATTGGGGAACCTCTCCCAGATTGGGAGAGGGCCGCACTTCACATCAGACGCTCACAGCATTAGTGACTCTTATTCCAGATCCAGTAGCAAGTCCCTAAAACAATGGTCCCTTTAGCCCTGTTTAGATTGCAGAATGTGTGTGAAGTATAGCCTGAAATATTAGGTGAGTATCTTAATATATTTGGCAAAATATTAGCAAACAAATTATGCATTTTTGCCTAATGACCAAGTTGGTTTTGTATTGGATAGTAAAGATCCTGGCAGTAGAGACTGGCCAATGATTTTAACCCTCTACTATATGTGTGCAAACATTTCCTCCCTTGAGCATAATGTTAAGCCCCATACACAAGGGGCGATATGCTCGCTGAGCAATTATCACTGAGCAATATATCGCTCAGCAAGCATATTGCCCAGTGTCCCATATTCATCTGCGACAGGAGATGGTCACTGATGAAAATGGCACACTCTTCTCGGGGGAAGCCACTTGTTGCAGGAGCAAGCTCCTCCGACCAGTGACCATTGCAGGGCTGGTTGCGGGAGCACACTGTCTGCGACATTCACCCCATACGCACTTCTGGCTATAATCACCCCGTGTGTACAGGGCTTTAGACTCAGAGAAAGCCTTTCTTCAATTTTGGGGGGCTTCTATGATCAGTAAGCTTCAATGGTATATTTTTCAATGGGATACTTGCCTTATAAGAGCATGCAATATAATGGTATCACTTAATGGTATTACTACAGCTTTGAACCTTTGACTAAAAACAAATGGGCATTAAGGCCCATACACACAGAGCGCTTCCAGGGCTATTTCTAAGTGAACTGACTAGATTGCTTACAAATTAAGCACAGATTGCTCCGTGTGTATATCTCCCAGCGTCGCGGTGTGCAGTCCCATGTGTCGCAACCGCCTGACTAGATTTTGACTGCATGTATTCAAAATCTAGTCATATCGGCAGTGTTCTCTAACCAGAGAACACTGGTCAGCAGACATAACTCAGCACACATCGTTGGTGCACCACATGTGTGTCAGTGATGTGTGCTGAGCGATCTATGTTTAACCCCTTGAGAGATGCGTAAAATATCTACTATAAGCGCCAACATCTCTATAAGAGATGTTTCAAACATCGGCTAAAAATGCAAGCGTCTCTCACATTTGTTAGGTTGTGTAAAAAAGATGGTACTTGTGTAATTTCACGGCGCCACTTCCCAGCAGATTGTATACAAATTGTATGTAAATCGCATGCAATATTTGTATATGATTTGCATGCGATTTGCATACGATGCGATCCGCAGGGAAGCGCTGCCATGAAACTACACAAGTTCCAAAAAGATTATGGGCCAGATGCACTAAGCTTCAAAAGTGATAAAATGGAGAGTGATAAACGACTTGCCAATCAGCTCCTACCTGCAAGGTTACAGGCTGTGTTTGAAAAATGTCAGGTAGGAGCTGATTAGTTGGTTATTTATCATTCTCCATTTTATCACTTTTGAAGCTTAGTGCATCTGGCCTAATGGGTGAAATTTAATAGGATTAGAGATTCAGAAATTTATGAAATTTAATGAAACTGGAGATTTCCTACCAAATCTCTCACTTTCTGAATCTCTCATCCTATTATATTTCCTATATAAGGTAAATATTACATGTCATTATGATGAAAAAATGTTTGCTTGGCAATTTTCACACCAATTTTGACAAATTCACTTGGCACTCAAAAGGTTAAGCCTGTTGCTCAGCACGGCTCCCCATTGCCCTGTGTGTAGGAGGCTTTAGTGTTGGGATAAATGAGCATAAAATTGCTCTTTGTGCAGGTTATGTTCTATTTCTATATACTGTAAGGTGTTATTTTGTTTGATGCTTAATCTGTTTTGTTACAACAGTTTCATAAACAGAAGGCAAAGGATCCAAAGCCTGGGCAGTGGAATAAACTGTTTTGCAAGAACCTGAAAATAAAGTGCTGTTAGTAGTTGATGAGTTTGGCTCCTTTTTTTCACTCAGACACTGTTCATAGATATGCAGGTCCTCAATTTCTTTGTGTGCCGGTGTGAGAAGACCCAATGGTGGGAATGTGTTGAAGGTTTTGCAAGCATGGTCCTTTGAATTAGAATTTATCCTGTTGGTAACTTCTGCCGATGAAACTTTTTTATTTTCTAGGATTGGACATAGGGCGATTTCTGAATACAAACCATCTTTTTCCTTAAATAGAAACAGATGAGATCATGAAAACATTTTAGAGGACTGGAGCTGGCTAGCAACAAAAACATCCAGAAAAGTTTCCCCCAGCTGGTTGCAGGAAAGTGCCGGGGCTCGCTCTTAACAGAGCTCTTAGTTCGCAGGAGCTGACTATGGTGGGAAGTGTAGCTGTGCAGGAGCAGCCATGTAGAGTCACACATATGAGACCTGGGGCCAGATGCACTATGCTTCAAAAAGTAATAAAATGGAGAGTGATAAACAACTAGCCAATCAGCTCCTGCCTGACATTTTGCAAACACAGTCTGTGACATGGCAGGTAGGAGCTGATTGGCTTGATGTGTATCACTCTCCATTTTATCACTTTTTGTTTAGTGCATCTG
Organism: Crinia signifera; assembly: GCF_055691185.1. Classification (NCBI taxonomy): domain Eukaryota; kingdom Metazoa; phylum Chordata; class Amphibia; order Anura; family Myobatrachidae; genus Crinia; species Crinia signifera. Next base: position 329,773,436 of record NC_139217.1, read on the forward strand.
GACCTTGACCTGTGCAAAGTTCCACAATGAAGGCACCAGAAGTGCAGAGCAGACCATCGGGGAAGCGGAAACCCAGAGGACAGGCAAATGGAAATGAAAGTAGAGGTCTAGGTGCCAGTAGCTGTGGCACTAGAACAACTGCAGTGTGAGGATCCTGGCTGTATGTAGCCGGTGGGGAGAGTGAAGAAAGTATAAAAAGAAAAAATAATAAAAATTCTAGAAAAATAAAATCAAAATAAAAAAATAAATAAAAAATAATAATAAACTGCATTAAATGTTTAAGCTCTTTTTCGAGATATTGAGAAGTCCGGGTTGAACTAAGCTTACCCTACTTCTAGTCCAGAGAGAGTTGGACTGCTCCTTCTCAATGATGCCTGGTTGTCAGCAGGGCAGGAAGGAGAGGGTCGTGAGGCTCCGTTGTCTTCAGTGCAGCGGTATCTGAAGTTTTTGGCTGTGCGGCTTTATGAATGACATTGGGGACAGGCAGGGCAGGCGACAGGGGGGGTCAAGGGGGACAAGTGTGACGGGCCCCAGCAATCTCAAGGGCCCCAGAGCTTCCATGCCCCATCACGGCCGCTGACCTGTCAGTGACCCTCACGGCCAGGCGGTCTACTGTGCACCATCTGTGTGTGGCTGAGTCTGACTGACACTGTGTGCCACTGCTGTCTACTGTGTGTGCGCCCTGCCGTTCGGTGCTCAGAGCCATCTACTTTGTGTGTGCACATAGCCTGTGACCGCAGGTGCACAGCCATACCCGCCGCTGGCACTGTAGCCTCAGTCTCTGGCTCCTGTACTTTATAGCACATGCGCGGGTCGTCTGTTCCGTGCCTGCTTGTAGTGCTCGGCATTCTTTTGTGAAAGTGACAGGCCAGCAGAAGGCAGCAGCAAGGAGCCAGGCCAACAGGACTGAGAACGAGAGAAGTCTGCACCTGAAAGCAGGATCTGGAGCAGCGAAAGGTTAAATGAGGCTCGTATAGAAGAGGGTTGTGTGGATTTGGGATTAGGTGGGGGCCCCAGAAATATCATTGTACAGGGCCCCAAGATTTCTGTTGCCAGCCCTGGGGACAGGGGAATCAGCTGCTTGCGGGCGGTGTCAGATTGCCAGCAGTGGGTTTAATTGTTGGCTTTGTGGCAGGTCTTATCCTGGGCGGCACTGCGGTCTTTACCCCAGGCGGCGGATATAACTGTCGGCTTTGCGGGATAATTGCTCCTATAGGCAGCGGGGTTGTAGTTGCTCCGGACTTCTATTTGGGGGGATTAACAAGCTTCCCTTACTCCTATCAGACTACACCCATTGCTTATAACCCTTTCACACCAAATCCTTGCCGAGTTGATGACGTATCAACCCAGGTCGAGGTGCGGTGTGAAAGTACCATTTTAAATTTCCCAGATCCAGCTACCCTTCATCCTGACTCGGGTTAAAGGAAGGGTTAGTCCTGGGTTGGACCCAGACTGCTGTGCAGTGTGAACAGGTACCCCAGGTTCTGCTCACACTATGGAATAGGCAGAGTTTGGAGACAGCAACAGCATCAGCTCTGAGCGCTGCCTCCGACTCTGATGACGCACCGCCGCCCCGCCCCACCCCACCCCACCCCACCTGACATCAGCGACAGGGCTTTTTGTGATGTAAAAGGGGTATAAATGAATAGGAGCCTGTGGTGCATTGCATGCTGTAGCAGTGCATAATGTGTGATGATAGCAACATGCTAAACTTATGTCATTATTTTTACAGACTGTCATTTGTTATGCTGCTATTAATGTTTTTTTCTGTAAGTGTTGTTTTTGCTATGGCTCAAAAGAATTGTATTCTAATGCTAGACTCTATGTATTATGTGCTAAACTTGCAGAGGGCTTTTATGCTAATGCATATGAACTCTAAATGCATGAATTTATGGGTCTGATTCAGACCTGTTGTACCATTTGTGGTCTGGAAGCTCTGATGCCAACCCGGCTTTTTGCCAGGCCGGGGACGTCACGTGGGGGTGGGGCAGTGTAAGTCACGTCACTGAGGGGCGAGGGAGGAGGCGGCGCTTGGAGCCGACAGTGCTGCCTCCTTCCTACTTTGAACGGGACCCGGGTTACCCATTCACACTGCACCATACTGGCCAGTACCCCGGGAGGATCCCAGGAGCAACCTTGGTAGATACCAGGGTTGAAATGTTGGAGCATGGCTTCTGGGATTTTGGCCCGGGACCCTTTAACACCAGCACTACACCCAGGTTGTTCGCAGGGCCAACCCAGAAAAAAAGGCTGGTGTGAATGGGGTATTAGTACGGCTGCAGTTTTTGCAGATGGACAAAACCATGCTGCACTGCAGGTGAGAGACAGTTAGATTTGGGTGAGTTATTTTGTTTTTGTGCAGGGTAATTACTGACTGCTTTATTCTTAAGGTGCCCATACACTAGTAAGATTTATCTGCAGATCTGGCTGGTTGGAACAAAAACATGGTTATGGATGAGTGACAGTTTGTCAGTTTTCCAGCATTTCCAAGCAAATGGTCAACTGTCATTTGCTCTCATCCATAACCATGTTTTTGTTCCAACCAGCCAGATCTGCAGATAAATCTGCGTGTGTATGGCCACCTTTACACTGCAATTGAGATTTCAGTTAGAACACACCCCACCCAAATCTAACTCTCTCTGCACATGTTACATCTGCCCCACCTGCAGTGAAGTATGGTTTTGTCCAGCTACAAAAATTGCAGCCTTGCTAAAAGGTCTGAATCAGGCCCCATGTGTTAAGAGCTATACTAACAGAATCAGTGCTAATTATAATGCTCTCAAAATGTTGGACTTTGTCGGACAACTTAATTTTTCATATCATGTCTGAACTCGTCTAAAGCGTTGGGAGATAGCGGGGTGATATGCAATTATCTTTGAATTGTTTCATGCTAATCATGCTCATTAAGGTCAGACATAGCCACACATAATGGTTTATCCCAACCAAACTATAGGGAACGCTGTGAAAAGTACCATTTGGGAGCACAACTGGGTGGCTTTTTGCGGATTTCAGCTAGCCAACCCCTGATGGTGAGCTACATTGTAATAGCTCCAATGGGGTCGGAGCTAAAAACTTTGAATATGGCCCTAGGTGTTAAGAGCTAAACTTGCAGAGGACTTCACGCTAATGGGTTTCTTCTCTAAATTCTGGACTTTGTATGCTTAACAGTATTGTGGGCCCTAGACAAAGCAATGCACTGGGGCCCCATACAGTCGCAGTGTCTCTCCACCTGCTATCATCTACCCAGCAATTAGCAGCTTACTGCCAGTAACTGTTTGGCTGCAGTAGAGAATGTTTCCCAGCAGCTCTGTTTTGGGGCATTCACAATCAAAGCAGCCGGGCAGCAATCTCTTCTAGCCTCACAAGAAACTTCACAGTTACCAGCAAACCCCTGCTCGAAGGCCCCTATATCTGTGGGGTCCTTGGGCATCTACCCAGTAAGCCCATGCATTAATATGGCCCTGATGTTATCTCCATACATGATGAACTAATGAACATTTTGGCACCCGGTAGAAGGCAGTAACTTGGCTCCAGTCTGTAGTTTGGCTCCCTACATGCACTTATGGGTATCACATACAGCACCCGGGCATGTGGCTCCCTAGCCCCCCCCCCCCCCCCTTGTTGCGGCCCTGGATTATTAATGTACTGCAATAGGAACTTTTCTCTTTTCTACTTAATGTAATAAAATACTTGTTTATTTTTTTACAGAGAATTGAAGCGATGAATAGGTTTTAGAGTTTGAAAAGTTATCAAAAGGGGACTGAGATAATAAATGAGACTTACATGGGATGTTGATACGCCGTGTTCGGCTTTTTCTAGGGGGAAGAAAAATAGAGAGTACAATCTGAATATTATTATATTATGCTGTTCTAAAATAGTTACTTTACTAGTCAAATTTAACAGTTGCTGAAAGACAAAACTTGCACAATTGTACATTCCTCATGCAGCCCTAGAGATGGAAATGAGGTCAGCTTTAAATTAGATTTGCTGAATTATCCTGTAGATTAGCAACAACAGGTGAGTATGGTAATATGATGGTACTAAATCTGCTTATATTTTGTGTATGGCCAATTCCAGCGTGACAGTCCCGCTATTCAAAGACTGTCCTGCTGTCCCTCCCATAGGTGGCAGTATCCCATGGGCGGGGGAGCCGGAGATCTCTGCTGCCCTGCTTCTACAGTTGGGGGAACCGGAAACTGCCCAGCTCCTCGGGGAGTGCTGGGCATGGCTCCAATGTGACAAAATAGTCAGGCCCCCTAAAGTGCCAAAGGATCAGCAGGTCCCCATTTTAAGACAACAAAAGTTGGGAGGTATGGTATGGTGTACTGTATATAATATTTGTTTATCAACATAGGCTTGCACACATTGAGTGTTCGGGGTGCACCGGCACACCCTAATGCTGTGCCCACCCTTATGAACACCTCCCTGCCACTAGCAATACCAGCAATATGTTTTACCAAAGACTTTTGCTTTTTAGAACTGTATTCCATTAAAAGAAGCGCCCATCAATCTAAAATGTTTGTTTTGCATTGTTAATGGTACTAGACCATTGCCCTATCACTACATACTGTACCTGCATCATCCATATATGTTTTTTACTTTATTTGTATGTACTTTTTCACAGAGCAATTAGAAGATTAAACTGACATAGGCAGGAGATTATGGTGTGGCTGAGAGACGTTTTATATTGTAGAGAGTGCCAATAGATAATGGTAAACATGCCCAATAGGTGGTGCTAGACACACCCCTTTAACAGTACACACCCTAATAAAATGTGCTGCACACGCCAATTTTATCAACTATTTTTTGTATTGGCCAATGTGATATTAAACCCTAGGAGCAGGGCCTCCAAGAGGTATGCCGGACCCTGGTAAAATGTTGGGGGCGTGGCCTAATCACTATTATGTATATTATATATATATATATATATATATATATATAAATTTCGGCAGAGTCCGCACTTAAATTGACCATCCTTTTGAAGGGGGTGCTCCTACAGATGCCTAAACATCAAAGTATATCGGAGGTGAAAAAAGGGCACTCACCATATTAAAAGTAATTTTAGGTTTTATTCCATGAAAGTAGAAAAAGCTGACATGGATGGTATGTCAGCTTTCTCTACTTACATGGAATAAAACCTAAAATTACTTTTAATATGGTGAGTGCCCTTTTTTCACCTCCGATATATATGTATATATATGTATATATGTATATATATGTATATATATATATATATATATATATATATATATATATATATATCTCTAGACGTGCTGGCACACTCCAAAAATCTGCTGCATCTGCCCGGGTGCCGGCTATTGAGATTCATATATACATGCTGTAATACCACACTCACGGGACTTGTCTCCTCCTTATTCAAAAATCAACAGGCTGCATAACCCGCAGGGTTCTCTGTACTCTACCCAGTGGCGCCGTAACGGGGGGGGGGCGAGGGGGCAGCTTGCCCCCCCCAAAATTACTGAGGCGCTAAAGCAGGGGTGGGGAACCTCCGGCCCACGGGCCGGATACGGCCCCCGCACCCAGTATGTCCGGCCCGCCCGCCTATATTACAGCCGCCCGCCCGCCTATATTAAAGAAGTATCATCCGCCCGGCCGCCTATATTTCATACCAGCCGCCGGGGATGGCTCCTGCTGCCGGGGAGATGTGCATAAGACGCGCCAGCCAATCACTGCCGGCGCATCCCCTCCACATACACTGTGATTGGCGGGCGCGTATTCTACACATCTCCCCGGCGGCAGCAGCAGCAGCCATCCCCGGCGCCTGGTATGTAATATAGGAGGGAGGGCGGGCGGATGATAATACATAAGTAATATAGGGGCGGGCGGGCGGCTGATAATAAATCAGTTATATAGCCTGGCGGGCGGGTGGGCAGCTGATTAATCAGTAATATAGCCGGGCGGGTGGCAGGGAAGATGTGCGCCCGCCAATGCTGCTTCTCTCACCCTCCCTTCCCCAGTGACTGACACATCCAGGGGTTGTCATTTACCCCTGGATTCACCCCCAAACAGGTTAATGTGATTATGTCTGATTCTCATAATCAGACATTATCACATTAACCTGTTTGGGGGTGACACCCCCCCTTCCTCCACACTGTCACTTTTTATGGTGTCTCTGCCCACATGTATATGCCACTGCCCATGTGTATAATGCTGCTGGACATGTGCTGAACATATGAGGGATGTGGGGACATGTGCTGGACATATGAGGGATGTAGGGGCATGTGCTGGGCATATGAGGGATGTCGGGGCATGTGCTGGACATATGAGGGATGTGGGGGCATGTGCTGGACATATGAGGGATGTGGGGGCATGTGCTGGGCATATGAGGGATGTGGGGGCATGTGCTGGACATATGAGGGATGTAAGGGCATGTGCTGGACATATGAGGGTTATAGGGTTAATGTTAACTCTGCATTATGTTATTTTGTTACTAATAAAACTATAGTGTTTTTCTGTTACTCTATTACTATTGATGAAAACATATTTCATTAATTATCAGGGGGTAACATATAGCAATTTAGGGGGCGCCAAAATGAGATTATATCTTGCCCCCCCCAACCTAAAAACGTTCCAGCGCCCCTGCTCTCACCACCGATACTGGCAATCGGTAATGGGAGGCAGGGGCCCCGTGGTGTTCCACGCCACATTAGGAACACTCTAAGAAGTATAATTATTCGCACTAAATATTTGTTATGCATCCATTTCTGGGTCACGTGACCGGCCCATCAATCCACACGTTACCCTTCTGGGTTTATTTGTTTGTTTTGTGTCTTAAAAACTGTATAAAATGTTATGTTATAGATACATTTTACTGCCTCCTTACTACTTAGATAAATATTAAAACTTTTGCAAGACGGTTCTCTTTTATTTTAGAATGTTTTAGGTATACTTAGTATCCTATTCATGCACAAGTGAATTGATTGAACAATCAGTGGTCTGCTATAAAACTGAGCATTGAGCTCTCATTCTACACTAGCTCCTGATGAAGCCAGTCATTTAAGAGCCGGGGAAACGCGTTGAGCCCAACAAATTTATTTGCTGACATCTCCATCTCCATTGTGTGACCTGTCCACCTCCCACTGGTGTGCCTGCAACATCTGGACCCCCTCATTTTGGATATGCAATATTCCTAATTGTTCCAGTTTACAAAAAGAGGAAACGTCTAAACGGGAAGCTTGAGCCCTTGAAATTATAGGGCAATTTCGGGACTTATAGGTCACCCCCAATCTAAACCAAACAATCACCAGACGGACCATTGGATGGTAATATACAATTCAACTTTCAGCCATTCTTAACAAAATCAATAACTTTGCCACAATCAATGCGAACAGCACTTTAATATGGCATCAGAATCTTCTATTTTTAGATACATTGGGGGACATTTACCAAAATGGATTCGTACACCTATTCGTATTCGTATTTGTTCTACGACCGTCTACGAATGTGTACGACTGGTGATGTTGTAAAAAAAGTCGTGTTCCGGAATGTTATTTATCTTAGAGTTGTCGTATAAAAAATCGTATTTATCGATGTCGTAGCCATGCGTATTTGGGTTTACACATGTTTTCGTGTTGTCGTACAATCGTATACGAAATACGAATGTCGTAGGGATATTGGCTGTAAAACCAAGATATTTCACGAATTGTCGTGAAACAAACTACGAAAAATCGTATTTTATTCCACATGCGTCACTACGAAACTGAAAGCACAATCGTGATTGGTGTTTTTCTTTTACACTTGGGAGGTCTCTCCCAGCCATATATAAGTCGTGAAGGCGCCAAAACTTGTTGTGGGTGTAGTTTGGAGTGTGTAGGAGAGAGGTGCAGTGGAGAGTTGGTTGGTGTTTTTTGGTGAGTTGGTTCTAAGTGATTTCTGAGTGTGTATTGTTGTGAAAGTTGTCTTGTGCTATTGTTTGTCTTGTCCTTTTAAAAGTTTGTCACTTGTTATTTTTCTTTTTTGTTCCAAAGTCGATATTTGTGTGTGTTTGTGTGTGTGTGTGTGTGTGTGTTTGAGGGAAGGAGTAGGAGTGTGTTTTGTGTTGTTTGTGTTTCATTTATTTTGTGTGGTAGAAGTTTGTGCTCATGTCTGAGACTGGTGAAAGTTCCATGGGTGAGGTGGAGGAGGTGGCTGATGTGATGGTGGGTGACGAGGAGCTGGATGAGGAGGAGGATGAGGAATATGTGGCTGAGGAAGGTGAGGGTGAGGGTGAGGATGAAGAGGATTCTGAAGTGACTGTTGACACCCCTGCTGGCTCGAAGAAGGGGCAAAAGAAAGCTGCTAAGAAGATGCCCAAGTTCTCAGCTGCTGAAAGCACTGCCCTTCTGCACAGTGTTATAAAGCATAAGGGCCCACTGTTTTTCCAGCCAGTGTCAGCAGCACGGAAGGCTAATATCTGGAAGGAAGTAGTGGAAGCAGTCAATGCTCATGGGACCGTTGTCCGTGACTTTGCGAATTGCAAAAAACGGTTCTACGACATCCGTCGGCTTGTCAAAGAGAAACTGGTTAAGGAGGGGAAGCATCGTCGCCGATATGGGCCCAATGTCCCATCCCGTATTGACTGGAAGGATTATGAGCGGGCAATGGCCACTCTTATTCCAAAAGAGATTATCAGCCCACCTGGTGTGCTTGATTCGGATGCCCGACATGCTGGTGAGTATTGGTAGTTTTATCATAGCTATGATGCAACATAACATTTTATTTTTTCACAACCATCATTGTTTAGTCACCAATGAGCCACACACCCAGTTCATTATCACTGTAATGTACACATGCTATACCACTCACATGGTTTATTTGTTTGGGTAGCATTTTTTTATCCAGACATTTGGTCGACACAAGCAGTATGTTGACATGTGAAGGTTACAACTTGTTTGCATTACAACACAATTGCACAGGTTAGGTCTGCACAAACAGTGCAAACCACAATACCTCACAGTCATGTAAATGTTCTTTTGTGTGATTTAATTTGGTGTTATTGTAGTTTAGTGTAACCAGCTAAAATGCTTGTTTCTAAATCAAAACCATATGCTTTGCATGGGGACAGATGTCTTATGTGGTGTTATAAATTGATTTAGTTGTTGTACATCAAAGTGAGATCTATATTGCTGTGTAAGCATAAATCAGCCAGTATTAACCCTGCACAGAAATGCTAAAACTGAGGCCAAATGAATGATTTTCACCTGTAACATCTGGCCCACCTGCAGTGCACATGCTGCACTCAATCTAATAATTATTCGGTCTGGTTAAAGTGAAGCTGATTAACATAATTAATGCTTCCCCACATTGCTGCTTTTGATTATTTCAATGCTAAAATCATTCAACATACATACATACATACATACATGTATGTCATGTTTATGATGTAGTTTGGAACTGATCTTATATAAATGGAACCGGCTTACAATTGTTATGTATGTTTGTGGCTGCATTTTCAGATGCAGTGTTTATGTGTAGTCCTCATTGTCTTATAATTTGGTGTTTTGTATGTGTGTTTGCATTAATCGTTGTGCTAACTATTGTTGTTGTATCCCATAGCAACGCCTGTGTGTTTTTAACATAAACCTTATTCAAATGACAAATGTTACGGTTTGCATTCAAGACTCAACATCCATTAATATTGTCTTGGTAATTAGAGGCATTAATGTGTGTTGTGCATGTGTAAACATCATGTATAAATTTAAATTGTTTACAATACACATTACAATTGTGCCAACATTATTGGAGTACTCTTGTAGGTGTCATGTTTATCTATTGTTTGTGGTAATCTCTGTTTTTATTCTTGTGGCTGCTTGTGATGCTAATGAGGATGTGTTGTGGTTGTGTCATTTGTCATCACAGCTGCACGTGAGAAGAAAGGAAGGTCCTCCTCTCCTTCTGGGTCCACCAAGATCTCAAAGGCCAAGCAATGGGACACATCCCCTGTGGTTTCAAGGGGTCCACGGGCCAAAAAGTTAAAAGTACTGCCAGCTTCAGTGGCTCTACATGACTCAGCTGATTCAGATGATGACACAGGTATGTTTTGTAATTGTGCCATTGTCACATTCTTTTTCAACCCACACAACATTCTGGATGCGTACAAATATATAACATGGTAAGCCACAAATGGCCTGCCAATCAGCTACTGTGTCACAGACTGTGTTTCACAAATGTGAGACGGGATTTGTTTGTTTGGCTGTGTAGCTCTCCATTGTTACACTTGGAAAGTGTACATATTTTATCTCTCTCTCTCTGGTGGTGAACTTATGTTTGTGTTTTTTTTCTCCATACAGCATCCCGTGCTGCATCGCGGTCTCGCACCGCAAGGACTCAGAGCCGTTCCGTGGTTACTCCGGCCGATCCTGCCCAGGGGGATCTATTTGGTGTGGGGAAGACAGGTGTGTGTTCTGACAGAGCCATCCTCCTCTCTCTGTCTCTCTCTGTCTCTCTCTCTGTCTGTCTGTCTGTCTGTGTCTCTCTCTCTGTCTCTGTCTCTCTCTGTCTGTCTGTCTCTGTCTCTCTCTCTCTCTCTGTCTCTCTCTCTGTCTCTCTCTGTCTCTGTGTCTCTCTCTCTCTCTCTCTGTCTCTCTCTCTCTCTCTCTCTCTCTGTCTCTCTCTCTGTCTCTCTCTGTCTCTTTGTCTCTCTGTCTCTCTCTCTCTCTCTCTCTCTCGGTGAACTTATGTTTGTCTTTTATTCTCCATACAGCATCCCGTGCTTTATTGCGGTCTGGCACCGCAAGGACTCAGAGCCGTTCCGTTGCTGATCCGGCCCAGGGGGATCTATTTGCTGTGGGGGAGACAGGTGTGTGTTCTGACAGAGCCATCCTCCTCTCTCTCTCTCTCTCTCTGTCTCTCTCTGTTGGTGAACTTATGTTTGTCTTTTATTGGCCATACAGCATCCCGTTCTTCATCGCGGTCTGGCACCGCAAAGAGTCAGAGCCGTTCCGTTGCTGATCCTGCCCAGGGGGATCTATTTGCTGTGGGGGAGACAGGTGTGTGTTCTGACAGAGCCATCCTCCTCTCTCTCTGTCTCTCTCTGTCTCTCTCTGTTGGTGAACTTATGTTTGTCTTTTATTGGCCATACAGCATCCCATTCTTCATCGAGGTCTGGCACCGCAAAGAGTCAGAGCCGTTCCGTTGCTGATCCTGCCCAGGGGGATCTATTTGCTGTGGTGGAGACAGGTGTGTGTTCTGACAGAGCCATCCTCCTCTCTCTCTCTCTCTGTCTCTCTCTGTTGGTGAACTTATGGTTGTCTTTTATTGGCCATACAGCATCCCGTTCTTCATCGCGGTCTGGCACCGCAAACACTCAGAGCCGTTCCGTTGCTGATCCTGCCCAGGGGGATCTATTTGCTGTGGGGGAGACAGGTGTGTGTTCTGACAGAGCCATCCTCCTCTCTCTCTCTCTGTCTCTCTCTGTCTCTCTCTCTGTGTTTCTCTATCTCTGGTGGGGAACTTATGTTTGTCTTTTATTCTCCATACAGCATCCCATTCTTCATCGCGGTCTGGCACTGCAAAGACTCATACCCGTTCCGTGGCTACTCCTGCTGATCCTGCCCAGGGGGATCTATTTGTTGTTGAGGAGACAGGTGTGTGTTCTGACAGAGCTATCCTCCTCTCTCTCTCTCTGTCTCTCTCTGTCTCTCTCTCTGTGTTTCTCTATCTCTGGTGGGGAACTTATGTTTCTCTTTGATTCTCCATACAGCATCCCGTTCTTCATCGCGGTCTGGCACCGCAAACACTCAGAGCCGTTCCGTTGCTGATCCTGCCCAGGGGGATCTATTTGCTGTGGGGGAGACAGGTGTGTGTTCTGACAGAGCCATCCTCCTCTCTCTCTCTCTCTGTCTCTCTCTGTCTCTCTCTCTGTGTTTATCTATCTCTGGTGGGGAACTTATGTTTGTCTTTTATTCTCCATACAGCATCCCATTCTTCATCGCGGTCTGGCACTGCAAAGACTCATACCCGTTCCGTGGCTACTCCTGCTGATCCTGCCCAGGGGGATCTATTTGTTGTTGAGGAGACAGGTGTGTGTTCTGACAGAGCTATCCTCCTCTCTCTCTCTCTGTCTCTCTCTGTCTCTCTCTGTGTTTCTCTATCTCTGGTGGGGAACTTATGTTTCTCTTTGATTCTCCATACAGCATCCCATTCTGCCACCTCAAGGACTCACACCACATCCTCATCCCCTGCCTTTGATGTGACACATGGGGATTTCTTTGATGTTGAGATAGGTAAATTGTTGTCCTCTTTAGTGTGGTTCTATGAAAGTGTATATATGTTTGTGTATTTGTTTGATTCTATCTATCTATCTCTATATATATATATATATATATATATACAGGTTGAGTATCCCGTATCCGTTATCCGGATTATTCCGAAAACCATACATTCCTGAAAGTGATAAAAATAAATTTTTTGGGCTTAAAACTCACTGGGGACATTTGTAACAGCACTACTGAGGACATGACATGTAACTGGCACTGTATATGTGCAAGCAAATGATTGCTTGGCATTCAAAATCAATATGTGAGATAGTACACAAATTATGAATCATGTTTTGAAACCTTGTTTTTTGAACAAATAAAATCTATTGGCGTGTATTTTATGCGGTCATAAAAAAATTTTGTGTGTATTTTATGTGTTTATACAGCATACATGCAAGATACTAAAATACATAATTGAAATATAAAAATATTCCGAAAGACGGAATAATCCATTTTCCACAATTCTCCTGGTCCCAAGCATTTTGGATACGGGATACTGAACCTATGTATGTGTGTATATATATATGTATGTGTATATATATATATATATATATATATATATATATATATTGTATTTTTGTTTTAAACACATGTATGACAATTGCTATTAATTATGCACAGTATCACGGCCTGCTGCTGGTCCTCGCCGTTTCACTAACACATCCGCAACGGCAACGGTGTCGGTGGCCCCTCAGGACACTGATGTTGGTCTAAATACAGGTACATGAAGAAACCGATTTTTGTAAAGCCCAATGACATGTTGTAACACCGGTATTTTGGGATGATTGATGTTTTGCAATGTTTTTTGCCTATGTAGCAACTGCATGTGAGCCAGACTCGTCGCCTCTGCTGGGACCAATCATTATACGGCCACCTGTCCTCACCCCACAACGGCAAGGCACTCATCAACTGTACTCCCACCAAGGTAACAATATATCATGGTGCACATCCCACATCACATGACCAGCTCCAGGAGAAACACAATGCTTAATTCCAGCACTCCCATCTCATGTATGTTTAAATCTGTGTCCCAGTCCAAAACAAATGATCTCCCTACTTCAGCACAGGTGATGCTAATCATACATCAATAGGGAAGTTCATGAACATAACATTATGCCCCTCCTGTAGTGGGCAAGGTTGACAGATGGGGTTATTGTATGCGTGTGATAATGGCCACCCAATATAGGTGCATACACACACACACAGATATTCTGTCTGATGTATCTGTTGGGGACCAATTCCATGAGCATTATGGTAGCATTTCAGATTCCAAAATAGCCCAATCTATTACATGTAAAACTGGCAAAGTAAGAATGTTCCAAATGGCATATATCCAAATGTTGGAACCAATTTGTCAGAGTCATCAGTCTTTACAAGCGTTCACCACCATTGCTGCCCTTGGAATTCAAAAACCTATGCTGTGTACACATGGGTCTATATGATTGCTGGGGATATTTTGATAGCAATATATCCCCATCAATCATATTGCTACTGTCTCATTTTCATCAGCGATGAAAAGGAGACACTGCTATGGGCCGTAGGCGGAGCACAACAGCAGCAGGTGATGGGAGGAGGGAGGGAGCAGCGTTGCAGGGCATGGGAGAACAGCACTGATTTATCGGGCGCTGACCTCCTGCCCAGCGATCGTTGGGGGAAGGTGCTGGTCGCAGGAGCATGCTCCTGTGACCAGCGACCATGAACGGCTGGCCGCGGGAGCACACTCCCAGGCATCTATCAGCAGCTGCACATGAAAACACTGGCAATCAGGTTGCTGGCCGAACATTTTGCCAGCAATTTCATACATAATTGCACCCGTGTGTACGCAACATCAATGTTGAAGTTTTTATTGAACAGCACTTACATCAAACATACCATCTGTAAGTGTGTACAGAACTTATAACACTTTGCTGAAAATAACATAATCTCTGCTCATGGCATAGGGTTAACACCTTTCCCCTTTAATTCCGGACACATATTAATTACACAGGTTCTGTGGAAGTTTAAAACCAGGTGAAATGGAGTCTTGAAGTCACCCAGCCACAGAACCTGTGTAATTAATATGTGTCCTGAATTAAAGGGGAAAGGTGTTAACCCTAGCTCATGGCCTTCACTACTAATTACTGGTTGTTATCACCTAATTTGACACACCCTTGTTTGGCCAGCTCATCAGTGCAGCAGATTACATCATTTATTCATTAGTGTGAAAGTCCAGAAGGTTACTGCTTTTCATCGTGGTTTTAGCCATTAGCCATACAGTGTTGTCAACATTATACCCACTACCTGTAGTTTTTCAGTAACATGTGACCTGCTAATTGAATGTGTATTAATGCTGTGCATCACTGTTATTGGTTTTGAAATCACAGCTTCAATCACATACACTGTGAGTGCTTCATGTGCTCTTTTGCTGCGGCAGCCTTATAAGTGGACATACATGTATATTCTGCTCACAGCAAACCAAAATGTCCCAATCCAAATTGGATAACCCATGTGCAGCGCCGGTGGGGCAGATGTAACATGGATAGCAAGTTGATCACATTTCTATGTTTTAAAACTCCAGTGCAGCCTAAATAATGTGCTTATTTTAAAGAACACAGCACTTGAGATTTCTGCTTCCACATACCCCAGGCAAATTTATCTGTCTCTGCACATGTTACATCTGGCCCAGCTGCACTGCACATGCTTTTAGCCATGTTGTTGTAAAATTTGAACTACCAGCATAACAGAATAATAGGCATACTGCAACGGTAATGCTGTGTACACACGGGGGCAATAGGGTCTGAAATGGCTGGCAATATGGTCGCAGGTGATATACTTTACATCATAGGCTTAATTATGAGTGAAGATTTGAGCACACACCTAAGTTGCCTTACATAATTGATGTATTGGAAAGTGGTCTTGCTAGTGTTAGACTAGAAAATGCAAATGGACTAATAGTAATGATATATGCATCCATTTTTGTAGGTGCTGACGAGCCTGATGTGAGTGCATCAAGAGAAGAGGCGGAACAAATGTGGCCATTGCGTGAAAACACCCCATCTCCCCCACCCAGGCGAATGCCACATAGCCCCCAGCTGACTTTCAGCCCCGAACCGCAAGCTGGTGGTCCTGCTGCAGATTTTTTCAACAATTGGGCTGCCCACCAAGCCCGATGTGAGGCAACCTTTAAGGTGCAAGCAGCACATCTAGAGAGGTTACATTTGGAAACCGGACACATTGCCAGAACACAAGCACTTCTGCATAAAGACAATCGCACCCTGTTAAAGTGTGTGACGGCAATGCGGGTCGAACAGATGACATTCCAAAATACAATGGTCTCGCTGATGGAGTCCCTATGCCAGCAACACAGTAGCCATACCAGGCTCTTTGAAGACATATCTGGGTCATTACGTGAACGAAATATTATGGCGGCCCAACAAAGCACCACATCGCAGAGCACCACATCGCAGAGCACCACATCGCAGAGCACCAGCGCTACGCCCCTGTCTACTCCCCTCCCTTCACCAACACGCCGGTCAAGCCGGCAAACTCAGAAACAAACACAAAATGTAAAGGGGGCAAGGCCTTCAAAGCGTGAGGGTAAATAATGTTGCTTGTGTACATTTTTGCATGATGTTAATGCAAGAGTAAATTTTTTTTGGTTACCACATGTTCTGCTTGGTATTACCTTTTATTGACCCACAGCACATCATCTGACATAAGGTTGAAATATTTATTGCACTACACAACCGTATGGACATCTCTTCACAGTACACATAGGAAAAAACTACAATGTATGTGGTCACCCACATACACACACAACCAAAAATCTGTGTTTGCAGATGTAACATTCACATCATCAACATTCCTGAGGAAGCCGAAGAAAATGGACATGTGTATTGACACCATAGAACACCTATTAGGAATAAAAAAAATACATTAACACATGTAAAAAACCAACACACATATAAATATAGCATTCACTTAAGCCGCGTACAGACGGGGGAGATAGATAGCTCAGCCATATATTGCTAGCAATATATGGCAGCACACTATTTTGCTCGGTTTCTCCTTTTCATCATGGACCAGAGATGGTCGATGATGAAAGGGAATCTCTGGTGGAAAATGCCGCAGCCGTCATCAGCTGGTTGCAAGAGCAAGGTCCTGCCACCAGCGATGTTTATTTTGTGGGAAACCCACCTGGCAAATGATCGCCGGGGCACACACCCATCACTGCCAATATGGTTGGCTGCAAACCCATTTCAAGATATTTCTGGCCCTATTGCCCCCGTGTGTACACAGCTTTACTTCTACACAGTATAGTGCATGCAAACACATCTCGCAATATAGCCATGTCATCATTATGTGAACTATTTGGCCATTGTAGACACAAATCTGTTAGGCCAGCTCTTTATAACAATTCGCCCTAGCTGTGTGTGAAGAATCCCGGGAGGCTGCAGGAGAGAAAGACAAGTAGGTGTAACATGCAAACTACTTCATGGTGATGATGCCTGTGAGAGATGACAACAATTAGCATGGCATGTCACCATTGCAATGTACAATCCAGACCCACATTAGTTAACACTTTGACATATAGGAAGGACATAATGTACACACATGATTTGGCCAAAACTTACCATCCACATGTAGCCAAGCAGAAGTGAGGCAGACATCCATGGCAACAGCAGCACAGAAATCCGCACCCAAGCTGTGTGTGAAGGTGGTTGTGATCAACATCAGCATATGATGTTGGTTCATGCATGATGCTTTCAGCAGTGAACAATGTACACCAAAATGGAAAAAAAATGAAAAAAATTGGAACCCTTACGTAAAATTTCAGACAACATCAAACATTACACTGAAACAATACTTACACGCAAAAGAACGGCCAGCAAATGACATCCAGGTACCAGGGAGCCCAGGAGAACAAGCCCCACACACATTCAGCCTTCAGAACCAAAGTGCAAACAATATATAAGGATTTTCGGAAATAACATGTATTGTTATGTTGGTGTGGCTTACAATTAACATTTACAGTTAAGGCATCAAGCATATACATTTGAAAATTTGAAAATTATGTACGTTCTACTATTACAAAGGTTACGTAGACACCACTAATGGTAGACATGTGAAGCCAATTGTTAAGTGTAAACGTGCCCACACACTAGAAAGATCTGCCACTCTAAGATTTGCGCATCAATTAGCCTTGCAATCTTTTGTTGGTGTTGGACAAAATAATTTGGTGAAGCGGACATCTTTATCAAAGATATGTGTAAAATTTTGCATGTGCGTTCCTAGGGATCTTTTGACAAATATACTGATCTTTCGTGCAGCACTTAACATCATAATATTCAGATAAAGATCCACAGGAGCACACATCTGACTGAAATGGAGAGATGTATGACCGATTATCGGAACACATTTGACGATATATCGGGCAAATGTTTAGAAATTGCATACCAAATTTATGACGTCTGTGGCCACCTTAACAGTTATTTATATTGTGACCCGTGATATGTGCATAGAGGATGTCTTGATTGTTGGCCATATGCCATTGTTACTCACCACTAAAGGATGCCTGGATGAGCTCATCGCGAATCTGCCGCCTAGACGCTGTACTCCATCTATCACCAGATCTTTCATTTTCCAAATCAGTCTCACTGTCTTCTCCGCCCTCAATGTCTGGTAGATCTTGATCCAGACAGAGGTTGTGAAGAAAACAGCAAGCCATCACAATTTTCGAGACCTTTTGGGGGCTGTACAACAACAAGCCACCAGACTTATCTAGGCACCGAAAGCGAGATTTTAATACGCCAAAGCATCTTTCTATCACACATCTGGTGGCCTTATGTGCACGTTGAAAATTGTGATCTGCTTCAGAAAGGGGGTTCGACAGTGGAGTAAGGAGCCAGGATAAACAGGGAAACCCCTTATCACCTGAAATTTAGAAAAACAAGATTAACACACCTCACTACATGATTGAACAAGGACACAATTTAGGGCAGAAATGCTGCATGCATAACATTATTTTTGGTTGTGCAAACATGTAGAAATGTCACTACTTGCATCTTCTTACACATATATAAGTATTATCAACATGCATTATTGATGTAAAGCAGCATACAAAACCACAACACCAATCTATCAATCAATCAATCAATCAAACAATCAATCAATCTATCTATCTATTTGTATCTATCTATCTATCTATCTATCTATCTATCTATCTATCTATCTATCTATCTATCTATCTATCTACTTGTAGTGTGACCAGGCACAACAGGTTGCTGGTTGGGTGCATTAGTTGACGGCAATGTTGACTTATTTGGTATTGAGAGGCGGCACTCCAACCTTGTCCAATTAGACATACATACAGCAATGTTTCAATGCGTGTGCATTATTATCAGGCTATATATATATATATATATATATATATATAATTGCAGATGGGTCTATGATAGACCAGGCCGGCACTCCAGAGACTGACGCAAGATAATAATGTAGACTACACCATGTCGGCTGCGGTCCGCAGCCGACATGGTGTAGTCTACATTATTATCTTGCGTCAGTCTCTGGAGTGCCGGCCTGGTCTATCATAGACCCATCTGCAATTATCAACATTTATGGCAAGGTCACCACGAGCAGCTGATTATTTATCCGGAGTGCCGGACCCCTGGATCCCCTTTATATATATATATATATATATATATATATATATATATATATATATATATATATATATATATATATATATATATCGAGAGAGAGAGAGAGAGAGAGAGAGAGAGAGAGAGAGAGAGAGAGAACCAGAGACTGAGAGAGAGCCAGAGACATTTTCAAATGTATATATGCATACACACACACACACATTGCCAGAGAGATAAACACACATGTGTAATCAATTCCCTATATATCACAGACTACAGTTTATACACTATTAGACACTTACCCAGTAGCCAGCCCTCTGCCATTGATCCGGCTTCAAACTCATCAAAGAGGACTGACTGGCCGAGGATGTAGGAGTCATGACATGAGCCAGGGTAGCCTGCAAACACACTCATGATCTTAAGATTTGCATCACAGACCACCTGCACGTTGGTACTTGTGCTTTCATGTCGATTATAATAGGAACGGGCAGTATCCTGAGGTGGTCTCAGCGGAATGTGGGTGCAGTCAATAGCACCAAGCACATTGGGCATGGATGCAATGCGATGGAATGCTACCCTAACATCATGCCACTCTGTCTCCTGGCTTGGGAAGCAGATTGAGGCATCTATATGTGGCTGAAGGGCTTCAAGCACCTGGGTCAGGTACCTGGACAGTGTGGGCTGAGACATGCCAATGCCTTGGGCAGTGACATGTTGAAAACTACCAGACGCCAGAAAGTACAACACAGCCAGCAGTTTGTGCAGGCCTGAGACAGCGCATGAGCGTCCTGTCACAGGATCTAGCTCCAGTCTAATGAGGCCATACAGACGGAGAATGTTGGTACGATTAAGCCGGAACATCTGTATAACCACATCATCCGGCAATGCGTCAAAACATAAACGCGGCCTAAATAAACGAGGCCGACGCAGCCTCTGTGATACCTGCTGGACCTGCTGGTCATGCTCAGTTTCATGATGCCGGCGTCTTCTTCCTTGACACAGCCAAGACATCAGCTGTCTCAAAGCCCACACTGAAGCACCCTGAAATAGCATATAGTCTGCCATGCTAGAAGTCAGGAAGTGTTTGTAGGTGGATATTAGGCTTTTATAAGGCACACATTTGTGATTACAAAGGTCTGTGATGTGTTGTTAAAATGATAACACATGTGTTCCATTGAACCAGGTGAAATACACTTCAAAATACACCTTGTCAAGGAGGGTGTATTTTGTTTCACAATTTTTTTTACGATTCGTAGTGGTTTACGAATACGAATTTTCAAAATCACGAATACGAATTTTTAGTACATGATGAAAAGACGGCTTGGCAATGCAAAAATCATTCGTATTCTATCAATGGTGTAGACTTTTCGTACACATGCGTAGTCGTATTTTTAAATACGAATACGAACGCGATATTACAAGTTTACGCCTAGAAACATTTCACGATTCTACGATTTTTCCACTTGTTAACTTGGCATTTCACGAATACGACAGAAATTCACGCCATTTTGCCTACGAATACGACTTTTTACATTTTTAAAATACGAATCCATTTTGGTAAATGTCCCCCTTCGTGTCATTTATTGATTTAACCTTATATATTTTTGATATTTTTAGTGATTAAAATATTTGATTTTTTATTGAGAATCGTCTTGTCTAAATCATTGGAACAGCTTGCGCTGGCACATTCTTCCTTTTGTTTTTACACTGCATATTAGTGTTTGATAACTCTGTGCCAGCAGCAATTGATAGCGCACCACTCCACACACCTCTTTTAACTACATTTTCTGCATGACTTATGTATCCAGACTAATAGCAATAACCTAATGTTTTCAAATAATTTTCCTGTAAAAGAATATTAGGACTGCAGACCTTAGTCACGTTTATATTTAGAGGGGATTACGGTCCGACGACTTCAGTACGTATCAATCGGTTTTGCATATTCCCTATGGAGACATTCTCTACTATCCCTCTCCACAGCCCCTACCAGCTCTGGCAACTGACACACTGCAAATGCACTGTGCCGGAATCTTGGGAAGAGTCTTTCAAAAATGTCAAAGTCTTCTCTGATGTGTCCAGGATTTATTTAGCTGGAAGATCAGTTCTTACAACTACAGCCACTTCAAGTCATTTTTAATACATACTTATGATAGTTTGGTTAAAAAAAAAAAAGAGCAATCCTCCAACAATGTAAACTGATATTAATAATGGAATATTTGCAATTATTAATGCTGGAGTGTTTTAAACCACCTTGCGCTGCTAGTACACTAATTAATACACTAATAATACCACTGGACAGAATGACACTGGACACACTGCTGAAAGTGTACAAAAATCTTTTTATATAAGAAAAAAAAAAAAAAAAAAAAAAAAGGGAAGAATAATAAAACAATTCAAACATATAAATTAATAGCATTGATGAATACAATTCAATAAAATACCTAAATGGCCATTAGGTTAACGTTTAGCAAACTGTGGAGTACTCCGTGATGGGTTAATAATAACAGTCACTGGGGGTAGCCAGAATGATGAGGGAATGAGAAGGGGGAAATGATGCAAATGGAAAAGTAGCAGGGTTAGTGGATGAATGCAAAGCACATGCGGGGTTAATCAAGCTGATACACCAGTGCTCGGAATGAGGCACTGTAAGTGATAGATGTTATCTCACCCTCCGTTGGTATGGTGATAGGAGGCGTCGGGGAGCTTCAGTTGTTATCAGCTCATACCCGGTAGATGACGCTGCCGACGGGGAGCCTGAGTTGGAGAGGCTCTACCCGCTGTGTGCTGGGTCTGATGGTTTTAGACCAGCTGTGTAAACGTAGCCTGGAGAAATAACGGCTGGATGTAGTTGCTGAGTAGCGGGAGAAGCGCTCGACCGCTGGGTGAAGGAGTGGTGGCTGCTGCCAGATGACGGTGGCTTGTAGGCTGAGGACCGCGGCAGACCAGCTGGAGGTGGTGACTGGAAGGTAGGGGAATCACGGAGGTTTGCTGACGTAACCGGAAATGACGTCGACACGTTTCGTCTCTATGGCAACGGAGACTTTTTCAAGACGGATGTTGTACTGGCTCTGCACAAACCTATTTAAAGGCTGTGTGACGCTCGTTAGCCAATCAGATCATAAGGGTAATTCACATGTAATTAAAACAATTCTAAAAGATCGTGTGTCCAGTGCAATGACTAATATACATGATTTAAGCAGTAGTGCATTTTTTTCTTTTTTTCTTCATTTTAGCAAATCGTTTCTACAAATTATACTGAGATTCAGTCTTTATATAGTAGACAATCTGGTGGATTTATATCATTCAAATAGTTATATTTTACGTATTCAGTGTTATAACCTCATTTAAAGGGGTATATACACCCGCGATAGAGTGGAGAGAGATAGGGTACAATAAATTGAAAATAATTTAATATAAACATATAGAATTTTTATACATATATATGTATATCTAGCATATATTTATAATGAAATAGTGGAGATAGAAAATTATATATTGTAAATACCTTAATTAAAATAAATAAATAGAACTTAAATATAATAATAAAAATACACATGTAAATGAAAATCTATAAATGTAAAAAATTAGGTATATATATATATAGAGATATAAGGGACTAATGAAAAATAATAATTAAAAGTTATATATATAATGAACTAAAATAATAATAATAATAATAATAATAATAATAATTAATGGATAAATAAATATTAACTCAATGAATAAATATATAGTATATTTCATTACTTCAACCTATTGTATTAAATAGTTGGTGTCTTTGTCATTAGTGGGAACCTAGTACAATTTTTTGGAGAACAATTTAGGGTTTTAAATCCGTGGGGGTCGGGGGAAATTTCATCTGCAAACCCGTGGTGTCATGGAGAGGATACCTCTAACCAAGCACCCTGGGTAGATGTCCTTCCCCCCGATCCGCACGGAGCCAAGAGTCAAAAGAAAATTTTAATCACATTGTAAAGGGGAATACTAAGACGAATAAATAGTTAGAGTAGTCTAAGTTCAAAGGAGGTCCTAGTCCATACAAGTTAAATCCAGGGCTTCATTTAGGCCCTGTGGGCTGAGTGTGTCTAGTTTAAAAATCCAGGAGGTTTCGGCTAGGCATAACTTTCTGAACCGGTCTCCTCCTCTTTTGGTATTTGGAATAGATTCGATAGCTGTAACGGTTAATCCACTAGGATCACTCTGATGGTACTGGGAAAAATGGCGGGGAATGCTGTGATTCATATAGTTCTTTAGGATGTTTGTTCTATGTTCCCTAAACCTGGTTTTAATGCTCCGTATTGTCCTCCCCACATATTGTAATTTACAGGGACACTCCAGGAGATAGACACAATGGGTTGTATCGCAATTAGTAAATTGTTTCAAAATAAAGGTCTTTTTATTGTGTGATGATGTTATATTTTTTTCTTTATTTCTCATATGTTTACATGTTAAGCAGATACTTTTGTGGCATCTATAATTGCCAGGGGGTCTATTGGGGATCCAAGAATGATTTGGAGTTACCGTTGGGGCGGGTAGCAAGCTGGGTGCTATCTGATCTTTTATGTTTCTATTCCTCTTAAACACAATTTTTGTTTTTTCTAGGTCTCCTTGTAAAATTTTGTCATAATTCAAAATCTCTAAATTTTTACGTAATATTTTTTTAATATTATGTGATTCTCTGTTAAATTTTGAAATAAATATTAGTGATTGGAAGTCATTCTTTTGGCTCTCCACAGATTTATTTTCATTTTTATTCTCAAGTAGACTTTCTCTATTAACTTTAGCTACAGATTGGGATGCTTCTGTTAAAAGTTTATCAGGATAGCCTCTTCTTTTGAAATGGCCAAGCATTGATTCCGATTGAATTTGGAAATCTGAATTTTTTGTACAGTTGCGACGAAGTCGCAATAGTTGATTTTTGGGAATATTCCGAATCCACGGTCTATAGTGTCCACTATTAAAGTGGAGATAGTTGTTTGTCCCCACCGGTTTGAGATAATTGGTGGAAATGAGAAGACCTTCATGAACCGAGAACGCAATATCCAGGAAGTTAATGGACGTGTAACTGAAAGTGTGGGTGAAAGTGAGACTAAAAGTGTTGTGATTGAGGTAATTGACAAATTCAAGAGCTGTTTCGTGACCCCCTCTCCATATAATGAAGAGGTCATCAATGAAACGGCCATAGAGGACCAGATTCTCTCTATATGGGCCGCCCCATATGAGTTGTTCTTCAAGGCGGCCCATATAGAGGTTAGCAAAACTAGGTGCAAATCTGGTCCCCATGGCCGTTCCAAGTGATTGAAGGTAATGGTGGTCTTCAAAGCCTCTATAATTGGAAATAAAAATTTATTTTCTGCGGCAATACTGTACTTCAACCTTTGATAAAAAGGTACCGGTGTCTGTCTGTGGAGAACTTTCACTTTTATTTTAAAAACAAAATGTAAGAGCAATGAGCAAGAAAAAAATGAATGCTGGAAGGCAAGCCATGGCCATACCTATATTGGAACACTGAAAAATAGGGGGAGTGTGTGGCAGGTGGTGTTATAGTGTTAGATACAGAAAGCGAAGCCTACCAGGAGGGGACAGGGAGCCCACTCGAGTAAATAGTCTGAGGGCAGATGTATTAAGCTTCAAAAAGTGATAAAATGGAGAGTGATAAACAGACAGCCAATCTAACCTACCTACCATGTTAACCCCTTCCCGACAATTGACGTACATTTACGTCATGGTCGGGAAGTACTTCCCGACACATGGCGTAAATGTACGTCATGGCATTTAACTGTCACCGCGTCTATAGAGGCGGTGACAGTTTCAACATGTCTGCTGTCCCTGACAGCAGACATGTCCGTGCATGCCCAGGGGGGGCTGCGATGCCGCCCCCCTGTCGGCGATCGCTGTGATTGGCTGTTCAGTGTGAACAGCCAATTACAGCGTTTTCTGTGTCACCGGCGAATAACGTTCGCCGGTGACACGCGATCGGAGGTGATTGGTGCTGTAAAGTACAGCACCAATCACCACGGGGTGTAAGGGTGACACTGGTGTCACCCCACCTCACCCCGCCCGCCCCCAAAGGCCGTGATTGGTCCGTCGGACCGACGGACCAATCACAGCCATGGAGGGGGGTTTAAACTAACGGTGACTGCACTGCAGACGCCATTCCGGTCTGGAATTGCGTGCAGTGCGGTCACCGTGCCTAGCTGCCGCGATATACTGACCAGAACCTTGCAAAATACTTACCTGATCCTTGCAAATATCTTGCCTGCTTCATCACTGCTTGTAGTGTGCTGGATGCTTCCTGGATCCTGTTACTTGTGACTTCCTGTGTTGTGAACTTGTGCTGCTGCAGTGTAATAGCGTTAGTTAGATAGAGAGAGATAGAGAGAGAGATAGAGAGAGATAGTGTCAGAGAGTGCTATATTTTGTGCTGCTGCAGTGTGATATAGTTATAGAGAGAGAGATAGAGAGAGATAGAGAGAGATAGAGAGAGATAGAGAGAGATAGAGAGAGAGAGATAGAGAGGCCTAGTGACAGAGAGTGCTATATTTTGTGCTGCTGCAGTGTGATAGTTATAGATAGAGAGATAGAGAGAGATAGAGAGAGATAGAGAGAGAGAGATAGAGATAGTGACAGATTGTGCTATATATTTTTTATATAACTGACTGCTGCCCCCCCTTTTGTGCTGATCAGTATAAATTAACTGATCAGCAACTTTTTGGGGGCGCAGGTTTTTTTTTATCTATATATATACCTGTCACTGCTGCTGCTGCAGTGTCATAGAGTGTTAGATAGTGAGAGATAGAGAGATAGAGAGAGATAGTGACAGAGAGTGATAGAGAGTGCTAAATTTTGTGTCTGCTGCCCCCGCCTTTTGTGCTGATCACTATATCTGAGGTGATCAGCAACTTTTTGGGGGTGCAGAGGTTTTTTTTTTTATATATATACCTGCCAGTTGCACTGTCAGTTGCACCAAAGGTTGTGCACCTGCTGCCCCTCACTGGTAATCAGTGTCGCATCACTGATCACCTTTTTTTTTTTTGTTTGTGCTGTGGGGTCTTTTTTTAATTTTTTTTTTACACACACTGTGATTTTGTGGGTGTCCTGTGGCCGCTGTGCGCTGATCAGTGACGTACATCACTGATCATCTTTTTCGGCACAGGGTTGATCTATTTTTTTTTTTGATCAAATTCCTGTTGCCTTTGAGCGGTGTTCAGTGACGGACGTTACTGACCAACATCTGTGCTCAATTTTTGGCGCAGGACCTTTTTTTTTTTTTTTTTTTAACCCCTTCAATTTTTTTTTTTTAACCCCTTCAATTTTTTTTTTAACCCCTTCAATTTTTTTTTTTTTTAACCCCTTCAATTTTTTTTTTTTTGTATAAAGTATTTTTTTTTTTCTGCACTACATACACACTACACACTACATACCCCCCGGGTTGAAATAAAGTTTGTACCCCCCCCTACACTATACACGTGTTGAAACATTTCACTACCAGTAACACAAAAATAAAAATGGCATCCCAAATGTCATCCCAAATGTCATCCCAGTCATCCAGAAGAATGTATTCAGCGGAGGAGGCATATGCCATGCTTGCTTCTGACTCTGACACAGCCAGTGATGCAAGCAGGGAATTTGAAGGATTCGCCTTAAGCTCCTCTTCCTCCTCTGGTGATGAGGGACCCCCTCAAAGACGCCCCCGTAGAGCAGCTGAGACCCCCCCCCCAATAATTGATCTCGTATGGACCCCACCACCAGACAATTTTGAGCCCCAGGTTCCTGAGTTTTTGGCCATGCCAGGAATCCAATTTGATTCCACAGGTCTCAGAGAAATTGACTTTTTCAAATTATTTTTCTCTGATGATTTTATAAATTTAATGGTGGACCAAACTAATTTATATGCCCAGCAGTTTATTGCTCAAAACCCCACGTCATCATTTGCTAGGTGGACCCCTGTAGATGCAGTAGAGATGATGACGTTTTGGGGTCTGGTGTTTCATATGGGCATAGTAAAAAAGCCAGAAATTAGGCAATATTGGAGTACAGATGTTCTGTACAGCACCCCATTTTACCGTATGGCCATGCCCCGGGCTCGATTTGAGACGATCCTTAAATTTTTGCATTACAACGATAATGCACAGTGCCCACCCAGAGATGATCCCACCTTTGACCGGCTATTCAAAGTCAGGCCGGTCATTGATCATTTCAGTGCCAAATTTGAAGACATGTACATCCCAGATAAATTCATTTGCATAGACGAGTCCCTTATACATTTTAAAGGAAGGGTTAAATTCCGCCAGTACCTTCCCAGTAAGAGGGCAAGGTATGGCATAAAAATGTATAAGCTGTGTGAAAGCACCTCAGGGTACACTCACAGGTTTAGGGTATATGAAGGGAAGGATTCAAGAATTGAACCGCCAGAATGCCCCCCCTCCCTCGTAGGTGTTAGTGGAAAAATTGTCTGGGATTTAGTGCACCCCTTCCTGGATAAAGGTTATCACCTCTATGTGGATAACTTTTACACCAGCATCCCCCTGTTTAAGGCCCTTGGTTCAAGAGGTACAGCAGCTTGCGGTACTGTGCGCAAGAACCAAAGAGGCCTCCCAAAAACGCACATTGCCCAAGTAATGAGAAGGGGTGAAAGCAGGGGAATATGCACCGAAAATATGTTGTTGGTCAAATATAAGGACAAGAGGGATGTCCTTATACTGACAACAATTCACGGAGACAGTACCACCTCCGTCCCTGTACGAGGTACCAGTACCCACACCTCAAAACCTAATTGTATCCTGGATTACAATAGGTACATGGGCGGAGTGGATCTTTCAGATCAGGTACTGAAGCCGTACAGTGCCCTGCGGAAAACAAAAATCTGGTACAAGAAGCTGGCCGTGTATATCATCCAGATGGCACTGTATAACGCTTACGTGCTATTCCGTTCTACCGGCCAGAGGGGGACATTTATGCACTTTCAAGAGGAAGTCATAAAGGGCCTAATATTTGGGAACCAGCAGGCAGAGGGCCCCAGTACTTCTAGTACTGGCCCCCGTATTGTACCAGGGCAGCATTTTCCTGATGAAATCCCCTCCACTGGAAAAAAGGGCAGGACACAAAAAAGGTGCAAAGTTTGCTATAAAAAGGGAATAAGAAAGCAAACTATTTTCCAGTGTGACACTTGCCCCGACAAACCCGGCCTATGTATAAAGGAGTGTTTTAAAATATACCACACATCTATGGATTATTAGGTTCATAATTTCACCGTGCTTCGGGGGTCTTGCTAATGCCACATAGCACCCACCATTCATTCCACCAGAATCTGAGCTGCAAAATCCAAAAATCACTCCTTCCCTTCTGAGTCCTGCCATGCACCCAACTGGTATTTTTTGGTCACATGTGAGGCATTGCCGTACTCGGGAGAAATTGGGGCACATATTTTGGGGTGCTTTTTCTCCTTCATACCTTCTGAAAATGAAAAATTTTGAGCCAGAACTGCATTTTTGTGTAAAAAAATGTAATTTTTCATTTTCACTGCCCACTTGTATCAAAATTGGTGAAACCCCTGGGGGTTTGAAATGTACACTATACCCCTAGATGAATTCCCTGAGGGGTGTAGTTTGCAAAATGGGGTCACTTGTGGGGGGGTTCCCCTGTATTGGTGCTTTGGGGGTCTTGCTAATGCGACATAGCACCCACCATCATTCCACCAGAATTTGTGCTGCAAAATCCAAATATCACTCCTTCCCTTCTGAGTCCTGCCACTTTTTGGTCACACATGAGGCATTGCCGTACTCGGGAGAAATTGGGGCACAGATTTTGGGGTGCTTTTTCTCCTTCATACCTTCTGAAAATGAAAAATTTTGAGCCAGAACTGCATTTTTGTGTAAAAAAATGTAATTTTTCATTTTCACTGCCCACTTGTATCAAAATTGGTGAAACCCCTGGGGGTTTGAAATGTACACTATACCCCTAGATGAATTCCCTGAGGGGTGTAGTTTGCAAAATGGGGTCACTTGTGGGGGGGTTCCACTGTATTGGTGCTTGGGGGGTCTTGCTAATGCGACATAGCACCCACCAAAATTCCACCAGAATCTGAGCTGCAAAATCCAAAAATCACTCCTTCCCTTCTGAGTCCTGCCATGCACCCAAATGGTATTTTTTGGTCACATGTGAGGCATTGCCGTACTCGGGAGAAATTGGGGCACAGATTTTGGGGTGCTTTTTCTCCTTCATACCTTCTGAAAATGAAAAATTTTGAGCCAGAACTGCATTTTTGTGTAAAAAATGTAATTTTTCATTTTCACTGCCCACTTGTATCAAAATTGGTGAAACCCCTGGGGGTTTGAAATGTACACTATACCCCTAGATGAATTCCCTGAGGGGTGTAGTTTGCAAAATGGGGTCACTTGTGGGGGGTTTCCACTGTATTGGTGCTTGGGGGGTCTTGCTAATGCGACATAGCACCCACCAAAATTCAACCAGAATCTGAGCTGCAAAATCCAAAAATCACTCCTTCCCTTCTGAGTCCTGCCATGCACCCAACTGGTATTTTTTGGTCACATGTGAGGCATTGCCGTACTCGGGAGAAATTGGGGCACATATTTTGGGGTGCTTTTTCTCCTTCATACCTTCTGAAAATGAAAAATTTTGAGCCAGAACTGCATTTTTGTGTAAAAAAATGTAATTTTTCATTTTCACTGCCCACTTGTATCAAAATTGGTGAAACCCCT
Source organism: Crinia signifera (assembly GCF_055691185.1). NCBI lineage: Eukaryota > Metazoa > Chordata > Amphibia > Anura > Myobatrachidae > Crinia > Crinia signifera. The sequence continues at coordinate 329,803,037 of NC_139217.1, forward strand.
GGGGGTTTGAAATGTACACTATACCCCTAGATGAATTCCCTGAGGGGTGTAGTTTGCAAAATGGGGTCACTTGTGGGGGGTTTCCACTGTATTGGTGCTTGGGGGGTCTTGCTAATGCGACATAGCACCCACCAAAATTCAACCAGAATCTGAGCTGCAAAATCCAAAAATCACTCCTTCCCTTCTGAGTCCTGCCATGCACCCAACTGGTATTTTTTGGTCACATGTGAGGCATTGCCGTACTCGGGAGAAATTGGGGCACATATTTTGGGGTGCTTTTTCTCCTTCATACCTTCTGAAAATGAAAAATTTTGAGCCAGAACTGCATTTTTGTGTAAAAAAATGTAATTTTTCATTTTCACTGCCCACTTGTATCAAAATTGGTGAAACCCCTGGGGGTTTGAAATGTACACTATACCCCTAGATGAATTCCCTGAGGGGTGTACTTTGCAAAATGGGGTGACTTGTGGGGGGGTTCCACTGTATTGGTGCAACATAGCACCCACCATTCATTCCACCAAAATCTGTGCTGCAAAATCCAAAAATCACTCCTTCCCTTCTGAGTCCTGCCATGCACCCAACTGGTATTTTTTGGTCACATGTGAGGCATTGCCGTACTCGGGAGAAATTGGGGCACATATTTTGGGGTGCTTTTTCTCCTTCATACCTTCTGAAAATGAAAAATTTTGAGCCAGAACTGCATTTTTGTGTAAAAAAATGTAATTTTTAATTTTCACTGCCCAGTTGTATCAAAATTGGTGAAACCCCTGGGGGTTTGAAATGTACACTATACCCCTACATGAATTCCCTGAGGGGTTTAGTTTGCAAAATGGGGTCACTTGTGGGGGGGTTCCACTGTATTGGTGCTTGGGGGGTCTTGCTAATGCGACATAGCACCCACCAAAATTCCACCAGAATCTGAGCTGCAAAATCCAAAAATCACTCCTTCCCTTCTGAGTCCTGCCATGCACCCAAATGGTATTTTTTGGTCACATGTGAGGCATTGCCGTACTCAGGAGAAATTGGGGCACAGATTTTGGGGTGCTTTGTCTCCTTCATACCTTCTGAAAATGACAAATTTGGAGCCAGAACTGCATTTTTGTGTAAAAAAAATAATTTTTCATTTTCACTGCCCAGTTGTACCACAATTGGTGAAACCCCTGGGGGTTTGAAATGTACACTATACCCCTAGATGAATTCCCTGAGGGGTGTAGTTTGCAAAATGGGGTCACTTGTGGGGGGTTCCTAACTTTTAGCATCTTATGGTGCCTAGAAACCTACATGGTGCCTAAAAAATAATCTCATAAAAAGGAGGCTCCAAAATCAAGTAGGTGCTCCTTCTATTATGAAGCCTGTGGTTTGGTCAACGTGCACACTAGGGCCACATATAGGATATTTATGAAAACAAAAGAATTGGGGGAATCAATTTTTAGTCACATTTCTCTAGTAAAATGTACTGTGTTCCTTAGAAAAATGTATTAAAATTGCAAATCTGCAAAAAAAATGAAATTTTGAAATTTCACCTGCACTTTGTTTTAATTCCTGTGAAACACCTAAAGGGTTAACAAACTTCCAAAATGCTGTTTTGAATACTGTGAGGGGTGCAGTTTTTGAAATGGTATCATTTATGGGGGTGTCTCACATACAAGTCCCTCAAAGTCACATCAGAACTGAACTGGTCCCTAAAAAAATCAGTGTTTGAAATTTTCTTGAAAATTTGAGAATTTGCTATTCATATTGTAAGCCTCCTAGTGTCCAAAAAAATTAAAAGGAAGTTGAAATAATGATGGAAACATAAAGTAGACATATGGTCTATGTTAGTTATTAACTATTTTGAGTGGTATGATTATTTGTCTCACAAGCAGAAAATTTAACATTTTGCAAATTGCTAAATTTTCCATTTTTTTACGACATTTTGGTATTTTTCACAAAAAAACACAGACTGTATCGACCCAAATTTACCACTAATTTGAAGTACAATGTGTCACGAAAAAACAATCTCAAAATCACTGGGATAAGTAAAAGCAAAAAAAAGTTATCCCCACTTAAGTGAGACATGTCAGATTTGAAAAAAAGGGCTCTGTCAGGAACGCAAAAACTGGCTCTGTCAGGAAGGGGTTAATGACTGGGTTTGAAAAATGACAGGTTTGACCTGATTGGATGGTTGTCTATCACTCTTCACTTTATATATTTTTTTGAAGCTTGGTACATCTGGCCCTGTAGAAGCGGGTGATTGACAGTTTCTGTTTTCAGATGCTGCATGGATACTCACCTACGTAAACTAGCATTTGTGTAAGATAGTAAACCTGGCTTCCAGAGCATCACACAAAAACAGGTAAGGTCAATACACACTGGGCGACTATGCCCAGCGTGTATGGACAGTGATGATCACTATCATCACTGGGGGGGAAAGCCGCTCAGTGCATACACACTGAGCGGCTGTCCCCCAGCCCGGTGCCTTCAGCGTGAAGAGAACGGCTTTGCATAGCACAGAGCTATGCAAAGCTGTTCTCAAAGCCGTTCATCTGCTGGTAATATGAGCAGATGAACAGCTTTCTCAGCGATGATGTGGGAGTGCACAGCAGCGCTCACCGCTCATCGCTGGGGCATACACACTGAGCGGCTTTTCCCCTGCCTGGTGATGTCAGCGGGGAGAGGATGGCTTTGCATAGCGCAGAGCTATGCAAAGCGTTCTCAAAGCCGCTCGTCTGCTGGTAAAACCAGCAGATGAACAGCTTTCCCGGCGATGCGGGAGCGTGCAGCAGCGATCACCACTCATCACTGGGGCATACACACTGGGCGGCTTTGGGCTGAAAGCCGCCCAAACCTGCTGTTTTGAGCGATTTTCAGCTCAAAGTTGCCCATTGTGTATGGGCCTTAACTTTGCAACCAATATCATCCCCTAATGTTAATTAATAGTAATATAATGGATAGATGTTCATCCTGTTAAAAGCTACACATTACATTACTTGTACTTACTTTTCTGAGCTCTCCTAAACAGCAAGAAAGCCACAGCAGCTGATATTGACAGAAATAATCCACTTCCTGCTATGTAATATATCCAGTATGGCATGGAATCTACATAAATAAGATTCAGAGATGACTCTATGTTAGGCTAATTGTGCAATTGAAATACCTCAAAGTGCATAATTAATCATTAAGCAAGGGTTGCCTACCCTCTCCGAATGGACAGGAGGCTCCTGAAAATCGGGTCCCCCTGAAAAGATGTGCAACCCTCCCAGATACCACTGGACCCCCCCCCCCTATGCATCTCCCCCTCAGCAGCGTTAATTCACCGCCATTTGCGGCTTTTCGTGGAAGGACGGGGCTAAATATGCAAATTGCATCATTTTAGCTCTGTCCCCTCCCCAAAGACCCGGGATTTGCCGTACTGATCGCCGAATGGCAGACGGGACATTGATCCCATCTGCTGATTTGCGGTCGAGCAAAACAAAAAGGCCAGGGTCACGGCTGTCGGGACAAACCAATAGTCGTGACCCAAGATTGAATACCCCCAAATATATCCCTTACTTTTCCACTACTCAGGGGCTACAAACTGAAAATGAGGGTTTATTCGGTGTAAATACCAGCCCTATCCTTCTCCATGTGTTCCTATCATCATACCTCGTCATATGAACGTCTGTCCCTTGCCTCACCAAGTGTGCCTCTGAGCCCTTCCCATTAGTGCCAAGAGGTGGGATTAACATCATTACACCTGTGTGGAAACCTTGGCAGTCTAGTGGCCTCCAGACCTGTAACCTGCTGTAACAAACTACAAACCTCCACATTTCAAATTATATCCCACATCCCCCCACTGAGCACAGCATTCCCATGAAAACACTGGGTGTTCCCAGGGAAATCCGGCGATGACGGGGGTGCCGGGGCAGGCAGCTGGCATCAGTGGATGTCAGCTGCCAGCCTGCTTCCCACACAGGGTGCTCATAGATCAGAGACACTATAGAGGTGTCTCTGATCTGCGTGCGCTGGAGAAATCATTCGATGGTCACCGACCATCAAATTATTTATCCCCCGCATCCAAGGCTGTGAATGAATGATTATGTAAATAGTCCATTCGCAGCTGTACAAGGGATCGTGGGTGTTAAAGGGGGGCCGGCACTGCAGGCGGTGTTTGGTGCACACGCAACGCTGCGAAATTCGCAGCTTTGCGTGTGGACCAGAATAAGGTCCTTTATCTTCTGTAACTAAGGGGCTGATTCAGACCTGTTCATATGGGTTTGAATTCTGTTACTTTTTTATGGTGGGGGTCCTGCGCATGCGCAAACTCCCTGTGCGAAGGCCTTTGGCGAGTATCATACTCACCGAGGCATTGGCACAGTAAGGGGAGGGCCGGGGGCAGGCAGGGGGCTGCAGCCAGCCACCCGCTATATGGGTTTCCCCATAAAAATTCCCCTGGGAATGCAGGCGTGTCGATGCCTGCGTGCGGCGGGTAGCTGACGTCATGTGACATCAGTGCCTTCCCTAAATTCGGACTGCAGCGGCCATCTGAAAAGTAAGTATTGACTTTTCAGACTGGAGGCTGCAGAAATCATTTGCTGGGCTGCGAGTATATGCAGCTTAGCGAACAGGTCTGAATAAGGCCCTTAGTTTTCTCCTGTTTACTTATCTGTATGCTGTTTCTATTTTTTCTACAAATGTAAATTATTTTAAAACTATTTATGGACCTCCCATTTTTTTTATAATTTTCTATGAAGATTGCAGATAAGGAAATAATGGATTTAACAAAATAAATGCAGTCCCAATTAATAAAAAGAGAAACTTACCAGATATTCTTATGAACACTGCATTACTACCCAACGATAATTTTCTCTTTCCATTTATTTCCACCACTGTATATGCACAGCGATAATTTCCCTCATCCTCTTTCTTGGATAAAGACAACGTGTGATTGTTTGTTGCCCCTTGTTGTTTATTTGTAAGTATTTGTTTATTATCCTTGTAATACAGGATTTGTATCACTACATTGTTATTAGGAGGGGAACATATCATAGTGATAGTCTGCCCCTCATTATACAGATCACGTGATGGGCTTATAGAGAAGGAGGGAGGAGGCGGGGAACCTGAAATGCAAAGGAAGCATTTTGTCATAGAAATCATTCATTACCTAAGTATGCAACTTATTATTGGCTAACATTACATTACAAATTACATTTTCTACTAAAATGTTAAAAGTGAGATTCAGTTATATATTTTCTCTGTAATATAGAGAAGGAGGTAGACAGATAATAGGCAATAAGGCAATGTGACAAAATACCAATATTGTCCTCCAGTACCTGCACATGGAGGGAATGTGTACTGTACCTATGGAGGGCTGCTGCTAGTTAAGGGTCCTACTTGTGGTATCTTATAGAACACTATTTACAACTGAATAAAGGTTTTTGTTTGCTCAAGAGAGGGCAAACACAAGACAGAAAAGGGCTTTGTGGGCGCACTCTTATTTATGTATATATGTAATTAATTTAAAACATAACTTTTAATTCGATCTGTTAATATAAGGTAGCAGAATTTTTTTTAAAGATTTTAAAGAGAAAAGTGTGATGAAATATATATAGATAGTTAGGTACCACTTAATAGAGGCAAAAAGGTTTTTGCATAAAAATGTTGTGTGATGGTCCTATTGGCTTTTTACACTTTATTCTCCATTCGGCGCATCACGTCCTTAATCGACATTGATATATGGACAATGCGATTATGGGCGAAAATGAATGGTTTGGGTCCCTATTCGGTTTAAATAACCCGTAGGGATGTATGTTGCCCCAGCAACTGTTGTGATGGTATTATTACAGCTTGTATTGCTTATGCAGTAGGCGTGTCCAGTACAATTTAATTAGGGATACCTCTATTGATACCACACCAGGGGTTCTTCTGGGGTCACCCACAAGAATACTAATCTGGCCCGTCACTGCTTAGCTTCCAAGTTCGGGAAGTTTTTGGGCAGTTCCAGTGAGGTATGGTGGTATTTTATTGAGGATTAATTCCCAAAATCCCAATTGTCTGGTTAACTGCGTCAAAGCGTTAATAGCTGACTCAATACCTGATTATTGTTGGCCACCATTCAATTACCAGCTGAATATTAGTAATCAATATTACTTAAAGAATCCACATCATGTAGTAAAAACAGGGGGGGGGGAGGAGAAAGCAAGGGGGGGTGGGAGAATAAGATTGGGAGAGGGATTGGGAAAAAAGGAGGAGTGACAGATTTGGAAATAGGGAAAAAAGCACGGTGAAAAAGACAGAGAGGAGAAAGAAAGCATTAAGCACTAATTAGTGCATAAAGATGATTGGATGTCAGTCTTTTAAATAGCATGGCTCACAAACCTTGTCTTATACCTTCTGAGGAAACCGCTGCTTACCCACATAGCGGAGAAACGCGTCAAGGGATTTTACCAGCTGGCACTCCGTGTAGCCGACTCAGAGCAACCGCTTAACAATCTACCTCAACCTGCCTTAAAAATTTCCAAGCCGTTCCAGAGTGACCTCCCCAGTGTGTTGCTATCTTCAACAAGCAGCCGGCGTCTGACCGGTAATTCAAGCCACCGCAACCTGGGTGAGTGTTTGGACTGTGTCCTGACTTCTGTGATTCCTGGCAGTACAGAAAACTTCCATCTGCGCTGTTTGCCGGAGACGGACGGCTCGCCCCCTGTGAAACATCTCATCAGCGGGTTGTCAACAGGCGGTGACCGCTGACAGGGGTGCTGGAGCTGTCTGTTAAATATACACAGCACAACTGAATATTTCTCTCGGCTGTTCAAATTTCAAAGGATCTGAGGTCGGTTAATCATTGATAAATACTCTGAGTAAGCCACTGACATTTATAATTCCCCAAATCCATTTAGGGATCAATTTAAAGGACAATCAGCTGTCTATAACAGCCCTTGAAATCGTCAATAGGAGTGTGTGCGAATATATCGATTCTTTTTACTTTTTTGTATTTTTATGAGCTTATATTGTCTGTACAATTTTATTGTGTGTTATTTTATATTAATAAATTTGTATTGAATTCATCCAACTGTGGCGCTCTCTAGATATATGCGAATTATCGCTTATATCTTGTCTTTCTACATATTGTCCTCTTACAAATATACCTATTTGTACTTGGGAGCAGCCAACCATATTTACATCCATATTTACCTAATTGATTCAATAATCTTTGTGTAATTTTCCAGTTTTTTATTATTTTCTATTTTTTCCCCAAAAGGGGGTGTGGTCACTGATTGCGCCCGATTGGTTTGTTCTTTCTGAACCAGAGCTGTTATCTCGAGAAAGAAAGCAGTTCAATGATGTGAGAGGCTGGATCTGGATGGTAAATACAGACAGTCTTGCCCCTTATAAATTTACTGTATCCCTGCGATCAGGGCTTTAGGTCTTCTGGTGTTAATAGGGTTAAATACCTGTATACTGGATCTGGGTAGCCTGAGAAATCAGGTAGTGAAAATTTGAGTGGGTTTAAACCAGTATCCACAATTGTATCCACAGTGTTGCAGTCTCTAATTAGTGCTCCGTTCCTGTGTAGGTTGTTGTAAAAGTTGCTAACAGAGAGCCCGCCAATTGAGTGCCTGGCTTAGTTCCAATAATGGATTTTTAAACACAATTTTACTGACAAAGTAACAAAGTAACCGTTGCTGCTTGTGATGTATTGAGCATGATGCAGCTAGATCCCAATGAGGGATTCTTAGCTGTTGGCAAACAGTTAGTTGATGAAATACAATTTGTGACTCTTACAATTGGATGTTGCAAAACTTTAGTGGTTGTTCTTAGAAAAAACGGGAAGAAGTGTCACTCTACTGCAGGACGCAGCGGGAGGACACTTGTACCTGGGACACCGCCACCGGGTGTCAGTGCTTCAGGTCCAGGTAGGGTCACTGTGGGGGAGTCTCTGGTGCTGGTCACGCCGCTGCTGTGGTTGCTGGGGTGTCCGCTAGACACGTGTTTCGCCGGGATCGGCTTCTTCAGTAAGCGCCATCTTGGTTGAGGGCAGTATGCCCTTAGTCTTATACGTCGTCAGTCCAATCACTATGTTTCCTTTCTGATTGATGTTTTGGCTCGCCTATGGAGAGGCACTTGTCTCTGGTTGGTCCAGAGCTATTGTGCTGTGAAAAACGTCTTTGGTGGACGGGCATGGAGCTTGTGTTTTTGCTGGTTATTACAGAAGTTGTCATAGCGAGTATCGCTTTTATTAACGTAAGGTTTTTTTTTTGACTGCTGGGATTAGCCGCAGCACGGGAAGGTGATCTTGATTTATGTATACTCTATTGTGCTACTTTAATTGAGTATGTTAAGTGGCTGATAATTAATGGAAGGCTGGTAATAGGTTCTTACGTGCACAAAGATAAATCTTTGCCCTGTGTGGCATAGATTAGATATCTATGGGATTTTTTCAGGAGTAAGAGCTTTCAGCTGATAGTGTCCCAGTTACTTTGTGAGCCATTGGGCATTATAGCTGAAAAGGACATTAAAAATTGATTTGAAGAAGTAGGTGGCAGGTAATGCATGCCGGTTGGGTTTATCATACAAAATGGTGGGACTGTAGTGTGTATTGACTATGTGACCTTAATATACAATTGGGTGTGAGTGAGTTTAAAAAATTGTGAGTAAGTGACAAAAAATAAGTAAGAAAAAGCAAGTGAGTGGAAACAGTGGAGAAAATTGGAGTGGTGCCAATTGCGATCCTGTAAATAACATTGAGGATGGGTATAGAGGGTGATAGTTATATATAGTTCATTCTCGTGAGAAGGGTCAGCTTTATGCTGCAATGGTGTAATATATGTGGTAGATGGTGCTTGGGTTGGCAGTGACTTTTTTATTTGAGGCGTGATTACATGTGGGGTGATGCTAGTTGTGTTACCGTTGTGGTACTTGATATTTTGTGACACATTGCGTTACCATGGTTGTGCTGGTGACGTGAGGATTGGAAATTGGTTCACCGTGTACCATTTAATGTGTATGCCTATAGCTGCTACAGCCGACAGATGAATGAATTGCCCTATTGGGGTCATTGGTAAGTATGATTTGAATAAGTAGAATAGCAATGGTTCAGCAGTGGTCACTATCGTTTAGTAATATATGGTAAATTTATTTAAGAAAAGCCCCATACTTTATATCCTCATTAAGGCCGTTGGGTGCCAGGGATCCAAGCCTAAAGATCCATTTCCCTTCTTTCTGGAGCAGTGTCTGGTTCAGATCTCCACCTCTGAGACCAAGGTGTATTTGTTCAAGGCCAAAGATTTTGAAACTGGTGGATTTCCCTTCATGTTTTCGATGGAAGTGTCTCGCTACCGTGGTTAACTGTTTCATCTTTTTGATGTCAGCTTCGGCATTTCGGATATTCCCTAGATGTTCAAGGGCACGTTGTTTTAGTTGACGACTTGTCATCCCAACATATAAGATGTCACAGTCACATGTGATGCAATATATCACATTCTTGCTTTTACAATTGAAGTATCCTCTGATGGGGATCAATTGTCCGTATTTGTCCTTTATTGTGGCTAGTTTTTTGATATGTTGGCATATTTTGCATCCTCCACAGGGAAAGCTACCATCTGGGAAAGTGTTCTTGGTTCTTGGTCCTGAGAAATGGCTATGTACTAATTTGTCCTTGAGACTGGGTGCTCTTCTCCAGCTCATGTTGACTTTGCTGTCCAGTTTCTTAGCTAAGTCGCTGTCACTCAAAATAATGGGCCAATGCTTCTGTATAATACTCTTGATTTCACGCCATTCTTCGCAGAAATTCCCGACAAAGCGAATTGTGGTGTCATCTTTTTTGGTTATGGGTTTGTCGGTTTTGAAAAGGATTTGTGACCTATCTATCCCAGCCACCGTTTGTTGTGCCTTTTTGATGGATCTTTTGGAGTAGCCTCTCTCCCTCAGTCTGCTGCTGAGGTCTTTACAGTTTCGTTGGTATACTTCTTCATTAGAACAGTTCCTCCGAATCCTAAGGAATTCTCCTTTGGGGATATTGGCGATTGTGGGTGGAAAGTGTGCACTTGAGTTGTAAAGTAAACTGTTGGTTGAGGTTGATTTCCGAAAGAGTTCTGTATTCACCATGTTACCCTCATCTCTGTATATCTTCAGATCTAGAAAAGATATACTCGTTCGACTGTATTCGGATGTTAATCTTAAATTAAGCTTGTTGTTATTGAGGTGCTCCAGGAATTGGTGTAGCTGTGCTTCGGTACCCCTTCAGATCATCAGAATGTCATCTATGTATCTCATCCAAACGGTGATGCATTCATCATAGACATGGTTGTTCTCATGAAAATCAAACTCCCGTTCCCACCACCCAAGGAAGAGGTTGGCGTACGTGGGGGCACAAGCCGTCCCCATCGCCATGCCCCTCCCCTGGATGTAGAAGCGGTTATTAAATGTAAAATAGTTTTTGTGCAGTACAAAATCCATCAGTTGGATAAGGAAATCCTGAAAATCGCCAGGCCCTTCCATTTGGAGAAAGTATTTGACTGCTTCTATGCCCAGGTCGTGTCTTATGCAGGTATATAATGCTTCAACATCTAGGCTTACCAAAATCTCAGATTCATCCAGTCAGACATCATGGAGCTTCTTTAGGACATCAGCTGTGTCCTGTACATAGGATGGTAGGGCCGTGACATGTTGTCGTAGGTGTGTATCTAGAAAGATACAGGCTTTCTCAATGAGTGCTCCATTACCAGACACTATTGGGCATCCTGGTGGTTCAGTTATATTTTTGTGGACCTTCGGTAGTAAGTAAAAGGTCGCTGTGCGGGGATTTGGATTGGCTAGAAATTGATGTTCAGTTTTGGTAATGGTCCCATTCATTACTGCGTTATTGATGATCTTTTCATATTGTGCCTTGAAATTTGATGTTGGGTCAAAAAGGGTCTTGGTATAGCATGATGTATCATCTAGCTGTCTGTTGACTTCTTTCAGATATAGCGAGGTTGGCCACAGAACTATGTTCCCGCCTTTATCCGACGGTTTAATTTCCACATCGGTCCATTGTTGGATTTCTTGGATGGCTTGATTCTCCTCTTTACTAATGTTTTTTTTCCCCAATCCCTCTCCCAATCTTATTCTCCCCCCCCCCCTTGCTTTCTCCACCCCCCCCTCTGTATATATCTTCAGGTCTAGAAAAGATATACTCGTTCGACTGTATTCGGATGTTAATCTTAAATTAAGCTTGTTGTTATTGAGGTGCTCCAGGAATGGGTGTAGCTGTGCTTCGGTACCCCTCCAGATCATCAGAATGTCATCTATGTATCTCATCCAAACGGTGATGCATTCATCATAGACATGGTTGTTCTCATGAAAAACAAACTCCCGTTCCCACCACCCAAGGAAGAGTTTGGCGTACGTGGGGGCACAAGCCGCCCCCATCGTCGTGCCCCTCCCCTGGATGTAGAAGCAGTTATTAAATGTAAAATAGTTTTTGTGCAGTACAAAATCCATCAGTTGGATAAGGAAATCCTGAAAATTGCCAGGCCCTTCCATTTGGAGAAAGTATTTGACTGCTTCTATGCCCAGGTCGTGTCTTATGCAGGTGTATAATGCTTCAACATCTAGGCTTACCAAAATCTCAGATTCATCCAGTCAGACATCATGGAGCTTCTTTAGGACATCAGCTGTGTCCTGTACATAGGATGGTAGGGCCGTGACATGTTGTCGTAGGTGTGTATCTAGAAAGATACAGGCTTTCTCAATGAGTGCTCCATTACCAGACACTATTGGGCGTCCTGGTGGTTCAGTTATATTTTTGTGGACCTTCGGTAGTAAGTAAAAGGTCGCCGTGCGGGGATTTGGATTGGCTAGAAATTGATGTTCAGTTTTGGTAATGGTCCCATTCATTACTGCGTTATTGATGATCTTTTCATATTGTGCCTTGAAATTTGATGTTGGGTCAAAAAGGGTCTTGGTATAGCATGATGTATCATCTAGCTGTCTGTTGACTTCTTTCAGATATAGCGAGGTTGGCCACAGAACTATGTACCCGCCTTTATCCGACGGTTTAATTTCCACATCGGTCCATTGTTGGATTTCTTGGATGGCTTGATTCTCCTCTTTACTAATGTTTTTTCCCCAATCCCTCTCCCAATCCCTCTCCCAATTCTCCCACCCCCCCTTGCTTTCTGTGGATACAATTGTGGATACTGGTTTAAACCCACTCAAATTTTCACTACCTGATTTCTCAGGCTACCCAGATCCAGTATACAGGTATTTAACCCTATTAACACCAGAAGACCTAAAGCCCTGATCGCAGGGATACAGTAAATTTATAAGGGGCAAGACTGTCTGTATTTACCATCCAGATCCAGCCTCGCACATCATTGAACTGCTTTCTTTCTCCTCTCTGTCTTTTTCACCGTGCTTTTTTCCCTATTTCCAAATCTGTCACTCCTCCTTTTTTCCCAATCCCTCTCCCAATCTTATTCTCCCACCCCCCCTTGCTTTCTCCCCCCCCCCCCTGTTTTTACTACATGATGTGGATTCTTTAAGTAATATTGATTACTAATATTCAGCTGGTAATTGAATGGTGGCCAACAATAATCAGGTATTGAGTCAGCTATTAACGCTTTGACGCAGTTAACCAGACAATTGGGATTTTGGGAATTAATCCTCAATAAAATACCACCATACCTCACTGGAACTGCCCAAAAACTTCCCGAACTTGGAAGCTAAGCAGTGACGGGCCAGATTAGTATTCTTGTGGGTGACCCCAGAAGAACCCCTGGTGTGGTATCAATAGAGGTATCCCTAATTAAATTGTACTGGACACGCCTACTGCATAAGCAAGACAAGCTGTAATAATACCATCACAACAGTTGCTGGGGCAACATACATCCCTACGGGTTATTTAAACCGAATAGGGACCCAAACCATTCATTTTCGCCCATAATCGCATTGTCCATATATCAATGTCGATAAGGACGTGATGCGCCGAATGGAGAATAAAGTGTGAAAAGCCAATAGGACCATCACACAACATTTTTATGCAAAAACCTTTTTGCCTCTATTAAGTGGTACCTAACTATCTATATATATTTCATCACACTTTTCTCTTTAAAATCTTTAAAAAAAATTCTGCTACCTTATATTAACAGATCGAATTAAAAGTTATGTTTTATATTAATTACATATATACATAAATAAGAGTGCGCCCACAAAGCCCTTTTCTGTCTTGTGTTTGCCCTCTCTTGAGCAAACAAAAACCTTTATTCAGTTGCCATACTGAAAATCATATGACTATTAGAATGCACTTGTTATAGTCTTAAAATTGGTTTCTCCATAAATTGCCACATAATTACTACTAGTCAGTGCGGTTCCAACCCCCACCCTGTAGTTCAGAACACTATGTACATCTAGTAGGCATATGAGCTGCACATGTGCCAGTGTATTGCTACCAATCTTGTTGTGGTGTGGTGTCTGAGATGGACACAGCACATTTACTACCAGTCACAATGCTGGAATAGCATAAAGGTACACATAAAAATCATGCAGTGATATATAATACAATGGTGCACATGAAATGGTATGGTGTAGCAGTGTCAAATTGGGGAATCAGCACCATACCATATATACACAAATAATAAATATAAAAACAACGATAATGTCAGTAAGTGTCTAGAAACTTGGGGAGTACCCTCCCAGAGATAGAGAAGCTGGGTGACATCACCCACCCACTGCAGTCCGCGATGCACATAAGAACTATGGTGGCGGCAGGAAGCCAGCAGCAGCAGAAGATTCAAGTACACACTGACCGCCTCCACACTGCTTGGCACAATAGTAAGAGGTAGGGATAACGCAGTATACCCCTTGGTCCTCCATTTCACTCCAGATGGAGCTGCATACCTCCCAACATGACCCATTCCAGGAGGGACACATTGCTCTGCTCCTGGGCTTCCTTATTTATTATTATTTATTTATTTGCAGTTTCTTATATAGCGCAGCAGATTCCGTTGCGCTTTACAATAGTAGACAGTGATAAAACAAACTGTGTAACAGACATACTTGGTGGTTAGAGGGCCCTGCTGCAAGCTTACAATCTATTAGGTATATAGGAGGGAAACACAAGGACAGGCATCAGTCATAGCATAGCAGTCCCAACAAGTTACAAGTCCAGAAGGGAAGCTATATAATACATAAGTACCTCAGAGGGTTATGCGTGTAGAACTTAAATATGATAGGCTTGCCTGAAGAGGTGAGTTTTCAGGGAACGCTTGAAAGTTTGGAGGCTAGCGGAGAGTCTAATTGTGCATGGAAGGGCATTCCATAGGATGGGAGCAGCCCGATGAAAGTCCTGTAATAGTGAATGGGAGCTAGTGATCCGCTCAGATGAGAGACGCAAATCTTGTGCAAATCTTCCTTCTAAATGTATGATTGCCATCGCCTTTTTTAAACAGGATGATGGATAAGAAAGGTATTTCCTCACAGGTGATGGTAGTCATAAATTAGGAGGGAAGTCCAGGAACAGAAAATTGTGTCCCTCCTGGAGAGGGCCATGTTGAGAGGTATGGAGCTGGATACATTTCAAGTTAACCCCTCCCCTTTTTTTCCATAGGTCTCAAGGTTATCACTTTATTTTATTTTTATTTATTTTTCCTATGTTTATTTTCATTACTTTTATTTATTTTCACTTTATTTATGTATACACTCTGGCTGAGATTTAATAGGATGCACACTGTATTTTAGTAAGGTTCCAAAATAGCACCTTATCGCATTTTTCGACTAGTTAATGAGATGAGAATTAGCGGGAAAAAAATTCGCGATTTTTCTATATGATGAGATTTTAGAGAAATGGTAATGTGTGTTTTATTTTATATTTTTTTAATGCGTGGGGTCCTCCCTGAGCATAACCAGCCCCAGGCTCATTGAGCTAGACCTGGTTCCAAAAATACAGTGGACAAAAAGCATAAAGGTCGCCTGTATTTCTGAAACCAGCCCCGGACACGTGGACTAATCATGGTTTCAAAAATGCGGGGGAAAAAAAACTGTGGGTCCCCCATAATTTGGAACAGCAACAGGCTCCAACAGCACGTGGTGTCATGCCACAGCCGTGGGACACTTTACACGTAAGGTCCCCCGGCCGTACCATGCGCACCGTGGCTGGTTAGCCCTTAACAGGGTACCGGGGGGAGTGGGGACCCCCCAAACAAACAATCCCCCCCAGGCTTCACCCGTCCATGGCTGAAGCCCGGGGCTTTCCCCGGTGTCCCTGGGCGGTGGACACCGGGCCAATACCCGTATTTTTTTTTTAAGCATTGCTTTTTACAGGTGAACTACAATTTCCAGCGGGCCTCCCTCTCATGCTGGGACTTGGCAAACCACAAGTCCCAGCATGCGAGGCATTAATGGGCCCCCTTGGGCTTGTAGTTCACCTGCCAAAAGATGTTAATTAAAAACAGAGACACAGAGAAAAGTATAACTTTAATAAACATAGACTAATTTTACACCACTATACATTTACCATTCCAGGCTCCAGTGGTGACTGCCTCAGCAACAGCTCACCCCGCACTGATTGCGGGGTGAGCGGGCTTCCTCCTCACTAATGACAGCTTGTATAGTGCTGTCACAGCGCTATACAAGCACTCAGCCGTGGTTGACTCTATGCGTCTCCATGGAGATGCTTTCCGCCAATCAGGGGAAGCCACTCAGCCCTGATTGGCTTAAGTGTCTCCATGGAGACATATAGAGCCAACCATGGCTAAGTGGTTGTATAGCGCTGTGACAGCTGAGAATCCCACTGTAATTAGCGAGGAGGAAGCTTGCTCACCCTGCAGTCAGTGTGAGGTGAGCTGGCTCAACCCCGCTGTCTGTGCGGGGTAAGCTGCTGCTGAGTCAGTCACCAATGGAGCCTGGAATGGAAAATGTATAGTGCTGTAAAATTAGTGTAGTGGCACAGCGCTAGTTTGAGGAGGAATGGATTTACTAAACACCATGAGATATAAAAAACAAATATTTAAAATATATGATTGATGAATCAAAAATTCAGAGGCAATGATAATAGCAGCAATTGCATGGTGATTGGTTTGAAATCCCGGCGGTAGGAATCCCGGCGGTCAAAATCCCGCCGCCGGAATCCCGACTGCTGAAATCTCAACAAGGGGGGGACATGGATCGCCCCCCTTGTGGGCTTGCTGCGCTCACCACGCAGCGGGCCCGGTGCCTCATTACACTTGTGGACACCCACAGAGGGACAAAGTGCCAGGATTTCGGCGGTCGGGATTCCGGCGTCGGGAATGATTCAATATTTGAATGATTCAATGTAAAAATATACTGTTTTATGGTGGTACCAAATAAACTGTTTAATTTTTTACCGAAAATAGTGCCAGTTGCTCTCTCTTGTACTTTAAATTATTAGAGCCCTGTAACATGCCTATGCCATATGTGTAAAGTCATGCAGGTTCCAGGTCTGCTTCTTTCCTCCTCCCACAACCCTGCTCAGTGCTGTGGATCTCAAGCTCTCTCTGATAACAAGACTGCTTTTGGTTTGCACCATTTTTACTACATGTAAAATACATGCCAACCACAGGGGGCCCCTAGCTAGAGGGGGGCCCAGGAGTACTGACCCCCTTTGCCCCTTCTTTAATCCAGCCCTGGGATCTGCGCATGTGCATATGTGCAAACGCCATCGGTGATTATCAAACTCGCAAAAGCATTCGCACAGTAAGGGGAGGGCCGGGGGCAGGCAGGGGGCGGCAGCTAGGCAACAACCAGCACTATAAGGGTGTCCCCATAAAAATGCTGGGCATTCCCCTGGGAACGCAGGCATGTTGATGTCTGTGTGGGGCGGGTGGCTGAAGTCACTGTCTGCCCTAACATCGGACTGCAGCGGCCATCTGAAAAGTAAGTATTGACTTTTGAGACCGGAAGCTGCAGAAGCATACCTCCCAACTGTCACGATTTTAGAGGGACAGTCCCGATTTTCGGGTACTGTCCCGCTGTCCCACCCGCGGCAGGCATTGTCCCGCTGCGGGGGGGTGACAGTTGGGAGACCCCCCAATCTAGTAGAATAGACGCTGTGCGCATGCGCACAGCGTCTATTCTCGTATGAAAATGAGGTTGCGGCTAATTAGCATAAACCCTCATTTGCATACGCCCCGCCCCCTTTTCGGGCGCTCGCGCGGCTTGGCCGCGCGAGTGTCCCTATTTCCTCCGGCCAGAAGTTGGGAGGTATGCAGAAATCATTCGCTGAGCTGCGAGTATATGCAGCTTAGCAAACTGGTCTGAATCAGGCCCTTAGTTTTCTCCTGTTTACTTAAATGTATGCTGTTTCTATTTTTTCTACAAATGTCGATTATTTTTTAAATTTATGGACCTCCCATTTTTTCAATCATTTTCTCTGAAGATTGCAGATAAGGAAATAGAGGATTTAACAAAATAAATGCAGTCCCAATTAATAAAAAGAGAAACTTACCAGATATTCTTATGAACACTGCATTACTACCAAGCGATAAGTTTCTCTCTCCATTTATGTCCAACACTGTATATGCACAGCGATAAGTTCCCTCATCCTCCTTCTTGGATATAGACAACGTGTGATTGTTTGTTGCCCCTTGTTGTATATTTGTAAGTATTAGTTCATTATCCTTGTAATACAGGAATTGTATCCCTACATTGTTATTAGGAGGGGAACATATCATAGTGATAGTCTGCCCCTCATCATACAGATCACGTGATGGGCTTACAGAGAAGGAGGGAGGAAGCGGGTATTCTGAAATGAAAAGGAATTATTTTGTCATAGAAATCATTCATTACCTAAGTATGCAACTTATTATTGGCATTACATTACATTACAAATTACATTTTCTACTAAAATGTTAAAAGTGAGATTCAGTTATATATTTTCTATGTAATATAGAGAAGGTGGTAGACAGATAATAGGCAATAAGGCAATGTGACAAAATACCAATATTGTCCTCCAGTACCTGCACATGGAGGGAATGTGTACCTATGGAGGGCTGCTGCTAGTTAAGGGTCCTACTTGTGGTATCTTATAGAACACTATGTACATCTAGTAGGCATATGAGCTGCACATGTGCCAGTGTATTGCTACCAATCTTGTAGTGGTGTGGTGTCTGAGATGGACACAGCACATTTACTACAGTCACAATGCTGGAATAGTATAAATGTACACATAAAAATCATGCAGTGATATATAATACAATGGTGCACATGAAATGGTATGGTGTAGCAGTATCAAGTTGGGGAATCAGCACCATACCATATTTACACAAATAATAAATATAAAAACAACGATAATGTCAATAAGTGTCTAGAAACTTGGGGAGTACCCTCCCGGAGATAGAGAAGCTGGGTGACATCACCCACCCACTGCAGTCCGCGATGCACATAAGAACTATGGTGGAGGCAGGAAGCCAGCAGCAGCAGAAGATTCAAGTACACACTGACCGCCTCCACACTGCTCGGCGCAATAGTAAGAGGTAGGGGTAGCGCAGTATACCCCTTGGTCCTCCATTTCACTCCAGATGGAGCTGCATACCTCCCAACATGACCCATTCCAGGAGGGACACATTGCTCTGCTCCTGGGCTTCCTTCTAAATGTATGATTGCCATCGCCTTTTTTAAACAGGTTGATGGATAAGAAAGGATTCAGTATTGAATCCCGGCGGTCGGGATCCCAGCGTTCAAAATCCCGACGCCGGAATCCCGACAGCCGAAATGCCGACAAGGGGGGTACGTGGATCGCCCCCCCTCCGAATCTCAGATAGAACACGTTTTTTTTTTTTTATTCGATAATTTTTATTGAAAGTTTGAACAATAAAAGAACATAGCAACCGGACATAGGCTCTTATTCAGATCTGATCCCAGTACAAATTTGTTCTCAAAATTGGCCAAACCATGTGCACTGCAGGTGGGACAGATGTAACATGTGCAGAGAGAGTTACATTTGGGTGGGGTGTGTTGAAACTGAAATCTAAATTGCAGTGTAAAAATAATGCAGCCAATATTTACCCTGCACAGAAACAAAATAACTCTCAAAAATCTAACGCTCTCTATACATGTTACACCTGCCCCACCTGCAGTGCACATGGTTTTGCCCATTTTGAGAACAAATTTGTGCTGCGATCAGATCTGAATAAGGACCATAGTGGTTATGGCAGTGTACATATATAGGGTAGATATATGTCATGTTTCAACAGTTTCATACATAAAAGCAGATACGGACCAAACGTGGACATTGTACCAGGGTTAACAGTATATCACAGTGTATTACATTTAGGATAGAAATATAGCCAATAGAACACATTTTTAATGGGAGTGTCAAATGTGAACCAAAGTGCCCAATCATCTGTGCTCAATTTGGCTGTCTATAAAAGGCCATTAAGCACACAAATACCTTTCTCTTGCTGTTTACAGCCATGGCAGATTTTCACAGCCAGGACATTTTGGCATTTGGGGCTGTGAAATACCTGATGCACTGTCAGTAGCGCCGATGCCAGAGTCATAAAACTCATACCTCCCAACATGACCCTCTCCAGGAGGGACACAATACTCTGCTCCTGCACTTCCCTCCTTAGTGTATGATTGCCATCACCTGTGTTAAAGCACCTTTCGGTACTTATGTATTATCTGGACTCCCATGTTAAATGCACCCCATTTTTTCATACCCCTACTATCCAACTACGCATGGAGTTGATTTTATATAGTGTGGCGAGCGCAGTGAGCCACCGTGCCCGAAGCGTGGTGAGCGCAGCGTGCCCCGCCAGGGGACGCGGTCTCATAAGAAAAACGGGAGTCCAGATATTACATAAGTACCCACCTTTCTTATCAATTAACCTGTTCACCACAGATGAGGGCAATTATACATTGGCCCTTATTCTGATTGAGTTGTATGGCCGCGTGTTCGGTCGGATGGCCGATGTATTGTGCTTGCGCATGTGCAGAGGCATTTCTGCGCATGTGCAAACGCTGCGCACGTCCAAATACGGCGTGAATTCTGTACAGAAAATGAACAATCGGAACAGGGAGTGGAGAGGGGTGTGAAGGGCTGTTTGGGCTCATTAACATATGCGTAAGCCCCGCGTTTAATGGGCGTTCCCATGAAAACGCTGGGCGTACGTATGGTAATCCGGCCATGACGAACGTGTGGGGGGCGGACAGTTAACATAGCCGGATGCCAGCTGCCCGCCCATATCCCTGCTTTCGCACGAAGAAATGTCCGAGTGGTCTGGAGTGGATTCGGAGCTGTCTGACCGCTCAGTCCATCAATCTATGGTCGGCTACCATTGGAGGATGGGGGAGGTTCCCACAGATGGGGGAGTTGTTCACATAAAACATCCACGCAGTCCGTTCGCTCTGCGTCTTACCGCATATTTTTGGCACTGCTAAGGACTGATTCAGCTGTATGCTTAGTCTGCAATTGAGTACTGCAAGAATAATATAGTAACTAATGTCTAATTTGTCATTTTGTAGTACTTACATGGGTTGAAAAGTGCCACAATGTGTTATAAATACATTACATGGGCTGATGGTTTGAAGCTGAAAATGGGGTGTGGCCTTGTGGGAGCTAGGCCATGTCTATTTTTTTTAACATTGTATCGGATCTTCTTCTTACCATATCTTATTTTTGGGCTCATTGCCTCTGATTGATTGGCCACCCCTGGTGTAGTGTTTGCCCAGCTATAGAATAATAATGGTCACATGGGCAAATTTTATATAGCAATAAACTAGAAAAATGTTATGGAATCTCTCAAGCAAGTTCCTGGTTTGATATGTATAAGTAAAACATTATAGAGTAGTACTTACTTGGAAAATGTAAGGCATGGAGTCTGGCTGAAATAAACAAGCAAGACAAAAAGAAAATTGTGCTTGTATACCATTCTGAAATCAACATATATACATACAATATTTATATATATTTATTGCAACAAAAATTGACAAATTGCTCTTTAAAACGACAGATCTGATTAAACAAAGGGACAGATGCAGGGCCGATGGCCTTGTGGGCCGATTTTGTGCAGGATGCAATCATCCAGTCCCTGAGCTCGCCCCACTGCCTCCCTGTCCATCACTGTGCTACTGAGCCCGCAGGCCACCCTGCTGCCTCCGGTCCTGGCTGCCAGCACTGTTGGCGGTAGTAAGCCCCCTGTGCTGCTGGCAGCGGTAAACTGAACTGCCATCTGCCCACCCTCCAGCACTCCGAGAGTGGAGATGCTGGTGTCCCGCATCCCACCCCCCCCCACACCGGCATCCTCCCCCCGTACACTGATCGGGAGCCGAAGACTGAGAAGAGACCCGTCGCATCCAGCAGCCTCTCAGGCAAGATGAGTCTCTTCTCCACATCAAGCTGCACCATGCCAACAAGGGTGGCAGGAGAGTCAGAAGTGAGACCAGTCTCCAATCCCCCATCTCCAACCCAGTGTCCCATTATCTAACAAACAATCCCCTATATTGCTTCCACTCCCCATCCCAGTGTCTGCCACTCTGCCACCTTGTCCTCCCCTTTCCCTCCCCAATGGGACAACTGCCCCATTACACTGGCCCGCTTTGTTGCGCTCGCCATGCTGTCTGAGTCCGGCCAGTCAGGATCCCGACGTCAGGCTAATGACTGTCGGGATCCCGACTATCGGAACCCTATATCACACCCATCTTCATCATTGAAACATGTCAGCTCAAGTTGAATACACTTAACACTTATATTTTTTTAAGACTGTTAGTATATACATGTTAAAAATTATGCATTTTATTTTTTGGGATCAATTTCTACTTACCAATAAGTACAGTAGCATAGAACAGCCTGGTGGAAACTTCCATTCTGTGCTGAAAGATAACAATTTTGTTTCACTTCATATAGCGAAAGTATTTTGCTGCGTACATTGCATTCTATAGATACAGTACCAGTGTCACACAGCACTGACAACCCCTCTGACAGCACTGTTTCCCTGTACCAGGCAAAAAGGCTGATATATCACAATTTACCCCAAACACATTTTACTTTGAATACATTTATTTTAATCTAGGACAGTATAGTAAGTAAGTAAGTAAGTTTTATTTATATAGCGCACTTTCTCCAACAGGACTCAAGGCGCTTTACAGACAATAAAAATAACAATGCACATACTGCAATACAAAGGGTTATCAGTACAAGGAACAGGCAACAATGGCAGTACAAATGTACATCACACATACAGATATGCACAAGACGCATTCTAATAAGGGACACGGACATGGGGAACATATTTACCGAGCTGTGCAGTACCCAGGCAGCCATTCAGCGGCGCCACATGGTGATTGCACAGCCAGTAACAGTACTGATATATATAAACTAGATGTACTCTAATGAGGAGCACAGACATGGGGACCATATAATTACTGAGCTGTGCAGCACCCAGTCAGCCAATCAGCGGCGCCACATGGTGATTGCACAGCCAGCTAGGTAGCCAGTAACAGTACTGATATATATACTAGATGTACTCTAATGAGGGTCACAGACATGGGGAACATATCATTACTGAGCTGTGCAGCACCCAGGCAGCCAATCAGCGGCGCCACATGGTGATTGCACCAGCCAGTACTGTACATATAGAACACAAAAGAACAGTACAGGGTACACAGAACTAGTCATAACACAATTAAAGCACAATTCTTAGTACACAATACAGCTGAGATATAAGGAAGTGAATGAGAATAGATGCAGGTATAGATTGTAGATGAGTAAGAGAGCTGTAGTTGAAATACAAGAAGAGTGCAGTGAGAACAGGAGGGAGGAGGGCCCTGCTCTAAGGAGCTTACAATCTAGAGGGAGGGGGAGACAGACAGGTGACATGAGGTGCAGGTAAGGAAACCTGAGGCTAGAAGTGAGCATGGCAGGACACGAGGCAGCAGGTAAAGAGAATGGACAAAGTAGTCCTCTCTCTCCTCCTATCCTCCTCTTCCCCCTCCACCTGCATAGTCTATGAGGGAAGTGAAGTATGTAATAAAAATAAACTATTTTCTAACAACACAATAACAATTACAAATACCTGTTTTAACATTTAGTTAACAAACAAAAGGTATGACAAAACGGGATTTAATTTAACTTGAATTGCCGTAGAAAGAAATAAGGGGCCTGATTCAGACCTGTTGGCAAGGCTGCAACCATGTTGCACTGCAGGTGGAGAAGATGTAACATGTGCAGAAAGAGTTTGATTGGGTGAGATTGTGGGTACTTGTTTCCTAGCACGGCGCCCATCTCGTTGATCGCATGCCTTAAGTTTAAGGTACTTAAGGCATGCGATCGACGCAATGGACCCGATTTTCTGTCAATCACCAGTTTATTTGCCAGTGAAACAGAAAATCGCGTTGATCTCATCCATCTCGGCCCATTATAATGGGCCGCGATGCAACCGACGCGATCAACGCGATTTTCCCATAGAGAATAATGTTTAATTATTTCTAAAGTTAAAATCGCGTTGATCACATCAACACGATTTTACATAGGGAACAATGGGAAATGGCCAATTTCTCATTGTATATGGTTATAAAGTATGGTTAATGCCCCCCCCCCCATTGTTAATGCCACCCCACTATTGACGCCAACCCGAAGTGTGGCGAGCGCCGCGAGCCTGTGAGGGGCGGCGGTACGCGTCCTCCCACCTTTTCATACCCCCACTATCCACGTCGGCGTGGAGTTGATTTTATAAAGCCACTGAGCCCGAAGCGTGGCGAGTGCAGCGAGCCCCGCGAGGGGACGCGTATACCTGTGAAGTTATGCGCGTCCCCTCGCGGGGCACGCTGAGCTCGCCACGCTTCGGGCTCGGTGGCTCACTGCGCTCGCCAAACTTTATAAAGTCAACTCCACGCCGACTTGGATAGTGGGGGTATGAAAAGGTCGTAAGACGCGTACCGCCGCCCCTCGCGGGCTCGCTGCACTCGCCACGCTTTGGGTTGGCGTCAATAGTGGGGTTGCATTAGCAATGGGGGGGGGGCATTTGAATCATGAGGGGGGGTTTGCTATTAAAATGGGGGGTTTGGGGGCTTTTTACATTGAAATCAATGTAAAATTGGGTGTCAGGGACCAGGGATTCCAATGCAAAAATCGGGTCGATCGCGTCGATCGCTTTGCATGCGATGTGGTTGGCATGCGATGCGATCTACGCAATTTTTCCGACCCAATCAATACAATTCTTCCTGAAAGAGCCAACCTAATGAATGCCTGTTACAGAGATAAATATATAAGAGCTGGCTCTTTAACACACAGTGATATGGCGTCCTGTCGGGTTGATCGGAATGGCATATCACCTGTTGTACATCGCTCAGTGTGTAGCGGCGATATGAATGCTCCAATGGTGGCATGTGACTATATTAGGTTTGATTTACTGCAATCAAACCTGAAAAAAGTGCTAGCAACACCATGTATGCTGATGAAGAATGCAACAGTGATTGGTCCGTCCTTCATTAACATCACTGCAGTGTATATGGGCGTGGTATGGGGGCCCGACAATCAGAATTCCGACTGTCAGTATACTGACACTCTGAAAGGGGGGCAAGCACATTGAAGCTCCTCACCGTAGGTTCTATTCTCCCTCTATGGGGGTCAATGTCAGGAGGTCATCCGGGACCCAGGCAATCCGGGCTGATGGTGATTCAGTCCAACATCAGACTAAATCCCTGTCGCTCCAGTGTGTACCCAGCTTCTGTCCATTAGTAATTTGAACTGTATCTGAATCTGAACCCTGTATCAACATTCCTTATCCTAATTTATGTCATTTTTGTACTATAAGTTACAAGGGATTCAGTATTGAATCCCGGCGGTCGGGATCCCGGCGTTCAGAATCCCGACGCCGGAATCCCGACAGCCGAAATGCCGACAAGGGGGGGACGTGGATCGCCCCCCCCCTTGCGGGCTCGCTGCGCTCGCCACGCAGCGGGCCCGGTGCCTCGCTACGCTCGGCACACTAATTTATTCTCCCTCCAGGGGTGTCGTGGACACCCCAGGAGGGAGAAAGTGTCGGCATTTCGGCGGTCGGGATTCCGGCGTTGGGATTCTGAACGCCGGGATCCCGACCGCCGGGATCGTAACTGCATCCCGTTACAAGTATAGACTGACTTCTATTTCCGAAGGGGAGAGAAATCATTCGATGATCGGTGAACATCGAATGATTTCTCGCCCATACGGCTGCTTGCTAGGGGATGTGTTTGCGTACAACCCCTTGCATGTTACTGATGGGATTTGGCGGAGGGAGGGGGGAATTATGTGTTGAAGCAGCACTATTGGGTGCATTATATGTGGAAGCAGCACTAGTGGGGGCATTATGTGTATAAACAGCACTACAGGGGGCATTATGTGTGTAAGTGGCACTAGTGGGGGCATTATGTGTGTAAGTGGCAATAGTTAGGGCATTATGTGAGTAAGCAGCACTACAGGGGGCATTATTTGTGCAGGCAGCACTACAGGGTGCAATATGTGTGTATGCCGCACTACAGGGGGCAATTTGTGTGTAAGAGACACTACAGGGGGCATTATGTGTGTAAGTGGCACTGCAGGGGGCATTATGTGTGGAGGTGGCACTAATGGGCGCATTATGTGTAAGCCTTATGGGGGCATTATGTGTAAGCGGCACTGAATTTATAGCAATACCTGGAAGTACCGGCAACAGTGGTGATGCCAAGAGAAGATGCAGAAAGCTGCATCTTTTGCCTGGAAACCCCTGGCAATGAGTAATTAGAAGCTTTACTGTGGTGCATAATTTGTAAGGGCGAATTTTTGTGCGAGACAATAAATAGTATATGCAGCATAACTGTGTATGGCATATTATGAAATAGGCATTATGGTGTGTGGCATAAAGTGAAATAAGCATTTTGCTGCGAGGCGTAATAGGTATTACGGTTTGTCATAATGTGTAATGGGCATTATGGTGTGTGTAGGGTGGCCAATCCCGGGATCGGGATCGGCGGGATCCCGGGATTTGGCCCTAAAAAGTCCGGGATTTCAATCCCGGGATTGGAGTATCCAATCCCGGGATTTCGGTATTAGACTGCGCATGCGCAGTCTAATACCGGGCAGCTTCTGAGCACTCGCTCAGACACTGCCCAGTGCCCGGATGTTTCAGACCCCTGCGTGCGTCCTGCGCAGCGTGACGGTCACGCTGCGCAGGCCACGCACGCTGCCCACACTACTGACTACTGCCCACACTACTGACGCTCCTCCTGGCCGCCCGCCCCCCACCTCTCCTCCTGCGCCGGCCAGCCCGCCCCTTCACCGACGCCGGTCCTGCGCCTTCCTCCCGCTGCAGTGATGATGAGATGAGGAGGTGCACGAGCCCGACGGCACCGTGCACCTCAGAACCCACCTCCACTCCCGGCCGCCCGCCCGCCCGCCCGCCCATGTAAGTAAATCTGCGGGTCGGCTGGTGTGGGGGTGGGTATCGGGTACACGCCAGGAAACTAAGGATGCCAATCCCGGGATCCCGGGAATCCCGGGATTGAGCATTTTTCAATCCCGGATCCCGGGATTGAAAAAATGCCCCGGGATTGGCATCCCTAGGTGTGTGGTATATTGTGTACGGGGCATTACTGTTTATGGCATATTGTGTAAGGGGCATTACCGTGTGTGGCATAAATGGGATGTGTTGCAAAATGGGGGTAATTCAGACCTGATCGCACTGCCACGATTATGCAGGCTCACCATTGAAGGATTTGTTTTTCACTGTGCAACAATCATCACTGGCTCAGAGTAGAGACTTACTTGGCGGCCAAAATGAAAACAGGCATATACTGCCCAATGCTGACATCACATGCCTGTTATTTTTCTTGGCATTTCCAGGAAATGACTGGTTACCACCCCAGATGCCTACTTTCTGTCAATCGTGCAGGTTGGGTGCAATCGCACAAGACTTGTGGATTGTGGTAAGAAGGTTTATATCTGTGCGGCCCCCTTATATCTTAGTATGCAGACCTTTATAAGGAAGATATACTATAGGGGTGTGCTACCACTATACTATGGGGTGGTGCACCAACAAGAAATTTCATACATAAAACTTAGCTTTTATTTATTTATATTAGAAGCAAGCGAAAAATTATTAAAAAACACAAGTAGACAGACAAAAAACTTAACATGTGTGGACATGTTGTGTGTGCTTAAACCATACGTATGCATTGTCTAACTGTCAGACAGGCTCCATTTTAATTCAATCTGGGAATTTATAAAATGCCCTTGAACAGACACAGTTATTAGAAATATATTGGCTAAACAGCTCTATGATACTGTGTTCTTCAGTTCAGATAACAATTAGAAACAATTTATACAGATTGTATTGAATGTATCAATTACCCAGATTGGTTACACTGTAATTGGCTCTGTTCTACTGAAATTGTCCTCAAGCCTGAGGATTGATTATACAGTATTTGTCTGTCAATCAGCCAGCGATCAATTAAAGTAGCAGGCTTTCATCGCAGGATTTGCAATTTTTTTACAGGGGTTTGGCCATGCCCCTACCGCTGGCCACACTCCATTTTACCAGGGCCCTGCAGCGCTTTCAGCAGCCCTGGCCATGCGCACAGGTCTGAATCATGTTCCAAGTGTAAGAGGCAATGCTATAAGAAGTAAAAATTAACTGGGGGTGGGGGGTGGTGCCAAGGCATGTATTTGTATTGCCAGTGGCATCCATCCAGGCATAGAGTATAGACTGAGTAGGAGAGAGCTGTAACTGGAATGCGAGAGAAGAGATATGAGAACAGTAACCATGCTTGACTGGTGTACCTGGGTTAGAATGCCATCTCCAATGCATGCTGCTGTTACAGTGACGTGCGGTGAGGTTAGTGTCAGGTGAGGCATGTGCTATTTGGGACAGTGACAGTGAGAAAGCAAGGACAGTGACAGTGAGGATAGTAACAGGAGGAGATGGGGGAGAGTCACAGCGGGGGATTGGGGACAGTGACAGGGAGGAGAGTAACAGCGGGGGATGGGGGAGAGTGACAGTGGGGGATGGGGAGAGTGACAGCGGGGAGTGACAGTGGGGGATAAGGGGAAGTGACAGCGGGGAGTGACAGTGGGGGATGGGCAGGGCTGAAACTAGGTGTTTCAGCACCCGGGTCGGCAGTCATTTGGTCGCCCCCCCCCCCCCCCCAAAAAAAAAATCAAAAAAAATCACTGCCTTGGGGTCAGGGGACTGGAGAAGGTTAACTCCGGCTCCTAGCGCTGCCGGGCGGTGGGCGGGAGGCAGATTTTGAAAAGACTTGCCGGACGCTGATTGGCTGAATTCAGCCAATCAGCGTCCGGCAAGTCTTTTCAAAATCATCAGCGCTTCCCGCCGCCAGGCAAATAGTGAGCGGCTGTGTATGTAAAAGCCGCCAGGCAAATAGCGAGCAGCTGTGTATGTGAAAGCTGCCGCTACACCAGTCCCTGGACCCCCGCTGCCAACATACCTGTGTGTAGCGTCCAGGGGTCCAGGGACTGGTGTAGCGACAGCCTTCACTCACTCCGTCTCCTAGCGCTATCTGCCGGGAAGCGCTGATGACTTTGAAAAGACTTGCCGGATGCTGATTGGCTGAATTCAGCCAATCAGCGTCCGGCAAGTCTTTTCAAAACCTGCTTCCCGCCCACCGTCCGGCAGCGCTAGGAGCCGTAGTTAACCCACCAGTCCCCGGGACCCCGCTAGGACCTGGCGTTAACCCACCAGTCCCCGGACCCCCGCTGCTCATCCCAGGGACCACGCTGCCGGGACACCACACTAGCGCCCCCACCCTCCAGCGCCCGGTGCGCATGACCCCCTAGCCCCCCCTAGTTACGGCCCTGGGATGGGGGTAGTGACAGCGGGGAGAGTGATAGCGGGAGAGTGACAGTGGGGGATGGGGGAGAGTGATAGCGGGGAGAGTGACAGCAGGGGAAAGGGGGAGAGTGATATCGGGGAGAGTGACATTGGGGGAAGGGGGAGAGTGACAGTGAGGACAGTGATATCGGAGAGAGTGACCATGGGGGATGGGGGAGAGTAATAGCAGGGAGAGTGACAGTGGGGGATGGGGGAGAGTGACAGTGGGGGGATATGGGAGAGTGACAGCAGGGGGTGGGGGAGAGTGATAGTGGGGAGAGTGACAGTGGGGGGTGGGGGGAGTGACAGTGGGGACATAGGGCTGAAGTATTACTTACTTTTAAAGTCTACCAGCAGCATTGGCAATGGCAGCCCAGTGACCCAGAGGAGGGGGATACAGCCGGCCCAGGCTGCAGCAGAAGGTGGAGGAAAGCCAGGCCTCCGCTACGCAGGGTCCGTTGCACTCTGTAAACTGAATAAACATACAGCGCTGAGCCGCCACCCCCCCCCCCCGCTGCTACTGGGGGACTGGGGGAATAGAGCTGACAGCTCACCCTGCACCTGACCATGGGCAGCCAGAGAGGGGGAGTTTGGCGCCGGGCTGCGGGCGGCCAAGTCCCACGGCATGGTGAGCACTACCTATCACCCCCACGATTATTAGAGCTGCAGCCCCGGTGGTGGCTGGTAGTGGCAACGGCAGTAGCGGTCCTCACTGCCTTTGCCCGCTACTCCTGCCAGCCCTGCTGCTGTGGCTGCCCCTACTCCCACTGCAAAACTTCTGCCTCCCCTGACTGCACGTCCCTGTGCTGTTAGATCATGTTTGCATTGTTTCTTGTTGGTACTGATTTCTCTGCCACTTAGGGAGCCTATGCTGAGCAACGTGCTGAAGCACAGATCGCAGCACACATTGCAGCACACATGCGGTGCACCAGCAATGTATGCTGAGCGATCTGTGCGGGTCAGTGTTCTCTGGTGAAAGAACAATGATGATGACTAGATTTTGACTACATGTAGTGACGATCTAGTTAGGCGATAGTGACATGAGTCAATGTCCCTCTGGGGTATACACATGGGGCGATCTGTGCTTCATTCCTAATCAATCGCTAAAACACAGCCCTGAAATCACACCGTGTGTGTATGGGGTTTAATAATGGGTCCTCAAGTATTTTAGACTCTTGACCCTGAAGGAGAGGTTGAGTTGGGATTGGGAATAAAGAGTTAATAACTTTGCTAATGAGGTATTAGTGGAAACCCCAGAGCACGAACGTACATACTTCCTCGTCTGCAGACAGGTTTCATATACTCCAGCATAAATGTTTGTCAACCAATGTGGTTTCATTTCCCACACTTGACTACACAGCAAGAAGCGCTAGCAAAAGGCTACAAAGAGTTTTGTTTTGTTTTGGTGTTTTTCCTTTGGAGCTATTATTTAATCTGTTACTAAATAAAGGTGAAATAACCTTGATCGAAAGGAACTGCTGCAAAAAATGTTTTCTTACTTGTTTACAGGGTGTTTAAAATGAAACTATACTGGAGTGTTGAGATAAGACACAAATGACAAGACCAAACAAATATCTAAACACAATGCTTCCTTTTACACCACATCACTGACACCAGACATGAATTTTAAAATATATATTTCTTACAAAATAATAAGCATTAAAAGTTATTAGTTCATTGCCACACTACCAACAAATTGTATTTGTATTTTAATCTGCTGCTAAATTATATACGAGCCCTGTCCCACTTATCTGGTATCATAGCTGTCTACCCTCCTGCATTCTGCAGGAAACTCCCTGAAATAGCAGCAATCTCCCTCTCTCCCTGATTAGTCTAACAATCTCCCTCATTTCACCTAGGCAACATTACACAGTTACATTTTTGGGATAAAAAATGATACAAAAAGGAATGAGAGACAGATACATTTACATTACAGTATAGTAGCTCTTAATAACTGCTTTGGGGCTTATCTACATTTCGATTTAAGTCATTTTAGAAGATTCCTCAGAGATGTAGCAGAACACAACCACTCTTCTAGGGTCCACAGTCACAATCTCTCCATATATGGAACGAGACATGCCCTGTGGGTGGAGCATGACACACCCCCTCACTGTGGCGCTGCACAAAATTATACTTCCAACTATAATCTCCCTGAAACTAGTTTTCAAAAGTAGGAAAGTATGCTGGTATACAGAGATGGACTAGGTATACAAATCAGTCCCAGCATTTCGTCAGTATGACCTTGCTGAAAACCCAGTTTAATTTTGTTTATTGAAGAATTCTTGAATGAACTTCACATTAAAAGCAGGAAGTAACAAAACAACATGAGCACTCTATTCTCACAGTTTAGCTCTCACAGGTTTACAGTAGGGCCGTAACTAGGGTGGTGGATAGTGTGCCAACCAAACACAATGTTTCAGGTTAGGGGGCGATGTTGGTAGCACTTGATAATTATCTTTGTTTTATTATTTTTTTCACTTGTAGCTCATAGGCAAACACAGGGGGGTTCTGGTTACCTAGAATCGCCCCCTCCTCTTGGCAAGTGCCTTCAATTGTGACAATAATAGCTGGTGTATAATCTGATCAATAGAGTTGCCAGCACATCATGCAGTGTAAAGGACAGAGTGGAGCTGCGGCACATGCCTAGTGTACCAGCTTCTTCTACCTAATTTTCTGTGGATATGAGCCCTGAAACATCGCAATGGGCTATAGAGTAGCTGCCAGGAGGAAGAGACAGGAGCCTTACCATGAAGTGGGAGATTGTGAGTTTAGAAAGTGCAGTACTAGTTCTATAATGCTTGTTTATTTATTATATGTTTAACCTTCTCCTGACCACTTATCTTATTTAAATGTTTGAAAGAGTCTTAGTTATAGACCATCTGTACTGTATTCTATACAGTATCTAGTGTATAAAAAGACCAATTTTCGGGGCTGTTACCACTCCCCCAGACTTGGAGATTTTGGATTACATTTGGAAATCCCCCTCTAAAAATCCTGCGCTTGCCACTGTAGTTACCCTCCACTTTCCACTTTTATACTGTATATATATATATTTTATATATATATATATATACATAATATTGTGACAAGGAATCACATACACTGGACACAGATGCAGTGTAGGCAACTGCATTCCAGTATGTTAACAGGGTTACAGTTCAGCAGTATACAGGTGTCCGCCGCACAGTTCTCCATACTCCTTGCAGCTTCCAATGGCCCTACCATAGCCCGCACCCCCAGCATGTCACCCGGGTAGCTATTCCACCATCAAGATCAATAATTCTCTGCCCTGGACACAGATTTAACCACATGTGCTGCTAATCAGCCTAGGAAACCTGGACTGGATCTAATCATCCTGCTGCTGCTGCTGCTCTAGAAACTGGTCCAGATAGTTCACATCACCTTTAGTGGTGGGAAGAAAAAATATAGTATTGGCTTTCTATGGTATCAGTTTTGTCTTGTCCCTTCCCAATAAGGGCGAGTCCCTCCTGGGAAAATGGATGGGGCGGGGGCAAGATCCAGGGCCAGTTTGGCCCTATACTCAGAGGCGTAGCTAGGGTGGCTCCGGCGGAGCTTGTGCTCCGGGCGCAAACTGTTTGCAGGGCGCCGCCTGCTGTGGAAAGCCTAAGTCGAGATTTAGTAACTACTGCTGCCGTGGAAAGTGTCCTTCTCCGCGATCATTTGCATACCTTACTGCCCCCTCCCCACCCGTGCTGACTGTCTGCAGATCCTCTATAGTCACGGCAGCGTCTCTGCTACTACTGCCTCCTCTCCGCAGCGTACCAGTCTGCTGCCACCATGTAGCGTGTGGGCCGCATCCTGAACTCCATCCAGACATGCGCACTCTGGCCCGGTGCTTGACATGGACTAGACCCCTCCCGTGCGCTAGTCATGTCACATTGCGCACGGCAGCAGCAGACTGGCACGCTGCGGAGAGGAGGCGGTAGCAGAGACACTGCCTTGAATATAGAGGACCTGCAGAAGGCCAGCGCGGGCAGTGGGGAGGCGGTAAGGTATGCAAAAATCTGGAGGACACTTTCCACGGCAGCAGTAGTTAGTACATAGGCATGCGCACGGGGGGTGCCAGTGGTGCACAGGCACCTCCTAATGGTGCCCCCCCCACACGATTGCACGGGGGTGGGGGGGTGGGGGGAGGAGATGGAGCCATAACATGAGTGGATATTTATTTCTACATTTGTATGAGAGTCACCTTTCAAATAGGGGTGGCAGTGTTCATATATGTGTGTTTTAACATGAAGAACTACATGTCCCAGCATTTGCAGTGTCCTGGGAATGTTGCACCATATGTAGTTTTATGGGCAAGCTTTATTTCCAAACAGGATCTATTAAGAGCTGTTAACAGTGGGTTTTTTTTTGTATGTGTGTGGTGTGTGTGTGTGTGTGTGTGGGGGGGGGGGGGGGGGGAGCATAGAGAGAGAGAGCAGGGCACCAAATTACTTGTTTGCCCCAGGCGCCGGAGGGGGGGGGGGCGCAAAGCATGCCCTTGCTCTGGGCACCGTGGCGCCTAGCTACACCGCTGCCTATACTGTTCTTTACAGGGAAGATTTCCGATAGTCAGAAAATCCTGTGAGGCCACCTGCCAGCCAGTAACATTGTGGCCCTATCTAGAGAAGTGCTCACATCCTCCTTCTATCTCTCTGTCTCCCATACAAAAAACTTGATGCTGCAAATTGTCACTTAAGGTGGGCACCCATTTATATCCATTGTGACAGGAGTGGGTGCTATCTGAGGGTGTAACAATTTCTGGGGTGTTTCTGGGCTCCAATGGGGATGGGGTAGCAATATTAGTGATATTCAGGGGATTATGCTAATTAGTTGTCTGCCTGCTTTGTGGAGGTATTGGGGTCAGTGTTCAGTCTCAGCGGGGGATATTGGGTATTATTTGAATTGTGAAGGTTTAAAGGTTTGCATAGCAGTTAAAAGGTCTCGTTGTCACTAGACTGCCAAGCATATTGAAACCAAAGGCCTAATCTACCCCTGCCAAAAGTTCTAGTTACAGCTCTGCTTCTCCAGTGATATTTCCTTAGCACTTTCCTTGTCTCCCACTGAAGCTTATACATTGTGTATTTCTTCTTTTTCAGATTGTGCTTTCACAAAATAGTAATAGAGAAATTGGGTACATCTTATGATTCAGCAATATCTAAATCACACATTTACACTGCAGGAATTAGTGCTTTTCCTTCTTCTCCTATGTTAATGATGTTCCTTAATAATATTATTATTATTATTATTATTACATTTTATTTATAAGGCACCGCAAGTGGTTTGCAGCACCGTACATAGGGCACACATTAGAACAATAGAGCGTACACAGAACTAAACATAACAGTAACTGAATAACTAGGACACAGCACAGGAAACAATTAGCTCCACAAATCTCAGTACATAATACAGCAGAGATGTAGGGAAGCAGATACGTTGTCTGCATACTACCAGTGGTGGCTTGCCGATGGAAGAGATGAAGAATTACGAGTGAGAAGAGATGCGGAAATAGAAGGTCGGTGAGTACGAGAGCTGCAATTGAAGTGTGAGTGAAGAGGGCTGTGAGAACAAGGGGGATGAGAGCCCTGCTCCAATGAGCTTAAAATCTAATGACCGCAGCACTAAGCAGTACCTGGATGATAGGTCGACATTCATGTTATCAACAAGGTAAAAATGTCAACATGGTTAAATCGTTGATATGGAAATGGTCGACACATAAAAAGGGTGACATGGGCTTTTATTTGTAATCATATTACCATACATGAGGCTCTGATTAGGAATGGTAAGTGTGCTGGTGCAGCAAAGCACATTTCCCCGAAGCATGGTGAGTGAAAGAAGTCATATGGGGATACACAATACACTAGTTGCGAAATCTACAAATTTCAACAAAATAACCCCCATCATGTCAACATGTTTATGTGGCTTTTAACCTTTTCTGTGAGAGGTGCTGAGTATGACTGATAGGCATTACATCAGTGCCTGATTAACCAATAGGTTGAATATGAATGTATGTATAGTGTGTTATTAAATGTATTAATTTTTGAATTTTGCGTGTGTGTTGTCCAGCACCACTTAGTACCGCTATCTAATTTGTTCCATGCTTGTTAGCTATCACCTGTCTCGGTGTACTTTTGCCAATGTAACTTACTTATGGAACCATAACTTTATGTACATTGTCCTACAGCAGGGCTGGGCAACACCGGCCCTCCAGATGTTAGTGAACTACACATCCCAGGATGCTTTGCATTATTTTCAGCATGGCCACATAGCAAAACTAATGCAAAGCATCCTGGGATGTGTAGTTCACTAACATCTGGAGGGCCGGTGTTGCCCAGCCCTGTCCTACAGTAACAGCTGGGCAGCCTAAATCCAAAGTCTCCTTCACACGCCACAAGCATTAGATCCTACGCGTCAGCAGTAAAACTTTTATTGCATGCACATGGGCAGTATGACCCTAAGCACCCATACACATGTGTTTAGAAGCATTACAAGGGCAGCTACTTGTGTATTAGCCCAGGTCCACCACTAGGAATCATGGGGTCAAGCCCAAAGCCCCCCCCCCCCCCCCCCCAAGTACCATTAGCTACCTAGTTGTGGCGGCGCGGCATCGCCCTTGTTCCTCCTGCACGCCTCCACTCTCTGTGTGCACACTGCACAGTGCAGCCTGCAGAGCGCCGAGCCCCTCTGTGTCCTAGGCTCGGTGCTCTGCAGGTTGCACTGTCTATTGTGCGTGCCTGGCTGGGGGGCTGCCAGGTGGGGGAGTTGGTGTGCGGCCAAGGGGGTGGGGGTGTGGGGGTATCACCGTGCCGCTGTGGCCAGCTCCCATGGCCCCTCTAGAGGCTGGGGCCCGGGACAGCTGTACCCACAGCATCCTCCTGTCTGCATCCCTGTATTCGCCTAGGGCACCTGGAACCTTTAATCATGCCCTGCATTAGAAATATGAGAACTGCAAAATAACAGTTTCTTTGAAAAACTATGACAATAAAAAGATACAATTAATACATATTATATAAATGGAACATATACTTTGTATGGCACTGAAGATGTAAAATGAAAATATTGTTTAAATATTTTTGTTGCTCATGGAACATAACTGCCATTATTAATGTTCCCAGAATAGCCACCTATTTCCTTCATTCTTTATGCTATGTAGAACAAAAATGAGTATAAAATCTACTGTATGTTTAAATAGCAAAATACAATGCAAAAGAATGACACTACAGAACAAGAAAAGAAGCGGAAAGTCAATTAACAAGATGTTAAACACATGATCTATAATGTTATATCACTCACTTGTTAGAATTTGGTCCTTAGTGCTGTTATTCGGTAATACTGTACCTGTAAGTAAGTTCCTTCTTTTACCAAATGTTGTCTAGACCACAGATATTTGTTAAGATGGCAATGGTTTCAGAATGTATTTCTTGCTGTGACCGCTCAGTATACCATCCTCTTGTGTAGTGAGTTATGAGAACGTACAGTAGTCAGCTGAGAGCACAAGGAAACAGAACTTATAAGGATAATGTAGGAGGGTTTTACCAGCTTTCATCTACATATTAATGAACAGCATGCTTTATCTGGGAAGAATTAAATTCTGGGCAAAGTCATTAGTCAATTAACATGTATATATCTGACATAGTCCCTTTTAAAGTTAATTGGGTTGGTTCAGGCCTTTCTCTCCTCTTCATAGGTACAATGATTTTTAAATGTAAATGTGCCCTTGCACATGTATAATTAATGTTCAGCTGTAATAATATTGAGGCAACACAGTTTTGTGGGCATAGGTGTAATTGTATAGTACAATTTAAGGTACTGCTTTCCTAGCACGGTGCCCGTCTCATTGATTGTATGCCTTAAGTTTAAGGTACTTAAGGCACACAATAAACACGATGGACCCGATTTTTTAATCTCATGGATCTTATGCATCCATAAGATGCATGAGATCCATGATATCCATGAGATGCATGAGATAAAAAATCGTGAGCCCCAAATAACCATTGTTAACACCACCAGCACTATCAACTAGAGATGAGCGGGTCCGGATCTTCGGGATCCGACAGATCCGAATATCGCGGCCCGAGTCTGGATCCGAGCCGGCTCGGGAGTTCCCGCCTAAATTCCAGACCGAAAACGAGGCAAAACGTCGTCATTGCGCTGTCGGATTCTCGCGGGATCTGGATTCTATATAAGACACACGCGCGCCCCGCCATCTTTACTCCAGCATAGGAGAGGGAAGAGGGTGGTTGTGCTCTGTGCTGTGCTATAATAATAATATATTATTTTGCTGCTGCTCACTCGATTAGGGTCTGCAGGGGCTGCTGAACACAAGTCCAGTGTACAGGGGCTGCAGTGTCCAGTGTACAAGGGGCTGTACAGGGCCTGTGTCCAGTGTGACAGGGCCTGTGTCCAGTGTGACAGGGCCTGTGTCCAGTGTGACAGGGTCTGTGTCCAGTGTACAGGGGCTGTGTCCAGTGTACAGGGGCTGTGTACAGGGGCTGTCTCCAGTGTACAGGGGTTGTGTCAAGTGTACAGGAGCTGTGTCCAGGGGCTGTGTCCAGGGGCAGTTTCCAGTATCCAGGGGCTGTGTCCAGGGGCTGTGTCCAGTGTACAGGGGCTGTGTACAGGGGCTGTGTCCAGTGTACAGGGGTTGTTTCCAGTGTACAGGAGCTGTGTACAGGAGCTGTGTCCAGTGTCCAGGGGCTGTGTCCAGGGGCAGTGTCCAGGGGCTGTGTCCAGGGGCAGTGTCCAGTGTACAGGGGCTGTGTACAGGGCCTGTGTCCAGTGTGACAGGGCCTGTGTCCAGTGTGACAGGGGCTGTGTCCAGTGTACAGGGGCTGTGTCCAGTGTACAGGGGCTGTGTCCAGTGTACAGGGGCTGTGTACAGGGGTTGTGTCCAGTGTACAGGGGTTGTGTCCAGTGTACAGGGGTTGTGTCCAGTGTACATGAGCTGTGTCCAGTGTCCAGGGGCTGTGTCCAGTGTGACGGCTGTGTCCAGTGTACAGGAGCTGTGTCCCGGGGCGGTGTCCGGAGGCTGTGTCCATTGTCTAGGGGCTGTGTCCAGGGGCTGTGTCCAGGGTAACGGGCTGTGTCCATTGTCCAGGGGCTGTGTCCAGGGTGACGGGCTGTGTCCAGTGTCCAGGGGAAAGGTCCAGGGGCTGTGTCCAGTGTGACAGCTGTGTCCATTGTACAGGAGCTGTGTCCAGGGGGGGTTTCCAGAGGCTGTGTCCATTGTCCAGAGGCTGTGTCCAGGGGCTGTGTCCAGGGTGACAGGCTGTGTCCATTGTCCAGGGGCTGTGTCCAGGGTGACGGGCTGTGTCCAATGTCCAGGGGCAGTGTCCAGTGTGACGGCTGTGTCCAGTGTACAGGAGCTGTGTCCAGGGGCGGTGTCCAGAGGCTGTGTCCAGTGTGACGGCTGTCTCCAGTGTACAGGAGCTGTGTCCAGAGGCTGTGTCCATTGTCCAGGGGCTGTGTCCAGTGTGACGGCTGTGTCCAGTGTACAGGAGCTGTGTCCAGGGGCGGTGTCCAGAGGCTGTGTCCAGTGTGACGGCTGTGTCCAGTGTACAGGAGCTGTGTCCAGAGGCTGTATCCATTGTCCAGGGGCTGTGTCCAGTGTGACGGCTGTGTCCAGTGTACAGGAGCTGTGTCCAGAGGCTGTGTCCATTGTCCAGGGGCTGTGTCCAGGGTGACGGGCTGTGTCCAGTGTCCAGGGGCTGTGTCCAGGGGCAGTGTCCAGTGTCCAATTGTGCATGCCTGGCTGGGGGGCTGCCAGGTGGGGGAGTTGGTGTGCGGCCAAGGGGGTGGGGGTGTGGGGGTATCACCGTGCCGCTGTGGCCAGCTCCCATGGCCCCTCTAGAGGCTGGGGCCCGGGACAGCTGTACCCACAGCATCCTCCTGTCTGCATCCCTGTATTCGCCTAGGGCACCTGGAACCTTTAATCATGCCCTGCATTAGAAATATGAGAACTGCAAAATAACAGTTTCTTTGAAAAACTATGACAATAAAAAGATACAATTAATACATATTATATAAATGGAACATATACTTTGTATGGCACTGAAGATGTAAAATGAAAATATTGTTTAAATATTTTTGTTGCTCATGGAACATAACTGCCATTATTAATGTTCCCAGAATAGCCACCTATTTCCTTCATTCTTTATGCTATGTAGAACAAAAATGAGTATAAAATCTACTGTATGTTTAAATAGCAAAATACAATGCAAAAGAATGACACTACAGAGCAAGAAAAGAAGCGGAAAGTCAATTAACAAGATGTTAAACACATGATCTATAATGTTATATCACTCACTTGTTAGAATGGGGTCCTTAACGAAACGTCCCCGTATCGGGCTATATAAACTGCAGCAGCCAGCTTTTAATGGGGGCATAAACTTCCCTAATATCTTACATTACAATCATGCCTCCATACTCCGCTTTCTAAGAGATTGGTT
This sequence comes from Crinia signifera, assembly GCF_055691185.1. Classification (NCBI taxonomy): domain Eukaryota; kingdom Metazoa; phylum Chordata; class Amphibia; order Anura; family Myobatrachidae; genus Crinia; species Crinia signifera. Next base: position 329,842,224 of record NC_139217.1, read on the forward strand.
GCACGGGAGTGAAGTCTACGCCAACACAAAAATAGAAGGGGAATTCCTGGCTGAGGGCGGCTTGGTGAGCTTTCTGCACATTCATGATGGGGAGGTGGATGAACAGACCCGAACGAACCCCTTGCTGTGGTCAACCCGCAGATTATGGCACATCCTTAGACATAGGCTGCATCTGAATGCCCATAAATCCCTCTTCTTACCTTTCCTGCACAATTTAGAATTTCAACATGGCACGGCCGGCCACCCATTCAGGAGTCTCCGAGCCGAGGGCCTGTCCTCCGTCAGGGCTCTGATTGACTGGGACCTAAAAAAGCCAATGTCATTTGACAAGGCTTCGGAGGCCTTCCCAATATTGGGCAGACACCCCTTGGCATATATGCAGGCTAAGCACTATGCCTTAGAGGTGACGCGCAACTTCTCAGAGATGGACTGGGCGAACACTTTGGACACGATGCTCTTATCTGGGGGGGCCGACCGTAAGGCTATATCTATACATTATAACTTCCTAAGGCAGATCATAGATCACGACACCATCCCCACAGGCATGAAAGCCTGGACCCAAATAATGCCGGACCTAACCTGTACCCAGCTGTCCAAGGCACTCTTGCGCTCTAGAAGGCAACTGCCTGCCATTCAATACCAGGAGATGTTCCTCAACATTTTTCACAAAGCATATTTTTCTCCCCACAGGCAATTCCTGGCCGGGATGACCCCCTCGGCAACGTGTCCGAGGTGTCAGACCGGCGAGGCAAACCTGTACCACTACTTTTGGAGTTGTCCTATAATTAAATTATTCTGGCTGCAGGTTAGGAAGTTTGCGCAGGATCACTTAGTGAACTATGTACCCTTCACAGACCACTGGGCTATTTTCGGAATATTGCCGGAGGATCAAAGAGTAACTAGGGGGTGCAAGAGACTCTTGGGGATTGTCAGCGCGGTAGCGCGTAAGTCCGTCCTGCAGACGTGGATAGACGCTACCCCCCCTTCTTTACAGCTGTTCAAGACAAAGTTATTTCATGTCTTTAACATGGAGTGGATTGAATGTCTACTTAACAAGGAACAACACACTAAAAAACTCTTTGACACCTGGGAGAGCTACATAACAATACTCTCCCTGGAAATTAGAACAAAACTCCACAACTCACTCAAAGATACGCAATGGTATCTGCTGAGAACTATCTCAGGGGACCCCCCGGTGCCTTTGGATGTCACAATACAGTAAATCCTGTTATAATGCACTCCCTGAGACAGCCCTGGGCCGTACGGGCCTACACGCCACATAAGAAGACACAGAAACGACTTAAGTTTTTTCCAACACACTTACTCAATGTTGAATTGTACTTCTGACATAATAATAACGAACAAGAACATTGATTTCATATTGTACCGACCAATTTTAATACCTTTTTTTTTTCTTTGTCATATAATTGTGAACTGTGATTTATAGTGTTTCAATAAAAATATATTTAAAGAATGGGGTCCTTAGTGCTGTTATTCGGTAATACTGTACCTGTAAGTAAGTTCCTTCTTTTACCAAATGTTGTCTAGACCACAGATATTTGTTAAGATGGGATTGGTTTCAGAATGTATTTCTTGCTGTGTCCGCTCAGTATACCATCCTTTTGTGTAGTGAGTTATGAGAACGTACAGTAGTCAGAGCAGAAGGAAACAGAACTTATAAGGATAATGTAGGAGGGTTTTACCAGCTTTCATCTACATATTAATGAACAGCATGCTTTCTTCATAATCACTTGAGATATATATATATATATCTGGGAAGAATTAAATTCTGGGCAAAGTCATTAGTCAATTAACATGTATATATCTGACGTAGTCCCTTTTAAAGTTAATTGGGTTGGTTCAGGCCTTTCTCTCCTCTTCATAGGTACAATGATTTTTAAATGTAAATGAGCCCTTGCACATGTATAATTAATGTTCAGCTGTAATAATATTGAGGCAACACAGTTTTGTGGGCATAGGTGTAATTGTATAGTACAATTTAAGGTACTGCTTTCCTAGCACGGTGCCCGTCTCATTGATTGTATGCCTTAAGTTTAAGGTACTTAAGGCACACAATAAACACGATGGACCCGATTTTTTAATCTCATGGATCTTATGCATCCATAAGATGCATGAGATCCATGAGATCCATGAAATGCAATCCGTGAGCCCCCAATAACCATTGTTAATGCCACCAGCACTATCAACTAGAGATGAGCGGGTCCGGATCTCCGGGATCCGACAGATGCGAATATCGCGTTCAGAGTCTGGATCCGAGCCGGCTCGGGAGTTCCCGCCTAAATTCCGGACCGAAAACGAGGCAAAATGTCATCATCGCGCTGTCGGATTCTCGCGGGATCTGGATTCTATATAAGACGCACGCGCGCCCCGCCATCTTTACTCCAGCATAGGAGAGGGAAGAGGGTGATTGTGCTCTGTGCTGTGTGCTGTGCTATAATAATAATATATTATTTTGCTGCTGCTCACTCGATTAGGGTCTGCAGGGGCTGCTGTACACAAGTCCAGTGTACAGGGGCTGCAGTGTCCAGTGTACAAGGGGCTGTACAGGGGCTGTGTTCAGTGTGACAGGGCTTGTGTCCAGTGTGACAGGGCCTGTGTACAGTGTGACAGGGTCTGTGTCCAGTGTACAGGGGCTGTGTCCAGTGTACAGGGGCTGTGTCCAGTGTACAGGGGCTGTGTACAGTGTATAGGGGCTGTGTACAGGGGCTGTGTCCCTTGTACAGGGGTTGTGTCCAGTGTACAGGAGCTGTGTCCAGGGGCAGTGTCCAGTGTCCAGTGGCTGTGTCCAGGGGCAGTGTCCAGTGTACAGGGGCTGTGTCCAGTGTACAGGGGCTGTGTACAGGGGCTGTGTCCAGTGTACAGGGGTTGTATCCAGTGTACAGGAGATGTGTACAGGAGCTGTGTCCAGGGGCTGTGTCCAGGGGCAGTGTCCAGTGTACAGGGGCTGTGTACTGGGGTTGTGTCCAGTGTGACAGGGCCTGTGTCCAGTGTGACAGGGGCTGTGTCCAGTGTACAGGGGCTGTGTCCAGTGTACAGGGGCTGTGTCCAGTGTACAGGGGCTGTGTACAGGGGCTGTGTCCAGTGTACAGGGGCTGTGTCCAGTGTACAGGGGCTGTGTACAGGGGTTGTGTCCAGTGTACAGGGGTTGTGTCCAGTGTACAGGAGCTGTGTACAGGAGCTGTGTCCAGTGGCTGTGTCCAGTGTGACGGCTGTGTCCAGTGTACAGGAGCTGTGTCCCGGGGCGGTGTCCGGAGGCTGTGTCCATTGTCCAGGGGCTGTGTCCAGGGTCTGTGTCCAGGGTAACGGGTGTGTCCATTGTCCAGGGGCTGTGTCCAGGGTGATGGGCTGTATCCAGTGCCCAGGGGCAAGGTCCAGTGTGACGGCTGTGTCCAGTGTACAGGAGCTGTGTCCAGGGGCGGTGTCCAGAGGCTGTGTCCAGTGTGACAGCTGTGTCCAGTGTACAGGAGCTGTGTCCAGTGGCTGTGTCCAGTGTGACGGCTGTGTCCAGTGTACAGGAGCTGTGTCCAGGGGGGGTGTCCAGAGGCTGTGTCCATTGTCCAGAGGCTGTGTCCAGGGGCTGTGTCCAGGGTGACGGGCTGTGTCCATTGTCCAGGGGCTGTGTCCAGGGTGACAGGCTGTGTCCAGTGTCCGGGGCAGTGTCCAGTGTGACGGCTGTGTCCAGTGTACAGGAGCTGTGTCCAGGGGCGGTGTCCAGAGGCTGTGTCCAGTGTGACAGCTGTGTCCAGTGTACAGGAGCTGTGTCCAGTGGCTGTGTCCATTGTCCAGGGGCTGTGTCCAGTGTGATGGCTGTGTCCAGTGTACAGAGGCTGTGTCCATTGCCCAGGGGCTGTGTCCAGGGTGACGGGCTGTGTCCAGTGTCCAGGGGCAGTGTCCAGGGGCAGTGTCCAGTGTCCAAGGGGCTGTGTTCAGTGTGACAGGCTGTGTCCAGTGTAAAGTAAGAAAAATAAATAAGTAATAAATAAAATAAAAACACATTTTTGGAGGATGATGGAGGAGGAAATAGTGGGAGATCAGCAACCTGATAGAAGTGCTGAAGCTGCTACCACCAGTCATGACAAGGCCGATACCTCTTTGTATTTTTTGCTCTTTGGAGCATTTCTCTTTTTTTGGGATAGTTTATTAAACTGCCACCCTGTCTGCCCCTGCAGTGCCGCTCTGCTTCCAAGATGTGCCAGGTTGGAAGTGTAAGGTCCACATGTATTTGATGCCCACTGCTGTCACTTAGCTCAGTCATCCAGCTACCTCGGTATACCCTTTTAGCCCAACTACAGTAAATGAAAACAATTTTGTAAGCTGTGAAGTGATCAAAATTGACTAGAAATGAGTGGAAACTAATGTTATTGAGGTCAATAATACTTTAGGGGCAAAAACAGGCCCATAAAAATCCAGATCCAAAACCAAAGCCAAAACCCACAAGTACATGTATTCCGCGTCCCCTCGCCACGCTTCGGGCTCGGTGGCTCGCTGCACTCGCCACTCCACGCCGACGTGGATAGTGGGGGTATGAAAAGGTCGGAGGACGCGTACCTCCGCCCCTCGCGGGCTCGCTGCGCTCCGTATGCTTCGGGTTGGCGTCAATAGTGGGGTGGCGTTAACAATGGGGGGGCCATTTCACCCATGAGGGGGGTTAGCAATTAAAATTGGGGTTTTGGGGGCTTTTTACATTGATTCCAATGTAAAAATCTCGTTGATCGCTTCGATTGCATCATCTCATGCATTTTATGCCGCACAAACACATAAGATGCATGAGATGCTTGAGATATCAGCCCCACACATACAATCTAGATCGTGGGCGCTGTGCTAGGAAAGCAGTACCCAATTTAATAACCTGGCATGCACTATATAAATATCTGTTAATAAATAAATAACAAACTTCATCCCAGACTTCAGGAGGCTTAGGACCTTATTCAGGTTGACTCGCAAGGCTGGTGTTTTAGGACTGCGGGCGCACTGTGCGGGAAGCGGGCAGTTGACATCCGCTGACGTCAGCTGCCCTCCCCCAGCATCATCAGCAAAATACCATGGGAATGCCCAGCGTTTTCATTGGAACGCCCATGAAACACTTGGCATTCCCATTGGTGCGACCACTCGCCGCCGCACCACGCCACCCGCCCACAGTGCTGTGTGCAAGCCGCTAGCGAATAGTCACTTCAACATGGCCGCTCGCTCCAAGCAGCTGCACCTGCACATAAAAAAATATTGCCAAACATCTCGAATCAAACAGCTTGAAACGTGTTTAATTTTTTTTCCCTCTCTAACTTCATATCCCTTCTTCTCTCCCATTCCAGTACGTTTGTCTCACCTACCCCCCTTCCTTACCATTCAGGGCTTTGTATCCGTATTCCTAAAATCTATTTATTCAACAGAGCAGCTCCACACGAATCTCAGGCGCAATGAGCAAATTTTTATGTTTTAATTGCCAAACATCGCTCACCATTGCAAATTTGCGACAGTGAGCTCAAAGAAGAATAGCGTCCTTAGTTCAACTAGAAATGTGAGAATCAAATTTTGTGAAAACCAAAATGGATCTCCTGAGGAATTTGGATTCTAAAGCACCCCTATAGAACCTTGCTGTTAAAGAAGGAACCAGAAAGACTGTGTAGGACATGGAATATGTCTGAGCAGCACAAACTCATGTGTCTGGACACTGAGCACTCCATCAGGGCCCACTGACGGCTGGCGTGGTGATTGGGGGCTGAGCTTTGGAGAGGAGGGGTTATGTAGATTAGTGTGTTTTGTATTGGTTGTTTTTCAGGGGTGGAGCTATATGTTATGATCTTAGTTTTGGTCTCTAGAAGCTTCTGTCTCTTTCCAGTTTGATCGTTGGAGGGTGAAGTAAGATATTGCTGAGTGCTCTTCATATATCTGTCTGGTCTGATTCTATACTCATATTGTTTTTTCATTTCTATCTCTTTCTCTCACTTCTATCACTTTCTAATCTTTTTTCTTTCTTCAAATCCTATTATCTATCTTTTTTCTGAGGTAAAAGTGTCATGTCTGCTAGGCCCAGATGCGCTGTGGGTGTACCCGCTAGATTTAGTGAGGGAACAGCAGGTGTAGAGGGGTCTTTTGACATGTTGGGGGTAGCGGGAGTTAGAGACCGGGCCCGGCCTCCGAGGTAGGGTCGGGTGAGGGGGACTTCTCCCTCCCCTGCTAGGCCCGCCATAAGAGCAGGCCGCGAATGCGGGCCTGCAAGGGAGCCAAGGGAGGCGGGGATGTTAGTTACACCGAGTCCTGCAGGGCCGACTTCTCCTACCCGTGAGCAGCCAGTCGCCAGATCAGGCCATGGACGCGGACCTGTGATGGCGTTACAGAAGGCTGTGGTGAGTAGCCAGATATTGGCGCACCCGCGCCGGAGTCGACGGGTTGCCAGAGGGAGCAGGCATATACCTACTGGGCTGCCTTCTCTCTCTCCTACCTCAGTAGTCAGAGCAGGATGCGGACGAAGTCCTGTAATGGCGGCGCAAGCGACAGCGGAGAGTGGTCAGATAGAGATTCGCTCGTGTCAGAGTAAAGGAGGTGTTGGGGGTGCTAGTGTGGCATTAGCAACTAGGCAGGCTGTTAGGTCCCCTAATTTGGCTCCTGTCAGCCAAAATCAGAGGAGCACTAGTGTAATGGCGTATGCGCGCCATTTTGAAAGCAGGCGTTATGTCAGGGGATGAGGTCAGAGCTTCTGGAGTAACGGTTGGTAATAGGCACCAGCAGGCAGCAGGCAGGCGCATGGTTGGAGCTGCCAGACAGGCCCATGTGAGGAATGATCCAGGTCAGCAAAACCCTGCACCCTCTAATGCTAGATCGCAAAGATATATGTGCCGTAATCCGGCGCGGAGGCTATTTGAGGGATATGGGGTTCAGGATATAGTCTTGAATCCTCTTGTTCCTACAGGCAGTAGTATGGGCCGGCACAGGGAGGGCATTTCATATGCAGATACAGTTAGAGGTAATGCTGGAAATGGCAGGCTGAATGCATCGGCCATTTCAAACATTTGCGCTGCTGTAGTTCAAGCTGTACTGTAGTTCCCCTGCTAACCACCGGTCCAGGTGGGCAGGGTAATGCTAATAGTGCAGAGCAGGGGTCAGAGCATTTAGCTGAAGCTATTACTCAGGCTCTGCAGCCAGTTTTATCTGTATTATCTTCAGGGCATAATACAGAGGTACCTTCAGGCAGCTTGGATAGGGCTAATGTTTTGTCTGTAGATGCTATCGATTCTGTGTCCACAGAAGGCTCATTAGTCGACAAAATGGAAAGAGGTGCAAGTTACAGTAGGGGAAGCAGAGCGGGTCCACCACTCCAGCTGCGTCAAGAAATGGAAGTACTCCACGAGGTAGTGGCAGGTCATCCAGGGGTTCATCGCGGCGTAGGGCTGAGCCAAGTCCAGAAAAAGGAGGCGTAAGGGAACCGACTCCTCCTTAGCATCAACATCCTCGGAGGAGGTGTCCACTTCTGACAGGGTGTTCATAGGCCTAAGAAGAGGAAAAGGACACGTAAATATTCACGTAAATATTCCTCCGATTCAGATCATTCAAAGGGATATGAGGAGTCAGACACTGTTCACTGTTCTAATACAGCAGTGAAACGTGGTCTATGTCCTAGGGCTAGGGATAGGATAAGGAAAGGGAGGGATGTTAATATCTTCGCTCTCACAAGCGATGATAAAAGGGAATTACTTTCTGCTAGGAAGAAAGGACCTGCGCAGGAGGATGCATTTCGGTCCCATAACAATTAAACTGATCTTTGAGGCAGCATATTTGGATATGGTAAAGCATTAGACACAGAAATTTCTAGTGAGCAACCTGGCATCCATCCTCTAGAGGGGACACAACTAAACTGCCTCACCGGGTCAGCCTATATACCTCTGGACAGGAAGAGACATCATCACCTATTGTCCAGCCAATAACCACAATGAACACCCCATATACATTTATAAACTCCTTTTAAGTGTACTCATTCACACCTCATGTGGCGCACTCTGTTATTTATAAATCACATTCATAATCAACTTCTGTGTACAAAGCTTGCTTCCGGTCCGGCGGGGATGAGATTTAGTGGCATTACTCGTATTGACAGCGCGCTCCACTGCCGGGTTCCGGCAGGTGGAAAGCATGAGCGTCACTTCCGCCGATGCCGGGTGACACGCAAAGCGTGCTTCCGGTCTGGCGGGGATGAGATTTAGCGGCTTTACTCACACACAGGGCTGTACACAGAAGTTGATTATGGCTGTGATTTATAAATAACAGAGTGCGCCACATGAGGTGTGGATGAGTACACTTAAAAGGAGTTTATAAATGTATATGGGGTGTTCATTGTGGTGATTGGCTGGACAATAGATGATGATGTCACTTCCTGTCCAGAGGTATATAGGCTGACCCGGTGAGGCAGTTTAATTGTGTCCTCTCTAGAGGATGGATGCCAGGTTGCTCACTAGAAATTGCTGTGTCTAATGCTGTAGCTCATCCTAATGATGGTCCATATAAATATATACATACAGTATACAACCCATAGTCTGCCTAAAATCCTAATACATTGAAGCTACCTTATTTGTTTTTATACTTGCAGCCAGCAGTAGCACTGGAGAGAAGAGCCTCTCTGCTGGTCACTTTGCTGCTCCTCAGTCCACACACACTGTGATGCCAGGGTGTCCCTCTTCCTACTCAGCCTGCACGCCCAGCCAGTGACTAAGCCGCAGGCTGCCACTCAGGTGCCCTGTAATGCTACAGCACTGTGGGGACTGAAGGGAGCAGAGAGCTGGAGTGCAATGTTGTAGATAGGCACCAGCACCACTAGCCCCAGTGATGTATCTCCTGCTAGGCAGACTGCACTCGGCTCAGCAGCATCATGGCAGTGGCACCCCCCGCAGACCCCGCTGGTGCTGGCTCCCTTAAGCTTCCGCGGGGTCTGTGGGACCATAGTTATGCCACTGATGGCCCCACAAAACTGTACACAGTAATCTAGATGAGGTCATACCAATGACCTATACAGTAACATTATTACTTCTTTCTTTCGGCTGCTGATTCATCTCCCTATGCAACCAAGCATCTGACTCTTCTTCCTCATTGATATTTTACATCGGTCACCTACCTTTTAGTCACCTAAAATAGTGACTCATACTGTAGATCCTTTTCCTCCTCAGTAGTTTCCAACTTAGAACCATTAATACTATATTTGGCCTTTGGATGTCTACGCAGTGGCATACCTTTGTATCATCTGCAAAAAGGGATGCTTTCCCTTCAGTGCCATTTGCAATGTCACTAATAAAGATATTCTATAGCAGTCGTCCAAGTACAGATCCCACGGGTAACCCACTCATAACCTTTCCCTCCTGTGACTGCACTCCATTTACTACAACTCTTTTTCTAGGTTTTCTATCCTGCAAACAAGATCTTATCCATTCATTCAACCATCAGAGTATCCAATCCATGCTTTCAAAATTTTCAGCAGTCTGCAATGTGGGACAGTGTAAAAAGTATTTCTAAAGCCTAGATATATCTATGCGTTCAGTATGATTTCCTGAAAGTTGGGATCCAGCTGTCAGGATCCCGATAGCCGAAATGCCAGCAGCAGGGCAGTGCAACGATCCCCCTTGCGGGCTAGATGCGCTCACCATCCTGCGGGCGCACTGGCTCACTTTGCTTGCCACAAGCTTCTATTCCCCTTCTATGGGGGGTTGTGGACCCCCCACGAGAGAGAATAGACCTTGTGCTCTGGGATTCCGGCTGGTGGTAATGTCTGCAGTCAGGATCTTGGTATCAGCACCCTGACTGACAGGATCCTGACTGTCTGCATATTAACTTCATCCCTCAGTCACCCAGTCAAAAAAGACAATAAGGTTTGTTAACATGAGTAAGTGTCTAGAAAATTGCAACATTCATTCAATAAGTCCATGCTATTATGATCCTGTAGATTGCTTGATTTGAGATAATCAACAAATCTTTCTTTTGAGAGTGTTTCCATCAAGTTCCCTACTACTGATGTCGTCTCACTGGTCGGTAGTTGCTCGCATCTTCCTTGCTTCCACTTTTGTGCAGTGATACAACTTTACCAAGCCTTATATCAGCCCTGGGTATATTGAACAGAATTGAATACACAACACACTTAAACAGGGAATACATGAGGGAGGAAGATTCCAAAAACACTGCAGGGCTAGGCATAGACTAGACTGGCAACACTCACCAAAATTTCCACAGATTGATACAGGGTCCCAGATACATAACCTGCCTCAGTGTCCCAAATGATCCAATATAAGTGGTTCCACAGCAGATACCTGGCAGAGCATTATCCCTTAAGGGTGTACACACTGTATGATATGCTCCCCGAGCAATATTGTCAATGATTTCCCATAAACTGACATGGCAACGAAATAGTAAATACACACTGAACGATATTGTTAACGATATCATTCAGTGATGTCATCGGGCCTTCGCTCAGTACATGCAGTCGTTGACAATAGAATCTAATTGAGCTGCATGTACAGGTGATGGGGGTCTCACTCACAATGCCCTCTTCTGTTTTAAAAAGATACAAGAGTACATCTTTGTACCATCGACATTATGTCAAGATTTTATGCAAGGCATATTATACATATGTATATGCAAAGACAACAGAGAGTCGTTGTTAACATACATGCCCATGCTAATATAAACATGGGTATTGAAACACATTTCAAAATGACACTAACAGAAAATTGACCAATACATTTAAGAAATGTTAGAATTTATTAAATTAAATCTGAATAACACCAAAATAAAAACAGGTAAGAAAAAATATAAGGGGATTTAAACAAGAAGAGGGGAGGGGGAGGGCGGAAGGACACGGCACCATATATATAGACAGTGTGACAATAATCCCATAGAAATAAACATGACACCAACCAAACTTGAAGCAATACTTAGGTTAATAAGGACAATAATATTGCCAATATACAAGTAAGTACCAGGAAATGGTCTCAAATAAGTTTTGAGTATGTGTTTCAGTGTCTAGACTAAAAAAGTTGGGCACCTTGTTCTATGTCAGGGAGAGTAGCTACAGTAAGTATCATGAATAAGCATATTTTTGGCTTATGTCAGTGAAGAACTTTTTGCCCAATGTTTCCAAATAAGCTTTTAAGCTACAGTAAGGATAACTGTAATAACTGGAAGAAGCTCCCTTTTTTAGACCTGAATCATAAACCTCAAAATTTGTAAATATTGTTGTCCTATGCGTTTTTGATTATGTGGTGTTGATGTTTGCACTGTTGTTATTCTTTTTGTTCCATCCAGTGGCAGGACCATGGTCAGTGACACATGGTGCAGCCAAGAAAACCCAGTCAGATGTCAAAGAGGTGCTCACCCAAAAAGGAGCATTGCTTCCTGTAAAGGGGCCATGGCCTTGCGGGCATCACAATGACATCACTAAAGGAGCATGGCTCCCATGGAGACTCTTACAGTACTGACAGCTCCTTCTCTGTGATAGGTGTTGTAATTCTGTAGGTTAAAGGCACAATGAAACACCCCGTTTCTGTAACTGCAGAGAAGTCCGTATTTGGGTGTCACACCTTGGATGGTTGACATCCTCGAACGTCCTGCATCCCCTTGTGATGCCAGTGGTTCCATCATCTGGATACTCAATAGGTTGTGCTGTAAGTTATGGCAATCTGGATATGCCTAGAGGAATACAGATGGCAGGTGCTTGGTCATCCAGTGGTGTAACTGCATACCATTTGCCCAGATGCATGATTGTTCACAACATGCAACACAGCAGGGCCCAACTTCAGTGACGTAACTAGAAATTTTGCACCCCCCCATCTGAAAAAGTTTCTCTCCCCCCCCCCATACACTAATTTTTGTTATTTATTTTCCTACATCCTCGTTGCCATAGGTTCCTTTCTCCTTGCTAGGAGTTACTCGCTGGGTGTTTCATATTCGTTGCCAGTGGTTACATGCTCATTGCCATGGTTTTTATGCTCGTTGCTAGGGGTTAAATTTGCTTGTTAGGTTTTCATGATCAATGCCAGGGCTTACATGCTCATTGCCATAGCTTTCTTACTCATTGCCAGGGGTTTCATCCTCCTTTCCAAGGGTTTGTTGAGTGCACACAGCGTGTCAGCGCTCCTAGAATCCTGAACTTCCAGGTAGTGCTATAAGCATTGCACTCCCTTTATAGCGACTTGAGGTTTTTGGAGGGCCTGCAGATTTCATGCGGACAGAGACCCTGCAGCACCGGCT